>NC_044364.1:29137279-30396436 GCF_007364275.1 Archocentrus centrarchus | reverse complement strand
GACTACAGTGTATATTGAGCACAGCATAGTTTCACAGCAGGTTTTAAAATTGTGAAAAGCATTTCTTTTGTTTCATCTGATTTTCTGAGAATCTTTCTTTCTGGCCTGCATTTATGACTTCATGAGTTTCTATAAAGACAGAAAGAAATCAAGGAGATGAGATTCTATGTCCTGTGTTGGAACATTTTTATTTATTTATTTTTTTACATTATTTATTTTTCCTTTGCTGTTTGCTTTCATTTGAACTTTTTTGGTCAAACCATATTTTATATTTTAGGCTTTTTTTTTTCTTTTACCATTACTTTTGATATTCAGTTGCCTTTTGCTTTTATTTTAACTCACTCTTTTCATAGGTTTAAAAAAAGGTCATTGTTTGGATTAGTCTAGCACTATTCACAATGTTAAGCAGGCAAGGCAAAAATTTCTGTTTTGCTAGGTTCCCAGAATATGCCCATAAAAACTCAGCCATCTCACAATTTTGTAGTCTTTACTGAAGAAAAACAAATTCAGTGTTCACATAAAAACTCACAAAATGTTCCATATGTAAAGGCTCAGTCACAGTACAACAAAAATGGGATAGTAACCTTTTTGAAATGATGAAAAATCACTGGTTGCCTGGTGATTGCATCGATTCTTTTCTCTTCCAACAACCAATTGCAAGTAGCTGCAGTGGCCAGCCGCATGACCACTTTTGATCACAAGGCGACGGCACTGCACTCTCAGACAGATTGGTGAAGGTCTGCAAATAATTACCATTAATTTATTAGAAACACAGACAGATTGCCAGTACATGGCAATCAGTCGGAGTCAGTCTGCGCTGATGAGCAGAAATGGTCTCTTTGCAATACAGGACTCGACTCAGCTGGTTGCCAACTGGTTGTATTCTGGTTATATTCCTAAAGAAAACCAAGATGGCCAGCTATTGATGGCCTATGTCCTTTTGCAGTTAAATCACCATCATCCAGCATCTACATTATTTGTGGGGGAATTTTTGTTTCAAATCCATGAGGGTCAGGATGGACTCTGATTCTAAGTAGTTAAAGTGAATTGATGTGTGTAAGAGTTTTACAGTTTTTGCTGATTTATCACAATTAATCGCCAGATTATTACAGCTGTCTTGACACACCAAAGTTGCTTTGAAGGTGAGAACTGACTGCGAGTGGCCCCCCTGGCCCCCCTCTTTTAAAGGCAACCATTTTAAAGGCAACAATATTGCAAGTTCATTGCACACGGCTGTGTCATGCTCTGTGTCACTGTTTTCCTAGTGTGACTGCATAATTCTGTCCAGGTATGTGAGTTGTCATCATCCATGCATTAGAAATACTTTGTCATCTGCTGCTCAAACACACACACTGTACACACACACTCTGCCTTTCGTTGTGTTCCTTAACATTATCCAGCTCAGCTCCAATCCATGCTGATTATGCACAGCCAGGTTTATACACACACACACACCACAGAGGAACACATACAGACAGGCGTACGCCTCCAGATTGTTTAGCATACAGCAGGCATTCGCTCATTGTTCTCAGAGAGTCACAAGGTCAACAAGTCCATCCCTGATAGACTCAACATGGAGAGGATGGCAGATGAACAAAGTCAGAAATGCATACATAGGCATCACCATCAGGACAAACACATTTTAGATACTCACATATGCATGTGCGCTCTTATCTCCCGGCTGTTCTTCCATCCAAATAAAGCCAGCATATATTTGTGGAAATAAAAGAGGCGTTTACAGTACCACTGATTTCTGTCTGGCCCTGTGACAAGTCAACCAGTAAAACCTTTCTACATTCTGCCTCATGTGCCTGCCAGCTGAATATTTCAGTGCTCCATAATGATGATTCTACACATTTCAAAATATTTTGCATTGTTTACGGTACAGTATTATTTCCAGTATAATGTTGCATTGCTAACCTAATCTCATGTGGACATATAGTCATGAAACAGAGTCAGCTGATAGACCGCATGCGAGTTTATAGTACTATAAGCAGAAGTAATTTATCATATTTTAAATGTTGAAAAGTAGCATCCACATAAAAACAAATGAGTGCAGTTTGTTTTTTTTTTCCAGTTTTATTTCTGTGTAGAATTATTGCCAACTCTGTTCGCACTGCCTGGTGACTTTTACTCAAAATTTCCACTTTACATCAGGTTTCAAGAATAAGCTCCTCTGTTCAGAATTTCTATTGGAGGGATTTGCAGACTGTGGACTATTGAATAAACAGAACAAAGAGAGTTTAAAAGTAGAAGGACATCTGGCCAAGACCCCATTTTGCTGTTTTAACTGAAGTGGTCCACCTTGAGTTAAAACCGAAGTTGGACCTCTTCGATTTCTTTCACCGTAGTCCACCTCTGCTCCGAGTTTCACGGCTTGGTGGTTTTTGTGTAATCTTGCTGACAGACGCACACAGTCAGACAGATGTATAGCACCGCAGTCTCGCCTTGATGGAGGAATACTTTCAACAGATTTTCACGTTAGTTTTCAAACATGATTTGTGTGTCTGAAAACTCCATGCATTCCTTATTCATATTGAATAATTTAGGTGTGCAAATCTATACAAACACAAAGTAATATGACCTTTATACTGACGTCAAGCAAGGTGTGGTTACGCTGACCGAGTAGCTTAAAATTTGTAAACATTTTCAACCAATGTTTTTGCATTGAACCTGTTTTATTTCATAATTATGCTGAATCTGCTGCACTGTATCAGGATTTTACGCTGCAGGTTGTGCTAAAAGAAACAGTTAATGCTGATGACTCAGCTTTGGATTCACGTTTTATTATTGATATATTTCCACCCCAAAAATCAAATGATTGGATGTTCTCCACATAAGAGATGAGAAGAAATCAATCAGTTTGGCTGTTTTTGTAGGTTCAGAAAATGTGATATTAGGGGCTAATCATGGATTATTGCTGGCTTTAGTGGGTAGAAGAAGTGTGTACCTTGCAGAGTCACGCAGTGCTGTACGTGTGTTTATCTCTTTAGATGATTATAAGTGTCTCTCCACTTCATGTTCATGATGTCTTCACTTCACCAGCCGGCAGATCGAACACTGTGAGGAAATATGAGGGGAAAAGAGGGTGTGGAACACAAACAGATGGCTTTTATCATGACTCAATTAAAAGTTCGTTTCTTTTACAGAGAGAAAGATTAGATTCTGTGTGTGTAATGGAGTATTAGCAGGAAGGGAAGTACTGAAGGCTCATCTCCTCTCACTTTTGCAGTGAGATGAGACTTCAGTACCCAACACCACACATGCTCATAAAAACATTTTCTCTTCCAAAAATCATTTCACAAGTCTTTTAATAATACTAAAAAAATGTGCACAGAAATTTTCCTCTAGCAAATTGCCTGGCCGAATATTAGAATGATTGATTAAACTTGCATATTGGGTGTGAAATAATGAGCTTAAACGACTGCTACTAGCAGGGGCATGAGTTATTGACACCTGTTGTGCTTTTGTCTTCTCCTTTTTCTCCCTTTGTTTCTCCGTTTTCTTCTCTCTCTGTCTCTTCTTTTCACTCAATTCCCTCTTTACTATTTCTAATTAAAGACAAGAAATGCCATCTTTTATTAATGATGCTGTTAATGAAACGGGGGGGGGGGGTACTTCGGTCTGTGACAAAGATTCCTACCAATTAATTCCCTGCAATTAAAGTCGAAGAAAAAGTACTCTCCCAGAAGAGTGTTTTGCTTAGACTCCGTAGCGCGGTGTTTTTTATCCATATGCTAAAACGCTGACATCCTTGTGGGCTTTTATGCCTAGAGGCGATAATCTATGAAATGTATGCAGTATAGAATAGAATTACTGTTCTCTTTGTATTGGTATTAGTATCTCCTCAGGCCCAATCATTTAGAGTAACTAAGCAGCTTTTTCTTGTGGTAAGGTTAGCACGTATACTTATTTCTTCTTCATACAAAAAAGAGGCTTTCACATGAAATAGTTTTTTTTTTTTTTTTTCACTTCAAGGAGCTAAGATGCTTTCCCCCTGCTTAGTACAAATTGATAAACCCACAACATCAATCAGTTTATTGTTCTGTCTGAAGATCAGGGCACACGGGCAGGTAATTCATACTGGTGGGAACACCGCCCTCCATCTCTAGCCTCTTTCAATTTCCTCCCTAAACACTTAAGTCAAACATTGCAGGCACCAAGAAAAAGAGTAGGAGATGTTTTTGTTCAAACCTTGGCAGTAAAGGAATACTTATTTGGAGCCACTTACGAGAAGCTCTTTTTTCAAAGCCTTATGGAGCTTTTAAATTAAATTCTATGATCATTATTAGCTGGCAGCATTTGTTTTTGTCAAATTACATTTTTTATTGCATGGACATCATCTTTGCCTGAATAAGAGTCCAAAAGTAGCATTTACTAATTTCCAAATGCAGATTAGGTATCATCTGATAAAAGGATTAAAACCAACTTTGGGAGATTTACAGACTTAATGCTCCAGACCTAGCTTTTTTTTAGTCAGGATTGATTGATAATCAGTAAGCTATGATGGCAGAAAATGCATCTGCCAGTCAGGCAAATTGCATTTTATTTGCTTTTAAGTTAAGCTCCCCATCCTTGGCAAAAGGTTATCGTGGCTTATCAGACAGGTTTTCCATACTTTGTTTCATACTGGCTGCAAACATGAGCGTGCGCTGATCACTGCGCTTACAGATTCTCAGGTATTTACCATCCTCCTGGAATCTGGGAGGATACCCAAGTGTTGCGCCAATTAGCAGGAAAAGTGCTGTGCGTTAAAGCCAAGTGTGTCTCCCTTGAGTGGTGTTATTGACAAAACTGCTTTGTGGCATTTTGTGAATAACTCTCCTCTTTTCATGTCGAGGTCTGAGTGACTGTGGATTCTCACACTGCACCGTATCAGGGAAACAAGCCATTAAATTCAACACACACTACACACAGACCATAGACAGAAACACACACAAGAAAACACATAGCACTTGTCCACCATCCCTGCTCCCCTTTTTTTCATTTGTCCCAGCACTGTGCTATTTGTGAGAGGCTGCTTGATCACATGGAGAGAGAAGAATGGACAGCCCCACAGAGACTCTAATAACTGTAATTAAAGGAAAAATAATAATTGAAAATTGAGTTGTGCCAAGCTGGCTAAAGAAGCTACATGCTGCTGCCTCTTCCTTTTTTAGTCTTGGTGGCAGCTTTCTCAAAGGTGAAGTTTGGGGGGGGGGGTTCATTAGAGAACAATAGAGACACAAGCGAAGGGGGGGTCATGTGTGTTTGTTTGGAGGGGGGGCAACATCTGAAATACCAGCACATTCATACGTACATTTTCCTGCATACTGAAGCTGAAGTCTTTCCCACCTGTCACAGAGGCAGGGTACAGTCTATCACAGGCCTCCCTTACATAAAATAATATTGCTTGTTATGTCCAATCAACTGCCCATTAGCTAAAGACCCTCAATTGTAATGCTAGAAAACCTGTAAGGTTCACATATTAAATAAGCCAGAAGCTGTGCATTTTTCCACATTGGCATGATCATGGCTTATAAATGTGTCTCATTCTTTTTATGTAAAGAAAAAGTATATTGGATTCATTTTAATATAGTAATAAAATAAGATTGATTAATCATTAGTAAAGCTGCAGGGTTTGAGATAGTTTATTATAAGCCCAGGGGCATGCTGGGAAACATCTGTAACATTTTATTTATTATTTATTTCTTCCTTTGTTTAATTTTGTTTCTTTAAGAGAAATGAGGGCCGTCAGCTAACATACAATAACACAGCACTGCTGCAGTTCAACACACATTTAACAGTGGAAATATAAATACTCAGAGAGAAGGAAGGGCGATGAGACAGAGCGTAGGACCCAACCACACGAGGGGCCATCTGATTCAGGCTTCCTTCCTAAATTCATGTCTGCAAAATTAAAACAAAAAAATAGGACTGCTGGTAATGCCCAACTCAGCTATTAGTTAATGTATGAATTAAAACAACTGAGGATAACTGAGGATAGCAGGTTAATGAGGATGAATGAAAGACAATAGCAGGATGGCTGATGTGCCGGTGCAGGGAGGCCCACGTAATAAAGATTATTATGTTATCACTTTTATAATTTTCACACAAATAAAAGCAGAAACCAAAAAAAGTAAAAGTAACTTTTACCCTTGGTTATTTAGCTTATCTGTCATTACTGTCACTAGTTAGGCTACTGTAAATCATTGATTGGTACGTGTGTGTGATGCAGTGAGTCAGTGATCCATCAGTTTTTCTTCATGCAGGCGTCTTTGTTTTACTAACTTCTTCATTACTGAAGTGGGAAAAGCTGTAAATATTCACTCATGCTGTTTTAGCTGTGCCACCCAGCATGCATTATGGTGGGTGGATAGTGCTGTCCCACTGCATGTGTGATATTAGTATGACCTTAGTTGATGCACCAGCTTGGTGGAACCAGGTGCACCAGTATTCTTCTGGAAACCTTGTATCAGCTCACCAATATTGTTTAAATATGTAGGCATGCTATTTCTTTTGTTGCAGTCAAGTACTGTGGGTATTTTTGTGTATTTCTGCTGGACACACTGTCAGTTGGATGCATGTGACAAAGCACAAAGCCATGCCGTGGAGGATCTGACAGCCTCATTATTTAGCAGCCTCACAGGCCCTGATAAGGTTGCTTGTTTGGTGACCAATCAAAGAGGAGGCCCAGGTTTGATAGTGTCCACACCTGTGATTCATAGGTCCTGTTCTCTACCTTGCTCTTCATCCTATCCACCATGTAGGAGGCAGATTATAGGGCAGACTAATGAATGTCATTCTAAATGAATGACCGGAGCTGCCAATTGTACTGCTGCCACCACTGCAGGCCTGTCTCTTCTCACTAATGATTGAATACTGTACGCTTATTCTGTCTATTCCTCTTCTTGTTCTCTTGTAGCTGCACTTCTACCTCACCTTTTCGGTTTTTTTTAAACTAGCTCATTACTGTCCTAGATGAGAAGAAATATTGGAATCTGTATCCTATCCTCTTTCTGGACAGATGGGTTCTTTTTTTATTGTTTTCTTTCACAGGCATAACGCTGCTCTGAGAAATAGCATAATGGTGTTCTCAGAGGGTTGACAGGGTGGATGTAGCTGCTACATTGTGCTTACTGCTTATTGGGGTGGCAGAGGTAATGCGATTTCTGACTGAAGCCGGGGGAGGGTAGGTTGAAAATTTGATGTCTACGGCCCATCGGGCATTTCTCAATGTATGTGGGTGACTTTGTGTGTGTGGAAAGAGAAGAGGACAGAATGAGAATGTGCAGTTTTCATGATTACAACATATAGGGAAAATATGATTGTGTATGCTGTGTGTCTGACTGTCTGTGTATGTGGGCCTAGATAACACTGCCTTTTGTTTTGCTAAAGAATCCATGTCATTTCTTGCCCGAATCACCTCCGAGGCTTGTTTTGATGTGGTGGTATCTGATTTGGCACCCTTCCACACTACCTCATAACCCCTGTGCCCTGCAGGAAACAGAAATTTTACAGCCTCTCCTTTCTGTCTGTACACTTTTTCCTTTGGGGTCTTGATCCGGCTGGTGTCCGTCCATCACAATGCCTGAGTGAATGTCCAGAGATGCTTCGTTTTACCCCTTCAGGCACCAAGGCCTATCTGATATGATGGGAGACATCTGGAGTACACACACAGCCTGTTTTTTCTTTGGGTTTTTTTTTTTTTCACAATATTGATGTCGAGTTGGGATCTTCTTTTGTTGCTGTGGAAAAGGAAGTTGTATTATTTTGATCTATGATTGCTTGATATCATTTGCTGTGATCTGATACGATAGAGCATGTCACTTCTGCTATCTTATATCTGTGTTTGCCATTTTCCTGTCTGTGCTATAATAGACAGTTTTCATTCCCTATCTCTGCGCAGGGAAAACCTCTGCTCTGGTCTAATCCTGTTAATGCCAAAATCTGATTATGAGCTGTAGCCTATACCCACAAAGGCAATAGTGTGTATGGTTGAGTGAGGGAGTAGTTGTCATGTAATTGTATGAAATGAGCAAAGAAAGGCAAGGCTTTTATCTATTCAGTGGTCTACGGAGATGAGATGTTTTATGCTGTACAGATTTGTCAATCACAAATTTGTAACATTGTGCCTTATAAATAAACTTCATTCCATCTAAGTTGATTTGATGTTCGATACATTGAAGAAACATTTCACTTGTCCTCTTACACAATGACGGCTGTTAAGAAGACGCTTCTCCTGTGTTAGGAATGAGCATTTCAAGCAAAAGTACTCTCCTCATTCAATAGGAGTTAAGACTTCTTCAGAGGCTGACCCCCTGCACCTGCACTCTGGCTGGCCAGAGACACAGATGGAGAATCCTGTCTGTGCACAAAAACAGCCAAATAATGATGCAATCAAGACAACCGGAGTCTCTAATATTTCCAGTTTTATCTATCTTTTTTTTACTCTTTTCTGCAATATTTCTCATAACTATTTTTTGTTTCTTGAACAATTTCTGATGCATAAACTGGAAATAAACAACACACTATTTTGCCCCAAATCCTCATCCAGCAAACGTGTCGGTCGTTCAGTGCAGCCACATCAAGCCTGGGTGTGCGACATGGCCAGTCAGTGAAATGTTTGGACACACTATCCAAGCTTTTTGGCACTGTATGTATTTTATGATGAGCAATAAACTATGATTTTTCTTCAAACATAATTTAAAGCTACTTGAAAAGCTGATATCCAAGAATTCTGACATCCTTATTCAAATCAAAATTTTGTCCACTGAATGGCATTCAGCATGTTTATTACACGTTTATTACACCACTGTTGGCATGCATTTAACATGCATGTTATTTAGAGAGAAAGGCTTGGCCAGTAACAACAATCAATCCACCTCAGGTTTGACATTTTTCTCATCTGTCAGCCACACACACTGTGTTATATCTACCAGTGAATTTATATGTTCCATATAGTTACCCAATGCATGGGTGACAGAAGCTTAAAGCCAGTTTTGACTGTATTTCTTCTGTTTCCAGAGGGAATACATCATCCGGTCATTTGCAGTCAACACTGTGAATCGTTCAGCTGGCCTAACGTAGACTTTGCTAAAAGTTTTTCTCCTTAAATCCTATGGATGCCATTTTTTGCTAACAATTGTTTGACATCTACGTTAAACTTTAAAACGACTCTTAAGAGCAGTTCTTTGATGTTCGCTTGTCATCTTAGTTATTACAGCAAAACAAAAGGCAGATTCACACTATGTAATAGAATTGAAACCACCTGCCTCTCAACCATGTGTCAGTTGTGTTTTCTTTTCATCACAGAGACAGTGACACAAACAGAGAAAATGATGAAACAACTGGGAGACATTGTATGAATTCAGGACTTTGTTCTCTTAAAACACGACACATAAAAGGGCTCCAATGACCTGCGTAGCCCCTGTGTATATGTGTATGTGAGGGTGTGTTTGTGACTAGTTGATTGGGCTGTATACAGTTGCTCCACAGGCTTTTATCCAAGTGGGAGGTAGCTGAGGAGACGACTGGATGCAAAGGATAAAATAGATGATCAACTCGGTTTAACATCTGTTCTTGTATTCCAAAAGTATGTTATCTTCGGACTAGGCATTCTTCTTAATGACACTAAAACTTTGGAGCAGAGTTTCTGCTTAAGATATATGCACAAAGCTTACTAAAGAGAGAATTATTTAGCTGTGACAAAGGACCTGGTTGACCCTGGTGCTTTGGATGACAGTATGTCCATAATGATAAGTTACAGGGGAATGATTTGTGCTGGTGAATTCATCATGAAAGTAAAACAGCAGGAGGTTCAAATAATGCTGCCACATTCACATTGGAAACATATTCAGAGCTAACAAGTTGTGAGCCTACATAATAAGTCATCTGCAGGGACAGACCATGCCCCCCACCAAGTGACATCCAGCTGTGCATTGAGTGAAACTATTTATTTAAAAAAAGAATAAAATAAACTCAGGACAAAAAATAAGTAAATTTATGTTTGGTCAATTATTTCTTTGTTGTAACAATGCTTGTTGGCAACAAATCTTATACTGTTGGAAAGATTGTTTATTTCCCTTTAAATGGAGCCACATTGTCACGGTCAGGTGCTGTGGACTCAAAGCAGATGCAGAGGGATGGGTTCAGTGCAAGGCTTTATTTACAGTGAGGAAAGGGAGCAGGGCAGGCGGGCTTGGAATGGAGGTGGAAAAGGGGCTCCGGTGGTGGAGGAGATGAATAGGGCTCCAGGGGTGGTGTGGAGTGCAGGCAGAGAGGTGGGCGTTGGGGGGGTGAGACTGGGCTGCGGTCTCCAGGAACACTTCCACTCGACAGGGAATCTGAGCACAAAGAAGCCACAGGTAAGTCAAGGTGGAGGTAAACAACAGCGCCTCATGAGAGGTGGCCGAAACTAACTGATTCACAGTCAACAGTCCAGCCGTGGTTAAAGCCTACTGCCAGCTTAAGAAGAGCAGGATCAGAACCAGGTGTGGAAACAGCTTCTACGAAGGCCGGCCCAAGAGGGAGGAGACTCACAACCACAGCTCCAGAGAGACGCGCCCACCAACATACACACACACCCACATACCAGACACACACACTACAAAACAGGGACCGTGACACACATTTGTGGGTTGAGCAGCAGAGTTGAGTATGTGGGTTGTGCACATGAAAAACATACCAGTGCCAAACAGCTTTCTCTGTTATTGATTCTTGTTTGGTGTCATTCATTGGATTGAAATCTGAAAAAACAAGACACATTGGCTATTTAACAATTTATTAATTTCTTTGTGGAAGAACCAAAGCCCCAACAGCCTGGCACCTCCTCCTCTTCTGGTCAGCAGCTTGTCACAAGTCAGCCAGTCTGGTTGTGTTGGCCAGTCTGGCATGAAGAGCACACCCAAGCTGGTCCCGCAAGTGTTCAGGGGGGTTGAGGTCAGGACTGCAGGCAGGCCATTCCACCCTCTGCATTCCCAAATTCTGGAGGTCGTCTCTGATAAACCCGCTCTGACGGGGCGAGCGTTGTCATCTTGGAGGATAGAGTTCAGTCCCAGACTGTGGACATATGGGATTGACACTGGCTGCAGAATCGCATCTCGATATCTCTCTGCACTGAGATTGACAAGTCTGATTGTCAGCACCCGGGGTATCAGAAGCTCAAAACAAGAGTCAACAGCAGTTTTTTCACAGCACAACCCAAATACTCAACTCTGCTGCTCAACCCACAAATACCTTTTCCTTACAAATGTGGCTCTATTTAAGGGGAAATAAACAGGCTTTCCAACGTTATAAGATTTATTACTAAGAAGCATCATTACAAAAAGAAATTTACATCTTCATCATTTGATGCAGTTATTTGGAGGTGCACTGCATCTGTGGCACAGACTGTGCCACATTGTTCAATACTAGTTCAAAGTTAGCTGTTTTAGAAAGTTTAAGAAGTTTTCCCAACAAACAGTAGCTGCTCTGCTCTCTGCGGAGCAGTTGAAGCAGCTCTTTGAAAAATCTTGTAGTAAATCTGTTAATCAAATAATCAAATGCTTACAAGGTCGATGGCTATCAGTAGTCTTCTTAAAGAGAAGCTATGATTATGCATCCCTTTTGACTTGAAAGTTTTCTGGAGGCTAATTTTAGGCTAAATATTAAAAGTAATGCTTGTCAAAGAATATTAAACTACTGTATGCAAATACTCATTTATTATCCACATTTTTAATGGAATTCAATTCAATTCAGTTTTATTGTATAGCACCAAATCACAACAGTCACCTCGTGGTGCTTTATATTCTAAGGTAAAGACCCTACAATTACAGTATTACAGAGAAAACCCAACAGTCAAAACGACCCCCTATGAGCAGCACTTGGTGACAGTGGGAAGGAAAAACTCCCTTTAACAGGAAGAAACCTCCATCAGAACCAGGCTCAGGGAGGGGGGGTCATCTGCTGAGAGGGGGGAGAGAGACAGGACAAAAACTGAGTTGATTTGGGTGACTCATAAAAAATAATTTAAAGATTAAAGGTTAAATTTGCCATGTTGGGCGGTGTGACAGGTAGAATTGGACCCCAGAGCAGGACTCTGTAAACAGAAGTTCATTAAAATCTTTTTTTATTGTCAAGACCAAAACAAAGGGCAGACTAAGACTAAGATACAAGGGCCGAGGGTAACACCAAACACACAACACCCGCTCAACAACAGACACAAAAATCCAAACCAAAGAATACACCAGGAATCCAAAGTAGGAGCCAAATATGAACCAAAACACAGAATATTAAAGAACAAAAAACACAAAACTCTGGGCAACAGTCCAGGATCATGACAAAAATCTATTCAAATGTCAGAAATGCTGGATTCTAGACTTTCTTTACTTTGGCTCAGTTGCTTCTTTGTTTGAGACCCTCTCACTTTATAATATCACTCTCAGCAGTGTGTAATGAAAGCTTTCTCTTTGGTTTCTAATTTTCTCAGCCCATGCTAATCTAATACTCACGCGACTTCACCTGAATTCTTTTCTTTCTTTCTTTCTTTTAAGGGCACTAACATTCGTCATGATTAAATGTTTTACTGAATTAGGTCACTCAAGTACAAGACAAGACAAACTTAAAACAGAGAGCAGGGTAAGAAGCAGAGAGAGAGAGAGAGAGAGAGAGAGACACATCAATTAAACATGAATTCCAACCAGGGTGAGGGTTTCACTCTGTTTGTAATTGTGAATATTTAATAAGACAAAAGACAACTCACTTAGCGCACAGCCATATGCTAACAACGGCGGAAAGGCATGACAGGGCGTCCCCTTGGCTCTGACTAGTGGGCATGCTTGCGTGGCACGCACACACACGACACACATGCAGTCACAAACTGCTGTTATGTCAGTGAAGTTGAGCTTCAGCTCTCAAAGTGAAAACAACATCGAGCTGCCATATTACTAGCCACTGGGACAGGACCCCTGCCTGCCCCAGTGCACTCATGAGGAACCACACATCAGGCCTTTGCATCACTCACACTTCACCTCACTGCCACCTAAAGGGTTGGTGCCCTTTAATGTCCTTGTTGATATTTTGTTTTTCAGTCCTTCTCCTGTTTCTGTTTAGCTCTCTTTTTCATCTCGATGTTGATCGTTCTGATTCTAATGTTCAGAAGTAGCAGAAGGGGGAGGCAGCTTTAAGCAGTCAGACACCCGTATGGGTTTCAGTGGGGTGTTTTGTGAGCAAAGACTAGTGCATGCAGTGAGCTGAGAGTTTAGTGGTGACGTTTCAGATGTGTTGGTTTTCACTTTTGCCTGGATTTCAAATGAGATCTCTAATCCTGCTAAACAAGCTTTATTGTTGTTCCCAGACCTTAGCAGTTACATGAGCAAGTATAATTTACCATAACCGATGGGTAAAACTTCGAAAATGAGACCTGAGCTGTAATAAACCAGGCTTTTCTTTGAACTGCTTTCTCCCACTTATTCCTTTTATGTCATTTTCCCTCCTCTTTGCCTGCAGTTTCATTCCTTCTATTCACTTCTCATGTCTTCTTCTTACAGTCTATCTTTTTCTATTTCCCACTGGTATTTTTCTTCTCCCTTGCTTCCATTTCTTCCCGTTTCTTTAAACCGCTTCTCACTAATGACTTCTTTCTCATGTCTCCTCCTTGTGACTAAATGACAGTAGATGTCTGGTCTTTCTTCTCTTCCCCTGCACATCCCTCTCAGTTACAGGCAACATTGTCTGACATTAAGCCGCTCGCACTTACAAGACACCCAAGTTGAAAGTGTCACTTCATTTAAGGGAAGTCAACTAAGGAGCTCCTTTCACTGATGTCCCAGCTCCTGCTGTCTGCTTTTTATATGACTCTGTGTAAGAGTCGCATGAAGGGAAAATAAGAATTAAGCAGAATGGAGAGGCTTGCTGCTGATGAGAATTGTTGGGGTTGGTCATTTAGCAAGCAGCAATAGAACGTCTGATGCGCCTGCTGATTTTCTCATGGATTATTGTTTTGTATTCAGAATTGCTTATTTCATGCTTGTCTAAGCGATGCCTGTTTTAGCCCAGCGCGTGTATGTGTGTGTGCTCTTTTCTTTAATATTACATGTGTGCCAGAAGACCAAAGGGAGAGGAGAGGAGGGGGAATATAACACTAGAAGAAAGGGGGAAAAGATAGAAAGGGAAATAGAAGCAGAGAATGAAAAGAATTGGATTGAAAAGACTTGAATGGAAGCGCGTTAAAGAGAGGAGAGCAGAATAGAGGAGATGAGTGGAGAGAAGAGGATAAAAGATGACAAAAGAACAAAACAACAGAGAGAGGAGAGGGAGGAAAAGGAGCTGGCAAAAACAATTCAGGGGGATTGAAATGACTTAAAGTGAATTAAACTGGAGAAAGGAAAGGAAAGAAAAGAGAGGAGAGGAGAGTCACTGGCCAGTGTGTATGCAGCATGAATTTTGATCAGGCGATTTTGCTGGCTTACCTATGAATGCTCAAATGGGCTGCCCTGCTCAGACTGAAGGAGCCTTGTTTATGGCAAAAACACCAAATCCTCCAATCAAACATGTATGAGGCAGCATGCTTTAGACAGACTGTTTTCTATTTCTCTCTCTGACAAATATACAAATACACAATCTCCATGCAAACACAGGCTACTCTGGAGACTTCAGTGACACACATGAAGGAATATATAAACACACAGACACCATCTCAGCTGCACACACAAGGGGATCCTGATTATTTACTTACACAGTACCTGCATTGTAGGGCCTTTGGGGGTCTCTGGTGTGCGTAGGTGTCTGCGTAATAACGCCGCACTCCACCTTTCTGCCTCTCCTTTCCATACACAGGGAAAATCTCATACAAACCAACCGAGGGATGATGTATGTCTCAGTAGACATACACGATGCTGCATATTCCCACCACTGGCCCATTTGGTATTAACAGTAGCAGTCTCCTCTGATGGTGTTCTGCAGTTGCCTGCCTAAGGAGACCTGAAATGGTCTGTGCCAGAGGGACAAAAGAACAAAGCTTCAAGCTTACATCAGTTGTTTAGGTTTTCTTTCATATATTCTTTTAATTAATGAACTCTATAGAACATAATCAATGTGTAGGAGTTACTGATTTCTCATCAGGTTTTATTTAGCTGATGAGTCACAGTGACCCGGACAGCAGACAAAACGGATTGTGATACTTTCAGCTACACATAATCATGTATGATGCTAAAGTGAGAAAGAAAAATGAGACTGTGTGTTGATATATGTGTACTACTGTGAAAGGTTCAGACTGTTGAGACTGGACAGAGAAGTCCAACCAACACCTTTTCCTTTCTTTTTTCATTTTGCTCATTTAAATGATGGTGCTCTATGTTAATTTATAATATTGCTGTTGGTAATAGATACTTGAATAAAGAAAACTACATGGGGACAGAGGTGATCTAAAATTGATTTTTAATTTTTAAAACTTGCCTGTCACAGTCCAATATTCAGATTTCTACTGGGAATTTAATTTTTAGTATATGCTCCACTGAGTGCCTTGTTATAAATGTTTCCAGTTAATCCTGCAGCTTGTACAGTTGTAGTCAGAAGTGTGTGAATGTCATGGAGACTTTGAGCTTTTAGTGATTTCTGGGAACTGGTCTTTTTCCAGGGTGGGATGATTGTACAGCATCTTTAATGACTTAATTAATAAAACAGGCACAAGTTTGAATGTATTTTGGATTTTCTGTAATCCACACATGGTCAGACGTGTGCATACAGGCTCAAATATATATACATATATCCCCTCTAATATTTGGTCAAATGTAGCAAGTTGCACCTCGAGCAGAAACTCTTGGTTGCCTTCACCAAACTTCTGGCGTAATTCTGTCTGGATATTTGACTGCTCTTCTTGGCAGAGTTGTTAGTTTATTTAACTTGGCTGGTTTCCTGGCATGGACCCAGCTTTAAGCAAAGTCCACAAATATTCAGTAGGGTTGGGGCTGGGGCTTCAGGAAGGCCATTCCAGAAGCTCTGTGCTAACCTGCTTCAGCTGTTCCAAAACCAGCTTCGATGTGTGTTTAGGATCATTATCCTCTTGGAACACTCCGTTGTGTCCGCATTTCACAGTTTCACATCCCTTGTCATTGTGGCCAAATAGCTCAAGCCTTCATGTGGCAGCTGGAAATTTCTGCTGAGCTTGAAGGTGTTGATTTTGGAGCAGGGGCTTCTTTATTGATCCGCATGCTCTCAGTCCACAGCGATGTAAAACTCCCCTCACTGTGAACAGTAACGCTGGTTTTTCCACCAGTTTCCAGTTCATGGCAGGCTTGAGCCATGCTGAACATCCTAACCAACGTCCTCTCATCAAAGTGGTGACACGACAGAATAACTCATACTTACATACAGATGTTTGAATGGTCTTGAAACAGGCAGTTGTTTAGAAATGGCTTCAACTTGTGTAAATCCACAATTCTGCTTAGATCTTCACCGAGTTCTGGACTTTCAGGTTCGTCCAGTTAATGCTGTCAAACAAGTTTCAGCCTGGTCAAGTTAAGACATTGTAGAAGCTTCAGCACCACTTTCTAAAAGATTTAAGTGGGTGTAGGTATATTTGAGCCTGTATGTGTACTTTTGACCCTGTGTGGATTAGAAAAAAAATCCTAAAAAATTAATTCAAACTTATGCACCAAATTCATGTTTTTCCTAAGTCATTAAAGATGCTGTACAATCATTCCACCGTGGAAAAAGAGCAGTTCAAAGAAATCATTAAAAGCCCAAAATGACCCAAAATGAATGAAATTCAAGCTCACGATGAGCGGACGCAGACCTCAGACGACAAAGATAGATGCTGTATCTGCAGAATGGAGGTACATTGTATAAAATAATGATGTAATATGACTTCAGACAAGTGCCATTGACTAATTTTCAAACATTAACAGACATTAAAACAGACTGATGAATTTTCTATCTACATGTACACCCAAGAAAATGAAGTCCTTGAAAAATTTTAAATGCTTTAAATAAAATTTAATGCCTTCTTGATTTCCATATAAATCTCAACCAGTATGTAACTTCAAGTGTTTTTGAAATGACCCAAAATATTAACCTACTTTGTAAGGTTGACTTCTTATCCTTTCTATCTTCCAACCAGAGAGAAGGGACCTGAGCAGAAAAGCCTTTTTGTTGCTCCTCACTATCAAATCTCAGAGCACTGTGGTGTGACAGAGTGCTATCACAGACTGTCACACATGCTTCAGCCACAGCCACAACCAGAAACCACTCTTTGGTCCTTTCTGTGTATGGAGATTCAGCCCTTTCCATTCATGTATGTGTGCGTATGTGTGCCTCAGGTGGACTCTGGTGGATTGAGATGGTTTCA
This sequence comes from Archocentrus centrarchus, assembly GCF_007364275.1. Classification (NCBI taxonomy): domain Eukaryota; kingdom Metazoa; phylum Chordata; class Actinopteri; order Cichliformes; family Cichlidae; genus Archocentrus; species Archocentrus centrarchus. The sequence goes on along the minus strand of NC_044364.1, from coordinate 30,379,131 downwards.
TCTGAGCACCCTTGTGTGCACAGAACCCCCAGCATGTCAGAAACAGTGACTGCTGTCTGTCCTTTCTGTTTTTACTGTCCATCAATACGTTGGCCTCAGCCTTTCTGTCCCGCCAGGCATCAGGCCTCCTCATCTTTATGTGAAGCTGCTGGAGAAGACTGACCCTCTGTGCAACAATGCAAACATCATCAGATCTGAAATTCTTTTAGCAAGTTTGTACAGTATTTAAACATGTGTTTGAGTCCTCACATCCATCAGTTGTACTACTGGCCTCCTTGTATAACTGCTTTACTCCAGACTGCCAATTAAAAACAAGCCATTCACTTATTAGTGTTTACTTCCACCCACTCATATCACTTCTCATCTGCTTCCCACTGCCAGCGCCATGGTGTGTGTCTGTGTCTATGTGCAAGAGGGGTGGCTGGTGTGTGTGTGTGGTGGTGTGTGTGTGTGTGCACGCACTGGGGAGGGCACTTCTCAATCTGACACTTTGCGGTGTGTGAAATTTAATTAAACACGCTTCACAACCATCCACACAAACACACAGACACAATGTACACACAGGAAAAAATAATACATAGATGGAGTGCAGGTTTTCCATTATCTGCCCCTTCCCTCAGCCGTGGGCTTCTCTTCGTTTCTGTCTTGGCTTTTTGCAGCAGTTAAAGTGACAGTTCCTCTAAAAGTACATTATAGGCATGGGCTAAGGCTAAAATATGGATTTATGGATCAGTTCTGTTCTGAGTTGGTGACTTGTGGGCAAAAAAATATTGGCCCCCATGACCCCCCAAGTTGCCCTTGAGCAAGGTACTTAACCCCCAACTGCTTCAGTGGAGCTGCTCAACAGCCAATAGATCAGACAGTCGGCAGATTGTGGAGCTGGGCAGCTTCCAGGTGTGAGGCCATTACTGTTCTCAGTCAACAAATCTCCTTTAAATAAACCAAGCAGAGCTAGGCTTTGGATTGGTTTGTTCCAAACCAGCAGACTCAACATTTGTTGAGACTAACACTGAAGAGTGTTTAGAATAGTGTGTTTATGGGAAATAATTTGTGCCTTTCATAATCAAACAAGCCCACCTGTCATAGATGGCATACAGACTATCATTAATATGTGGACCTTTTAACCTTAGTTAAATCTAAGGTTTCATGAGTCACTATTGTCTCCATTGGGCACCTTATTTCTGCTACTGTTACCTGGGGATATTCACATTTTATTATTTTATTATGAGTTTCATCTATTCTGATGGCAGGTGCAACAACAGAGAAATCACGTGTTGAGAAAAAGGTGTGTGCTGTGGGCTACGGGTGGTGTTACTTTGGCTACCTATGATGGTCTAAATTTCTCAAAATATATATTTAAACCTACTCTCTTTGGCCACGTGTATCACAGTGATATCAGTACACGAGTACTTCACTTGAAGAAGGTATGTTGGTGACCTACATTAATTTAAGATGTCTCATTAAATGCTGTGAAATACAGTAATGTGTTAGTAGTGCTGATGTATAGTGTGTGGGTGGTTCATATTTCTAAATTAAGCTGTCATATTTTCTCTTTCATATTCACCCCAAACTCTGACTGTTACTGTTATTTACAGGCGTACTGTCACCACCTTAGGCTTTAAAAAACACACACAGGTTTTGACGTCAGTGTTTGATGTTTTAAACTTACAGATGACAGGTACCTCACACTGCTCACTCAATCCTTCCCAGTGAAGCATTATTTTAACCCACCACCTTGCCAGTTCTTTGAGGTTTAGATGTATGTGCTGTCGACCCACTGGGATTCTGCAGTGTGGCACTGAGGGGAAGACGGAGGAGGGAAAGAGAAGCGAGTTCAGCTGGAAGTTCTGTAAAGCTTGCAGGAGTGCTTTGGGGTGATATGGGCTTACCCTGCACACACCTTAAACCCATTGCCCACTTCTTTGTCGAGCAGGGTGACCAGCATTTGAAACCAACCATAGTGCTACCTGAGACTTTTTTCTGTCCACCTCTGTTTCTGTGCACGGTATTTTCAGTGTTTACGTTTTTTCTGCATTTTTTTGTTTTTTTCTGATGTCCCAGTTTTCAAGAGAGACTGAAACAAAAGTGCTCTTTTCCACATGTTTCACCTACGTCTGCGCTGCTGTCCCCTCCGCAGCATGGCAGTTATACCAGCCACTCACTTTTAGCCACTTGTGCAATTTTTTTTCAAATCAGGAAGCCGGTTTTTTTTTTTAGATGGGGGTTAGATCTGACCCGTTCACGGCAAGCCGACAGCCCTGACCCATCATCTGAGGAGTCTAGAGAGAACCCTTTTAAGGCTTGTAATTTCCTCAGGCTTTTTCCTTAAAATTTCACCTCTTATAGTCACTTCTCACACTTAGTGTCACGAATGGCAGGACAGGCTTTAGGTGGCTTATGTAACAGTCCATTAAGTTTGCCATATAAATGGCCTGTATTGCCTGAGAGGCTGCAGAAGACACCTAGAGATAAGTAATGTCAGAAACAGACAGCGATACGGATGGGCCCGTTACATCTTTTATGGAACATTAGACTGAGTGAAGAGATGACCTAATTTGAATTGATTTGGCGTATATTTGTGCTCAGGAGAGCACATAGAGAGACACACAGGCACAAAAAGACACACATAATCATGCATGCACCCCCACATACACACACTAAGACACAGACACACACACACTCAATCACAGCTAATCTAGGTCTCTCTGCTACCCAGCTGTAGCTGCATATCTTTGGCAAAATCTTAGATGTTTTCAGCTGAATAAGCTCCAACTTGATTACACTGCAACCCCCACTCCCTCAGTATGTATTAATGAGGCTGTTCCTTCTTGCTGAAATCTCCCTCCATATTGTTGTTGTGCAGTTCACGGTCCAGTGGCCACTGGCCCGCAGATGTAATTGTTTTAATTTGCTAACTGTACTCTCACTCAATTAGGACGAAAGAAGAATTCTCTTTTATTTCCTTTTCCCAGTGCAGAATAGTAAAGTAGACATTTTCCAGAAGCAGCACGGACAACACAACACACATGTGCACAACAAACACAAACACACACACACACACACACACACACACACACACACACACAAAAGGACATGAGAAATGTACTTTTGTAGTATTTTTGTTTATGGCATTCGAGATAGCGTGCTGTGTTCATCTCTAATCCCTCTTTCTTTTCATGAGTATTTTCTGCTCTCTTGCTTTGTCAAGGTTTCTCTGTGTGCATGCTGTTTAATTAGAAGGCTTTGGTTCTGGCCTTTGGCAGTAAACTTCTTCTTATTGTGTCATTTTATTTGTTTGTGTGTAGATGTACTTTTTACGGCTCACTCACTATACTTCACAGTCGTGGCCAAAGGTTTTGAGAGTGACACAAGTATTGGTTTTCACAAAGTTTGCTGCCTCAGTGTTTTTAGATCTTTGGTTTAATGTTTCTTTGGTATGCTCAAGTATAATAAGCACTTCATGTTTCAATGGCTTTTATTGACAATTCCATTAATTTTATGTAAAGAGGCAATATTTGAAGTCTCGACCCTTCCTTTTTAAGATCGCTGCATGCTGTCAATTGATGGCAACCCGTTCTTGCATAAACAGCACTTGGAGTTTGTCTGTCTGTGATGTTTTTCCTGGAGAGATGTGACTTATTTGCTGCCCTTCTTGAAAAAAGGCCATCCTCCAAAAGTCTTCGCCTCATTGCACATGCAAATGTGTTCACACCTGCCTGCTGCCATGCCTGAGCAAGCTCTGCACTGGTGGTGCCCCGGCCCCGCAGCTGAGTATCCTTTAGGACAGGGATCCTCAAATCCGGCCCTCGTGGCCCGGTGTCCTGCAGCTTTTAGATGTGTCCCTGATCCAACACACCTGAATCAAATGGCTGAATTACCCCTCAGTATGCAGTCATGTTCTCCAGAGTCCTGCTAATGACTTCTATATTTGACTCAGGTGTGTTGAAGCAGAGACACATCTAAAACCTGCAGGACACCGGGCCACGGGCCTGGATTTGAGGATCCCTGCTTTAGGAGATGGTCCTGACACCTGCTGGACTTTCTTGGGCACTCTGAAGCCTTTTTCACAACAATTGCACCCTCTTCTTGAAGGTCTTGATGATCTGATATAGGGTTGATTTAGGTATAATCTTACTAGCAGCAATGCCTGTACCTGTGGAGCCCTTTCTATGCAAAGGAATGATGAGTGCATGTGTTTCCTTGCAGGTAACCGTGGTAAAAAGTGGAAGAACAGTGATTTCAAGAACCACCCTCCTTTCAAAGCATCCAATCAGCTATTCGAGCTCAATCAGCATGACAGAGTGATTTCTAACCTTGTCCCTGTCAACACTCTCACCTGTGTTCACAAGAATATCACTGAAATGATGTGAGAAGGTGCTTCTGAGTCAGGGCTGAAATCAAGAGGGAATGTTTTTTTTTCTTTTGGATTTAGTTCATTTTCATGCCAAAGAGGGACTTTGCAATGATTTGGAATTCATCTGATCAGTCTTCATAACATATTTGGGAGTATATGCAAATTACCATCATAAAAACTGAAGCAGCAAACTTGTGAAAACTAGTTTTTGTGTCATTCTCAAAACATCTGGCCATAACTGTATATTTCAGAAATTAAATTAAATAAATTATTTGTATTTCTTTACAAAGAAAGAGGATTCTCGGGATATGTAGCTTTTATTCCTGAGAATCGGTGATCTCAAAGTTTCACATTTCTGCCACTTAAAAAAATCCCTTTAACCCTGTTTTTGAAATCCACAGCCAAACCACGGGAACAGCACTCAGTGAACAAGCTTGTGTATTTGTTGTTGTTGTTTGTTTGTTTTGTTGTGTTTTTTTGTGCTGGTGCATACTTTTGCATGTTCATGGGTGAACACAGGATAAACACTGTCTTTGCTAAACAGTTTGTGTAGTTACAGTAAGTGTTGGTATCTGAGGTTAGAACTCAAGTGAGCTAAATAACTTTTGTATTATCTAATACTTAACTAATGCATTGGAATGTATAAATTGTATTATTATTTATATACTGTATTTATTACATCTAATTGCTCATAACATAGTGACTGACTGACTGGTAGGTTATACAGTAAGCCTGGAAAGCACAGCACTGTGCAAAATCTTGAGCCAACCATTATTTTTAATATATTTTATTCCCGAGGAGCCAGTCTGACTTTTAATTTTTTAGGTGGTCTTGAGAAATAGTTCTTCAGGCTTTCTGGAGGTCTTCCAAAGTCTTTCTTTGCATTGGCTGCTTTTCAATCTTTATCTGACCATTTCCAGAGAAATCGATCTTTTTACACTGATTTATGAATAATTCAGCATAAAAAAGGCACCTAACACAAGGGATGAACCAATGTAATGTCTACTCATAACAGACAAGTTTAGCAATGGATCAATTTTAGATTGTGGTCTTTAGGCACTTACTAATAGCCTTTTGCAAGCCACGTAATTTGTTCCCATTTCTTTAGTTGAAAGTATGAAGAATGTAGAGATTATAGTTTGATTGGTTAGTAGTTCTTTGAGATAACTTTGTGGGTTGTAAAAAACAACCTTTTATGCCACAAAACCTTTCAGCAAAGTGTGTCCTTAAAAGAATAGAAGAAACTGACAAGTGGCAGACCAATAGGATGGATGGATGGATGGATGATGGGTGGATGAAGTCTGTATGAAGACCACTTGAAATGGGAAGAAAGCTTGTCTGAGTTCCTGAGTCAGGCTGTGTTGAAGAATAAAGGTGGTTAGAAATGTACAAGTGTTTTATCCTCATTACCCTGGATTTCCATTTATGTTGACACATTTCAATAAATCCTGCATCTATTTGCCATTTGCCTATAAGATGACTTAAGACACCATCCTGTTGATGTTAAACTTTTTTCCTTTATTAATTTTCTTTAAAAAAAAGAAACACCAAATGAATAAGTACAGTGGATGCCTGAGACTTCCCAGGAGTCATATTTACAGATGAAGATGAAGTCCAAGTAGTAATAACAGAATTAAAGTGATCAGGTATACCAGATGTTGGGCTGAATTCTACAAAAACAAAATGTTGTAACAGGCTAATAAGGTGGGTTAATATAATAAAATGCTCTATGACTACAGGTGAGTTTTTAAGGTGTGTTTGTATAATTGCTTGCTAAAGGAGTCATGGGCAGTAACATCTGAAACGACTCTCCACCATATGTGGGAGAAAAGAATCATATACTGGTGTTAGAAATCTTTTGAGCAGTATGCCAAACACGAAAAAACGGGGGATTCATTTAAATCACAGTCTCAGAGTTTCAGTGGAAACCGAATCAAAAGACTCAAGAGAGACACAGGCTTTCATCTCAGCTGTTACATCTTGAGTTGGATGGGTGATCTCCCTGTGAATGTTTGACACTTTGTTAACAAAATCTGAGGAAGTCTTGTTGGCAAAGTCTTACTAAAACCCAGCGTGTGTGTAGCAGCGGTTTTTACAAAGGATTATGAGGATGTTTTTCAATGAGGTCAGTAAAAAAAAGGTTCGACTCCAACTTTGTAGCATCTCATCAGATTTTTTAGTGTTTCCCAGTTTGTCTTCAACAGTTTTGCTTTAGATGAGTTTTTTTAAGCAAGTAAGGTTTCGTCAATATTGAAAGCTGCAATTAAACTGCATGTACAGAAGGAAAGCCCCTGATCAGCAGTATTAGCCATAGCAGCCTAAATTCTTTACATAACCAATATGGAAAGAATCATTACACCTTTAAAAAACACATTGGCTTCGTTCCCTCTCAGTTGCCTTCTTTTCTTGTTAGCCTTTTCCCCACCTGTCTCTTTCCCCTTCTTCTTCTCCTGTTTCATCTGCCTTTCTCTTTATAGTCACATTAATTGCCCTTGAATGATTTTATAATTGAGAGACGTTCATGTCCGGGGTGACTGTGAGGTAGACACAATAATAGCCCTTGGATGTCTTGAGATGAAAATAAAGGCAGGTGGCAGAGCACCCTTTCAGTTGATGTTAATTGTTGGGGGTGTGTATGGGGTGTGTGATGAGTGGGTGTGTGTTTGCCCACTCACACATGTGCTGTAATTGTAAATGAAAGTGATGAATGCAGGTGGAAACCCTTTATGAAATCTGCACAGCTCAACATGGGTGAGCAAACATCCACACACGACACTGTTCACTAAACGAGTGTCACATAAGGAGATGTTTACTTGGAAATGTACAATTTTCTCATGGAAACTATTTGTGAATGCGCTCTTGTAGGTGTTCAAACATGAATAATTGATGGCACATTTATGTATGTATATGATGTTGAAGACTTTCCTTAGATTCTTGCATTTGCTGTTTTTGTTACATATAATTATAGCCAGGCTTTCTTATTTATTTTAACCGCGGTCACAGTGACACACTTGAACCTTGAATCTGAGTCAGACTGGAATCACACAGGGGAGCTACAGTGGGACTCGAGGGCTAATGCAGATTATTTGGTGCTGAGAACAGTCTCATGAGTCTGAGTTTGGCTGTGCCAACCATAGACCTTTAAGCTTACATGAGTTCACCGAGGCCCACTCTGGCTGGGGACCAGTAAAGAGTAAAATCTGAGGACAACACCTGAAGTGGAGCTTTGTTGCTTGAAGCGGTTTGCTCAACTCTTTAAAAAAAAGAGGAGGTTCCACTTTGCAAATGCATGTAAATGTTAAAGAGCTCATTATCTTTGTATGTTTAACACTTTTAAAGACCCTTACTGTCCTTAGACTGGGCTTATATGCTGCCTACAGTAGGTTTGTCTTCTGTTTGAAATAAACCATGCTCTCCTTTATCACTGCCTCCCCTTAAAGCACACTTTGTTCTAATTGGCTGACCTTCACAAACAATAAGTTTAAAGAGCAAACTTGGTGGGGGGGTGCCTGTGTGCCTGGAGAGACCATGTTAATGTTCTCCCCTCTCACTGACATCATGCAGAACCAAGATCTGATGTGCCTGAACCCTGAGACACATACGATAACCTGATAACTTAAAACACTGTCCATGTTTAATATGAGCATCTGCTGTTTTAACAGCATAACAGGTACCATTTAAACTGTAATCACTAAATATCCTGTTATGTTAGCATGTCTTTGTGGTGAGGACCCAGTGAAGTCCACTGAGTTGGCTGCTTGCTTGAGCTGCTGTTGTCTTTGATTCATGCAGACACATAAACAAAGCAAAGGTTTTGACAGAAACCATGCAATTACTCCATCCAACATAGATTATCCATGTGTTTTCTTTCTTGTGTCCATGTGCATAAAAGGTGCTTGAGTCATTTTGAAACGGAGAAGAAGCCGGCAGTGTCTGGTGTCTGAGCTCTTGAGACCATCTTTAGTTTGACAGCAGCAGAGTTTTGTGTTAAGGACTAGAAATGTGGTGAGCCACGCTTCATTTGAATAATTCTCCATATAATGGAAAACCAGGCTCTGAGTAAGAAGCAGTTAGTTAGTTGAAAAAGAAAAAGTGTTGTATCCACACAAATTCTGCTTAGTTTGTTTAAAAAAAACAAAAAAAAAAACAAGTGTCTTAATGTCAACCCAAAAAGAGCAATCACAATGCTTTCGTATGTTGCGTGAGCAAACTTTTCTTTTTTGTGGAGCTTTAGTTGGACATGGAATACATGAACAGCCTTAATAAAAGTAGGAATGATGGGATCAATAAAGCTGGATTGCCACCATGAGGGGAATTGGCAGAGTGCTTCATTGGCTGGAGCTTTAACAGAGAAACTGAGCTAGTGGAGACTTTCTTTACAGCCCAAGCTGTTCCAATTACTCTCTGATAGACTGGTGCTCCATCCCAACTGCAGATGGATGCTGAGGTTTTGGTCTGTCCTCTGTACAGGGAAGGTAAATTATTCGCAAACCATTGCATGAAATTCATAGTTTTTAACTTTATGTCTTTGGGACTGTTTTTTTTAGCAGTATTTTTTACTTATTATCTGCATGGCTGGCACTAATGTGATGTAATCACTCTGGCCGACAGCAAAAATGAAAAATTGTTATGCATCCATCATGCATACAGTAAGAAACACAAAAACAGAAGCTTTCATTTTACCTGGAATATTTTTGCTGTTCATCGTAGCTGCGCAAACAAGACGGTAAAACCTCGACTCTTTTCTCACTGAAAGAACAAATGAGATTCTAATGTGTTGAAGTGAAAGCCCTGCATTTTTGAAATAGATATGAATGTACAGGATAATGTGTAAGAACTTGACATTTTATGAAATGCGAGTATAAATGGACACTAATGTGTCAGATGCAGTTCGGTGTGGCACAGGTTTGCTGAATGGATAAACGGCAAAATATCTGAAGCCATTTGTCAATGCAGAGATTATGTATCCCGAGTTCTCTCCCTTCTCAGGAGCTGCAAATTGAACAAGTCGTATTTAGAGCTGTCAGCAGTTTTTCATCATTTACTCCTTTCTTCTGGGATGGTCTCTGTGATTCATCCATCCTCTTGTTTCCATCACTCTTTAGCTCTTCTCACCCAAACATTGAGGTGATGATCGTCAGGCTGCAGTTCATTCTGCACTCCTTCAGTTTACAGTCTTCTTGAACGCTGACAAGAGTAAAGACCATCTCCTCTCTTTGTATGCTCAGCTCGTCATCTTCCAGTTCTCTCCACCCTCTCTGCTTCTGTCTCATTTTCAGTTATCGTCCCTATGATTTTTAGTCTCCCTCCCTTTCGCACATCCCTTCCCGTTTTCTCTCAGCTAATGGAGCTATAATGGAACCATAAGTCTTCAGAGTTGTTTAGCAAATGGCAGCGCATGCTCCAGTCAGCCAGAATGAATTCAGCAGCCCCCTGTTACTTGCAATACACTTAACATAGTCATACAAGATGCATGAAGCCCTCTTCTTTTTGTCTGTATTAAATGCTCATAACACAACTTGATTTCAGATTTTTTTTTTAATTTACATTTATTGTAATTTCTGCCACAAAAATTTAATCACAAGAGTTAAAAGACATGCACTGTTCACAGGCTTTGAGTCAGTGTTTCCAATGAAAAAAAATGCACATGTATGTGATAAGTCAAGTCAAGTTTATTTATAAAGCACATTTAAAACAACGACGTTGACCAAAGTGCTGTACAAGATCTGTAACCCCAAGGACTATACTAAATAAAAATAAAATATATAAATAAATAAATAAAATAATAAAATAAAAATAAATAAATAAAAACATTAAGAACAATAAATAACATAAGAAAATTAAAAATTAAAACGTTTAAAACAAGTACCATAAAAATACCATAAAACAATCATCTAAAAGGAGGTAGCACTGCAGCCAAATGCCAAGGAAAGAAATGTGTTTTTAATAGAGATTTAAATGTGTGTATCGTCTGAGCTGTGCGGATATGGAGAGGTAGATCGTTCCATAGCTTTGGTGCTGCTGCTGCAAAAGCTCGATCACCTCTCTGTTTTAGTCTAGTTTTAGGCCTCTGTAAGAGCAGCTGGTTCGATGACCTCAGAGCTCTTACAGGGGTGTGACAGTGAAGCAGCTCAGACAGATACAAAGGTGCCAGTCCGTTTAAGGCTTTAAAAGTAAGCAATAAAATCTTAAAATCGATTCTAAAACGGACAGGGAGCCAGTGAAGGGATGACAGGACTGGGGTAATGTGTTCATGCTTTTTTAAACCGGTTAAAAGACGAGCTGCCGCATTCTGGACTACCTGCAGGCGGCGCACAGATGATTGATCTATGCCAAAGTACAGAGAATTACAGTAGTCCAGGCGGGAAGTAATAAAAGCATGATGATAAGTGTGGACTTCCTCCAAAAATCAGAAGTTAGAAATGGTTGCTCACATCCAAAAAGTCAAGAAGTTACAGTCAGGAGGGCCTGACAGTAATTGTTGCTCCTTGTTACAGTTGATGCTTCTCCTCAGTTACTACAGACACTGCGTCTCATCACAGTGTTATTGCTGTAATCCTTGCAGATTCTGCTTTCAGACAGCAAGTGATGGGACATCAGTGTTCCCACTGCAGCAGCAAGTCATGACACGACTCCCTCGTGGCAGCTTGCAGCCTCATCTGATTCTGTTTGTAACCATATTTGCTAAACCCTGTCACCCACTCTAATCCCAGTATGTTGGTGTGAGTTCAGTAGATTTGGTACTTATATCTAAGATGGTATAAAAGATGTACATATCTACTGGGATGTCACCCTTTCATTTCTCCCATTTCCATTCTGGTTTCAAAAAAACAGATGTAATAATATTATTGTAGGGTCTGTACCTACAATACAAAGCACCTTGAGGCGACTGTTTGTTGTGATTTGGCGCTATATAAATAAAATTGAATAGAATTGAATGAGGAAAACTGAAACTGTGCACTCATAGGCTAATGACTTGTTGAGAACTAATTGATCATTGGAACATGATAAGATTTATAAAACAGACTCAATTTTTTCATTCACGAAGGTCCAAAATGAGTGAATGAGCCGATGAACTCATCAAGGAAGTGTGTACTGAGGTGATGTCAGACAGCCGGATTCCCACAGACTTCTACGGGATCAGAAGTCTTTCCTACATTGGCTTCATTTTTCCCACTACAGCCATACTTTATATGCTTATATCATAAAAGCTGTTGCCCAGATCTAAACTTTAAAAGTGAAGCTGCTCCAGGGCCACCATCTGTCTGCTGGTGAAGAGATACTGTATATACTTCAGGAACCTCAGATCCTGCTAAAACAAGCTCTTGTAGCAATTCCCTCAGTAATGTTTGAGTGGCTACCATTACTGTTTGCCAATATCAAGGTCAAAGAAATGGAACCATGATGAACTGAGATGATAGCAGATGATAAATAGCTGTGCACATTCCCAAGTCTTTGTCCTGCTGTCACCACTCCTACTGCTTAGTTTAGTTTTTAAACAGAAACTACAATCACCAGGTTCACTTGGTTATCATATTAGCCTGCTGTTCACATTAATAATCTTTTTTCACTTATAATAACAGCTAGGGATATGTTTATGATTTTATACTCGTTTACCTCTTCAGCTGATATCAACATATGTCATTAACCGCTGTACATCAATGGCACTAACCATCACTTGGTCCTCTCCTGCTTTAATGTTATTTTATCTCTTCTTGGAAGTCAGAACCCCCCCCCCCCCCCCCCCCCCAAAAGGAGACAGACTCTCTGTCCGTCTCTCTCCCCATCCTGCCACTCTTCCTCTCTTTTCTGGCAGAAACCCTGATTATTGTTGTTGTTGTCCCCTCCAGTATGCCATCGGCTTCTATAAATAATTAAGCAAATTAAAAAAAAAAACAAAAAGGAAAAAAATAAACCTCGGGCCAGAGCGGTCACAGTAAACACAGTTTAGTGTCCTGAGCATTTTTCAAGCCATTTGTTCATTTTCTGTATGTTGTTATAGCTCGTTACCTGCTTTTCTTAAATGTGCTGCTGGTGTATTTTGCAGGAATGGGGAGGTCAGATATACTACTTACATTCACATATTTATTTCATTGGGATGTAAAGTCATGGAATGAATTGTAAAGAAGAAAGCTATTAGATTTAAGTTTGTTCATTTACAACAATGCCTGTTCTAATTGTGTTTTTCTCGTTCTTGTTTTTCCCGGTGCTGCTCACTTGGAATGGTTGCAAATAAAGGTAAGGACCCTTTTTTATTATGCATGTATTTTGTGTATTGTGAGGCTGGAGCCGAAACTTACAAATGGCTTTGGGGACTTACTAAGACCTCTTTGGGTAATTGCTTTAAGAAAGCAATTAGCAAAAGTCTCAAATTGGAAACAAGTAAACAAAAATGTCGCGTTTTGTAAATTGGAGGAATGGAGAAGACATCCTATGTCTCGAAAGCTTTTATGTTAATTTATTATTGGAGCTGCCAGTGCTGTACACAAGAAGGTGAGCGAATTGTACTGGTGTCCATCTCTCCGTTCATCCCTTCCATCCATTTTCCACCTCTTTTCTGTAAATCATTGGAGACTTTTTTCAATCTCACACACTCGCTTTTTTGTAGTGAAGGAGAAGTTTTGGTTTGCAGGCAGACCTTGGGGTTGTTTTCAGCAAAAGCATTCCTGACTGCTTTTGTTTGTTGGCTTTTCTCCAGCTATCAGCCCAACAATACTGATGGCAAAGACAGACGATCTGAGTTGGGAAAACTCAACAAAGCCTGTGGATGCAAATCAAGGAGAGAATTATTTTTGTGAAAGAGTTCAGTGTGTTTTTGTTTGTTTGTTTGTTTGTTTCATTGGCCTGTTTTGCCATTTCACCTGTTGGTATAAGTATTTATTTATTTATAATTTTTATAATTTATTATTTGTTTGTTTGTAGAAAGTCGAACTTTTCTTTGGTGTAATCCGGTGGTTTCCCCCTCATTCATTTCTCTCTTATTGTACAGTGTCATGCTGGTTTAAGGCAACTACAGGAATTACACAACTACATAACGTTTAAGTTACCTCCACAGTTAAGCCAAATAAGAGCACTGATGTACTTCCCATTCTGTGCATGTGTCACACAGTCACACAGACGTCACTACACATTTAGCCTGGCAAATGCCTTGAACAGCACTTCATTCTAGCCCTTTGCCAGCTCTAATAGGCCATGCCATGATGCCAAGATCAGGTGCTGAGTCGATAATCTTGCACTTCCTAATGCAGTTATGAGTGGAAATGAATGTTACTGGTTTGGAGGCTCATTATAGTACATGGAGGCTTGCATATAGCTGTGAGTCAGTACAGGTTGGGCTTTAATAAAGCCCTGCAAATAAGGGGAGTGGGCAGCCAGGCTTTGTGGATAAACCCCTCCCCGTACAGGCAAGGATGATCTGTCGTTGCACTGGCAGAGACAATACGTCACTTTAACACAATACCTCAGCTCTCGATGAGGCGTTCCATATGGGATGAATAGCATCTCTAATGATCACCCCTCTTTTATTACCGCTGTGATTATGAGCCATTTGTTTGCTTTATCAAGGCCTTAAACCCCAGGGGATTTAATGAGAGTTGAGATGTAAAACTGTCTCCCTCAAGGATGGGAAGGTCACAGGAACTGTTTGCTGTGGTATGGAGGGTGTTGTGCTTCTTTTTTTTTTTTTACACATTCCTCTGTGTTGTTTGTGAGTTTGTACTCATCGTAGCCTCAAATGCTGTCAGGATTATTAATGGCTTCTGCTGGGATGACAATGCAAGTTGGGTTTTGTAAAACCAATAGAGAAGAAAACGTGCATGATTATCATGTTTGGATGTTGAAGCATTAGTGATGATTAGGGGGTCTGTAATGTGGGTTTAGCTGATGAAGAAAACGTGTCTAGGATGAAGAAAAGGAGCATACAGAAAAAGACTTCAAAAAATGGCAGAATGAGTCGTATTGTTGTGGCTGTCGAGGGTATACTCATGTAATTGTTCTCATTACAGCACCATCATGACTTGTATTGTTATTATGCCTAACTGCATCAGATGCCATTTCCCCTTCATCTTTCGCTGCGGTCTCCCTGGGCTTCATTATCAATAATTAAGAAATGGCAGGCACACCCGAGTCTGGTGCAGCCACCTGATGGGATGCACACACACACACACACACACACACACACACACACACACACACACACACACACATACAAATGCAGAACGTACCAGAGGGACGGCGGGAGGTTTGGGCGGCCCTCACATCTCTACGTTCTTCATTAACCTTTCAGTAAGACTCACAAGGCAGCCGGTGGTATGCAGTAAATAATGAGTGAGAGCCTAGTCAAGAATCTGTGTATAAGTAATTAATGTTTGTTTGTCGCGCTCATCTCCAAAGAATCAGCAGACAATACTCGCTCTTCGTGTTTGCTACCTGCAGGTCACAGTGTGGCTGACATTTGGGTTGATGTATTCGTCAAGTAGTCTTCTGAGGGGATTAGGCCACTCACACAGCTCTGCTTCCCAGTATCAAAAATCTATTATGGCTTCTTGTTACATATTACATCCTTGCTTTTGACAGTAGAAAAATTGTAATTAAGATTAGATTTTCAGTTAGATTGAGAATTTCACTATTCATTTATGGAGTTTTCAGTTTCTCTTGCATAATTTTAAGGTCAAAATCAAGCCATAACTACAGTTAGTAGTATTATCTAGTAGACTTTATTTCTATAAAGTTCATGGCACACCCTCTTGTATTGCTCCTTGGCCCACTCATTAAAATTACTAATTGATTATAGGGCCAAGACCATGGCCAGAGAGGCACTGTATCAATTATTAAGCTGCATTAATAGATTAAAAGGGATAAATGTGCAGAGCATTTAACTTCTGTAACCCACAGAAAGTGGAAGCAATTATAGAGTACCTCTTTGACCATTTTAACAAAAAAAAAAACTCTGTAGTAAAATTGGTGCTGAGGCTATTTGCCCTAAGTGCTCACAGTCTGACCCGTATAATGACATTGAACATAATTAACAACACAGGTCCAGATTTTCTTCTGTTCTTGTTTCTTGAGCCACATTTCCACCACAGGGACCTCCCTCAGGGACCGGGACCCTTCAAAGAGCTTCAACTCAGTGCCAGGGTGTAGATTTAATTCCAGGTAAATTAATCACCTCTTAAAAGAATCCCTACTTGGGGTGTGGTACTTAATGAGATTTTAAATAGCATAAAAAAAAAATGTTATCTTGCTTTTTCATACATCAGTGACCTAATTAGCTTTTGTAGATTAAGAATAAAGAATCTGTGTGGAGTCTGCATGTTCTCCCCGTGCTTGCGTGGGTTTCCTCCGGGTACTCCGGTTTCCTCCCACATTCCAAAGACATGCACTTACTGGGGTTAGGTTAATTGGCTACACTAAATTGCCCATAGGTGTGAATGAGAGCATGAATGTGCGTGTGAAAGGTTGTTTGTCTCTGTGTTTGTCTCTGTGTTGGCCCTGCAACAGGCTGGCGACCTGTTCAGGGTGTACCCCACCTCTCGCCCTATGACAGCTGGGTTAGGCTCCAGCCCCCCCCCCCCGCGACCCTGAACAGGATGAGCGGAAGCGAATGGATGGATGGATGGAGATTAAGAATAGTGTTGCTAAACATATAGACATTGACTGTGATTATATAAAACTATTCTAATTCATCTTTTGATACACTGCTACCAGCTGTGCTTTCTTGCTCTGGCTGCCCTTTGATGTTGCAGCAGGAGCGGCCAGCCAACCTTCAACTCTGTGAACGCCATATCTTGAGAACGATGTGACCTTGGATGTTCAAATCAATACCACAGGAACATCTAGTAAAAATTTTGGATGAGTTACTTCTTGCCATAATAATTCCAATCACAGAAAGTGACAGTATTCTCTGTAGTTTCTATTTATGATGATTTTAGGATTTCTTAGCTTTTGTATTGATCTGTTGAATGAAGTCACTAAGGCTCATATGCACCATTAAGATTTACTGAGACCTGGTAATGATGTCCTGTAGAGCTTCCAGGGAATTTGTGCCACCTAAAGATTCTACTGTCAGGAGGCTGAGGGGTTTCACTGGCGGCTTACAGTATTTTCAGTCATTGTACTGAGAACAGTATATAATATACATATCAAGGCATTGTATCAAAGTTAGAAATTCCAGTATTATGACAATAGTACACATGAATTTAGAGTAAATGTTTAAAATAACCACATCTTTAGCAGGTACAGCAAAGCAAACCCGCCTTTTATGACAAATGACACATCAGTCAGCTGGGCAGCGAATTGATCGGGCAGCCTCTGGCTGTGATTTATGCACGCCATTCCTCTCCCATTTGAAGGGGGAGGTGTCATGAATTGACAGAGTTATGTACAAGTCCTGAGCATGATTGGTGACCCCAAGGTGGGCTCTTTCCCAACCCTCCAGTTTCTCCCCTTGCAAAAAGCTACACAGGACAAGGTTGCATTGATGTGAAATGATGGAGAGGGGGATATAGTAGGTTGAACTGTATAGCAAAAAACAGCATGTATATAATAACTCTCAACTCTGATTAGGATGAAACTTCTACATGTCCTGCCATTTCTTGATTAAATTTCACATCTTAAAATAGCTCCTGCGGCATTTCAGACGTTCAGTGTGATATGAAAGGCGGCCATTTTTCAGGAGTGATTTCTATAAAATTAACTAACCAGCAAGTGTGTGTGTTTCATGGTTGCCAACAAAATAGAAAAACAGATGAAATACAAAGAAAAGCCATGTCCAATCTCACTGCTCTCCTTCACTTGCTTAACTGACCTGAATAAATCAGGAGATTGAACGCCAATAAATGTTTCATCCTATTGCAGTAATCAGCACTCTTTCCCGTACAAACTATAAATGGACACTGACTGTTTTTTTCTTTCGGGTTCTCTCTCTCCACTTTGTTTCAGGATGTGTAAGCTGGATGGTTTGGCAAAGTGAGAGTAATCAGGATTTAGATGCATTTGGCAGATGTTTCCTGTAATTCAGTGGCTAATGCAGAGAGCTGATAACTGAGTTGGTTTTCTGGTTCAGACACTTAGCTCTGTTTCTGCGACTGTACCCTGGCGTGAGGGTATAGTTTGTTTTCTCTTGCTTCTTCTTTCCTCCCATTTGCTTCAGGCACATTCAGGGTTTAAGGGCAGCATAACTAAAAGTGCAGAGATAGTTAGAGCTAACAGTTCACTGTGGGTCAGGGCCTGAACAGAAGACCAGAAAGCTAAGATCTGAAGTTTTCACTGATTAGTGACTGCCTGTTAGCCTCTATTATTAAGTACTGTGGGCAGTGTTTATATTATTATTACATATATATTTATACGTTATTCTATAATGTTTATAGAATAACCGTGAACCAAACATGTTCAGAACTTTAACATATAATCACAACAATTACAAGAAAATTTAAATGTAGGGCTATTTTTAGTTAAATTAATATGCACAATATTTAGGCCCATGTTCATGTCTTGCAGACGTGGGTAATGCAATCACACATAACAGTACAAATGATTTAATATGATTATAACATACCAGAATTAAATCCCCCTTCCACTTAGCACTATTTGGTCAGCTGTGCCATTCAACTCGGATATTTGATCCAGAATGATGTAAAAATGCTGTTTTAAAAAAGAATAAATAAACATTCTGCTACAGTCAAGTCTGCTTTGATGGATTTTTCTCTGAGCCCCGTGTGCAGCGCGTCAACCCTCCTTTACAAACATCTGCAAACATCTGGACTGCAGGAGGCGACCCCGTTCCTTCACTGAGCTCAGCATCAGGCATTTGGAGTTTGAGAGTCAGTAAATATGAGACAGTGACTCCGCTCTGTAACATGTTCTACACCATCATGGACCGCGAGTTCTAATGTGAATGATGCCGTGAATGACAGTCAAGTTGGGGTTGAGCTTTTCGCTCAGATCAAGTGTCTTTGTAGTGACTTAGAGCAGGACTAATGGCAGCAGGGAGAGTAAAACACCAAAGCCCACACGGTGCTAATAAGGTTAACATCTGAAATGTGGATGCCTGATTGGGCTGCTGCTTTCTGTCAGCCAGTCATCGTCCCAGTGCATAGCTGAACTTCAACAAGCTGAAGTAAGAAGCTGCAGATCACATTCAGATTCTGCTGTGAATGAAAAGGATGACACTCAGTAGGAACAGTTGTAGGATTTTTTGTATTAGGTTTACACTGAATGAGAGGTGTTTGGTGGCATAATGAAAGGTCTGATCATAACGGGATTTGGACCACGCATGAGTGCTCATAGTGAATTTTAAAATTTTATCCTCTGTGGATAAAGGATAATTTAGCAGAGGCAGGAGCCTGTAGACCAATACATGCATTTCTGAAATGGTCATTTGTCATCAGTGTATTTTTGGTTATTCTGGCTCTGTGATAGACTTGCTACCTGTCCGGGGTGCACCTGCCTCCCAAACTGTGACAGCTGTGACCCTGAAATGAACAAGTCCTAAAGAAAATGGATGGATATTTGGGTATTTCCTATCCTAAAGAGAGCAACGCGCACACACACACACACACACACACACACACACACACACACACACACACACACACACACAGACCATACTTTTAATTACAGTATCGAGGAGGACAAGACTTAAAAAATGTAAGTGATCTATAAGGCTAACGATGCTGCATATCTCGTGCCTGAAAACTGGTTTTGTTGAGGTAATTGCATTTGCAGCACAGTCGGTTTTGTCTGTGCACTGACAATGAATTTAATTCAGATGAGGAAATTGCATTGCATTAATGCTTAGAGATGAGGTAAGTACCACTTTTTAAAAAATTTATGGTCACCCCGAGAAAGCCGGTGTGCCATAGACTGTAGACTTTCAGCAGCCCAATCAGGCATGCACATTTCAGATGTTAAGCTTATTAGCACCATGTGGGCTTCGGTGTTTTACTCTTCCTGCTGCCATTAGTCCTGCTCTAAGTCACTACAAAGACACTTGATCTGTGAGTGTCTGGTCACATAGCATAAGTGCTGTCTCTCTGCCAAAGACAAAGGCCTGTTATCATTGTGAGACTTGTTGACAAGGGTTATCAGTGCACAAAATACTCCCACACACACACACACAGAGCACACGATGTCCGGCTCACCTTCATTAGCCTGACTTTGTGATCCCAGGTCTTAATGAGAAGTGAGAGAGAGCAAAAATAAATCTAGCAAGAATTTTTAGGCAGACAGAACAAACTAGGTTGTCTCTGCTCCTTTTCCCATTTCTCCTTTCCTCTTTCCCATTTTGACTAATGTAATTTATGCAAAAGAAAATTATAAATAGCATATCAATACCACCACAGTTTTCCAGGCTGGGCATGCAATACCACTCCCGGCTGTCAGAGTAAGTAGGTCGGGTTGTGTGTCTGCAAATGCACTGACTAGTCCCCTCCTCTGTGTGTGTGTGTGTGCGTGTGTGTGTATGCATGTCTTAAGTGAAGATTTAACGACACTACACTCCCGGTCACATCCAAAGAGAGACAAAAGGCAGAAAGGAATGCATGCCATATGGTTTTAATCATTCAGCAGAAGTTCCATGATTTCAGAAAGTTCAGAGGAGACACTTTCTCTGAGTTCGCTCGGACGTTTCATACGTTATATTTAAAGATAGAGAAGATAAGAGGCAAAACACGCCTAATGCCTTCTTTCCAATCGTAGATACAAAATCGTTATCCTACTGTGTTATCCAGGAAACCAAAAAGAACACTGGAAAACTGTTTGAGGGACACGGCCTATAGCATCGTCACCTCTTTGATGACCTCAGAAAAGCAAGGCTCATATCTGCATGCTGACAGTGGTGCCATTGATAATGTGGGTGTGCTTTGCAGCTACTTTCCCACATGTACTTTTGTAAGGACATGTTGCTAATGAGCAAGTGTCCCCTCCCTGGGTCTCTTGAACCAGCAAAGCTTCCCCTTCCTCAAATTTGCTTCTATTTAATAATATCATGTTTTACATGTCAGCAGTCATCTCATCATTCCTCAGGTGTTGTACATTCAATAGTCTGTTTCCCTTTTTCTTAACTGATGAGTACTTCTCATAGTAATACCTAGATGATTATTAATGCCATGAATATTAATATGGCAGTTGTTTTTACCAGCCTGTGCCACCACCTCTAATCTCTTTGTAAGAAGTCAGAGGGTACAGAAAGACACACGATGTGGTTAGAAAAGGAGAAGAGAGATGGTGTTGGACAAAGGGACAGCAGGGGGTGCATGTGGTGGTGGCAGGGGGAAGGTGAGCATCTTGGGCTTTGCTAATTCAGAGGTTTTCAAAAGGGGATCAGTGAGGAACACAGTGGTGTGTAAATAAGTTTGTATATATGCAAGAAAGCTGGGGAGGAGTAACAGGAGCGAGTGAGTGAGGAGAAACAGATGTAAACAAGCTGCTGTATAAGAGACTAATGTAAATAAATCTGTGGAAGAAAAAAGAGCTGAGACGGGTGTGTGTGTGTGTGTGTGTGTGTGTGTGTGTGTGTGTGTGTGTGTGTGTGTGTGTGTGTGTGTGTGTGTGTGTGTGTGTGTGCAGAAAAGACATGGAGGGTAAACAGTTGGTTTTCCAAGTGGCTCACGCACAGCTGCTGATTGCAGATACAAGGCGATCCTTTGGGGAGTTTAAGGAAATGGAGGGAAAAATCTGAAGTCTTGACATTATTTTCTTCCATCCACTATCAATTCTCACACTTCCAATGAGAAAAAGGCACATGATTACTTTAATTATTAACTGCCAGTGAAATTTCAGGAAGTAACTTCAGGATATGATTTGGCATTATGGTCTTCTGATCGAGTGGCGACCTCTGATGTGACTGACAGGGGAGATTCCAGCTCCCCCGCCATCCTGAATTGGATACACTGTTTAAGAGGATGGATGGATGGATGGATGGATGGATAGATGGATGGGTGGATGGACGGATGGATGGGTGGATGGACGGATGGATGGATGGATGGTTGGGTGGATGGAGGGATGGACAGACTTTGGATTAAAGATACATCCTTTTACTTTTCTATTACCATCACTAAATGATACAGAATGTTGATTTTACCATTAAGACAAATTGTTAAAATGAATTTAATCTTAAATCTATGGGGCAAAAAAATGATCCTGGCAATTGAGTAATTATCTTCAATAGAAAGAAAACAAACCAAGCATACGCAGTAATTGAACACTAATTACTATCAAGCTGATGCATTTCAACTGAGTCCAGTCATTTGAGCATGGCTGATAGCAAAGCAATGACCTGATCAATGATAATGCTGACAATCACTAGGCCTATTTATACTGTATTTGGTGTGTGTGTGTGTGTGTGTGTGTGTGCGTGTGTGTGTGTGTGTGTGTGTGTGGATAGATAAAGCAGAGCAACAGTGCTTGTCATTGCTGGATGAGTGAGCCCTTTCAGGTTCCCCATGAGAGTAAAGATCAAACCACAGATGGTAGTCAGCACTGTGTGATAGAGGCTGAGGATGTTACAGAGGGCCAGGCGAGTAGGCTGTGGGTGTGGTGTTTTTATTTGTTTTATTTGTTTTACCCAGGGTCTGGAATCTGTCAAGTCAGGACAAATGGTGGCATTTCATAGGGGTAAAAATTGGCTGCATGCCAGGCAGTGTGTTATCAACAGCAGGGCTGGTTGAGCTTTAGAGGACACAAGCAGGACTATGTTTGTGCCCACAAACAATATGGAGTAAATGCACAGCTTCTGATGGCCTGATAGTGATAGCATTGCACTTGTTGATTGCATTTTTCAGCAGCAATGGAAAGTTAATAACTCTTCAGTAATTGGTTTGTGGGCCTTTTAAGCAATTCACAGTCCTTTACTTTCACCTAATTTTGCCCTTAATGAATTAAGATGAATCACGTTTAGGTCACTTAGACATTTTCCTGAGTCTGTGGGTTAACTGTGGTTTTGCAGTGCAGTGTATAGTGCAGCAAATTAACTCCAATACATAAAGCTACAATGAGTTGGACTTAGAGGTTCTTGGAAATACTGATTTTTTTTTTTACAAAAAAATTATTAATATCATTAGCATTTTTTCTTTGTATATGAATCACATTGTTTACTGCTAGTAAGTCACATGCAGGATATGCACAAACACAGCAAAATGAGAAAGGAAGAGGAGGAAAAACTGAGATATGAAGTTGTTTTTTTTGCAAAAAGAAATTCAACTAATGCAAGATTGGAGTCAGGTTAACCTGATGCAGTGCAGTGCAGCCTCCTGCTAGACTGATGTTTGTTTAACACTCAGGCTGCCATCGTAGGCTGAGTGGCTACCTCCCTTCTCCCTCAGGTGTCCTCACAGCCCTATCTGCTAAGGCTCCTGGCAAAAGGTACAACCTGGGTGGCACCATCCTATCTCTGTGTGCCAGACTCCCTGTTCACCAAGTAACACATTGCTACCTGGAATGGGTGCGTCTCTGCAGCCCCACTTCTCCCTGTTTAGATAGGATGCTGAGGAAAGACTGCAAATTACAGTTCCACTGTGAGCCTCCATCTTTCATTGGCATTTTACACACTGCTCTCCCCCAACTCAAAAGAGAAAGTGGCACTGGAAAGAAAGCAGCCGCAGTCACGAGGAAGGGAGCTATAACAGTCCCCATCGGTTGGTGGCACAGAGGGGCTTTGACTCGAGTTCAGTGCATTGAAAGCAATTCTGTATGCACAAAAGTTAAAAGAGGATAAATATTTTGGTAAATAGCTGTTTCTGCTTTTTCATTGTGCCTGTCATGAAGAGACTCTAGTTTGTTAGGCATCCCATTTCTGAGCTGACTAATGTGAATTCACCAAAATCTGAAAAAAAGAAGATGCAAAGATACTGTCATAGGTTTTGCTGGATCAATGAGAAAGACAACATCAGATTAAAAGGACAAGGGCAGTCAGGGTCAGATGGTGATTGGAGGATCAGTGCTGAGTGATGGTCAGCAAGGATTATTGTCAAAACAGAAGATGTCAGTGCTGCCATGCTCAGCCTCAATATCAGTCAGCTTAAAAATTAGGCAGCACCGGGCTGACTGAGGGGAGGCGGGAGCAAAAGGAACGTCGGTGGTGGTGGGGTCAGACAAAGGGGTCTAACCTTGTCATGGGGCGTAATAGCCTGCAGTCAGTCATTGTTGACCCAGGCCCACCACTGCAGCCATTGCTTTCCTGCACTCTCATCTCTCTGGGCCATCTCAGGAAAGGCAAACCGATGATAGTTAAATGACTACGGCATGATTTTGATGTATGAGCCTGTGCTAAGGAGTGACATGGGAAAATTGGGAATAGCAGGTTCATCTGGTCATCACTGCATCTGGCATCAGGGTCATAAGCTCCAGACAGAAGATTATGGGTGTGTTTTGACTGCTCAGACATGCGTGGGGTCCTGTCACTGACATCTTAAACTCTTTATTGTTGTGTTTAAAGTCGAGCAAAACTCAGAAGGTTTCGATATTTTAGCCTCTTTCTAGCTTGAGGGGATTTACAATACACTCTTTGGCTTGTTTTAATTCCTGTTGCCCACTGGCTAGACAGCAGTATTAACTGGAGATGGAGATCCACTTTATCACAAAGCCAGCCTACAGTTAAAACACCAGATAATATTTCCTCCCATATACTTTAGTTGGGTCCTGACTATTCATTATTTATGATCTATTCCAAATTACATTATCTTTCACCAGGCCTCAATTACACCCTTCCCTGAGGCTGGAAAAATGACTCACGGTCTGTGCAAAGGACTATATGAGAGAGAGAGGCTGATCATTTTTGTGCTCATATTCACCACAGTGAAGTAGAACCTCATTTTTTCTCATTTTGAGATGTCTGATCTGACAAGTTAATTGATTGGACATAACAAATGAAACATCTATGCAGTGATGCAAAAATCTGATCTCCAAATTGCAATCATTATTGATGATACTACAGCAAGGAGATAACACACACACACACACACACAGACACACACACACACACACACACACACACACACACACACACACACACACACACACACACACACACACACACACACACACACACACACACACACACAAAGTCAACTAGTTGAATATGTGCTGCAGCATCTGAAATCAGGAGCAGAGAGGGCAGATGAACCATAATGGATTGTTGCACAATAGAAGAATGTTACAAAAACTGTAGCCAAGTTCTCAAGAGCGCCGGTTCATCAAAGAGAATTTTATGTTTTTATTGAACCAGTCTGCTGCTTTACACCTCATTTCAGGTGCTTTTAAGGAACAGCATTTCCACCAAGCTCAAGACAGCTTGAGGTCAGTTAAGAGGTGAGCTTTTCTTCCAGGTCCAGATATATCACAACAGATAGATACAGATAACACATACACCGCTGTGCTTACAAAGTTATGGCAACTGTAGATTTTTAAATGCTATCAAAATGGTTGTTTCAAACGTTCATGTGTTGGAGATGGTGTAGAGAGCTGGTGGAACAGTGGACTGTGTAATGTTGATGTCAGGACTCTCCGATATGATTAGTCGAGATCGTGTCATGCCGTGAAAGGTGCTGCCAAACCAAAGAAAAAGACAACCTGAAAATTCAAATAGTCAGAGAAAATCTTCACCCTGCTCCCAAAGTGTCCATTTCTTAGAGCCTGATGGGCAGAGTGCACAAGTACGTGACTGAAAAACCCAATGAAGCACTGCCCATTAGTAGCTGCACTCACATCAGATTTGCTTCTAATTCAGTCTGACATGTTTGACTAGAATTTGATCCAGAGGAGAATTTAATGACATTCTACTGGGTTTTCACCAGATGTGTCGATACAGGTAGATTCACATTTTGCAAGAGGTCAAAAATCATTGTTGCATTTGGACTCTATGACTTTACTTGATTTCACTCTATTAATTGTTCTGCTATTTCCTTTCTATTGCCTTCTAGCAACATAAAAAAAGCACTCTAGTTGAAACTGCGTGCTATAAGCTATCTAAGAGATGTGGAGGCAGGGAGTGAGGGTGATGGTGACTGACAGAGGAGTGGAGCTCACAAAAAGGGGGAGCGAGTAAGATGGAGAGAGAGACAGAAAGAGAGGGAGGGAGCATGTTGAACATGACATCTAAGTATCTAATTACCTCTGTGGCCATGTCAGCCTCCCCAGCTAAGCTGCTGTTTTACACACACACCCTCCCCGGGTCTCTGAGTCTGCCCCAGTGTCCTCTTGTTTCTTTTATGTGTTGTCTTGGAGCTCACAACACATAACGTTGCATGGCAGAAAGGACCACATGTTAATACCAACATAAAAATATAGAAATATGCATCAAGGAAACCTGCAGAGAGTCAAAAAGATAAAGTAGACATTGTTAGAAAGGGTTTTACTCTTGCTAATACAGCACTATAGTCTGGTTAAAGTCCTAGAGAGATACATCATGTATGCAAAGTAAATATTATAATATCTTTGTAACTGTTTAACAGCATGTTCTCCTGGAATCTCACTCACATGCAGTGCTGCTCTTTAATCTTAGACGAAGCAGTATAAATATTTGACTTAATGCAATTGGTATCAGTGGTGGAGTGCTTGCTAAAAAGTCCCATTCCTGTTTCCATCATCTTTTTCTACCCTATATCTTTTTGTAGAGCTTATTTGGAGAATGATAAATGAAGTATAACCCCATGTTTGAAGATGTGCTGCAGAATGTGCACAGATGATTGCAGTGGAGGACGGTGCCTGTTGGGACAGAGTTCAACAAAGGGAATCGTTAATACACAGCTGACAATTTTATGGATGTGCAGGCTGATGTCTTCCCATATAGTCATGTATAATTCACTCCCATCTTTAACTTTTTATTAAGTCGAAAGAGCGGCATATTGTCCATTGTCATCAACTTTTTTTTTTCCAGGCTCAGTCCTCGTCTTTCCTTCTTTTGCTTCACTGTCCTTTTCTTTTTTTAAAAAAGAAAAAAAGATGTGAAAAACAGGAAAGTGCCTCCCACAGAGCTGGTAGTGGTAAATGCTAGTAAGTGTGAGATTCTGTTATTTCATGCTGTGTCCACTTTCAGTCATCATACTTTTTTCTTCCTTGCAGCTTACATGTTGTCATCATCCAGAGAAGCAGAAGGAATGTTTGGATAAATTAAAAAAGAAAAAAAAAATATATATATATATGTAAAAATATTATTTTCCTAGTGTCTATGGGTTTATCTATCTCCACCAGTTTAGTATGAGCCTCTGATATTCTCTGTTCTGTATAATAAATGCAACATCATAACATCGTCTGGATGCTGTACTTTCCAGAGTACTGTGCGCTGCATGTTACGTCCCCTCCTTGCCTGACTTTGTCTCTTTGGCTTTGTTTGTTCTCGTGGTGAAATTTCATGCCTGTCATGGCTACTGTCTCACTGGTAGGGCAGCTCAGTGGTGTAACTGTTAGCATAGTCGCCAGCAGAGTCTATTAAAGGCAAAGTGCTGTAATTCTTCCTTTCTTGCCAAGAGCCTGCCTTCACTTTCAATGACACGCACTGTGATATATGGAGAAAACCCAGTAGCATGTGGCAGCATCTGATTTTGCACTGGGTGAAGGTGCCCAATATAGAGCACTCACACACACACACACACACCCACACACACACACACACACACACACACACACACACACACACACACACACACACACACACACACACACACACACACACCAATCAAACCTTTCTCTTTCCTGTATTCATTTCAGTCCAGTATGTGAGTCTGTGCTCACATCCTCTGCCTGAGAGTCCAAAGGCCCCAGCTGCAAACAAAGACGCTCCTGTGGATGTTTATTATGTATAGGTTTTTTCTCCATATAGCAGAGATTATATCCTTTGGGGAAACAGAGTGAGTGAGATGGATTGTAGAGTGTGCATATTTGCAGAACAAAGGAGAAGGAGGTTTTTCCTGACGCTTCAGCTAGATGCACTGCCTTCATGGGATTTCATTACAATCCCTTTGCCCCCATGTTGTTTCTCTCCTTACATTATTGCATCACTGAGGTAATGCAGACTAAGGGTTATGAATAAGATTGGCTGAAACATTTTACCCAAGGATATAATACATCTCATTGGTCTTTATGCACCTTTGAAGACCAACTCTCAAGAAAGACAATAACTTTTTTTATGTTTTACAGTTTTATTGCATCTTGCTGAGGTTGCCATTGGTGTGGGTGGCACAATTGTGTCTGGGAGTCCTGCTGAGAGAGAAGATTACAGTGTAGCTGGAAACTCATGCTGGGGTATCTGATGATCTGCACTGTGGATAATCTTTGTTTGGTGTATAATCTCCTTTTCAGAGCTATTGTAGATCAGGTCATTTGATAGTCCTAAAAGTTAAGTTGCTGCTAACCAATTAGCACCAAAACACCTCGTCTTCTGTGGCAGTTTTCAGTCTCTTTCAGTTGCCTCTCCATAAGTTCTTGTTCCACAGACTGACCCCAGCTTCTTGGACTACAGCTGATAATGGCAGTTGTTGTTCTGTTCTGCAGCCTTAATGTAGCGGGACATGAAGCAGTCCTCTACCTGCTTCTGGTCTGATTGTCCCTTCAGCTTGTAGCAGATATTCAGGAGAGAATACCTGTCACGACAAGAGTCTCACCTGAGAGCCCGCTGAATGACACTGAGAGACTGCCTTATCAGCAACCTGGCCAGACTGCTTGTAGGGCAAAGTGATACGTGATGGGTCAGGACAACTTGGTGAGAAGCAGCTGAAGCTTCACAATAAGACACTAACAGATAGTACCTCATAAATAAATGGTAGCACCGTCAAAACGTTACTACTGTGCATGAACTAAGCAAACAGGTAATTGGTTGTGACTCAGATGGTAAACACAAAGCAGCAGGGCGACAAAGAATAGTGGTGAGTGGCTCAGCAGCCTGAAAGGATTCAAATCATCACTTCTGGTCCGACCTTTCAGAATAAAATCACAGCCAAAACAGGATGCAGAAATTTATGAGTTAAGCCTTGAGTTGAGAATTATTAATCAATATTATTGCTTTGCTTGTCTGACTTCATACACTCTTTTCTTTTAATTTGCTGTCTGACCACCAAATACTAGAATTTCATTTCCCTCCATTTCTCTGATAAGTATCTCAGTGAAATTGAATTTCTTCTTTGCTCTTGTTTATATTGTCATGTGTAATAAATTCTGATGTGACTAGGGATGCACTGATTCTGGGCCAATATTATTATCAAATTGCTGTAATTTTACCCTTGTTATGCAATGACAAATTTTATAATGATTGAGTTTTCTGGTTCTGACAGTAAGAATATTGTGCATGCACACTGTTTTAGTAATACACCTACAGTTTATGCATTTGGTGGCTGAGTGTTAATTACGGTACAGTATAATGTGTATGTACACTATAATAAGCACACAGTTTTTTGTCATCGTCTTGCGCTGCACTTCCCTCTTTGTTCAAGGAAAGCTTTCAGTTTCAGCGCTGTGCTCACATTGCCAAGCTTGGGCTTTTTCTCTAATTATGCTTTTAACTCAGCCTCATACCAGTGTGGCTTATAAAAGTGAGAAGGTTGCTTTGGTTTATATGAGAAATGCCTATTCTACACGCTTTACAAGCACTTTTATGTTAATTATATATCTATTTTCCCTGTTGCTGCTAGGTTGCATTTTTTCAGCTTCTTTCACCTTTAATGCAGTGCATACTCTGGTTTACACATGGCTATGAAAGGCAGGAGACTGACACTTAAAAAGGTTGCTATGGGTTTCTTGTTCCTGGGGTGGTGGCAGCAAGTGGGAAAGTAATCAGAGGAGGAGTGTGGGAAGAAGAGTGGTGCTGTACCAGGCTGATCTCCCATGGGAATTTTGTAGCATGTGAGGTTCAAGGTAATGGTCCTATGTTGCTTGTGTATTTTTATCCTTCTGTAAAATATGACTAAAAGCTGACACACAAGACTTTTTTTGTGCATGCACACTATATAAAATTGTTGGTATTAAGTCACTTCTCAAACTCTGCAGCCTCAAAAGCTCATAAAACCTTGCACCTGCGTACAGGTGGCTCATTCTGACCACACAAAGAACTGCCTACTCATAGTCATATTTACACCTGTGTCCCAGCAGACTCACAGATCTTTGTGAAAGTTCCCTCTCCTGGCTTACAGTAATAAATTCTCTGTGTTAGTTTAACTATTGAGCCGTCAGCAGGTGAAGCAGGCCCAGATTGCTCTATTTGATAGTAAAACCACCACAATTTAAGTCTTTTTTTCAGCACAAAATTATTAACTTATCTAATTAAGTACTGCTGGACAAGACAGACAATCAATTTAATCCATTTTGTTTTCTTTTCACTGCCTTGTTCTCTGTGTTTCACACCTTAGATTGAACAGGAGGGGGAGGAAGTAAAAAGAATAGCATGAAAGTGTTTCTGTAATTGACTCCTAATTAAACTGTGTGTGCATTTGTGTGTCCGTGGATTTGCATATGGCAGTGGAAGATGCACTAAATCAAAGATGAGAGGAGCATGTGAATTAAAAAATCATTATAGTACGGTGGAACCTAAAAGAAGAGATGGGGGACCATTAATAATTAATCAACCGTCTCTTATCTTTTAATCAAGTCGATAAATGTGAGGCAGAAAATGAATTAAGAAAAAAAAAAGAAAGGGGGGCATCAGTTTAATGAGAATGGTCTCTTGTGGTTTGCTCACAGAAGTACTGGTGTCTACTGCTTAGGCTGAGGGGCGATTAGTCTTCCATAGATGTGCTGATAGATGGCATCCTCAAAAAGCTCTTGTGCAATGACACTGTTGTAGATGCAGGACATATACAGATACTAAAGATTAATTTAAAAACTAATTTTCCAGTTGTAATTATTAAGTATCTCACTTCACATTCTTACCAGATAAACCTAAGGTCTTGCCTGCACCTGATATAGTTAAATTAATCATCTTGCTAAAGCTTTTAGTGAGCATTTACACTGCATAGAGTGCCAGCTACAGCTGGAATAAACACTCCCTGATGCCACGGCAGAAGCAGAGAGCTAACAGTTTGTATTTTTGTTTTGGTTTGTTTTACCTGCAAGCTACACAGGTAGGTGAAAAATGAAGAAAAATATGAAATTAAAACTGCAAGCAGCGACAATAGGGCCCTCGCACCTGGGTTCATGTCGAGCCATGGTGCTGCGCTACTGTCACCTGAATGTTTTTAGCCCCGTAGGGTAAGTTGGATGTTGTGTCATTCAGCCACAGAATGTCTCCCATGCCCACTAGGTGGCACTGGCAAGTGCCTATTAGTTACATGTCATGCTGCTGTATAGAACACCTGCATCCAACGATGAAAGCTTCATGCTCATGAGGTGATGATTAGCAATCTACTGCTGATTTGCTGTTCCCACTAGGTGGCGTTATGAGTGTGACCCAGTGTTGGTACAAAGATGTGTCCAGACTCACACTCTCATCCAGCATGTGAGGGTTGGTCCAGATTGGATGATGTATGTGTGAATGAAATCCAATTAAAATTTCATGGTGATTGATCAAAATTCGCCATGGCGCCATGGCCACACCCTTCAGTGAAAACTCAACATTTTCACAATTTAGATTCAAACATGTCTGTAGTTTAGACTGGCTAATTATGAAGGTGATCTCATTAAAATCCTAGGAGGAGTCAAGTACAAGGGCTGGAATTAGCATAAATTGCCTAATTAATTCAAAATGGTGGGCTTGCTGTTGGATGTAGGGCATCACTCCAAGAGGATTTTTTGTGGGTCTTGACATGCTACATATGTGTATCAAATTTCATACATGTACGTCAAACACAGCAGTGGGGCTCGTCTTTAGGTGGCGCTGTAGAGCCATTTTTAAGGCCCATGTCCAACACGATTACAATACACAAATTTTCACAGGATTTTGAGCATGTTTTCGCCCTTATAAAGGCAATTCATTTGAGAAAATAAGAAGAAGAAGTGGAGCAGATACAATAGGGCCTTTGCCCTAAAAAGGACAGATTTTTTCACGTCTGTCTTTCTTCTGTCACTTCTGTCTTACAAAATGCAAATGTTTGTAATTTTGACCTTTTGTTTTTAGTTTAACCTGGCAGCTGGCATTTCTGGGCATGTGTAGAAATGTTTTATGACATACATCTTTGCAAAACTTTCCTCAGAAAAGGTTAAACATGAGTTTGAGAATCGACTGACTGAAGGTATGCATTTTTAACACATTTTTGTGTAAAATAAGAGTATATATAACTCTATTTAACAAGCAATATACAAAACTTTTAAACGTGGAGAATGATCAAGCTACCATACATCCATTTCTTAAAAGTGATTCCAGCCAACCATGTCTGAATGTTGAGGAACACCCACTTGTCCTCTGAAGACACCCATTTTCCATCCATTTTCTTAACTGCTTGTCCAGTTCAGGTCCCGGGGGGGTTGTGCAACCACATGCTCTCACATCCACACCTACAGCCCCTAATAAGCATATCCTTGGACTGCGGGAAGTTTTGTTGTCACTTCCTGTTTTCTTAGGTTTAGGCACCACAAAGAAGAAAAAGCAAAAAAGAACAACAAAGCCCCGATGAGAAGCACAGACATCTGTTGTGAACATTTTTAATTATTTTGAACTCTTGTTTTTTTTTTGTTTTTTTCCTCACCTCAAATAAATTATTTGCATTTTATGGCTGCTGTATTTTCAGTGGCTGGGCCAATGGAAAAAGCAGCAAAAACAACACAAAATCCAAGATGCACAGAAAAAAAAATCAACAAAAAATTCACTTGCAAAACACCAATACTTGATAGTTTACTGCATGCAGACAAACACACTCTTGTAAAGGGTATAACTAATGCACCTCAGTGGAAATGACCCTCCAACCACAAATTAACCATGGTGGGTTCTGTGCATGTTCATCTTTTTAGTTTTTTCTGTTAGTGCATATTTCTGGTGTTGCTCTGGGTTTGGGATGTGTTTTCTTAGGTAACAGGTATCAGTTGGTACTGTGATGGCTCAGCATTTATACAGGGGCCACAAAAATGTGAGATTCTTTGAGTTTGACTGCCTGTGTTCAGAGATCATCAATACAACTCATACCTGACAGTCCAACATTGCAAATACAAAGAAGCTTTATTTATACCTGTTTACCAATGTTTTGTGATACAAATAAGAAAAAAATCACAAACATAATGCAGGTTAGTGACAGCAGCTGTCCAACAGATCGTGTTGTAAGAACTATTTCAGCAGGAAATTGTTGAGTTTCTTTTTACTGTAAAGTCTTAAACTTACTGGGTTTAATGTCTTCAGATGACATATCTTAGTATATGAATAAAGCTAAAATAAACAAGCAAAGTAAAATGAGTATTACTAGAAAAAGTAAAAGGGGCATAAATGTATTCTGCAGTAATGGACCAAATAATTGGTCATCTGATTAAATGCCATTGTGAGATAATCTATCCAGAAAGTACACTGTATTGTGGCGTCTAATGCCATACCAAATCAGATGACTACAGCATAAATCTATCGAAGCAGCATGCTCACATCCATGTTTCTACTTTAAGGAAAGCTGAGAATATCAAAAAGAAAGTTGAACCTGAGATGGGTAAAAAAGTGCTTTTGCAGTTCGCAGATCCTCATCTGAGCTCTATAGAATCACTCTAAAAAAAGCACGAGAAAACCTGTTGAGTCAACAAAAAAAAAAAAAAGAAATACAGTTGCTCACATGCGAACCAGTGACAGTCGTCTAATGACATTAGTATAGGAACCAATTTAACGAGACTGACACGATGGAGGGAAATGCTGATGGCACAGCAATCTTCCAGCAATGTTCTGAGCTACTTCCTGACCATCCAATTTCCTGTCAGCCTCACCAGGTCCACTTAAACCATGTATGTGTTAGAGTTTGCTGGTCTGTTTATCCGTGTGTGTGTTTCCAGGAGTGTAGCTTGCCAGCTTTCTCTAATTTCCTCTCTACCTGTGCCAGCCTGAATTGTTTCCTGTATGTGATTGATTTACACTTTATGGGGACAAGTCTTTCTCTCTCTGGCTCTCTTTTCACTTCTCCGTTGCATCCACCCTTGTGCACACACATGCTATTGGAAATAAAAAATATGATATGATAGTGGAGCAAGGTTTGGCACCTCAACTTATCAAAAACAATGTTGTTACAGAAAGAAATGAACCAACACTTAATGGCTGTGTTCAGTTCAGCATAAATGAATCATCAGTGGGTCAGAATGAAACTCGCACCATTAGTTAAGTATTTTTGTCCCTGATCTATGCGCACGCTCTGACATGAATTGCTCCCATCATTTATTGCTGAACTCACTTCCCTTTGACATTGTTGTGTTTTCTTTCAGTCCGTTGCCCAAGTGTATTAAGACTTTTTTTTTCAAGATTTATCAAACACATACAAAGAATCCCTGAAAGAATCCTGATAAGTGAGAATGGGGGTGATTATGAAACACAAACAAATCAGACACCAATACATCCATCCATCAATTTTCCTAAATGTTTATTTATCCAGCGAGCTGTCATACTGAGAGGCTTTCTATCACAGGGCTAACACACACTCTCACACCCATCAATAGTAAATTTTGAATTGCAGAATGGACCTAACTAGCATGTTTTTGGTCTGTAGAGGAATGTGCAGATCTGACCATGAGATAAAGACTAGGAACCTTGTTGCTGTGAGACAGCAGTGCTAACAATGTCACCATTGTGCAAATACTTAAATAATAAAGATATTGCCTTTCTACAGTCAAGCCAAATTCAGTTGTTCCATTGAAGTTTCTACTTTTTGTCATTTATATGGCAAGGAAAATGGGCTCAGTTTCAGTGGCATGTTGAGAACTACAAAACAGCCATTTGTCATTGTATCTCAATGAATTTCTTTCCTTTCCATTAACCAAGTTTCTTTTTCAAGGTTAAATGAGTTTATATGCACAGACTTCCTAAGAACGCGTTCTGAGGTCATTAACTACATTTTCAGCGCTTCCTCGGTACATTTTCTCTTGTCAGCAGGCCATACAGCCATGTTCCAGTCCCTGAAAGGAGGAGGGCTCTGGGCTCACCCTCAGTGGAACTTCAGTTGAAAGGCTGCACTCTTTCAAAGATATCAGACTTTTGCCTCAGAACCAAGGCACTGGGGGTGCTGCTAAACTAGACTTCCAGCAGGTTTTTGTAGATTTCCTCTACAAAAGCTCTTCAAAAATTTATCACTGCTTTTCATTTCTTTCTGATTGTTTCATTCTGTCCCCATCTTTTTCTGGTTCTCCCCATGTGGCAGACATCTTCCTGTCCATCCACTCTGACTCTGTGTTTTGGTTTTTCTTCCTTATCTTAGTCGCTGGGCAGCCAGAAGTGTCCGCACCCTTCTCCCCCTTTCTGCTCGTAGCCAGCCTAGCCAGTCTCAAAGGACTTCTAAAAGCAGCCTGCAAACAGTATGACGAATCTGTTGCTTGGCGTTGCAGCCACTGTCACTGACGTATAGTTTGAAAGGTTTGTGAAAAAGACAAGGCAAAAAAAGCAAAGAGTCCGGACTCCACGGGGAGTCGGTGACATCAGAGAAAGCTCGTCACCCCTCCTGCTCCAGTGTTTGTACTCTCATCTCTCTCTCTGTCACTCCCTTCTTCCCAGTGGCCTTTGAGTTCACCCTTTTTAACTGGCAGGGGTGTTCAGCTCCTGACCTATAAAATATGGAGCCTGTCAACATGTGTTGAAAGACATGGCAAGTGATGGTGATGATGGGATCATACTATTAATGATTTGGAAAAAGGAAGAGTGTGCTAGGAGGGGTGAGGGAGGGAGAAAGAAGAAAATGATTGGTTAATGGATGATGTGTGGATGTGTTCCAAATGTTAATGTGCCATTTTCGGACCAAAGAAAAGGTCTGTGAATAGAAGGGGAGGAAGAAATTGCCTTGTTGGACACACTCTGGGATGTGCATGTGTGGACTGGCAGGGTTTCTGGACCCTTACCCAGGCATGAAGCAGAGAACAGAAGCTTTACAGTCGTGGCGTTGAAAGGTTTAAAATATCCAAATCCTGCACTTTCTGACCACTCGGTGGCACTCTGTCAACACATCACTGATTTATTAATTGATTATAATTTGATTTTAGTTTCTGGCCAAGTGATAATTTTATGTATAATATCCAGTCTCCTTTAGCTCATCCTTTGTTCAGTCACAGCTCTGCGGGCTGTGGTTGGGAACCATCACCAGTCTTTTTTGAGCAGCTTTTGAACAGGAGAATCTGTGTGGAGCCACAGAACATGTTAGCATGCTTCTTTAAAACAGAGTAACGAGATCCAGAAAGAGGCTCAAATATGAAGAGCAGCACGGCTCTGCCACGGTGAGTGCTGGCTTCAAACCACGTCTTGTTGATAGGCCAAGTAAAACCAGAGTTATGATCAATAATCAATAAGCTTTTTGCTGTATGTTGTCCTCGCGTTTGATGCAGGAAGAAACAAAACAAAACAGGATATTTGCAGAAAGTTCTTGTGAGCAGAAAAATAAAGTGTGCACCAATCAAAACACTACATGGAGTGTAGAGTTAGTGCAGTGTAGTCACCAAAGGCAGACTGAGATGTAAACGCTGTTTCCAGGTGTACAACAGGAGGAGTGGCACACCTGGTGAACAGGAACTGTTTTTTGGGGTGGCACAAATAATTTGTGTGGCATCTCATTGTGACACCTGATTGTCTGTAAACTAAGTTTGTACATAAGTTTTTGAAATTTGCAACTTATATTTTATTTGAAGGGTGCATTTTTTACACGTTTGTGG
Source organism: Archocentrus centrarchus (assembly GCF_007364275.1). Taxonomy (NCBI): domain Eukaryota; kingdom Metazoa; phylum Chordata; class Actinopteri; order Cichliformes; family Cichlidae; genus Archocentrus; species Archocentrus centrarchus. The sequence goes on along the minus strand of NC_044364.1, from coordinate 30,343,055 downwards.
TTTTCACAGTAAATGTTTTTTTTCTACTCAGATTTTAGGTCCAATGTGTTACTACAGCACGTCAAAATAAAAAAATAAATAACTGTACAGTCACACATGTGAGGTTGGGCTGAAAAAAGGAGACCAAACAAGGCGAGGTAAATCAGTTTTTATTATTCTCCAGAGTCCAGAGGGTTCAAGGAAAGACCACAGCTTTGACCAAAGGTCTGTGCTCTGGTACATGCTGACACTTCTGCACTGCCTAATCAGAGGTAACAACATGTGATACTTCCACTGTAAATGTAACATATATGACGGTCAGTTATGTCTTGTACATTCCCACTGGTGATGCATTGGCAGCCAGTCAGCCCAAAATAAGCAAAAGATAGTTGTAGAAGCATCTAGTCTGTTTCCCTCTTCATCTTGTTTTGTTTCTCATTCTCAACATGACTATGATTGAAGGTTGGAATTGGGTGTGATTTCACATGCTGAGTGAGAGATGTGAGTACATATCATGGCACTGTGACAACTGTTTTTTACTCAACTAAGGAAAACTCATGTTTGTCCCATTTAGCAAAATACATGGCAGCTTTATAGCAACTGTTATAGATAGAAACCTGTATGAGTGAGTTTTAACAAATTCTATATGCTGATTGTAACTGAGAATGTGTGTTAAACTCTTTCTTAATGACTGTCATCATGCATGAAAGTGTGTGTGCGTGAGCGAGAAAAAGTTAGTTTTGCAGTCTTCCTCTATGTACTTTTACTCCTTTTTTTATTATATATTTATGTATTAGTTTCATTTGTATGTGTGTGACATGATTCTCCGCCTAAGCATGTGTGTCTTGTTGTGCAGCTTGAAAAACTAAAAGCTCCTCTCACCTCCTGCTCAGCGATATGAAGCAGAGATTCCCAGTGGAGCAACACGGCCATTTTTCACCTGACTCCAACATATTACCTCATTTCCCATGGTATGGACGCCCCCTGTACCCACTGGGCTCACTGCTCTGACCTCCAGACCTAACCCACAAAATTCTTTTCCATCCACCTCCATCATTCCTTCCTGTGCTTTACTTCCCCTCCCCCCTCCCTGAATCCTTGTGGGGCCAGCAGCTGATGGATGGCCCCTCAGGAGAGGTTGCAGGAGGGGTTAGCTCCTCTTTCTGGAACTTTTCAGAGCTATAGCAAAGATGGAGAGAGACAAATTGAATCAAGATTGGCAGAGATTTGAGGCATGAGAGAAATGAGGGTAAAAAGATGTTGCGGCCAAAGGCACTGAAGAAAATACTGAAAATTGTCAGCCTGTGCAAACAGTCCCTTCCCTGTGTTACAGCTGTAGTCTCCACCTTCTCCCTCGCCTACCACTACACTCTTATTTTTCATCACCTGTACCTTACCTAGCCCCATTCTGCCTGTGTTGTCTGCTGTCAGTAAAATCAGCTGGGGACTGCTGTGTGTTCTGGTACATGTTGGTATGGTTGCTAGAGTACGCTCACTAAGTATTTGTTTGGGCTGTCAAGGTGTCTCCTGAGTGCCTGCTTGCCTTCTGTTGAATATTTATCACTTATTTAATGCTGTTGCCCCCCCTCAGAGAGTTGGACTCTGCTTCTAATACCTCCCACCTTCTTACTTTCTTCCCTCCCTCCCTCTCCTGTTTCTGCTCGTAAGTCTGCTGGTACCTTTGCTTTTTCATGTTTCTCAGTGGTACTCGGTGGACTGCAGTATTCTGTGGTACAGGCACTTGGTTTCTGTCTTTAACGTCACACACATTTGTGCTTTACCGTCTCACCATTTTAGCTGTTTAGATGGAACCATCAGTGTTATCCACATGTTTTCAAAGCTGCATTTTTGTACGACTGGTAAAGAAAAAACATGGAATGAGGGAGAAGCTGTACTTGTACCCCAAAGGAGAGAGAGCGAGCTCAAAGTGAAACTTCATAGATAAAATAGCCTTGTGTGTGTGTGTGTGTGTGTGTGTGTGTGTGTGTGTGTGTGTGTGTGTGTGTGTGTGTGTGTGTGTGTGTGTGTGTGTGTGTGTGTGTGTGTGTATCCTTTGCCTTTCATTTTGCTATTTATTCTCATCACTGACATAGGCCTAGGAGAGACAGAAGAAAGGGAGAGTGGTGCAAAGGAAAAAAACACATCTTCCTTTAAGCTGCGATTCAATTCAGAAAGAGTTCGATCTTACACAGGAACTGTGCTTCAGCAGCATCTGTTTCTCACTGGACCTGTCACCTGACAAAATGTGCTATGGACAGTAAAAGCATGGAAAGAGGGGAAGAGAAAGCTGGAAGGAGGCTGTGGATAAGACTGTAAAGAGAGACATGGAGTTTTATGCAGTAAAATTGATAAAGAGATGGCAGCAGTACAAAAAGCAGTGCAGCTGCATGCTGGTTTCTCTTTCATTATGTGCATCACCATTTTTCAATGGTGAAAAATTCATCTGTTTTTGTGACAATTTTTCATGCTAGTGAACAGGAATTTGTAAGCGATGCATTTTTATAGGAAATATATTTCAGATCCATGATTTTTTTTTTCTGTAGAGAAAAAAAAGGGAGGCGTCACCATGGCAACCAGAAAACAAAGTTTTAAAAGATGAGGCAACTTCTGTTTGTTAATCCAAACCATGTTTTTCTAAACCCTAAACTACTAACTCAGTAGTTTTTAATGGCTAATCTGAAACACGTGACATTTTTAATAACGTATTTAAGTCATATTAAAACCTGACATGTGTGACTCAAACTTGGATCTCTGACATGAAAGTAAGGACAGCTTACTCCTTCATCATCCCAGCCTCCATTCTTTCCTTATAATCAGTACATACAGTGCCCCCCCCCCCCATAATGTACACCACTACAGTGGATATGTGCGTGTAGTGCACACTTTTAGCTTTAATTCAAAGGGTTTTACAAAAATTTAGGATGAAGTGTTTATGAATTACAGCCATTTTTAAACAGACATTAAAATGATCACAATTAATGAACAAACTAACATAAATTTAAGCATAAAGTCTGTTTTTAATATTTGAATTAAAAAAACAAAAAAAAATCAGCCAATGTCTGCCTGAAGTGTAGAACCCATGGACATCACCAAATGCAGTGTTTCCTCCTTTTAATTGCTCTGATAGACTTTTATTGCAGCCACCCTCATTTCTTGCTTGTTTGTGCGTCTGTCTGCATTCAGTTTTGTATTTAATAATGGAAAAGCATGGTCTGTTAGGCTGTGATCAGGTAACTGAGTTGGTCATTGAAGAATATCTCATTTCTTTACCTTGAGAAACTCTTGGGTTGCATTTACAGCATGCTTTGGGTCATTATCCATTTGCACTGTGAAGTGATAAATTGATTTGCATGTTATTGAGTGAAAAACATTTTTTGACCCCCAAGCGAAACACAGTTTAGTACTTAGTGGAGAGACTCTTGTCAGCAAACAGCGGTAAGATCTTTCTTGTGGTTGGTCCCCAGGTTTGCACACATCTCAGCAGGAATTTTGACCCACTCCTCTTTACAGAAGCTCTCTAAATCCTTTAGGGTTCTTGGTTCGAGATTTTTTTATAGGACTGAGGTTAGGCCACTCCATGACCTTAGTGCGCTTCTTCTTTAGCCGCTCCTTTGTTGCCTTGGCGGCATGTTCTGGGTCACTCTCATGCTGGAAGATCCATCCACGACCCATCTTAAGTGCTCTGGCTGAGGGATTTAGATGTTCACTGGCAAACTTAACCCCTTAACTGGCAGCAAAAAAATCACCTGACAAAAACTACATAACGCCTTCTGGTTATTATTGGCTCTGAACAACCCATTTCATAGCCTATTAACTGGCTGCGTCTGGTCCGCGGGCCGAATGAAGTGCATTTATATGGCAGGCTAGACCCGCCCATTTTGACTGACACCTCATTCGGCCAATAATGTTAAGAAATGGGTTTCCCAGAGCCAATAATACTCAGAGGGCGTCACGTAGCTTTGTCAGGTGATTTGGTGCAGCCAGTTACATGATTGGCCGAATGACGTGTCAATAAAAATGGGAGGGTCTAGCCTGCCATATAAAAGGGACTACAAACGGCCCGTCACCGGGCCCTTGCCAGTTAAGGGGTTAAGATGGGCCTGTACATATGCCCTCTTGTGTAGGAGAACCTTGCAGGCACTGCAAGAGTTCAGTCCATTAGTGTGTTACTGATGATGTTCTTGGTGACTGTGGTCCCAGCTGCCTCTAGATCGTTAACAAGCTCCTCACGTAGTTTTGGGCTTTCTCACGATCCCCTCACACCATGAGGCAAGCTCTTGCATGGAGCTCCAGACCAATGGTGATTAATGGTCATATTATACTTCTTCCATTTCTGGATAATTCAAATCATTTTTTAAAATTTATGTATTTTTTTCTGGAGTTTTAATTCATAGTCTGTCTCTCTCCATTAAAATGAAACTACCATAAAAATTAGAGTTCACTTTGTGAAAGTGAGCAAACTTACAAATTCAGCAGGGGATCAAATAATCACATTACACTTCTGCTATTGTGGTGTTCTTTACATAAGACACAGTGCACTGAGAGGCATACGTGTAACACCCAGTCATAGGCTTGAATGAGAGTGTGCTGGGCAAGCTGATGTCTTCCATACAGGCAGCCCACAAAGTGTTGACCAAAAAAACAAAAAGATACAACATCTCTGCTTGAAATATATGCACAGATCTCTAAGCTAATGTTTGTCTGTTTGTTTAAATATGGAAACTAAAAATTGTTTTGGCCAGAAAGAACCTCTCTGTCTCACTGTTACTGTTTTAAAGAACCAGTGTGAGCTGTCTCACCAGCAACAAGAAGACACCAGAGTGGTGCCTTCTTATGAGTAGAGGATGTAGCTGATTACCTCACATCATTTGCAGATAGACACCTTACAGCCAGCTTGTTAAAAAGTAACTGTAAATGACAGTTAGCCAGCAGAAACTGAAAAGTTGTCCAAGTTTAAAAAAAGAAATGCATAAAACATTTATAATTTTTTCAAGCAGAACCTCTGAGGCAACTTAACTGTTTCATGATGTTGTGAATCTATCACTACCTTAACCTTCAGCGCAGGGCTGTCTACACTGTTTGTGCATTCATTAGCAAGGAAGCCACACTTTAAATGAATTGTTAGCAGTTTGTCATTATTCCCACAAACTGGTATCTATTTAGCTGTTTCCAATTAAATGTTTCCACTTCAAATAAGACTTTTGAATAGCACTGTCTTTAAAACTTAATGTATAATCTGAAGTATCCAAGTATACATAATTGTCAGTTTTAAATAGTTGGAGGCATGAATGAATCTAACAAACCGGGCTTTTCTGGGTGGGAAATGTGTCAATCTTACCTACAAGACGGGTCAGAAAAACACAACTCCATATTTTTCTCAGGTCACTGAGTTTTATTCAGAATACCTCAGCACGAGTACTGTACCCTGAAATACTGCCTCCTACTGCGTTGCAGCCCCCCACTAAGCCCCCACTCCCATCATGTGAAGCTCTTTGAGTCTCTGCTCCCTCATCAGCTCTATTAGAAGTCAGGACGGTAGCGCTGTCCCCCATATTGAAGCCATTTCATCAGGAAATGGTATAATTCCCTCATCTGGATCCCATTACAGCCAGGCAGACTGCTATTCCTGTGATGTCTGTACAGTGTAATTAAGGGCTTTGTGTCTCACAGCCAGCCACAACTCAGCTTTCTTTCTCTCACTACATCCCAGTCCTCTATTTCTTTTCTCCCCATGTAACCCCAGAGCCACAGACTTGCATGTATGCCCACCCACATATATACGTACAACCCCAAGCACATTCGTTCATACTAACATTCATTTGCATGGACCTGCTTGTCTTTTCTTTCAGAGTTAACAACTTTTAAAATTGTTGGAAATTAGTACATTACACATGCAGGAGCCAATGGAAACCCACACCATGAAGCTCCCGGTACATACTTTTTATGCTGATGCTTATTGAGTCAGCAGGGCGTCGGTGGTTTTTATGTGCCTCAGCACTAACGTTATGTGGTCTGCCACTTTGAGGCTTACTTTCTGTAGTTCCACTTTGCAGTAATACCACTTACAGTCGATCTTATAATATCTAGGTTGGAAGAAATTTTATAAACTGACTTGTGGGAACGGTGGCATCGTAGTACAACGACTCATTGTTTCACAAACCTTTGTAAAGGCAGACTGCATGGCTAGGTGCTTGATTTTATGGGACTGGAAACACCTGAATTCAAAGATGAAGACGTTTGTCCATATAGTAGATTATGCCCTGCCACAGGCCATAAACCTTTTAGCTTTTAGTATTTGAATTTTGAATGATTCAGTTTAACTTTAACTCATGTCTTCAATCACTGTACATAATAAAAGACAAGTTTCTCTAAATGTAGCTTTAAAAATATGTAGAACAAAAATTTGATTATAACCAATACAGCTGTTTCCGATTGGCACACGTGACTCTTGATGGCCAGGGTATATTTTTATTTGATCCCACATTGCCTATTCACCCAAGAATGGTGAGAAGGAGCCAGTTAAAAACAGACGTCATGGAATCTCATTAAAATACTTCACTGGCTAGACCTCCACACCACTTCAGCTCTCAAAGTGCAATGAACTCTGTTGTACAACAGGGAGACTGGATGGGATCATTCCTAAAACTCATGTGCTTGAAGGGGCTCATTTTATGGACATGACACATACTGCACTACACAAAGATCCCAAACACGGCCTACAGTGTGTGCGTCTCAAACAAAATTATGCACATATACACTCAAAAACTGAGTATATATGCATTCTCTCACAGTTTGCCTGCACTGTGATCTTGAAAGCCTGAGTCCATCATTGGAAAATCAATGTGCCTTGGTTTTTGATCCAATTAATTAGTAACTAGTGGATGGAGCTATGGGGTATGTCTTTGGGGATGTGTGTATAAGTGTGCATTGGACCTATCTATCATTTTCTATTTATAGAAGGATAATTTGCATTTTGGATAAGTATTTACCCTTGATTTGTTGCCATGTTTCCACAATTACACGCCATTAATCTGGTGTGTTTATTTTCAACAACATCAACCAGCTGTATTGCAATGCAGTGAACACTAGACAGCTTGCGATGATGTCACCAATACCTCTTCAAGCTAGCAGCACTTAAACGACTCTGTGGCAAACAATAGTTGTATAACCAGATTAGTCCAAAGCCCTGTGTCCTGGAGGCCCACTTCTGGCACCTCCTCTGAGGATGAGTGTAATCCTTCAGGCCTTTATGCACCTGCCTGGTGACAACACAATGCAATGATATGCATTGAAACACTGTGCTGTGGTAGACAGCACATAAAAAGAAACACTGAGAATGCACAATGTCTTTCAAGGCACAGCAGAACTCAACAACACAGGAAACCATGACACGCAATGCACTGTAACATATTACAGCCACGCACAATGCAGTGCATTCATTATTTTAAACGACATAATATCAATCCATGCAATGATATGAAATAAAGCACAATAGTACAGTACACAAAAATACACATTCAAAGTAACTGTTGCATCTATTACACTCTCTCTCTAGCTTTACCTTAAGTATTATAACTGCATAATTCTTACTAAACATGTACAGCACTTATTTACTGTAACCAGTACCATGTTTGTATATCCCATAGATTAAGCTGGATATTTTAGAAAGCACACTTCTTCCTTTCACTATTGTCTGATGGTTTCACACTGGCATTCAGGAGATAACCACATTCAAACTGTAGAAGGCAATTATAATAGGAGAGTACACAGACACTTAACATCATTAGTCCAGTTCCTACAGCCATATCAAAAACTTGTACTGTTTCCTGGGAGAGTTGAAATGTTGCAATTAATTTGTTAATTTGATGAAAGAATGGAGGAATAGCGTCACACGAGTCGACGAGCAACAAGTATTGTGGCTCAAACGTAGAGGATTTAGGTATCATTTCCATGTCTTCCACACTGCACTGTATCCTACCTCAGACATTCATCTTTGACGAGTATCAGCCAGCTTTCAGATTGGAGAGGCACTTACAATAAATAAGAGTGTTTTACAAACTCAGCTCATGGAATTCATAGTTATGCGTATGACCTTGTCTTTAAAGGGTCACTGTTTTAGATGTAACCTGTGCTTAAATACTAAGTGGAACCGAATGTAATTAGGTTTATACTAAGGTCAGAATATGTTGGTTTATGGTTGTCTGACTTATGACAACAATGAAAACTTTATGGGCATAGGGCAAGGAAAGGTCACATTGCTGAAGAATTAATACTGTATGAATGACGAGTGTGGGTTTTACTGAGCTCCTCTTCAGGTAACACCACCCACCACCAGCCCCATCTGCTCCTAGGAAATGTAAAAGATAGTGTGGCTAGTAAAATGTTATTCTGTCTCCTTGCAGCATCAGTTATTTTCAAGTCGGAGTGCAGTGAATGCATTTAGGTATACTGTACTTACACCATTAAAAAATCTAATCAATAAACAACGTGGAGAATCTAATATTCATACCTATTATTAATTTGTAGGGATTACAAATTCATATTTACTTAAATGTTTGAGATTTTGGTCACATTTAAAACGAACATCCAGAGTACTGTGCATAAGTCTTGAGCCCCGTCTTATTTTCTTGGAAATTGAAAATACAGGAGGCTCGGTGATTTCCTGACACATGTGGAAGCATACATGGAATAATATATACAACACAATATCAATTCTAACAAGCTTGAAAGTCAATTTTTGGTATGACTGCTTTTATTCTTCAACACAGCCTGAACTCTCTTAGAAAAGCTGAATTTTCCTGTCTCCTGAAATCCTTTCACTGTCTCACCTGCTAGTTTGTCCTGACCGCTGATAAAGATAATGTAAAATTTCAAACCAGTCCCACTGCCATCTGGAATAGTGAGCTGCTGAAATTAATTTGTAATAGCTTCAAATACTAAAGTCCACACTTACAGGACAGATTACACATGGCAAGGGAATTAAGAAGTGCAAACATTTTTCCTCTACGTGGAAAGACAGTATTTAAACACAGATTTTATCCCATGTAAAACACAATTAAGTTGACAATGAGGGTATCACCTAAAGTCCATTTGAACAAAAATATTTAAATGTAAATTTAAATAAAGCCAGATGACACACACCAATTAGCTAAACTGCAGGAATGTTTTAAAGCCATAAAGTCCTGGATAACTTCAGATAAAACTGAGTTTGTTGTACGCTGCCATACAAATCTTAGAAACAGATCCTTACTCTGGATGGCATTACTGTCATTTTTGACCAGGATTTGTCCTTCAAATCCTTAAACAAATATGTAGGACCGCTTTTTTGCATTTGTTCAATATTTCTAAAATTAGAAACATCCTTTCTCAGAGTGATGCTGAAAAGTTAATTCATGCATTTATTACTTCTAGGCTGGACTATTGTAATTCATTATTATCAGGCTGTCCTAAAAGCTCCCTGAAAAGCCTTCAGCTGATCCAAAATGCTGCAGCTAGAGTACTGACAGGGACTAGAAAGAGAGAGCAGATTTCTCCCATATTGGCTTCTCTTCATTGGCTCCCTGTTAAATCTAGAATAGAATTTAAAATCCTTCTCCTCACATACAAGGTCTGAATAATCAGGCCCCATCTTATCTCAAAGACCTCATAGTCCCATATCACCCCAACAGAGCACTTCACTCTCAGACTGCTGGCTTACTTGTGGTTCCTCGGATACTTAAGAGTAGAATGGGAGTAGAATGTTCTAATACAAGTAAGTATTAACGTATACTTACATGAGCAATCCTACAAAGTAAATCCAAGCATATTTGACCCCTAAAGTCCACTTTATTTGACACGGCTATGCTCAGGTGCAGTTCAGTGAACTGTATCCGGTTCCACCCTAAGAGGTGGACCTAGCATGATTCAGTTGCTCTCAGCTAAGTTACACAAATAATGTGATTTCTAATCACCTGAGAATGAAACTCCAACACTTTCTCAGTGATAGCTGCCTGTGTGAAAATCTAAAATAAAAGAAAATAACAAATATGTGAAAAAAACAGTGTCTCACTACTTTACCAAATTAATCAACAGAATGCGTAAAATCCGGAACGTTACTGTTCATTGCAAGAGTGCTTTTAGAGAGCATGTGTGCTTGAAAGAAAGAGCTTATCAGACAGAGAAGTTAAGCTATCGTGTCAATCAGAAGCAGAATTAAGCCCACTGTTATTTTAATTATTCTACCTTGAACTCTGAGAAGAATTTAGTCACTACATATTGTAAATGTTCTGCTTACCCTTGAATCCCTTATGAGATTGCTGCTGATCTATACAACAGTCTACTACTGAGACTGTTGTATAGATTGTTCAAAGCAGAGGTTGTCAGATTTCATTTGTAGGCTTTCATGTTGTCAAAACTGTCAGTAGAAGTTGCTTTGACATTGACAGTCATTAGCTTTCTCTATCAATACAGGACTCCATTTATATCTATACCCTAGGTCAGAATTTGAAAACTGCAACATTGCAGTCATCGCTGATTGTAGTTGGGCACAGAGCATATGTTACAGTAGCCTGTTTTACCATATTAGAGTTGGGAAATCAGTGAAAGTCTTGGAATATAGATCACAGTGTGCACTGTGTCCAGTGCCATTTGATGCCCTGGTTGAGTTTGTTATCCAGCTACATGATGGTTAGAATTTAAGCACCCCCACCCACCCACCCAGCTCGCCTCTTCTTCATTTTGCTCACGTTCATGATTTCTTGCCAGAACTTACTAAAACTCTAAAGGAAATGGAGCTTATAAATCTACCCTTTCTTTGTAACTCAAATATTTAATATGCTCAAATATCCCCTGCCGTCATGTACAAACAGGGATTTAAAAAGCAGTTTAAAAACTTGGCTTATTCCAGCCTCCACTCGCCTTCAACTTTTTGCTTCTTTTCATTGTCAGCTTTTTCCTTTCCTAACCATGCCACCTCCTCCACTCTCTTTCGGAAGCATCCGAGTGATGCCACAGTGACTATTGGTGTCTTGAGGCACCTTTATACTGGTAAATACATTTAATGCATTTATGAAGCTGAAGGTAGTCTTTTTGCTTACACTGTACCATGTGACACATGTAGTCCTTGGCCTCTACTCCAACATGTCTTTATCTTATTTATCTGGATTAATTAATGTATTTATTGAAAAAGTTTCTAACAATTTGTCCTTGGGAAGTTAAAATAAAGTTGTTTAACCGTAAACACATGCATGCACCCAGAAATATAGTTCCCTCGGGAATGACAGAATGGAGACTGATATTTCAAACTTTCAGGGATTTCAGTTTCTCCTGTTACTTTTAATTGGCAGCTAAGCTTTTACCAAACCCTCACAGTGAGGTGGGAAGTCTGATTTTGTGTCTCTTAACTGTTACTCAAAAAAATTTACACAAAAGAATTTTTTTTTCCACCTCCATGTTAAATATTTGTGCCTGCTCTCCTTTAGCTTCTTTGTTACACATCTCCCACTAGCTAGACTAGAATTCCCACAAGCTATGACTTATAAAAAACCTTTAGTCAGGCTGTCAGTGTTCTGAGACATGCCTGCCAGACAGCAGCCTTTGATTCAGACTTTAACACTTGGGAATACCTACAATATGTGGATTTGTGTCTCTCATGGGACTCCTATTTCATTACTTCCTTCAGCCATCATATAGCATCAAGTTTATTTCCTTCCCCCAGGCAGAGTAAATCTGGTCCAGTGCCAGGCAGACTCACCATGGAACACTGCTATAAAATGAAGCCTAATCGTCCCAGCCTTTGTAAGTGGTTTTACCTTTAAGGAGCCATTCTGCACTCGGCAGACCTGTTCAGGGACTGCAGCCATGACCAACAGCAGGTCTGCAGTGCCAGCGACACTCCCCTCGCTTTTGAATCCATATTTCCCACCCCACCAAACACGGGCTCATACAGCATTAATTGTAAATATACAACTATTTGTAGGGACATGTCACTTGTCCATGAAATTTAATACAAATTTTTCATGCAGTGTATCCTTTGACTGCTTTATATTAGGTGAAAGAAAGAATAATCTTTACTTATATTATTACTTTTTGCAGCTTAATCTTTTGGAATATGCAAGGGCCACAGTACCATAGTTATTATAATATGTCCGCTTACTCACATACTTACATACTGTAGGTATATATATATATATATATATATATATATATATATATATATATATATATATATATATATATATATATAAAGGGATTGATTGTCCTCACTGTTCCAATACTTTTGGAGGGGAGTGTGTATACTAGAAGGAAACTATAAGTTAGAGTTTATTTACTACTTATGCCCCATTGTTTCACCTTGGCTTTGTAGGTATTCAGCTTAATTAAGTGTGTTAGAAGCCAGCCTATGTGTTTCACCTGAATGCCAGTGTTAATTACACCTTTAATGGACTTGCTGTTCCTGTGGTTTTGTCTCTCATGGCAACCTTCACAACATTAATTGAAACTCCCCCACCTTCACAAGAGGAAACGCCTCAATTAACCTCTCCCAGTGACTAGAACTGGTCAATTACTGCGTCCCCCCGTTCTGCAGGTCAGCAAACACAGTCACAGTTTACATGGTGTGTCATCTAAAGGCCACACTAGTGAAGCCATGTCTGTAAGCTAATGTCGTACAGTCTGCAGCACTGTATATGTTTGTGTGCTTGTTCTTGGATTTTTTTTATGCATCCGTGTGTGTGTGTTTATTCCTGCAGGGGTGTTTTTCAGTCTGCACAAATGTGACTCTATTCATCTGGATAGCTGAATAGAGTTGTGCCCTTATTAAAGCAGCTTTCATTTCCTATACAGTATGACACTGATCCCGATTGGCATTCTGACATTGAGTGCTAGTCGATTTCAATTCCCTTTGCATCTCTCCCTCCCTTTCCCCCTGTACCCACTTATGCAGCAAAGTTTGATTTGCCTCCAGTTTCTCATATTGAATGAGACCAATTGTCCTTCAGAGGGAGAGTAAGGCAGGGACCGAGAAAAAGAAAGAAAAGAGAGAAGAAAGAAAATTAGAGAGAGGCTAACAGTGGAAGAGAAGAATCAGACAAGCAGAGTAGATATGTGTCAATCTTCTGTCCTATTAATCTGTTAGACCTACAGAAAGCAGTGAGGAAAAAGATAACTCAAAACAGAAGCCATGTGAGTGATGTCAGCTGTTCCCTTACAGTTATCTCTTGTCTTTCTTTCCTTGTCAGTCTCCTTTCTTGTCGTCTGTTCTTTGCTCTTTAGTCATCATGTTTTTCCATCTGTCCATCATGCTAAATCAGCTTGTTATCAGTGGAGAGCTGCTACATTTGTCCCTCATGGCTGCACAGGAAGGACAAAAACAGATACACGCCTGCATACATGTACACACACACACAGATACAAGGATCCACATCCAATAAACAAACTTATACACAACTTATACACACAGGCTGGCTGGTTGCCGGACATAGTGTCCTGCCAGAGTCGGGAACATGGAGGGGAAAAAAAGCTGCCTTATCTAAAGCTGCTCCACAGATAACTCACAACACCTGCAAGTAGTTGGTCTGGTGAGATAATGATGAGTGGGAAAACTGTGTGGGTAAAGGCAGTGTGTCCTCAGTCTCATCTTGTCATCGTGATGCTCGGTTAGAACCTCTTACGATTTTCCAACATGCAGAGCAGTCTTTTAAGAGGGTCCTCGACAAAATCCGTATGCTGAATGACACCAGACTAATGTGCTCTCTCATCATTGTTCCAAGATGCACAGCCGTGGTAAACAAGAAAATGGTCGAAAAGCTTGTTGCAGATGGGAGAAATTTGCCTCGTAACATGTGAAATGGAAATGTAAAAATAGCAGTCCCAGACAGGACTGAAAGACAATCTGCATCGTGTGATTTAGCCGCCCCACGTGCCTCTCTGTTCAAGAGTTTCCTGGTTGTTTTTCTTCCTCATGTAGCACAATTATATTTGGAGAACGACACTGTACAACAGAAGGTTCCAAGAAGTTATGATAAGTTTATTAACATATGTAAAAGGAAAGCCTAATAAAGCAACAAATTCATACAATCTTTTGTCCTCAGATGATCTGTGTCATTGTAGGGTGTTGCCAGCATACAAGGAATTGAATCTGATATAAGCTTGGTTGCTTCCTGATAGTGCAAGGAGAGAAAGAGAGCTATCAGGGAGAGTTATTTGAGCATGTTGCCTTGGCAGTGTATGTGGGCTGGCTATCTGGAGGACATCTCAGTGATCTATGAAGGGAACAGTTCGACCTGGGAAAGACAATTTTCAACCATTTTCAACAATGCAGAGCTCCAAGACAAATGTGGCGCAGTGTGACATTCTGTAAAGGTGTTAGATGAACTTTTTTGGATCTGTAGAGATCAGTGATTACCTAGATAATTTGTGACACCCTCTGATTCACTGGGAGAGCTGGTGGGGGTGGGTGGGCGGGGTATAAGGCAGGTACAGGGAAAATGCTTCACATAGATAGACAGAGATAAATGGAGCAGGAACAAAGAATTGCTGCTGTTTATTTATATATATATATATATATATATATATATATATATATATATATATATATATATATATATATATATATATATATATATATAATGATTACCACCTCAGCATTCAAAAGTTAACTTGAAATTTCTGTACCTGGGTACTTGGTGATTGTTAATCATAGTATGAGGGTCCAAAGTATTGAGGTTTTAACACAATAGGTTGTTTTAGACTTTGTTGGCCTAGATCACAGCAGGTGGCTATTGGAATATCAATATCTTCCATTATAAGGTCTCATAAGCTTTGAGAACCACAGACACAGCTCTTCTTCTATCTTTAATTCAATGACAGAAACAAACACTGAATATTTCTGGTTCTGTGACAGTGTTCCTAAAATAAGAACATACAAGTTATATTTTATACAGTCATGAAAAGAAGGTTTTCTCAGGACTATGTATAGACATATACTAAATTCATCTAATGATTCAATAGCTTGTAGAACCACCTTTAGTAGCAATAACCTGAAGTAATCATTGTCTGTATGACATAATCAGTCTCTCAGCAGTTCTCTTTAGAGAAAAGAGGCATTCGTATTTGTTCAGTCTGTTTATTATCGTATTGGCATGGACATTAACACAGAGACCTGTAGAGTCTGAGATTTACCTGGTTTGTTTTTTTGCAGTTTCTCTGAAGATTGGATGGTCTGACCTTGGGGTGAATCTGCTAAGACTTCCACTCCTGGGAAGTTTATGGCATTGTGCTAAAACACACCTGGATGCTTTGGCTCTGTAAACTGACAAAATGTCTGTTTTTATACAGTTGCTGATGATCAGTTAATCAAGTGCATTTGTTAACTAGCACCTGGGTTCCAGGTAACCTCTTAATTCCCGTGGAAGCAATAAAACCTGTGAAAACTTTCTTTTCACATGACTGTAAAGCACATGTGTATCTGCAAATAGTGTTGCTCATGTTCACGCCTGTTGGTGGGTTAAAAAAGTTTGAAGCATTTTCTTTAATATTGTTTTTTGGAGAAAAAACTATAATCACTCTTCTTAATGGCTAAGTGAAACCTCAGTTCATTCTCTGGCTTGCTGCTAATGCTACTACACAAGCTCCTACTGTAGTATTTCTGTGGTATTCTGCCTGGCAGTAATCAAAGCACAGCAGGTTATATGAAGAGTTTGGCTTAGATCAGATCGCCACAAACAAACTGCTCTAGAGTCGCTTTGGGCCTTGGCTGAGATCATTGCTTCAAAGGCTCCCTGGTCTTGTGGTTTTGCTCTGCACCTGAGTGTCATTATTATGTTCACACCTGCTTGAACAAATCCCAGCAACGGGGACCACAGAGATAAGATTTACTATCACTCTGAGATTTGTTGCCAAAATCCTCACTAGATGAAGTTGGCTCAGAACTCTAGGCTTAAACTGCTGCCTATGAAGCAAAAGTTTTGAGACTTTCCAGATCCTAATTGTGAAACATGAATTTATGTTTGTTCCAGTGTATCAGACTAATGTGGATTTTTGACAGCCATTATAGAAGCATTATGGCAGTGCAGCAGTACTAGACCCACACTGAGATATAACGCTGCCAAAGAAAGGTTCATTGAGACAGAGAGAGAAAAAACAGAATACAGAATTTTTTCTTTATTTTTCTTCTGGGGTCGCGTTGGTGTAAACAATTACTTCTTAAAATGATGTAAAACTTGATCTTAGAATTATTGTTGTCAGTTGATTCCTCTAGAACGGTTCGTATTGTTATTATTTTTATAGTAAGTAGGTCTGTTTTGATGATGCTAACTTTTTCTTTTTTCTCTCTCGCTGCTGTTTCCTACTGATGGGCACATGAAAAGGTAATGAATCCATTTTATTATTTTCTGTCTGATGCACGCTCTGATTTCTATTGCTATCTTTGAATGCTGAATAAACTACCTTAAGGCACTGGTACTTGTTGCAATATCTATTTTTTTAGAAGCAATAACAGATGCCTTATTATTTATGCCTGCATTGTTCATACTTCAGGCCTCCCACACCTGCAACAATACACACAGAGAAACACACAGTATGACTAATGACTGGAATGGTAATGAATATTTGCTATTTAGCAATTAGAGGCAGTAGTTTAACAGCTAAGGCACACAAATAGCAAGCAGTTATCAAAGCTTTTGACCTCTGCCTCTTGTTTCCTGTTTCAGTTTAATCTCCCACGCTTTTCTCTCTCCTCCCACTGAGGTGTTAGCTCAACCCTCTATCAGGCTCTCTTCAACCCTATCATTTGTTCTCTTTGCTCTCTGACCACAACAGTATTGCCACTGACTCCTGACTGTTTAGCAGAGTGCTCAAGGGTACTGCTGTGCAGACATGAAGATATTTTAGTGGGAATTAGTTTATTTGCGTGTTTCTCCCATATTTGAGGAATTCACGTAAAAGTATCCGGCTTGATGCCGACAAAATTCCAGCTCAGTGATTTGCAAGCTTCACTGTGAATGCAAACACTGTGAGGCGACATGCCTTTTACCATAGAGTATGAATTTTTCAAGCCTTCATCAAAAATGCATTGCCATAACTGCAGAAATGAAAGGAGAAACCCCCTCTCAGATACAATCATATAATGATCTCTTGTGGCTCTGCGTTCCTCTTCCTGTATAATGTAAGTGTTGTTGCTGAAGCAAACGGTTAATGTTGCAAATCTTAAAACAAAACAGTGAGTGGCTCCTTTCACACAGACCACTGTTAAAATATCAATCACTTAAAATAATAATCACTTAAGGAATCTTTCAATATAAGGTACATAGCTTTAGATATTTTCTTGATCATAATGTGCACAAAAACATAACAACTTGCTTCATATTGTCTATGCTCCCTGTGGGGGCACTGATACGGGACCTCTGATGCTGTCCTGTGTGGGGCGTCAGGATTTTGGTGCTTCATGTTTTCTTTGCGTATTGGCATTTTGATGTACTTCTACAAAAAAGCAATGCCAAATTTTAAATCTAAATAATAAATGAATATGACTGTGATTTCAGTGTTATGTGTTAACACACAACTTCACACTGCTGCAGACAGGCAGACACACAGCCCCTCCCCTCACTAGTAGCTGAAGTATTGAACAGTTATCATAAATATTAAACCTGGCTGGCACACTTGTTATTGTTTACCTTTTAACTATTAGCAGTTATCCAGTAGACACAAACCCCTCCTCGGGGGGTCACAAGCCTGCATGAATGGGAGAGATGTTCAGGAAGGGCGTGTGCCAAATCAAACATATGGATCCATCCGCTGTGAAGACCCATTGGGAACAAAGGGAGCAGCTCAGAGTACCTTTATCTGACAGCCACAGTATTCATTTGTTAAGCTATAGTTAAGGTAGCAGCTGGTGGCTATGGCTAATAATAAATGATAAAGTTAATGTGGGGGCAAGCACCGAATGCTGGCAGTCGTGTCTGTGACATTTCTAGAAAGTGAAGGTGTTAATTTAACAACACAATTACTTGTGTCTAAAAAGCATTGTGTTTCTCCACGTTAAAGCTGAGAACAGTCAACTATCAGCTAGACAAGAACAGTGGCAGCCTTACCATCTCTGCTCAGCAATGAAAATACGATGGAAATATGATGCCAAGTCACCAGAAGCACAGCACCACCTCAGGCAACCTCAAAATGTCTTCTTCTTTTTTTACATTACCTAAGAGAATCTTAAAATATTTATGTTACTATTTTTTTTGCACTGCATCAGACAGCTTACAAATGGTGGTGTCATTGATGTTATTGTTTTTATCTTTTGCATCTTTATAAAAACAAATATGTTTTATTTTGTGTCATTTTGTTTTGTCCCTGTGGTATCAAAAATGTTACTGATTGTCGAGTGTTGTCCTGGTATCAGTATTGAGCCTGAAATTCTAGTATCGTGACAGCCACAGTAGACGTGGACATGGTTACAGAAAGTGAACAGACTCTGTCTGCTCCTCAGGGAGTTCACTGAGAGATTTTGACTGATCTGCACTCTCAGGTTTTACCCGAGAATGAACGGGAACAAGATCGAAGGAACGACTTCGTGAGGATCGCCGCCCACTGTGCTTCTTTAGCATCTCGCTAATTGTTCAGACCCAGAGCGGGAGCGGCAGTGTTGTGATGTGTGCTCCTCGTACTGTATGTGGTGAGCTTTAAATGGAAGATGATGGCGATGTCTGACAGTGATGTGTGAGACTTCCAACAGGGTCAAGTGCTGGAAATGCAGCAGTGATAACAGACTAATAAGAATTATATGTCAAAGTGATAATGATTGTACTAAAGATACTGCATCACATTTAAGTTTATTTTTCTCCTTTTTTATGGCAGCCTGTTTTCCTCTGCTACCTGCATTTCACCATTTCTCTTCAGCTTATTTGCATAAATTATGATCATCATGAGTTATTGTATCAGTTTAGAGAAAGCAGTCTCCTTCACAGTTTTTCAGAGCCTACAATGACGTGATGATTTTTGCAGTTTTTTTCCTTTTGTCCTGCTATTTTTATTAAATCACTTCCACTCATCCTGTTCAGGGTCGTGGGGGGGGGGGCTGGAGCCTATCCCAGCTGTCATAGGGTGAGAGGCAGGGTACACCCTAAACAGGTCGCCAGCCTAACACAGAGAGATAAACAACCTTTCACACTCACATTCAGCCTATGGGCAATTTATAGTAGCCAATTAACCTAACCCCAGTAAGTGCATGTCTTTGGAACGTGGGAGGAACCTAGCAAGCACGGGGAGAACGTGCAAACTCCACAGAGAGAGGGAGAGAACTGGGCCAAGGCGGAATCGAACCCAGACCTTTCAGATGTTATCTGAGTGGTTAGCACTGCGCCACCGCACTCACTTATTGTGAGTATTTTAATTTCACATAGAAAAAGACAATGAATTATCAACAGTAATTGTTTATACCTGAGTACCAAATTTAATCACAATAGGTGAAAAAAATCATTGAAATATGAATTTTAAAATTTAACCAATGATGAGAGAAAGAGATTTTTCTTATTTTTGAAATTATTTGGTCACCTTGACCTTTGAGCTTTAACATGAAATCATATGTTCTTGGGCCCCCGAGGGATATGTCCTTCTCAGTTCTATTGCTGACAGACAGACAAACAAACAGGGGTGAAAACATCACCTCCCCCCACCCACCCGTCAGTGGGCGAGGTGATGAGTAAATGTTCAGCTGTTACTCCATCAACAGTTTTCAGATAAAATGACTTCCTGCTGTTTTGCCTGCTAACATCACAGTGGAGACTCTGCCAAAAATAAATAAACAAGTAAAAATAAACAGAGTATTTCTGTAACTGATAGATTTGAGTCTGAGTCAGTCCTAAAAAGGGGGGGGGGGGTTGCTGTGTTTAGGAAGAAGTTGAAGGGTGAAGTGGGGGCATTTAATCTTATATTTTTACCTTAATGGGAGCAGTAACTCCACTGAGTTTCTGCGTATGACTTTACAGAGGAAGATGACTTCTGCTCCTCTTTCGCTCCATGTGCACAGTTGCACCCTTTTCCAGTTTGTAAGCACTTCTGCCTCGGATCTCATTATCGCTGCGGGCTCGTTGATGCCTTTCTGGCTGCTTCATGTGTTTATTGTTGGCGAGGTTGTTGCTTTTGTAGAGGAGACAGATGAACTTTGGTTTGTGTCCTCTGGTGGCAGGCTCCTGTTTGCATCCAGCACAGCAGAGTTTGCTCAACAGTGTTTTCAGAGCAAAGAGATACTATATATTCTGCAATGTGCTATAATCTTTCTGCCCATCTTGCCCTTCTTACTCGGTCCAACGGGTATGGGCATAGATTTTTGTGGGGTAATGTAGTAACGCTGTTTCAAATACCTTAGATGTCTACTGTGACAATGGAAGGTTGTGGGGAGGGTAGGTGTAAGAAACTGATGAGCGATCCAGTGGAGGTTAGGTGTAAGAAGGTGGAAAAATGATCAGCTTTAGCACTCGTTTCACATTCAGTGGGTCTGCAGAGAGATGCAGATTGAACCTCTCACACAGTCAGCTGTGGGAGCTCAGCCATATAAGAGAGGAAATTACAACCAGCCTAAATCTGGAGAAGCTAGGAGTGAAATAGAATAACAGCCATTATTCAAAGGGGATTATTTGTTGGCTGAGTGGCCTTTTGCACACAGTGATGCCTGAGAAACGTAAGGCTTGCCACCAACCTGGCTCTGTGCTCCTACATGTTCAGTATTTTGTGTTTTGAGATTGAGACCTTAGAAGAAAGAAGTGAGGATGTTTTGAAGTTCTCTACCCCCTGCATCATCTCTTCTTCCAGCACATTTCAATCAGATTACGACAAGACTTGATGACTGGACATATGGCTGCAACGGTTCCCCTTCTGTGTAGACTTATTAAGGAGAGAGGGGAAGGAGAGAGTGGAGTAATCCCCCCATTTTTCATCTGCTCCTCTCTGTCAAACCCATAAGGATCTGAAGCAGCATCAGATTTCTGTCCCCTCTTTTATCTGATGAAATGGATTTGCAACAGCCACAACCTGGAGCAAAGACTCACACTGATCAGCTTTCTAGGCGAAGATGGGAGAGCCTGAGAAAAGTGTAGGAGTAAGGGAGAGAATATTAGGAGTATTAAAAGGCCGAGACGAATGATAGCGAGATAGACCCAGGACCGTACAGCTCTGTTTATAGTACTGTAGATTTGCATGGCTGAGTGGCAAAAAAATCAGGTCAGCCTTGTGGCTGTAATCATGAAGAGATGTAAGAAATTTCTGGCTTTCTCTCAGTTGGCAAAATAACTACACAAGTGGCCATAAACTGTTGCCAAAGTATGAGCAAGCATTGATGTTGTAAAAAAAAAATCTACCCAGTTTTAGAACCAGTGCATTAAAAGAAGTCAGAAAGGACATTTTTAACGAACTGCTAAAAATATGTATCACAATCAGATTGCTTATTTATCTGGTATCCAGACATTTTCTATTTATTCGTCTTTGCCAGGAGTGAGTGAACTCTGTGCTGTCCTTGTCTTCAACTTGTTAATTCCCTCTTAACTGTCAGGTGGAGAATCCTGCAAATAAACTAAAAAAGTCTCTGACTGCTAGAAGAGACCAACGTCTTTGCAGTCCAGTGTAGAACAGAGGTGATGGTGATTATCAAGCATAGGGTCAAATTATGGAGCCTCTTTCTTTTTGTCCATCCTCAGCTACTGGGGGTAACCTCCAATTTATATCACGATATTTTGTGAAAATTTGCAATAACAATATTCCTATTGATCCTTGCAGCATTTATCAGTGTAAGTGAGTGAATTTCCCATCCTTCTTTTCCAGTGAGCTGCTGTCACTGATGACACACTTCTTAATTTGAATCGACTGAAACAAGGTCCCAGCAGCAGCAGCAGCAGCATTATACAGTAATGCAGTAGTAGTGATAGAGCATTATATCCAGTGTACAGCAGAAGTCCAATATAAGCAAAAAAAAAAGAAAAAGCCTCTGTAGTGTTTCCCCTGGAAGTTTAAAGTATCATACTGCTAATACTTTAGCAATAACTGCAGTAACTCAACCTTGTGACTCTTCAGGAGCTGCACAATATTGTCACATAATAACACTAAAAAATATTTATATCTTGGATTGAGCTTTTTAAACCAACTGCTTAAAGCCCTGCATTTCCATGTAACCGCATCATTAATTTCCATCCACCATTTCCTGTTATATGGAGTGCAGCTAGCGAGCGCTCCGGCGATGCTCGGTGGCATCGTTTGTTTACATTTGGGATGCACGTGTCCTGGCTGTACACGCCTGTGTTTTTGCTTCACGTAGCGAAACAATGTGTTGTTTCCATGATTAATGGGAACAGTTTTATTGCTTTTTTTTTTTTTGCAAAGTACTGTGTTTTATTGGAGTAGCTGTAGTCGTTGAAGTAGCTCCTTTTTAAGGTACTAAATTGTCATCGAAAGCTGATGCTGCCACAGCAATGATAATGCGATGTAACATCTTTATATCACATAAAATGATTTTCAAGATGGCGCTGGTGAGGTCAGCAGCCGTCGTACCTGCTCCTACGCTTTGTTTGTATATATTAGGTTTAGCTCTAATTCTGGACTTTATAATTCCGCCTGCTCTGTGTCATATCACGTATGACAGACAGACTCTTTTTAATATCAGAATACAGCACTCTGGCTGTATTCTGACACCTTTTTCTCCCGACCCGACTTGGCCTCAGGAGATCCAGCGTTTCCAGTGGGCCAGCTCAAACAAAGGACGGCGCGGAGCACCCAGGTCACGGACAAGGCCCCGAGGGAAAAGAGCCGGCGTAAGAGAGAGGCTGAGGCGCAGAGCGCACCAAACGCCACTGCCGAGCATCCTGTTGGCTAATGTCCAGTCACTGGATAACAAGCTGGACGAACTCAGGGCCAGGATACAGTTTCAGAGGGACATAAGGGACTGCAACATCATCTGTCTCACGGAGACATGGCTGACCCCCCTCATACCGGACCACGCCGTACAGCCGTCGGAGTTCTTCAGTGTTCATCGCACGGACAGAACGAGTGAGTCTGGAAAATCAAGAGGAGGAGGTGTGTGCCTAATGATTAATAACAACTGGTGTGACAGTAGGAATGTTGTCCCTCTGAAACAATCATGTTCACCTAACCTGGAGCTCCTAACCCTGAAATGCCGTCCCCACTACCTGCCCCGCGAGTTCACTTCGGTCATCTTCAGCGCCGTCTATATTCCACCTCAGGCGGACACAAACACTGCACTATCCGAGCTACATGAGGCTATTTCCACCTATCAGGCTAACCAGCGTGATGCGGCTCTCATCGTAGCCGGGGACTTTAACAGTGCAAACTTGAAAAAGGTGATACCGGAATTGATTCAACACATCGACTGCCCCACCAGAGGAGAGAGGACCCTAGACCACTGCTATTCTCCATTCAAAGATGGCTACAAAGCAAAGCCTCTTCCGCCTTTTGGGAAGTCTGACCACACCGCTGTCCTTCTCATGCCGAAATACAAACAACGGCTCAGGCAGGAACCCCCTGCTGTGAGAGAAGTGACACGGTGGTCTGATCAAACAGAGGCCGCTCTGCAGGGTGCGTTGGATTCAACCGACTGGGACATGTTTCGCAGCAGCGCGGGCGGAGACATCGAGGAGTTTACGAAAACTGTCGTGGGATTTATTGGGAAAGTTGTTGAAGACACTTCGCTTAGGAGGACCATCAGGTCCCAACCAGAAGCCGTGGGTGGATAAATCTGTCCGCGACGCCCTGAGGTCCCGCACCGTTGCCTACAACTCCGGCCTCACCTCTGGGAACATGGAGGACTACAAGGTTGCATCATACAACGTCCGCAGAGCGGTGAAAGAGGCAAAACATCGCTACGGCCGCAGACTGGAACAGCAACTACAACAGTCTGACTCCAGGGGACTGTGGCAGGGACTACGCACCATCACGGACTACAAAGCACCACACACACACCCGGTGAGTGCCGACGCTTCTCTGGCTGATGAACTCAACATCTTCTTTGCGCGCTTTGAGTCGGGAAGCCGACAGCCCGCTGCGCTCCCGGCCGGAGGGGCGGAGACACTCACTGTGACGGAGCGCGACGTGAGGAGGGCGTTTAGACGTGTAAACACCAGGAAAGCGGCTGGACCAGACGGTATTAGTGGACGTGTCCTTAAGACCTGCGCTGACCAGCTGGCACCTGTGTTTACACTGATATTCAACCTCTCACTGAAACTGTGTGTGATTCCCACCTGCTTTAAAAAGTCCATCATAGTCCCTGTCCCAAAGAAACCACACCCCAGCAGCCCCAATGACTTCAGGCCCATAGCACTCACCTCTGTGGTGATGAAGTGTTTTGAGAGACTCATCAAGACATTCATCACCTCCTCACTGCCCACCACCCTCGGCCCACTACAGTTTGCATACCGGCCAGACAGATCCACAGATGACGCCATATCCTTCCTCCTCCACAAGACCCTTTCACACATAGACACTGGTAAGGGGAACTATGTGAGAGTGCTGTTTGTAGATTACAGCTCAGCATTCAACACCATAGTTCCCTCCAGGCTGGTCTCTAAGCTGCTGGACCTGGGCCTGGGCCCATCCCTGTGCAGGTGGGTTCACAGCTTCCTGACCAGCAGACCACAGGTGGTACGAGTGGGTCACCTCACCTCATCCTCCCTCACCCTCAACACTGGATCCCCCCAAGGCTGTGTGCTCAGCCCTCTGCTGTACTCACTGTACACCCATGACTGCGAGGCCACGTCAGAGTCCAACGTCATCAAGTTTGCTGACGACACTGCTGTTGTGGGACTAATCTCTCACAATGAGGAGACAGCCTACAGGAGAGAGGTCTCCCGCCTGGAGAACTGGTGCCAGGGGAACCACCACCTGCTCAACGTCAGCAAAACGAAGGAACTGATCGTGGACTTCAGCAGGAAGCAGCAGAGGGACTACCATCCACTTGTCATCAGTGGTGCTGAGGTGGAAAGAGTGGACACTTTCAAATACCTGGGAGTGACCATCTCACAGGACCTGTCCTGGACTCATCACATAAACATCACTGTGAAGAAGGCCAGACAGCGTCTCTACCTCCTCAGGCGGCTGAGAGACTTCAAGCTCCCACTCAAGGTGCTCAGGAACTTTTACACCTGCACCATCGAGAGCATCATGCGTGGGAGCATCACCACCTGGATGGGAAACTGCACCAAGCAGGACTTTATGGCCCTAAAAAGGGTGGTTCGTTCAGCTGAACGGACCATCAGAACCACCCTCCCCAACCTGCAGGACATTTACACCAAGCAGTGCAGGCTGAGGGCCATGAAGATCCTAAAACAGCCCAGCCACCCCGGACACTCTCTCTTCTCCCTGCTCCCATCAGGCCGGCGTTACCGCTGCCTGAGGGCTAAGACTGAAAGGTTGAAGAAGAGTTTTTACCCACAAGCCATCCGTCTGCTCAACTCAGAGCCCTAACTGGACCATTATTGCACAATATAAATATTATAATTTATAAAAGTGTGTATAGTGTATAGTATATAGAGTATAGTGTATAGTGTGAATTACTTTTTTTAATTTTTATTCTTCTTCTTATTTATATGTGTGTGTATATATGGTTGCAGGTACAAAATACATTTCACTGTGCATTGTACTGTGTATAACTGTGCATGTGACAAATAAAACACTATCTTAATCTTAATCTTAATCTTAAAAATGTGTACCAGTATTATCACAGGTATGAAAGAGCAAGACTGAAGATGCAAAACACTGCCCTCATTGATTATGTATTCACATTTTCTGTCATCCAAGGTGGTTCCACAGTGAGTTGACCTTGTAGCATGTGCTCAGGCTCATTCTGCTATCTGGCCTGGTGAGCTGTGTTTGAGCAGCAGTTAGCCCAGATGTGTATCAGTCTCATCTGCTGGCAGGCTGCCAGAAGTCTAAAAACATACACTTTGCTAACTTCCCTGTACTGACTTTAAATAGCCCTCTTTCTCTCGTTTTCTCTGTGTAATTATTCTTTGGTGGCTTTGTGTCATTATTTATCATTGCACTCTTCTTTCATCTGTGGTCTTATCTACTGAGCCAGCTCCCTCTGCCAGCTTTACCAGGACTATGGCCAGCTACATAAACATTTTACTGACAAGGACGGTCAACTGTTTACTGACGAAGCAGAAATCTTACTGGCAGCAGACACAATGTGGGTGTGGGTGTGGGTGTGTACGTGATCTTGTGCACAAGGGAAAGAGAGACTGTGTGTCTGTGTGTTGATCTGAAAGAGACACGGCCCCTAATGTACAGCTGCTTTTGGTTTAGACACCTACAGGCTTCTCTGCAGGGACCCATTTGTCGTATGCACTTAATGCTGACTCCAGCCTTTATTCTACTGCACGTCTGAGCAAAGGGGATGAAGAGGGCTCTACTGCTCGTCCACTCACGTGTTTATTTTTGTACTCTATATCTTCCTCTGCTTTACTTTCACATATTTGATGCTGAAGGTATTTAGTCATAAAAGAAAGTGCATCAGAGTCATCAGAATTCATAGCCATTAGGCTGTAAATATGTGTTGAAAACTAGCTGATAATCCAGTAGTTCTGTAAATACTCTGCCATTATCAGGAAGTAGGAGATATCACTGCACTACAAGACCAGAGATTTGAACCTCAAATTTGGTCAAATTTAGTTTTGCAGCAAAACTGCATAACTGTGTACAGTATGGCACCAAAAGATACAATCATTTAAAGCAAAACTGTTATATCATTCCAAACCTATAAACCATAAATTCAAGTAAGGGCTAGTACTGGCAACAAGGCGGTGGAGGTCAGTGAAGTAGTAACCCCACATTTAGGTTTGATCCATTCATTTACTTGCAGCTGACGAGGCCGGTCCTTATTTCACTTTAACACAGAAGTCAATAGTAGAAGATATCCCGGAGTTGAATGAATTGTTCCATTCTACATCACCCAATTCACTGAAAGAGGAGGTGGAGTTGGGGCAGAAAGCAAGGATATTACTCTGAAAAATCGCTGAGTTGTAAAGCTGAGTGCTGTAGCCCTTTGGGCAAGTGGGATATACTGTATGCCCTGGCTGAACGCTGAAAGGACTGCTGTTTTATTGTTCTTTTATTGTCTGTGATGTCTTTGATTAAGTTTAGCACAGTGGTTGTTTGAAGACTCATTGAAGACCAATGTTTCTCAGCCTGCAGTGGTTTGCTGACGAGGGCAAAGAGTGGAAAAGTATTAATGTGCCAGATGCCAGCTCCATCCTGGACTTCAGATTGTTGTACAGGTGTGTTTCAGAGAGAGGGGAAATTGGTGTAAGGACAACAGCTGCTGGCATTTGCAAGCTCAAAGCCGTGCCCACACATTGACACACAATATAACATGGTTGTCCATTGCCACTAGCTCTGCAGGTGCCAGCTGCCTGTGCCACTCTGAGTATTCGGGCCAGTTATCTGCTGGCTGCTCTGTGCAGCCAGACGCAGTCCAGTACCTCTGAACTCTAAACATGCCAAGGTCAAGCCATGGCTTGTATCACATACTGTCATACTGTATGCACACTCATACTCAAACATTTGGAGAACGTCAGGAGGAGTACTGAAACACTGTTGTGTGGGTTTTAAGTGGAAAGTTCAGTCTTAAACTGCATGTTCATGATTCAAGTTTATCTGTATATCCAGTGTCACATATGATAACTATGAAGTCTTTACAGGTGCAAAACTACGGCTCCTCTCAGTCTAGTCCTAAGCTGGATTTTACCCTTGACTCTTGTGTGTTTAAACCAACATGAATACAGTCTTATTCCACTTGTAAGTGTACACACCATCACTACTTTGTGGTGCAAACCCAAAACAGGCCACATTCAAGACTGCAACAATCAAAACCTGTGACCAATAACAATCCTTGTGCTGCTCACTGGCAACTCCCAGTGAAGCAAACTGATTATTAAAGATCATTTAGTAACTATGACAACACCTCACACATGGACACGAGTATGTGACGAGTACACATACTAGAGTAAACCACTATTTAGAGCTACTGGTGACAATAGATCAACATACACGATTCTTACACCGATACATATTCGCTCTGCACACTCTCAACCACCTACTCATATGGATGTGCGAGCACACACACACCAACACGATCCACTCGCTTGCATGACTCATACAATACTGCCCCCTCATTCATCAATAGTGCCAGAACAACTGGGCCAGGGGTCAGCGTGCCACTGCAGCATGCAGGCAGGCAGTAGAGGTAGAGACGATTTAACAGCAGGCACCGTGCCCTAAAGAAACAGCTCCTGCCTGCCTTCTCACAGGATTAACACTCTGTTCCATCACTATTCTGCAAACGCAGTACCAAGTGTGTTGGAGTTTGATATGCCTGTCAGGTGACACCAGACCACATGGCATCGCACCCGGCCGACAGCCTTAGCACTGCCATGGTGTGTGTGTATTTTGGATAAATTACAGGGAAGATGCTACTTTTACTACTCATCCAATCTGTCCACGATCACTGGGTGCCCACAGTGTGAATAACTGTGTGTATTTGTATCTTTTTATAGTGCTGGATGCCTTTCAGGTATAGTACTAGTGTTTTTAACATGCCAACCAAACCATGCTGTGGATGTTCCGTGCATATACGTGCATGTGTGGTCTGTGCATGTGTGAATCCATCTGGTAGTGACTCAGAGTTGACTGGGCCAGTTGGCACTGTGCGACGGTGCCATTTCCAAGTCAGTGTCTTGACTTTTTAAACTCCGCTCACTCTCTTTTGTCTCACACACAAACACGTCACCGCAGACGTCCACAGCTGTGAGGGGATAGTAAAATCCATAGGACCCCTTCTGCATCTTACTGATGCGTTCCCCTTTGTGTGGCAGGATAATTGCAAACTCTCAAAAGCGCACTACAGCCATCCAGAATAAATACCACCCACATCCTGAGGTACACCAGAGCTCTTTGTTCTGCTTTTAAAGGATTCCATAATTTTCTTTTCTTTTGGAAGCTACTGCCTGTGTGATTTATTTATTTTTGTGTCTATCGTCTGAGTCCAAGAATATAATATTATCACCAGCACTGTCAAAAAAAAAAATCACACAGTTTGCTTCTTTTTTATAGCAGGTAATCACTTTTTCACAATATTAAATCTTTCAGTATTAAAATATAAAATCACAGAATATAAGTAATATTTTCTATAGATTCCTAAAAAAAGTGAATGTTATTACTCTAATAAATTCAGAATTCCTAGTCAGGGTCAAGCCATTGTTTTCCTTTTTCATTAGCCTGAAGTTGGAACTGAACTTTGAAAAATGTGTACATCTTGTCAATATATGTGTAATGTAAGGACGAGTCCCCACAGAGGTTGCTGCTGGAAAGAGTGCGCTTTATTCCACACACACGAACTCATCGTGTGTGTGGAAGCTCCGGTTTCAAAGACCATTGCCCATTGGCATTTATCAATACCAAACTTTATGAACAGTTTATTTTATTTTCATCAAGTCACAGAACAAAACTGTTACTGCCTAACAAGAGAGACATGCTCAGAAACGCCAAGAGGTAGGTAAGCGAGGCAGTCCTACTGTCCACACTCACAGACTCATGGACTGAGACACGCACTCTGTAAGACCCTTAGAGCTCAGGCGGTCTTTCACAACCAGTTTGAGCCACTTTGTGTAAGTTCTGCTGACTCTGCCCACGGGAGCTAACCATTGTGATGTTAAATGTGGGATAACCTGAAGATGCCCAAAAGACATTCCTTTAAAAAAAAAAAAAAAAAAAGCCATGGAAGGTGCAACAAACACCAAAAAAGTTATTGTACTGCATTACAGACCTATGTCACAACATTATGAACAAACATGATATTACTGAGAAGTCAGAGGAGGCCAGCTACTGTTGGGACCAAAATAAAACTGGTGGTGGGAAACGAGGAGCTTGAACTAGACACATAGTTAAAAAAAATAAATAAAAAATGAATGTAGCTTCAGGGTTGGAAGATATTACAGAAGTGCCTTAAGCCTCTACTTTACCATTGGCTTAATTTTTTTCTGGCCCAGAAGCTATGTCCATGTTTTATATTGTCTATGAATTATCCTCACCATGCTAATGACAAGACATCTCAGCTATGGTATGTTCCACACTAGCCTTGGTGTGCTAGTGTCCAGCCAAGTCCGTAGCTCAGTCGGCTCCTCCTGTACCGCCTCTGGCCTGCCAGTTACCAGAGCTGGCTTCTCATTGGTCCAATCAGTAGCTGCTCCAGCAGGGGTGTAGCCTTGTCTGAATTTTTGTCCAAGATGTCGTGCCATACATAGCAAGTTTATTTCTTATTGAATTATTAGATTGTTGGCCTAATGATGCTATTTTAACCATATGAATAAACTGACTGATAATTATCTCTCCTCCACTTTATGATGGTAGATAAACTCAGAGCTCTCAAGGCAAAAATTTAGAAAGTTCCAAAACCCAAAGTCTCTGTCAGCAGTTTAGCCCCAAAGGGTTCAGTGTCCTCAGTAACCAGGCTGGAGCTTGGTTGTTATGCAATGACTTATTTCTAAAGTGGGTGTTTAACACCTTTACCTGTGTTACTTAATTATATTTTTAAGAGCATCTCAGATTTATTCATTTATGTATGTCAGACAAATAATTCAGCTCGGGGACTTTTTTCAGGTGGCTTTTGAATAGGCCTGGACCCCCAATGCAGCGACTGTCATTACTGATAGGAGGGAAGACCACACAGCCCGGTTATTGTCCCCACTGTTCACCCTGATAGTGTTGTTTGTCACTCTTTATGTGATGACAACATTTCTTCCACTACTTATTGAAGTGACAGCTGACATGGGAAAGAGTTAGGGCTTTTGCATAATTTGAAAAACCTCACACAACTTGCATAGTGAATGTTCTCCTCCGTGGTCAGCCCTCGCAGGAAGCGCAAAGCAGTAAATTCATAGTATTAATTTTTTAATCATTTTAATGCCAAAAAGTCTATTGATTTTGACAGCATTAATTATCTCCAGTTTTCTCTGAGCTACAGGTCAGCAACAAATTACTTATTTTTTGATTTAGAGTCTGTGGAAGGGAGTGAAGAGTCTAAATGATGCTTTTAAATGTCTAATTTTGTCTGAGTACCCCACTGTTTATTCATGTACATGTGTTGCAATATATTTCTAGTTTTGTCATGTTTAATTTTACGTTTTCTTTTTTCCTGTTTCTTTTTTTAGTTTCCTCTAATAAACATGAGAAATCTTAACATGCGTTCCACAGCTGAGCTGGGGTTCCAGCACGCTGAACACAGGTTTGGCTGTGTTCCTTTATTTCCATCTCCTCAGGCTGTGGAAATTTAACAACCTAAATCTGAAACTTTATAACTCCCCAGGGAAGAAATACTGGAAGGATTGATGGATGAATGGATGTGTAAACACATGAAACCTGAGAAATGCATGTTGGGTTTTTTTCCTTCTATTTTTGGATCGATATAGGCCAGCATATATCGAGTGTGTTGTTATCTGAGAGCTGTGAAGTCTTACAGAATCAAGCCTGGGTGCGTACACCTATTTTTAGCTCAAGTATAGACCTCAGAGGTGGTAGAGAGTAGAGTGTGTTTGTTGGCTTCCTCTTGATAACTGACATACCGAGGGAAGTGGGTCAGCACTGATTTTCTTTGAGAGGTGCATTTCATTCAGCCAGAGGCAATGAACTTCCTGTTGGATTTAATAGAAGTGCTCACGGAAAGGGATAAAACAAAGTACATTAAAAAGTATCCTCTCCACTTAGTCTAATTAAGTAAGTTCTATATACTGTGACTCTGTATGTATTTGAACATTGGTTCCATCCAGAAGCCCCTTTGCCAGGTTTCTTTTTCCCTCCTTTTCCCTCGCTTCTCTTTCGGTCTCACTCGAGCTCGAGTCTTCCTTCCCTCGGCAGTCTGCATCTACATTGCTAACAGCAGTGACATTGTGTCTAAGCTATCTCTCCCTGGCAGACCTCGGCACTGTGGAATCACTTTGTCTGGCCAAGCCCCGTGTCATCTGCATGTCCTGAGAATGAGAGAGAAAGAAGTAGATGGGGGGGGGGTATAAAAAAAAAAAACAAGATGGGGAACCAGGGAGGCAGGAACATATACACACCAATATAACATGTCCATAGAATAAAAAGACATGAAAAGATGAAAGAAGAGTATGTAGTGGATTATGTATTTTTGGTTCAGTTCATCTCCAGTGTACTGGGCTGAAAATAAAATACTACCTATATCTGCATGGCAAGATGCTGCTGGTAAAGACTTAGATTAGATTTAGATTAACGTACACATTCCCAGGGTATACTGTAAGTGCCCCATTCTGTAGCCAAGCGGAAAACAGCAGGGGGACCGGGGGGGGGGGGGGGGTTACCTTTTGGAACATAATATGAGAGTTATATTCTTGATTTATATTCAAGTAATCCATTATGAGGCACTGACAAGAAGAGACTAAGGGATGTGGTGAACAGAAACCATGGAACGTCAGTGAAATTTCATGATTTATAGCATGGACAGATGGAATAGCGAAGCAAGCAGCAACGCAAAGAGGACGATAGGTAAACTTATTTAAACACTGAGGCAAGCAAATAAAGCACTCACATTAAATTCAGTTTTGTTTCAATAAAGCAGTTCCCTCAAAATGTAACTACCAGTGGCAGCAAACATGCAGATGGGTGTTAAATATGCTGGTGCCTGAGCCTGGAATGGGCTTCTACCTTCTCCAAAGTTTTCAGGTTCACCATCATTTACTGTTTTGATATAGCAAGTCCTGCCACATCTTCATTTTGATTGGTTGTTGCAAGACCTGTTGTACTGGCAAGCACAGTGCTGTTCCAGAAGTAGAACTATTGTCAAATGAGAGCAGATATGACTGAAGAAAAAAAAGTCATAAAAAAATAAATAAATTGAACTGAGGTTATTTTTGTGCCAAGGACCCTGAACACTGTCAACACTGATTTTCATACAATTTGGACAGAAAATAGATGCTGCCAGCATAACCAAATACTGCCTGTGCACATACTATAAAAGTACTGGGCCTCCTATACATTACACCTACAGGAGCTGCTTGCCCATGGTAACAAATGCAAAGGTGACCCTGAACCCTCCCTTAGTGATGCTGCTATAGGCCTAGGCTGCTGGGGGGTTCCCATGAGTACTTCTTCTTCATTCACCTCTTTTCACTCTCTGTGTTTATACCCCATTCTGCATTTAATAATTAGTTATTATTAATCTCTGACTCACCGTACTGCCTCACCCTGAGCCTGGTTCTGCTGGAGGTTTCTTCCTGTTAAAGGGAGTTTTTCCTTCCCACTGTCACCAAGTGCTGCTCATATTGTCATGAATCAGCTGTGTGGCACACAGGAAGAGAGCCCCAATACAGGATACGCCAGGCAGAGGTTAGACTTAAAATCCACTTTATTTACAGGAGCTGAACAAAAGGCCGGACTAGACAGAGCTAGCGGCAACAGACACAGAACAGAAATAAACTTCACAAGATTTCCAGGAAACAGGGTAAACAAACAGAGGGCACACAGCGAGAAGACAAAGACAACAACAGGCAGAGAAATCACAGGACTCAAATACACAGGAAGGCTAATGTGGGAAGTGGAAACAGGTGACACTAATAACACTGATGAGACAAGGGGAAGCAAAACTGGACATAATGCACAAGGACCAGACACCTATCAAAATAAAACAGGAAGACAGAAGGGGGAACAAAGAGGCAGACTTGACACCAGGAAACACAAGAAGCATAAAACACGGCCGCCGGCCCAGGACCATGACACATATTGATTGTGGGGTCTTCTCTGTATTATTGTAGGGTCTTACAATATAAAGTGCCATAAGGCGACTGTTGGGATTTGGCGCTATAATTAAAACTGAAATTGAATAAATTGCCTTCATGTGAGGATGAAGTATTTGCATCCTGATGGGTGTGGTCTGTTTGAGGATGACAATGCTTACATCCAAATGGCACAGTGAACTGTTTGATGAGCATATCTGGGAGATTTTGGACTGGTGTGTTAGGCAGTACTCTCCACCACCACTGTGAACACAGCAGTTGACTCAGAATGGTGTTCCATCCCTCCTTTAGAGTTCCAGAAATTTTTAGAATAAGTACAGAAGGCCAACCCGGTATGAGTCCAACACCCTGCTGAGACACTTTATGTTGGTCTTGCCTTTAATTTGTCACCTGTCTATAGATACATTAAAAGGATGAGACACACATCCTCAAAAAAAAAAAGAGTCTCTAAATCCCTCATATCAGCTTCTGCCGTTTACCAGGTAGTACATTTGCTTTTAGAACAAAATCACATCACCAAGACGGTACACACAGAACTCACAGCTGCTGTTGATGGCACGGGACCACATAAATTTAAGATGCAGCCAATTTCCCTTGGCACAGATGTAAACATGAGCAAACATCTTTTTGACATTTTAGGGTTTTGATTCAAGTGCTACGTGCCGCTCTGGGTACTGGAGTCAAATTTTAGAAGCAACACAGAATTGCTCATTTTCTGGATGTCATTGTGCTGCCATCTTGAGACTGCATCTTCAGACAAAATGGGCAACATATACTTCTCTGTTCAGAACAGCCAGTCTTTTAACCCTTGATTTAACTTGCCTCATGGTTATATTGTGGCTCCCAGTAATAGCAATCTCTTTCTGGTTTACACTTTGGACACAAATCAGTCTGGCTCTCAAAGCCAGACCTCGGCTCTGTTGTCAGAAAAGAGAAACGGTTAGCAAAGAGATTGAATGCCTTATATGAGGATACTTACATGTCCCTTTTGATTAATTTTTGCTTTAATTCTTGTATCCGTTCTGTCTGGTGTTGCAGCTGCAGGCTCTGTGTCTCCAGAGGTTTGCTTCAGAAGCCGCCACAATTCACTCTCCTCTGTCTCTCGCTGTGCTATCGTTTTTATCCCATTTCTGATGTTGATTCTGCGTTTGGTTCTCTTATCCTTGCCTGTGAATGCTTGT
This sequence comes from Archocentrus centrarchus, assembly GCF_007364275.1. Classification (NCBI taxonomy): domain Eukaryota; kingdom Metazoa; phylum Chordata; class Actinopteri; order Cichliformes; family Cichlidae; genus Archocentrus; species Archocentrus centrarchus. The sequence goes on along the minus strand of NC_044364.1, from coordinate 30,308,122 downwards.
AGTCATAATGCTGATAGAAGGGGTACTACCAAAGGCAGAGGAAATTGAGGAGCTGAATTGAAGATCAGTAGCGATGGACGAAAAACACTTTTTGTTATTGTTTTTCCCTCCGGCTGTGTATATAAGAACGTTTCAATTGGGAAAACAAGATTCTTAGTCTTTTCACTTGCCTCATTTCGACTTTCTCATTTCTTTGGCAGCCCTGTTGTAAGAGAAGTTCCTTGTTCCTGGTTTAAAATGGCTTTTACCAAACTTTAAAGAGGGACTGAACAAAATTGTGCTGTGTATTTTTTCTTCTGTACAGCTGACTCAGTCAAGCAAGTCAGTACGGTTGTCTGTGGCACTTAGAGTCAAACACTGATGCAGTGGTCCTGACCTGTAGATAGGAATATTAGCCCTGTTTCAGCCAGCACTGAAAGTGCTGAAGACTAGAAGAACAGTTACTATTGATTACTAATTAATGGATTTGAGAAAAGTAAAAACTGAATGCGCTGTGCCTTCTTCTGTTTATTCTTGCCTCATTCAAAACAACAATATTCTCTAATGAAAATCTGTCTATCCTGTCACACAGGAACAAGATTCCTTTTACTCTAAAAATGCTTAAACCGCTGGTACATTTACTACCCTTAAAGAGGGATTGAACAAGACCCAGACAATAATAAATGAATAAATAAATAAAAATAAGCCAGACTTAATGCCTTTAAAAGCAGTGATCATGCTAATTGCCTGCATTAGAGTAAATGCATCCCTTGCTTACAACATCTGCATTGGGACCCGTGGGACTTTGTAGAAGCCCTCTCATTTACATTTTGCTAATAATTACTGAAAACAGCTACTCTGGTGAGGTGAAGAAAACTGCTTTAGAACTCAAACCGTTCAAAAGCTTGTTTTTAAATTTGTGATTATAGTTCTCAAAGCAAGTGCTTTGTAGCTATGAAAAGCCAAAGAGCTGCTGTACAGCAAAGGAAAGCCCCAGCCTACTCGCATTACCTTCCAGCATGCTTCCCAAAATATGTACGTGAGGTTTCAGCCTGGAATGGAGACAACTGTTACAACTGTAGGCAGATTAGGAAGCTCCATTTTGTATTTATGTTACAAAAGATGGGGTCTAGCAGACAATGTGTCACTGGAGCTTCTTTCAAGCCAGTGCACCACCAGGGACACACATTATACAGTGGACTCTGAAGTTAAATCAGCAGTTAGTCAGAGCGAGATAACAACTCTCAATTTATTTATTATATTTATTCCTTGGTATTTTGCATTTTATTCAGTTGAAACATTTAAAGATTTTTTTTCTAAGCAACATAAAAATATCTATTTATGTGATTTAATTTTTCAGTAAAATCATACCAGTGAAGTAGCGAGACCTGTCCATACACGGAATTCCGATCCTGTGTATGTCCTGTACATATTGCAGATTCGACAATAAAGTTGACTTTGACTTTGACTTTTGAAAGTATTGATAGTTATTTCTGAGAGAAATCCTCCAACAAGGTAAACCATTCTATTAAGCTATTATAAAGGCTGAATATAGAATAAGATGGCTTAAGGTGGCTGTGATTTGCTGTGCAGCACCTTGGACAGTGCCTGTGACAGTGTGATCACAGCCTTACACCGAGTTATTTTAGGACTACTTATATCCTCACTCACTTTGCGCCTACATGTTGTGTGAGCCAATCCTATCGAATCCTATTTTGTAAGTATCATTTCAAATATTTCGTCATGGTCCCAAACCCCAATGCTTTCCCCTTTTCTTACATTCCTGCCCTGTTTTGCCTCCGGCTCTCCCATCAGAGCGAGTTCCAGTAGTGGCCCTCCCTGCAGCAGCATATCAATCAACTGAGAGGTAAAGAGGAGGGAGGGAAGGAGGATGTGGCTGGAGGAGGTGTCCTGTGTTTTTGCCCATCTCATTTTTCGTTTTTACCCTCAGAACAACAACAGAAGAGAAGGAACAAGACAGATGGACGAGCTGTGATATCAGCTCGTCTGACAGGGCTTTCCAGCAAGGCGAAGGTGCAGAGATAGACAGGAGCAGTGCATCAGTGAAGCATGAGGGCATGCACGCATACTTTGTTTATTATGACAAGTGGAAAGATGAAAGAGTGGCACAAAGTGTGGTCTAGATTTCTATCACAAAAAGCCATACATATTCACATATTTTACTTGATTATACTAAAGTGTTATTTTCATACAACCTGAGTGTTATTAAAGTAGAAACTTCTGGTACTAAAAAAAAAAAAAATTAAGCCAATAAGTTCCTCAAGTGGCTACGTATAAGGATGGCTCCAGGGTTCAATCCCCACAGACTCCAGAAGTAATGTGGATTAGTGTGTATTTAATTATACAAAAGCCCACCCAAGAAGTGCTTCAATTTTGGTGAGTGAAATTCTACTTTCACTCCTTTGTGTACCTGCATTATTAGCAGGGAGCTGTTTCTCTGTGATTCAGTGTGTGGATGCCTGGAAGCTTTCCAGAACTTATCACTCCACTTTCTTTTTCAAATACACTCAATCCTACTTCCAAAAAAATAATATGGTGACACACAAACTGCCAATCCTGACGCTTCACGATGAGGCTTCAGGAACCAATAGGTGACATGAAGTCCCCCTGTCCCCTCTTCAATTAAAAAGGGGACAGGGGGACATGAAGTCCCCCTGTCCCCTTTTTAATTGAAGAGGGCTCATTGTTTTTAATTAATGGTGCAATTTATGTCCAAACTTTTAATAGTCTCGCAAGAAAGGTAAGTCTTCACTGAAGTAATTACACACATCTGCCATCATTTTTCAGACTTGAATAAATTCAGTGCAATTTTTGTGACATCCTTAAAGATGTCAGAGATGGCCTTCCTTTATTGCAGATTTTAATGCAGTATAAAGTGGATGCTAATTTGACGAAATAAATAAAAAATTAGCAATATCACTATGGCAGTTTCATATTTTTGCGTCTACAACTGGAAATGCTGAATGTTTCTGAGTGACTGTGGCTCAGGAGGTAGGGCAGGATGTCTGCTAATCAATTACATCTTCAGCTCCTCCAGTCTGCATGTCAAAGGCTCCTTTGTTAAGATACTGAATCTCAATTTGCCCCCAACTTCCATTGGAGAGTGTGTGTGTGTGTGTGTGTGTGTGTGTGTGTGTGTGTGTGTGTGTGTGTGTGTGTGTGTGTGTTGACTGGTTTTATTTTTTAGCATCAGTTGTTCATTGACGGTTACAAAACCATGTGTCTAATTTTTGCTCACATTCTCTGAAGGCATTAGACAGAAAATGCTGACTCTTGACATCCTGGAACCCACATAAACAAGCCTGCCTGTGACCTATTTTAGTTCCTCACCTGCAATTCAAGCTGCACCGCGCTGCAACAGCTCAATAATTTGATGTTTTTAGTAGTACCAATGATAAGGGATTAAGTATTGCATTTTTATATCAGAACAGAAGCTGTGGGCATGCAGGCAGCTGGAGACTGGCTTCTTAAAATCACACTTTGTTCAAATTGCCAAAGAAATTAGCCAGCCAAACAAATATGCTGTCTTCATGGTTATCTAGCACCTTCGGTGGAAAACTTTTCCAGAATTATTCATTATCAGACCTTCAGCCTGCTCCACTTTGACGCCCAGTGAAGCCAAAGTGTTGATTTTTTTTTTAAATATTAATCGTCCTTCTCTGTCAGAATAAATCAATAAAAGTTTCCTAACTTATCCACACATACACGTGTTTTTGAGAGGATTTTCCCTCTTGCCTTTTGATAATAAATACAGAAGCTTTAAATTCAGCACAGAAGCTATTCTCTATTGAATTTTCTCTTCATAAGATTTTTCATGTCTTAAGACAGACGACAAAGAACACATGATACAAAACACTGTTCTTTGAGCCCTTTTAACTGAGTTCTTAGGCACAAGTGGGAGGCAAAGTGTAGTATAAGAAAGGGCTCCGTGACCTTCTCCCAGCAAAGCTGTTTTGCCCTTACTAAAGCTATCCACTGAATCTGAGGGGGTCAATGCTGGTCCAGTGCCTGTGGCCAACTATTCATTTAGCTCTCACTGAACCTCATCCTCTTTTCATTGTCTCGCTCCCTGTTACTATCTCACTCCCTCTGTACCTATTCCAGCTGAGCAAGGCACCTGGCACCTTTTTTACTAAAGGAGAACGAGGAACAAGGTGAATAAATATATAGGAAGCTAAATCCTGTACAGGGTGTACCCCGCCTCTCGCCCTAACACACACACACACACACGCACGCACACACACATCATCATCATCATAAAGTTATTTCTCTTTGAACATTGACACCTTTGACATTTGAAGGCTCTGTTTGGATTCTGAAAGTGGAAAGTTTCTCTAATCTCATGTAAAACCTGAGTTTAAAGGATGTAATTGTGATTATTAGAGTAAGTCTATGCAGAGTGAAGTGTGTGAAGTTTGATGGGTGTAGCTTGAACAGCATGGTGTGAGTCTGAACATGGTAGGTTACATCAAAAACTCCTTCTTCAAATGAAGAACTTTACACTCTGGTGACGCGCCTGCTGCGGCCTCTTCTGTTACGCAGATAGCTAAACGTGCAGCTGCTGTTTATGTCTGCAGCTGGCTTCAGTATCAGTGTGTAGGACCAATTTGGATTCCTGGTTTCATCTATCTGTTACCTTGAAAGCGATTTTGGTGCTCATACATATTCTTTGTTATACTGACTGTGTTCAAACATGACAGAACCATTATAGAGACTTGAATTAAGGGAGACCTGCACATCTAGTTTCCTTCCTCGCTGAGACAGGAGCACAGCTGGAGACCAGCAAGGTGTTGGAAAATATTATCCGTGCAGAGGAGTGTTTGTGCAAACTGCCCCAGTGATGAAATCCAAACTGCATTTCAGTGTCGACTCTTTGAAGCCTCGGGAGGAGTCTATCCCCTACGTCTGTAACGCATCAAGTAAACCACCCGATGGATTTTTTCATTGCTTTAATATCAGATTTCTGTTCTGCACATACACCTAAACAGCTAGGCTTTAAAATGTATAATTTATATGTTAGAGTAAAGTTTTGGCTTCTATTTCATGTACAACGTTTTGTTTGTTTCTGATCAGAAAAACCATTTATGCAAATGAAGTGAGTGAATTTTACATGTAAACTTAGAATCACCTGTTCTGCACGGCTTAGTTCCATCCTTTTAGTTCCAGCTGGGACCTTCTTTGGAAGTGTGGTGTGCACCAGGTATTGGTGTTTACCTGGTGATCGATCTGCACAGGTTGTTTTTTTTTTTTATTATTTTGAAAGTCTGACTTCCTGCTCTCCTCATTAGACGCAGCATGAACCGTGGATTCAGACACTTCATCCTCTAGATACCGATAATTATAATAAACTGATTTACCTCAGATAATCCCCATTATCTTCAGGTTTATTTAAAATTTCTTTCATATCTTGGAAGCAGCAGCTGAAAAAAATACCCTCAGTTTAAGTTAGAGAGGGGTGACAAATTAAAGGTAAGCTCTGGACCCATGACTCACACAGTCAGGCTGTAGTGCCGTCCTGTTGATAGCATTTTGGCTAGCATGGTTTGTGTCCACTTCTCACTGCTGGCACATGAACTGCCAGGGGAAAAGAAACAGTCAAACTGAAGAGTCTGGTTTTTGGAAAATCAACAAGATTAACTGGCAAGCTGTGCTGACCAATATTTTAACCACAATTCTGCTTGGATCCTTTTTTTAAAATAAAAAGTCATTAATAATGAAAGTTTGGGGTGTGGAACATGAACTCGTTTTACCTTCTGAAGCAAAGCACGCTGGGATAGGTTTGAAAAGCACTGCCTCAGAGGGAAAGGCGACTGAAAATCGATGTAGAATTGTTGCGTGATCACTTTTATGATGAAACACTTTAATGCAGATGGGAGGGATTTTCTTCCACCAAAATGTCTCCATCCAAGGGTTCACTGAATTCTTTGATAAATATGAACATGAGGATGTGAATCATATACTCTGACCTTCACCAGACTTCAAACTGTGCTCACCGCCATCCTCAGTGATGCTTTCATTCCAAACTCAATGTTGTTTTTAGTCTGTAATTTATCACTAAACAAGCACAGATTCTTAACAGTCTGCACTGGAAATCAACATATATGACAAGAGGGCAGCTTTTATCCATAGCAGCTGCTGTATGGACTTTGTTTATTAAGTACTTTCATTATCATATTTTAGGCAAGGTTTCACCTTTACCCAAAGTCCTGTGTTAAATTGTCACAGACTGAATAGCAAATATGGGGACAATACACTGCAGTGTGTGCACGTCTTATTATTGCAACTAATGCGTTTTCTTGTGCATGAAGCAAAACCTGTCAGGTGTGCTGAGAAGATACGTGAAGATCACACATTCTGTATCTGTCCTTGTAGAGGATCAAGTGGTAATAATTTAGCCTCCAGCTTTTTAAGCCACAATGTGATCGGTGCACATGTTTATTGATTGTTTTTTATCGCACCAATATTGAAATGATCATTTGGTTTTTCCTTTGTGCTGGAAATCACCTCTAATACATAAAAACAAACAAACCTATTCTTGCTGGTGTAATGATGACATTCATAGACACGAGAGGAAGAAAATGGAGAAATCCCCACAGACATACCCTTGGCTGAACTCAACGGTGTGCCAAAGGAGTAGAGTATCTGCAGGGAGACCTCATTGTTGGGGGTTGTCAGTTCCACTTATCCAGGCAAACCCTTAGCTTAGTCTGGGGACTGATGGTTGTTAGATCTCAGCTGGAACCCCAGGCTTTTAAAGGCCTCAACAAAATGGCGACTCAGTCCCCAGAGGTCATAATCTTTAGGCATTAGCCCCTCATCTACCTCTCCGCCTCCATCTCTAGATGTCACTGTGAAGCCATTACCTCATCCCCACACCTTCAGAGAGATGCAGAGGTCTCATCATCAGGCTCTCAATAGCCCTGTCCTGTCACTATTAATATCTCTCCTCTTTCCATCTCTCCCTTTCTAACTTGCAGCACCTTTTCCTCTCTTCCCACTCATTCTCAGCTCATTTTGAAAGTCTAGTTGACAGAATACAGTGAAAGGAGCCGGAGAAATGAGTCAAGGAAGAACGTTTTCAAGGGCTGTCAAACCTTGGAGCGTCCCCAGATGGAAAGAAAAATGTGAGCAGGGGTCAAGGGTGACATCCATTATAAACTCATTTAGATTACATTAGTTGTTTAAAAAGAAACAGATGGGCTTTTAAAGAGTGTGATGTGACCCTCGTGTACAAGGTCTCACTCACAAATTGTACATAATGCCAACACATATTTGTGAGTTGTGAGTCTTTCAGCATATAAATGTTTGGCCAGGAGGAAAAAATGAATTAGTACATAATAATAAACAATTATCCACACGTATACATACTTAAAACAGTACTGAATTGAAGAATGACTAGCTCTCTGACAGCATACAGATGCTGTGCTGCCACTAATAAGTCACCACTGTCTCAGAAAATAAAGGTTAAACAAGCTGGGGTGTCAAGCATGTAACTGCAGGTCCAAACAGAGGTCCGTGCTGCATTTGGGACTGTGACTTCAGTGTGCCATGAAACACTGATGGGGCTGTGGTCTCAGTCAGTATGCTCTCTGATCAGACAGTACCTGTTCTTACTGACATAATGAGAAAAGCACTCCATCAGTGGAGGAAGCGAGGACCAGAAGAAACATGTCACAGGATCTGTTAAACAAACATGGCCAAAATTCGAGTGGGCATTCAGAGGTTTGCACATCACAGCTATAACAACAAACACGGGTTAGCTAAAGGAATGCTAATTTGTCTACATTAGGAAGTCATATCAGAATTTCATTAATTCGTCATCCATACCAAAGCTGTATGTGAAGCCTCGTTGCTCCACAAAATGAACAAACCGTGGTCCCAAATACAAAACCTTCTTTTGCATATAAAAATGATTTGAATGTGGAGCCTAAAAGGAGCTTTGTCAGCAGCACTGCTGAGATCTTGATTCTGTCTGCTCCAGATGGAGTCTGCTCTTTTTGTTACTCATTTATGGATCCTTGCTGGTCGTTCATCGGTCCAAGAAAGGATTTGTATTATTCGCAGAGAATCTGCCAACAACGAGTTTAGAAAATCTGGGCAATTATTCACAAGAATGAGACCTGAATGATGTGCACGCACACACACACTCAAACACACACTCACGCTCAGTGCTTACATTGCAAACAGCATATTGCAAATGTTTGATTCAGTCCCAGAGAAGAGGACGTGTAACAGAACAGACTTAATATTTGTAAAATAAAAGTAAATGTTGCAAAGGAAACTATTAGACAAACAAAACATTATACTAGCAAATGTGCATTTTATGAGGTGTTGACTACTCAGTATATTTAGTTCTGTCTCCGGACCTGATGTAGCTGCTTGTGGACTCATTCAGTCTCAGTAGACAGAGCGTTTATGGGGTTGATCTGTCCCGTGTCCCACGGTGTGAGTCAAGAAGACAGCAGGACCAAAGCTGCTCCATATTCTCTCTCTTTACACAATAGTCAGAGATAAGAGAGGAGATTAAAAGTGAATCTATGCTCCTACAAGAATAGAAAGGAGGACAAGAAGGATGCTGACCTTTAGTGATTTTCCTTCTCTTCTTCTTTAAATCGCTCTCTCACACACACTCAAGTATCACAGCTTTTATTTATACTCTCTCCTGTGACAAACACATTGGATTGCTTTTGTGAAAATTTTATAACTCCCGGCAAGCCTCAAGCATGGCCTGAGGGGAGTAATGGGTCGTATATACCACTGAAGTCAAGCGCATCCAACCACTTCCACTATTCAATTAAACCTCTGGCCTAAGTGGCAGGGTGAATCATGTGGGAAAACTGCACACACAGATATACAAATGGTGCAAATATGCATGCAAACACACACAAAACCAAAGAGTTAGCTCTTACTACACACACAGGCTCGTGCTCACCTACAGAACTACCTGAATTTATATCTAGAATAAGGTCCCAAACATCTCTGGAAGTGCACATATGCTCACACACATACATTTGGCCTTTGTTTTAGGAACAGCAGAGGCTATCTGCAGGAATACAATACACAGTGGATTGCCCGGAGAGAAGAAATTGAAGCCATTAGAAGCCTTATTACTTTTTTATCAGAAAGTGGAGGATAAGCTTGTAGAATATAGACGGAAAAAGAAGCACTAAGACAAAAGGAGATCTAAAGATGGGAGCGCTTGGATGGGGCAATAAATAGAGAGAAGACTCATATAAGTGAAAAGAGAGAAAATGGTGCACGAGAAACAAAGCTGCTGATGAAAAGAGAAAAGTGAATGAGGAGGAGACGGGAGGGAATAATCAAATTCTTGCACATCCCAGCTCAGTTCTCAGGAAAAGCGTGAGGCATAGGTGCCAGTCATCTGCTTGGCAAGAAGCTGCAGAGAAGCTCTGTGTCCTCTGCTCCTTCACTGTCCTCCTTCAGCCCATTACTTGGCTCACATAGAGGAGAGCTGCAGAGTAATTGTTAGGATGGTAAGTGTGTGTGTGTGTGTGTGTGTGTGTGTGTGTGTGTGTGTGTGTGTGTGGCGGGGGGGGGGGGGGGTCTAATACTGATGAATGAGGCATTGAGTGACTCATGGGAGAAAGGGTAGCTGCTAGTGTGGAGTGTGTTTTTATCTGCCCAAGTCTAGTTTATGTATTGAGGGGTGTGTGATTTGCATTTGGAACACATTTGCATTTTTTCACTACTTGTATTATTTGTGTCCACTGTGTCAGTATTATATACAGCCAAACCCTGTGCCCGCCTTGCACTTTATTATCTGTTGGCCCACAATGAGAAGCCAAAGCCACATTTTTACAGAAGGGTCTGGTTTGAGGTTAACGTTGCACTTCAATGTCCTTCCTGCAGTGGAGGAGTGCTGCATATTCAGCTCGCTTACCTCAACCTTCCAACATAAGCTGTGTTTGTCGACCGTCTTCCTCACTGTCGATCTCGCTCCTTGACACTCACACAGGCTTGAGGGAATGTATCATCTTCAAACTAGGAGACATCTCATAGGAGACCAGGGAAACAAGAGGAATCCTAATTGCCCTGTGCTGGAAAACGCAATGAAGTATTAAATCAGTCCATAGACACGCACGGAAACACAGCCATACAATGTGCAACACATAAACACACTAAGTTGGATGTTGTGTGTGTGTGTTAATGGTTTTCATAGTTACTATGCATTCTTGGTGACTAAAGGATAGCAGTAATAACCCTCTTGTTGAAGAGTCTGCAAGGACTGTACAAAGACAGATAAATATAGCTGCAAGCAGCGATGAGGGGCAAAGAGTTACGCAGGGCACAGCAGCCACAGGAACTTCACTGATGAATGTAACTCATACATACAGGTCATATTTCAAGTGTCTGTACCAAATTTTAAACTACAAACCTATTTAGAAATTATCAATTTCTGTCTGATGTTAATAAAAGCATGAATGATATTTATTTTTAAGAAAGAAAGGGAGGGGGTGTTTTTTGGTGGGAACAGTCTGTTCTTGTGAAACCACTGCCACATAAAAAACGGACACAGGTGGCATGTACACATTCAGGATTCCCTAAAACTACCATTTTCCACACTGGTGGATCTAAAATCCCTCTGAATAGATACGGGTCAAATTTGACCCAGAGCAGCCTCAGTGTACAAAAATTTGACTCAAATAGTCACACGCCAAGTTTCCTAACCCTGACCCTAACTTACTGTTTGATGGCTTGTTTCTCAGTTTCTATTAGCTTCTAAAATCCATCTGATTAATTATGTGAGGCTTTGTTTAAAGATAATCTTTGCCAAATGTGGTGCAGATTGAAGAAAAACGTGTATTTTTGTGATGTTGGTAGGATCCAGTAGAGCAAAATGATAATTACTGTAGCTCTCCCAAAGACATTTTTAAAAAGTAAGGGTCCCCAGATTAGGTACTAAGTTTGATTTAGCTAAAACACAGTGTTCCAGGGACATACGTTTAATAGTCTAATCTACAGTATTGTTCCATATTGTCACGTGTATAAATCTACCTCCAAAGCGAACACACTGGCAGCACTTGAGTAGTTGGTCAAAGGAATCAGGGATCTGTGTGAGTGCGCTAAGCTGATGCACAGTATCAGAACACTGTGAGGGTCTACACATCGCTCATTGGCCCTGATAAACACACTCCACCACACATAGTAAACACACACACACACACACACACACACTCCTGTACGAATACACCAAAATGCTTTGATCAACACTGTAATCTCTGTGCTCCATCAAACATTGTGTTAGTTTTCACTGCTGACTGAGAACAGATGATGATATACTAAAACCTGTGTGTGTGTGTGTGTGTGTGTGTGTGTGTGTGTGTGTGTGTGTGTGTGTGTGTGTGTGAGTGTGTGAGAGTGAGAGAGAAGGCTCATTATCTGTGACTTAGAGCCCATCACCAGCACTGATGGGCCCTGTGGTTAAGTTCCTGTAATAAAGGTCTGAAATGTTTGGGCCAAGTCTTAAGCTCAGAGACCATTTTCTACAAAAAGAAGCTCCTCTGCCTCAGCATCAGTTCTGTATATGGAAATGATTCAGTCAGCGATAACTTGAATCTCCCTCTCGTTGAATTGGAAGGAGGATTAGAGACGCATAGATTTGTAAAATGTAAATAGCTGCCTGAAAGAGACTTACTTCTTGTAGATGATGGGATATGATTAAACATGTGAAAATTAAAGATGATGGGAGCTTTCATAGCGCAAAGGTGAATCATTCTCATCCTATTTAGTTAACACTGTGTTTGATCTCCTGTAAATTTATCAATTATCTAGGAGTGTGAAATGTAACGTAAATAGGTGTGAAACATGTGAATTTGTTACATACCGAGAGAGCATTTGCATAAAATGATGGTGTGTACCACAAATGTGAGACGAATGTGCTGCTCAAACCCATTAATATTGTTATTCAGCTGCAGTTTTCATCCAGACAAGTTTAATCTGCACCAAAGCCCACATAAGCTTCACCTTTGTAGCTGTGGAGTTTAGAAACAGAGGTCTTAAAGTGGTAATTAGATACAGTGCTATGCAGGGCAAATCTCTTCCAGACATTTTTCTGTATTTTCATTTAGCCTCTTATCCTACTGTGTTAATTTGACTGTTACACTCTGGGGCGCTCCCTGGTGTTTGGATAAGGTGGAGAGGTCTGGCATATTACAATCGAGATTATTTTTGGCAAGCGTATCCGTCAGGCCAAATGGAGAGAGGAGCAGTCGTTGGTTCATGTGCTGCGTCTGTGATGCCAGCATCCCTTTTTGGGCTTGCCAAAGCTTCAGCAGTGTGGGATGGAGGAACTGTGAGGTTACTGGCCCTCCCTAACAAGGACTCAGAAACGAGGTCAAGTCTTCTTTTTTTGCTAACTCTTTTACCTTCCCTATCCCTTTATTTCTTCCTACTTCTTGTATCCATTTCATACACTCCCAAGTGGCAAAGGATTTAAACTTGTATTACAGCCTGTATTCTAATCTTTTCTTTGTATTAGCTTTAAACAGAACAGGGTTATGTTTTGCATGTAAATGCCCTTGAGGCCTAGAAATCAGACATGTATGAGAATAGAAGAACTTCATGTACTGACCACAGGATTATTATATGGTTTTAAGAATAAAATTGCCTCAAGGTTCGGAGGTTCTTTACATTATTTAGTGTATCTTCTGCACCATTTTTAATACAATAAAAATGTGGTTTTCCAGGGGTGAGTTTTATATTTTCTACAGTGAAAGACACCAAAGCAGAAGGTTTCCCTTAATAAATAATAATAATAATAATTATTATAATAATGGCCAGCGGTATGGAAGAGCCCTGTTCCTTGTTTTGCTGTGTGTTTTCCTTGAAACCACCTCCATCTTTGCATACCTAAAATCATTGCCCAGAGGAGAATAGTCACCTACTGCTGTTTAAACGTAGCTCTCTGAGACTTTAGACTTTGAAATCAGTCACCGTGCCAGGCAGATAAATGAATGAATAGTACTCCACACTGGCATAGTGCTGTGTCCCAGCCTAAGATGGCAGCAGATCTGTAATGGGCATATTGAATTTGGTCTAAGCTTCAGTGGCCTATGGCTTTGTGTTATCTTCTAAAGCAGGTTCAGTCTCATTCTGTGTCTGGACAGAAATGGAAAAGTAGCAACAGAAATTTGTAACAAAATTGGGCTTTTTTTTTTTTTAAATCAAAAACACTTTACAAATGGAAGCCATCTCTGTTACACAGCAGCCTATTGGACAGAGTAAATAAACCTATCCCTGAGCTAGAAGTTAATGTCCTTGCATGTTCTGAGTTTTGCTGAGGAGCGGAAGAAGAAGCGGATTAAAAAGAATGTGTGTTTCTGACGGGTTCTTAGTCAGTGTTGGGGCTTTAAGCTAGGCCTGCGGACAGTGTAGAGTGAAGGGGGATTTTCAGGACATCCGCTTTGTTAAAGTGAAACAGACCGAAATTGGCTGTAAGCTTACCAAAGCTCCCCAAGAACAGAGTGAGCTTACCATCAATGAGAATGAGAGCATACATTGTCTTCTTTCATCTTCAAAATGTATTGTTTTGTCTTCAGCTGCATTAGTTTGGTTTCAGTATTAAAATGTTATCATCATACATGAATATACATTAATTGCCATATTAATAAATGTGGTTTATTGTTGCTTTTTGTTATGCAGGCATTAGGTGCACTTTTTTGCATGTTGTAAAATCTGCTTAGTCCAGTCAACTGTGTGCAGCGGTTTGTCCGTGCTGTTTCTTTTGACAAGAGCTGTCTTTGGCCCGACTCTTACACCACAAAACAGTCCCGTCTCTACAATCTACCAAGCACAATGAGGGCCTGTGAGAGAGAATAGAGGAGAAGGGAGGTTAATCAAGAAGTAGTGCAGAACAAGAAGAGAGAAGCAGAGAGTGATAGTGGATAGTTTATTTTCTGTTTCTCTTTGTTTTGTGCTTATATCTATAAAGTTCATTTAATTTCTTATTTTTTTTTTTGAAGCCTCAGCAGCTAAAACTAAATATAGCTACATTACATACATACAGATTTGCATGGTATGAAGTACAGTTAGTTTAGTCCAGTGTTTCTCAAACTGTGGGGCGCACCCCACTGGTGGGGCACAGGATCATGACAGGGTGGGGCGCTAACGACCTGAGAGAAAAGTCATGCGTAACAAATCCTGAACATCGGATTAATTCTCAAGGCAGAACAAAGAAATGTTAGCAGGTACGTTAGCACAGCGACTAGCAAAACTCCACCATCGCTGTCTGCCGTGTACATAGAGCTGTCGTGCCCCGCATCAGATTTTAGCATTTCTTATTCCTGGTTCTTTGTTAGGCCTGATATAGACTTCTGTGCCGGCTCTTTGTGGAACTTGTACGTAACTGGAAATCTCTGCTAAACCGTACACGGTAACCTTCAACATAACCCGACGTGCACGTCTTGAGAAATGTAACTACACATCGGGCCAATGCAGCCTGAAAGGATTGCAATTACCACTTATTGTTGAGAAGGGCTTCCGGTTATGTACGTACTGTAGGTCCCGCAAAGACCCAACACAGAAGTCTAAATCAGGTCTTAATGGTTTGCTTTTAAAGTCACTAACGCTCATATGCACCCCGTTAAGATCTGCTGAGACCTGGTAATTATGTGTTCTCGAACTTGTGCTTCCATGGGATTTGTGTCAGCTAAAGGTTGGAGGCTGAGAGTATTTTTTAAAATTATTTTATATTGTTGGTGAACTGATCCTTTAAAATAGCCATGATAAGCTATACTGAAAGTATGTTAAATGTTTGCAGAACCACTTTCTCATCCGTCTCATCAGTGGCTGTCAGGCTTGGATGAGTTTTGAATGATAAGACCTTGGCGAGACCTTGAACAAAACATTCATTTCTCTAGCATACCGCCCCCCTCACTTCATTCCTCTCCAAACCACTTTCCCTCTAACTTCATAACCACTGTCTATAAAAGGGCCCAGAAAGACTGAATCATAGTGCTGCTGGTTTTGGAGCCTGGAGTTCAGATAAACAGTGAAACAAAAGCCTGGCCTAGAAAGTTGTCACTGGAGATAAACATAGTAGGAGACTGAGATATGGTATTCCCAAACAAGACAGGCTTCCATTCTGTGACTGTGTGTGGATAGGTCTTTGTATTTATGTGTGTGTGTGTGTGTGTGTGTGTGTGTGCATGTGTGTGTGTGCATGTGTGTGTGTGTGTGTGTTGTGGTTGAAGGGATGGGTCACCGTGATTTGCAAAGTGTTTCCATCTGGAATCACTCTATGTTGGTCAGCCTTTTTTTAACATGAGATGATATACAGTCACGTAAGACAAAGAGGCAGGGAGTCACATGCACACACATTCAAACACAAAGACTCACTGAGACATACTGTACACACAGACAGGTTCTGTTTCCATTTGCTGTCTGGAGGACCTACAGACGGACGGTGGGATCGAACAGAGAAACTTGGCACTTAAAATAGAAGCTCTGAAAAGAGCCAGGAGGGCCGCAGGAGACGAGACATCTGTAGATAAGAGACATAAAGAAGAGCGGGAGATGGAACAATGAGCAGACAGTCAAGTCCATTTTACCTGCGAGCTCAGGAAGTAGCTGCCCTGTTATGCTGGATTCTGAAAGTGGTTGAGTGAAGTGAGGTTTTGTTTCTGGGCTGTGTGTATGTGTGACTGTGGTAGGAATCTATGGTAGAAGCAGATAGTGTGGGTTAAGAGGTACGGCAGTGAAATTGGTCGTCCAGTTATCGACCATGCTGTGCCTTTTGATCCATGAACACTAACATAAAATACCTCACTTTTAACATGGACACCTAGCAGTGAGAAGCAATAACACAAATACTAATTATGTATGTATTAATTCATAAATCCCTCCACTATTATCTCCCATGGGGCTGTCTGACATTGCCGTATGAAGAGGCGTGCATTTGTAACAGATCTTTTTATGACTTTTGCAGCTCTTAAAGTGTTACATTTATTTTGGTTAATTTTGGTGATTCAAATTCTATTGTTTTTGTTTTGTTTGCAAATAGACATGAGCAGATCCAACTTTTCCTAATTCTGATAAGATACCAGTTGGAAAGTTGGAATAGACTTGGAATGATTCTTTAATGTGCAAAGCAACATTGGATTAAGCCCAACATTGACAAATTTGTAAAAGAACAAATAAAAAAAATACATCCAAGAATATAAATTTACCCAGTGTTTTTTTAAATAATACATGACAACAATATACAACAATATAGAGAAATTTTAAAACAAAAATCTATTTGCATTTTTGACCTAGTTTAATTACACAGGTCTCATTTCAGCTCACTGTGAGAGCCACAACCAGATACCGTCATTTCCTCCTGTTCCTGCACACTCACTGTCAGTGCACCTTCTCACACACTCCTGTGGAGTGTAGCTGACAAGAGACAGATGAAGTGAAATAATAATTAATGGAGTTGCCAACAGTATGTTTGGCACTGTAAGTGCAGTAAAAGCTTCCCAGTAAGTTACAGTAAGAGAGGGAAGTCTCCAAGGACAGGATGGTCTTGGTTTTTCTGTGTCTGTGCAAATGCACCATTATAGCCTATGAATGCACCTCAGTTTCATTTCTATGTATACATAGCACCAATTCACAGCAACAGGATATGCAGCAGTGGTCTTTAAACACATGGGGAGTGAAAAGAGGGACGTGGAAAAGAAATGCTCAGTCCCCCAGCAGCCTATAGCAGCATAACTAACCGATGGTTCAGGGTCACCTCAACAGTTTTAATCCTAATCTTGAAAGCAGAGAGGGTGCCTGTCTCCCTAATCCAAACCTAATCCAAAGTGGGAGCTGGTTCCACAGGAGCCCGGAGGTTCTTCCTCCCATTCTACTTTTGGAAAATGTGTGAACCACGAGTAAGCCTGCAGTCTGAGAGAAAAATGCTCTATTTGGAAAACAGGATACTGTGATCTTTATTTGCAAATTTGAATGTGTAAGAAGAAGAATTTTAAATTCTTCTCCAGCCTGTTTGCATTACACACTCCAGTTTTTTTTTGTCTAAATATGGTCACTTCTAGTGACTCATCTATGGTTACTCACCCCCTGCCCTATAACAGCTTGAACTGGCTCCATCATTCATGCTTTTGCTGTCAGTGAAAACTGTATTCTGTTCAAATGTAACAGTGATATGAGAGAACAGCACATACATAAGGATAGCTTAGTTAGGTAAGTAGCACATAACCATATGCATGTCTTCAGTTCTGACACACTGTCATGCATGTATGAGCACAGGAGACACTGGCAGCAGTACACAAGCAATATATAATTTACTGTCACATCTGCTTTTGTGTGTCAACTTAATGATGTTTTGCACACATTTTCACTGCCACAAAAATGAACAGAGCATCAGCATGCAGTTATTGTGTAGCTGCAGTAACTTTGCTGACAGGAAAAGCTGATCTTGCTCCCTGTGCGGCCGGCTTAAATGTGGAGCTTACACTTGTTCTCATACAACCCCCTCACCTTGAGCCTCCGACATCTTTCATAAAACACTCACATACACAGGCACTTAATATCCCCACATTCTGCAGCGGTCCTTTAAATGGATGTTAATTCCACCTCCCTGTACAAGCTTCAGCTAACCTCTGCTCACTGACTTTGTTCTGCAAAGAGCCTAAACTGTCAGAGACACGTGACGTATGCACTCATTCATGTCACTTTTATTTCAGATCTGCAGGTTAGAAATGAGATGTCACTGATTTTAGGACCAGTGTGCTGCCCAGTGTAACTGTTCGACACACTGAGCAGCATCTATTTTATTGAAATTCTTATGGGCATTACACTTATGTTTAGTGGTAATATTTTGATTAGGCCTTAGGTCCAGTGGGTGATTGTTGATCTACATAATGTGTCTGCAACCATGTTTTAAAGTGTAAAGAAAGCTGCTGTGAGGCAGGGTCCTATAACATTACTGCTGTCCTTGGCGAACATAATTGCTCCAGCTTTTTCTACTCATTTCACCTTCTTCATTGAGCTTCAGCAAGTTGGAACTTGAAAAGACTTGGAAGCAGAACTGTAAAGTATTTATTTATTGTAGTGTGTAGATACCTGGATGTTCAATGTAAGCAGAATTAGACAAATTGTGTTAATACTGCATTAGCATGGTGCATCCATAGACTACAGTACTTTTAAGTGGAGCACAGGCATCTCAGATGGGCTGATTTTACAATTTTGCACTAAAATTAGCTGACAGACACATTTTTGTCTGATAATTTCATTAATAACACTTCAGACACTAAAACATGTGTAACATGTTTGGTTTAGGAAAGCCTGGCAGATAGCTAACAGTGCAGACAGCACATAAAAAGCCTTAATATATTTTAATTGGGTTCATGAGTTTTAAATTTCAAACCTTGTTAATGTTAATGAAGAGTGGTCCAGGCTGTTTGGATTTCTTTGGCAGGTGAGAAGGGGGGGGCTCATCCTTGGCCGGCCTCTGGCGGGGTCAGCTGCCCATTGCCTCTGGTTCCCTGGGGCTCTTGCCTTTTGGCCATGGGGGCTCCATCTGGGGCCTCACTCTTCCTTCTTCGGGGCTCAGCACGTGGCTGTCATCGGACTGAGCGGCCTCGGGTCTTCAGTGCTCTTGGAGGCCTGCGGACAACCCGGGTCTCCTGGGCCTTTCTCTGTCTGCCTCTTGGGAGGCGATGTTGCAGCTTATCACCCTCATTATCAGGTCTACTTCTTCACAAACGCACATACTCACACGCTCACACACACACACACATATTTGACCAATACAGCAAGATTGTGTTTGTTTGTTTAGGTTCCTTTTTTTAATGTTTCGTTACAGATGCAGCAGTTGGTGACCTGTTGTATCTTACTTGTGTCTTTGTGCTTGGTCCTTTATTTTTCTCTCCCCCACCACAACCTTTTTTTTTTCCATTTCCTTTCCTCCTCCTTCTTCTTTATCACTTCTCCTTTCCCTGGGGTAATTTGTCTGTCCCGGCCTGTCAGCTCTGGCATTACAAATATACACGGATACTAATGCAAATAATAAAAGAAATAAAAGAAAAGCACTAACACGAGGATCCTATAGAGCACCTATAGAGCTCCTCTTGGCAAAGTGAATGTATTTGGCACAATAACACATTCAGTAATTCTCCTTGCTAAAGCTGCCAGACAGGAGGAAAAAAGAAAAGATTTAATGAAGAGCAAAAACAGCTTTTTTTATAATTATTATCATTTTGGAACAAATAAACAAATAAACTGTTTATTTCTGCTATAAATTTGGGGATTTCACATGAGCGTCTATGGGAACTGATTGATTTTGGAGCCAGCTTCATGTGGCTGCAGTTTTTGGCATAATTTTTCAACTTTGGTTACTGCTTACAGCTCTAACGAAAGTGAGTGAAGTGGGACTGATAAGAGATAATGAGTAGAAGTTTATGGAGTAGTTACTGCAAAACCATTAAAACATTATTAGGATGTATTTGATGCCCTTTTATTTTACTTATTGCCAGAACAGGAAAAAGAATCCAAAGCATGTTGATCTTTTTCTTTCTGTTTGTCCTCGTCTTTATATCTCTCATCGGGGTGAAACATTGTCTTCTCTGATATGCAAAACACAATACACCAGATCCCAGAGCCGGAGGTGATTTTCCAAAATTGGTGAGCATCAGAATAATTTGACTTTGCTTTTTTGCTACATGTATCAAATATGAATACACCAGTAGAGTCATGAGCTTTATTTATTTTTATTTATTTTTTCTCTGGCCAGTTGGAGGTTAGCATTTCTGTGAGAAATTTGATTATCTGAAAAAGTAAATGATATAAAGATGGAAGAGGATAGAGGCACTGTACGCGGTGGACAGAGTGTTTATTTTTTAACAGTGATCTTTTTGATCTAGCAAAAACATAGATATTGATCTTCTTCCCAGTCTTAGTCCAAAAGAGATCACGGAGGCCAATAACACGTTTGAACTGTGAGCAGCATTGGCTAAGGCCTCTAGGGGGCCCCAGGCAAGATTTGATTCCAAGCTCCTGTCTAAAATTGCATTTTTTACATTTGGCACAAGTGGACAAAAATGCTGAGTGGAATCGGATTTTCTTTCTATTTATTTATTTATTTATTTTTTGTCTTTGCCAAACAGGCTAAATTCAAGAAAAGAAAAAGTGTACATTATTTCTGCTTTTTACAAATTCATCATCCTATTCTTCTCAGTGTTCAAGCCTCTTACCAACAACAGAGGGGCTGTGTTATCATCTGCCATCTGCCATGGATTTATACTTTGTGGACGATAAATTCCATTACTCGAGATGAGTGATTAGTGTGGAATCAATTCCCTTTATGTGACATGCCAGTGTCATGCAGTGTGGTGTTTTGCTGAGTTTATTGAGCTAAAGCCTTAGGTTTGGATTCCCTGTTCTACAGTAAACAGCACTCTGCACCAATCATCAAGTAGTGATAGCCAAGCATCACAATAATGAGAAGTAGGCAATTTGTTAAGAGTGAGCTATAAGTCAGAAAGTTGGCAAATAAATCAAAATAGAAACGTAGGCTTTCTGATGTTGTTGTTTTTTGTCTGTAAGTTTTTCTGCTGTCAGAAGTAATCCCATCACCATCATCTGACAGACAGCTGGTTCTTCCACATGAAAATACCAAACAGAAAGCACCCTGTCACAGAGGGTCACAGCTCGAGCCGTTTGATAGAAAAGGATCTGTCACTGCAGACCCGACGTTACACCTTTTTTTTTTTTAATCTGTTACACCACACCTATGTTTTAATCAATCGCCAGCATCGACATATACCGCCTTCTCAGCTCGGGCTCTTCCATGCACGTGGCTGTCACATCTTATACCTTACAAAGGAAAGGAGCTAACATCCCCGTCTTCAAGTGCTCATACGGCCCCGGGCTACACTTCAGATATACCAGCAAATACCCAAACAGCAGAGAGGCTTTGGGTCTCTGAGTCCCCTTTGGTCCTTATTGTGTAAAACAAAGGTGTGTGTGTGTGTTTTTAACAATATATTTAGAGGTTTGTTGGTGCAGTGCACAGTTGGACCTCTACTTGATTTTGTTCAGACATGCAGCAGCTAGGAAACTTAACAACACAACCTCTGACCTCTTCCTCTGCAGTCTGAATATTTTAAAGAAAAGAACAACATTGGCGTATTCCTGTACTAAATTGGTTTTCAAGCACAGATCACACAATTTGTAACCATTAGCATTACCTTGGGGCTCAAACATATACCCTGAACCAGCCTGCCTTCCTCTTCACGTTACAAATGCTTAACCAGGAAACATAATATCCTCTGTGATGCTATTCAAAACACTTGTGGATTATTGTACAGCACAGGATTAGGGCCATCTCCCTCCACAACATCTGTTTTACTATAAAGGCTTGGAGGAGATTATAGTGGAAAATGTTTGCTCTGTTACAAACACATGGGCGCAGGATATAATCTCATCAAGCGATTAGAATATTCAAACTGAAAGACAAAAACAAAGATGTCACAAAAGAGGGAAATTATGAAGGAGACGGTGATAAGGAGAGGCAGGAGCTGTTGTTGTTTCTTTGAATTTAAGGGCCAGACGTTTGCTTTTTAATTAAAATACCAGTAAATACACAGTGTTATCTTTGCACAGAGAACACCTTCAAGGACAGTGAGAGGGAATGCTATAAAAATGTCCCTTTGCCAAAATCTCAAAATTCATGTGGTCTTACTGGTGCTGAAATCTGGGAAAGAATTAGATCTCTTACCTGCATTCAGAAATATTTAAGTAAAACCATTTTAGTGGTAAGTTGTAGCTTTTTGCTGTGGAAACTGTGCAGAGGTATATATATATATATATATATATATATATATATATATATATATATATATATATATATATATATATACTGGCTCTATAGTAGTTGCTGTTTGTGTGCATCACGTTATTTTTTTTATTCCAGTTAAGTCTTTGCAAAGCATGTTTTTTCCTTTTTTTGGTCATGTGTGACACGTGGGTGGAAACTGATGTAGATTTAGACTTTGAGAGTGAGATTTTTTTTTTCTATTACTAGTTGCATAAAAGTCATTTTCAAGGTTGTTTTCTATTATTTTTCTTATTGTAGTTTGATTCCGTATAAAGCAACCTCTCTACCCCCCACCCCCTCATCTCTACAGCAAACCTTTAATTGCTCAAGTCAACCTGCCTTTCTTAATAACAATCATATGTTTACTGAAAACAAACACACACATGCCATCTCTTAAACACACAAAAACATGTACGCACTTATACACATGCAGACAGAGCATATACTCCCCACCATCAACTACTAATTAAGAGCTAATTATCTAGGCAAGTGTAAACAATCTCAGCAGATGGCAAAACCACGGCATTAGCACTAATGACCTTGAGCAGTGTGAGACCAGAGGCCTCAATTCAGGAACAGCCTTTCTCGTGATGATATGCTGCATTCATTAAATGCCACACACACACACACACACACACACACACACACACACACACACACACACACACACACACACATCAGCAGCCGAGGTTTCTGTTAAACCGATTTCATTCATTTAAGCGTTTTTGTTGTGTTTTACATACAAAGTTTGACTTTACTATATTTTGGTTTGATGGGGTCATTAGCTGCATCTCTTGTGAAGAAACTAAGAAACGCAGTTAAATGTAGTTACTTGTATTTTATCATACATGTGTGGCTCTTGTACTGTTTTCCATCCAGTTGTGCTTTTGTGCCACTCATTTATGACTGAGATGTGAAATAGTGCTTAGACTGGAACTGGAATAATTCTCAGATTTATTATATCTATAGCCTATATACTTACAGAATAAATGATGTTTACTTTACTGTTCTGCATTAACATACATACATTTCAGGTAATTTGATTTATTACAATATTGTCTTTAAAAATGAGTTGGAAAACATTGCTTGTAGGCACAGAGGGAAATGGAAATTTCAACTGACTTACAGCAGTGAGGGGGCCCGTCAGTGGTCCAGGACCACCTCTGTGAAGTGCTATTGGCATAGTCGAATTTAATTTTATTCCAGCTATTGCGAGATCAATAAATTGGCACTCTGTGATGACTATGGCCAAGAAGTCCTGAGATCAAGATGGGATACGCCCCCAAAGGTGTTTGAGAATGACAGAGCTAAGATCCTGACTTCCACATACAGACGGACAAACTTGTGATGGCTAACCAACCACAGCATTCGTGGACAAGCAGAGGAAGAAGGCTGCAGTGATAGCTGTAGCAACACCAGGACATAACATCAGGCAGAAGGAACATGAGAAGCTGGAGAAATACCAAGGAAGGTGAAGGTAACAGTGGTCCCCGTGATAATCATCACACCTGGGGTAGTGACCCCCAAACTGGGGGAGTGCCTCAAGCAAATCCCAGGAATGGCATCCGCGACCTCTGTCCAGAAGAGTGCAGACCTGGGAACAGCTAAAATGCTGTGCAGGACCCTCAAGTTCCCAGGCGTCTGGTAGAGGACCCGAGCTTTAAGGACAAAGACCGCCCACAGGGCGAGTGGGGAATTCTCAAGGTGAGAGAGAGAGAGATGGTCAAAAAAAAAAAAAAAAAAAAACATTCATGAAATAGTCATCCAAAAATTAAAGTTTTAAGGATGGCTGTGGCTCAGCAGGTAGAGCCGGTCACCTCCTGATGAGTTTGATCTGTGGCTGCTCCAGTCTGCACGCCAAAGTATCCCAGGGAAAGATGCTGGACCTCGAGTTGCTCCTGATGCATTCATGGGACTGTGAGTGTGTGAATGTTAGATAAAGAAACACTTCATGTGATTATGTGAACACTGAATGTGACACGGTGTATGAAATGCTTTGAGCGCTCAGAAAAGTGCTATATAAAAACCAGTTCATTTAGATCTTTGCAGTGCTGTCCATCAGAGACTGTGTAAGGTTAAAGAGATTTATGTATCAGTTTATTGAAAATTAATGTTGAAGATATTGATAAACACAGCACTGCATGTTGACACAGCTGGGATAGTGTTGTAATAATCTTGAACTCAATTAAGAGTTTTTTTTAATTAGCCTTCAAAATTGTGACCCTTCCATTTTAACCTGAAGAAGAGGCATCGCTCATTTACGCTCTGATCTGAAAATATCAATATCAAGTGTACATTGTTTTGTTTTTCCCCACCACACTTTTGCATCCACACATGATTAACAATGACCAGTAATTTTTTTTTCATGTATTCCAGACCTGTGGTCAGTCATGCAGTAAATGTTTTCTTTTTTTTTTTTTTTTTTTTTTTTTTTTTTTTTTTTTTTTAGCCTGTCATGTCTGGTAGATCTTGCAAGCAGAACTGTGATCTGAATGCGTTGTTGTGCCAAACATATTTGCTATTTCAAGATGAGCTCTATAGGTTCTCAATAGGCTCTTCTTGTTGTTGTTTTAACCCTTTATTTTATTTATCTGAGTTATTTTTCCACATACTATGTAACAGCCAGAGCTGACAGGCTGAAGAAGAGGAAAATAAAGAGAAGAAAAAGGGAGAGAAAAAGGGAGCAAAAAAAAAAAAAAAAAAAGGGGAAAGAGCACAAGTCTATTAATCAGATACTTCATCACTTTAACATATAAAAAATACTATCAATACTTGCAAAAATAAATTTGTGTGTGAAAAACAAAACTAACAAAGCATGTTACGCACACCAACAATTTTGTTGAGTTGTGATTGAGTGGGCGTTTGTGTCTGTGTCATGTTTGTGTCTGTGTCATGGAACGTACTTACCAATGAGGGCAAAACGCTGCAGCTCCACCCATCAGAAGCCAGAGGCAGGTACGGAAAGCCCCCGGAACCCCAGGCCACCAGCAGCCCACCAAGAGCCAGGAAGACCCCCGGCCACTCAGTCCAAAGACAACCGCACACCTACCCCAGCAGACGGGAGAGGGTGGTCTCAGACGGAGCCCCCCCAGTCGAGGAGCGAGGGCTCCAGGGAACCCAAGGCGATGAGAAGCCAGCCCCCCCCCAGCGGCCAGCCCCCTGCACTGGCCGGCGGCAGGGCTCCCGGGCCCACGGCACCCAAGGACCGCCCGACCCTCCACAGAGCCCCCCCCCACGCCGAAGAAGCCAACGCAGCCCCGCACCGCACCCCCAAGGGGGGCAGGCCAGTACCCACGCCAGAACACCCAGCCCCACCCAGGAACCCCGAGGCACCCCCATCCCAGGGGGGTAGGGGGGAGGAGGCAACCAGCAAGGAGTGGCCAGGAGGCAAGGCACAAGGCCCAGACCCAGGTCCAGCCATACATACAAACACACCCAGACACCCGTGTACACATTTATACACAGATACTCATACAGTACATGCCCATACATACTTACCCACACACAGATATGCCATACATACACATTCACTCACCCACCCATACTCACGGAGACGGTGACAAATACACAAAGACACACATTCATCCATAGCTACCCACCCTCTGAAGGCGGGGCAAGTGGAAACCACCCCAGGGCCAACAGCGACCCCAGGACGCCACCAGCCCGGTCCCCAAGGAACCACCCGACCCCTACCCCGGGCGAGACGCAAGAAATCGGGGTGTAAGATGACCCATCCACCCCTCCTCCTCCCCAGCTTGTAGGTCTATGTGTTAATGTTTGTGAGTGAATGAGGTGTATAGGGTGCAGTTAAAATTGAGGGGACAGTTATGCCACAAGCGCCAACTGTTGGTCGTCAGCGCTTGCCCACACTGCCCCCCCAAAACCCTCCATGTCTAAAGTGCAAATAAAATTTGGAGACAGACAGTGACGAGGATCCGAGTGGGGCCACCTCAGCGGCCCATCTCATCAACCTCTGAGTAACATGCCTGCCCCAAAGGTCCTATGTGTATCAGGGTGTAAGTGTGTATGTGTTGTGAGTTATAATGACTAAAGTGCAATTAAAACGGAGAGGCAAGTGGTGGTGCAGCTCTCCACGTGGCCTCTCCATCCTACATCTGTGAGTGATGTGTATTCTGTGTGTGTGTGTGTGTGTGTTTGTGTATGGGGAGGGGGAGGGGGAGGGGGAGGGGGAGGGGGGGGGGCATATGACCAGGAAAAATCCTGGAAGAAGAGAGCCAGCTGGCCGCTGGCTCAATAGGCACCCCGACCTCCCACACCCCAGCACAGGGCAGGGGGAGGTGAGCCCGGGGCCGCGGTGACAGCATCCCGGAGCCCTGCAGCACCCGAGGTTGGCGCCCTCGCCCCCACCGCAGAGGGCGGCCCGCGCCTCCTAGATGCCCATTCACTCAACAATAGACACAAACAGGCGACAGGACATACTGGCCTGGGCATGGAAATGCAGTGCCCAGTCCCCCCCAACCACCCCACCGCGGCCCCATCCCCCACCCCACCCCCCCGCAATGCAGGCACCCCAGGGCCCCAAAAGCGTAGACCGGACATCCCGACGTCAGGCCAACCCACCCCACCCGGCGGCGCGGCCGGGACAGCAGAGGCCCCCCCCGCGCCAGGGGGGGCCCACCGGGAGCCGGCGCGGCCCCAGTGCCGGGGCCCCAGACCCCAGCCCCCAAGCCACACAGGGAAGACCAGCCAACCGACCGAGGGCCGGCACCACCCCCCCAAGCACCCCGCCCACACCCCAGGACCGAAGGCAGCACCATCCAAGCCCCCACCTCCATCAACCAGGACAGGCACACAGACATCACCAGAAGGTCGCCCCAGGACCCCAGCCTCAGGAGGCTACCAGCTACCCAGGCCCCCGGAGTCCCCCCCCACCCCCCCACAAAGCACATCAGGAGCAGAGCCCGCAGCCCACCACCCCCCCTAAGTAATGGAGCTGAGCAGTGGGAACCAAAGAGAGTCAAATTCCTCCAATTTGTTTTTAGAAGAAGCAGACATTCTCTCTAAACTAACATGATCTACTAATAAATTTCTGTACTGAGTAATACATAGTTTATTTTTTGTCTTCCAGTTCATGAGGATCATCTTCTTAGCGATGCACAAGGCAGTAAGAACTATGTGTGATATATTTAACTCCATAATTAATTCACTGACATCACCTAAGATGCATAGTCTGGGGGAAGTTGGGATATGACAGCTAAACCATGTGGATAGATCTTCACAAATCCTCTGCCAAAATCTCTGAACTGGTACACAAGACCACAGAGCGTGTAGATGATTATCCTCTGAATTGCTTGTACAGTGGGTGCATATGTTTGAGTGTGTAAGGCCCATTTGGAACATCCTTTGTCCAGTGTAGTATGTTCTATGGAGAATCTTATATTGTACAAGTTGTATTTGGGGTCTTTTAGTCATTTTGAAGATATTTAAACATATTTCTGTCCATAAATTTTGATCCAGGTTGACAGAAAGATCACGCTCCCATTTTGTAATTGGGAGGGAAACTGAATCATCAGTTTTTATTAATAATTTATATAATTTTGATAACAATTTTGGGGTACAGAGGTTAAGAAATTCTGTTACCCAAGTAGGCATTTCTAGATTCAATTGATTAAGGTTAAATCTTCCCTGTAGGACGGACTTAACTTGTTGATATTCCAGAAATCTACCGTTGCCAATTCTATATTTTGATATAAGTTCTTGGAACGTGATAAAATTTCCATCTTGGATAATATGTTCTAAGTTATTTATACCCTTATCACGCCATAACGGAAAATTCAGCATTTTCTTTTTCTGACAAATATCTGGATTGTTCCAAATGGGTGTTAGTTTACAGGGGATGAGTGAAGACTTAGTTATTTTTAAAAATTCCCACCAGGCTGTCAGAGAGGTATTTATACTAAGGACTTTATAGCAGTTATGATGTTTAATACTGGAACTAATGAAAGGTAAATCTGAGATTTTTATTTTTCCACAAAACGCCTGTTCTAGATCCAGCCATGGGTTGTCTAATGAATTGGATTTGATCCACTTTGAAATATACTGCAATCTACTGCTTAAGAAATAGTAATAAAAGTTTGGTAATTCTAGACCTCCACTGTGTTTTGGCTTTTGTAAAGTTTTTAAGCTTATTCTTGACGGTTTGTTTTTCCATAAAAATTTTGAGATGTTTGAATCTAGTGACTTGAACCAAGGAATAGAAGGTTTATTAGGGATCAATGAAAATAGATAATTAATTTTTGGTAAAACCATCATTTTAATGGCAGCAACTCTCCCCATGAGTGATATAGGTAAACTGTTCCAACGTGTGAGATCATCCTCTATTGTTTTTAATAAGGGGATATGATTTAATCGTACCAAGTCTGAGAGCCTGGCGGAAAAATTTATGCCTAAATATCTAATATTTCCTGACTTTAGTGGGGTCCTAGAGGTTCTCTGGAAATTACAATTCAGAGGCAAAACTGTTGATTTACTCCAATTGATAGAGTAATCAGATATAGATGAGAACTTATCTATCAGTGTGATAGTCTTCAAAAGAGAGCCTTGTGAATTCCCAAGGAAAAGTAATACATCATCAGCATAAAGGCTAAGTTTATGGTCCATATTTTCAGTTTGAATCCCTTTAATATTTGCATTTTGACGGATTGCTGCTGCTAGCGGCTCAATGAAAATTACAAAAAGAGAGGGAGAGAGTGGGCAGCCCTGCCTAGTGCCCCTCTGCAGACTGAAACTTTGTGAAATGAGATCATTTGTCCTAACACGCGCATTCGGAGAGCTGTGTAGTGTTCTGATCCAGTTTATAAAGGATGAACCGAATCCAAATTTTTGCAGAACTGCTAGTAAGAATTTCCAATTTACCCGATCAAATGCCTTCTCTGCATCTAAAGACACGATTGTCGTCTCTAATTTGTTAATAGAACAATAGTCTATTATATTTATCAGTCGACGTGTATTATTGGCTGAGTGCCGACCCTTGATAAAGCCTGTTTGATCTGGATGTACAATAAATGGAGTAATATTTTCTAATCTTTTGGCAAGGGCTTTGCAAATTATTTTAAGATCTACATTAATGAGAGAGATTGGCCTGTAGCTGGATGGGAGTGTGGGGTCTTTGCCTGGTTTAAGAAGCAGGCTAATGTTAGCAGAGTTTAAGGTTGGAGATAAGATGTGGTCATTCTGAATCTGAGTTACCATTCTGAAAAAAATGGGAGCTAGCTCAGACCAAAATTCTTTATAAAACTCGGCTGGAAAAACATCAGTAAATGTTTTCTTACTCTTTTTGTTCTATTCCTCCTCATTGACAACTGTAACACTTTCTCTGTCTTTAGCTATTATGTTACTGTAAAGCTATTTTACAAAAGAGTATATAGATAGAGATGGAGAGAGGTTGATAATGACAGCAGTCGCTTTGTTGCATGCAGTGTTATCATAGAAATACCACATAAGACTGACAGGAATATAGCATCTCTTCAGTAAAAGGATATGAGTCATATTATTGTAAAGGCAAAGCATTATGTGTAGCAGTGTTTTAAACAGTTCTGTACCACCAATACTCCAACTTGAGCTGCTGTTTGGGTCAAGGACCGGAATATTCTCCTGGCACTTTACTGTTCCTTCAAGCACCCACTTTGTATTCATTTTTCTCTCACTGCACAACAAAAGAACACCTGTTTTTGAGCTACAGTTGTAATGACATAATGCTGTGTCACTGATACTTCATCCACGCATTATAATGAATACAAATAGGGCAGTACAGAGCAACTGTAGTTTGGCTACACAAAGGACACTTTCATATACTCCTAAAAGGAGTCATTATTCTTCAAGGCTGCCACACAAGGATGTGCTGTTGTGATGCAGTCCTGAATGGATGTTGGTCTCCACCCAATCATGTGTCTACATGAGTGTGTGTGGGGAGATGGTAACAGTGAATGCACAGCCATCTGATATATGAAGGATAGACAGGATGTGTTTGTGTGTAGTGCACAAGAGTGTTTCAAGTTTTTTTTTTTTGGGGGGGGGGCACTTCACTGATAGTGTGTGCCTATGCTTTTATGCAGCATAGATACAACTGTGCAACTGTGAGTTCTCACATGTAAAACATGATCTGATGGGACGCCAATCGCAGGTGAAGCACCTGTCATGGCAATGCACAGAAAGTGATGGCTCCGACCTTCAGTGGTGACAAGGGAGCAAAGCAGCACAATTAAACTACACCGCTGCATTTTTCCTGCTCTCTCTCTTCTTTTCTATTGCTATTGTGTAATGACAGGCAACACCCACATCCTTTCAATGCCCAGCGTCCACTGTCTGCTGATGACGGTGCATCATTTCACGTTAAAGCTGCAGATACGAGGAAGCAGAAACCCAGTCCCAAACAAAAGTGTAAACATAAGGTTTATAAGAAAGTAAATGGTAAATGGACTAGTTCTTATATAGCGCTTTTCTACTCAGTATGAGCACTCAAAGCGCTTATACAACCTGTTTTGCATTCACCCATGCACTCCCATTCATACAAGCACTTCCATTTTTACAAAGCTAAGTGCTTTTTTTTTAATTAACTAACATTCACACGCATACATACTCCGACAGAACGGTCAGAGAGCAACTTGGGGTTAAGTATCTTGCCCAAGGATACATTGGCATGTAGCCTGGAGTAGCCAGGATTCGAACCGCTGACCTTCCGATCAGTAGGTGACCTGCTCTACCTACTGGAGGAATGTCATTTGTCAATGTCATTTAGCAAAGTGTTATGATTTTCATGAGGACTGGATCCATAATCGCTGGTGCTTATTTTAAATGTGAAAGTGTTTAATGATATTTTTCAGGAAAAAACAGTGAACAGTTGTAGAGCAGAAAAAAGGACAGAGTAGAAAACAAAGTAGCAGATTAAAGAAGGGGTGGGAGGCCAGTGATTAACAAAGAGAGCGCTGTAAAGGACATGTGCAGCCCCACAATGCATGCTGGAGCTGTGATCTGCACACAGACAGTGATGAGCGTAGCACCTCTGATGGATGCTCCAACCTTGGCCCTCTTTGCAGTGTCATTAGGCAGTGAACCTGTCTGAATGCAGCACGCAGTGCATTGCCTATTTATCACTACAGCAACTGCTGAAATTACAAAGAACGAATGCTTGCAGTGGTGTGTGTGTGTGTGTGTGTGTGTGTGTGTGTGTGTGTGTGTGTGTGTGTGTGTGTGTGTGTGTGTGTGTGCTGCAGTTTTGGTAAGTGAAGATTTTGACAAGTAAAATCTATGAGCTATAACCTCCCACAGCAGTCTTTAATTTCACTGTGGCATATCTGCTAAGCTGTGATTCACTTCCTTCTCTGCTCATGTGTTGGTTTGCGTATATGTGAAAATTTAAAGTTGTGATACAAATTGAAAGCTCCGACTCCAGTATGAACTGGAAACAGCGTCTGTCACCGCTGCAAAACTGATTCTGCGACAGCTTCAGAAAGCACAATAAATGCACACATTAAAAATGGACTGCAATGTACATGAATTAAAAAAAAAATCAGGCACTGCAGATCAAAATTAGCCTTTTCATAAGCTGCATGTTCTTCCTGCTAAACTAAGTAATAAATAAAATGGCTGTGATTTCATTCAGCTGGTACACAGATATGGTCACCACATCACCATACTGGCAGATCCAGTATGTATGAAGTTTCATCAGGACTGTTGGGAAATTATGCAGTGTGACTGATAATGGCCACTGTAAGCTGGAGAGCATGTTACATAAATCAAATGGAAAAAATATATGTATTTTTTTTTTCTATAAAGTGAGAGACAAGAGTGTCGTACTAAGAGCAGTGGAGGGGCTGAGTATGTGTTTGGAGTGCCCACTTCTGGACACATACTTATCAAACAATGGGAGCATGCTTACGGGGGTGGGAGGCAGATCTGTCAGTCACAGCGCAGCCAATACTGTTCCATTTGAGGAAGCTGTCAGTCACCCAGGAGTGCAGTAATGGTATGGTTGTCACCAGAGTAGAAGGCTGGAGTAAAAGGAGGGAGAGGGAATCATTTGGTAAAGTGGAGGGAGAAAAGCTGCCACTGCTCTGAGAGGGTAGCTGTAATTGCTACGCACAGATGTGACATAGTCTATGTGAGGCTTCAATGATTGTGACTGAATTAGTTCAATGATAGTTATTTATTTTAGAAATTTAAAATAGTAATGTTCTAGAAATTATAGTCAGTTTCTTGTTAAGTTTTGGCTCAAAAGACTGATATGCCTTTGGTAATTTGAAGGTACAGCAGCTATTTTTTACTGCAGATTTATCAGCTGCACATCCGTGATGCAAATTTCCTGCTCCACCACATCCCAAAGCTGCTCTGCTGGATTGAGATCTGGTGACTGTGGGAAGTAACGAAGTACAAATTCTTCACTTTTTCCTTTTACTCGCTACATTTTTACACTAATATCTGTGTTTTTCACTCCTTACATCTTAAAAACGGGCTTGTTACTTTAGGTTTAACACATTTAAGAGGAGTTAGTATTTCACATCACTGTGCCTTCAAACTCCAAACTGCTTGGAGCCTAAATGGAGGGAACAATAACACATAAAAGCCAATCTTATTGGTGCATGCTCCATCACTGGGGCTAAATGCTAAATGCTCCCACAGGGGTTAAAGTGGGCCGGTCTTGTGACAAAAAGTGATTTCCGATGTTTGTATTTTTGATGTGTAATATCTTTGCTTATATTGTTAAACAGACTGCAGGCAGCGGGATTTATGGAGGGCTTATATATAAAATAAAGAAATGAACTGTTTTCCAAACATCTTTGTGTTATTGTATCTACATTATAATCAATCCCGTTCTTCTTGGCCACTTAAAGAAATAAAGAACAGTAAAAGTCATTTTGCCAAAAAAGTGATTTCAGCTTCTACCTTGTGACAGGAATGTTGCTTCTGGCTCAAAATGACTTGATATCCTTCATGAGAGATATGTTTGACATGTTTCACAGACTATAGGCCAAAGTCATTTACAGCAGCTTAAACACAGGCAGGTGTTTTTTGGCAAAATTACAGATGATCGTGAACGGTCGTTGCACTACTTTGGTATCTAGTTTGTCACACGGTGTTTCTGCTAGCTAAAGGCACAGCTGCTGTATGCTGAATGGTAAATGGACTGATTCTTTTATAGCACTTTTCTGCTCTATAATGAGCACTCACAGAGCTTTATACAGCAGGTCTTGCTGTGCTGTGGTGTGTTTACAGTAAAGCTCTGTGCTGGGCTGGTGCAGAGCAGCTGTGCTGTTCATGGTCAGAGTTACAGGTTGCATCAGTGCAGCAGAGATTATTTGAATTAAAGCTGATGATGCTGAGATTCATTCACTCAGTCCAACCATTATACCACCTGTATGCTGTCAGTATGAAGACAGTATAACCAGCATACTGTCAGTGTGGGGGATGGAAATCAGTCAAGTTAGCTCGTGAAACATCTTCTTACCTCTTGATGAATTCAGTTGATGCACACAGAGCAGTAACCTCAGAGCAGCAGCAGGTCAGCTGATCACAGCCTGACACAAAGAAAGCTGTGATTCTTTCTCCACTCCAGGCGGTCTCAGGGTCCCCCCACCTGCCGAACTCCATTTTAATGCCTGATTTTGCTCATTTTTGTGTTTTGTGTGGAGGCAGCGTCACCCTCAATCTAGGCAACAGCTTGTGTCCAACATAACAGAATCAAGCTTTAAGTCACTTCTTAAAACCCACCTTTTTTCATTCGCAACTGCTTGAGACTTGACTTTTATTAACTTTTACTCATTTGTTTATAGCACAAGGTTCAGTTAGCTGTGCACAAAATAGAAAGAAAAGAGCTATTTTTCCTTTCTTACTCTGAGTACATTTCATTCTTTAACACAAGTACTTGTACTTTTACTGAAGTAAAGAATGTCTGTACCAGGGTTATAATAGTTTTGGATTTTACATTATAGTTTAGTTTTAGTTAGTTTTTACTTTTTTTTCTCTAATTCAGTTAGTTTTAATTAGTTTTCAGAGTGTTTTTTCTCGTTTTTATTAGTTTTTATTTTTGGTTTCATGCATAGTTTTAGTTAGTTTCAGTTAGTTTCAGTATTAATTTTAGTATTTTCATACCTAATCAGGTGCAAGATTCAAGGCACAAAAGTGACTATTGTGTAATGACAAAAAGATACCATTAAAAGAAATATATTCAACAACCAACTGTTCACAAGACATGCTAAATTTGTGTAATATTAAGGACACACATGAACATCAGCAGGGAGAAACAAAGAAAAACATGAACTCCCAAACTCAATAAATTCTACAATAAACTTCAGCATCAGTGCAGCAGATTAACAACAGCTACATGTGGTGTTTGACAAAAACAAACTCTTTGAAGGAGTCAAAGCTCAAATCCAGCTGCATCCTGATGTTCTCACCACCTGAAGCTGCTTCTGTTTTGGAGCTAGCTTGATTAGATGCTGCTAATTAAACTTGCAGGGTCTTTGCGGCCTCTGTACACAACCTACGGAAGTTGTCGACCTCATGTCCACATTTATGCTTGTGTAGCTGGATTGTGTGTGTTAATTACCTTATGGTCGTGTGCAGGTGTTTGTACTCAAAGAACCTCCATACGGGACTCTGCCGCTTTCTCTGCAGACCGCAGCCATTACTTTGTGGACCAGCACATGCGCACGCACATGCGCACGCACTCACACAGTTGTCCTGTGGTGCTCTCAGCTTAAACTCGGAGAGCGGAAAAAATGATTTCATATCAATCCACAAGGCTTAAAAAAAAAAAACAAGTAAATGAAAGTCAGTTTATCGATAATTTCAGTTAGTTTTAGTTAGTTTTGTAAACTCACAATTCAGTTTTAATTAGTAATCGTTTTTTCCTTTTAATTATAGTTTTTATTTATTTCAGTTAACGACAATGTTTTTCCAATTTCAGTTTTCGTTATTTCGTTCGTTTTCGTTAACTATAATAACCCTGGTCTGTACTTTTGCCACCTCTGGGTTCTTAAATATTCATACCAGCCCGTCTGGCATCAACAACCTGCCACATTCAGAGTGACTTAAATCACCTTTCTTCCCTGTTCTGATGCTCAGTTTGAACTTCAGCAGGTCACCTTGGCCATGTCTGCATGCCTAAACGAGTTGAGTTCATGCCGTGTAATCGACTCATTACATATTTGTGTTGACACTCAGTTGAACAGTACCTAATAAAGTGGCCGGCTATCAAGTATATTAACAAGAATACACTCACAGAAATTCTGTTTTGGTAGATGTATGACCTGTTTCAATCGTGTTTATTCTTCTGTGTTCAGAAAAAGTATGAAAAGATTAAACTTTCCCCCTGCCCTTTTGACATATTTCTCTTTCAGTGTTTAAAGAAGTGTATTTACTACAAACAGTCCTTAACACTCGTGGATTGAAGGGAAAACATGTTTTACTTCAACCTCCAAAGAAGATGAAAACTAGAGAATCCAATAATAAACATTTTTACACTGACTTTAAAACTCTTTCTGCCTGAACATCAGGAGAAAGTTGTTGTAGACAAACTTCTGACTCCTCAGAATAATGGATGAAAACACATAATGAGCGAACCCCTTCTAGGGTTAGTAAATGTCAGCAGCACACAGCTTTGGATACATCATACTGTATCATCCCAGCCAGTATCTTATCTCATCACGAGCCCTAATTTTAAGCTCTTACTTCCTCTTCCCATGCTTCAGGCTTGCAGCACCTCCACCTGATCAGTGAGTGGCTGATTTGTTAGCCGTGGCCACTGTTAGTGATACTTTCCTCCTGCCCTAAAACACTTCCTTGTACTCAGAGAACAGTGATGAGTTCTACATACATTTTCTTCTCATGAGTTACTCTCAATCTCTCCTCCTTGAGTCAACTGAACCACTTTTATTACTGGAGCACACAGCATCATATCTGCTCACAGAATCAAGGTGCAAATTTCCCCTGTGTAACAGCCACTAACAGCCCACGGACATGTTGTCTCTCCTATCAGAGGTTTTGATGCTGGCATGTTGCTGGTTGTACAGCCATGTCCTTCTCCCTCAGGAACTGGATCTGATTCTGGCTCCCTGCTGGGTTCTTACGCCTGCGTCTTTATCACCACGACTTCTGAGGGGTTTTTTTCACTGCACGTAAACCAAATTTGAGTTTTGTACTACAGTTTTGCAGCATGAGTGGAGGCTTGGGGCATTCCAAGGCACACTGCCACCCCTGTGGCAGCGTACCGATATTTGATGTCTGATGAATCAGCACACTTCTTTCTGTACCTTCTCAAGCATCCGTTTCCTTTTTCTTATTTATTTCTCTCTCAGTGTCATTTGTAAAATCTGGCTAAATGTTCCATTTCTTAGATGCATAAATCCCCAAAATACACTTTTCCTGTGCTCTGAAACAGTAAATAGCATTTAATCAAAATTTATCATTATCAGAGAAGCAATTTTAAATATTTAATTGTTCAAAATTAGGCCCTTTTTTTTGCTGTAGGGCCACATTTCTCTGAACGTGTAGAAAATGAGGTCTGTGAGTTTTCAGTTGAGGTTTTCTTGCTTTCCTTTTTCCCCAGTTGCACTCCTCAGAGGTATGAGTGGAGTGCACCTAAACGCAGTTACATTTTGACATGTTTGAGAGGTGTGAGTTTCACCTTAGAAGCCAGAAAGTTGTGGCATAGTCTCTGTTAAGACTTCATTGTTTCTG
The DNA here is from genome assembly GCF_007364275.1 of Archocentrus centrarchus. NCBI lineage: Eukaryota > Metazoa > Chordata > Actinopteri > Cichliformes > Cichlidae > Archocentrus > Archocentrus centrarchus. The sequence continues at coordinate 30,271,602 of NC_044364.1, read as the reverse complement.
CACACTCTTCTTTGACCAGTTTCTGCATATTTGCATAAGCAACATTTTCCTCTTCGTTGCTGCTTGTTTGCTAAATCTAGAACTGTAGGACATAATTTGACAGGGAATTCTCATTCTCTGCAATATATAGAAACTTCAGTGTCCACTGCCTGCAGCCCCCTTTGCAACAAAATATCAAGTCCTAATACTCACTCAAGGCTTCTGGCTTAAAAGGTTCTGTGTGCACTGATGTAAATAAAACTCTTGTTTTCCCCCATAACCTAATCCTTGGACTTTATTATACACTTTAGAGAATGTTTTTGTACCACCAGCCTTATAATCACTGCTGCTCCAACCCACTTTCATCTTTTCATCCTCCTCTTTTATGCTTTATCCACTTTCTCTCCTTCTTTCTCCTGACCTGGCTGTACGGGCACAATATACTGTGGCTTGATCACAAAAAATACTCAAAAGCTCATTAATGAAAGATTATGGTTTCTCTGAATAGCCACAGTGAGCTTTCATTCGGCGCCCATATAGGCTGTGGTACAAAGAAGCAAACACAAAAGGAACAAACATTGACCCCTGCAGGAGCGTGAATGACCTCAGCCGGGCTTTTGTGCTGTGATTTAAAGACGTCCCCTTGACCAGAAGTAATGACCCCTCTACTAACAAGCAAAGCAACAACAAAACAGCTGTTTAGACAATTAAAATAAAGGAGAAAATAAAGGAAAGATAAAACTGCCCTGATGTGTTATTTCATTTAACTAATCCACATGTGTAACTTCCTGCTATTCTGGTTCTGGAAACAGTAGAATCAGTGAGACAGGCGAGGAAAACAGTGACTAAGCTAACCATGCTTACTATGAGAAAACATAGCAGGAGGTCAAGGAAAAATGTATGGCATGAGGTAAGAAGAGCTAATTAGCTTGCTGAGCAATCAAAGTAGCACCATCCATTTGGTTGGCTTTATATAGACATGCCCTTCATTAGGTGAGCACAAAGAGGACAGTGCAATGATCATGTTTATTGAGGGGGTGCGGCAGAGCCTCACAGTGTGAGTGCTTATGCACGTATGTTTGTATGTGTCGGGAGAGGACGGGGTGGGGTGGGGCGGGGGGGTGTCTCCTTGTTTATATGTGTATGCCTTTGTCTCAGTGTGAGCATCAGAGGATGTGTGAAGTTGCCAGCAGAGACGGGGATGAGATGGATGAGGTGGGCGATGTTTGTGTGCATGCGGCTCTGCTTGTGTCAAGAACCCAGTGGCATGCCTCACATTGTGTGTACTGAGGGGGAAAAAGTCACCAATGAGTATTTGCACGCTGTTTGCATTAAATCACACAGATGTGCGTCTTTGTAAATCCTTTAAATTAGTAGACAAGTGTACAAATATGAGCACAAACTCAGCAAACACACAGATTAATGTGTAATACAGGCTACATTTTGCATTGTTTTTATAAGAAAGATGCCAATCGAAAAGATCCAGAGAGGAGAGAACAGTGAAGAAAATACAAAAAAATTATAAATACATTATCAGGGAGGAACCCATGTTAACATGACATTTATTTAGGCATCAACTTTTGTATTATTTCCAACAAATAACTCCTGTGTGGCAATAACAGAGGCTGACTAAAAAGCCCATTGTAGTGCATTAAAAGCCTTCTAACAAGGCCATGAAGTGGAATTGTTTCCTGCCATACTCCAGAGTGAACAAGTGTTGAATTGGACGAGAAGCTGGATAATGGCCTCTCCTTCAAACTACCTCAGCTATCAAATGCTCTGGATATTGACCTGCACTAATCATTTTCACAAAGTGGCAATTTGGACAATTATCCCCCAGATTTCTCTTTTGAATTGAGTATTTTCTCAAATGAATTCATATTATCCAGCAAACTGTGCGCACACTCATCTTAAGAAGATTTTAAAAGTCTTGAAGGTCAAATCTCTAACTTTCTGACCATGCTGATTACACGTCTGACTTTTAAAAGGTAAAAATGGTAGTTGGGTGTTTCTGTTGCCAGTCGAACACTGAGGCCGGGTTTTCCAAACAGTGATCAAATTAACACTTGGAGTAAAAGTTCATTTTTAATGCTGGAATCCGTTGGTCATCAGGCCAGGCCTCTCTGTGTGGAGTTTGCAGGTTCTCCCGTGTCTGTGTGGGTTCTCTCTGGGAACTCTGGTTTGCTCTCACAGTCCAAAGACATGCAGTCAGTGGGTGATTCTAAACTCCCCATAGGTGTGAACATGAGTGTCAATGGTTGTCTGTCTCTCTGTGTTAGCCCTGTGACAGGGTGGACCCTACCTCTTGCCCTACAACAGCTGGGATAGCGCCCCCCACAACCCTGAATTGGATAAGAGGAAGAGGATGGATGGATGGATGGATGGATGGACCCATTGGTCAAAGAAAAGAAAAATTTAGGGTCTACCTATACTTATCATTTTACAAACTTTATACATAGGCCATATGATGTCCTCTCTTTGTCAGCTGAGTAAACAGTGGATGATGAACTTCTGCAGTAGTTGTTTTCAAGCTGCATCATATCTGCAACATATGATACAATTTACGTACCTGAAAGGTATGAAAAAGACAACTTCTTCCAGGTGCTATAACATTGTAACACCTGTCTGCACCTAGTAATATTTAATGAAATATGTTTGTGCCACTCACGTTTAATAGTCTCTTCAGATAAAAATAAATCTACTCTACACGATCTGTCAGGCTGAAGTGTAATGATGGCCTCTGGTGTCAAATGTGTTGTTTTGTGGATGGCTTGTTGTCGTCACAGTTCATTCACACACTGAACTATAGATTTACTAAACAGAAATGCATGCGTATTAGGTTTAGGTTCAAGCCGCAGTTTGGCCAACACCTAATTTACAACACTTGAGTGTGCATGTTTCTGTATTGTGTGTGTGTGTGTGTGTGTGTGTGTGTGTGTGTGTGTGTGTGTGTGTGTGTGTGTGTGTGTGTGTGTGTGTGTGCGTATGTTTATAATACCTTGTGGGGACAATTTTCCTGACATATACTACGTTGTGGGGACCAATTGCTCCTTGTGGGGACTGGAACCTTGTCCCCACAAGGGGAAACCCTGTTTTTGGGTCAGGGGTCAGAGTTAGGGCTAAGGTATGAATTGAGTTTAGGTTAGGGTTAGGGTTAGGTATGTGATGGTTAGGGTTAGGAAAAGGGTAAAGGTAAGGTTTAGGCTGTAGAAATGATTGGAAGTCAATGGAAATTCCCCACAAAGATAGCAAAACACACTTGTGTGTGTGTGTGTGTGTGCATATGGGCACTTGCCTCCATGTTCACTTATTCTGTACCTGCTGTAGCATACAGAGGAAGTGAGCGATAGGCGTACGCTCCTCTTTTCTTCCTTTGTCTAGGATTCCCCTGCTTGAACCCATCCCTACATTATTAAGTAGTAAAGAACATCGTTCCACAGCGTTAATTTTTCAGCAGGCCAGGGGTGGACTGCAGATACACCCCATCCTGAAGCTATGGGTTAGTCAGGTTGCTGATGCATACCATCTCGTAGAGTTGTGTGTATCAACAGGGTGTGCTCATTATTTCCCCTGGCTGCACTTTTTCATCATACAGCTCAAGTGGTGTGCTTTCTTTTGCACGTGTATATTTCCTCTTTTATGGTTTTAGAATGACTCAATCCTTTACCTAAAGAAAAAAAAAGTCTTGATGCACATATAAATGAGCATAAAGTCTTACAGTACAGTACTTCAGTTTGCAGGCACTTTGGTGGAGCACGTAAGGTAATCTAAGAGTTTTCATGCAGGATTTTTTAGCCATATGATACTGAGGCATGAGATGCTTTCCAGCTTTATTGTGTCCCATAATACAGCAATTGATTTGCCTCCATAAACATCATAGCTTAATATGCTCAGTGTACTGTGCCCCGCACTCCACCGCTAAGGAGATTTTTCTTCCTGGATCTATTGGGAAATTAAACCAGCTTGCTCTTAACTAAGCGCATACAGGCACGCCAATACACATCCATACGCATTTTTATTTTTTTGTAGAAACAGGAAATTACACAATGGTGATGGCAATAGAGGAGCATTTATTGGTGTACAACCAATCATATTTCCTTTCATTTTATAGTACATAATCTCTCCCTCATCTGTGTATTAAAGCTTTTTTCCTTTATGTAGCTCTGTTCCTTGGCATTACCTGCTTAGTCTAGCTTTCCAAGTCATTATTGACACTTGGGAAGGATTGCTGTGGGTTAAGTGATAAAAGTAAGCATGCAAGCTGACAGCTTAGCCTGTCTTTGCTAAAGGTTAACTCATAGATTTATGACTGCCACCTCTCTTTGCCTAGACCATTTAAGAAGTAGACATTTTTGATATTTTAGTTGCTGTGATTTATTGCTATCCATCTCCCACCCTGGATGGCATGAGAGCTGAGAAAAGAATAGTGAGTCATGCTAGTTTTCACACTTTTTAAATATTCATGTGCTAAAAAAAAAAAAAAAGCTTTTTGGCTTTTCACAGCAATGTATTTATTACATTATTGTTTTTAATATCCCACACCAGTGTTTTTCTGCCTTTCCAGATTGTCAACCCTGCAGTCAAAGAGTGCTTTTCAATGAGGAAGTGTGTGTGTGTGTGTGTGTGTGTGTGTGTGTGTGTGTGTGTGTGTGTATTTTCAGAATTAATGTGTTGTCTTGTGGCATCTCTTACCAGAAGATATGTAAATGTAAATAACATAAAGACATTAACATCAAATCTGCAGTGTTGCACATGTCCACAGTATGCAGACGTCTGCTACAAAGGACATTTAAACGGATTAAAATAAAATTAAAATATTGAAAGCTCACTTTTGACTGGAGCCGGGCATCTTCTGTTGCCCACTGAGAGTCTGTCTCCTGGACATTGCAGGGGTCTTTGGCCGTGCTGGAGGGCTTCCAGCTGAACTAAAATCGTGAGTGGAGAGTAGACCAGCAAGACTAGAGATTATTGGCTAGCACGATGGTCTCCTGGGAAATGCAGTTCTGCGTGCAGAGAGGAGGAGGAGGTGTCACTGAACCACGAATGGAAAAAGGGAGCCAACAATACAATAGTGAAGCTGTGTGCAGAGTAAATGTGTATCCTTTGACAGCACGCATGTGTCGTATGGATGTGCTAATGGATGTCTGTGCGTATGAACCGAACAGTGAGCAGTTGACTGGTTTTGTATCATGAGTGTATATACAGTATGTATAAACTAGTGCTAGGGGAAACCAGCAGCTGGACTGGATTTGAGTGTCTCTTTGGGATGAGCAAAATATCAGTCAGCACACACACATGTGCCTGCCAAATCTCTCTCTCTCACTCACACACACACACACACACACACACTGAGGACCAGAGCAGTGTGCTAAATAAAATTAGACAGTAGAACAGATTTTCACACCCAGCGGGACCATTAGCAGCTCAGTTAGACCACCAGCAAACTTCCATCCTCATCAGCATCGCAAACACATTTTGACACCTGCCATTAACGAATGGCACACACACACAGGCGTGCACACATATAATTTAAAAACAAATAAATCACATGCAGACAGATACATATGAACACCCAGACACCTCCAGATTCACATTTGTTACACATTATAAATCAATGGGTAGCAGTAAGTTTATGAAAATGGACTGCAGCAGCTTTAAGCAAGCACCTGTGCCTGAGTGCACGGGCTTGTCTGTATGTGTGGGGCCCCCAGGCTGCAGCTGAAATATGTATGCTGTGTCCGGCAGCGTTGAGCCCCTGAGGATTGAACTAGGAGGGAGGTTGCTACTCATGGCTGCCACTGCAGCACCACAGCCTTCTGGGAGCTGGAATATTCTGAGTTATCTGTGGAAATTCAATGTTGCATTTTGCACTAGCCACACAAAAGCTGAGAAAAACGTGTCATCTGTAAAGCTGTTGAGCTGTATTGACAGGAACTTGCATCTATTCAAATGTGTTTCCTGAATGTTATAACAGGGTATTTTTCCTTGTAAATAGACATAATTACTTGCTTTACCTTCAGTTCAGTGTGTATTTGTTCGTCAGTGAAAATAATATTAATAATAATACAGAAAAAAAGAGTTCATGGACACATTATCATGCGTGTGTCACCTTGTCGGAAAGCAGCATTGAAAAAATAAAGTTTGAAAACTGTAGGATTGAGCTGCAAATAGATCTTTGTGTCATAATTATAATCTTGTAAATATTTTCATACATGTTGCACATTATATAATTATATATTTTTAATCCAATTTTATACCTTATGTGTGCCATTAGCACCTTAAGAAGAATTTGATGTTACATGTGCAGCATTAAATTCACCCAATCTGGTTTCTGATTTAATCACATGGTCGATGGTCTTATTAATTCTCTTAACTGCATTTCTCGTTGCTTTGTGCAGCATTTTTTAATGAGTCTCATAAATAAACTGACTTAAAATGTTGTTTTGACCTTTTTAAGTCCGCCAAAGGTACTTGGAGTGAAACAGGAGAAATATTCCTGAATATAGGTCCTTGTGTTTTAAAATTTAATAACATGAGTTCTCCTAAATTATGAATTCTCACCCCAGGGCAGGCATTTGTACCTGGCACTGTTTTCATTAATAAGAGAGCTGATTTAATTGACTGTGCCGCAGACTTGGTTTTGAGCCTGCATCTGACACACTACCCTTCACCTTTGCATGCATACATAAACACACACACACACACGCACACACACACAAACACCACTTTGAGCTGGCATGGCCCCGGGGAGCATCTCCTGGCATGGACTGTGCTGTATGCAAATGAGGGGTCTCTAACACCCAGTAATCCTCTGTATTTTACAAGAAGCATGCAGCCGAATAGTGGAAACTTAAGTTGGGTCTAGTCTGTCTGAGTTCATTTGTAGCACTGTTCACACTAATTGGAAGTGTATGAGAGCTTATTGGTGGGCCATCCAGTATGTTACCTAAGCTGTTTTTATCAGTGCTAATAGCTGCGTACAGTATGAACTGTAATACTGTAATAGTAAGGTGGGTGGCATGTCATTAAAATCATCCATATTTCAACTGTGATCACCTTTAGACCCCACTGAGCCCCATCTTTGTCTCAAAACCTGATAGTTGCACATTTATACCAGCTGATGTATGAAAATAATTCCCTCTGAGAAAAAGCATTGATTTTTCTTTTTTTAACGCAACAATAAATCCTGTCACATGTAAGCGTGTATAATATTAAAGAGTCGGGAAATTGTTGCTTTATTTACACTATGTTGCCAAAGTGCTGTCAGCATAAAGAATATGTAACCATCCGTGTGCACAGGGAGCACAGGTTCCCATATGGGTTATTGGTGCATCAGTCTGTTGGAGGTGCTGTGGGTCACTGATAGGGGAGGCCTGCATTCACACTCAAAAAGATATGAACTGTGTCTTGCATGTTACATCATTTCCCTCATGATCCCACTTTTATGGTTAATCACTGTGCAGAAGGCACCATAAAAACACATTTTGCATTTGTCACTGCTGGTCTTCATGTGAGAAAGATATGCATTTTTAAGGCTGCAACACCTGAAGACAGGACACTTTTTTATAATTATGGACTGCAACATTTTTCTGTTGTACCATTGGCCCTTATTTCCATCCATATATCCATTTTCTTCCACTTATTTGGCTGATTGCAGGGTTTGTGCCTGCAGTGCAATGCTGAGCCTAGAGAGCCACCAGGCCTGAGCTAACACCTGCTCAGATAAAACTCAGGCTTCTCATTCACATAAAAACTTTTATATTTTTTTGTGCTTTTATAGTAATTGCTTTTTGTACAAAGCATTGTATTGTGTGCAGTTTGATTACTGATTGTTAACAGAAGTATTAATTACTTGCAGGCCTAAGCCATTATATTCCTACAGTGCTATTTCTGCTGGCGCTGCATGTGCTGATTTTGCTGTTAGATAACACTGATGAACTTTCACGGACTTCCTAATGAGAGGAGCTACTGGAGATATCATCAGTGATCAGTGTTTTCTTTGGCCTCACACTGCCCTGTGCTCAAATGGATCTGTGTTTCTGTGTGATACAGTATGCATGCTTCCTTTTCATTTGCATGTGCGCCCCTCTTCCTTCACGCCGTTGCTTCCTCTTGTCTGTTTCCCCACTCCGCTGCTTCCTCTCACCTCATGCTCTTTTTATCTCGCTCTCGAAGATAAAAGCAAAGCGCACATCGCAGGGGAACAATTAGTCTCGGCCATCTCCAATAACTATTGCATGTCTCAATCACCCTCATTTTCAGACTGTCTCCTTCATTGCCAGGCATAGCATTAACCCACACTGCTTTGGGAGAGGCCCTGGCACTCCAACTCTAAAGGCAGCTTAGAATCTCTTTTTCATTTTATCTCTTTTTTGCATCTGTTAAGCCCTCTGTCTGCCATCCTGCTCGCTTATAGATCATTCACTCATTTCTTTGTCTTATATCACTTAACCTAAGTGTTCACTTTGCTTCCCATTCAGGATGTATTCTCTCTCTGCACCTACAGAGACTGTGACTTCCTGATTAGCCGTGTGATGGCTGATTTTTATGCTCCTGCTGTATGGAGGCTTTCTTTATGTTTGACTATATTAAGGGATCAGATTTTAACAGAATTGAAAGGGGCTCAGTTTTGAATTTGAAAATCTCAGTAGTGAGTTGAATTTGGCAGATAAATACTGTGAGGTATCTTATTGAGTCTCCTATGTCTGCTTATATTTGTTATAAATATTTATTCATGTCGACCCAGTCTATAGTCTGGCGCTACACGCAGGTTATCAAGTCAGAAGTCAAACCGAAAGCTGTTCATAAATATGCATCAGGCATCTATGAATATTCATTGTTGAATCATTGAAGTATGTTTTGCACTTTTTAACTTCAAACAACTACCGTTCATCTGCTCATAATTTCTCTTGATTTTCTTTCTGTAACTTTGTGTGTGCCTCAGTCTATCGCATCAGTTAAATATGTTTTCCAACAGAATTTGATGAAGTAATTAAATCTGCTTTATATTTCTGGAATGGCACAGTTAGTCATTTGGCTGTTATTGTGTTCCTCCATAATAAGATACTATACCTCACACATCACATTTAGTGTGAAATATTACAGACAAAGAGGTGCTTTCATCAGATGAAGCACGTCCAGAAACCTGAGTAGTAGTAATCTGGGATTTAAAGGGAAATGCTTGTAAATGATCTTTAGGCTGTTTAACTTTCATCCCCTGTTTTTCTCATATTCCTTCGCTCTGATCTACCTCCGCTGGAACAGAGGCACAAAATATCAGCACTATACATCATTTTGACAGTTTAATTTCAATGCCTGATTATCAGTCAATTTGATAATTATATTATCCAACCATCCAATTAATGTGTTCTATATTTACAATGATCATCAAGTAAGCGTTCCTTTCTTGCATCATTTATTAAGGGTGACATATTAGAACCACAAGAGACCTTGACAGTTTTTCCATGAGGCTTCTTGATTGAGATATAAAAATGACTGTATGTCTATTGCTACGTTCGCTATGGGCACCACCCTGCAGAGAGGTTCTCGCCGGTCTTCCTCAATCCATTCCGTCACACTCAACAGAGCGTGCTCAGGAAACACAGAAAGAGCGAAAAACAGAGCGATACAGAGTGGAGGCGAACAAATGATGAAAGGATTTCATGCCTCCTCCTTGGCTTTACTCCTCTCCTGTCTGCTCTGTCTAGCTTGGAGGAAGGTACTGCACCGTGCCAGTAAGCTACTGACACACAAGTACAGTACACAGAGCAGGAGATGCAGGATCAATCCTTTATGACTTGATGCTTCTGCTTCCTCTTCCCTGCTAGTCAGACTTCTCTGACACTTAGAGCAAGTCAAAATCACCCGCAACAGCAACAGTGCATCAACTGAGATTAGGTCGCTCCAAATGGGACACGTTCACAGAGGGCTTTCCGTCTGGAGGGAGTTTAGATGCCAGTGGTAACCAAAGGAAACATAGCTTACTTTGTCTTAAATGAGATCCAAGCATCTGACCACAGAGAATGAATGTGTTACAGGCAGAGAGATGTGAGCATCAGTCACATTTGGCTCCCCATCTAAGTCTCCTCAGTGAAGTTATTTTGCTTGCTCCTTGTCTATGCTGCCTTATCAGAGTAAATTTAGTGCACATTGAATGTGATTCCTTCTATTTTAGCTGAAGAACTCCTGCAGTTTTCCTGACACTCTTTTGTCTCTGTATACATGTGTGCATTTTTACCTTGAGTATCATGGAAGTGAGATTTAAGAGCGGGCATTCTTCATTCTTTTGTTTTCCATTGACTGGGTTTAGGAGGAAGGTGTCTCCTTGGAAAATTGAAAGATTTTAATTCCAAATATTTTTCTTTACAGATGATGTGCCTCCCTACTTCAAGACAGAGCCCGTGCGCAGCCAGCTCCATCTGGAACGCAACAGGCTGGTGCTGACCTGCATGGCTGAGGGAAGCTGGCCACTGGAGTTTAAATGGATCCACAATAGCACAGAATTAACACGCTTTTCACTGGAATATAGGTGAGTGCAAACTGAATTGGAGAGTATACATACATGAATACATACATACGGCACACGTAGTCTGAGAGCATACAGAGTGACTGATACAGTGATGAACTTGGTGTAATCCACCAGACAAAACATGTGGTCATAAAACAGCTGAATTTATATCTTTTTACTCTTATACAGAACACAAATGTAATGGATATATTTAGAGTCAGTATTTACATTTGTACCTGTTGTGCTATAGGCTTACTGTATAAAAAATAATGTGTAGTTTATGAGTACATTGTTTCAGTTTTGTAGTTTGTATACAAAGCTTTCTTGTCTAAATGTGCCAGCTGCAGCATTACACACGTCCTGGCTTTATTGTGGTAGGATGTCACACAGTCACACAGTGCTAGTACCGGTCAGTGACCCCTTGGTAAGCACTGGCTGATGAGTCTGCAACTGGTTGGCAAGTGGTTGCTGGCAGTCTCTAGAGTGAACTTGGTCAGAAAGAGGTATGCACTGAAAACCTTAGTGTGATTGCTTTGGTCACTAGCTAATTGCCACAGTTGCAAGTCATTTGTATGGAAAACATCAACACTTTCAAACTACTCACCAAGTAGTAGCGAAACTGTGAAAAATGAAAGTTCCTCCTGGGGGATCTCAACAGGTTCCCAGGCAAGTCCATCTATATAATCTCACTGGTGTGTTCAGGGTCTACCCCAGGGGCTCCTCCCACTTGGGCGTGCCCAGAAATCCTCCAAAGGGAGGCCCCAAGGAGGCATCCTAACGAGATGCCCTAACTACCTCAACTAGCTCTCTTCAACGCACAGGAGCAGCAGCTCTTGTCCGAGAACCCTCTGGCTCTACTCCGAATCTACTCCATCCTCAGAGACCCTATTTCTGAGGCTGAGCCCAGCTATCCTACAAAGAAAACTCATTTCAGCCGCTTATATTTGCGACCTTACTCTTTCAGTCATAACCCATATTTCATGAACATAGGTGAGGTTTGGGACATAGATGGACTGGTAAATTAAAAGCATTGCCTTTCAGCTCAGCTTTCTCCTCACCAAACAGCCCGGTACAGCTCCCACATTTGTACTGACGCTGCACCAATCCCCCAGTCAAAGCCGCGCTCCAAATTCGCATCACAGGGCAGATTCCAGGATACTTGAACTCTCTTGCTTGAGGCATGATTTGAATTTGACCTAAAAAAAAAGAGTCCTTCAAAGGAAACTGGTCTTGTAGCCACAGGTAGCCTGACTTATATTTCCTGGTGAATACCACAGAGAAGACTCACGGGCTATATGAGAACATATATTGTATCCAGTTCCAGTGAGATTGATATTTAGTCCTTGCTTGATGAAAATATTTGTAAATAAAATTCATTTAAGTTAAAATAGAATCAATGTAAAATTACAATTTTAAAAGCAAATCTTTATTTCACCTTAAAAATTGCTGTAGTAATTCTCAGACTCTGAAGGGCAGTGTAATATTTTAGATGTGCATTTTTTAATTAAAGCTGGTCATAATTCCATCATACAGTTGCCTAATAAATAAAGAAATAGCTTATTCTGTTTTGCCTTTTCTCTTTCGTCGCCTCTGTCTCTCTTCTTCTCCCTTGTGGCTCTGTGACCTCCATCACCCTCTCTCTGGAGAGGCTGCAAACAAGCGAAAGGCGTGAATGAGGGTTAGTGCAGGAGATAAACCGTCTTTAATGGTAACTGGAAGATCCCAATCACCAGGCAAACATTGCTCTTATCTTAGCGAGCAGTGTGCCTGTGCTGAGCATTTCGGTGTGCATGGATGTCTGCAGACAGCAGTATAAATGAAGCACTTGAGGTTTGAAACACAGCAGATCTTAGCTGAACTGTTGTGTTCACACATGAAAAAGAGAACAAATGTGAAAACAACAGCGGCTGAACACAGAAGCAACATCAGCCTTGTTGATGGAAAAGCTTTCTTGGTATAATCTCTGGAGACAGATAAGACCAGAGTGAGAACAGCAGAGCAGGAAGGGCAGAAGTGACACACAGCTGCTGCTGGAGGAACTGATGAGAATGGACTGTACCTGAGAGAACCACTGCTTCTGGAAGCTTAGGGCCCCTTTGACTGTGTTATTGGGAAAGTGATTGAGTGATGCTATGGGTGATTAAACAAGTACTCAGGCACAGGGCTGGACAAGGTTATGTCTGTGTGAGTGTTCATATCATATAAAAGCATGGTTAAAGCCATGCAATTATGCCATTCGGCATTGTTTGTCTATACAAACAGACATAAACCAAAGGCTAACCAAAATATTCCTTAAATTTCTGTCATGCACTCAGACACCATCAACCTGCTCGTAATAAAGTACGGTACAAACAGAAAGTAAAGATTGCAGAGGCGACTAAGTGTAATCATGGCTGCTAAAAAAAGGACCTTGATAAAAACTTAGTCTGTTTTTGTTTGTCTTTGTTCTGTTTTTGCCTTCTGCTCAAAGAATAAAAGTAATACTTTAAAAAGTAAATATAATTTACGTGAAGACAGAGGGCCTGCTGGGTTTCTATCATTGTGCTTAAGATCTTCTAGATGTTAGCTGAGTGAACACGCAGGTGGCGCACAGCGTGGGCGCCCAACTCTGTGAACACAGTCACTTGAGAATGAGTAGGATCAAGATCAAGGTCAGAGGTCAGGTTTTCTGAAAATCTCTGTAAAAATGTCACTTAGCATTTTCAAAAACACCTGACCTCTGACCTTGAGGTCAATCTTTCTGAAAATCTCATGAACACGATAACTCGATAAAGATGTCTCCGGATTTTCAAATTGACACCATAGATGCATCTGCTAACCTTGGCGACTTTGATGCGTTGACTTGTTCCCGCATGCACTAATAAACATGTGGGTTGAAATCAACAGTACAGTTAAAATCTTGATATGAAAAACAAAAACATGACACAGAAATTATTCCTTTGGTCATTTAGTGTCCACAAAGTGCAGTGATGTCAGTTACTGCACATAGACTGATCCCATAAGAACCTTCATCATTTTTCAACCTGAAAACATTTCTTCAGTATCTTTTGTGATGAAGAAGACCGTGCTGCATGTTTGAGGTTAAATATCACACAGCTAATATACTAGTAATTCTTTGTTTTACTTTATGATCACCCAGCAAATGCAGCATGAAAAAGGACATTTACTTACAAACAGCCAGGCCTTCCGGGGGCTTAAAATGGGTCGAGGAATTTGTTACTAGAGTGACTAATCGGATGATTAGTCACTCTAGTAACTCAGCATTCAGTGTTATTTTCATGCCATATTAGTCGAAAACCTCAGTGGTCATAAAGGAATGTCCAGTTGTAATGCCAATCAGAGAACGTGGCAGTAATCTCAGTGCTTTATATTTATTATGATTTCTTAGTCCTGGTTCTTACTTAGCCACTTGCTTTTGAATTGGTATGGTGAAAAAGTCACTGAGGCTCAGATCTGCTGAGACCTGTAATTATGTGTTGCTGAACTTGTGCTTCCAGGGGATTCCTGTACTGCCAGGAGGCTGAGGGGCAGCTCTGGCAGTCACCAGCATTTTTGAGATTGACATAAACTATTCGGTAATGTCCTCATGCATACCAGCAATGTTCTTCATGCAAAACAGTAGTGTGTGTGTGTGTGTGTGTGTGTGTGTGTGTGTGTGTGTGTGTGTGTGTGTGTGTGTGTGTGTGTGCGTGTTGTTTGTGTGTGGGTACGCAGTCCTCCTTATTCCTCAAGGCGGCCTTTCTTTCAGCCAGCAGTGTATTTCAGCAGAGCAGATCCCCATATTAATGAGGTTATGGTAGAGGTCCCCAGTGCTGAGCGCTGCTTTAAATATTGACACCATGTGACTTGACCTTGTGTCCTCTGGCAACCAATCAATACTGCAAACTCTGCGTGGGCATTATAATTCAACATGTAGGTGTGTGTATGTGTGTGTCTGCGAGGAAGTGTGCTGAGTGCGTGCGAGTGTGCTAGAAAAGTCAAGCAAGCGGCTCACTTTTAGTAAGCTGCTGCTCAGCATTGACGAGTGTCACATGACGGCAACTTCACCCATACAATACACAACTGCCACACACAGATATTCACACATCCCGGCTCACATCCTGCTTTCCTTGTTCCTAAAAATCATTTAATAGCCTTATCACGAGATTACAATTGAACTTAGGAAGGATGAAGATTATATCCAATACAATTAAGAATTTTTGATCCTATTAAGCAGATAAGTATCTAGCACACAATGCTTCAGCAAATCAATAGGTCTATAAATACACAGAATAGCAGCACAGCTTTCTATCACGTGACCAAAACCTCAGGGGTGATTACCTGGCACTCCACCAGTCTTTTTGCTGCCAATTAACCTAGAAACTTAATTAAGAGAGTTAATTATTAATCAGCCCTCAAGAGGCATTTTTGTTTGTCAATTGGTTCTTGGCTGGGTTGGTGGAGTGTGGCCTCTGCTTCAGAGAATAGTAAACTTTTCCTTCTCATATTGTAATTAGATTGAGGAACAGAAATAAAGAAGTGGCAGTCTTAAAGGAGTGCACAAAGGAAGAAAAGAAAATATGTTACTGTATAAAATGAAAATAAAAAAAAGAGTTCATTTATTTATTTCAATTATAATAATGGGAAAATGTCATCCTGGAGAAGATAAATCTTTCAGAAAGAAAGATCAGGAGGGGTTCACTCCTCTGTGAAAGACTGCAATAGTTTTAACACATTAATACTCAAGGCACCAAATAAAAAAGAAATAAAATGGTAGAAAAGACAATGCCAAGTTCATGTTGATTGACTTTTCATTTCTATGATCTTCTGTATAATAGGTGCTTTGCTCTTCAAATCTGGCAGTTCACATTCAAGACAGAAAGAATAAATAGAAAATGAGATTAATATTTGACAGCTGGCCTGATAGAATGTCACTTCAGTCTCTGCGGTGATGATGCATTACTTTAAAATGTGGGTACAACTTCAGAAATGAGCCAGTAATTGTTTGTAAATCACACACACACACACACACACACACACACACACACACACACACACACACACACACACACACACACACCTTTATATAGAGGCCACCTTTATTATATATGTTTATAAAAGTGCATTTATGTATTTCTTAAAAACTCGCCCTCACGAAGCCTCTCGTCACACTCGTGACTGCTCTCTCATCCATCACCTTTGTTTATTTTGTATTACTTCAATCCACTCAAAGATGAACCACCACTGAGCATCCACATTTTCTTTTTTCTTTTAAACAGATATAATTTCATGGTAGCTCTGAACAAATTAAAACAAGTCCAATACAATATTTTCCAGTGTCTGGGGGGACGAGAGCTGACAAGCTCAGCATGCTAACTGGCTGAAGATGAAGGAAAAGCTGGGGGCAAAATGCTGCTGGATGACAGCATGTATATGCGCCAAGTAGTATCTGCCTTTGGACTTCACACACCGAAAAGTCACATGCGTCGTTGTGACTGAGAATGTGTAAATTATTGAATAAATATTAGTTCTGAACTTTCATTTCTGTGTGCTATTGTGTGTCTCAGTTGTGAATGTTCCAACTGGCTCCAACTACAGTGCTTAGAAATGTCTTCAATGGAAGGTTTATGCCACAGCTGCCCTAAATCAGCAGTAGTGCTACAAAATCATTTCTTCTGTTTCTGTAATAATTAAAGCACCAAACTGTAATCAAAATATTTTTAATGCCAAAATATAATTTTTGTTTTTAGCCATGAATTTTGCTGTTTAACAAAAAAAGAGAAAAAATAGTAAAGCACATTATAATGTTTTAATTAAGATGCCAAATTACAGTTTTGTTTGCTACTTTTTTTTTACTCCTGAACAGGAAAAAAAAGAGTTTTTACGGTTTTATGTTTGATTAATCTCTGCCTGCTCAGAGAAGTCCACTGTGCCGGCTCAAAAATGGATATAAAAGCATGAATTCAGTTTGTAATGTGCCTAATAAATAAATAGAATTTTTTGTTTTAAACAAGCTTTTGACAGACTTCTAAAGTATTTGTTTTTATGGCAGGTGGTCGAATACATTTGTTAAGGACTACAGAACAGACCCGGGAGTAGAATCCAAATTATGCTTTGATAAATGACTCTCATTAAACAGTAGTTCATCATAGGAAACATCAAAATTGTCATTGATAAGCAGACAAAATGAAGAGTCCTTTTATTCCAAACCAAATGTGTATGCATGTAGAACAGGAGGTGGGTCAAAGTGCACGTGTGGATATGAAATTGTATGAGGAATAAAACACAGCAGCAAATCAGAAGACGTTGAGATCCAGATTTGCCGTTTCCTCACTGTCATTCTCGTCTCCCAGCTCTCCGTACTGTATGTTTTCTCTGACACATCCCACATATTCATGTCTTTCTCCTTCTGCTGTCGCTCTTTCCAATTTTCACACAATTGTTCTAGCGAGTCTCATCAAATCTAAATAAATACTTTTTATTTAGGGGGTCAGTGGCACTCTGCTTAAGCTATATGTGTTTCTTTTATATGCTGTTTCTGTGCTTTAAGGCCCT
The DNA here is from genome assembly GCF_007364275.1 of Archocentrus centrarchus. Lineage (NCBI taxonomy): Eukaryota > Metazoa > Chordata > Actinopteri > Cichliformes > Cichlidae > Archocentrus > Archocentrus centrarchus. The sequence continues at coordinate 30,254,582 of NC_044364.1, read as the reverse complement.
GTGATGAGGCAGTGCAAAGCTCTTACATCATGAATAAAAGGAAAGAAAATGCAGTGCTACTTCACTGGATTAAATGACAGTATCCTTGAAATTGTAATAATAATAATAATAATAATAATAAATGGGTATGTAGACTTCACCAGAATTTGAGATGACTGAATTTTCAACATATAGGCAAAATGTATTTTGTTAAACCTTGTTATTTGATTTGACTTTGGACAAAATAAATAAGGATAACAGTGTGTTAACTGTGATGTTTGCTCACCTTTATCCACACTAAGGAGAAAGAGTTGCAGAAGCATCCAATTACTTGGGTCAGTACTTGAATCCCATCGTGTAAGGGATGGGCACGCCTTTAATACAGTCGGCCAGGCAGCGTCTTCCTCTGGATGACCTTAATGGATTGCTCGCTATAACTAGAAATGTCCATTTTCTATCTCCCTGGCATTCTCAGCCACAGCCCCTAGATACAATAGATTTTGCCTTTCTCTGTCCGCCCTTGCACTCACTCACTCCTTGTTTTCTGTAGCTGAGCAGAGTGAGTCAGTCTGAAGTGCAAGTGAGACAGCAGGAGAGAAAGAAGCAGACAGTGTTTCATTTTGCACATGTGCAGCATCGGTTCATGAGTGTGTGTCGCTGCTGTTGGCCAGTATAGCTAAGTACCCTCGTTATATTATGTTTGTATCATTGTATCAAAGTATTTTCCACATTATTTTCTTTCCTGTACTCGTATAAATGCTCATGAATTGAAGTATTATCGCAGTACTGCATTCCACAGTATCCATTAATATGTACACTGGACTGTTATCCCTCTGTTTTATCCTTAAACCACATATATGGAGAATATCCCCAGTGCACCGCTAGAGAAATTACCCACTATTGATTGTCAGCAGCTTAAATGAGAAGTCTAGTTACCTGTCATGTGTTGGTGTAAGAAGAGAGAGCGAGTTTAGATTGAAGACTTACATAATTGAGAAGAGAGTTTGCGTATGATTCAGAGCATCTTTAGATGGTATGTCCATAAAAATGGTTCAGTATTGATCTCTTTTCAGAGACGTAGCAGTAGCCCCTTACAGAACTGTAAACGTGTGATTTCATGTCAATGTTGCTTTCAATTGTTGCTTTCTGTGATGGATATTTCGAGCGCATGGTAAACACGCTATAAGCATATAATCATCCCGTTAGAATAGTGACACACATTACTCCGTCATGATCCCCTGAATAAATAACTAATTAGGCTGTCAAAGCCAATAATTATCCACTGCAACTGCTTTTGTTTATACGCTACCCTATTGAATATACAAGCTGTTGAAGTATGCAGCATTGCTGTAAGTGAACTCATTAAGAGAAGTAAAGTGACATCAGACTGTTATAGAAGGGTGATGACCTTTCCGTTAGCTCCAAACAGTAAAGGGGGGTTTGGTGTCTAATTTTAGTCAGATGTGATCGTGGTATCACGTGATGTTCTGCAGAAACACACACTTTCAAATCAGGTTTCAAATTAATTGCAGTGTTTATCAGAGAAAGATGTTAGTGTCATTACCGGCTCATAATAAATTTATGATGCTTTATAATTTATTATAATTTACTTTTATGATAAGCCAGGCTGTAATTACAGTGTCCTTGTGGTGGTGTGTGAATGAGGTTTTATAATGCTAGTGTTTAACTAGCAATTAAAGTAGAATGTTATTGGAGCTAACCTTGGTGAAGGTATGATGCTATTACGGGAACGCTCTCGATAAAGTGCACTGCGCCACCTTCAATCAAAGATTATAGTTTCTCCGTTATCCGTCTCTTTATCTTTTCCCCTCTTTTCCTAAACTCTGTTTTCATTCTTCTATCCCTTCCATGCTCGCTGCCTCCCTCCGTCTGCAGCCCACCTTATGCCAAGTCCTCCCTCTTTCTCATGTCCCTCTATCCGTCTCCCTGCCACTCCTCCAACTAATCATTTCTCCTGAGTGGGGCTAATTAAAGGGGATCTGACGGAGTGTGCTGACCACAGGAACATCAATCAATCTCTGTCCAACACAGCGAGCCCCCGCTGACTCCCCCAACCTGCTGCCAACGTGCACAACTCTGCAAAGGTTAATTGTATTCATTATATAAGGGACAGAGTGAAAAAGGGAGAATGGGAGAGAGAGAGAGAGAGAGAAAGAATACTAACTAAAGTCACCCTGAAGGTTCTGGCTCTAGGGTGAATTCTCTCCAGGCCTCAGCGAGGTTAAACTTGGAGCAACGACACCACCTGTCAGATATTTTTGGCTTAATATCGGCTTCTTTTCCAACACAGCCACACTTATTTGTGGCTGTGTTCTCTTGCTGGTGTCCTCTCCCTTCCATTTGTGAATAGCATATATACGTAATTGTATTCATTTAGTTGATGGAACATATGAAAGGAGTCACACATCATTAATAGAGCCTCCTGATTACTTGATTAAGCCTTAACAGACTTTGGGCTAAAACTCATTTAGTCCTTCGGGCCCAAGTGACGCTGCTGGTAATGAGGTTTGATACCACTTCATTTTTGTATAGATATTAACAGTCTGTTGTTACGGCACTATAGCAATTTCATATGAGCCAAAACCAAAGCACACAGAAACTTTCTGGACATTTTCAAGCTGTCAGAAACACTCATATTGTTGTGACATTAATAATCTGACACATTAAGGAAGTACCATTGTGTTTCATTTAAATCTTTTGGCATAATGCTGTCTTCAATTTCAGTTTAGGAGAGAGGAGCTATCTATCTTCAACATCAACATATATTGATGTAGACATAATATTTTATATTGTAATATTTTTCTACCAGCATAGGAGCAGTTATCTGAAAATGATGATGAAATATGGTGGAAGTTAGGCCTCAGTCACGCAGGCATAGAGATTGGTTGACGACCCCCTGGCGCCCTCCTTTCACTAAAGGAAAATGTGCGTTCCCGGCTGGTGGCTGGAGGTTGCTGGCTGTCCCTGGATGAAATTGGTTACAAAGAGGCAGCTGCACCAAAAAGCTCCTTCTCATTGCTTTGGTCAGTGGGAAATTGCTGCGGTCACTCAGTTTGCATGGAAGATGGCGACTTGTCTGCAGACAATTGCACACTAACCACCAAGCGGTAGTGAAACTTGAAAAAGTGTGATGGAAACTGGAATCGAAGAACTTTTGAAATGTGTTGGCTGCAGCAGCACGGGGCAGCTTTTACTTTGAAGGCACAAGTTTTCCATGTCCAGATTGTGTTGCACTTTTCGCAGTTTCACTACTGTACCGCTTGGCGAGCAGTTTAGGAAAATTTGCAGACAAGTTGAGATTTTTCATGCAAACTGTTGGCTACTGTGGCAATCTGCCACCAACCAAAGCAATGGAAGTTTAGGGTGTTGCACCATATACCTCACACCAGCAACTTTCAGCTCCCCAACCAGTTGGGGAATACACACTCTTCCCTTGCAGCCGGTGGTTACCAGGGGGTGCCATTCGCGCAGGTCTCTAGGTCTGCACCTCACAGCAACTTCCCACAATCACTTGCAATCAGTCTGGGAATACACATTTTTTCTCACAGCTGGTGGTTGCCAGGTAGTCACTGACAGGTCTCTGGGCCTGTGTAACGGAGGACTTAAGAGGATGCCTTGTTCAACAGGGACGGCATCTTCATCTTGAAGTGCACATGAAAAGATCTGAAAGCAAAGTTTGTTCTCCAGCTAGCAGAAAGAAGCAACAGTGAGCACCATACACGTTTGTGCTCCGCCTTTCATGCACAACAGCAAATCAGCATGTTTCTGCTATTAGTTTGATTCAGTCGTCCTCCTTATTGAAAGGTGGCGAGTTTCCTGATACATATATGAGAGACTGATACCATAGAAAAACCTGACTTGAGGAAATAAACCAATTGCAGATCCCTCTTTGCAGAGCATGTGACCCGATCGTTTAATGAGGATGAGCGATAGTGCTCTTGACCATCATTTAAAGAGATTACACTGACAGCACACTGAAGTTGCTCCTTTTTGGGTGTTTGTTTTTCCTCTGCGTATGTATATTTGATCAGTGTAGCACTAAGTAAAATTATTCTGAACGACCCCAAAGCAAAATAGATACTTGTTTCTACTTTAAAGTGGGATTTTTGTCAGCCCGATCAAAATCACAAAGATTTTAAAAGATATTCCAGCCTTCTTCTCTGTGGAAACTTTAAAAATAGATTTAGAGGTTATACTGTGTATGTTCTTGCTTACTTTAACCACCCTCATAGAAAGCAGATATTTCATTTTTCTTCTCTGCAGCATTTTTGAATCTCTTGATGCATTTTTAGTCAGCTGCAAAACAGATCAGATGAGTGCTTTTCAGATAATGTTTAGGTACCACGATGTATATGTATTGGATCCTTTTTAGGGCAATAATTCTTTCGATGGCTCCTAAAATATAACCGCTTTGTCTGCATTTATAGTTTTACTTCTCTGAGCCTCTAACTTTGCTGCCAACAGCTTGTTGAACGCACTTCTGAACTCTTAAATTGCTCTTTTCTTTTTTTTCACAAATAGTCTCACTTATGGTCATGTCAGAAATTGATTCTTGACAAAAAGCTCTGTATAAACAAAATGTTGAATCAGAAAAAAACTTTTTAATAAACTGCATGTGGTTACTATAGAAACGGAAACATACCATTACTAAAGGTTATGCTGAGACAATCTGCCTGGCAGCGCTCGGAGCCCTTCTGAGCACATATCATGCAGGAACGTGACAGCTTTGCTGTCACGTACGCTCCTAGTGGCAACTGTTTCACCTCCTACAAGTACTTATTTTGACAAGAGTGTGCTGTGCCAGACCAACTTTCAAATTAAACGCACAACTGGCTGTAGGCTAACTTGCAACTTCTACATGTTGTGCTGCCTTCTAACACGCCATTAGAGACCGTCTGTGCAGCCACTTTAACAGTTGGCCGCTCCCTGTATCTCCCTCAGCACATCTGATTTTTTTAGCTATTGAAAGGTTTTTCAGATTTTGATTCGTGCCATTGTGAGGCCTTTCTGTGCCTGGTCTCTAAAATGAATTGTCCTAATCCATTTTGTATCCTGGTGCTATTGAAGTTTTCTCCCACAGATATATCCACAAGTGCACAATTAAGTATCAGTTTGTAAGTGACAACAAAGGTACTTTTAGCTGCTCCCCTATTTCCCCAAGGGGCTGCCACAGCAGATGGATCCCCAAATTTGATTTGGCACAGTTTTTAACACCAGGTGCCCTTCCTCACACAACCCCCCACATCCTGCTTGTCCTGCTTTGGGACTGGCACAGGAGTATACTGGATTCTGAGGCTGCGTTTGTGTCTCTTCCCAGCTCTAACCGGGGATCACCACCACTACACAACGGATCCACCTGTTAGCTTGCAAGAAATGGGTTTAGTAAACAAATAAATTTACAAGCTTTTTTTTTTTTTTTTTTTTCAGTATAACACAATTAGAAGTTCAGTATGCTTGAAACTTTTTGAAAGCAAAGGTGTATACTTGTGTGAATAAACACAAAATCATTATTTTCTCTTGGTGGCTTCATCAAACTGCCCATTCTTACTCCCAGCTTGTCATAAATCAATGCTTGCAAAGGACCTTTTGGCTTCATATTTAAATGCATTGGTTAAGCGGCATTTTCAGCCTGCGGGGTTAATGTTGGGATGTGACCTAACTTGCAAATGAAATTGAAAATGAAAATTAGGACATAGACCATGGTCTTCTGTTTGGCAAATTCAGAACAAACTTCCAGATGTGGACTTTAAAAGAGGAGCAATATCTGTTGGCTTCAGATATTACTGCAGGTGGCGATGTGGTACATACACCTTCAGAGAGACGTGCCACTGAGGCGTTGTGACACCAGTGGAGTTAGACAGAATGACAGCATTTGATGCCCTTTAAGCCTTTTTTTAGGTGTGTCTTCCACTTTTATTATCGGCCGCATCACCAGATGTTGCAGAAAGAGCAAGACAGAGCAAGGCAGTGCTAAGTGTACCCTTGTAGAAGTACGTCACTCTGCTGCCACCTGGTACAGAGGCAGTACTGCTATCACAGCTGGACAATCAAGTCAGTGTCATTGTGAGAATGTCAGCTGCAGAAGCGTGCATGTTTGCATAAAAGACATTTTCATGCAGGTGTTTGCTGGCTGTGTGTAGTGCCTGTGTAAGTAAGTGTGTGAGGATAGCTTCCATGATGGCCGGGTGATCTTCACAAGTATCATTATCATTGGAATAAACAACAGCTAAGCTGTGATGTCCTCTATGTCCTTGTTCCTCTGTTAGTCTTGAGTTTCTATATTTAATGTGTGCATGCCTGTGTGTGTGTGTGTGTGTGTGTGTGTGTGTGTGTGTGTGTGTGTGTGTGTGTGTGTGTGTGTGTGTGTGTGCGTGTGTGTGCGTGCGTGCGTGTGCGTGTGTGTGTGTTCATGCTTATAGTTTACAAACCCCTTTGAATTCTACTTTTGTCTCAATTAGTTTTTTTATTATGTTTATTGAGATTTAAAAGTATTCTAATCTTTGTCTTGTGTGTTTCTGTGCTCATTAAAAGGTACCTAATCCCTTCACTGGACCGCTCCCATGCTGGCTTTTACCGCTGTATTGTGAGGAATCGGGTGGGAGCCCTTCTACAGAGGCGCACAGAAGTACAAGTGGCCTGTAAGTATCCACACAGGATGCAGGTGAAACACAGATAAATGGAGCCAATGAATCAATAAATGGAAGCATAATAGACATACCAATTTAAGAGAGAGTACGTGCTCATCTGCAGTAGTTTGGTCCACAGCAGGCCCACACTATCTTTGGGTGCCTTTGTATGGAGGACTGACTGGGGAGGGACAGATGCTGCCAGGGTGAAAGATCTACCTGCATCTCATTCAGAGTGTTATCAACCCAGACAGCTGTTCCACTCAGCATTCTCATTAGATTGATATTGTTGCCATGGTTCTTTTTAACTTTGCTTCATTTCAATATGACCGCTGCTTTTTTTCATTCTCTCTCCTTTGTCAACAACATCTGTTGTTTCTTTGGCAAAAATAGAGCTCCCATGCACAGTGTTTCTGCAAATCTTCACAATCATTTTCAGGCCACTCGGTTCCCTCGTCTCGTTAACGAGCTATTAGAGACGTGCCACTGAGGTGTCTGGAGTGTTGTCGCATCAAATCCACCCCCTTCCCATATGCACAACTGGCCTATGCCCATTATCTTCCTTACTAGGGTATGCCTGGGTCACTGGCTTCCCCTTGTTCCAGCTTCATTTGAATGGATGTGACATTCTGCTGTACCTGTCAATGCAGTCAACCAGCCACTAAAGAGAAAGAAATGGGAGTGTGATAGGAAGTGGAGTCCCATGGGTCCACTTCTTTAGTACTGGGCAAACACACTGTTACCGTAGCCTTCCTTCTGCCTCTCCTCCAGCAGTCTGACTGTTTGTGGTGTCCATCGCTGATTCTTCCCACCACTGCTTTCTATTTATTTCTTGGCCTCCACCCCGCTGTTATTTCAGTTCATATTTATTCCCTGCACTTCCCATTTCCATAATTCTGTTCTTCCCTCTCAGTTGTTCATGAAGTGGCATGGATGCTGTTGCAGAGTAAAAAAGAAGAATTAAGGACACCTGCAGAAGAAATGGATGAGCCAGACAAGGGAGGGAAGGGGAGAAGAAGAAAGGAAGAAGGAAAGATGGAGAGATTTCTTCTAGAAACTATTCCATTGAGGCAGCACAATTAGAATTGCAGAGACACACCTCAGAGAAAGGGAAACATGCCGAGGCATTAGAGATTAGGGAAGAAGGGGAGGAGGACATCACATCACTGAAACTGCAGATCAAAGTCGGGGGATTTGCACACTTCCCAGATTTTCATTTAAGCTAAGCACCACAGCTGCACCGTAAAGCCAGATTACCTTTTTTTATTCTCTTGAAAGAGAGTGAGAAAAAATAAGACCGCCATTGATGCACAACCAACGCAGCATCCTCAGTTCAGACTCCCTCACCTTCATCCCTGCATGTTTCCAAGATATTATTTCTAAACCGTGTGTCACAATTGGTTTTTCAATGTTTCATCTTATTTATTTGAGCAGAGTTCTCCCCATTGTTTCCCTTTAGTGGCAGAGGCAAATATACGATCATGCCTTTGCCTTTTATGGCGTTAAAAAAAAAAAATTCAAGGTATTCAGCTGTCACTTCTTCAAAACCAAACTATTCACTGTCTGTTTCAGCTCGTGCTGGAGGAGGAGAACACAAAGTCTACTTGTTGTTGTTGTCCTATAAAGGTTTACAGTCAGCATCTGCTAATACGACTGCATAAGGGAATTTCACAGCCTGCAATTAAACAGCTGAATTTACAGCCAGTTGAGTAAATTTCCATCAGAAATCTGGAGAGCAACAAGGGGTAATATTAGTGCAGTGTTTTGTCAGCTCTTAAGATATAATGAGGCAAGGGATGAATAAAAATACTCTAACAAATGAAATATATTACAGAATAATAGAGGAGCAGCATAGCTGGTCATCTATGCTGCGCAATGCACAAATTTAGTGTGTGATCAAGATGGATTGCCTCTGATGCATCCCCACAGGAGGATACAGGATATGAATATTAGTCAATTTGGTGTCCCTCGATGTCCCTCTGTGAGTCATTACATGCCGGTTCCTTCTAGCCTTTCTTGATGTACCATGGAAACCATGGCAACAACACTTTGCTGTCCATCAAACAGCTTCAGTGTAAAATTTCTCAACAGATAGCAGATGACAAAAGCTCTGCGGTTCCCAAAAGTCAGAGAAGAAAGAAACAGTAATGCGTTCCTGTAACTGTCAGTCTTACTCTCCTGCTCTCTCCTTTCACCTGTTTTTGGTTGTTTTCCTTTAGTTATGGGCAGTTTTGAGGAGGGTGAACGCTCCCAGTCGGTCTCTCAGGGAGAAGGTGCGGTAATACCGGCACCGCGCATTCGCAGCTTCCCTCAGCCACAAGTCACCTGGTTCAGAGATGGACGCAAGATCCCACCCAGCAGCCGCATGTAAGTTTTTATCTTGTTTTTTTTCTTTATCTTATTTTGCTTTTCTGTCTGACTCTAAGAATACTTTTTGGTTCTTTCTTTGTCCCTGAGGGTGTTTGAGGGCTTTAGTTTGAGAGCAGCTGTTCCTACCTGTTGTTTGCTTTTCATCTTGCTACATTTTGTGCTGAAGGACAGCTTGAATTTCTTGTGCAGAACAAGGGCTGAAGACAAAACACTTTGGGCTCTGTGTGTTTTCCTACACATTTTGTTTTGGAAAGAAGCCCTTTTCTATCTGCTTATCTATGTTTGTCTTTTTATTAATGTCGCCCTATGTTTCTCTTCACTTTCCTCTCAAAATTGGAGGCTGTGTTTTCTGAAATATCTGAACTTTAAAACATTTTCCCCCAAATATGCAGAAGTGCTCCAAGAACAGATTAATTAATATTACAGTCCCCATGATACTACACCCTGTACACCTTCACATGGTAGTGTTTTTACTTCATCTTTCAGTGACTGGCATTGTACTGAGGTTACACACAGCTTTGTGGGGATATTTGTGTCTACCTGTGTGTATGCTAAAAAGTCTCCATTTCATCACATCTGCATTTCTTCACAGTGGGAGGTGACCTTGCCCTTAGTTAGAGTGCATCTTTCTTATCAGCTTCTCATCATCAGTAATCATCCCCTGACCTAGAATCACAATGAGACAAATTCCCAGGCACACTGCGAAGATGAAGGCTGTGGCTGGCCAATGTTAGCCCGCCCCCTTCAGCTGCTGCTGTCTTGTTGTGCAAATCTGGATTATTTTGAGCATTTATTTATTTTGAAAAGCATCATTTACTTTATTTTACTTTTTATTTTTAATGAGATGGAACCGTGATAAAATTTGAACTTTTCATGGGTTTCGCATTTCTCTCAAGTTAGCATGGTTGTGTACACTGACATCAGTACAGCTGGTTGCTGATTTCTCAGTTTTTCGTAACCTGGCGCACGCTGTGAACAATGAGCAAAATGGACGAGCTGAAGGCGTGAGCGGGCCCATCTCTACGGGCATCTCTATAATCCATCAGTGTGGGAGTATAGAGATTCCCAGATGGCACGCAACTTGGGGTGAAAGATTGGTGCATCAGTTAGAAATGATGAGACGTTCTGCAGAAAGCTGTTGAAAAACACCATTGAGTTTATCTTTGAATTATGTACTTCTTGCGTTGTACCCCTCCTGTTCCTATTCCAGTGGCATAGACCATAGTTTTCTGTCACTGTTCTTTTAAAGTCTTCAGTAAATCAGTGAACCTCATGCACGAGTATAAAAGGCTCTGTGTTGATGTCACAGCTGGCATGTGCAGTGACCAATGTGTCGGACATAATAGTGACTTCGTTTGCTCCTCTGTCACTCTCTCTCTCCTCTGTCACTCTCTCTCTCCTCTGTCTCTCTTCCTTCTTTTGTCTCCATTATGGGCCACCCACTGTGTGTACTTTGCTGCTCTTCATCCTCACTTCCTACCCTGCAGCTCTGAGAATGCTAATACCACACGCACTACCAAGGTCACAGTGTGCAAATGAGCACTGTTGATAACAGACAGCCTTTTTTATTGAAAATCATTTAATTGAATTTGATTCATGCCACTAGCGTTTACTCTGTAGAGGCATCAAAGTCTCGCTAGTGGAGGAGAGAATGAGGGAGTGCTACTGAGTGAGTCACACCAAACCACAAATGTTACCTTCATGAAGGCTCTGTGTCTGCAAATCTGCCACATTGTTATACAGGGCTCCAGACGTACTCTGGTTGTAAGACTGGTGTTTCCATCTGGAAGATCTTGGCATGTCAGGTGTTACGAGAGATCCGTCATGAAACAAGTTACAGCGGAACAGCAGTGAAGGGAAAAAATCATGCCATGGAGTAGAACCATGTGACATCTCCCCTAATTGTCTCCTGCTCTTGCTAGCCCTCCTAAGGTGTCATAAGTTTAATTTGCAGGCCCTTCAGGAGTCTGTCTTGCTGCTTGCCTGTGCTCTTCTTAATCACACCCCAGCAATGAAGCAACAGAGGAAAGAGCAAAAACAATCAGACCCCCTCAAAAATGGTGGCAATCTCCCCTAACCAATGTAATGCCCAATAAAATCCCCACTCACTCTGGAGGCTGTTGTACAACAGCAACTTTCCTTTTGCATTGTGTTTTCATTTAGTTTGAATTCTGGGAGTTTCCTTAAACTGCGTCACACAGTATGAGAGTTCTTGTGCTGTTCTTGTGTGATGTTTTTCTCACGCGCTGGAAAGGTGAGAGGAGCTGGGAAATCACTCAGGGATGACACCTGTTGATTGCAAGGACTCTTGTGAGGTCTCGGGTTGGGTACACACATCTCAGGGGAACAAGTAGACATCTCGAAGTGTTTCTATTTACAGCTGCATAAATCTTTATCTGAATATAGAATTAAATCCAGTAATCAAATGCAAATCTTTTGAATACATAGGGAGGTTGTTTGGGGAGTGAGAATAATCTTTTTTTTTATATATTTTGGCCACTTATTTCTGTAGTGAATAAGCAACAACAAACTGGTGGAGCATGAAGCTACTGTATAGAACACAGTGCAAAACACAAGCAGATGTGTCCTTACATTTCCTCTTATTAAGCTGTGTGGCTTCTAGGCATCAATTTTCAATAAGTGATGGGTTTTTTTAGGCCACTTTTCTCAGTGCATGCAGCAAGGTTACATGCTCAACTGTGAACAGAGCTTGCAGCTCAGCTCTCAGCTCTTTCTACAACAATACCTCACAGTTCACAATAAAAAATTATACACAAAGTTTATTGTGTGTGCTCACCTCATCTAGATGTCCATAACACCCCACACCGCAGTCCTGCCCTGATTCTCCTCATGCTCACTGTTTTGGGATGTACTGGGTGAGGTCTGTTTTTATGTCCTTTGCTCACCCACAGCTGGGAATTGGATTTACTCTTCAAAAAGAGCAAATATGATCTAGTGGATGTGTGCAGAGAGGAATGGATTTTGGGTGCAAATCAAGTTCATTTGGGGGGAAAAAAAAAGAAAAAGAAAAGCCATGCCATGCTCACAGTCAGCACTTGATATTGGAATGCTGCTGACAGCATAAAATAGCTCTTTCAATTTATCAGGAACCAGGGTAGTGGCTGTTCAAAACATGCCTGCTCAAAATAGCCTGATTGCTTGGCTTCCAATATTGCTATTTACAGCTTTCTCAAGATCATAGACCGGTCGTCCAAACTACCGTAGATCAATGTCTGGTTGAACATTTCAGCTAACAGTCAAACAAGGACATGTGCTTTGAACCTGGGCAGTACACAACATGAGCACAGCAAAGACCATATGAGAAAAACACATCAATAAATGAATCCGCGAGCTTATGGACATGCTGTTAGAGAGAGCAAAGGAATCTCTGCCCACGCCAAGGCCAGCAGCTGCAAAGCTACGTTGCAGAAAGTGAGCAGTCGCAGTGCCACAGCGAAACACAGCCTTGCCAAGGGGAATACTGGCAGCAGGGAAGAAAAGATGCGGCTTTCATTAAGTTTACACATTCAAGGCTTGGATGTTGTATATTCACACTATTAACATAAATGTTCAGCTGGTATCCCATACTCCTTCTTTACTATCTTGAGATTCACTCATCTGCCTTCACACGCATATGAACTTATGACATCCCATTCTTAATCCCACCCTTTGCAGCTATGACAGCTTCAGCTCTTCTGGGAAGGCTTTCCACAGGTTTAGGAGTGTTTATGGGAATTTCTGACCATTCTCCCAGAAGCACATCTGTGAGGTCAGACACTGATGTTGGAGAGAAGGCCTGGCTCACAGTAGGGTTTAATATTTTTCCCGAAAATGACATGAATCAAATCCCGGGAAAAGACGAGCCATTTCCCGGGAATCCCGGGAAAAAGTTTATTTATTTTTTTATTTTAATTAGGCCTTCTGTAGCCTGTGTCGGGCTTAACCTATTCTGATATTGTAGAGGTAGCTTTCCAGCTATGTCCAGTTATGCCCAGTAGGGGGTAACGTCGGCTTGATTAACGCAATAAAACCTACATCTCGACATTCAAGTGCTCGAGCTATGCGGTGTTGTATCGTTCCTCAACACTCCCTTAACAATTATAATTCGAATATTCCTCCATTGTACATGGAATTATACCAAGCTATTTAACAATTGCTGGTGCAAAACAATACGGTTCATCTCCACAGCATTGATAAAGGCTCAGCCACGCTGTCGTGGCGACATCTGTTGCGCTATATCTCCACCAGTGGAACGCTGTAATAGTCATTGAAAAGTTAACTACCGTACTACACTATAATATGGCATAACACAGGGCCTTGAGTAATGCACTACGACTTGGTCATTGCCATTCTGGCAACAGCAAATTTATAACACCGTGTCTGAGGGTTAAAGTAGGTTCGCTGTGAATCGTATATTGAAAAACTGGCCGATCCTTATAGCCTAAAAAATATACATTTTACTCAACTCCATTTTAAAAGCGAAATATGTTAAAGTAATCTATTTCGTGATACTTTCTTCACACATTAGGCCCGTATCCTAATTCATGATTGTTAGTAAGCGGCTGCAAACGAGGAAAAGAAACACTCGAAGTTAAACAGATATTTCTTTATTGTTCAGGGCAGGCATATTTTATAGGCTATATAATGCAATATAACAATATATAATAATATAAAATTATATAATACAAAATACCTTAAGCTAAACACATTGCCTACGATTTCAACAAATTAAAGAGGAAAAAAGTACAACTGTGTAATACCTCTATTAAAACGCTTGAGATGAAGGCTGAAGCCTTAAACGGAGGCTGAACGTGCCTGAAATGAAGAGTAATGCTTTTCGCATTAAACGAACCCTTCTCTCAATATTTCCTTAAATTTAACATTCTGAAACTTTCTTTTCTTTCTGAAAGTCAAATCGACGCGCGCAACTTTTTTCCCGGTTTCCTGTCTAACGTTTCCCGGGAAACGGGAAATGGTTCTGATCGCATTTCCCGGGAATCCCGGATCCCGGGATTAAACCCTAGCTCACAGTCTCTGCTCTAATCCATCCCAAAGGTGTTCTATCAGGCTGAGGTCAGGACTCTGTGCAGGCCAGTCAAGTTCTTCCACACCAAACTGGCTCATCCATGTCTTTATGGAGCTGCTTTGTGCACTGGTGTGCAGTCATGTTGGAACAGGAAGGGGCCATCCCCAAACTGTTCCCACAGAGTTGGGAGCATCGAATTGTCCCAAATGTCTTGGTATGCTGAAGCATTAAGAGTTCCTTTTCACTGGAACTAAGGGGCCGAGCCCAACTCCTGAAAAACACCCCCACACCATAACCCCCACCTCCACCAAACTTTACACAATGCAGTCAGACAGGTACCGTTCTCCTGGCAACCACCAAACCCAGACTCCTCCCTCAGAATGGCAGATGGAGAATGTGGAGAATGTGGAGATGTGATTCATCCCTCCAGAGACCACGTCTCCACTGCTCTAGAGTCCAGTGGCGGCGTGCTTTACACCACTGCATCAACACTTTGCACTGAGCTTGGTGATGTAAGGCTTGGATGCAGCTGCCATGGAAACCCATTCCATGAAGCTCTTTGCACTCTGTTCTTGAGCTGATCTGAAGGCCACATGAAGGTTGGAGGTCTGTAGAAGGTTAGTGACCTATGTTGAGTGTGGAGTATTTAGTAGCAAGAAAACTTCACAGCTGGACTTTTTGCACAGGTATCATCCTATCACGGTACCACACTGGAAGTCACTGAGCTCCTGAGAGTGACCCATTCTTTCACTAATGTTTGTAGAAGCAGTCTGCATGCTTAGGTGCTGGTTTATACATCTGTGGAAGTGGAAGTGACTGGAACACATGAATTCATCGATTTGGATGGATGTTTGAATACTTTAGGCAATATAGCGTAGCTTCCCTTCAGTGATTCACCCGGAGTCTTCATATCTTTCTTTCTGTAATGTGAAACTGGATGCAAACAGAAACAGAAATTTTTTAGTGCTGTCACCCTTCCCTCGGTGAATGGGACTGCATTTGACAGAATCTTTTCCATTCAGCTAGTGTGATTTGTTATGTTATTTTAGACTTAATGTGGAGTATAATCAGAACCTCTTTCATTTAAATGCATTTGCCAGGAATTTAAGGTTTGCTGGCTCGAAGGTGAGTCTGTCTCCAGACGTAGCAGTGGATTCTGTCCTCACTTTTTCACCTCTGACAACAACTCACTACCTGTTGTTTTTCTCCCAGAAACTTTCTATTGACATTTTGGCATGGATTTACACCGAAACAACCTTGTAGAGGTGTCTGTTAAGACAGAACACAGAGGAGCCTGACCTGGAGGAGTCAGTGGGAGGACATCGCTGACACACACACACACACACACACACACACACACACACACACACACACACACACACACACACACACACACACACACACACACACACACTGCAGTTTGCTTGAGTAATTTGCTGTAGCTACTGATCAATTAATGGCCCCTGCCTGGGATGCTCAGGTCCTGTCAGCGTGCTATGGATTCTCCATTAGTCACGAGGGCCAGTGAATAGCCATGCCCTTCCTTTGCATTTGCCTACAACTGCCCAGCATTAGTCATGAACCCAAAAATCTTCAGGTCGAAAGGGAATGGATGACAAGGCGAAGCCAGAATAACATCAGAAGAATGGCACGTCACCGTGCACATGGATTTCTAAATGAATGAATGCATGTGTCTAGACCTACAACAAATTATTTTTAGAACACTTACTGTTCTTATTCTTTGGTCTACACTACTTCCCAGTGACCAATAAATCTTCAAATTTTGTAAATCAATTTTTATAATTTTGACCAGTATATTTTACAATATCCATCCATTGTCTTCCACTTATCTGAATTTGGGTGGCAGTCACAGCAAGCTAAGCATGGTATTCCACATGTCCTTCTACCCAGCAATACTGTCCAGTTCTCCTGGGGGATCCCAAGGGGTTTCCAGGCCAGTTGACATATATAATCTCTTCAACATGTTCTGGGTCTACTCCCGGGTCTCCTTCCAGTGGTGGGTTAGGTGTCCAAGACGCATTCTAACTAGACACCCAAACCACCTCAGCTGGCTCCTTTTGACGCGCAGGAGTTCCTCACCCTCTCTCTAAGTCTGAGCCCAGCCAGCCTACAGGGGAAACTCATTTCAGACAATTGTATTTGTGACCTAACTCGTTTGTATCCAGATTTCATGACCATAAGTGAGGGTTGGGACATGGATAGACTGGTAAATTGAAAGCTTCACCTTTCATTTCAATGCTCTCTCACCACAACAGTTCATTACAACGCTGTATCTCAGGAGATAGAGCAGGTCATCCACTGATCAGAAGGTCGGCGGTTCAATTCCTGGCTACTCCAGACTGCATGCCAATGTATCCTTGGGCAAGATACTTAACCCCAAGTTGCTCTCCGATGCAAGCGTTGGCGTGTGAATGTTAGACAATAAAAGCACTAAGCTTTGTTAATCATGGACATGCTTGTATGAATGGGGTAAATGTAAACGTGTTGTATAAGTGCTTTGACTGCTCAAAACAGAGTAGAAAAGCGCTATATAAGAACTAGTCCATTTACCATTACTGCTGATGCTGCACCCATCTGTCAGTCCAACTCATGCTCCACCTTCTAATCACTTGTGCCTCCTTGCATGAGGCAGCATTTATTCCCCAACCCAGAGGGAGCAATCCACCATTTTCTGGCAGAGCATCGTGGCCTCAGTCTAGGAGGTGCTGTCTCTCATCCCAGTCGTCACACACTCGGCTCCACTGCATGTTGAACATTGTGCTCTGAAGAAGCAAACATTATACAATATCAACCTGATAATTAATTATGAAAATGTACGCTTCACTTTAAAAGTTTCCCTGTCTTGCTTTCATTTCTGTACTGTGTTGATGTCTGTTTATAAAAGGCCAGTGAAAATATAAAAATAAACTTCAGTGCAATCAAAAAGCTGCAATCAAGAGATATTCATTGTCATTTTGGGCTCTTGCCAATATTCATAGAACTGCATGTACAGTACTGTGCAAAAGTCTTGAAAAACTGATGTTCAACAATATTTCTTCTGAAGCTCCTTCAAAGTTTTTTTTTAGACACATCCTGCTTTTTCACTCATTTCAGTCCTCAGTACCTGACCGTTTTCAGAATAATGTTTCTTTAGATTTAAGCCATTTCACACTGACCTATGAACCATTTAAGAATTAAAAAGACATCTAACTCAAGGGAGAAGAACCAGTCTTATGTCTGCACATAACAGACATCTTAGCAAAGAAACAATTTGGACTTGTATCTTTAGCAGCCTGTTGCAAAAACATTTTTTTAAAACAACCATCATGTTGATTAGTTTGGTTCTAATCAATCATCGTCACTATGTACAGAGGAGGTCAGGTGAGAGGTAATGAATATCTGCAGGTTTCTGTAAAACATTGGGGCGGCTCTGTCGGGATTTTGGGCTGCATTTCAGTCAGTGGTGTTGAATTATGAACACAACAAAGTGCTATCAGATCTTGATCCCAGCTTGTCCTCCAAGCTGAACGACAGTATCAGTCCTTTGTTCCCATACGACCCATGTGAGTGTTTCCAAAATGAATGAGGCATGTTGTATGAAGTGCTTTGAGTGCAGTAGAGACAGTACAGTAGAAAAGAGCTATATAAGAACCATTTAATGTTTAAGCTTTCCCTGAGGCATCTGATGGCATTTAGTCCCCACAGACTTCTCAGAAATCTGAGAAAATCCATATTTACGTATTTATTCAGACCTTAAGACGTTACCACTTACTGAAAATTATAATGGTTCATAATGCACCATGCATTATGAAGTGAAAAATAATAAGAAAAAAGAATGCCTCAAATGGTTGAGAAGCTGAAATCATATAAAGCAAGAATTGTAAAAGCTTAACCATTCAAAACCACAGCATTTGGTCTCATTAGTTTCCAAACTCTTGTAGTGTTGGTCAAAGATGTAGTGATGCAATACAGTTGTAAACAAGCCCATGCATGTGTGTGGCTGGCATCAAACTCAAAATGAGCATGTAGTTTTTCAAAAGATTGTAGTACTTCCCAGCTTCAACATTTGATATGTTGTATTGTTTTCAATTAAATATAATGTTTCAGTGATTTGTTAACCATTGCAATATGTTGCAGCATCCCATCCTTTTTGGATCATGCTGCAACAATGGATCACAGTGGAACGAGTCAATCTAGCACCGATGCTAAACCGCACTGTAAATGGGATCAAGGACCACCATCACACTAACAAAGGAATGATAATAATAAATACTTTTCTTTTAATTCAACATTTTTTTCATCATAGTATAGGTGGATTTTTATATTTAAGGATTCGGTTGATGTTGGAAGAATGTTATGGTCAGTTACACAGCCAATAATGGCTTTGAGTTCATTTCGATGTCACTGTTTGAGGGGTGTTTGGGACAGCCTCACATTGGTTTGAAGACTCAATGAACCACAAGCGACAGGGAAGCAGAACGTGAGCAGAGAGGCACAAACCTTCAGTCAATGCCCCCAGTGAGAAAACAAGTGCCTGTTTTCACGAGCAACGCTCCTTCACCTCCTCTCATTTCTCTCACTTCTCCATCCCTCCATTCCCAGGAGCTGTAGCTTTTTCATCACAACTCTGTTGAGCAGTAGGGCATGCAGCCTGTTGCTTTCTCTCACTCTAGCTTTCTTTTGCCTTCATCTGTCTACTGCCTGTGGTTTGACTTATACCTTAGCCAGCAATGTGAGCCATTTGATCCCGCTGCCCCTTTTCTCTCCTGGGGGAGGCCATCAGCCAACTGGGGCCATTTGTCTGCATGTAATGGAGGTCTGAGGCTGTGGAGCGAGGTTAGGCCCCTCACGGCCCAGCGGAGAAGGACAGCCACGACAGATGCCAAAACACTGCAGAGTGTGTGTGTTTGTATGTGTTAGAGCAGGACCAGCACTGTCACACTGTGTCAGCACTGGATTAACAAAATAAGATATGTATCCAGACTGACACAGTCAGCGGCTGTTCAGAGATACAGCCACTGTTGCAGCACTGGGACTGTGTGTTTTTAATTAAAGGGAGCAACCCTAATCATTGTATATTTAATTCTGCTGTAATATAATTTATTTTTAATAATTGAAATTAGAGACGGGAAGCAGCTAGTGGCAAATAAAACATTTATAGTTATATCTATTTCAATCAAACATAAATCGTCATCATCATTATTGATGAAAGTGCGACAGAATCATTATAAGGCTGCATTCATTGAAAAGGAGCCCTTGATTCTTTACATAAAAAAAAATAATAAATCATCCACAAGAAAGTAATTGCATATGGAGTAATATTGCTTATTGCTGCAAGCAAAATTAGGGTTGTGTAAAAGCTGCACAGTTGGCCAAGATGCTTCTGGGCAGCTGTCCTGCCTACCAAGCTCTCTAGTAGACCACGGCTCTTTCTGAAGGAGAATAATGGAAAAGGAAATTGGTTTGGAATAAAAAAGAGAAAGCAGTCTGAGATGTGGGAGTAAACATTAAAACTAGACGGAGACAGAGGCATGTTCACACATATCTGATTTGTCCAAATTTCTCAGCCTTGTGGCTTGATAAATCCCTGCACCGTGCCTGATACGTGGTAAGCCATCGTTACGAGCGAGCCTCTGACAGCTGCTCACAACACCACTGAGAGACGGGGAGTGGAATAAGGGTGACCGAAATCAGACAGACAATGATAAAACAGAAAAAATAATGAACGTGTTAAAGCACAACTTCCAAGAAGCATGCAAAAAATTAACTGATTTTTAACCAAAATTCTTATCTTTCCCTTCTTGCTCCCTTGATATACATGCAAAGCCATTCAGGATAATTGGCTTACTTTTAATTTCTTCCAGCATCATGTGGTCTTTGATCCCTGAGGCCCAGCACACACTGGGAGTGGTTAGATGTGCTGAACAAGCTGTGTAACCAAGTTTTGTGTGACCCCCACTGCACCAGCCCTGATTACAGGCTGGGGGGAGTGAATGCTCAGCAAGGGAGCATATTAAAATCAACTAGCAGGGGGAAAATACCTCCTGCTCCCAGAAACTCATGAAATCTGGTTTTGCTCTGGATAATATTAGTTTGAATTTAGTCTGGCAGGTGCTTCGACACAGTGTGGAATGATATTTGGGGAAAGTAAATTGAGAAAAAAATGAGGCAGAGCTTAAAAGATCACCTGAGATGGTGCATTATCGTCTCACTGAGGTCACTGTAAAGCTGTGGGTAGCAGTGCTAGCTTGTATATTCAAGTCTTTCATAAGTGACAGGTAAAGAAGTTAAACCCTGGATTGTGTCCCTGTTTTGGAAAGGTCCTGGGAAGTCATGCGGGATTCATTCGGTGCTTTGGACACTTCCGTTCTACCCACATCCCTGAACAGATCCATAATTCATGGCTGTGTGTCCAGGATGTCACCGCTCCAGCGAGCTAGCATTAAATATTTACCTCAGATCATAAGCCACAGCCATTGAGGCCTGCTTGTCCCTTTAGGAAGACTGTTTTGAGTCTCAGCATGCATGAAGAATCCCAGATGAGCCCAGCGACTGGGGCTGCTTTGAGATGTTTGAAAATCAATCAGCTTGAAGATGCATCTCATAAGTCATCATACTTTAAATGCTAACAGCACAG
Organism: Archocentrus centrarchus; assembly: GCF_007364275.1. Lineage (NCBI taxonomy): Eukaryota > Metazoa > Chordata > Actinopteri > Cichliformes > Cichlidae > Archocentrus > Archocentrus centrarchus. The sequence continues at coordinate 30,233,923 of NC_044364.1, read as the reverse complement.
GTCCCTCTATGCCACATACGCAGCATATTGCTCTCTCTGCTGTGCCAGATGATATTCCTGCATGCCTCCTTGAAACTACAGTGAGAGTCGTTTTTTTTTTTTTTTTTATGGGTGTGCACACTTCTATATATTTTCTGTATTTGCTTGTGAGCACATACTGTTGGCATCTTTTTTTTCTTGCTTTCTCATCAGCTCTCTTGCTCCCTTGATCATGCACAGCAGGTATTTCGATCCCCTGCTGATGAGATGAAGGTTGGGATGGAGGAAAAAGTGGAAGGAGAAGTTGAGTGGGTTTGATTGGAGGAGGAGAGAAAGAGGAAGTCATCAGCTGTAAAACAGAAATGCCTCTGAAACTTACACAGCTTACACAAACTTACACTCGTTTACAACAAATAGCAACAATAACACTATTTCTAGAACCCATGACTTGAGGGCTTTTTTTTTCATTGATTACTAAGATCACTGTTAGATGGCAGTTTTAGCACTGCTAACACTCTGAAAGGTGCGATGAAAACAGAGGGGTTCAAGCTTCTTGATCATGTGTTACTTGATTGCTCCAAATATGTGTATTTTTATGTGAATTGTGTCTTATATCAAACTTCAGTTCTGTAAGCAGCAGATGACCAAGGACCACTTCTGGTGGAGTGAAAGGAGGAAAAGAGAGATGGGGGGAATAGAAAAGAGTGAAAGCTATATCTGATCTGAAATACTGACTGAAAATATACTCAGAGGACAGTAACACTGGATGTTATAGAAGGAGGTGGGAGAAGAATGTCTTCCTCACTGGTTACTGCAGTGAGGAAGAAAAGGAGGACCTGATGAAGCGACACGACAGCAGGTATTTGCGCCTATAGGCCTCCTGCTGAAAAATGGATCCGTGTTTATTTATTCAGGCATTATTACAGCAGCCAATGAGGAAGATGCTGTTGTCTCCCACCAGAAGTAGTTTGCTGCCAAAATGCTGGCCACATGAAGCAGAGTGGTACAAATATCCAATTAAAAGCTTTGGGTTATTAAAAGCAAGGCTATCATATTTGTGAAGCGACGGCAGAGAAGTTAAGACAGGAGAGGATGTCGATATTTCTGCCTTGCTCAGTCAGCACTTACACATTGTTTACACATTGTAAATCGATATACCTAATGCTGCTTGAACAGTGTAATTAAAATGTTAAAATGTTTAATGCCTCCCTCTGCCATGAGATCAAGTGTGGACACAAAAGCAAACATCAGACATATTTGGCTTTCATTAGGCAGACCTCCTTCTCCTTCCTTCTTTTCATAGAAACATTTCTCTCAACATTTTTATTTTCTATGGATATCAAAGATTTTGACTCTTCCTTCTACTCACTACCAACTTAAACAGCCTTCAACTTATTGTCTTTTTATATGCAGTGCATTCACCTTTTTTTTCCTTTTCAGTGCCATCACTTTGGACAACACGCTGGTCATCTTGTCTACTGTGGCTCCGGATGCTGGACGCTACTATGTGCAGGCTGTAAACGACAAGAATGGAGAGAACAAGACCAGCCAGCCCATCACACTGTCAGTAGAGAGTAAGTAACCACAGATATATATTCTGATCAACTCTTAATTGGAAACACATTTAGGGATACTTGCGCTTTGATTTTCCGTTGTCCATTTCATGTTACTTCATAGTTCTAGTAGATTAGTATGTATATCAGTGTGAAGTAGAAATTGTACCACTACACTGGTGAGAAAAAGAAAATATGCAGTACATGCTGCATGTTTTTGCCACAGTACTAACAAATAATAAAATGTACTGAATAGAACACTGAAACAAAGCATTTTTAATACTCGGTTCATTACAGCTCAGTTATTTGCTCATCTCAGGGCACTTTGCATTGTAGAGTAAAGATCTTAGAAACCATTAAATGATTATATTAATACTTAGAAGGTCACCATGTTTTTAGTCATTTTTAAAAAGCAAAAGAAAACAAAAGATACCTGATTTAAATTCTCCCCTTCAGGTTTGTCTCCTTATGCACCTCTGGACTGCTTCCATCACTCGTTCTACATTTAGGAAGTCCCATTCTGACCTCTCGTATGTCCAGATCTAAGATTTTACTATGGCCCTCAAACTGGCAATGAAAAAATAAAGTGAGTAATGAGTTATGACCCAGAGACCAAACAGCAGTCTTCAGTATAAAAGCCCAAAGGAACCACTTCAGGTCAGGAGTGTGACCTAGAGCGTCTTCCTGACCTGATACGCTTATTCAAAATTCATGCTCCATACAGTGTGAGGGAGAATAGTGTGTGCGCACTGAAAGCATGTTGAAAAGAGGAGAGAGGAGATCTTTGGCCACACCACCCGTCTGTGTTCACCAGTTGACCCTCTCAGCGGATTGGATCGCCTTTAACTTCTTCCTTTTCACTAAAATTAAATTCAAGTTGAAGGTTTGCTTTAGAGAAGATCCAGTGCATAAGTAAGTTGTCAGCTTATATAAAGCAGTGCTGGGACTGTTCCAGAGATGTAATAAAAGGATGACCTGAAAGGAATATTGAACAAATCTGTCAGGTAAATTTTTTAACTGTCCCAATCACCAGTCTCAATACTTGGGGATCGCTCCGCCCTTGGCTGGTGCCCAGCACACACTGCCTCCTGCGGGTGGCGCCGTAGGGGTCTGGTCTAATTGTCTTGGGCATGTCCTACTGGGAAGAGGCCCTGGGGTAGACCCAGGAAACGCTGGAGAGATTAAATCTCTCGGGTGGCCTGGGAACACATCTTCCCCACTCACCTCCTCCAGACAAGCTGGAGGAGGTGAGTGGGGAGAGGGAGGTCTGGGTTTCTCTGCTTAGGCTGCTGCCCCCACAACCCACCCCCAGGTAAGCTGAAGATGATGGATGGATGGATGGATGGATGGATGGATGGATGGATGGATGGATGGATGATAAAAGTTTTAATTGTGCTGAATTATATTTTCCACCACTGTGGGAGATCTAAGCTCAACCACCTGAGCCTTTACCAGCATTCACACATTGCTACATCACCCACAGCCACACACAAACACATGCACACAGAAAGAGGAAGCTACACAGACAGAGGCACAGGCAGATTGTTCTGCTGCCAAGTTAGTTAATATTCACAAGCATCCTTAGCTTCCACAACAAAAAACACAGAATACACAAATCAAACCAATTCGGTCGGCTTCAGCTCAGCAGAGTGAAATATAAGAGGAAACCTAACAGACAGCATCTTATGACATGGTAGACTGGAGTTCATTATGGACGTGAATGAGGAGGGTGAGGGTAAGATATTATAGTTGACAACACAAGGGAGCAAAAATAGCCCATGGCACATGTTGAGAACAGTGGCAGAGCTGATTATACAAGTGCTAGAACACACACACATACATACATGTGCGTGCGTGCGCACGTGGGTTCAGGCTATATAGGGTACATAGCAGGAGGTGTCACCTCAGCAGGTGTGATGGAAATACACTATTTGCATGACTGTTCCTCACATGCTCCACATTCACACACGTTTGCACTCATACAATCAGATACGGGCTGTTGTGAGAGCCAGTGTCTGGAGTTGTGTGTGTTTAACTGAGAGGTTGCTTTTTGCCGTATGTGAGGATGTATCTATCGCTATCTGCTACAGCAGCTGTTACTGCAGTTATGCCTCTGACACTGTATTTCCCATGAGCCTCCCTGGCTCCAACAGTACTTACCTAAGATCTGGCAAGGGCAAAGGACAAGGGAAGTCGGGAAAGACGAGTCTCGCTCAAGTTACAATATTTAGACTCAGGATGAAGTTTTAAAAGTTCAAAACTTAAGCAAGACAAAACATGGTGTTTTGTGGTCCTAATGCCTTTCATTCTTCTCTTAGAATAGTTTAATTTAAAAAAAAGAAATAAGATTTGTTCCATTTTTAAGAATAAAATTTGATATGGATGTCACATCTTTGCGCGCGCGTGTGTGTGTGTCTGTGTCTGTGCATACATCTTAACACCCAAGACTGCTTAGATTGAGTCATGACAGCCCCTGTAGCTACATCTGACGTGTGCACCCACAAGCACACTTCCAGGGCATGATGGGATTGACAGATCACCGTGAGTTTATCACAGACATGACACATCTGAAGCAGTGCGTGCGCACACACACACACACACACACACACACACACACACACACACACACAGGGTCTCCTTTCCATGAACTGCATCATAATCAATACACACATACTCAAACAAACTTTCACAGAAATAAGCAAAGAGGAATATATAGTATTTTATACACATGTGAACATGTGTGTTCACACACACACACACACACACACTGGCCTCTTCACTTCTCAAGCTTCATGTTAGTCGAGCAGTATTTTTCTGTGCTGCTTCTGGTTCTCCGGCATATATCTTGTTATACACAGTCAGTGCACTGTCTCATCATATTTGAGCCATCTCTCTGTCAGAACTCAGATGCAGGGTGTGTGCCGGTCAGTTTCGATATTTCACGTCGATGAGCACCCACTGGGTGGAAATGAAATTTATAGGTCACTACAATCCAAAGAGCCCAATGAAACCTCACCAGATTGTGCCTCTGTTAATTATATCCTATTGCCATCCATCAATGCATTGATCTTTGCTGTACATCTCCATGTTTTGTTGATATGTTTGTGTGACCTGACTTTCTGTCTAGATGTTGGAGGTCCAGCAGACCCTATAGCCCCCACCATTATCATCCCTCCCAGGAACACCAGTGTGGTCACAGGGACCTCAGAGGTCACCATGGAGTGCGTGGCCAATGCCAGGTAACATTCCTGGAAGAGCAGGGTCCAAATCATTGAGTAAAATCCAAAATCGAGGACTTTATGGGGTTGTTTTCCAGGTAAAAGAAAAATTAAATGAGCATTGGTGAAATGTTTTTTGTGTTCAGGGAGGCAAACCTCAGTAAAACTGGGCAAACAGAAGCAAAAATGCCTAAAGGCTCGATATCAGCAGTAAAGAGAAGATTTGTCTGAAACTGAGGTTTTGATCCACTTAAACTGTATAATTAAAATTTGCAGCTAGACAAATTGGTTGATAAACATTACACTGTGAAATTTTATGGATGAGCAAACAGACATTCTCCTGGGGACGTGGATAATACATGCTCCTTTCTGCTCTGTAGACCTCTCATCAAGCTGAGTATCTCATGGCGTAAGAACGGCGTGTTGGTGACCGGCGGTTTGAGCGACTTCAACCGCAGACTGACCATCCTGAGTCCTGTGGTGAGCGACGCCGGCTACTACGAGTGTGAGGCCATTCTCCGCAGCAGCAGTGTCCCTTCAGTCAGTGCTGGGGCTTATCTGCATGTACTTGGTAAGATTTAAAGGTTAAACTTTGTTCATGGCTCAGTCTCAGCCTTCTGATATTTGTCTAATAATATCACTTAGTACTCGTAGCTGTAAGTTTGCCCTATACTTGCACTTCCAGGTGGCAATATCTATTTATGAAACTCATCATCACTTCACATATTTTTTTTCTTGGAGGACGACTGTAGTGAAAACCACCATTCACAGAAGTTGGTGTGAATGTCCGTTTATTACAGGGTTCTCAAAGTTTAAATGACTGAGTGGCACTTATAAGGATCCAGCAGATGATTGAAGGCCGTGCATGAAAATGCACGTTAACCACTTTCAGGTCTCATTGAGCGCTTTGTCATAATGTAACATGAACTGTGCACAAACTCAACCTACAGTTGTGAATTATTCCCTTTTCACACACACTGGCCATATAAAATATTTCCATGAGGCACTACTAGGCCACAGGTAGTACTTTGAGAGCCCACGATCAATTACCTTGTAGTTTTACTGAGACGCTGCATCACAAATACTGTTTGAGTTTTTAATATGCAGTGCTGAGAACAAACACACACACACACACATTAAAGAAATGCTCTCTGCCACTTCGAAGTCAAGATAAGTTTATCATTCTTCTCCCTCATGTGTTGTTTATTTGATATCAGTGTCTCTGCTTTTGCCTTTTTTGTAATATGTCTTTTATACAGCTGCAGCATTTGGAGCACATTACCATAATGTTTGTATTTCCATCCTCTGCCTAGTGGCCCTTAGTTTTAACATAAATTTTAGGTGTTTATAACTTTTTATTATGGACAAGTTAAAGAATAGAATAATATTGTTAGTCTTCATACATAATCATCGTACTGTTTGTACTTCCACATCAGCATCACAAACCGAATAAAAAACAATGTATGCATTTATTGATATGGATCGGTCTCGTCTGTGGATGGAAACTTAGTATTAAGGTTTGCAAATTTTAACAGAAGCAACCGTATGAACGTGATGCAGATGTGTTCAGAGTCTGGCTACATTAATGTGGTAAAAGCACAGCTGTGAAGTTGTGAGGCAGTGAGGGGAAAGTGTTATTGATTTAAAAGGGAGAAAACTAATGGTTGGCCTCAAGAAATGGTTTAACAGCATTGCTTGAGTCACTTTTATTCCATCTGACTGAAACACTTTGATGTTTTCAGGGTTGTGATGTGATTCAAAGCATGGGGGGGGGGCTTTTTCCATGATACTGCTAACTGAGCCTTTCCTCTGCCTCCCCCCTATGAGGTTGAAGGAGAGCTAACCATTACAAAATACCAATTACTCACTCCTGTAATCAAACTACTGTATAATATCATAATGTTCTGCTGCATTATGAAATGTTTGGTCCAAAATTCAATACATTTAACAGCAAAATAAACTTGTTCTTTAGGCTTACATATATTTTTTTTTCATTTTGTTAATTTATGACCTGTCTGCTGTGCCAGAGCCACCACAGTTTATAAAGGAACCAGAGAAACACATCACAGCTGAGATGGAGAAGGTGGTTGACATTCCCTGTCAGGCACGGGGTGAGTGCATGCTAGTATTAGAATCAGAGTATAGACAGTAAACCCTGTCAGGCAGAAACGTTTGAACTGAACCCCAAACTCTCACTGACCCTCACCCTCTGCAGGAGTGCCCCAGCCAGACATCGTGTGGTACAAGGACGCTTTGCCTATCGACCCAGTGAGGACGCCCAGGTACAGGGTGCTGGTGGGAGGCAGCCTCCAGGTCAACGGCCTGCTGCCCGATGATACCGGCATGTTCCAGTGCTTTGCCCGAAATTCAGCCGGAGAAGTTCAGACCAACACGTACCTAGCTGTTACAAGTAAGCGCTCCAGCAGCTCAAGTATGCATTTGCTCCCTGTAATTACAGTAAGAAGGAAACCAGTGAGTGTAAAGTCTTTATTTTCCAAACAAACAAACAAACAAAGCAGGCAGCTGTGCCTGACTGGGCTAGCAATGGCCAATCTCCCAGGACGGATGTGGAAGTGGTGCAAAGACTGTAGCAGGGTGTTGCTGTAAATGAGCACATGAGCTCAGCGGCCCTGCACCGGGCGAATAAAAGTCTAAATAAAAATGACAGCCTCTGAAAGAAACTCCTGCACACTCGGTTCGACTAATTCTCATCACGCAAGAACCTGACTTACTGTAAACACTGCAAGAAACACTCAACTTGGGACATGAAATATAGATGAAAGCTGGTTGCTGGAAAACCACAAACAAAACTTTGGTTACAAGAAAAAGACACAGAACTGCATTTTTTTCTGTAATACTGACGTTTTTGTCTCTTTCCAAGAAATCTGATACCTAAGCAGTGGAGGAAAACATATCATGTCTGACAGCAGAGATGTGATTGCGGTGATGCTGTCAGAATTGATAACTGTGGCTACATTTGTAGGCTTCCCTATATAAACTAACAATTAGGCCAACAGTGATTAAGTTGACATTACTCCAGAAGGGCTAAACATTAATCATGTTTGCTGCTAAACTGTAATCACCTAAATGATGGGAATAAGTCTTTTTTTTTCCTGAGCTGCTGCCACTGTTGGTATTTGAAAATAACTGCTAATTTTACTCTCACTGTGCATCTGTTTGGCAAGTTTGTGACATCTAATTTTCTTCACTTTGTCTCAGTTCCTGCTGCCTTCGCTCCATGCCGTGCCGCGTTATCAGAATTCATAATATTCTGTCTCACTAAATCATCCTTTCCATTCCTGTTTTTCTCTCCCCTCCTTCCAAGATCTCATCTTATCATCTTCCTTTTTGTCAACACAGTCATGTTTGTACTTCTTCTTCAGCCCTGCTCCCTGTGTCCTGAGATTAGCAGTGCACCTATGACAACTCCCCTCTCCTCCTTTCCTCGGGGAGTGATACAGTTTTCTGTCATCCTATAAAAGCTTTGATTTATTGCATATCATAAATATGGATTTTAGTTATCTACAAATTGCCTTCTTTTTCTGTCTATACTTCTTCCCCATTCATTTTCTTTCCTCCTTTTCATATCCGCTATCTCTGTGGGTGCAAAAAATAGACCGGCAGCAGACAGTTATGGCACTGAGGTGAAGGCTGTGTCAATCCGCTTGGAATTAGTGGGACAAAGCGTCGACTAAACACTGCAGCAGGCTGGTGCTTACAAGAAATACGTTTGAAGTGGGGCTTTGCCACAGACAGTTATTCTCTCACCTCTATAACCCCCTTACCCTCTCTCGTTACTGCGCTGAGCTGCTTTTATTCGCTGTGTGTTTGTCTACCCTCAGGCATTGCCCCGAATATCACAGCCGGACCCTCTGATAGCACTGTGATCGACGGGATGTCAGTCATCCTGCACTGCGAGACCTCTGGAGCTCCAAGACCAGCTATCACCTGGCAGAAAGGTCTCATACACACACACACACACACAACACACACACACACACACACACACACACACACACACACACACACACACACACACACACACACACACACACACACACACCACTAGGGAATGTGAAGTGTGTTATCTATAAAACATGGGCCCATAGTTTGTTGTGGCTCAGTAAGGCCTGATTAGATTCCTTTTGCCGGGCTGTTTGTGTTTGTACTGCAGCTGTTGAAGCACTGTGCTTGTTTTTGACAGGCTGACTCTCTCTTTTTTTATGTCCTCTTTTTTTCCATCTTTCTTCCCGTTCTGTGTGACCCTTTGCTCTGCTTGTTTCTTCTGCCTGTTCCCAAACATCAGGTGAGCGTGTGTTAGCCAGCGGATCGGTCCAGCTGCCCCGGTTCACCCTGCTCGAATCTGGCAGCCTGCTCATCTCCCCTTCACACATCTCTGATGCCGGGACCTACACTTGCATGGCGAGCAACTCCAGGGGCATCGACGAGGCATCTGCTGACCTTGTTGTTTGGGGTAAGTGGGCTTTTAAAAACACATGTGCCTGATGAAATATGTAGAAAAGTCCTTACTGTGTGATTGAAAACAGGAAATAGAACAGTAGTGGAGTTTTACTGAGAGATGTGTGTGTTTAGCTGGAAACAAGGTTGTGCTGTATAATAATAAAGGAATGCTCAATTGGTAAATACAAAAGCATTCTTGTGTGCAAGTCTGGAGTCATCATTTTGGTGTTTTCTTCAAGAAGCCATCAAAAGACAAAATACAAACCAGGAGCGGAGCAAGTCATTTCAACTGAAATGAGTTTTCTGAAATTCATTTTTTCTGCTATTGTTCTTCTGAGGAAAGACATTTCCCTTCCTTCATCTCTCGCTCTCTTTTCTTTTTTATTCTGTTTTGTGTCCACAGCTCGCACCCGGATCACCACCCCCCCACAGGACCAGAGTGTTATCAAAGGAACTAAAGCTATTATGAACTGCGGAGTCACACATGACCCAAGTGTAACGGTCAGGTAAGGGTAGACTCGTGCATTTATTAAGACACAATGTGTATTTCTATGCAATCATTTCCCTTATTAAAACTGATGTCATCTGAAAGCAGTGACACTGTTACAGGCAGGTAACGCAAAGCAAGTTTTTAATGAAAGAAAATACAGCAGAGCACAAAGTCAAAAAAGTAAAGCTGGGAAGGAGCTAATGCATGCAAACAGGCAAAGGAAGCAGTGAAGAGAAGTGAAGTCAGCAGCTTATCACAGTAACTTTGAGCTGTGTCCCCCTGATTAACCTGTACAACGAAAGGTGAACAAGTTCCACCCAAGCTAAGCTGTCGTGTCTTTCATGTACGAGCATCTGTGAGAGATACAGATTCATAGCAGAGGGAACTTCGTTCCTTGATTCATTTTTTTTCCTTCTGGCAGAAAAACTGCTTCAAAGCCAGTTCAGTGTACTGTAGGCATTCGTGTAGGGACCCTAAAACAGGGGCTTGTAGGCGAGCTTTGAATTTTATCCTTTTCTTGCTCTGAAACCAGCAGGGTTGCAGCTGAGAGAAAATGCCTGAAATTGTCCTAACTGCCATAAGAATACATCTAAGCAACCCAATAATTTATTTATTGTAAGCTCTAGCCATGCCTTAATGATGGGGCAGTGATTGGTAACCCTGTTAATTCACACACACACACACACAGTTTGCAGTGAGCCAGCTTTTGCTGTGTTCCTTTTAGCCTGCATTATATTTCCTTCTTCTTTTAGGGTTGTTATTATATGCAGCTGTAGGCCCGTCCATGTTTGCAGTTGTTCAGCTGGGGCATGTCAGTGTATATTGGACTCATCATAGTGTGTATCACAGCTGTTTTTCATTGTTTTAGGAAAATATGAGCGCTGACAAAAAGCAGTACATACTTAGTAGAATATATTTATTGTTTATTTGAGCTTTGGAGAAACTTTTTTATTAAAAACACCAACAAACAATCTGAAATATTGCCAGCCCTGTCCTTTAAATGTGTCCATGCCCACAGTGTCCACAGTTCCATAGTGTAGGAGCCTCAAAATCCTCAAAGCTGCAGAGTCTTTTTTTAGTTTAGGCCAGGAGAAAGACTCGCCCAACACACAGTGATCAGAAGAGCACAGAAACCTCAGAGACCTTCACTAATGAATGTGGGGGCCTGACCATGCAGAGGAATCCAAACTCGGCCTCTCAATTTGATCACAAGTTAACATAAAAAAAAAACTAGTTAGAGGACCTGTTCAGAAACTTTGCACCAGTACTTCTGAGGGATTCAGCCATGTGAAGATTAGATTAAAATGGATTAGAAGGAATGAAATGGATGCACATTCTAACTTCTTTTTATGTATTACTTAATTTTTTAATACCTAATAAAGCTAGGAAGCTGAGCTTTTTGTTTTTACGTCTGCTAATACAGAAGCTTCATCATCAGCAAGGTATCATTTAGTGCCTTTAGTATCTGTGACACGACAGTTCTGCTGTAGGGAAGCGTTATAAATGAAAACATGCACTGAATTCCTACATTTACTGCAGATAGCATTTTTTGACCCTGACATGCACCTACGCATGTTAACCATAGTTGTCAGCCACCAGCATATACAAAAAGAAAGCGTCTCTCACACATGTTACAGCTGCTGCCCAAAGCAGCACAACAAACAACCCTCCCACAGAAAATGTAGTGAACTCCAGGCGTGTAGCTGACATCAGTAGCGATCAATAGACCATTCTGTCCCTTTCTACTTGGAGGAGAAAGCTGCATTTGAAGCCACGTTTGAGCTGTGCAGTTTTGATGAACGTGAATCAGCTGTTTGATATGCACCCGTCAGCTGCGATGATGTGCAGGGCACCTCTGATGGTGAGTTTGAAGAGACGGGGGAGAGGAAGATGAAATACCACACTAATGACATGTTTTTTGCTTTGATTGTGGTAGAAGAAAAGAAAAGCAAAACCTCAGTTTACTCTTTGCTTTACTGTCAAAAAGCGTTAACCTCCAATCTGAAGGTGACATGCATACATGTACGTGATAGTTCGACTCTGCAGCGGGCGGCAATTCAATTATGCATGTTAGGCTCTGGAAATATGCACGAAATTCCTTTTGACAGATAATTTCATGGACTTAATTGGGCAATAAAGTGAAAAGAATATGCTTAACATGCAGTGAGAGTATTTGCCATTGACATGCAGGTGGTGAGTAATGCTGCATTGTGACTAATTGTAATAATGAAAAAACACGGAGGCTGATAAATACCACAGTTTTCCTTTAAAAATGTCTTTACACCGATTGACTGATACAGTTGAAGGAATAGATGCAGCACATGACGATGACGATGATGATGATGACGTTAATGACATTTAACAAGCCAGCTGACTGAAGTCTTTGTATTCCAGGCACGTGTGGGAAAAAGAGGGCGCAGCGATAAACGTCCAGTCCATCCCCCGCATGAGACTCGAGGCGGACGGTACGCTTCACATCTCCCAAACCTGGTCAGGTGACATAGGCACCTACACATGCAGAGTGACCTCTGTTGGAGGCAACGACTCCCGCAGCGCACACCTCCGTGTCAGGTAACCCCCCCCCTTCACTGACCTTCCTTTTTCTCTCACCCTTTTGTTTCTCCAATATTCTCCAGTGTAAAAACAGGAAGCAACATATCCTTTGGAGGAAGACGGCGCGCGCACACACAGGCGCGCACATATAGTTACTCATACACACACATGTCAGCGTCACACACGAGTTCTTACCACCATCAGCTTTTCACTGCTATTCTGCCTGTTCCTATTGACACCGCTGACTCATTTTCACTTAAGTGACGCCTGTTCTTCCTCACCTCCCCTGTCCTCATTCTCACCTGACACACTTGCAGCCCCAGGGGACCTCCTCCTCATTCCCTATCTCCGATTCTACACATACATACACGAGCACTGCTGTCTTTATTCTCAAATCCCTCGTTTCCACACAACTTTGCCTGCTACTGTTATACTTTGGCACACAGGGAGCCACTGCAGCAGAGTGAATGGAATATGAATGTGACGTCTAACTTTGTGTTTGCCAAACTGACTGACTGATTGTTTTTGTTTGTTTATCCTGCTCTCGGCCGTCTCGCTGGCTGGCTGCCTTTTCACTGAGTTACCGTCTATATCAATTCATTGCTATAAGGTTTATCTATCAATCTGTCTGTGCTTATCTGAATTTATGGCTGAATGAATTAATGATCCTCTGCTTTGGCCTCGTTTATTCACGTCACCCTGTGCATTTTCTTTCTGTGTGTCTCCTTATGCCTTTCAATCCCCTTCCTCCCTTTGGTGATATCCATCTCGTTCTGTTTGCCTGCGTGTCCATCTCGACAAGGAACCATCTTTGCTGTCTCGTCTCGCCACATTTCATCACCTGTCTAACTGATCTCTCTCTTACAAAAGATTCTGCTTTACTTTAGATCTGTACCAACGATCTTCAGAGAAATGGCCCCACAGCTTGTTTGCTGGAATAAAAAGATTCTTTTATTTATCACTGTTGTCCTGCCGTTCCCTGCAGACAGCTGCCCCACGCCCCAGAGAACCCCACGGCCCTGCTGAGCAAATCAGAAAAAAGAGCCATCGACCTGGCTTGGGCCAAACCTTTTGATGGCAACAGTCCACTCATACGCTACATCCTGGAGGTTTCTGAGAACAGTAAGTCATGTAATATCTTGTCAGGTGTAGCCATGCACTGGCATCCTCCTCTGCCTTTTATATGATGAGTTTAGGGGACTTGACTCATGGGATTAGCAGTGCAGCAGTGAGTTCAAAACAGCTTGTTTCGACTTGTGTTTCTTCATGCTGACAGGCTCCTGTGATGACAGCGCTGAATGTAAACAGCAACAAATTATGAGAGGATCAAAAAGAATTTAAGAACATGATCAATATTACTAATTAGGAATGTCCATCATTGTCTTTAGGCTCAAGATGGATTTGCAGCCTACTGGACATCAACCTTTAAATGTAGTTACTTTTTTGCATATATCAAGTAGATATTGGTGCCATGTAACTAGCAGCAAGTTCCTTAATTTCCCTAAAGGAAGCTCGTCGGGGCTGTTTCAGAGCTGCTGCACCAGCATCGTTTTGCTGTGGAGCTTCTGTGCAGGTGTCCGTTATTACATTTGAAGGAGAAGTCTGTGCAGCTGACACTTATTGTCACCCAGGCACAATTAGCATTTCACTGTAATGTTTTTCATCGTATTTTCACCCACAACTCCAAAATAAGGTAAATACTTCCACAGCTCGAAGGCTGTGTTTTCTGCCATCCTGCAAGCTGAGATGTCGACACAAACATGTCGGTGTGAGTGAGTGAGAGGGAAACAGAGATTGCTTTATATTGTTTAATGGAATCAAGGAGAGCAGGGAGGTAAGGTCAGATATTAACAGTAATGCTTTGCTTATTTGGGAAAAGTCACTAAATTACTTAAATTGCAAAATAAACAACAAAAAGTAATATGAGAACTCTTAAGGAGTGATGTTGTATGTGTAATGATCAGATAGTGTGGTGGTTCAGTGGTTACTACTGTTGCCTCACAGCAGGATGATCCAGTTTCTCCTGCCATCAAACAAACCAGGTTGCTTCTCCTGTCATTGTGCCCTTGATAACTGCACTGGCTTACGTCTGGAGTTGGTCCCTGGGTGCTGCATGGCAGCTGCTGCTAATGCTGAGGACGGGTTCAGTGCAGACGCTGAGGTTCCCTGTGGGTACTAATACTTTTTAAACAAGACTTGGTTTTATTAAATTGAATTTTAAATCCTTCTAAGACAAAATGACCTGCAGGCATTAAATTGAAAATCTTTAGGAATCTCCCTAGGATTATAGCACCCCTCCTTTACCATAACCATAGCAATGACCAGTGTGTGTGTGTGTGTGTGTGTGTGTGCGCGCGCATGTAGAAAAAAGGTGTAAAACTTGATTTTCTTTCTTATAGATGCTCCGTGGGCCATCCTGCTGGCCAATATTGAACCAGAGTCCACAGCAGTGACGGTCAACGGCTTGATCCCAGCTCGCTCCTATCAGTTCCGCCTCTGTGCTGTGAATGATGTGGGGAAGGGGCAGTTTAGCAAGGAGACAGAGCGGTAAGCTGAAGACGTTTTTATATGTGGTCGCACCGTCTCACATCAACATTATAAAAGCCTTCGTGTCCCTTTCAGCACACCATATTTATATATACACACATACATATATATACACGCACACACACGTCCAAGAGTCAAGAACCAGAGCAGAACTTTGTTAGTAAACAGTACATTGTGCTCGTGAAATCTGTTTCCTAGACAACCAGATTGACTGATCCCTTCAGTCAAGAGTCGAGAGAACAGGGATATACATTTAAGCCTCCCAGAGAGAATACACACACAAACGTGCGCAATCTCATGTAAACACACATTTTCAAACATACAAACACCTTCTGACTCTGAAAGCCACGGGGGGGATTTAGGTTTGAGAAAATACCACGATTGGCTTCTCTGTGGCCTCACACAACATCAAGCACCGATTCCTCCCCCTAACCCTCTTTGCCTCCTTTCTTTTCTTCCACCAGTCTGTCACGCTGCCTCCTGCTGGGAGCTCACTAGCCATAGGAGAGCCATAGGGAGCTTCATCTGTGTGTCACAGGGGCGCAGCACAGAGCTCTGCATGAGACCATTTGGTACTAAGTCAGTGCCAGTGATCTTGCTCCCATCTCTCATACGCATCTTCTCCCCAGGCACACAGGGTGTTTTATCATGGTAGAAATATAGCTTTTAGGTAGCCTAGGTATTGTTTCAGTTTCTCAGAGATGATGTCAGGTATTGCACATATTTTGGGGAGCAAAAATGCACAAGGAATGGTTATATGGTTAGTTATGGTTATGGTTAGTTATTAAGAAACTAGGACACAGATGGAAGCAGTTATAGGACACAAGATATTATTAAGAGGAAATGCTTCAGCTGAAATTTTCTCTTTAAGTTCTGCAGTGAATAGCTAGAACATTAAAACCAAAACTGCCTGCCTAATAACTCATTGGTCTCCCAGAAAATATGCCAGCTCGGACCCACTGAGGGACTGACATGAGTGGGTGAGAGGGGGGCCTGTGTGGACAGAGCTTATTCTGGTGCATCCCACCAGATCCCTGCTCCCTGAGCTTTTCCTCAGAGTTTTGTGGGGTTTTGTTATCCTGCTAAGGAAAGTCACTGCCTCCAGGACTGCTGTTTCCTGGGTGTGTGTGCTTCATCTGTACAGATGTTAATGCGGCTGCTGCTGGTCAGAGCAATATCAACATGAAGGCCAGGACCTAAAGCCTCTGCCACACAGGCCTAGAGACCAGCCGGTGGCCCCCTGGCAACCCAAAATCCTTGCAAATTCTGCTGGTGCTTTAGGTTTCCTGGCAGAAACAGATTATCAGTGTTACACACATCGCCCGGCAATGTTTTACTATTGCAGCTTATCAGTGTGTGTGTGTGTGTGTGTGTGTATGTGTGTGTGTGTGTGTGTGTGTGTGTGTGTTCTGCAGTGTTTCTCTCCCAGAGGAGCCCCCCAGTGCACCTCCACAAAATGTCATTGCTAGTGGTCGGACGAACCAGTCCATCATGATCCAGTGGCAGCCTCCACCAGAAAGCCACCAGAACGGCATCCTGAGGGGCTACATCGTTCGGTAAACTCTCCCCCCGCTCTCCACAGACACGTTCCTCTCGCCTACATTTATGTGACTGCTGAGAGTTTGCACAGTTTTTGAGGGACCGTAAAACGAGGCACTTTTTCAGGTCAAATGCTCTAACTTTATTAGCAGTGCATATCTTATCGACTTATCCCATTTAATTTGTCTTTGTCACTGGAGTGGAAAGCTGCTAGTAATAGCTGTATTTAATACATACCACTGTATTTAATATATATTTATTCATCTTGTCTGAGAGAAAAAACACAAAATTAAATTGCTGATTTTACTTCAAAAAACTTTAGTAAGGCTATTAGGTAAAGTCAGCAATATGCCAAAGTGACTGTAAATCCTGTAGGCATGTAATTAGTTTGGTTTTCTGTCAGGCTTTTTATTCATTACATCCAAATAAAACAGCAGGTGTTTTCCAGACAACACTCAGTGCTGTCAGTTTTTTTAATTGCTTCTTGGCTGGTGCTTTGTCTCCCCCTAGCAGGGATTCTAATGTACTGCTGGGCTCAGGTAAAATAATAATGTCTTTGTCAGTGAAGCAACTAAACCGTCACAAACTCTGCAAGCTCATCAACTCTGAGCCAGAGCAGGCATCCAAGTTCATGTGTGTGCATCTCAGGTACCGTCTCACTGGGCTGCCCGTGGACTACCAAATCAAGAACATTACCAGCCCAGATGTGACCACGCTGCTGCTGGAGGACCTGATCATCTGGACTAATTATGAGATTGAGGTGGCTGCCTACAACGGGGCGGGTTTGGGCACCTTCAGCCATAAGGTCACTGAGTGGACCCTGCAAGGAGGTAAGCACTCACACGGCATCCTTCTAATTCAATGTGCCTTTTTCAGTGAGTAATTTTTATTAACTGAGTATTTGTATTTTATTTTTTTGTCAGACAAGGATTCAGTACCTTACAAATACAGCGATACGACAAAAAAAAAAAAATCACACTGCCACTAACTGGCATTCGTAAGAAACACACAAACGACACGACTCTAAAATCCATAAACAGGTCCCACCACCGCAAACACACCCACAAAGAGTTCTGGTATGAGGTTTACGTACCAGAGAGAGAGTGATGGTGGTATCTGCCCTGACCTACGCAGCAGCGATCAATACTGACATCTAAACAGATGCAGGCAGACTTCCAGCAGTGAATCGAAAGGCGCTGTCACACCCTTACTTTTTGGCTTGTTTTTTGCCTTTTGCCCTTCTCTATTTTTTTCTTCCGCTCCATCTCACTTTTTCTTCCTTTCCTCATCCATCCCAGTACCCACCATCGCTCCAGGCAACGTGCAGGCCGAGGCGGTCAACTCAACAGCTATCCGTTTTACGTGGACAGCCCCTAACCCTCAGTTCATCAACGGCATTAACCAGGGCTACAAGGTCAGTAGTGTCATCACCACCAGCCATCACATCCATTGGCAGGCCTGTCACAGTTGAGCATGTAGTATTACATGTAGCAAGGGGGAGTGAAGAGCCAGGGGGTTAGCAATATTTGGTGCCAATGTGAACAATGGTTTCTGTTCACCCATTCGTCAGTCTGAGGTCATTCCCTTTATCTTTACAACCATTTCTCATACGGGACTCTGTAAAGCTGCATGCCCATAATGATAAATGTCTTCATTATTTTGTCGCAGGCTCTCAAATGTAGGCTATCTCTGCGTCTGCTGTGTGCACCTTGAATGAATGTAGCCCACAGGATTTCTCCAAACCGCATCCACGGTGCAGTTGTACTTTTCTGCTGACTCCGCTGAGACTTAATTATGTTATTGGGTTTTTCTTCTCTCTCTTTTTGTCTGTCTGTTGAATGGCAGTGCACAAGTCTTAGTCAGCTGGGTGGAAGGGTCATACTGTAAAGACCCAATCTGAATTTTAAATACCAGGATTTTCTCCCAGGATAGAGACTTAAGAAGCAGTGAGGAAAGGGGAGGTAGGTAGTTTGGACAGTGATAGAAAGTGTGGCAAAAGCAGAAAGAAGAGATGGAAAATGAAGGCAGACAATCAAGCATTTATCCCTCTGACATCCTCTTTACTTCCCTGGAAACTCTCTCACTCTGACTACTAGACACAACCCAGTAGACAAGCCACAGGGACTCATTACCAAGCAGCTACTTGGTCAGTCCAGGCCCCATTTGTAGATGCTATATGGTATGCAATGATGGGATGCTATCATGTCTCTCTTGAGCCTGCATTGGCGGAGCTACTCAGTCACTCGCCCCCAGTCAAAACCTCTTTGGGGCATTTTTCTAAATATATTTGGGAGAACGATGATGCCAAATATCTCCTCAGAGTGGCTTCGGACTACCACTGAGTGACACTACTGTTAGTTTTGTGAGAGTTATTACAGAAGAAAAAGGATTAGCTGCTTTATTTTCAACTGTTGGGGTAATTTCTTTGTTTTTCTCGGTTTTAGTTGCTGGCCTGGGAACCTGGCAAAGACGACGAAGTTGCCATGGTAACAGTCCGACCGAACTTCCAGGACAGTGTCCACGTGGGATATGTGACAGGTCTGAAGAAGTTCACCGAGTATTACACCTCTGTGCTGTGCTTCACAACACCCGGAGACGGCCCCCGCAGCCCGCCTAAAGCAGTGAGGACACACGAGGACAGTAAGGGACTTTTCTGCCACACTTTTCTCTCTCGCATGGTGGCAACACAGTGGCTCAGAGCAACACATCCTTTGGGCAGGATCTATTATTCATGCAGTAAGGAGTTGTAGAAAAGTGCTAATGAATGAGTATATTCTGTATCCAGCTACAATCATAACTGGGGTATAGTTCCCTTAGAGGTTATTTGCTAAGCATTAAAAACTCCAAATGTACCTCAGCTTGTATTCACAGTTTTTCAGATTCTCTAAGAGGTCATCAGCGAGCGGCTTTTTCCAAGTGCCAGTCAATCATCTGTGCACCTGGACTGTATGCAGAGTGAGTCACTGCCTCTTGGCTGTGCTCATTATTCTTATTTGTCCCTGTTCAGCCCCCGGTGCAGTGGGTCATCTGAGTTTTACCGAGATCTTGGACACCTCGCTCAAAGTCAGCTGGAGTGAGCCCAGCGAGAAGAATGGAGTTCTCACAGGTACAGTCACACAACTCCCAAATTATACTCGTAGCCAGAGGCAGAAAAGGTGAGAAATAGCACTTTTTCTCTTTTTTACCCCAAGGTGGTATTTGTCAGAGTTCGGCTGACAGACACCAGTCGCATGAGGCAGTGCTCAGGTTGAACTGAGACTGCAGGATTTGGTTGTATACATTGCAGCTGCTTGAACTCATTTAGCCCAGGAGAGGCTCGTTATCGTTGTTTTTGGTTTTGGTTTTGGTTTGGTTTGGTTTTTTGGATCATGCACATACTCTCCTCTCCCACGCTCTCCATATGAAATATGTCTCAATAAGACTCTCTTTGTAAGACACTGGTCAAGTTTTGTGTAATCATAAAAGAAATATACAGGCCATTTTGTGACCATTTTGGTATGAAACAGTATGGGACTAAAAGGCAAGAAGTCCTTAAATTGTCATACATAATAAAGACCAATAAAACATCAAATTGAATGATGAGGTAGAAGATGAAATCATTTCTTTCTGTAAATGTGCAGAAACAGTTCTTTGGCTTTTGGTTAAATTGCTTCTAATATCCAGTGACTGTTGTATAATACAGGGAAATGTACTGTTTCCAATTTTGGTTTACTACCACACCACCAAGTTATCAGTCAGTTAATGTGCAGTAAGTCTACAAGCAGAATATTCTTCCTGGATTATTTCATTAAGCTCTTAACTTTGTTGTGTACAAAAGAAATCTAGTAAATAAATAAAGTCAAAGCTGTGACAGGAATTTTAAACTGTTCACAAAGGTTGATGTTTACAGTAGCAGTGCAGTTTCCAACATTTTAATGTGTTGCACATTCCCAGGAGACAAACACTGACATGCCATGTGAAATTATTGATTTGGCAAGAAATGCTGCTTAATGCTTTGTGCAATCACATGAAAAGAGCTGCTGGCCAAGGAGCAAATTGCATTAACTTTGAGAGGGCGAGCATGTGTGTGTCTGTGTGTGTATGGGAGTGGGCGGAGGATGTGTGAGTGCAGGGAGGTATAATCACAGGCTTATTTAATTTGCTATATTCAATTTTTGATGAAGTTAATTTAATATTTCTGTTAGCTTGCCCCGTAGCATGCAAGCCTTGAGTTGCTATTATAGTAAAACTGCTGTCAAATTTTCCCGTGGAGGATTCTCTATCTGTCCATGTTAACTCATCAGTGCTTCTCCTCAGGTTACCGCATTTCTTGGGAGGAGTACAACCGAACAAACACCAGAGTCACCCACTACCTGCCCAATGTCACCTTAGAGTACAGGGTCACCGGACTCACTGCTCTCACCACCTACACTATTGAAGTGGCAGGAATGACCTCCAAGGGCCAGGGCATGCTGTCCTCCTCCACCATTTCCTCTGGTGTCCCACCAGGTCAGTAACCAAGCCATCTGTTCAGATGTACCGGGGCCAGTAAGTCCAAAAAAATCTCACTCCAGATGATATGAAAGTGGTCACTAAAGCAGCTTTTAAACATGAACTGCAGCACTGAACTTTTCTAAATATCAGCAGGCAGAGGTACACATGAGAACACAAACCGATGCAGTTTATCGGGCGTTCAATGGTCTTTAACCTGCGGAGTCTGTGTGGGGGTCAGTGTGCACAAATCGTTGCCAGTGTGAGAAAAACACATGAAAAGTTGTGTGACTTCACAGCCTGTGAGTGGTCGTCTACTCAGACTTCAGGCCTGCGCCAAACAAAGGACAATGTTAGGGTAGGATTATGATTTTCCCCATATTATCTGCAGTTCAGGTGTGAAAATGGATTAAGACACATTCCTCCACTGCATCAGAGGTAAATGAAAATTTTCTTGCTCACAAAACTGTAACTTTGAGTCTGAACTGGACATATTCACTCTTTCAGACGCTGGAGTCTACATTTCACACGCTGCGGTCCAGTCCCAAAGTGTCAGTTTGTGATAAAAATCTAATTTTTTTTATTTTGTTAAAAGTTTGAATCCTCATTCAGTCTCATTGTAAACATCATCAGCCTTCATTTCTCAGTATTTGGAGAGCACCCTGCAGAGCAGAAGGCATTATGTGGAGAGGTGGTGGCATGTTGTGAAAGTAAATTCAGGGATGCTTTACATGACACCACGTATTAGAAAAAATACCTTTATATTTTGTTTTAAGCATGCTTAGAAAATACCTGCCTTTCTCCAGGCTGTGTGCAATTAACAAACATAAAACTTTAACAAAGCTCAATTAATTCTCAACTATTCAGATTAATGAGCAGCGGGGGACCTTTACCGAACCGTCCCTTCCTGTAGATTTACTGTTACACAGTGAACTTGGTGAACACACTCAGTGCTGTCTGGCGCCAGACACAATGAAATCTGACCCCAGTCACCTCATCTCGGACAGAAGCAAAAAAACCTGCGCATGCACGTATCTGCACGGCATTCACAAAATAATAGCTCCCTCGATAACATTAAGGACGATTACAGTGTTTAATGATTTCATATTTGCAAAAACTGTGCGACAGAAACACAATGCCCGCATCAATTACTGGAGCTACATTCAGAGGCTGTGCATCTGTGAAACCTGTGCGTGACAGCCTGTTTTATTGAGAACGGGCCTCAGTGCAGCACTTATGTTCCCCAGAATAGCAATTACTCCCATTGTATAGGTATAAAGGAAACGCCTATGTGCCTACAACTGTACTGTAATGACCCAGCTAAAAGCAGCTTCAATAATCAGTCATGCAAATAATTTAGAGGTGGGAATTTTACAGCAACACATAATCTGCATTTCATTATGACTGAATACACTCACATTTAAGCAATCTTGGAAAAACTGCTTAGTACCCCCATGGCACTAATGATATCTTTTTAATGTTAGGTCATACCGGCGAGCTATGGTTTGCATTAATGTCTTCAACTAGATTTTATGTGAGCTGAATTGTGCTTTGGAAAGAGGGGCTCACCTAGTAGGTTTAATGTTTAAGTACAGAAAAGTATGCAGCTAAAAAAAAGGACCAAGAATGAATATATATATATATATATATATATATATATATATATATATATATATATATATATATATATATATATATATATATATATATATATATATACACATATGGCATGCTGCTGTTCTTTGAATTCACCATTTTCAGGTTTGTTTCCCCCTCCAGGATTACCAGTGAATAATCCATTCTTATTGTTTATTCAGCTCAAGTGTAAACAAGTAGGATATCAGATTGAATCATATCTCCAGATAACTGCAGTGTAATTGACATTCATGGCATTGTCTCCATCTGTGTACTGTGTGTAAGCATCTTTTCCAAATCTAATCTCCTTTCGGTGTCTTGGCTGAAGGTGGGAGCACCGGGGAGAGAACAGGACGACTTAGCAGAGAAATGTACACGTGCAGTATCTGTACTGCCACAAGAGGGTGCTGTGGTTGATGGATTTTCCCATGCAGTCCACAAACTCAAAAACTACCCTGTGGCAGAGGGAAAATATCCATAGTAGTATCACCCCGTTATTTTTGTATGCTTCTCGTTGTTCAGCTTTGACTCGTCTAATCTGTTTTTCTCCGCAGAGCTTCCTGGGCCTCCTACCAACATGGCCATTTCCAACATTGGCCCACGCTCCATCAACCTGCAGTTCAAACCTGGCTATGATGGCAAAACTTCTATTTCCCGTTGGCTGGTGGAGGCCCAGGTGAGGCAAATTTCAACCACAACTCATGTACCGATTTTTTTTTATTTTTTGGAGTCCTTGGCAGAAATTCAGCAGTTCCTCAGACAGAGGTATGCTGTTGTTATCTGCAGTATTTGTCACCTCTCTGTTGTCTTGGTCCCAGGTGGGTGCGGTAGGAGAGAATGAGGATTGGGTGGTGGTCCACCAGGTATTCAACGAACCTGAGGCTCGCTCCTTAGAGGTGCCAGGTCTCAACCCATTCACCTTATACAGGTAACGCACCGGGAACTCCTTCAGTTTGCCTCCCGTTAATCTTTCCTCTGCACCTGAGAGTAACTTTTTTTGGTTCAGATGGGCATCTAATTTTATGGTTTTATAGGCATCTAAAGTACACTCATTTTTGTTACAAAAGTAACAAAGGACCATCACACACATACTACAGATTTATTATTTATTATTATTGTTGTTAAAGTCCTATTAGGTATGAACAGCTCATAATCCCAGTATCCTCTTTGCGGTGCCAGTTGATATTGAAATGAAGCGTGTGCCTTTTGTATCTGTGTGCTCATTTCATTTCTGCAGATCCCAGCAGCTTAACTTCTTATGTTTTCCTTTGATTTGGATTCCAGATTCAAGTTTTTTAACTGTATGCCTGATTTTTATCTTGGCTTGTTTTTCACCATCACATTCACTGTAAGCAATTAGCATTTCACTGAACCTTCGCTAAAGGCTCACAGCAGCTATAGTTCTCATCATTCCAACATCAGCACTGACACGTTTCATTTCAATATAGTTAAATGCAAAATTTAGTTGTTTTGCATATTCAGGCCATAATACAAATAAGCCCCCCTCTCAGCATATTCATGCTTTATTCATATTCAGTGCTCTGATCTTGTTCAAATGCAATAAGCCTCATGTAAGAGGATGCAAGTGCGACCATAATGCTGATCACTGCAGGTTCATTTTGAGCTGCCAGATTCAGAGTTTCAGGACTGCAGCTTAAATCAGGTGAGCATTTTCCACAAGATGCATTTGTATAATGATGTTCAAATCCATATACCAGGTTCCGGATGCGTCAGGTAAACATAGTGGGTACCAGTCCTCCCAGCCAGCCCTCCAGAAAGATTCAGACCCTACCAGCTCCACCCGACATGGCCCCTGCCAACGTCACCCTGCGCACCGCGAGCGAGACGAGCCTCTGGTTACGATGGATGGTGAGTGGAAATCTTCTTCTATTGTATTTTTATTGTTTGTGACACTGTGGAAGAAAAAAAAACAAAAACTTCTGTGCTGAAGAAACCAGGCCTTTTTAATCCAACTTTTCTCTCCATCCTCTCCTAATGCTCACGTCCAGCCTTTGCCTGAATGGGAATATAATGGAAATGCAGAGCAGGTGGGCTACAGGGTTCAGTACTCCCGTGCAGGCTCACAGGGCCATCCGCTCACCCATGTTATTACTGACCGTCTGGAGAGAGAGTTTACTATTGAGGACCTGGAGGAGTGGACAGAATATGAGGTCAGGGTCCAGGCTGTCAACGGCATTGGAGTGGGACCCTGGAGCCAGCCAGTCAGAGGCAGGACCCGGGAATCTGGTGAGGTCCACGTTGTGCAAAAACACTGTTTGTTTGGAAAAGTAATGCACAATTAGTCAAAAGTCTCTTTTTTTCTGTTAAAGGTCAAATTCCCAAAATGCCTCACACATATTTCTGTGTGAACACATTTTCACAAAGCCAAACTAAAAACACCCTCATTACTTCTGTGACACTGTATTTGCAGCATCTGTGCTGAATGTCTTTATTATTAGTCATATTAGAGGTGTCAAACAAACACTTAACACTTTGCCATATGGTAAATCCATGAGCAGATTGTTTCCTGCTCACGTGCCCTGCTAGAGTCTTTTTAATAGCCCTCTTTAATATATGCAAAGACACTGCTTTTCCATCCTTCCTACCGCTTTCATGCCTCTCGCTCAGCATTGGGCAGAAAGGAATGGAAGGAGCTAAGAATGGAGTCTGAGGAAATGGAGAACACATGGACTTAAATGTGGAATTCTTGTGCTCGTTTTTCCACACACTCCAGCGAATTCTTTGGAATCAGGCATATTGTCCAAGGATGAGTGCCAAGGAAGAGAAGAGCCTTGTTCTTGAGGGGTTTTTTCAGCAGGCCAAAAGAATATGAGCTTCTATGTGCATACACAAGCACAAATAATGAATCCACTTGTCTATTTTAGATCCATGTGTACACAATAATAACCCACATGCACAGGATATGTGACAGATTTTTCAGAATATATGGCAAACTGCAGACTATCCAGGCATGTTTTCACCCCAATGATCTCCCTGTTTTTTTTCCCAGTTCCCTCCAGTGGTCCCACAAACACATCTGCCTTTGCCACCACTTCTAGCAGCATCTTGGTGCGCTGGTTTGAAGTCCCAGAGCCCGACAGGAACGGTCTCATTCTGGGCTACAAGGTCTATTTGTGCTTTTTATGTTTGGCAGCTATACCCTGTTTATTGACTGAGCTTTCCGAGGCGTCTAATTAGTTTGGAAAAACCTCAGCTATTTTATGCAGTAAACTGCTCAGCGTGGTTGTGGTTTGCGAGGCTGTTTGTCCTACTTAATTTCCATATTCACTTTCCCCAACTTCTTTCTCCTGTCTCCTCACCGAGTCAGGTGGTGTATAAAGAGAAGGACTCAGACAGCCCGGTCCACTTCTGGACAGTAGAGGGGAACGCCACACACAGTGTCCAGCTGACTGGTCTGGGGAAATATGTGCTCTATGAGATCCAAGTTCTGGCTTTCACACGGATTGGGGATGGACGGCCCACCTCTCCGCCCATCCTTGAAAGGACTTTGGATGATGGTAGGAGCATTGGGTAGAGCAAGATTGAGCGTTACAGTTCTGTAAAAATAAATAGTAATGATATTGTAATAATTGTTTAATAGTGGAGATTCTTCTGTCTTTCTTTTTTGGACCTTAAATGGTGAAAAGGCAGGTGGTGTTTTTAAGTTAAAATCTGTGTCTCCTGCTCACAGTCCCCGGACCTCCGGTGGGGATCCTGTTCCCTGAAGTCCGAACCACTTCAGTCCGCCTTATTTGGCAGTCCCCCGCCCAGCCAAATGGCATTATACTTGGTTAGTAACATACAGTTTTTCTCTTTAATAAATGAGGGTTTTTTAATTAAAATTTGGCTCTTAATTCTGGTCTACAGATCCAGTATTGCTCTCATCCTGTAGCATCAGTATTGGAAAAGAAAGCAGCAGTTTTTGCTCCTGATGATTATAAACATACTCTTGCAAAGTTTCTTTCTTTTTTTTTCTTTTTTTTCCAACTAAGTGGATTAGACCGTACTCGTTGGGGGAAATCAAGTCTTGTTATTTTCCGGTTTGTAATAAAGGGACTGGGATTTACTTGTTGGCTTATTGGGGATTTCCTTGTGAGTATTTATTCCATTAAACATCTGTTGGATAATTTAGTTGAAACTGTCCGGTGTGACAGGCCTGCACAGTAGCATGCAGGAGTAGATGCTAATGAAATCCTGTCAAAAGGAACACAGCTGTCCACAGCACAGCTTCATTTCCCTTTTAATAACAATATAAACACCAGTTTCTTCCAATGCTCCTGAAATACGCCGTTCAGTCTAACCCAGAGCTTCTCTGACAGCTTTATTAAGACCATTTATCTCTTCTGCAGCCTACCAGATCACGTACCACCTCAACTCCACCAACAGCAACACAGCCACGGTGGACGTCCTGAACCCCAGCGCTCGCCAGTACACAGTGACTAACCTCAAGGCAGAAACTGTCTATGTGTTTCGCATCACAGCACAGACAAGGAAAGGCTGGGGTGAGGCGGCCGAGGCCCTCGTGGTTACCACAGAGAAAAGAGGTACCTCCATGTTTATTTTTATACTGACATATTAGAGTGCTGGATATGTGGAGGGTGATAAAAACAGCAGTTTGACTGAGAAAATGGAAAAAAAGGAAAAAGATGCTGGTGAAGTGTAACAGCAACGTAATTTGTATTTCACTAACAAAGCAGGAAATATAGTAACAGTTGTATAAATGGTGCTGACACCTGAGACCAGGCACAGGTGTATGATCTCAGTAATGGCACAACATACAGAGAGCTGTACTGAGCCTTCATTGCACTTAGTTCATTTCCAGTCAACAGTTCAGCGAGCAGATGTGTTTTCCAGAGCAGTGTCTGTGCCCTGTGGGTATTTATCGGGAGCGCTCTGATGTCGTTGTGAGAATGCATCAGTCCATCTGCTTCCCTCAAGGCACGCTGTGGATTGTGTACTATGCAACTTTAGTTTCTCAGCTACTTTTCATTCCAGCATCAGAATCCCACTTTTTTTTCTTGTCAGCTCAACATAGCTCACATAAGTGTGAGCAGATGAAAAATGAGAGGTGTATATTTTTGTGCTCTTTCTAATAACTCTAAAAATATTCAATTTTCCCCAATTCATCCGATCACATGCGATCCTTTACATACAGCTTTAATGTCTGTTGTTCATGCATCCTGCTGTCCGTTTCTCCTTCCCTTACTTGCTCCTGCTCTTGTTCCAGCTCATCCTCAGCCCACCAGCCGCCCCCTGGTTCCTCAGAAAAATGTCCAGGCTCGCCAGGTGTTGCTTTCATGGGAGCCAGGTAGCGACGGCCTGTCTCCTGTGCGTTACTACACGGTCCAGTTGAGAGAACTTCCTGACAGCAACTGGACTGTCCACTCAGCCTCCGTCAGCCACGAGGCCACATCCTACATAGTATCCAGGTAGAGTGTACTCATCAGGTAACAGCTTCTTGTTACAATAAGGGGTGAATTTTTTTATTCCCGTTATCAGAACAGATGTTGCCTTCTCACACTCGTCGCTGATGCATTCTCTTAAATATTCCCCTAGCTGCAGTGCAGCTGTGTCCTTTTAAATGTTACCAGGCGATTGCTGTTTGGACTGCAAACAATGGAAATACATGTGACAAACACAAATCTGAAATTGCATTTGCCATTAAGGTCCCAGTCTGGTTTAAAGCATGTGTGATAGTTTGCTTGTAAACCTTGTAGCTCGTGCAGCGAGACCTGCTCTCGTTGATGTGTGGGGTTTAAAAAGTTCAAAGTTTCGGAGCTGAAGTTTGTGATTAAGATTGATGGGCTTTTCTGTGCTTTCATTTCTAAGGCTGAAGCCCTTCACATCTTACCAGTTCAGAGTAAAAGCCACAAATGACATCGGGGACAGCGAGTACAGTCAGGAAAGTGAAGCAATCACAACTCTACAGGATGGTAAGAGGAACGTTATGAGCATTGTTCACAGCATCAACATCTGATGACACGATGAGTGCATTAAGAAGAAAATGTGTTTTTGGTTGTCTTTGGTTGTTGTTGACTAAAGTTATATTTGATGTTATTACACTCAAATATCTTAAAGTCAGCTGGCTTAGCTTATGCTACAGTCACACTGGGGAAAACAGTGGCTGGAGACCTGCAATCCCATTGTCTTTGAAACGGCTGCGTCAAGGTCAAGGACCGGGTCTGCAGCTACTTGCAGTCATCTGCCATTTTCAAAATGATACCCGTGCATCAAGACAGCACCAAAACAAAGTCAGTCGGTCTGGAGCTCATGGGGTGAGGATGAGAAAGGTGGTGGATCAGCCCTAAACTAGACAGGAGCAGCTTTTTAGTGATCTGAAGGCAGTTTGGACCACAGTCACCAAGAATGCCACTGTTAACACACTGCACTGCAATGGATTTAAATCTTGCAGGGCATGCACAGTCTCCCTGCTAAAGAAGTCACATGTGCAGGCCCGTCTTATGTTTGCCAGTGACCATCTAAATGATTCAGAGAAAGTGCTGTGGTCAGATGAAACCAAAATCAAGCTCTTTGGCATCAACTCGACCTGAGTATGAGCCAAAGACCAGCATCCCCACAGTCAAGCACAGAGGTGGAAACATGATGCTTTGGGGCTGATTTTCTACTAAGGGTGCAGAACAGTTTCATCATATTGAGGGGCCAGTTGACGGGACCATCTGTCATGGCCGGGGAGGAAACAGGCAAGGAAGGGCAACCGCGCAGGACACCAGAGGTAAACATCACTTAAAAGGGTATTTATTTACATAGGGAAAAACACATACAAAAAACCTTGGAAGGGGGACGAAGGGAGACGACGGGCAGACACAGGGAGCACAGGAACACACGGGCACACAACGTCAACGACGCGACAAGGAACACATGGAAACTGAGGGCTTAAATACACACTGGGTAATCAGGGCAAGAGGAAACAGCAGGGAACAACAGGTGAGGCAAATGAAACTAATTACACAGGGGAAGCAAAGCTGAACACAAAGCACAGGAAAACCAGACTGTCAAAATAAACAGGAAGTGACAAACCAAGGAACATACTGACTAAACACGGGGAACAGGCACAGACTCAGGACAGAGACGCAGACATATCACAACACTAGGAAACACAAGACATCAACCTACTGGGAGGACACACTCAGGAAATAAACTAACACAAAACGCTGGGCCAACGGCCCAGGACATGACAGTACCCCCCCCTCAAAGGCCGGCTCCCGACGGCCAAAACAAGAAACAAAACCAGACCAGGGCGGGAGGCGGGGGACCAGGAAGGAGGGCCCGAAACAAAAACAGACAGGGAGCAAACAAAGTCAGGAACAAACCCAAAAACACAAGGAAGCACTGGAGCAAGGGTAGAGCAAGAGGGCAAAAAACAATAAGCAAAAGGAACAGAACAAAGAAAAGCAATGGCACAAGCTGAATAACAGTCCAAAAACCAGAGCAAAACACGGGGATGAGAAAACAAAAAACAACCGGACGAAATAAAAAGCGACAGCACAAGGCCGGAGAGCTCCAATGTCCAAAAACAGGGGGTCAAAACAAGGAACAGTTCAGGAGCTATGACAAAACAAAAACAGCAGGGGAAAAAACAGTCCACAGTTCAGGGGAGTCAGTGGGAAATCCAAAACAAAAAACACACAGTTCAGGAGGCCGCAGGGGCCAAGGGGCCACAAAGCAAAGTCCCAACGAGGGAGGCTGACCGCGCTCCCAGCGGCGGCGGCGACGAGGACGAGGAGGAATCACTGGAGGCCGACCGCGCTCCCAGCGGCGGCGGCGACGACAAGGGGGAGTCACTGGAGGCCGACCGCGCTCCCAGCGGCGGCGGCGACGACGAGGGGGAGTCACTGGAGGCCGACCGCGCTCCCAGCGGCGGCGGCGACGACGAGGGGGAGTCACTGGAGGCCGACCGCGCCCCCAGCGGCGGCGGCGACGACGAGGGGGAGCCACTGGAGGCCGACCACGCTCCCAGCGGCGGCGGCGACGACGAGGAGGAGTCACTGGAGGCCGACCGCGCTCCCAGCGGCGGAGACGAGGAGGAGTCACTGGAGGCCGGCTGCGGGGCATGCGGCGGCGACGACGGGGAGCAAACACTGGAGGCCGACCGCGGGGCGTGCGGCGGCGGAGACGAGGTGCAGGCACTGGAGGCCGACCGCGGGGCATGCGGCGGCGGAGAAGGGCGACCCCGGGCTCTGGTGGGGAACCCTCGGGCGACGTGGAGCGCTCGGACTGAGCAGAGACCCCCACCGGCTCGGACTGAGCGGGACCCCCTGGCTCGGAGCGCTCGGACTGAGCGGAGACCCCCATCGGCTCGGACTGAGCGGGACCCTCGTGCGCGGAGCGCTCGGACTGAGCGGGACCCTCTGGCTCGGAGCGCTCGGACTGAGCGGGACCCCCTGGCTCGGAGCGCTCGGACTGAGCGGAGACCCCCATCGGCTCGGACTGAGCGGGACCCTCGTGCGCGGAGCGCTCGGACTGAGCGGGACCCTCTGGCGCGGAGCGCTCGGACTGAGCGGGACCCCCTGGCGCGGACTGAGCGGAGACCCCCATCGGCTCGGACTGAGCGGGACCCTCTGGCGCGGAGCGCTCGGACTGAGCGGGACCCACAGGCGCGGAGCGCTCGGACTGAGCGGGACCCCCTGGCTCGGACTGAGCGGAGACCCCCATCGGTTCGGACTGAGCGGGACCCTCTGGCGCGGAGCGCTCGGACTGAGCGGGGCCCTCTGGCGCGGAGCGCTCGGACTGAGCGGAGACCCCCACCGGCTCGGACTGAGCGGGACCCTCTGGCTCGGAGCGCTCGGACTGAGCGGAGACCCCCAACGGCTCGGACTGAGCGGAGGCTAGAGCGGAAGCCGACTGAGGACGAGGGAGAGCGGGCAGCAGCACTGCTGAAGGCCAAGATGCTGTAGAGGACCGGAGTGCCGGCTGGGTGGTCGTCATCCTGGGCAGCAGGGGCTGCTCAGGGGACAGTTTGGGTGTGTCAAACGACGGCTGCGTGGAAGCAGGCCGGGAGATGACTGGCTGCGTGGAAGCAGGCCGGGAGACGACTGGCTGCGTGGAAGCAGGCCGGGAGCCAGAGAGAGCGGGCTGTGAGCTAGGGAGATCTGGCTGCGTGGAAACAGACCGCGAGCCAGAGAGAGCAGACTGCGTGGAAGCAGACCGAGAGCTAGGGAGATCTGGCTGCGTGGAAACAGACCGAGAGCTAGGGAGATCTGGCTGCGTGGAAACAGACCGAGAGCTAGGGAGATCTGGCTGCGTGGAAACAGACCGAGAGCTAGGGAGATCTGGCTGCGTGGAAACAGACCGAGAGCTAGGGAGATCTGGCTGCGTGGAAACAGACCGAGAGCTAGGGAGATCTGGCTGCGTGGAAACAGACCGAGAGCTAGGGAGGGCTGGCTGCGTGGGAGCAGGCTGAGAGCTAGCTGACACTGGGGCCTGAGAGGGAGCTGACACTACTGGAGCTACAGAAGGAGCAGGAGCTGAGGGAACTGGGACCAAAACCGAAGGAACTAAGACAGGGGCTGAGGGAACTGACTGAGAGGGCACTGAAACAGCTGACACTGGGGACCGAGGAAGAGTTACTGGAGTTGACTGAAGGCGAGGGAGAGCGACTGGAGCTAGAGCTGACTGAGACCCTGCTGCTGCAGCTAACACAGAAAACCGATGCGAAGGCTTGGACCTGGCTGCCCCCACCCACGGAACAGGTGCGAGTGCCGAGGTCAGCCCGTCCGTGGCTGCCCCCACCCGCGGAACAGGTGCGAGTGCCGAGGTCAGCCCGTCCGTGGCTGCCCCCACCCGCGGAACAGGTGCGAGTGCCGAGGTCAGCCCGTCCGTGGCTGCCCCCACCCGCCGAACAGGTGCGAGTGCAGAGGTCAGCCCGTCCGTGGCTGCCCCCACCCGCCGAACAGGTGCGAGTGCAGAGGTCAGCCCGTCCGTGGCTGCCCCCACCCGCCGAACAGGTACAGGTGCAGGGGAAGCTGGAGCTAAGGGAGCTGGAGCAGGGTGAACAGAGGGAGCTGGAGCTAACTGAGGGGTCTGGGACTGCGACTGAGGAGGAGCTGGAGCTACAGCTGACATGGAACACTGCGACTGAGGGGGAGCTGGAGCTACGGCTGACATGGAACACTGCGACTGAGGGGGAGCTGGAGCTACAGCTGACTTGGAACACTGCGACTGAGGGGGAGCTGGAGCTACAGCTGACTTGGAACACTGCGACTGAGGGGGAGCTGGAGCTACAGCTGACTTGGAACACTGCGACTGAGGGGGAGCTGGAGCTACAGCTGACTGGGAAGACTGCGACTGAGCAGGCGCTACAGCTGACTGAGGCGAGAGTGGCTGGGGAGGAGCACGGCGACGCCGGGAGCGCTGCTTCCTTCGCGTTCTGTTGGAGTGGGAAGCACGATTCTCAGCATCCAGGATGTCCACCAGCAGAGGTGAATCAATAAGCTCCACATCATCTGGCAGCCAAGAGAGGTCTGGGGAGGCGGTGGGCTGTGGGTGAAAGGATGAAAATGACGAGGTGGGAGAGGTGAGTTGAAGGGATGACGGCGGATCCGGAAAGCGAGGCAGCGCCTGTGGTGCTGAGCTGCAGTGGTGCGGAGGAGACGACGGAGGTGAGATGACCGGCTGCAGGAGAGGTGAATTAGTGATGGCTTGGAGGAAAAAGGTTGTGTCCTTGCCCTGGACAGGGCGACCAATATTATACAGTTTAGCTTGTAAGTTTTTCCGGAGCATGATTATGGAATGGGCAAGGGAGGCAGTGTCAGGATGGGTGAGGAGCCAAGTGGAGGAAGAAAAAAGTCTGCAGCAGAAAATTGCCTGAATAATCTGACGGGGTTCATCAGTGGCATGAATGATGTTCCTGGAGAGATCTATGAGCTCCAAAATCACTTCCTCTTGCTCGGAGGGGCTCCTGGTATCCGCGGGGTCCATAGTCTGGTCGCGTCGTTCTGTCATGGCCGGGGAGGAAACAGGCGAGGAAGGGCAACCGCGCAGGACACCAGAGGTAAACATCACTTAAAAGGGTATTTATTTACATAGGCAAAAACACATACAAAAAACCTTGGAAGGGGGACGAAGGGAGACGACGGGCAGACACAGGGAGCACAGGAACACACGGGCACACAACGTCAACGACGCGACAAGGAACACATGGAAACTGAGGGCTTAAATACACACTGGGTAATCAGGGCAAGAGGAAACAGCAGGGAACAACAGGTGAGGCAAATGAAACTAATTACACAGGGGAAGCAAAGCTGAACACAAAGCACAGGAAAACCAGACTGTCAAAATAAACAGGAAGTGACAAACCAAGGAACATACTGACTAAACACGGGGAACAGGCACAGACTCAGGACAGAGACGCAGACATATCACAACACTAGGAAACACAAGACATCAACCTACTGGGAGGACACACTCAGGAAATAAACTAACACAAAACGCTGGGCCAACGGCCCAGGACATGACACCATCTACTGTAACATCTTCGACAACAACCTTGTTCCCTCAGCCAGAACACTGAAGATGGGTCGTGGATGGGTCTTCCAGCATCACAGTGACCCGAAACATACCACCAAGGCAGCAAAGGAGCAGCTAAAAAAGAAGTACATTAAGGTCATGGAGTGGCCGAGCTGATTTCCAAACCTCAGTCCTGTAGAAAATCTGTGGAGGGAGCTGAAGCTTTGAGTTTCCAATCAGCAGCCAAGAACCCTAAAGGATTTAGAGAGTTTCTGTGAAGAGGAGTGGCCAAAATGTCTCCTGAGATTTGTGCCAACCTGGTGACCAGCTACAAGAAACATCTTACCAATGTGCTTGCCAACAAGGGTTTCTCCACCTACTGTCATGTTTCGCTTGGGGATCTAATTCATATTTCAATCAATTACTTGCAGATCAATTCACAGACTTTAGACATACACTATAGGCAATCGGCAACTTAGCTTTTTTATAGAATAAAAACAGTCGGCAACCAGTTGAGATCCTATTGCAAAGAAACACATTGCAGACAAGTTGCACTCACTGACGCAAAGTGACTTTGATTGATTGATTGCACTGTGCTGGCAATCTGTCTGCATCTATAAATTAGACAGTAACTATTTGTAAACCTTCACCAATCAGTCTGAGCGTGATTGTAGTCCAAGTCAAAATGTGATTGTTTGGAGACAGGTTGCCTCCGACCAGGCGATCCGTGCAATCACCTTGCAATCAAAAGTCTCCCAGAGGTTGAGGGTGTTCCGGGTTCAGGTTGCCATCCTAGTGTGACTGAGCCTTTGGCACAAACCTGGTATGAAGTTGTAAATATCTTGTCTGGCTTAGTCTGTAGGTACAACATCTGCCTCTAAAGCTCACTCATCTGTAATTTGTTGAATGTATGCATGTGTCATATTGATGCATAGTCCTTTTATGGTGTGTTATGCAAGACATTTTCTTGGCTTGACTTCCTTTACTGACACTGTCAGTTTGTCAGCCAGCATGGACTCTAATGTTAAAATGCACACATAACAGTTATTGATCCATTTTCACAAAATGATTACTTTGCGGTATCAAACAATTGTGTGGTATCTTTGATATTCATGTACTGTATCATATATTCATTCAGTATTTAGGTTAAATATTAACACTGTTATAGAAAGAAAAGTCTGAGGTACGACTTTGAGTTGTATCGTTATGAATATTTGATGTTTGCATTAATGAGCGTTTTGTTGTCATCGGGATATTGCTGCTGAACTATCACGTGTGAACGATCATCAGACCAGAGAGAAGAACAGGTCTCCCTCTGGTGCTTACTGAACTAAAGAAACTCTGCTGATCCTTCCCTCTGCTACTTCTGACTCATCAGTTGTTTGGCTGTTGTGTATTTATGCTCCATGAATGCCACTGCACATGGATAGGTTACCATCTTGAATTGTGCAGATTTTCAGGTCAATTTAGCTAATTTGTTTCACTTTTATTACCTCAGTGCCTGACGAAGCACCCACAATTCTCTCTGTCACGCCGCACACAACAACATCAGTGCTGATCCGCTGGCAGGTAAGGACAAATACAATAACTTTATATGTCGCTACATATTTTACTGTTTTGGAAATCCATGAACTAGTCAAGTCTGAGAAAGTGGCTTCTAATGACAGAGCGTGATACAGTACTGCACAGCAAGGCCTATACTTACAGTACACACACTGCACACTGTGTAATAAAAACACCTTCTCCCACACTCACACCTGAATTAACAGATCATAAAAAGAAAACAGACCCAGTTTTAGTTTTATGGAGAACACTTGTAGAGTTTATGAGGATTTTTTTTAATTCTCTCCTGTGAGCCTGTTCCCCCATTGCTCAGCCACAGGGGATTTTCCTTCATTACTCAACCTGTGGATGAGTAATTAGTGTGATGATTTTCTTTCTGTCTGTGTATAAAAATTACTGCAAGTCTTCGCTGCTGATGACAAGTCAGCGACAAAACTGTGATGCAGCGTTTGTTCTTTATTCAGTGAAGCAAGAACGACAAAATTCCTGTAAAATCAGCTTTTTTCTGACCTTCAAACTAAATAAACTTGGGTCACATGCAGGTCTGCAGTGATCTGCTACATTTGACTAACATTAACTACACATCTTTGTCCTCAGCCCCCCTCTGAGGAGAAGATAAACGGTATCTTACTGGGCTTTCGGATTCGGTACCGGGAGCTGCTGTATGACCGTCTGCGCAGTTACATCCACACAGTCAACAGTGCGTCCGCCTGGGCTGAGCTCTCCGGTGAGGAGCAACTGCTACCAACAAAACACATTTCATCATGCCACCGCCTACACCACAGGATCCTAACAAAAATCGACTGTGTACTGTAACAGCTGTGTACTGCATGAAATCTAACTCTCCAGTGTGTGAGATGAAATGTGACATTATGAATTTAGGAAATAACCAAGGATAGAAATTACACATCAAAAAGAATACTTTACACTTTACACTTTCATTGAGTAACACATAATTATAAGTCTGTTATGGCTGACGATTCATACGCTGCCTTTATGCGTCAGCAGCACCGTTTCCATTAGAGGAAAATTCTCACAAAGGCCTAACTGTTGCCAAGATTTCCCCACTGGTCTTGACACTTCACAGCAAAACATTTCATCTTGTGATCAGTGGTTATCAGCTGCAGGCTATTATTAGGCTTACTCTGCAGCCCTCGCTCTTTCTACTGCTTTGTGAAACTTGGCCTATAATTTTACTCTTGTTGGCTCACTCTGTTGCTCATTCAGAGCTATGATCACGTTGGGTTGTTTGTTTTATGATAATGTCGCTGCCCTCATTAACACCTAAAAATGTGAGACTTTGAACTCTACCACCTTCGTCTCCAACTGTTCTCATTTCTCCTTTTTCTGTCTCCTACCTGCAGCCCCCTACAGCATCCGAAATCTGACTGATTCAGCGCTCACCCAGTACGAGTTAGACAGTAAGTTTGTGTTACATCTTTGTCTCACAACACATACACTCAATAATTCAGTCCTCAGACAAATTAGGTTGGAAAAAAAAAGACATTTTCCTTTTGGATCTCAATTTTTTCTCAAGTGCCCCTCAAACTAGAACAGAGAAAGCCGAGTGTTAAGCAAATTAACACAACATTTGGCTGCTTATAATCACATTGCCTGGTACAAACACTTCTACTGAGGCCAATGGAGCGCTTTGTACACAGAGATTCTTGAACGCTGAATACACAAGCATGCCTGGTCCAGCATGCTCTTTGGTTTGCACATGTCAGCTTATTTGGATGAGCACTGCAAAAGCAGATGGTCACATATTTCTCCTGTACCCCCACAATGCAGGATTCAGCAGTCTCATAATTACAGTGAATTTGTAATTGAAATAGAAATGTCTTCTGAGGGCAGCAGTAAAATTGTGTTAAATTCCTTGCAGTGGTGTTGTGTAGGTGGATGAGAAGCCATTCAGGGACCTTTTTATTACATTTGCTATTTAACTAATTGTTCGGGGCATGGGGGGTGGGGTGGGGGGTGCTGAAACAGGTGGGAGGTCAGCAGACCTCTTGATGGTCACCTGCAGAGCAATTCTGAGTTTCAAAAATGGGAAAATATTCCCATGTGCAGATTTAGCATATACACATCTCAAAAAAATAAAGGGGACACTCAAATAATACATCCTAGATCTGAATGAATGAAATATTCTCATTGAACACTTTGTTCTGTACAAAGTTGA
Source organism: Archocentrus centrarchus (assembly GCF_007364275.1). Lineage (NCBI taxonomy): Eukaryota > Metazoa > Chordata > Actinopteri > Cichliformes > Cichlidae > Archocentrus > Archocentrus centrarchus. The sequence continues at coordinate 30,196,270 of NC_044364.1, read as the reverse complement.
ATGTGCTGACAACAAAATCACACAAAAATCATCAATAGAAATCAAATTTATTAACCAATGGAGGCCTGGATTGGGAGTCACACACAAAATTAAAGTGGAAAAACTCACTACAGGCTGATCCAACTTTGATGTAATGTCCTTAAAACAAGTCAAAATGAGGCTCAGTATTGTGTGTGGCCTCCACGTGCCTGTATGACCTCCCTACAATGCCTGGGCATGCTCCTGATGAGGTGGTGGATGGTCTCCTGAGGGATCTCCTCCCAGACCTGGACTAAAGCATCTGCCAACTCCTGGACAGTCTGTGGTGCAACATGACGTTGGTGGATGGAGCGAGACATGATGTCCCAGATGTGCTCAATTGGATTCAGGTCTGGGGAACGGGCGGGCCGGTCCATAGCTTCAATGCCTTCATCTTGCAGGAACTGCTGACACACTCCAGCCACATGAGGTCTAGCATTGTCCTGCATTAGGAGGAACCCAGGGCCAACCCCACCAGCATATGGTCTCACAAGGGGTCTGAGGATCTCATCTCTGTACCTAATGGCAGTCATGCTACCTCTGGCGAGCACATGGAGGGCTGTGCGGCCCTCCAAAGAAATGCCACCCCACACCATTACTGACCCACTGCCAAACCGGTCATGCTGAAGGATGTTGCAGGCAGCAGATCAATCTCCACGGCGTCTCCAGACTCTGTCACGTCTGTCACATGTGCTCAGTGTGAACCGGCTTTCATCTGTGAAGAGCACAGGGCGCCAGTGGCGAATTTGCCAATCCTGGTGTTCTCTGGCAAATGCCAAACGTCCTGCACGGTGTTGGGCTGTGAGCACAACCCCCATCTGTGGACATCGGGCCCTCATACCATCCTCATGGAGTCGGTTTCTAACCGTTTGTGCAGACACATGCACATTTGTGGCCTGCTGGAGGTCATTTTGCAGGGCTCTGGCAGTGCTCCTCCTGTTCCTCCTTGCACAAAGGCAGAGGTAGCGGTCCTGCTGCTGGGTTGTTGCCCTCCTACGGCCTCCTCCACGTCTCCTGGTGTACTGGCCTGTCTCCTGGTAGCACCTCCAGCCTCTGGACACTACGCTGACAGACACAGCAAACCTTCTTTCCACAGCTCGCATTGATGTGCCATCCTGGATGAGCTGCACTACCTGAGCCACTTGTGTGGGTTGTAGAGTCTGTCTCATGCTACCACGAGTGTGAAAGCACCACCAACATTCAAAAGTGACCAAAACATCAAGTAGAAAGCATAGGTACTGAGAAGTGGTCTGTGGTCCCCACCTGCAGAAGCACTCCTTTATTGAGTGTGTCTTGCTATTTGCCAATAATTTCCACCTGTTGTCTATTCCATTTGCACAACAGCATGTGAAACTGATTGTCAATCAGTGTTGCTTCCTAAGTGGACAGTTTGATTTCACAGAAGTTTGATTTACTTGGAGTTATATTGAGTTGTTTAAGTGTTCCCTTTATTTTTTTGAGCAGTGTATATCACAGATATTGTGTTTGATATAATTCCTAACCTTATACTCCAAACTTTCTGCTTCTCCTGCAGAGCTAAGCAAACACAAGCGCTATGAGATACGCATGAGTGTGTACAATGCTGTGGGTGAGGGGCCAACCAGCCCACCACAGGAGGTGTTTGTGGGAGAAGCAGGTATGCACACGTCCCCTTATGAGCAAGTAGATCTTTCTTAAACACCAACTTTTTTCTGTTTTTACTCAGTCGTTTCTCCTTGAAGCTGTAATTTCTGAGCATAGTGATTAAAAATGTCATTGTTAAATCTAATTTATGTGAATGGCTGTGACAGTGCCGACCGCCCCGCCCCAGAACGTGGCGATTCAGTCCGCAACAGCCACCCAGCTGGATGTGACGTGGGAGCCTCCGCCTGTGGACACGCAGAACGGCGACATTCAGGGTTACAAGGTCAGAGGCTCAGTTCTCCTGAACTCTGCTGGCTGCCGTATTCGGCCCACTTTTATAGTGCAGTGTAATAATCCAACAATGCTGTGTTGTGTTTTTATCATTAAATATTTACATTTTAGTGGTTCACACGAGACTGGATTCATCTGATGTTAATCACCATTAAATTGACAATTTTAGCGAGCAGTGTTTTCCAGAGGGGGCTTCAATAAAAGGTTCAGTCTGCTGCTCAAGAAAACATTTGCAGGGAATAAAATATAATTGTGTATTTCCCATCAGGGAGTTCGAAATGGGAGTTTTAGAGAAGCAGAACCCGCTGCATTCCCTAAACAATATCTGCAGATATTTATTTATGTTTGTGCTTTTCCATGTAGATTTACTTTTGGGAATTCCAGCGTAAGAATGAGACAGAGCGGATGCGGACTCTGTTTATGCCTGAAGGAGGGGTGAAGCTGAAGAACCTGACCGGTTACACCACCTATATGATCAGCGTCGCACCATTCAACGCTGCTGGGGATGGACCTCGCAGCCCCCCGACCAGAGGACGCACTCAGCAAGCAGGTACATGTAGTTACAAGACCCCCAATGAATATGCAAAATCGTTATTCAGTATGAAAGAGCACAACAGCCAGGATCAAGCAGTGTAGTAAAACAAATATTTCTGTATATGATGCATGCACACATGATGGAGATGTTCTCTGGAAATAAAAGACAAGCTTAAGACAAATGTGGTAGTATCATGACAGGACTAAAGCAGATAAATTAGAGCGTGTACAGCTGTGTTTATTCATTTGTCATATTTATGTGCTGGTGGCAGCGCCGATGTTAGTTTAGAGAACCATGAGAGTTTTCTCAAAGTGGATGAGTCAGCCATGGGGAAAGGATTTGATTTGACGATGATGCTAATCGCTGTTGTCAGCAGCGTGCCAAACGATGTTAGTGGAGCCACACACGGAGCATAAGTTTCTAATCAGCTAACCCATTCTAACTTATTTGCTGAATCTCGTCTTTTGTCTGATGCTGTGGAAATTTAGTCAGTGAGCTTCATAAAGTCTACAGGCACGCTGTATCAAAGATGCCCCCTGCTCTGCCCCCCTTTCTTTGTTCTCCCTCTTTCTGTGACTCATGGGACTTTCTACCAGGGTGCCATCTATAAACACACCAAAGCAATATTTATCTCCCAAAAAGCTCTATGTAAAGGAATCTATTTTTGATGCATTTTACTACTGTGTCCCAGACGAGTAAAAAGGAAAGAAGGTGTTCACAGATTCTTGTTTTTTCCCCAGTGCTTTCTGCAGTGAAAGGAGGAAGCAAATGACAAGCTGGTAGGGAGGGGCATGTATTAGGAAGATGGCTATCCCATCTTTTTAAAAACAAAGAGGCTTTGTCTGTTGCAAGCCTCTCACCTCCTGCTCAGCAGGCTTAAAGGCAGCAGAGGAAAATGTGTATTTCAGCACAGTGGTTTCAGGAGCTCAGCCTGCTGCAGGAGGGTCTACAGGCAATATGTATGTAGTTACAATTAGCAATATATATATATATATATATATATATATATATATATATATATATATATATATATATATATATATATATATATATATATATATATATATATATATATATATATATATATATATTGCTAATAACATATATATATTTTTTAACATAATCTGTGAAGCTGAACTCATGAGCAAGGGCTCAGGCTCACTCCAGAGTCCTCAGCCAGTCATTTTCAGTTGCAGCAGTTGGTCTGGACCTCCAGTAAGAAAAATCTGTACATGTTTAAATTACTACCATTTAAAAAAGAACCAGCACCTGTAGAGACAGTTAGATTTCCTAATGTATCCTGTTGAAAACTAAGAACGGGTCATTTTTACTAGGTTTCTGCCTGTTTGTTTATCGAACAGGAATTACACAAAACAATGGAATAAGGAGTTCAATTATTGCATTTAATTAGCCATTTTCACACAAGTTACAGTTTAATCTGGGTCAGAATACATACCATGCCCAGTGTGGTACTGACACTCTCTTCTTCAGCTCAGGGTTTCATATAGTCAAAGCTTATCAATCTTGGTTACATCATATACAAAACTAGAAATGTGCAAGACAAAGGATTCCAGCAGCTGGGTGTTCACATGACCTCGGACCTTCCCTTTATCGTTGGTTTGATCTCCGTCAGTGGCTGATCATTCCATCCAACAGAGTCCTGATGTCTGTTATTGATAATCTATTAGTGATAGAAGCAAACCCAGAATCAACACACTGTTCTTGGCTGACACCAAACATCAGCTTCTGTGTCATTAATCAATTATGTTTATTTTCCAGTCTAAGACAGATTTCTCAGGCAAATAAATGTAAAGATGGTAAGAGCAAACATTCTTCTTAAAAACTTCTTAAAAACTCATTTCCTTCAATCCTCAAGAAGTTCATTGGCCATATAAAGTAGAACAAATATAGGTTGTGACATTAAAGTGGCTTGTGGGAAAAAAAATTTCATGAGAAATGTAACAGATTTCTTTTTGGGTTGTAACTATCTTTTATTTTTTGTTTAGCACTGACTCTGTTTCACAGCATCATCCAACACACATTTCACACATTTTTTCCAAAGGTTTGTCTGTGAAAAATGTATAAAGCCCCGTAGGCATACTTTGAATTTGTCTATTGAGTATAACCCATGTGACTTTCCATCTTTGACCTCTGTATATTCCAGCCCCCAGTGCCCCCAGCTTCATTCACTTCAGTGAACTGACCACCACCTCAGTCAATGTGTCCTGGGGCGAGCCCACCTTCCCTAATGGCATCATTGAGGGCTATCGTCTGGTCTATGAACCGTCCACACCTGTAGATGGTAACAGATTCTTAACCATTTCAACTTTCTCTGCACAGAATGGCTGCTGGCTATAAAAGCTCAATGCACACTACAAGAACTAACTAGTTTTAGAGTTAACACTTACTCATCAATCTTATGTTGTGCATTTCTTTAGCTATAAGCTAACCATTACATCAAGATAAACAGCTCATTATTCATCACAACCTTTTACATATCTACTGCTATCATCCCAGATAAAATGTGGCTTCGGTGCCAAAATACAAACATGTTTCCCACGACTAATTCCATTACTCTGTGTGTGCACTTGCATATGTTGGGTGTGCTTGCACATTGCCTGGCCTGTGTAAGACCTGCTTTAAATGTGGTGTGTTTGTCTAGAGTCTTCAGTGGCCTGTGCCGACTGTCTCCACTCCCCCTCCCCCCCAGGCGTCAGTAAGACGGTGACAGTGGATGTGAAGGGGACCGGCCCCCTCTGGTTGAAGGTCAGAGACCTGGCAGATGGTGTCACGTACAACTTCCGCATCCGGGCCAAGACCTTCATCTACGGGCCTGAGGTGGAGGCAAACATCACCACTGGACCGGGGGAAGGTAGGTGCAGTGGCGTTTTTGAAATCTGAAAATGTTTTCATTATTTGTTTTAATACAGTAATAAATACTGTATCATTCTTTCTCAGGCGCCCCAGGACCCCCTGGAGAGCCATTTATCACACGCTACAGTTCAGCCCTGACCATTCACTGGACCCCTGGAGACCCAGGACGCTCTCCCATAACACGCTATGTAATTGAGGCCAGACCCTCAGGTAGGCATCAGCCACCCACAGGCAAGGAGACTGCAAACTATGTATTGAAATAATTTATGCAGTTATGCTATAATGAATGAGTATATAATCTATATGCCAGTAGAAATTTTGTGACTTTGCATCTGAAGAATTTAAGTTTAAAATCGGTGTAAATGCTTCTAAGAGTGCCGGTGTTAGTAAGCATGTTATTAACAGGTGTTTTACATGATGATTAAACCTTGCCTTGTGTGAGATTTTGATTAAGGAAAGTGGTGTAAAGTGTCAACATCTGCTGCCCTAGAGTCTGTGTCCCTGGCATTTTAATGGGTTATTGATTCAGGCGCTACAGTCAAGACAATTGGCATCCTGTTTCAGCTGTGATTGACAAGCCTTGGCATGGCGATCAGGGTGATGGATGGTGGGTGACTCGCAGGCAGAGATGTGTTTCACAGCTTCTAAGTGAAAATTGAAAGGGATACCTAGTCCTACATTTTAAAGAAGGTTTGCAAGGAATGATGGATATTTTTTTAGTATAGATTAATGTGCAGGGGGGGTGAAGATGGTTAAATAAGTCCCATATCCCCCTTTTCGCTCTCTTATCCATATGGCAGGGGCCATAAGTCTCTGCAGTGTCAAATTACTCAACAATTTATTTTTGTATTTAGATCAAATTACAAAGTTCAGCACCATGACAGATGAACTTCTCCTGCTTGGCTGTTTGTGGTCATACCTACACATTTATTTACAAGCAGCGGTGTGTAATAAATGATCTCTGGCACGATTTCCATAGCAAGCAGCAAGGCATCTAATGCTGCTTCATTTGAAATATGGCCGCTCCACTATTTATGTTGTAGAATTTGTTGGTTGTAAATTTTTACGAGAGCAGTGAAATTGATGGATTGTGTAATATTTTTAAGAATTATCAATTACCCTTGGAGCTGGCAGCCAGACCGGAGCCGCGTATCAAACAAACAAACAGCCTGTTAACGATGACATACGGACATTGTTTAAATATTTTTGGTTGTTTAACTAACATTGACAGCCTCCTGTGACCCAATTTTTCCATTTAAATTCCATTACAGATGAGGGTTTGTGGGATATCTTAATCAAGGACATCCCCAAGGATGCAACATCGCACACATTCAACATGGACGTACTGAAACAAGGTGTCAGTTATGACTTTCGGGTCATCGGAGTGAACGACTATGGCTACGGCTCTCCGAGTCTACCCTCTCCCTCCATATCTGGTGAGCTTTCTTGTATTTGTTAATAGAATTGAATGAACTGAATTACATTAACTTTGAGGCTTAATTAAATCCCCTTAGGTCATTCAGACTTCACAGAAATATGGATACATGTTTTTAACAACCATGAATTTCAATTTTCTGTTTTTTTTTTTTTATCTAGCCCAAAAAGTGGCTCCTTTCTATGAGGAGTGGTGGTTCCTGGTCGTGGTGGCTCTAGTGGGGCTCATCTTCATTCTGCTGCTAGTTTTCATCCTCATTATCAGAGGACAGAGCAAGAAGTATGCAAAAAAGTCCGAATCAGGTGAGCACACACAGTTGCACAGTTAAATGGAACATTTATCTATCATGGAAGCCCTCCTTGTATTTTGTTTCTTAGCCCAGTGGCACGGAGGGCAAGGAATCTGATGACGTGCCTTTTTTCTCACGAAACAGTCAAACTTATTAAAGGGTTTTTATTATTTGCACTTTTCAAATAGTGAGCAGAGGATTGGAGTTAACTTTTTTGTAGAGGGGTGAATTCTACTTTTGAATGAATCAGGTCACTGACTGGGTTGCAGGGCAACAAAAACCAGAGGAGGAGAGAAAGGAAGCAGGAGCGGGGTGCATACTTATCCATTCAGTGCAGCTCTGACATCAGCGGGTATTTCCCTCAGCTCAGCACTTTTGCCAGAGCTGTTTAGCTGCCAGGCAGGGGAGGGGTGGGGTCCCTGTGGGTCACTGCCCATCTTTCTGACTGATGGAGAGAAAACAAGAGGTTCCTTCTCATTCCAACACAAAGACACTCTCAAAGCCTCCATATCCTCCTCTAGGAATCTGGCCCAGGCCACTGGGCTGCTATTTCTTTTCTCTGTGTTTGCATAACCACCAATTGACCTTAAGTAGCCCCGAGCAAGCATGCAGGCCCTGGTCTGGCTGTGGCCACCTGTAGGATGACTCAAAGTGTTTTTAACCCCTAACATGGCAAGCAGGATTCTCTCCGAGCATTAATCTTCAGCAGAAGCTGGCCTGTCACTCCCTGTTTACATGGTTGACTTTTTGATTAATCATGAGGTCAAAGTCAAAGCAAAATATTCACATGTGACTCACGGTTGGTGTTAAGCACATTCCTTTACCATAGATCACACAGTATATATCTCTGTATATAGAAATAACAAATGTATTAGACCACCACCCAATGTGAGTTTCATGCCACAGCTGAACTAAATTATCACTAATTACCAAAATCACTTTTTATGTTTCTGTAATAGTTAATCCATCAGTATGTGCAAGCTCTTTAATTGAAATTGTTAATGCTAAAATATAATTATTGTTATCCATGATTTTTCAAGTTTGTTGTCTTATAAAAAAGCAGAATTAGAATTAGCATGCCCTCGAAGTCTGAGACTGTAGTAAGAAAAGGGTGGAGTGCCCACTCCAAGTCAGGGACGAGCTGCTGCCCCAGGTGGAGGAATTGAAGTATCTCGGGGTCTTGTCCATGAGCGAGGGGAGCGGGAGATTGACAGACGGATCGGGGCTGCGGCTGCAGTGATGCAGACACGACACCGCAGCCCCATCGTCGTGAGCGTAAAAGAGAGGCGGCCAATTTACCGGTCGAGCTACGTCCATACCCTCACCTGTGGTTGTGAGCGAGATCACAGATACAAATGGTGGAAATGAGCTTCCTCCAAAGAGTGACTAGCCTTTCTCTTAGAGATAGGGTGAGGAGTAGAGCCGCTGCTCCTCCACATCAAAAGGAGCCAGTTGAGGTGGTTCGGGCATCTGACTAGGATGCCTCATGGGCACCTCTTGGGTGAGGTGTTTCAGGCAAGTCCTACAGTGTAGACCCTGGACATGATGGAGAGATTACATCTCTTGGCTGACCTGGGAACGCCTCGGTGCTCCCCCCCAGATAAGCTGAAGGAGGTGGCTGAGGAGAGGGAGGACAGGGTTTTTCTGCTTAGGCTGCTGCCCCCATGAGCCAGCCCTGGGGAGGGATGGATGGATGGATGGATGGATGGATGGATGGATGGATGGATGGGTGAATGGATGGATGGATGGATGGATGGATGGATGGATGGATGGATGGATGGATGGATGGATGGATGGATGGGTGGATGGATGGATGGATGGATGGATGGATGGATGGATGGATGGATGGGTGGATGGATAGATGGATGGATGGATGGGTGGATGGGTGGATGGATGGATGGATGGATGGATGGATGGATGGATGGATGGATAAAAAGAACAGAGGAATTTGTTCTAGTGGTTGAATGTTATGCTTGATTAATTTCTGACTTCTCAGATTAGTCCGGTGTGCTGGCTCAAATATGAAGATATGAATTCAGTAGTTTTTAGTTTTGAACATGTTTTTGACAGATTTCTAAAACATTTCTGTTTCCTTGTTTTTCTGACAGGCGTTCTAATAAATTTGTTAAGCACTGTCATTTGTACTGAATTTGTAATATTATATTTCCACTGACATGCAAACCTGCTGAATTTTCATCCACATGTTTTTTGGACCTTTTGAAAATCCTCATTGCATGACTTGACACTTGTTAGGAAAAAGTCTTATTCAATTTATTGTTGAGGATTAGATGTAAATATCATTCTTGTAGCTGTCTGATCAATAAAAGGCTAGAGTCAGAAAATGGTTGGAATAACTAACACCGAGTGGAAACAGGGAAGCAGCTATCTGTGTGAGGGGAACAAAATCCACCGAGCAGCACTTGTAAACCTCACTAATTAACATCCCCAGCTAGCTGATCCCTTAGGTATCTAAGTTAATCAGCTCCTGGCTCCAGTTACATATTTTGTTTTATTGATCTTTTCTTCTTTCTCTTGGCTAGAAAGTGAATAAATCTATTTTCCAAAATTCTGAGCTATTGCTGCAGGTCATAAATATGAAAACCACTATTTACTTCAACGATTTGAACCTTGAAGGCAAACACAGTGGCATCTGAAGGTGTAACTGATGAAATAAAAGCCTGTGTGCTGAAAGGTTTACACAGGTTTGACACGAAAATGTTGTTTTAGTATTTTTAAGATCTAAAAGATCAAGTGGTTCCCTCAGCTTTCCCGGACTCTAACCTGCCTGTCCGTCCGGCCTGTGGTCACACAGTGTCTCTGTACGTGTGTCCAGGTAACAACTCCAATTGTAACGCTCTTACTCACGGAGACATGGTCAGCCTGGATGAAGGCCGTTTCCCCGCTCTGGAGCTCAACAACCGACGGCTGTCTGTAAAAAACTCTTTCTGTCGAAAGAACGGCGTCTACACCAGGTGAGTGAGCAACACATCGGCAGAAAAATGCACACGCAAATAATATATAAGAGAGAAGCTTAATTTAATATCTAAATGAAACAGCCATATGGTAAAAATAACTGGGTAACCCATGAAAGCTTTACCTCATGCCTGAAAACACTTTGAGTGCTGTAAAAAAAACACTCTTAAACAGCTTAAATCTCCTTCTGCTGGCTGAGAGCAGCATATAAAGACCAGTTCAGATCTGACGGCACACTTTGCATGAGATCATTAGAACCTGTTTGTTCTGCGTATAAGATGTGGACTCACAGACGGCTGCTTCCATGTTGTTGTGGACAGATTGTTAGTTATGTCATGTGGATACAACTGTCCTGTGAGTGAAGGAGGTAAATGCATTCTAAAGTCCCCTGAAATAAATGAACTGTTTCCTTGTATCCATGTAGGCAGCGTAAGCTGGAGAAGTCTGTTGGGTTGTGTGTAATTCAATGAGTGTAACCTTGAGGACAGATCAAAGCAGGCACAGGTCTTTGAGATGCTTCCAGGCAGCTCCCTACTACTATGTCTCCGACTTTCAGGGGAGGCTCGGAGGGAAAGAATGCACAGATGTACAGTCAGCACTCTTTGAACTCAACCCATAGCGGAGAAATCCAAATCCCAACACCTGACTCTCCGATTATAGATTAAAGCCACATCTTGATCTCGGGTCTGTGAATACCAAAGACAGGATGAAGTCCTTTGTGTTACACCAGGATCAGAAATCAAACACATTCCTAATCCTGCTGTATTCATTTTAATTCAGAACTGTGTCAGACAGCAAATGCCATTTGCAGCTGATCCTCGCAGAGATTTTCTCTCTGTGGAGATTATTTGTTCAGAGTTTAATACAAGGGCCAATACTTCTGCTAGTGAATCACAGCTCACAGCCATGTCAGAACCGTTGGAAACTGATGGTTTAATCTGCCACTACTTGAACCTTAAGTGCAACTTTTTGTTCCTGCAAGAAGATTAAAATGGGTGCTCATGATAGTTTGACAGTAAACACGCTGATTTTGGTCAAATGTAAATAATTTGGAGACTGTGTGGTCCTATAATTTATATATGACATTAGTCCACACTAATAGCACATAAATGCTTGTTATTAAACCAAAGCAGTCTAAACGTGTCTCGGGTCTGTGATGATCAGCAGGGATGGATTAACACTCCCTGGGTGACCTTCTGTTATTGTCTTTTTGCTTTTTGAAACCAACCCTGACACTGGTTGTGGGTTTAAAGAGGTCTCGGTGAAGTAATTTAATGTAGATTAACATGGTTTTAAACACTCTTGAGTGACAAAGCTCCTGAATACTTCAGACATGTTAATGAGTCCCTTCAGGCGATTGTAGCGAGAGGAGAGCCCGGTAATGAGTAAAGACCAGGGGGCAGATTTGATTTCACCCTCTGGTTCTCATTCCTTACCTGACGTGCTGCTGACTGAATTTTGCTGTGAGAGGATTAAGTGGACCCTTCTCTCTGTCCAAGTGAGAGAGCTGATAAATAATTTACGCCTCATTCAACAGTGTATGAGAGTCAAGGAGAAGCAGGGTGAAAGTGGGCTGAGATTCCTCAGTGTTTTAAAACAGGCAGTTTATCATAATGTCCCAGTAGGCTCGCAATAGCTGTTCTTCACTTTGGCTCAGTCCTCTGTTTGGCTGTTAGACGGGAGCCTGCTAAGAGGACTACTGAGGAATGCAAGTTGCTGAAGGTTACTTTGTGGAGTCCTTCTGGGAATAAGTGCAGATCTGTGATTATGACTTTGTTGAAATGATTTCTGAGTTGGAGTGCCGCTCCGAAAAATTATACCCCGGGGGGAAATTTCCTCTGTCATTAACTTAAAAATGCACCAACATTTACACTGAGTGTGTGAAGGGGATCGCGAAAGGATGCTGGAGAATTGGGGAAAGATGCTGTTAATTATTATGTTAATTAAGTTGTTAATTATCTATTTTTGCTATAATCAGAATACTGAACAATTGCACTAAAATAACATTTTCTTCTAATTTATTGCCAATAATTGCTTTTATTAGAATACATATATTGCTATATTGGCAATATGTGTATTGCCAATATAGCAATACATATATTGAACGTTTTAGCTGATATCCCCCCCGGGAATGGTTCTGAGTTAATGCGGCAGCGTGAAGCTAACTGCTGCTGCTGCGGGTGTCCAGGGACCGCATGACCGAAACAACGGGCCAGTCACCATTTCAACTTCGCCGGTTCATTTCATCCACTATGTACCAAACCCCTACGGCCTCTCCTGTGGGTGGTGGGCCCACAGGAGGGCAGGCCTGTGTAGTGCTTTTGGGCTTTGTACAGCCAGGCCCCAAATGATACAGTCCTATGTATGCATGTCATATATTCTCATATATACAGTCATATATTATAAGCAAAAAAGCTACTTCCTTGTCACAAGGGGTCAGTCATGTGTTTCATATGTTTTATGCCCTCCCTCACACACCCCCCCAGAGGGGATTTGTGTCTCTGGCTAGGAGTGAACCAGCGACCTTTCACTTGCCGAGGGAGTGTTACCACTACTCCATATGACAAGTATATGGTAACTAATATAATCTTATTAGGTAATAAGATGTTAAAGTAGCAATAACAAATTGATATTTTGAAGATTGAATAATTTAAAATAAAATGGCGTTTATTACTTGAAATGTGTTTAATGTTGTTTTGTTTACTCTATCCTGATATGATACAGTGCAAGCATTCCATAAAAAACACAACTCGCTCACTCCAGGAGACAAACAGACACACTAACATGAGTTTCATCCTACAGTGCTCACCGCAGTCTTACGAGTTTTTATTGAAAAAGCGTTCACATTATGAGTTATCAGCAATAAACTGACACACTTCTACCAGTGTGAGTTTGCTTGGCTAAAGTGATCAAAGGGTGAACGCGATGTATCCATCCATCGATTTCTTGTAACCCCATGAACTCCGTCCACACAGACACTAATCTACACGACCCCGAGCTGCACGCGTCCTTCGAGCAGACTCCAAGCAGACGTTTTAGCTGATTTGAACATCGTCCGTCTCACAAACATCACTCTGCAAACACTGGATTACACGATAACGCACAGGTCCTGTTCTCCGTGCCCGTAATTATCCTCTAACTTGAGGTCAAGGTCGCCGAGATTCAAACTCCTCTGAGATCTTTAGTAGATGCATCTTTGGTGTCGCTCTCGAGTTATCGCGTTCGCAAGATTTTCAGAAAAACTTGACCGCCGACCTTTACGCAGTTATGGCAAAAATGTAATCAAGTGATCCAGGGGTCACTGGCCATCTTTCATGTAAATTTGTTATGAACAGTTATGTTAGGCTTTACTGTAACACTATTAACAAACATAATAAAACACTACCCCGTCCCCCTGTGGGAGTGGGCTAAAAACGCTGGCCTGCAGTGCAGCAGCTGTCTGTGAGCAGAGATAATCTCAGCCTTAGACACAGATTCATCACAAATTAGAGTTTGTTGTATAGGAGCACTCATTGTACCTGATTTAAATTTGAATTAAGTTTAGTTTAACTCACTGAGTGTAACTGAGTTTGCTCTGTGATCTCCCAGTGGAGTTTTCCATTTCATCCACAAAGTACTACCCCTGTGAAAACTGCTGGAATTTACCCGCAACATTTTTGAAATGCTCTCCAAATATATTTATATGGAAAATGCTTATGCAAATGCACTTTGAATGTGTAGAGCGGCTGTGTGCGCTCCAGCAGCTCCACTGGCAGCGACTGCCGGCCGACCCTGTGGCCTGGAAAGTCAACGGGAGTCAGTATGTCCAAGCAGTCTCCGCCAAACCAGCACCAATCAGCAGAAACAGATGGGTGTTTATTTAGGAGCAGCAGGAACAGTGGAAAATATGGAGGAGATTAGGCACCAAGAGCTTTTTTATTCCTCTCATATTTACTTAAAACACCCCTGACAGAAGCACACCATTTTAGGGAATGTTTTTTTCCTAGTTCCCATTTTTCTCGTTCCCTCTTTCTTTCAGTTTTCAGGTTCATTGAACACCTCCCTTTGTCCCTGTCCTCCCTCCCCCACACTTTAATGATCCTTCCTTTGCTCGGCCACCTCTCTTTCTCTCTTTAAGCTTATATCTGAATTACAAATTTGATAACGTAAGTATGCCACTGAAACATTAATCCAGGCCATCATTTGTGGAGGGTGTGATAACATTTACCCGAGCAAAGCCCGAGGCTGCTACTTGTTTGATGACCCCTTGAGTTCAGTTTATAATTTAGTCACAAGAGCTTAGTGGTCTGACATTCCACAGCCCACAGTGAGGACTGAATCAAGGAATTATTCAGTGCAGAGGAGACGGGCTGGGAGCAGCATCTCATGAGTGTCCCATGATTCTCATCAAGCTGCACTGCTACACCCAGAAAGGAGAGCACATGTGAACTCTGCAGGAAGCACTGACTGTAGGGTCCCAGACATCAAGGACATCAAGAATCACTGCATCTGCTTGTTTAGCAACATTGACTATGATTTCTAATTTCAAAAGATGAAATCTCAGGAATTTTAGAAGAATAATTATTAACAATTTGTTTCTTAAATAATTAACCCAAGATTTAAAGACGGCGTATTCTTTAAACTTCTTTTTAGCCTTTATCGGGATAGGACAGCGGAAAGCAGACCGGAAAGCTCGGCAAAAGGCACACAGGAAACAGTCTCAGCTCAGGCCTCTCCATTATTCTTTTCATTTCATTCATTTTCATCATTCCTTTATTTAACCAGGTAAAACCCCACTCAGATCCAGATCTCATTTTCAAGAGGGACCTGGGCAGAAGATCTGCAACACAACAACCTGGTTACACAAAAGTAGAACAAATTAAACCATATACACAAGTTTAAAACAAATTACAAAACCGTTTAAAAGCAGTGACACAGATTAAATGACTCACTTTGCTTGTTTTTAAGAAGTGTTTGAAATAAATCCAGTGATATAAACTGCGACATCTTGAGTTCAGACTGGAGCTGACTCCATGCTGTCGGAGCCGTAACGCTGAATGCTTGCTTCGCTTTTTCTGTTCTAACACGTGGAACCAGCAAAAGAACGATATTGTTGGAGCGTAAAGAACGGGCAGTAGGAGATCATTGTAAAAGAGATTTTAAATAAGCTGGAGCCAAACCGAGTAGAGTTTTATAAATCAGGATCATCAAGTGATTGTATCTCCGTACGCTCAAAGGAGGCCATTCAGCTTTTGCATACAGTTCACAATGATGTGTAAGACGTCTGCTGCCTGTTGTAAGAAGGTTGCTGATACCAATTTTCTTCTTGCTTGGAGAGAAAAACAGGATCCACTGTGATAATAAAACCCAATCTTCATTCTCAGTGTTCTTCTTAAATTTGCTATGTGCTTTTTAAAAGAAAGCTCTTTATCCAATATAAAACCAAGGTATTTGTAGTTAGTGACAAACTCAATTTGTACACCTAGAGCTGTGCTAAGCAATAGGGGGATCTCTGATAGTCTTCTGGAGTATGAGGAGACCATTGCTTTCGTCTTATCCACACTCAGAACCAACTTCAGAGTATGTAAACGAGTTTGAACCACATTGAAAGCAGACTGTAAGAGCTCTATGGCCTTCAAAAGTGAACAAGAGTAGCAATAAATTTCCAAGTCATCTGCATAAAAATGATAAAGAACATCTGACAAATTATCACACAAATTGTTTATAGAAATAGAAAATAAAAGTGGAATTGTGTTGAAAGTTGGACCTGGATTTGGTTGCACATTTCCTAATACCAAAAGTAAAAGTAGAATGAGTCTTTTCCATCTACCGTTTACATTAGCCGTACAGGATACAGGCTTCCTGCTCAGCCCAGTCAGCTATGCCAGCACCTAGATGTTGATTTTGAATGCTTGTTTTTTTTGTTAAGCTCGACAGCCACTTGAATCAAATTAATTGTGTGCCTCTTCACTTTGATCAGGTCTCCTCCCAGGCCCAGTCCAGGCAGTCTTCACTACTCGGACGAGGATGTCAGCACCAAGTACAACGACCTGATCCCCGCGGAGAGCAGCAGCCTGACTGAAAAACCCTCGGAAATCTCAGACTCACAGGTGCAACAGCAGTATATTGTTTTATGCCACATCTTCTCAGCTCTCTGTACTGTGTGCATTAGGTAGTATTTGATCTGTGTTTGTACCTGTGTATGTGTGCGCACAGTCATCTCCTTGAATTCTTCAGGAATTCAGCTTTGCATTCTCAGCTGTACTGTTCCTTTGTTTTTGTGCCTGTTCATGCTGGTGTCCTTTCTGTGTCACTCATCTGAATGCATTTGGCCTGCAGAGGTCATACAGTTACAGTAATACGCATGGCGAGATGAGAGATTAATGACTCTGCTCACTGGTGGCAAAGCAGTTTTTAGAGCAGGCAGTAACCTGTGGAGAATGTCGCTCTACAAACATCCACCTGAGATCTAGGTCACCGCACTCAGCCGCAGCACCCGTTATGTAAGGCAGCGCGAGGGGATGCACTCTGCAAAATGTATTTTAGAGCTAGCTGTGGAGTGAAAGTTGCCACTCCAAACAGATAGTTTATCCAATTTTCCTTTTCAGTTACTGGAATCAGAGTTAGTGAAAATGATCAAGAACAAGAACACTGTGTTTGTTCTTTAGCCCCGCTCTTCATATTAATAAATGAAATTATAATTTTGAGTCTGTCTGATGTGCAGACATTGTTGGGACTGATAGATTATTAAAAACTAATGACTAATGTCTGACTTGTGGCCTTTGTGCTGAGCCAAACTGCTTTTACCCAGCGAGTGTGATCAATAAATTGTGCCCTTCTGTCTGTGTCTCTTTGTATTGATCAGTGTGTGCCATCTTCTTTTGTCTGTTCTCATTCTGACTTTTTTTTTCCTTTTTTTCACCCTCCTTCTTCTTCTTTTTTTGACCAAATAATTTCTTCTGTCTTGTCTTGTGTTCTTATGCAGTTTCTGTTTTCATTTGTGTCACTTCCTCTCTGTAGTTTCTGTGATTCATCTCGCAGTCTGCAGTCTGGTTTTGAGCCTTGTTAGATAAAGAATCGGGGGAAAGTGGTCTGGAATCCCCTTGCTATCAGACTTCCTTTCATCTGGGAATTCTTTACTCTCTGCATTTTCCTAAATTATCTCGGGAGATCTCTCAGATAAATAAGTCTCTAGTGTGAATTCCAAAGCCAGAAGTCTCTCCCCACCTCACTTTATCGGGACCCAAGTCATGTTTCCAGATCAAATAGAAACCTCTCTACAATGAAGAGCTACAGACAGGACCTTTCACAGCACCATAACATCCCCTCAAATGAAGCATTTCAACATTTCAGCACCTGTCTGACATATCTAGCATGCACACTTGTGTATTGTCAGACATCGCCCTAATGCAATTGCTGGCCCCCTCAGCCAGGGATGATGACGGCTGTCTGCCGCCACACTGCACACTCACCGCTTCACGTCGGCTTTGATGGACTGAAATGCACAGAGCCTTCCCGTTACCCCGAGGCTTCCCTGCCATGCCCCTGACAGACCACCATATCAGCACCAGTGGTGCTCAAAAAAACCCGGGAATGTTCTTTGAAGTTTTATTGAGCGGATAACTCGTGACTGTCAATATGACACTGTGCTGTCTGTCCTCCTTAATCCCCACGGCCCCCCCGGCAGGTGTAAGTTCACTATTGTACTCCTCGTGAAGAGGGGATTTGGAGAAAGCCAACATTGACTTGGGAAGGCAACAGAGCCACATTACTGTTCTGCTCCCCTGCAGGGGGAGACCTACTGACTTTTTTCCTCTGGAGTATAGGCTTTCTCACCTTCCAAGGTTGTCTTGGTGGTGATGCCTTTGAGTGTCATTCAAGGCCGAAACCAGTCAAAGACAAATGATCTCATCTCTGAGTCATATGGTAGACTATGTTCGCTCTGCGGAGCGGCATTCCATGGGAGAGAAATGAAAATGCTGCTTTCTTATTCGCTCTCTGTCTATGAGTCTCCTTCTCCTCCCTGTTACTCGCTGTGGTTTCTGCAGCTGTTTTTGGCTGAGACTCCACAGAAAATATTCTCTGTGATGTTTGGATTGTCACTAGTGACAACACACCACTTTTGACCAGCCAAGTTTGAAGTATGGTGTCATAACCGGGAATAAAGTTCAAATGTGACCGCCAATAAATAAGAGTTGATATTAATAGTTTTTTGGATTGTGTACAAATCAGAGGTCGCTGGAAAGACGTTTATGTTGGGCGGATGAAGCACATGTAAACTAGCCTTAACTGACACGCTCCCTTAAATTAGGGATGACTTTTAAAGGGAAAAAGTGAAATACTCACATATGCTTCCATTATTCTCGCCAAAGTAAGTCCCTCTGTCTGTCAGCTTTAATGCCCAATAAAATGTAACATTTCTCTGAGTGTTATTGTTCTGATGAAGCAACATGCATGTGAGTGGAGACTGTAAGTACTGAGGAGGCGTATGTCCTTGATGATGGCGGTGTGCAGCTTGGCTTTGATAAAGCTGGTGTTTTAGTACTGGCAAAAGCGAACTATCTCCCCCTTTTCCAGTTTCCTGCACAGCGTTTACTAAAAGCTCATAATAATGTATGTACTGTGAATGTGCAGGGATTTCAAGGCCCCTCCGGCCGAATGTACTCTGTTATTGTCTTGCCTCTAAGGACCCCTGCTGTGTTCACTTCATCAATAAGAGTGACTTAGACAGCATCCCCTTTCTGCCCCTCCCCTTTGCAATAATCCATAACGAGAGGACAAAGGACTGCCTGTTTGGGTATGCATCAGTTTTGGGGGGGATGGGGTTGGGACCCCGCTTACCAGAATATTTGTTATTTACAAAGTACAGTCATTGATGAAAAGCACTTTTAACACCATTATATGTCTGTGTCATCTCTGGAGCAACAAATGCAGATAAAAAGGGGAATAAATCAGACACACAGATGACAGCAAGTTCATTCCCAGCAAGCTGAGGTCACATTTCCTTCAGATTGATGGTCTAAACACCTACATGGTTTGCTGATAATGACCAATTTATCTCCAGGAAACTGTAATTTTGACCCATAATTGAAGCATTTGTTTTTTCCCCTCCTCTGTTGTTCTCCCTCCTACATTGAAGCTAGAAAGTGTAAACAGGAGCTCAGACAACTTTATTATGCTGACGAGAATAAAGTGCTGTCAAGAGGTTTCGCTAGTTAATTAGATAGATTTCTTAATCTCTTTCACTGCCTAATTTAACATCAAAATGATGAAAAAATGTTTAATAATTGACACTGGCAGGCTGGCATGTCTGTCTTACACATATCCCTACATAAATGAGATGGTTTTTCCCTTGAGGCTGAGGTGCAATGCTGCATTTCGTGCCTAAAGTCTGCTTCTGTCACAGTATTCGGCTCTAGTAATTAGCTTGTAATGAGTTGAAATAAGGAGCTGTATCACATGGGCTGTGCAGCCCCAGAGGCAAAGTTAAGCATCTTTACTTTAGGTTACTCGATTGTATCCTTGTGTTATTTCTGTTAAATATGGGTGATAAACCAGAAACAAAGGCAGACAGATTGGAGTGCTGTGTACTTGTAGGATACAGCAGTCAGAACATCTGTTGCGCACACTCTAACACTGTGTTGGGGCAGACGGGAGACGGATGCAATTCACTGTGTCAACACTTGGTCTACACTCACTCTTTCCCATTACCGCACACAACTGGAGCACTGTTTCATTTCTCAGTGCTGGGATAATTCTTTTAGTGCAAACTAAGGCCACTTGAAGCTGCTCAGTGCGTCTTGTTGGTCCGCTGTGAATGGATGTTGTTATTGTGTTGCCGTGCTGCTAAATAGACGGGTATGAATAGAATGCTTCTCAGACCTGGTTGGCATCGAGTATTTACAACTGGGTACCAATATTGCAAACAAAAACCCAACTACTGAGCCATCTCACACTCTGACTCTCTTTACTGAGAGGAAAAACTATACAGAAGAAAGGAAAAAAGAAGGTATGTGAGGGGGAACGTGGCTTGTGCAATATCTGTCTCTGATTAATTTGTGGAAAAGAGAGAGGGGGAGCCTTTCTTTTAAAGAAAGTAGGATCCTTTTTCCTATAATTCGCCGCTCGAAAGTTTCTGTTTGGACTTTTATAAACTCTGCTGACACTGAGCAAACAAAAGCCTGTATATACACAGGCATGAACCGGGAGGCAAAGGGAAATCTGAGACTGCAGCCATATGTGTGACATATGTGCTGTCTAATATCTGTCCTCTGCAGTGTATCCTTTGAGTGTGTGCCAACAGCACTGTTTCTGTACATGATCATGATTATGAAAGAAATTTCTGAAACAGTCACAATTATCAGCAGCCTCTCTGCAGTATGCTACTTTGAAGAGAGCAGGCTTTTGTCAGGCACCTAATGCGTGCTTCTAAGACCCTCTTTGGGAAATGATCAAATGACATTTTTTGGCAAAGTTGACATTTCATATGTTCATTGTGGCCAGGTGATTAATCAGACGCTGCCTGGCTGATTGGCGTTCCTTTTTGCTTGACGCGTGGAATGTTTCTTGACATGAAAACAATAGAGCTTCAACTCAACCTGCAGCAAGGTGGAGGGTCAACGATGAGACTGTGCTGAGAGCTACGATTTCTTTACACGTGGCCAGAATGGAATTCAGACTGAGTTAAAACGTGAAGGAAAATCATTTTCAGAATGCTTCAATAAACTCTTAAAGTCGATGCTAGAAAATGCACTATACAAATATGCTGCACAACACAAAACAGTGTTTTTATCTCATGCTTTTATTACCTTTTCATATCATTCACGCAGAATGGCACAGAGGCTCTATTTATGCATATATTTATACATATTGTGGCATTATCACCACCATGACTCGGCCATTTGAATCATTCTGTTATAGTGATGTACTGTAAAACCCATTGTTTTGTTCACCCATAGGAGGCGCTGGTGTTTTCATATGGAACAGGTGGCCTACATACACTTCCACTGCATTTGGTGAGGTTCTTGTGGCTGCCTGCTTTGAATGTTTTGTAGCCCTGTAGGTGACTGGTTCAGACTGGAAGCCCCCATCCAATCCTTTCCCTCAGATTCCTGTTATATTTTAGGTTTTATATGCGACACTGTATAACACAGCACCAAGGCCTGTCCTGCTGATGTGCTGTGGTTAAGATCTTAGATCCTGAACATACAGATCTGCTGATTGGTTAAAGTCCCGAAGATAAAATTAACCTTTGCCCTCTTGTGTTGATGGTCCAGTTAGTCTGCACGTTTCAATAGCAAGTCATCCTTCATGCTTTGACCATTTTGTCCACCTGTACTTGTGCTGTGTTGTAAATGTGTTTGCATGTGCTTTGTAGACTGATGTAAACTGATGACTTAGAATAACACAATAACTTCATTTCATTTTAGCCTCAACATCTTTAACTGCTCCACATGAAAATACGAGAGTCACAGCATGCTAACGACACGAACCGCTGTCTCTTCTTTATTTGCCTTCTCAGGGCAGCGACAGTGAGTATGAGGTGGACCCTAACCGTCAGAAGACCCACTCCTTCGTCAACCACTACATAAGTGATCCTACCTACTACAATTCCTGGCGACGTCAACAGAAAGGCATATCCCGGGCACAGGCCTACAGCTACACAGAGTCAGAGTCAGGAGAGCCGGATCACTGCGCCCCACCACCTCTGCCCCCTCTACCTCCACTGCCACCCCAGCTCAGTTCACCCAGCCCTCAGCCTCAGCCCCAGCAGGCCCAGGGCCAGCCCCAGGGCCAAGGCAGCCTCTTTAGACCCAAAGGTAGCCGGACTCCCACCCCCTCCCAGCAGAGCTCCAACCCTCCCAGCCAGCACAGCACCTTGTACAGGCCCCCCAGCAGTCTAGCCCCTGGCTCAAGGGCCCCTATTGCTGGCTTTTCCTCTTTTGTGTGAAAAATACTGAAGGACATAGAAACTTCTGAAAATACCTACCCAAGTTGTGTTGAAGAAGAACATAGCATTGCAGCCAGCCCAGTCAAGTCACTCACAACTCTTTATTTTCATAATTTCTCATTTCTTTTTCTGCCCTTACATGTTGTTTTTCAGTGAGCTTGGATGTATCAGAACAACACCATGAACCAGTGTGAAGCAGTTTTTTTGGTCTAATGTGTGGAAGTGTGCCAGTGTAGACTTTGATTTCTCTCGCTGGCTGATTTTAAAAGTCTTTGCAGCATCCATTCACTTTTATTTTTTTGTTAGTTGAACTAGTTGCATGGCTTTTGATTATTATTCCCTTCTTTTTACTTTTTTAACTCATTCAGTGGTAATATCTGATTCTGTACAAAGTCACTAGAATCTTTGAAAACACACACACACATAAATATATATATATTATATATACATATATATAAATATATAGTAGACATACCTAGAAAACAAACTCAAGTCCTTGCTGACTCTACTTTGATGAAGACTGATTTGACAGTATGATGGAGCCATGTGGTGGAAGCTGAAGAACATCTGTTTGTTTGGACTGGATGTAAAAAGACAAAATGCCAGCGTAAAGGTGGAATTTATGCCAAATTGAAGACATTTACTGTGTTGGCCGTGAGAAACGACATTGAAGAAACAATCACGGATTTCAATGGAAAAAGCTCTCCGGCCTGTAACATACACATGCATAGAAAAAGTCAGACAGCATTTGGCCAAAGTGGGTCAGATGTCAGCGACTGTGGTGTGCCTGAAGGATCCTGCAGATATATGAGTGTATATCTGTTCAAGTCTTTTTGTGAGTGTGTTACAGCGGATCGAAGATGCCTTTATAGAGAACCCCGTATTTATGATCTCTGGCACCAATCGTGAATGCACTGTTGATGGTGCCCCCGGACTTTGGCATCGTGCTGCCCCGTGTGGGCAACGAATTAGTTTGCATACAAAACCATATCTCATATTTCACTTTTTGCTGGATCACATCAACACACACGAGTCTCATCCTGCTGAAATGCTTTGGAAACCAACGTTAAGAGGTGAAGTCTCAAAACTGTCGTCAGGAGCTGTTACAGGTGAGCACAGCTGCTGGTTCTACAGTGTGATTATGATAGGAGACCAAGAGGACCCCCCCCCCCCCCCCCTCCAACCTACCCCCTTCTTCCCTGCTGAGATAACTCTTCGCTGTCACTGATCAACGATCGCTGGGCAGCGCTGAGCCTGCACCAAGAGATGATGTCACTGAATTGCCTCACCTCTTTTCCTTTTGTGTAAACAACCACTCTGTACTATTAAGGTGTGACTGTATTGTCCCAGATGCAAATACGTGCGTGTTTGTGTGTGCGTGTGCGATCACTCTTCTCGTGTGCAAGCTTACAGATCATTCACTTTGTCTGTTTATAAAGAGATTGTTTCTGCAACAACTGTAAACCTGCCTGGAGAAACGCCACAGAGGGCTGCACGAGCCGGCCACCTGCCAGGCGCAATCATAACGCTATAGTGAAGACTCAGTGGTGTGTTCCTAGTTTTCATAGTTCAAAAAGCAGAAAAAAAATGTCATCTACTTTTTTTTTTTATTATTTGTGAGGTGATTTCATTGTACGCAACAAAAAGCTTATCATGCAGAATCTGAATGAATATATGATCACAGTACATTTCTGAAATAAATTATTTTTCAATGTTAGCTGTTCTGGTGCTGAATTATGAAATGAAGAGGGGGAACATGAAAACAGAGGTGCTGATGGGATATAACCTCCCTGCTTGTTCATTTCACTGAGAATGTTCAGAAGTAACAAACTTTTGTCACAACCCAGTGCTGCACGTCCATCTACTCTATTTCCACTGCGAACCTTCTCACACACTCACGCTCTCTATCACAGTAACACACACAGTGATTGCAGTAATCTCTTATTCAGTAATGGTACAAGAAAAAGTAGAAGCCGCCCAAATGTTACAGCAGTCCTACAAATGTGTGCATAATCCACCCTACTCTTGTGTAATCACAGTTGTGGGACTATAAATAAACTATGATTTAGCCAAATGCTTGCATAATAGCCTTTCCCTACATTCCTTAACAATATTATCATAGTGTCTATAAAAAAATTGGACAAACATAATTGTCTTAATTTTGTTTATTTAGTGTGTTTTCTTTTCTTTGGCAAATTAATAGTACTGAAGTACTATACTACTACTTGATAGTACTATGGTAGTTTTGACCTAATAGTATTCCCATTGGAGTTTATTATCAAATGTATATTACATGATATCAATACAAACATTATCTCTAGCTGATGCTGGTATACTGTGACATTCTGTTATAGCTCACCTATCTGTCTCTTTCTGGGTTTGTGTGTAAAAGGTGAGGTAGAACAATGATTGGACCACCGCACATCCTACTGACAAAGGAGAGATATTCAAAGCAGTCCTGTTATTGTGCAAATCCAGGCCCACACACTGATCACTATCCACTCCATCCCTCTTGTGTGGCTGTATAACTCCTATATCTCACCAATGGTTCAGGGCTTGGCTTAGCTTCCCAGATCCAGTCTCCGGGCTGGGAAGCAGGGATACTTAATAAACACCACCACAGCAAATGATTGAAGGGTTATAAGGTCATGATTGTGTTTGTTAACATTCAGTCTTCGTAGCTTTTAGAGTCTAGTTAATGGTGTTAACTCTGTTACCCTTCTATTTGTAAAGACTGGAAAAAAATGAGTGCAGTGACACACTTCTGAGGACTTGGTATGACGCAATGCTGGAACACATAATACATGTAGACACTTCAAACTGGACTTCATGGCTCATAGTTTTCCTTCTGACTCAGAAAGTAACCCCTTGCATTCTTACAAATGGACATCGTAACTCTAAACATTATTCACTGTGACACTGTATGTCATAAAAACCTTTAAAGAAAACATGACATTTTAGAGTGCACAGTGCCAGGAGTACTCTGTGTACAAATTTGTTCTGTAAGCACTTGGGATCTGTCCATGGCTCGTCACTAAATGAAATCACATCTGACCTAACCTTGTGTTACTCAGGGTAGAAATAAATTGGATCAATGAAAATTCTGTGAAATCCTGTTATCTGGTTACAAAGTCCCATCCTCACTGCTTCAGCATTCTCCATATTCCCAGATAACCCCGATTAAACTGCCTTAGTTGGGCCTTTGACCCCTGTGACTGTACATGAAGTGATACCCCCTATCTATGCAAGATATAGGTGCTGCACTGAAAATATATGTGCTATGAGTAGAGGCAGTAAAACAAAAGCCCATGTACGAAAGTGTCAGATGGTGTTAGATGCTAATTGTATCACAGTCACAGTCGCTTGATCCAGCGCTAACCTACTAAACACATAGGCGTGAGAAGAGAAGAGATTAGATGGGATAGGATTGGACGGGGAATTGGAACAAGAGCGTCCAGAGCGCTAATCCCTTTTTTGAAAACACATGGGAAATTTCCCTCCAACAGAAGAATCACAGACGGGAGGTTTTTCACTTGTTGAAATGTTCATTTCCTTCTGTCTCTCTCTTTCTTCTGCCCCTCAGGAAATGACTGACAGATAAGAGCGAGCTGGTGGTCCCTTTTTAAAAAGGGAGCCCAAGGTGCTAAATAGCCCTGATGAGTTTGAGAACCCTCAGTCAGAATATTAAAGGATTCAGACAGAAGGTGTAGTTCAAAGGAGTTTGAAACCCTGAATTTAATTGCCTCATTTGTGAGCTTCACTGAGTGTGGCTTGGGGATTTGAAGAGGATATACTGACAGTTGGAGAAAGGATACTAATTTGAGAAATAGGATGTTCCCTCTGTGCTGTTCATGAATGCCTTTCTAATGTACTCTTTGTTGCAAGCTCAAATTGTTTTCTGACTTAATGTACATTATGGACAAGAGCACAAAAATGGCCATTTTAGTGAGTCCCTTTGCCCCAGAGAACCCCAATCTTCTTCTTGCAGTCTGAAAAGGCACTGCTTTCCACAGTGTGTGGTTCAGACAAGACTTAGGGATGCGAAAATTGTGACATAAATTGCTGAAATTGTTGGAAGGACTCACAATTATTTCTATCTCAGTTGAAAAGCTTTTACAAGAGAATACCTTTTGTCCATATTTACTGGAGTCTTCTAGGCTGTATGCAGTATATAACAAAGAACACAGAGAGCCACACAAGGAAGCAATAACTGAACAAGAGGCCTGCTTCGGGGAAATCTGCCACCGAAGTGTCATGTTCCTGCCCAACCCCACTGAAGTTCTGACACACTCAGAGTATCCCATGAAACAATGCACCACTAATTGGCTCGTCGTGTTAAAATATCAGCCATAATGATATTTACAGGTGGGCAAATTAGGCTTTGACAGACAGGTGGGCGTCAGAAGAGAATTAAAGTTCACACCTGAGACCCAGATGACTGCTGTACACACACACACACACACACACACACACTCATTTATATGTAGCCTGAATGATTTACACATCAGACATTGTAAATTTGCTTTGTGCGTGTGAAATTAAAGGCCATTTTTAATGTAATCTGGAAATTGT
Source organism: Archocentrus centrarchus (assembly GCF_007364275.1). Taxonomy (NCBI): domain Eukaryota; kingdom Metazoa; phylum Chordata; class Actinopteri; order Cichliformes; family Cichlidae; genus Archocentrus; species Archocentrus centrarchus. The sequence continues at coordinate 30,169,731 of NC_044364.1, read as the reverse complement.
CAGAAATAATTGGAGAAAAGGGTGCTATGTCTAACCGAATTACCTCCATGGCTATTATGAGTTAGTGATAACATAAATCAATATGCCTGGACCTTTAATTATAGTAATTGGCTACTTTTCACTACATTTGTTCTAATGGTACAAATTATAAGAGCGAAGAACATTATTCCTGTTGTAATTGTATGCTCTTGCACTAACTGCACATTTCTGAAATTTAGTATCTTTGAAAGCAGCGGTGCTCGTTTATTTAGTGCTTTTATATGTGCTAATAGGCTGAGTGAGGAAGCATATTGTTTTCATATTAGTATCCCCATTCTTCTCAAGATAGATGATTTATTGATTCATGTGTTACTGACTATATGAAGCTCTGTCCGGTTTAAACAAATCATCTTCTAAAACTAAGATTATGCATCTTTATTTATATGAAAAATAAGACTAATCATAATAAGTTGTCATTTTATGGAGCCGATATGGGTGCAGCATTTGGGAATAGTACATGTCTTTGTTCAGAACACAATCTTTTAAATCCGTATTTAGATCCTGGTTTAGATGGTTTAGATGTGCCAGGAGGCAAGTTTGGTTGCATTTGAGCTCAGCAGAGTCTTGCTGTAACCAGTTTCTCCTGATAGCTCATGTGGTAGAGAAAGCCACTGCTGGGTGCTTCTCCCTCAAGCGTTTAAAGGTTTTTACTTCACAGTAATTAGTCCCAGTCAGCTAGCTCTGGACAGAACCTCTTCCACTCATGAGGTCAGGTTTGGGAGCCCTACGCTGGAAGGCCCAGCTATTGTTTGGAGTTGTGGATAAATGGCGCTCTGGCCCTTTAAACCGCAGCAGGAGGTGGTGCTCTCCGGCGCGGGAGGGGAGGGTAAGGAGGGCCGCTTTGTGCGCCACACAGATGCAAAGTAAACGGACGTTGGGAGCGCCAGTGTCGGACTGTCCTGCTACAACTCCGTGACTTCTCTTTGAAAGGACACTAAAGTAAATGTGTTGCAGCTCAGCCCCTCGCAGCTCCGCGGTGTTTACGGAAAGTTGAGTGGGACAGAAACTTCGCCACCGCGTGGACCTTAAGGAAAGGTAACATTTCTTTGTGGCCGCTGTCGTAGTGAAGGGTGGGCACTGATGTTTTTGTTGTATTACACGTATTCAGGGCTGTTCTGATGACGAGTGACGACTTTACTCATCCTCCGGGTGTAGTCAGGGTGTTGAAGATAGTTTCCAGACTACTTTGTGGGGTCGGAGGAGCTGCGTAGGTTCAAGTAAAGCAAACTGAGTGAAATCTGCATCTCATTTGAATGTCATCTGCTCCTGGACAATCAGAGCCTGGCAGTCTCACCGAGCCCCAGCAGTGAGCCCTCTCTGAGTCCTCCATCAGCCTGGAGAAGGCTGGGGAGGTACAGAGGCGAACCATAACACGCTAAAAGTTTAAAACACCTTAATGGACCAGAATTAGACACTAAAAGGTACTTTTTATTACAAATATCCTGCCTGATCATCATGCTAAGTCACTGGAAACTTTGCTATTAGAAACTTTGCTGTGCTTTCAGCCTGAATCATGGCTGCGCAGAGCTAGACATGTCATGGGATCTCTTGAGTTTGTTTTTTTAACATTTATAAGAAATCCAGGTATGTATGATTTATTACAGTTGCAACATTTTTTTTGGTTTTGAGCCAAAACCTACAAAAAGCTCATGAAAGGAATTAACTGGGCTCACCAACACAGAAAGTGTTGGAAGTCCACAAACTGTGAACTTTCAGATTGCAATCAGTAACAACTTACTCAGTGAGTCTGTAGATACCCCAGAGTTGAAACTAGGTTGCAAAGTCTGAATAAAGCGTCCCAAATAACTATATTTGGCTACAGGACGGGTCATGATTTAATCAGAGCGGGGGCAGATGGTTGTATGAGCATCAGTTCTCTTCAGTGAGAGTTACGTAACATTAATACTGCAGCTGTGGGATCTCAGTCAAAGCTCTGGGAATCCAGCAGAAGCTCTACAAGCTAAACAGCTATTTTCACCCCATCTCTGGCACACAAATGTGTCCACCTTCCTGGACATTAGGGACTTTTTCCTGTTTGAGTTTAAAGACTTGGCACTTGCCTCTTACAGTCATCATCCTCGCCTGATGAACTGAGTAATTTGCTGTAAGAAGTGCCACAGTGGCTGTGTACATGCCCGGCCTCATTCATCATGCTCTAAATGAAGGCTGTATAGTGTGTGCTTGACTTTAACTACACCGTCCATAAAGTCTGCAGGCCCGTTTTATACCGCTCTGTTTCATTATTCCTCACTCATCGGCAGCGCTTCACGCTTGTTAAACTGTCGGCCTGGACAATAGTAAGAGGACGGTTTGACTGATGAGCTTGGGTCTGGTGTTGTCTTTGTGTGACTGTTGCCCTTGTCTTACACACAAACACAGAGCAATGGCGTAACAGGAGACCAAAGGTTGGTGTCTATTTGTCATTTTGGTCCATGAATCATTTACATACTCTGCACGGAGAACTCTGTAATCAAAGAAATTAGACAGGTGCAGAAATAGTTGTCGTCTTTACATCTGAGAAGTTGTCTGGAGAAATCTTGGCCTAGCTTCGACGCTGACTGATCACCATCCTGCCAGCATTGCCACTTTTTTCCTGGCATCCTCTCGCCTCTCTGTCTTCTTTCCAGTGACAACAGTGCTGCATTACTGCACACACTTCAGGCCTTTCAGCTACTTACTGTATGGCTTCTCCAGAGCTGCCAGGCAGATATCTCACCATCGAGCTCTATTGTGTCCTCTCCACAGTAGAGGGGGGTGGGGGTATGTGTCATCTCTGACTGTGCTTTTTTCTGCTATGGAGGCTCTCTGAGTTTCCTCTGGAGGATACTCCTGCTCTGTTTTGAGGAACTTGGCTACTTTCCCAACTCTTGGCTGTGGTGAGGTCATTACAGTTTTATATTAGAAAGAGGGAGTGCAGGAATGGGGGCTGTGGACATGCATTTAGACTCGTGCATGAAAACATTAACTTCAGGCAGTTTCTCATGTAGTTATTAAAAAAAAATGGAGGGCATTTCATTTCCTTGTGAACAGAGTTGCTGTTTTATTTGTGTGTCTGGATTTCATATTATGTGAAGGTTTAATGTACGAGCAGAAACATTTTTCTTTTTTGTTTTTACTGGGGGATAAATATAAATTGGTTAACTGGAGGCAGATGTGTCAGCTTGGAACAATATTCCCATGCCTTAGGAAATGGCCTTGTAAATTGTTTGCTCGTCCACCTTTATCCCAAGCTCCATGGGAGACTGACAGGTAATGATGAGAAAATGTCTTGACATTTGGCACAAAGAGGGCAATTTGCAGAAAGCAAAAGGTCATTATTGAGTCATTCCTGTGAATTAATACCTTTGGATTTACATTTAAAAAAAGCACTCCTCTGGAACACAATTTCAGCTGCTGTTTCTGGAGATGTTGAACTCCCCCAGGAAAGCTGTTCAGTCTTAGACAACAACAGGATTCACCCCACCTGCAAAGAAAGCAGCCGTGTCTTTGAAGAGCAGTCACGCTGAGGATGTTTGCCTTAACCTTTGAACGGGCTTGATATGGAAAGCAAAGCAAAGTCCAATATTTTATCAGCGTCTTCAGGCTTTTGGCAAATTATATTTAACACTGAGAGAAACACATTAACCCCTCAGTCTCTGTCTGTAAAACACAAAGCTGCAACATTTGTGGCTGGGATCATGAAATGATGCTGTTTCTGTGTGTTATTTGATTTAGAGTTAAACGTATCCAACTGTCCACATGCAAATTTAGGACATGCAGACATATTTTTAGCTTGAACCATGTTTACATCTATGCTCTAGAAATAATTGCATAGAGACAAACCCGAGCTAATCGTTGCATTTCACAGCTGTGTGTTTGTGTGTTTGTTCCCAGAAGAAGAGTCCACTTTGTTTTCCAAACAGGCCCCATGCACCGGACTCACCATCATCATAGCTTTGCATTCTCTGATTATCAGCGTGACATAACCAGTTCAACAGGAAAATCTTTAGTTTGCATAGCTAAAAACTGACAGCTTTCTGTCCTTGTGTGAAAATGTGAAAAGTTTGTCAACTCAACTTACTGACACACAGTCTTCAAAACGCCATATGTTTTGTTCAATAGAGGATTTATGGCACATTTTAGCACAGCATGGTCACATTTTTGCATCACCTGTCATTGTTTATGTCTTAAACTGAGTTGTTTAAGGTGCCGTTTACACGAGACCGTTTTCATTTTGAAACGGTGTCGTTTTGATGCGTTTCGGCCTTGCGTTTACACGACAACGGTGTCGTTTTGATGCGTTTCGGCCTTGCGTTTACACGACAACGGTGTCGTTTGATGCGTTTCGCCCTTCTGTTTACACGACAACAGAGTGAAAACGATGTGTTTCAGAAACGGGGTCCAGAGTGGAGCGTTTCAGAAACGCACCGGCTTGCGTTTTCGTGTAAACACTTGAAACCGGGGTGATTTGAAAACGCTCGACTCGCACATGCGCACTATGGTTGCGACGGCCAGTTTTTCGCGCACGCGCAAACTGATAAACAGTACTCGCGGATTCACGAGTGCTTCTTATGCTTTTCCTGTGTTTTTACCGTTTTGTAATTCAGCGTTGTGTGCAGCAGCGATCCAACCTCATCATCGGTCCACACAAAACCTCTCACATTGGCCGTTTTGTAAGTAATGAACAATTTGCCGCACTACCTACTGTGTCACTCCACGCATGCGCGTCTTGCGTAAACAAACTGCAAAGAGAAAACCAACGCCAACTTGTGGCCTGGCATGGGAACTACATCGTTTTCATCGTTTCACATGTCCTCGTGTAAACGCGGATCGTTTCTGAAACGCCATCGTGTAAACGAAAGGCTGAAACGCATCAAAACGACACCGTTTCCAGTGAAAACGGCTTCGTGTAAACGGCACCTAAAGCTACAAACCAGTCTGGATAATTGGCATGCGTGACATAAGGTGGTTCCAATAAGGCCAGCTTGGCGGGGTCATCCCATGTTGCGAAGTTTCAGAGTACTGTCTTTGGTTTCAGTTATGTGGAAGAACAGCACAACAGCACTAGCATCAGGGTGGCACACGTGTCCAAATCACATAATCTGAAATCCTGTTGTTGGACTGTGTGGTTACACAAATCTACTTTGTGAAATGTATTGCAGCAGTTTTTGACCAGACTGACTAAGTGCATGTGGAGACAGATAAAGTCTTGTCACTCTGGTGGTTCACAGCAAGGTCCTGGGTTCGAAGCCAGGCTCTTCAGTGTGGAGTTTGCATGAGCTCCCTGTGCTTGCACAGATTTTCTCTGGGAGCTCCGGTTTCACGTGCCATTGGGGGGAAAAAAAACCTTAATGCTGCCCCAGTCAACCCATGATTGTTGACATAGGCTTGGATCATATACTGTTAGCTGCTGTTAGCTTCTTTCATGTTATGTTAGCTCTTCCTCTGGCAGCCAGTGCACTGCTGCTGAAGCGTGGTGTGTAACAGCATAGAGTTGCATTGTCATTGACACCTGTTTACCTTTTTCGAGCTAGGGTTGAACCTCCTCATCATCACCTGGTGATATGGCAGAAATGTGTGTAAACATGCGTCAGTAGGTTCATCATTAACCTGTTATGACTGCATTATGTCCTTTTACTTATTCTTAATCACAACAACAACAGCAACAAGATTTAGTCATGCATTGTATGTCTTGACTCTTGTAGGCTTGGATCATTTACTGTAAAAAGACCCACAGTAACTGGTGGTGTTCCAGGCTTTGGCCTTTTTTACAGTCCATTGCTCCATCTTGGTTTTGCAGCCTTGTATGGCCACACAAACGGGTGGTTTCAGCCTTAAGCATACTGAAAGGACAGAGCAGCTCTGTTGGTCACCGCTGTTACTACCAGATGACAAAGTCATGCAAGGAAGCAAGTTCAGGAAATGGGAACAGTCACATGGGCTGTTGTGGGCTCTTGTCATGCATGTCTGATAATCCTGTGAGAATCACACATCTTCCTGCCTGAGCCTATAGAGGACTTTCCAGGTTAGCAGTTCTGTGTTGTGAATGGACTAGGATGAAGTTGCAGTACCTTAATAGAAGACGAGGATCCTTTGTTCCTTTGTCTTTTTGTGTTAAATGAATGTGAATCAGTGTTATTTACATGGATCGCCCTGTGTGAGTGTATCTGCATTAATCTGTTTCCTTTATGTGTGTGTGCGTGCGGGTTTGGGTGTGCCATAAGGGTTTGGTTTGCACCTTCCTCTCCATTGTTTGCTTTTCTCTATTGTACTTTGTGTGACTTTGCTTGGCTCTCAGTTACAGAGAATTTTGTCAGAGGTTTGGGAACCAACAGGTGTGTGTGTGTGTGTGTGTGTGTGTGTGTGTGTGTGTCTGTGTGGGTGTGGGTCTGTGTGTATACTTGTGTATTTTTATTTTAAGTGTGTGTGTGTGTGTGTGTGTGTGTGTGTGGGTGGGTGTGTGAGGCAGTGGCAGAGGCCAGTTCTCCCCGATGACCCTTGAGCCTATTTATGGTAGTTGAGACTTTGAGGTTGATGGAATTTAAAGTTATTGTTCACACCCACAGCAGGCCGTGTGTATGCAGTCTACTAATTAAGACTTCATGCTGCAGCTTCCAGGGAATCAAAGTAGTTGTTGGAGTGCCAAATCAAAGTAGTGTGCCAAACGGCTTTGAGAAAACCAAATCAAAGGCAGATGAACTGTGGTAAGATGATGCTGATGATGCTTCACAGCCTTTACTGAGAAAATCAGGCAGTGCTGCACAGGAGCTCTTTGGTTTTTGGCTTTTTCTCTCTTCTTGCTAACCGATGTTTAAGATTTGTTCCTAAATGGTTACATTTTAATTGCATGTTCTTTCTGACCCACCTCTCAGATGTATTTAATTTACAACATAAAGCAGATAATTCACATCTCCTTTTTCCATTGAGTTCATGGCGTTTACAGTACTTGTCAAAAAGGTTATTGATTACAACTTAATTGCTATGGTCGTATTGTACGTGACCCATTATTACACACAGTGGTCAGAGTGATCTGACCTTAGGGTTATGCTGATGGATGATCTTGATGCGATATTTAGCTGATATCAGATATTGGCAGTCAGAAAGGGTGATGATTGGACACTTTGGCTATAAAGACTGCCCGGCCCAGACTGAGCTGCTGAGATGTAATTTAACCGTGTGTGAACATTCCTGAAGAGTCACGCTGGTAAGAACTTAAACACATGCTCACTCACAGCAAGCACACACACACACAGCACTACCAAAATCACAGTGGATGTAGGTAAATCAAGGAAGGATGCAATTAAGCTAACAATGTGCTTTAGGAGCACAGGAGCTGTATACGTGTTCCAGTTTTTTATCTCTGCCCATTACGACATTTTTCAGCTGTTGTGAATTGCTGTTATCTTGTTGAAGTGGCTATGTTTGTGGGCCTGGGTGTTCTCTTTCGTCAGTGAGTGTTTAGCTGACTGCCATTAGTGTCATTAAAGTGAACACCAAGGGGGTTTATTAACTCATCTTGTTAGCCGGGGCTCTCTGCCTAAGGCCTTTATAGCCAGGTTGTGTGTCTGACTGCAGCAGAGAGGCTGCTGATTAAAAAAAGTGGGGAAAAAAAAGCCAGTAGCTGCTGATAAACTGACGCAGAGCAGAAAACGGTCACTTATCTTCCAGTCACATTGAGAGGCCTCCTGCTGCGTTTACCACAGAGTGTGTGCGCCCGTGTATGTGTTCAGCTCGGCTCTCTGGCGCTGGATTATCTTTTTGGTAATGCTGTTTTTTGTTTTCCCCACGGGCTCATTTTTAAGAGGCAGCCAGTACGGCCAGTAAACTGTTTAAGCTTTCTAACTATAGTTTAAGCCAAATGTGACAACAAAGCATTATTTTCTCTTTGTCTTCTACAAAACAATGCTCAGTAGAAATTCTGCATTGTTTCACCATCCAGAATTGGACAGTCAATTCAGCCACTTGGCTCAGATCCTGACCTCTGGTACCGCGCGTGAATGCTGTCTGTGTGTTAGAGACTGATGGGGAGGATTTTGGTGATTAATTAGACATGTACTCTCACGTGCACACACACACACACACACACAGAGCATAGTTCAAGCCATCCAATGTAGGCATAATGAGGGCTTGGGTACATTTCATGCAGGACACGGTGAAAGAACGTCTGTCACGGAGCTGGCATGACTGAGCAAATCCAACATGGTGACACCCTCCGCCACCCCTTTGAGGATGTGTTTCTCTTCAGTGAATCCATCTGTTCCTTCTCTTTTTTTGCACAAGTCCCTGAGGTAATATTGCTTCACATGGGAAAGGCTTTGCTCCCTCTCATTTATGCTCTGGATATTATTCATACACCGAGAGGAGGGTTTTTTTTTTCTTCCTCAAAACAAACTCTCGGTAGACTTGTTTGGGCAGAGGCTTATTTTTTAATCAAGGAACATGTTCATTATCTATCTGTTTGATTTTGAGCCAGCATTTTTCTCCTCTCTCTTTGGCTAGGGCGCAGCATGGCAGCCCACCCAACATTTGCTGCTTTGTCCAGCCATGCAGGAATAACAGATTTATAAAAGGCAAGTTTGACTGGAAACACAAAGAACTGCTTGGAAGCTTGTCCTCTGCTGCTGGATGTGAGGATTTGTAAAGATTAAAAGCCAATATCACTCAATATAGTCACGTGGTGACTGTGTTACTGGGAGTACTGGGTGTGTATAAAAAAATGTATTTTGGAGTCGGTCAGAGGGCTAGCTGGTGGGGCTTTGGAAGGCCGGTTTGCCTGTGGTTTCTGGATGGACGGTGGTGTAGCGTTAGCTGTCGCACCACAGAGGGCTAGCCCAGACACGCTGGTTTTATTCGCTCATGCTGAAAATGCTGCTTTTAATCCCCTTGTGTTTTTGTTTTTGCCTGGGTGGCAGTGGGGCCCTGGAGGCTGATGCTCTACAGTTTCCACACAGAGGGCCCGTGGTACCTTGGGCAACAGTCATGCTGATGTAGGTATGTTTTTGTGGCACGATTGTTTGAACTCCTAAACGCCTAAAGCCACTTAGCATTTCAGGAGTGACCTAAACAGCTCATCTCTGACCTCTGTCCAAGTCTATTTGTTTCAGGTATCTTGAAGCTGTTGTGTTACCTGCATCTCTAATTCAGATTGCACAAACCATACCTGTATTTGAATATTGGCACAATTTTTCTTTTTTTTTTTTGGTAAGTCTGCCCAAATTATGTAACGTCCTGACACACCTTTCCACGGTTCCTCTCTGCCTCTGTTGTCTAATTACAGCCTGCGCTCGAGGTTGCAGTGTTTATGACACGATGGTGGCAACTCCTACATTATATAACCTTTATGCATGTTTATTTTTTTATTAAAGAAAAAAATCTAGGTATTATTTAGGATAACTATTTTATTTTTAGGAAAGGTCTGTAATTTGATAATACTTCGGGGCGTAGAGTTTAATCCAGCAGTACACATGAATTATGTAAGTATAAGCCACATTTTGCTAATTAGGAGCTCTGAATGAATCAAGGTTTTGTTAGTACTGGGTGTTTTCCACCATTGTATTCAGCTTTAAGGTCAAACAAGCAGCATTTTCTAATTCAGGGACTTTCAAGTCTGCCTCGTTGGAATATGATGAAACTATATACTAATAATTGATTAAAATAGTGGTTGCCAAACTTTTTCCACCATATGCATAGAAAATGTACACAACACAATTTTAAGTGCAAGTTAAGTGAAAAAGAGGTCAACAGAATAGCACCAGCAAACTCTTGGTTGTTTCCCTGCATAAATCATATTAAAAGTAAGAAGTGATTTACTCAAAGTCGAGCCCAGTGAGGGACATGTCAGAATACGAATGTTCAGTAGAGTCAGTCTTTAACCTTCGAGCTCCTCAGTACAAAGTCCATGCAGACACTTCCAGTGCCATTCGCAGCAGTGTGCAGGTGTCATACAGCATGGCCAGCCTTCTGCATGCTCTACCATCACAGCACTGTCACCTAAACACAGCCAAGTCTTTCCTCCAGTGACGACATGTCTGAAGTACTCTCCTTACTTCAGTGTCCTGAAGTGAGTCTCTCAGCTTCTCACATGCAAAAACAGCTTTAGTTTCACTTGATATTCCTTGGGATCTGTAAAGTGTAGCGCCCTGGCTACAGGAATTATGGGAATTGAACCAGCGCAGAGGCTACAGCGACGCATTTGCTCGTAACCGTCCAAAAAAGGCAAGAGCGCGCCGCCCTGCGATGGTCACAGTGTGCTTCGGTTTCATGTTTTTATCACTTAAACTGCTTTTATTGCTCTGTTTTACTTCACCGCAAACGATTTTAGTACAACTAAACATTTCTCACTGTTTCCTCTCAGAAATATGCTTTTGAATGAGTGAGTAGGGTGCTACAGATGTGTTTACATTAGTGGGATCCATTTGCCATGAAATCATACTTTGTATCAGTTCTACCTGTGCATGTATATGTGGTGAGGCCATTCCTTTAACACTCTGCCTGTTTGTGTTCAGGATATTTTTGCTATTCATCAAGACTCGCCTCAGAGCCAGGCGACGAGGAATGAAGTTAAACAGGAAGAACAGGTTCCTTATGTGGTCGGTTCTAATAACTGAGGAGGAGAAGAAAAGGATAGTTTATTTACATTGTTGCTGTCAGCAGCAGAGTGCACTATGGTAGAAAATCACGTCAAAGTCTTTTACTGCTGTCTTATGGTGTTGCGTGTTTTTAGATACAGTTCTGATTCACTTTTAGGTTCCATTTGCAGGGGGAGCAGGCGAAGCAAGGCCAAAACAAACAGCGTGTTTATATTTATTATTTATTATCTATGTGCTGAGTTAAGGAAAGTAAGTAGATTTGCTTGGAGGAAACTTTGAGGCACATGAAAAAGCACCATGAAGTCAGAGGGAGGCTTTGCTAATGAGCTGCAGCTACATGATGTGAGTCGAAATCAGATTCATACATAGTTGATGAGTTCTCCTAATCCTTTAGTTTTAGCTCAGGATTTAATAATATTTTTGTTTCTGTTTCATTTAAAAAATAGTTTTGAGCAGCTTCACATGATTGTAAAGTAAGATAAATAATTTCCTGTTGTTTTTAAGTGCTTCAGCAGCACCTCTTTCTTCTCTGTGTCTGATTATTTCAGTGCTTTTAACACCCCCACCCCCCCGTGGGAATCAGAGGTTTGATGAGAAGGTTGGAGCCTGACAAAATAAGTGCAAATGAAATTTCTTCTTTGTCAGTTTGAGTTAAGAATGCCCCATTGTTAGGCAGCCCCATTGATTAACTGATTAGCAGTGTCATAGATGGCGTTTGCTAACTTGAATATTCATTTGCATATCAATGACGCTGACAATAGGAATGAACTATGGAGACCGATAGTTCAAGGTTATACGGAGCAGAGGCTTTCTTATTGCAGAGACAGCATAGGCAGTGTGGTGAGCATCACATGCTTAAATATGTGCTTATTATTTTAGTATTAAAAATAACAAGGTTTGAATTTACCCTTCACCTGACTCCTTGTAATATTCACATGAAGGCCTCCGCCTCGTGAATAAATGATAGACTGTTTCGCCATCTGACTTTTAAAACATTTAACTGGAGACAAAGACAAAAACAGAAACTCGTGCACAGTCCGCAGGTCTGTTGGTGTAACGTGACGGTTGGTATTGGAGCGACAGCCGAAGCCTCTGCTCCTCCTCACTGGGTGGAAGCAGAGAAAGTGGCAGAGGCTCGCCGAGGACGGCGCAGCGCCTGTGATCCTAAGGATTACAAGTGTGACGCCGAGCGCTGCTGAGCGTGTTGGTTGTTGTGATGTCATTCTGCCCACATCACAGTCTGCTGGCGACACAAGATGCTCTTAATCATTCATGGCCCTGTCACCGCTTGTCTCAGTTCAGGCTGGAGTCATGTGGGACTCGGTTACATAAAGGCTTTGTCACTGGCTGACACAAAAAAAACTGATTCTCATCTAAAACAAACTAGACAGTATCATCACATTTTTGCGTGCCCTGACACAAACACATCCAGCTTACGTAGCTTTGTGTTTGCATCAGTAGCATTCAATGGTGATGTGATATTCTCTGTGAAAGAGAGCTGAGAGGGAAGTTTGCCCCCAGCTGGACTGTCAGCGTGTGCAGGTCAGACAGGAGTCGCTGGTTAACCTGTTGATTTTCAACACAAGGTATAACAGTGTTTTTCTCTTTAGACTAGTTTCTGTTTAGATGTAGTTAGATCACTTACTTCATTGATCTAACACAGTAATAAAATGAGACGTCCAAAGGTCTGTCACCTGGAAACGGAAAACCAAACAGGAAGATGCTCCTGCTCACCTGCAGGAAAGAGAAGGAGCCCCTGGATCTGTTTGCTCTTCCAGAATATCTTTATAGTGCTGACAGTTGTTACTGATCATTTAACAGTCTAAGTACTGATTCAGCCTTTGCTCAAAGATAACTGCATATATTTGATGTCAGCTTGGACAGATTTCCAAAAACGACTAAAAGAAAACATCCTTTTCTGCACAAGACAACATTTAACAGAGCAGCTGATTTATATGCAGAGCACTGAAGCACTCTGGATGTTATTTTGAAACAGGATCGTGCCAATGACAGTGTCACTTCTCATAATGTATTTCTTACAAAGTACTGAAAGGCAAAAATGAGTGTGACAGGACTGCAGGCAGGTCATACTTCATCTTTTTGTCACAGCCACAATAATGGGGTCTTGATGACCCTGCGGGGTTTTGAAACTATTCCTCATCAAACACCGAGGGGCTCCCTAAGGCATAAAATGAGCCATTTCCTAGAATGACTGAAGGCATGAGGGTCGCACCTTTTGATATTCGAGAACATCTTTTATGCTGAGGTGGAATCAAGTCTTCTACTCACACGCCACATCAAAAGCTTTCCCCCTCAGCCGCCCCACTGTGAACGTTGTCTTATTGCCCGGCGCGTGGTCACCAGGAAGGGTTAACCCGCTGGAATGATCTCTCCGTGTAGGGGATAAAATCCTTCGTGCTGTTTCTGGTCAGCTTAGAGACAGGAAGCCCACTTGGTAGCCAGCGCTCAGCTCTGACGTTGCCATAGAGAAATACAGCACGGCGGGGAGGATCATCTCAGATGATGAGTTGTCTTTAGCGGTCAGTCACACATTCAGCAGCCTTTTGTGCAGCAGATACTAATGGGCAACTGTACAATACATGAAATAATAAAGGGTTTACCCAGTGATGGATCATACTGCATTAATTTAACAACGGTGCCTCTGCTCTAAGGGATATCGGTGGTGTTTGTTTGCTTTAAGCTATAATCTTGTAATTTGGCACCCGGTTGCAGCGTAAATAGCTTTAGTAACAGTAAGCTCTTTCCAGTTGTCACATATATGGGTGTGAACTTGAACTCAAATAGCTTTTACAACAGAACAGGAAAATAAGCTTTTGGAGTACTACCCTTATTACATTTGGTCTTTGTTCAGCCACTGTGAGAACAGTGTGTCTGTCCCATTAGCAGCAGAGCTACTGAAGAAATCCTGAATGAAGCTGTTGAATATAGAAGATAAAACTGGCAGTGGATAGAATTCAGTTCTCTTTGGGGATGGTCTGTGGGAAAAAAAAGAGCACTAGCTTTTATCATTTATCAAACCCCCCTCTGTTCCCTCTAGTGCATCAGTTCCCTTTCCAATTGAATGGGTTCTTGTCAGAGATGCAAATGTTTTCATGGGTGACGTTCCTTTGGAATATTGTTGAGTGAAGCCCTCTTTCATTCATGGGGGGATACGCATGCAGGCCTAGAGCGTGGGCTTCAGCTTGAGTTTGAAAACACTGAGAGTAATGGTATTTCTGTCTGCCTTAAACAATTGAAGCCATTGTTAATGTCAGAAACACATGGAGCTAGTAGACTCTTGCTAGCACATAAGTGGGTGTTTAAACCTCTTTTCCACTCGATTCTGGTCTAAGATCACGTTTCAAGGTTCACGTGTCTTAAGGGCAGCTTGGTCTAAGGATTGAAATGAGTTATATCCTATCCATCCTATTAAGTCAAAGGCAATGAAAAAGATCCACCTGACCTGTGAAGAAACATTCGTCTCTACAAATGCACTGAAAGGTGCTGATTGATGTCTGTTATATGAAAAACAAATTAATACTGAACAAAATACCCTGTTGGAAGTGCTCAGTGTTGCCTTCAGGGCTTAAAAAGACAAACTCCAAAAAGGAGAGAATAACATAAGAAGCAGTTTTTGGAAACAATTTATCTGTTGGAGACAGGGGGGTGAGAACAAACTGCAGTCGGAGTTTTCTGAACTGTGCTGTAAGTCGATCCATACTGAAGAGATGTTGCTCCACTTCACTCTTCTTTTTTCCCTCCCTCTTTCTTTTATTCCTGCCAGCTTCGACTGCTTCAGCTCACAGTATCCTGTGTCTTGCTGGTTATGTAACAGCCAGGGGTCTAAATGGGAACTAAAGCACAGCAGTGATGGCAGGCACTGCAGCCCATGAGAAGCAGATTGCAACAGCAGCCTTAGACTTCTTTTTTTATATAAAAAGCTCAAAAATGTATCAGATGAATTGAACTCATTTGAATGGGAATGAACTTCACCATGGTAAAATTTCACAAGGGCTATTGTGACTGGGTTGGAGGAAGGTGACGGTACTTTGAGCTTTGTACAAGAAAGCCTTTTTCACCATTACATAACACCCTCAGTCTTGTGGATAGAAAACATTTTTCTCGTTTAGAGCCACTCAAGTGAGCCTTCGTTTTGAAACTCCGGCTACCAAACTTTCCATGCTTGATGGAGATCAGAAGAGAGCGTTTTATGCAATAGTGAGTAATGAGAAATGAATAGACAGAGCCATTCAAAGCAGGATGTTACATTTTTAACTCATATAATGGCATTTGCTTACTTGTTTTCTCATTGCCTGCCAACTGCTGATATGGTTTTAATGCTCTCTGTTCTTCTTCTTCTTCTTCATAGGCTTATTCAACCAAGGACCAGAATGGCTCTGCTCAGACACCTGAAGTTACGTGTGCTTTGACAACATTTTAGAATTGCTGAAAACTTTGAAAGGAACTCTTCTGAACACCTTCAGGTCCTAGTTTGAATTCTGCCCGTGGATCATAACTGAAAGGCTGCGATCATGCCCATTCTTAAGCAGCTGGTCAGCAACTCCAGTCAGTCAAAGCGGAGGTCTCGGGCCGACCTGACCGCAGAGATGATCAGTGCTCCTCTGGGGGACTTCCGTCACACCATGCACGTGGGCCGAGGGGGGGATGCCTTTGGGGACACTTCATTTCTCAGCACGCGTTCAGGAGAACCTCCCAGGGAGCAAGACAAAAAGCAGGGCTCCCCAGGCTCCAAACCAGGGCTGCTGTCCCGCACCTTCAGAAACAGCAAGCGATCTCAGTCTGTCAACCGGGCAGACAAGTACGAGTACAATATGATGGCACCTTCAGCTGGCTCTTCACAGTTTGTGAAAAACGCCATATCCCTGCCATACTTAAACGATGAGGGTACTAACCGAGGCATCCAGTTGCCGAAGAGCGTTTCCTCCAGCCCCGTGAAGAAGCTGAATGAGTTCGAAAGCAAGCCGGTAAATGGAGCAGCAGCGATGGCGATGCTCGATGCAGAACTCGATGAACGGAATTTTGGGGAACCTACAGATTTGCCTCCATCCATGCCCAAAGGAGGTGGGATGAAGCATGCGGAGTCTATGATGTCCTTCCACATTGACCTGGGGCCTTCGATGCTCGGGGACATCTTGAGCGTCATGGAAAAGAAGGGTTGGGAGGAGGATGATCTTGGCTACGAGGAAGGTAAGGGTAGCGAGGGCCATGCATCACCCTCCCTCATTCCCCACATAGATGATGATGATGCAGAGGAGCGGGCCCCTGCAAGGCCTCCTCGCGGCATGTACCAGCAAAGAGCCGTGCTGGATCCCTACACCCCTGAGCTACAAACCAAGAATAACCACCACAACGTGGATAGCTGCTCCGTGTCCAGCTCTGGCTCTGAGGAGAAACCCAACTACCGCCTCCATGACGGTGACACGGACAGCGCAAAGTACAGTTCCCCACGTGGGGAAGAAGAGAGAGATTTCACCTTCATGGATGAGGATGAGGATGATGATGAGATTAGAGTTTAGACTTGTACGTTTGTAAAGGACACTAAACATCGTGACACCATGCTGTAGCTAGGGGATGTGAGCTAAATGTACAGTAGAGTGCCGGCTGACTGGCTCACAGAGCGGCTCTCTCGAAGTACTCGGGTTTACTCGTTATGTAAATTCTCCATTTTCAGAAAAAAAAAAAAGTATTGCCTAAACCCTTAACCAAGAAGAAGAAGCAGCTGCAAACCATTAGTAAAGAGTCTCACACACATTATTTAAAGCGACAGAAGAGGTGAGATTGGACGTTAGGACATTGTGAGATTGTGAATGTGTGGATCTGTGGAAGGACGAGAAGTGAAACCCAGACGGCTTCAATCCCAGAGTGAGAGTGAATACGCAGTTTAATGACCCTGTTCGGACATAGACACTAAACAGAGAACGTTCTGACTTTGGTCTGATTTATGCTATTTCTACTTTATTGTATCTGCATACAGTATGCGGGCGTTAGTCTGCAGTAGCCTGTTGTATTCTGAGTGGGTCGATTACTATTTTGTTATTTCTCTTTGGGAGTATCTGCATTCTTTATGCGCAGACAGTTGCAATATTTATTCATTTGTTTTCATAAGGGATGGATGATTTTTAATGTGCACTCCGAGATCTTAAAAATTTTTTTGACATATCTTAAATTTCTTGTGCATCTACGCAACATCTTAATGGTACTTCAGACAGAACGTCTTCTTTGGTGAAAAGTTTGTGAAATTGCACTTAAATCCTGTAAATCATTCCTGCTCCCATGTTCATCACAGGGCCTAATGAGTTTTTATTTAATACGGAAAATAAGTGACTTGTCAAAAAGAGGCCTTTTGTAAGTGTTATGATTCTTGGACCTTTTTAAAGCGAGACAGGAACTGTGATTGTGGTAAAATATGTGTGTGTCTGTCACACCTCTCACTCTGCTTTTTAACCGAAGTAGGATTAGCAGGTCAGTCGAGAGATGTAAAACATTTCTGAAGGGAGTTGCCACCATATAATTACCATTTATGGCTCTGTCAAAAACATGTCCTCTCTCTAGATACGCGTCCCAGCTTGTCTCTAAGAGCAGAGAAAGGAAATCGCATGTTTGAAGTGTTGTTAGAGGACCGCTAGTTAAACGACGGACATCGGGTAGAGCAGCGAGGAGAGAATTTACTTCCCCAGCTGGCCCCACAGGTGATGATACTCACCTCCTCTGCCCAACCAAATTTATATGGTAGATGATTAAATCAACCAATCATCTGGCCTCTCCCAGTCTGGCCATTAAATGTGAGAATATTGGCCCCCAACCAGCTGGAACTGCTCCAGAAACAGATAGGTGGGCTGCTTGGCTTCTT
This sequence comes from Archocentrus centrarchus, assembly GCF_007364275.1. Taxonomy (NCBI): domain Eukaryota; kingdom Metazoa; phylum Chordata; class Actinopteri; order Cichliformes; family Cichlidae; genus Archocentrus; species Archocentrus centrarchus. The sequence continues at coordinate 30,152,253 of NC_044364.1, read as the reverse complement.
TCTGTTTAGTTGGCTTCACTCAGTAGGATATAAATTAGACACAAAGAGGTGTACTTTACTTTCTTATATCCATGATTAATGTCTGACCTTTTTCTTTTAGTCTGAGTAAAAAAACTAATTGCCACATCAGACAGATGGTAGTGTGGGATTTCCTGTAGTGGCATTGATGCGGGGTTGTGCGTGTAGAGTCAGGGTGGTGTATTATTCTGCTGTGGGTTGTTGTAATGTTGTCTGAAACTCGAGGCGATCCCGAGGAAGTTGCCAAGTGTACAGAAATCCTGAGTGGAAAAATCTGTCTGTCCATTTTTTATTTTTATGTGAATTTTATTTTTTCTTGCCAGGATATTTTCTTGGTTTGTTTTTTGTGTGAAAGTCTGGTTACAGTTGGTTAGATGAATAGAAGGAAATGTGGCACTCAACCCCCCCACCTGTGTCGGTCAAAGGTCACGCTGACAGCAGCTCCAGGCTCCGCTGCTCCTCAGTCCCAAAGCCAGGAGAGAAGACCCTCTCAGGGCTGCTGTAGTAGTGTTAGCGGCACATTTGGTTTTTCTGCTCCTGTGTAGATGCATCATAGACCTCTTTTATATTTCTTTGTATATGGGCCAAATCTTAACATGTCTTTTGTTGATCATTTCTGCAACCTGTAGTTTTTGGATTTTTTGGGGGGGTGATGAGATCCCTCATGTTCATCTCCAAGAAATTAATACTCAAAAAAAAAAAAAAAACACTCCTCATTTGCTGTTATCTCTTGATTGAGTAATGTCCATATAGATAATGCCATCAGTGATCACAGTGAACAAACTGTTACCAGCAGTGCGACTGTAACACACTAAGAAGGAAACTTTGTGTTTGCACTGCCGTCTGTAACACTGACTGCTGGAGAATTTGGAAAATCCAGATGGAAAATTACAGAAAAGTGTACAAAATTATGCTGAAATACTTTCTTATAATGATCTTAACTTTGTGGCATTTGTCGTGTTTCTCTGTGGGAAACTCCTAAGTAGGCCAGAATAAAGCATGTAAAAGGATGTGCAAACACACTGTGCCCCAGGTCTGCTTAGAGGTTTCCACCCCTGACAGCGATGGTGTGGCGAGCAGCAGAAAAAGATAAGCAGCAGTGAAACAGCTCAAAGTTCAGCTAAGGAAGGTTTCCCTTTTTCCCACCGGCTGCAGCGATACGCCAAGTATGGACTGTTTTCTTTCCCTGTTCATATTCTGGTTTTACAGTATATTAATATATTTATCTTCACTTTCCTTTCTTTGAAATAACAGCTATATTTTTCAATAAAAGAGAGAGCTGATAATCTTTCACTGTGACCGAGCTGCTTTTGTTTCGTCTCTTTTAAGTCTGTCACTGCGGGCTGTGTCAGTTTTAGACTTCTGAGTTTGAAGTGGTCACATCCATAATAATCAGTCTACATGAAGGTCAGATTTCAAACAGGGAGCTGCTGAAGGAGATTATTCTACACACATAACTCTTAAATGAAACAAATACATGCTGGGCCGATACACAACACTGACACATTTTCTCTTTTATGTTATTAGCAGATTAAATGGTTTAGATTTATAAAGAGAAGTAAATGAACTGTGTAGATGGATACATTGTTTTATTATATATATTTTAGTATAAATGTGGTTTCTGGATCTGGATATGTGATGATAAACAGTATTAGCTTCATTGCTCTCAGACTGAGCTTCCGTGGAGCTCTCTGGGTTCAGGACAGTTATGGAGAGAAATGTAAACAGCTGCTTCATGACCTGTTGGCTTTTTCAGTCCATGTGTGGACAGATGAAATCAGCTTCATTTGGTGTGACTGTCTAAAAGCACTAACTGAGTACATTCACTGCAGGACTGCACCAAAGCAAACCATTTAGGCTGCTAAATATACAGTTTTGAGGGAGTACTTCAACTTCATGCTACTTTGTACCCGACTACAATTCAGACATTTAAACCATCCGTCCATGTTCTCCTGCTGGGGGGGGGGCAGGTTTCCAGTCTGTAGCAGGGCTAACACATACTAACGTCTCTAACAACATGTCTGCTCTACAAGAAAGGAAAAAAAGTTTATTATAGCACCTTTACACCCCCCCCCCACCCCCCATTATACCACTTCCTTTTACTGTTATTAAAAATTTCAGAGCTGAAACTACTCAACAGTCCCACTCCTCGACTCTTCTAGTTCTCGACACTATTCACTGTGACACTTCTCATGAATAATAAACGCGTTTACATTTTATGGCCTTTCACTTATGTAGGATTTTAAAAACCTGAATAACTGGTATTGGAATCTTTCTTCAATGTTAAATATTCTGAATGCTTCTTTCACTGCTGTCCAGAAGCGCCTGGAGTCCAGTGGTGGAATCAGAGCAGTTTAATTAAAACCTGCTCTGATTTCTTTTCTGTTTGGCAGCTCTCTGTAAGGCCGTCCATACACAGCAGGAAAAAAGCTGCCTGAGTGAGTCTGAATAGTCTGGAGGAAAGAAAGAAAAAAAAAAAAAAGACTTAGGCTCGTTTAAATATATGCTGCTATTGCCCTCTAGTGTTATTTTTATGTAAATGCAACTTAAATCACAGGTAAACTAAGAGAGACCAAGTCTGAGGCAGCTTCTTTCCTGCAAATAGTTTTTGATTTTTAATTATTTATGTATCATTTTCTCACCACTGCACTGTTGTGTCAGCCGTATGACAGATATAAGAAGAGCAAAAGACTATAGGTCAAGAAATTATAAATCTACAATTCAAAAACAATTTGGTGTATTTACTCAGTGATTTATTTCACACAGACGGTTTATGGCAGGTTTTTGTGATGCTGGGCATATTCTGCAAATACCAAAAGCTCAAACCTCAGACTGGTCTGAAGAAGAAATATATTCATGGGTTTTCACTCCTTATTCCCAGATAAAAACACCGCCGCTGCAGTGTGACAGAGTTTGGAGAGATTTGAAATGACCCGACTGTTCTTTATACAAATACACCAGCAATGTGAGGAAATTTTAAATTTGCTGCAGAAAGCCAGCTGAAATTCCCATTTTCACATTTTGACCTTCGCTGTGACCCAAATTCTGTATCAACATGAAAAAGCAGTTGGTGTGCAGCACTTAATATAATAACTTTAATTCATGTGCCTTTGTGGTCAGAATGCATAATTCCCAAGCAGGCTATTTTGCTTTGGGAATTGCTAAAATGAAGAACCCAGATCTTCCACAGCTGAACCCAGCAAAGGTTTCCTAACTGGCAGTGTGACGAATATTACACACTTTCTGTTTGTCATTTTCACAAGACAACAAAACAGAATGTATTTTCAGGGGCAGCTGAGAGGATTTCTAAATGATGCTTTCAGTGAAGTCTCTGGTTTGTCTCTCGGTGTCTGGAGGAGAACAAATGGTCGGATCACAAAGGAGACTCCCTGAAGCAGCCGCGTGGAACAGGATGTTCCTGCCAGTCAGATGAAATATCTTACTAAAAACAGTCCAGAAATGCACCCCAATTTCACACCTCTGATGATTCAAAGCTTGTGATATGGAATCTATTTATTTGTTGTTGACACTGTTTCCAGGATATTAATTCAGGTCTGTGTTCATTTTAAGGTCATTTTCCCCTTTTTTCATTTTTCCTTCCGCTCCAGGAAAGATTGCAGTTCGATTTGTTTTTTGCTTCAATATTACAGAAAATGTAAACACAGCCAAGAGGAAATATTAGAAATCATATGCCAGCTTCTGTACCTGAAATTATCCAGCAGAAATGCCACATTACATTTTTAGTTCATTAAAATTAGATGACAGTTTGATTGGATGACCAGTAGATGGCGCTAGTGGTTTTTCTATGTTTCCAGACCGTGCATGACCTGTGGACACCATCCTGGCTTTGCTGTGATTTCACCTCAGAGAGGAATGATTGTAACACGACTGTTTCAGTTTTTAAACTACTTTTATTTTCAGTTCTTGTTTTGAATGCGGTCTAGTTTCTGTTAGTCTCCAGAGCAGATTTGCTCATTTCACTGGACTTTTTATTAGTTTTTAGTTGCTTCAGAGATCGTTTTAGTCTTTGTAAGCATGACTGCATTTAGAGGTAAGAAAGCAGCACAGGTGTAACTTTGTGAAAGCAGGTGATTCTGTAGACATTCAAATGTCCATCAACACCTCATGCTGAGATAAATTTGACCAAATTAACAAATACTAAAACTAAGGAGATCTCTCTCTCTCTCATATATATATTGAAATAAAACTTTGTTAGGTTTTATTTGAGTTTAATGTGATTTTCACAGCTGGCTTTAGTTTAGTGTTAGTTACCCATAATAACTGTGGTTATGCAGTTCTCATATTTCTCACAGGTCAGTGTTACTCTAAGTTCACACGACCTAGAAAGTGTCTGTGAACACACTGATGTTCTCACAGTGTGTGAATGAGCCTCATACACTTTTCCTTGTGTTGACCTTCCCAAACTTATTTTCTTATTTGACTGTTTTTGCTTTTCTTGGAGCAAAAATCATTGACATGCATATCTAACACCATCTTCTCCTTTTTATTATGAGAAATAGTTTCAGTATGAGGTCAGTGTCATCTTTGTTGATCAGGTTTTTCTATTGGCCATTTTCACCTGATCTGCCCTTGGTAAATTTATTTATTTTTACATTAGCAGTCATTTCACATGCAAATGATGAGTGTTTAATGAGGGAAATTTTACTATTCATATAAAAGAATTCAGCCTGTGCAGGTTGTACCACGCTGTGAGGCCTGTGACAGGCTCCACATCCCTCACAGCCCTGAACTGGATACGATATGAATGGATGAACATAACATCATTTCAAAGGAAATCGTGTCCATGACTAATACACGCCAAGTGCATTACACCATCCTCATAACCATGGAATGACATGGGGGTGATTGATATGAATCAAAATACTTTTACTCTCAGAATAAACTCTTTAAGGTGTAATCCTGAGGATTCAGATTATAGTCCATGTGTTGAGGAGAACCTCTCATGCCGAGTCCTTTAATGCAGCATCACTTAAATGCACCTTTAAACAAACACAGCCTTCCCATCAGGCCTGCCTTTCTTTGTTTAGTCCGAGCAGATGTGTTTTCCTTGTAATCCAACATTTTAGCCTTTAATGAGACAGAATTGTATTCACAAGCAAGCACAACAGTGTGTATTCATGCCTACACAAAGCAGTAGAAAGTAAGACAAACACACACACCTGGATGACAGCTCCACGTGAGACACTAATGGACATATTAGCCTCATATAACCAGCATGGACATGTGCCTTTTAAATTCTTCTGTATGTGAATGCTGAGAGGTTAAAGTATTCTCCTTTAAAAGAAGTGAATCAGCTGCACCTCAAAAACTTCAATATTTAGTTTCAGCTGTGCTGAGCCAACAGCTCAGTCTTTTTAAATGATAGCCTGGTTAAACACACCGATGCAGGTGTATAACAAACCTAGAAGCTGGCACCTCGATGTGTCTGAGTGTGTACACAGTTGTGATTGAGTTTACTAGGAGTGTGCAATGATTTATGTTGCTTTTGTAGCAGGTAGTTGTCTTCTTTGCTTGCCTAAATATTATAAAACTGATAATATCTGATGCTGTTAAATGCATATGTTGATTGTGAGGGCAGTTTTAAATGATCCATCAGCTCGGTGTGGTGCTCTTAGATTGTAACTAATGAGGTTTCTTTTTTCATGGACGTGTAATTTTCAGCTGAGCAAAGCACATTTTAGTGAAGGGATAACAGCCACACACTGAAGGCTTTCACCGGAGTGTCCTGGAATAGCAGGGGTTTGGAAAAGCCCCCCCCCCCCACACACACACACACACACACAAAAAAAAGGTCAGGCTTCAAACCCTCAAACCAAAAAGAAACCAGGAGAGGATATTTTCAACCGTGCTGACAGTTTTTTCAGGTGGTGCAATTAACTGGGCAATTTTAAACTTCTCTTCATCCTTTTAATAATAAATTTTAGCTGATGCTGAGCATTTCAGCATAGCTCCATGTTTGAATCATCACCAAGAGAAAACAGACCTGTCTAATTCTCTTTAATCATGATATTAATCATTGTAAACAGCTCCAGAGCATGGCACAGGTTAGCATCACTGCAGAAGCTAGTTCTTAAAATATTCCCAGAAATTCATTTTTTCAGAATCCTTGTAATCACACCATACAGCCAAAATCTCTTGTATTAATATCGTCATTATTCTAGTAATCGAGTATTCTATCATTATTCCATCGATTAATCAGATAAGAAATACTTTGTCTTATTAACAGTTCATCTGCATATTTTTAACTGCAGTTTTTCCCTGAGTGGATGGAGCATGGTCTCAATGTTGTACTGCTTTGTATTCACTAGCATCCTCCTGAATACGTTTCTATTGCAGGTCTATTTTTAGTCGCTAATCAGGGATTAAAGTATACATTTTTTTTTTTGGGGGGGGGGGTCTTATCGGTACCAAAGGATCACTAGTGCTAATGGCAGCTCCCGCTAGCAAACTGTGGGGAGCTAACAGCTAAAATTCTCAGCACAGTGAGCACAACACACACACACACACACACACACAGATGTAGAGAGCAATGGAGGCGTGGAAAACCATGTTGGCACTGATACATTCGGTGTTAAAGGGTCGTTTTTCCAAATGACATGGATAGGCTCCAGCCCCCCACTCAGCCCAACCTGAACAGGACAAGAGAACAGACAGAAACCTGTCACAGCGATGGAGAACTTTAATGCTGCTCATGTGGGTGAAACGCTCCGCTTACACGGAGACACCTGAGCTGCAGAGTTTAAACGAAGCATCGAAGCAGCAAATTTGGGTTGAGGATTTTTATAACTGAATTATTCGAGTTACTTCAGGAATCATTGCAGCCCTAATTCTTTAACATGTCTTTGAGAGTTTTAGAAATGCCTTGATATCACAGAAAGTATTGATAAATGATCCCCTTTTTGGAGTCCAGAGAAATGAGTGCAACAAAAAGAACACACTGAGGCTAACCTTAGAAAAGAGGTTCTCTGAGTTCTGCTACCTTTAAGCCAAGAACAACAACATGACCAGACACGCCCAGCTGTACTGTCACACAGATGCTGTTCAAGTGTTTCTCTAGCACTCGTAGACATCCTTCTTGGACTGGGTGTGTCTGCTTATGAACTGTTAGCAATATATTAGTCTTACACAACCGGGATAAGACATAGACAAAGCTGCTGAAAACTGATTCCAGAACAACTAGCAATGTTCAACTAACTGTACAGAAAACTTCATTCCAAGTTTACATTTAATAACTGATTCATGTTATTCCTCAGCTGCCAGTCACAAATTAAAAGTATTCCATTTTCAAATTAAAGGCATTCAGTTGGTAACAGTTTTCTTTGTGACCACAGCTATTTTTGGATTTCAAAAAGAAAAGCCCTAGGATATTCATATGAACTGATCAGTATTAAATTCTTACTTTTTCAAAACCAAAGCCTCAGTTCAATTCAATTTTATTTGTATAGCGCCAAATCACAACAGACAGTTGCCTCAAGGCGCTTTGTATTGTAAGGTAAAAACCCTACAGTAATTACAGAGAAAACCCACCAATCAAAATGACCCCCTATGAGCAAGCACTTGGTGACAGTGGGAAGGAAAAACTCCCTTTTAACAGGAAGAAACCTCCAGCAGAACCAGGCTCGGGGGGGCAAAGTGCTCTATTGGGGTGATACAGTACTATGAGGTCTTTGAGATAAGATGGGGCCTGATTACTCAAGACTTTGTAGGTGAGGAGAAGGATTTTAAACTCTAGTCTACACTGTAAAACCTAACAGCTCCAGGCTGCATACCAATGTATCCTTGGGCAAGATACTTAACCCCAAGCATTGAAGTGTGAATGTTAGATAATAAAAGCACTTAGCTTAGTTAATCATAGAAGTGCTTGTATGAATAGGGTAAATGTGTTGTATGAGTGCTCAAAACAGAGCACTATATATATAAGAACTAGTCCACTTAACTTAATCTGCTGAAAAAGTTGGAGCTACTCATTCCCATGAATTAAATAGAATTAAAATAGAATTAAAATAGAATTAGAATAGAATTAAAAATGAATTGTTGAAGTTCTAACTCAGTTGTTTTGAGTACAGTTAAATTTGTTGAGTATTTTAAGTTGTGGTAATATACTGTATTTTTTGGACTATAAGGCACACAAAATCTTTTCATCTTCACAGTTTACCTTATATCATTACAAAAAAGATAAGATAAGATAAGATAAGATAAAACTTTAATAATCCCACGACGGGGAAATTTGTGCATTACAGCAGCTCAATACAGAGAAAAAATGAAAAGGATGAGTAAGAACAAATAACTAAACTAAAAACTAAAATTCAATAGAATAAAATAAAATAGCAAAAAACTATACACATATACATAAGCACTATATACATAAATATATATATCAGTGTCAATACCCACATTTACATATACACACATATACACACACACACATCAAAACACTATATAAAGATATCAAAATATTATATACATTTGTAGCCGGTGAAAAAATGCCGGTGAAAAAATGTACACACTTCATCTTTCATCTTTCAATTGTTGTTTCTATTTCAGTTTTAAATAATCACGTACCACATAATTATGCAGATAATTGTTAACAATTCTCCAAAGTGTAAAGATTTGATGTCGGTCATATCAAAAAGATAGAATAATTAATTAAATCAGTAACTGTTAAATAAGTAGATTCACAGAAAACATTTTAACAAATGTTTGTATAAGTGCATTTGTAGATTTAAAAAAAAGAGGCCCTCATGAGCGCCTGGGTGGCTCAGTGGACGAGCAGGTGACCACATATGCCACATGGCGGTGCCGACGGCTCAGGTTTGCATCCCGCCCTGTGTGTACATATTTGTTTAATATGTGCATTGAAGGACATATCCTGGTCAAAAATGACTCCAAGATTTCTCACAGTGTTACTGGAGGCCAAAGTAATGCCATCCAGAGTAAGTATCTGGTTAGACACCATGTTTCTAAGATTTGTGGGGCCGAGAACAAGAATTTCAGTTTGATCTGAATTTAGAAGCAGGAAATTAGAGGTCATCCAGGCCTTAATGTCTTTAAGACATTCCTGCAGTTTAATTAATTGATGTGTGTCATCTGGCTTCATTGATAGGTAAAGCTGAGTATCATCTGCATAACAATGAAAATTGATGTCAGATGTGCCGTGGAAGCTTGATGTGGGTTAAGACTGGTTGCTCTTCCTCAGACACTGGCAGCAGACTTTGGTGGTGCGTTGTAATAAAAGGATGCTGCAGCACCTGGCTGGGAGTTATTCTTTCAGTGCCTTTAACTTGTCGATGGATTCAAGGACGTTTCTTCAACGTTTGTGTCAAAATAAGACATTTAGAAATTCAGACAACAAGCTTTGACTTTGACTCATAACAGAAGACGCTGAAATGACTGAAGCTTCTGTTCTGTAGGTGTTATAAGTGTATTTCTATGGAACTCAACTCTCTGTGGCATAATGGAAAAATATTCTGCAGATTTAAGATGTCTTTTTGTTTATAAAGGGTCGTGTGATGTATTAGTAATGTATTACTAATACATGTATTGTATTAGTAAGAAGTTTGCATTAGTAAGAAGTTTTGTTTTCCCCAAAGGAAAATTCTCAAAATACAAAAAAGTCCAACCTCTTTTTTTAGTGCACTGTACATGTAAACAGTGTCTATTTACTCATTTTTGTTTCAAATACCAACGAGTATAGTACTTATTTCATTTAACAACTTTTTTTTGTAACTAGGGAAAACTTCTACAGTGACAAGTTCACACATTTGATTGTTGTGATTTTTAGTGTTTGTTATTACCAGGCCCCCATCAGTGTGCAGCTTCAGGGATGCTGTTCAAATGTTAATAGAAACACTTCCTGTAACTGTGGGACATCGAATCCAGAGAAATCATGCCTACAAATCTTTGATATCATTGACTCTGCAGATGAAAATATTTTAGCTCTCTAAAATGACACAGTAACATTTTCTGAGTTTATTATAAAATTTGCCTGTTGAGGTTTAATAAAGTACATTTTACATTTTTATAATTAAGTTTATGTTGAATAAGGCTACCCACACACGAACAAGTTTAAATAACTCCTCTTTCTTAAATTTGTGGTATTTCATTTTTTATAAAGCCTCTTTACCAAATTTTATGTTGTGAGGCTTCATTTACTCAAGCATAAAATACATTCCAGTATATGGAATGGACAGAAAAAGGAATAATATTAAGTAAAGTAACACAGATGTGAGTAAGTTGATGCAGGAACAAATGTAATGAATATCTAAATAATCTAAAGATGATACAATATAATATGTTTCTACATCCCAAAGGTGCTGTACTGGGTTGAGATCTGGTGACTGAGCAGGCTGTTTGAGTACAATGAACTCACTGTACTCAGCTTCCTGTTTAATCTGACAGAAGTGGTACCCGGTGTTGTAGCCCATTTGCTAAGGTTCAATGTGTTGTGTGTTCAGAGATATTCTTCTGCACACCTTGGTTGTAACGATCGGTCATTTGAAATATTGTTGCTGTTCTTCAAAGCAGTCTGACCATTCTCCTCTGATGTCTGGTATTAATGAGGCATTTTCGTGCAGAGAACTGCTGGATATTTTCTCTTTTTCAGGCCACTCTCTCTCCCAGAGATGGCTGTGTGGGAAATACTCAGACTAACCTGTCTGCCACCAACAATCACGCCACATTCAAAGTCACTTAAATCACCTTTCTTCTCCATTCTGATGCTCAGCAGGCTGTCTTCATATCTACATGCCTAAATGGATTGGGTTGCTGACATGTGATTGGCTGATTGGCTGGTGAGCATATGTCAGGTATTATGCAGGGTGAAATGTCAAGACCTTATGGAGAAGATGAGCAAGGATAAATAATAATTAATCATCAGAGTTTGTTGAGCCCTGGCACCACCTACCTAGTAATGTTATGAGACAACTCATTTTTTTGACTATCAGCCATCTTGATCAATAATTAAACAGGATTGTAGAAGAAGAAGGATTATGTCCTACTTTAAGGAGAACTTGTGTCAAACAGGTGATGGACATGTCAGCTGAACAGAGCTTCTTTGCTTTGACCCAATCCAAAGAGCAGTCTGTAACTTATTGGTCTGCTCTGGAATGTATGGGGCAGTGCTGGATGTGATTATAATAATGGCAGTTGGTAATGTGGTGAGTGCTGGTATGTTGGATATTAAGGCTGGCTGCAGCCCCCGTTTAAGTAAACATCATAGTCGAGAGCCTTTTGTATTTAACACATTTAGGGAGCGTTGGCATTTCTGAAAGGAAATACTTCAGTGTGCTTCAGACTGAATTGATTGTTTTTAGTTATAAGTGTTTTATTTTGGAGTGTTTTCTTTTTTGGGGGAGGGTTTAACTTTGAGACCAGGCATTTTATAATTACACATTAAATGCTAATGAAGACCTGTGCTCATGGATATCAAATTATAATACACTGGCTATTTTAACAGATAGCAAGGTTGCAAACCCCTCACATGCCAGAGCTTCACGTCACCCCTGTGACATTACACATCCTGTCTGCTACTACTGAAAAAAGGACAAGCATTCCCTTTCAGTTTCCTCTTAGTGTTTCCTGCTGTCAGCTGAGCGGTGCAGGCCAACACCCTTTTCTTCACCCCTCTTAGATTTAACCTCACAGGGTGGAGAGGGTCAGCTTCCTTCCCCACTTCTAGGAGGAAGGGCTGTGGTGGTGTTAGAGAGGGGGCTGGCCAGGAAGTGCATCTTCACCCTGGAAGGAGAGGAAAGGAGTCATGCCTGCACTCTCTCTCTCTCTGAGTGAAAATGCTGGGGTGGGGTTGTGAGTGATTTTGCAACAAAATGCAGGGGAGGAAATGAACTGGACAGATACCTCACTACTATATCATCTGCACCTCCCTTTCCCCTCAACTGTTTATTTTGTGTGTGTGTGTGTGTGTGTGTGTGTGTGTGTGTGTGTGTGTGTGTGCGTGCCTGCGTGTGTGTGTGTGTCCAGATCCAGAGTGTTTGATTTGTTAATCATGACTGACTCCTTCAGAGATTTTAAATGAAGCTGATTTAGTTGTTTTTCTGCTACAATATTATCAAATAAAAAGAAAGATTATACAAAGTGATTAATTATGTTACAAATGCACAAATACAGTATATGAGTAAAGTGGATTAATCTGTTTCACAACTGATACACGGCACAGACTGACACCAGAACGAGGGATCAAATGAAAAGTCAAGAAGTGTATACATGATCAAACTGAAAGGCTTCCATCTCCACTTCTCTAATGTTAAACATTGATACAGACGTGAACAGGTATACTCCCGAGTCTCACTAATCGTTTTTCACACGTTTCGTGCTTTGCTTGAGAATTTGCTCCACAATACTTGCAGGGATTTCCTGTAGGATGCAGAAAACACTCAACAGGAGTAATTCGGACTATTTAAAGGTCTAATTCATTATCCTGAACATTTACTTAACAGACCGAGCACGTCTCATGTTGACTGACAGTGGTTATAGCTACCAGCACGATAATGAGCCATTAAGCCAGCCATTCACAAACCTCAGTCACTACAGCCATGCATCATCAGCAGACAGTTGGTTTTTCTGCACAATTTGCCCTTGAAGTGGAAAAAAATGTGCAGCCGCTAAGCGTGCAATAACAGTTAGATTTTGGAAAGTTGGACAGTTATTGCAGAGCATTAAATCCCCTTTCAGACTCCTTTCAATTACTCTGACAGCACTCTGATCACATTTTTAAAGTCCCAACACAAACTGCATAAACATATAGACATTCAACATCAGTATGATTACAACAGAAAACCTGAAAGAAGCCCGGGCATCAGCAGACTTTCGTGGGCACGTGTAGCATTTTGGTTGACACAGACACTTGAAAATGACTGACTGTGTGCATCTGGGAACACATGGAGTATAATGACAGAGATAGCAGACAGGCAAGAACCTCAGCTGGTGGAAAGAAATCTCCTTTAGAGAAGTTTGATCTGGATGTAGGTTTTTACCCTGCTGCCTCCATCACCACAGCAGCAGCAGCATCTCCAAGCACTTAAGAGGCAGCTCCATCAAACCATCAGGTCAGTCCCATAACAACACATTACACATCAATCGATTTAAACACTCTACTGTATACAGGCCTACTGTCTATCCTTGAAAATATCAGGTGGACCCCGGCTCTCCATCAGTGCTGTGAGCATATGAAGACAGGAATGTTCCATATTCTGTGTCTGAAAAGGGCTCAGGTTTAATAAGCACATGCGTATAAATGACAGCGACTTAAAAGGAATTTTAATGTATTTATGGCAACATATCAATATTTAGCTAATTAATCATAATATCTGATAGTGTTACATAAGCTTGTTAAACCACATGGAGTGACGATCAACCTCGATCCTCATTTCCAGGAATTTTTTGTCAAGCATGAAAATGGCAAAGGAGTTTGCATGAGGACCACACACAGTGGAATACCGCAGCAGCTAAAGGGTTTATTTACACGGGCACTATATGCATCAAACACCTCACAAAGAGAAAAACCAAAAACATCTGACCGATTGCTTTCACATGCTAACAATCTATTTAAAATTTTTTTTCTCTAAAAATATGAAAAGAAAAGAAAAACAGACAAACAATGAATCTCCACAGACTGCACGAATATTCAGCTAACAAAGTCAGCAGCCATGAGAGTAATGGCAGAAATTCACTTTCTCTTATGCTGTTGTTTCCCTCCTGCTCCTAAAACATCTGACATCATCAGATCTAAAGAGTGATGCATGAAAACAGTGACGCTGCCCATTTTCATCCTGTACTGAACACTGTGCACACAGAGAAGTGAGCATTCAAGAAAAAAAGCTTTACTTTGAGCTGAATTCAGGGTAATTGATAAAGGTTTTTAGTGATAGAGAATGTAGATAACATTTTAGTATATTTCTGTGTGTGTGTTGACAAAGGTCTTAATACCACTAGGAAAACTGGTCCTGAAGAGTCAGCTGAAGAACAAATCCAGCACCCTGAGACTGTACGCTATGAAGGAAGGAGGCCGAGGACTAGTGAGTGTCAGGACCACTGTCCTGGATGAAACATTAAAGATGAATACATCAGGAAGATGGCCACAAAGGATCAGGTGCTTAGTGAGTACCTCAGGCAGCAGAAACCCGAGAAAGAACAGGCACCATCCCATCCATACCTTCCTGTCCATACAAAAGGAATATTTAGGAATAAGCCTCCAGTTACCTGCACTGCAAAGCTTCAGTTCTTCTGTTTTTTTGGAGCACAAAGACAGAACTTTAGCTAAGAGGAAGTTCTTATATAGCGCTTTTCTACTCAGTCTGAGCACTCAAAGCACTTATACAACACATTTACATTTACCCATCCACACAAGCACTTCCATGATTAACTAAGCTAAGTGCTTTAATTATCTAACATTCAAACACATTCACACTCCAACGGTTGCGTCGGAGAGCAACTTGGGGTTAAGTATCTTGCCCAAGGATACATTGGCATGCAGCCTGGAGTAGCCAGGAATTGAACTGCTGACTGTCTGATCAGTAGGTGACCTGCTCTACCTACTGAGCTACAGCCACCCCAAAACACACAGAGACTCTGATTTTGCCCCACATCCTTCACAGTGCTATGAAGATTATTTTTAGCCATCAGGAAAAACAAGGTTAACTATTAACTATTTAAATTGCACATTTAATCTTCAAAAGTGAATGTCTAGCTCGGGCCATTCATGGCAGCAAAACACACACAGCGTGTCCTTTACTTCCACCTGTGTTATCTTTGGAGCCACAGAGACTCTGATATCACTGTAGACACACTGATTCAGTTATCCTGACTGTAGGTGTGGATAGGACCCATGACTGCAAAAACATATATTGTACAGCAGCTGTCTGCATGTGAGGCATAAATGCAGGATAGCTTTTCAGTGGCTGTAAATACACAACCATGCAAGTGTAAGTCATGGTGCGTCTACTGTAGTGACCCGTCTGATATCATGTTGAACGGGTGCTTTGACACACGCACGTGCAAGCACATGATAAACGCAAATACACACGGGCCTCCCTTTTATAATCTGTGAGCTGTGAAGCTTGTGGCTGTGAAAACCACACAGTGAACTTTAGACATGTTTTGAGGGGTGTATTTATAAATGGCGAGCCCACCCAGCCTGGCATGCCTCAGATGCTTTGGGTGTTACCAGAACTGGCACCAATAAAGGACAGCAGCATTCCTGAAGCTCTCAACACTGGAGACAAAAGAGCCAAATGTAACAATATTTGGGGTCCTTTATGGTCTAATGCACAAAGGTCTCACACAGTAGGTGGAGGAATTTGTCATTCTATACAAATCAACAGTTTTTGTTGGAAAGGGGACACTTTAAATGACCGGGTGTGTCTGTAGTGCTGACTGATGTGAGTGTATGTCAGGTCACAAGGGCAGGCTCTTCCTATTTAGCATGTCCAGAAAATATCTGCCGTCTCCCTTTAAACCACATCAGACAATGAGAACACAGAGTGGAACGTTACGGCCTTGTCATAGTTTGAGCTCTGATCTATGAGGTTATAAGTTACAAGTTTTTTTTACATATCAGATAAAGCTACCAGATGTCGAATTGCAGAGTCATCTACCTCATAATCATAATAATTATCATGATCATATAATAATTTTTTAATTAAAAAAATCTCATGTTATTGTTATGGAAAGAACGTGAATAAGTGTAAACTCCTTATAATGTCAAACATATTTCTTTCAAACTTGGCAGGTTGTTGAACTCCAGTGCAAAGCCGCTCGTTAGTGGATCAAATAAATATTGGCTTCTGTCAGCACGGCTCTGCTAAATATTCAGACCCAAACATGGTGCCACGTTACAGTAAGTGCTGCAGTTTAACCTTAATTACTTTATCACAGACAGGGAAAATGTAAATGAGTACATTAAAGGCTCTCTGAACACTCTGCAGGTGGTTATAATTGGTGCTGTAAAACCAAAGGGGAAATCATTTTTATAGGCTGAGAGAAGATGCCTCCAGCCAAAAGAGTGCAGCAAAAAAGAAAAAGACATTATCTGGTTCTTATGCTAGAAAGGGCCAAAAAAAAGGAAGAAAAGAAAGAGTGAAACAGTAAAGCTATCACAGACCCCTCAGTGTGAGAGTGATTCTGATCCACAGCTCTGAAAAAATACCTGAGAGCCTTATTCATTTACTTATTTGCTACAATGAGTTATCAAGCTTCAATTCAGTAAAAACCCTACAGTGTTACAAAAAACCCAATAATCAGATGATGCCCTGTGAGGAAGCACTTGAAGCCTTGAGGCGATTGTTTATTGTGATTTGGTGCTATATAAATAAAATTGAACTGAATTGAGTTGAAATTGAATTTATTTATGCTTTGGTTAAAACCATAAAGCTAAATTTGTAGCTTCTTCCCATAAGGAACACAATGTTTGTATTGTATTAAATATGTGAGTAGTCAGGGATACTCTGTGACGTCCTTTCTTTAATTATCTTCTGTATGCACAGTCTACGCAGGAAATGAGGTTTTAGGAAGCCGATACTTTGTTCTTTTTGGCCAGAACAGAGTCAGCAAGATCAGGTCACCAGTTATGCATCATACAGGCAATGAAACTAAATAACAAAGGAAAAAGCTCATTTATGATATAGCTTTAACCTGAAAGAAAATATATGATTAGATGGGAATAGGAACATGCAATAACCACAATCAGGAGAAGAATGGGTGCTACACTAAAATCCAGATAAATCACCTCATTAAAGCGAACGAAGGGAGACAATTTACATTTTAGCTGCTCAGAACACTGAAATGATGTTAACCTCAGTGGGAACGTAGGATTCTTTATAGCAGCGAGCTGCTGCCTCGTCTGCTCCTCATTTTTGCTTTAATGATATATCAGGTAACTGAAGCACAGCCAGCTTCAAAAATTCCGCTTCTCTGTTTGCTTTTCCATATTTGCCATCTTCCCTATTCCATTCTCTTCTCTCCATTTTACTGCTGTTACTATTATTTTTTATTTTCTTCCCCTTTTCCTTCTCTAATGTTTACCCTGCCTACGAATAACATCTTCTCATCTTAATTTTTTAATTTTTTCTTAAACCATCTCAAAGATTATTCTTCATGTTCGGCTGCTTTCAGCACTGCTGGTATTTGTTTAGACTCTTTTGCTCCAGTTGATCTTTCAGAGTTAACTTCAATAGTTACTTCCTCCAAACCAGCAACATGTTTGTTAGATCCCATTCCTACTAGACTGTTCACAGAAGTCTTTCCAATTATTGATGCTTCAATCTTAAAAATGATCAATCAGTCTTTATTAGTTGGCTATGTACCACAGACCTTCAAGGTGGCTGTAATTAAACCTCTACTTAAAAAGCCATCACTTGACCCAGCTGTCTTAGCTAATTATAGGCCAATCTCCAACCTTCCTTTTCTCTCAAAGATTCTTGAAAGAGTAGTTGTAAAACAGCTAACTGATCATCTGCAGAGGAACGGTTTATTTGAAGAGTTTCAGTCAGGTTTCAGAATTCATCACAGTACAGAAACAGCATTAGTGAAGGTTACCAATGATCTTCTTACAGCCTCTGACAGTGGACTCATCTCTGTTCTTGTCCTGTTGGACCTCAGTGCAGCTTTGATACTGTTGACCATAACATTTTATTACAGAGATTAGAGCTTGCTATAGGTATTAAAGGTACTGCACTGCAGTGGTTTGAATCATATTTATCTCATAGACTCCAATTTGTTCATGTAAATGGGGAGTCTTCTTCACACACTAAGGTTAATTATGGAGTTCCACAGGGTTCTGTGCTAGGACCAATTTTATTTACATTATACATGCTTCCCTTAGGCAGTATTATTAGAAAGCACTGCATCAATTTTCATTGTTATGCAGTTGATACTCAGCTTTACCTATCAATGAAGCCAGATGACACACATCAATTAATTAAACTGCAGGAATGTCTTAAAGACATTAAGGCCTGGATGACCTCTAATTTCCTGCTTCTAAATTCAGATCAAACTGAAATTCTTGTTCTCGGCCCCACAAATCTTAGAAACATGGTGTCTAACCAGATACTTACTCTGGATGGCATTACTTTGGCCTCCAGTAACACTGTGAGAAATCTTGGAGTCATTTTTGACCAGGATATGTCCTTCAATGCACATATTAAACAAATATGTAGGACCGCTTTTTTGCATTTGCGCAATATTTCTAAACTTAGAAACATCCTTTCTCAGAGTGATGCTGAAAAGCTCATTCATGCATGTATTACTTCTAGGCTGGACTATTGTAATTCATTATTATCAGGCTGTCCTAAAAGCTCCCTGAAAAGCCTTCAGCTGATCCAAAATGCTGCAGCTAGAGTACTGACAGGGACTAGAAAGAGAGAGCAGATTTATCCCATATTGGCTTCTCCAAGAAGCTTGTTTCCAAGAGCCCAGACTTT
This sequence comes from Archocentrus centrarchus, assembly GCF_007364275.1. Lineage (NCBI taxonomy): Eukaryota > Metazoa > Chordata > Actinopteri > Cichliformes > Cichlidae > Archocentrus > Archocentrus centrarchus. Next base: position 30,133,783 of record NC_044364.1, on the reverse strand, counting down.
CTTGTTTTTCTTTGGACACTTTTTCACTCATTTTCAGTCCGTCCTTGTACCTGAGCATTTTTAGAATAATGTTTTTTTTTACTTAACACGGACTTATGAATCATTCTAGCATGAAAAAGGCACCTAACTAAAGGGTGAACTAGTCTTGTGTCTACACATAACAGACAACTTAGCAAAGACGCTGTTTCAAATCTTTAGGCACTTTGTTACTGGCAGCCTGTCACAAAAACATATAAGAAGAGAAAGCATGCAGCGTGTAGTGGGTGGAAACGAGGCTTAGAGAGTTAGTGTCAAAAGAAGAAGGAGAAGGCACTTTGATATGAAGAACCTGTCGCAAAAACCTGATTTTTTTCCACCATTTCTTTAGTTGAATCTATGAAAAATGTCAAAAATAACAGTTTGACAAGCATAAAATATTACTTTAGCACCAACAAGGTGAATCACAAAAGCTATTAGCTGAAAACCTGGCATGCCTTGCCATGGTGTGCAGAGTAGTCCTTAAAAAACTTGGGAAACTGGACAAGTGGAGGGCAGAAGAAGAAATGTACTTCTAGAGTACTGACAGGGACTAGAAAGAGAGAGCAGATTTCTCCCATATTGGCTTCTCTTCATTGGCTCCCTGTTAAATCTAGAATAGAATTTAAAATTCTTCTCCTCACATACAAGGTCTTGAATAATCAGGCCCCATCTTATCTCAAAGACCTCATAGTACCATATCACCCCAACAGAGCACTTCGCTCTCAGACTGCTGGCTTACTTGTGGTTCCTAGGATACTTAAGAGTAGAATGGGAGGCAGAGCCTTCAGCTTTCAGGCCCCTCTTCTGTGGAACCAGCTTCCAGCTTGGATTCAGGAGACAGACACCCTCTCTATTTTTAAGATTAGGCTTAAAACTTTCCTTTATGATAAAGCTTATAGTTAGGGCTGGATCAGGTGACCCTGAACCCTCCCTTAGTTATGCTGCTATAGGCCTAGTCTGCTGGGGGGGTTCCCATGATGGACTCTGATTATCCCCACACTGCATTTAATCATTAGTTATTATTAATCTCTGTTTCTCTCCCCCCTCAGCAGATGACCCCCCCTCCCTGAGCCTGGTTCTGATGGAGGTTTCTTCCTGTTTAAAGGGAGTTTTTCCTTCCCACTGTCACCAAGTGCTGCTCATATGGGGTCGTTTTGATTGTTGGGTTTTCTCTGTATTATTGTAGGGTCTTTACCCACAATTAAAGCGCCTTGAGGCGACAGTTTGTTGTGATTTGGTGTTATAAAATTGAATTGAATTGAATTGAATTTGTCCTCCTATAACTCTTGGCATAAAGCCCCATGCCAAAATTTTCGGGCCACGCTATTTTTATCGGAAACAGCTTGTTAGGTGTGAACCAGCCCCTTTGTGTGCCACGGGCCGAGTTACAGCCTGCCTACTTTCCAAAAAGGATTTGGCTGAAATTGTTGGAAACTGCTGCATCATACAAAGGCTACACTGTTCCGCTCATTCACAGACACAGAGAGCGACAAGGAGCACCAAACATAGCATCTGATGGGATGCAGTGTATGGACAATAATTCTCTTATTTGTCCTTCCACAATTTGCCATACGGGGTTATCACTGCTTTACCATTTCTCCTCCTCCCTCCAGCATATTTCCTCTTTTCCCCCTTTCTTTAGTTGCCTTATCGTGCTCTTTCAGCCTCTTATTCTCTCTCGTTTTCATGCTTGCTTTATATGCCCCCCTGCTAAATTCACAAGTTCATCAAGCAGACAGATGCCCTCCATTTTGTTCTCCAGAGAGCAATTTTGGAAAAAGCTTTTAAAGGCTCTTCCTGCCTGTAAAACTCACAGCAGCCACGCCCACAGGATGGATTCTGGTCTGCAGACAGCAAGAAAAAAATGTTTGTAAATATACATTACATCATAGCTCCTTCACGCTGAAATGACATTGATTTTCTGTTATTCTGCACAAAAGGCTGGTCTGATATCAGTTTGGACAGTGGGAGATTATTGACCGGTCTCCTCATTTTCTTTGATCAGCGCTGGCCATTATTGTGAGTTTGTATTGGAGAGAAAATATAACCCTGTGTGTCACACATAACAGCTCTTTGTTTGTGCTTACAGACAGGAGGCACAGGGCTGCCTTGCTAGCTCTACTATTCCCACTGCACAACAGAAGCCAGGACAGCAGCAAGTCAGGACAAAAAAGCTGCACCTAATAAACAGTAAAGTAGCACTTCCCTCATACAGGATTCACTTATGCAACAGTTCCCTGTCTGCAGACCTTCTATGGACAAGAGAAGACAATGCAATTGATCTCCTTTGATGCTGCTGTGGTTATGATGATGTTTCTGTGCACAGATCCAGTTCTCACCAGGAGTGCTGCTCTCTAAGACCTCCCAGCTGTACCGTCTGCTTGTGAGCAGTTGTATGTTGAGGGAAGCAGTGTGACTGCAACACGTTTGAATGTGTGTGTCTAAATATGTGGTTTGGTATATGAAAATAGTCCAGATGCCACTGACTTAAATTCCTGGACATAACCAACATACACAGAACAAATGTATGTGCACACTGTGTGCTCCATTCATCTCTATCATTTAGCATGAAAACCATATTTCACAATACTGGTTGAGAGTGAAATATTCTATAATCTATATAATGCATCACTGTGCAGTATGTTTATGCTTTTAGGCATCTTTGGGCCTCATTAAACTTCTGTGTGTTTGAGCATAAATCTGTTCCAGTCTAAACTTGTTTTAGGAGATAAATGAAAATGAGCCGACCGCACAGAACATTAAAACTTCATTTCATTTGTTGCTGAATACTTTGCATGCCTCTGCATATATATTGGAATTGTTCCTGCTGATGCTTCAGTGATCATACATCTGGTTAAACAGACAGATGAATCCATGGAGCTGCTTTCTCACAATGCGGGGGACATCACCTTATATTACTTCACCATCCATGCTGCCCTACACAGCCAAACAATTGCAAACATCACAGTCAGTGAAGCCTAGGCTCGCTCTGATGCAGCTGTCCAGGGGAGAGTATGATGAGGTTTTCCACTGCAGGATCAGTGAAATCCCATCCCTGGTTGCAGCTGTGCCCTGCCGTCCTCAGCAGCCAGGATCAACAACGTAGGCACGTGATGCCCATTCTGGGTAAGTGAGAGGAGAGAGAGGAATGAGGCAGTAAAACACTGAAGGTCTTCCTCTGCTTCCCACTGTGGTTGGAGGCTGCATGCAGTGTGGTGAGAGGCTTTGGGTGGTCACCTCAAACACTGCGTGGAAAAAAACTGTGTTAAACAACTGCAAGTTGACCACAGCAGCTTGTGTTACACACAGACCCAGAGGGGAGAGGTGGCAGCACCTGCAGAGAATTAGAGACAGAAGAAACTGAAATAGTGACGAGTGTTTGCTACTGCTGGCAAATATGTTCAAATGTAACAATTACTGACTGTTCAGCTCTGGTTCTACGTCATTTTTGGTGGTGCACTATTAAATTATCTTACAATTCCTAAATGAATCCTAAAGCCTCTGGAAAAAAAAGAAGTATAATCAACAATCCACAAAAAGAATTGAATACAAAAGCTTTAGAAACAAATCAGGTCAGTTAGAGAAAAATGACTCACAGTAACACGAGTTTGGGGTCATGCTTTAACCCGCTGGACTGACCTCTGGATACAGTTCAACAGGTCTAGGCCTTTCCTTTGACCTTACGTTTGCTGGCCTTGGCTCCTCCTACTAAGGTAATTGTGCATTCCCAGCTGCTGCAGCCCATCCTGTCTGCACACAAGATGAGGGCATGTAACTACCACAGATCCCGCAGAGCCATGAGAGGGCTAACTCACAGCTCCTGGTACCCCTCACGCGGCACATACACCTGACCTGGCATCATGTGATGTACACATACTCAAACAACATAATTAGGGTAAGAATGGACTCTAATGGAGGGGCCAATATGATACTCTGGGATTTGACAGAGGCTGAAGAAGCGTCCACTTGGAATTCCACCGAGACATTTTTACAGCTCAGCTCTCTGTGTGCTGCCAGCATTGAGAACCATGTGGCCATAATTTTCACATAGCTATGCCATTTATAATTTCTTGACACCTCTACTGAAGCAATGTCATACCAGTGACCCACAGGATGACTCTGATAAACACATCCTACAGTGCATCCCGAGGCCCCAAAAAAGGTGGGAAAGGCAAAATGTCTAGCAAAATGAAGAGTTCCGACTGCCTCCATTTATGAGGTTGTTGCGCTGCCAGGAAAGATTAATGAAATTCTCTCAAGTTTGCTGAACATGTCAACAATAGCACCATTCTACTTCAGTCCAAATTTGGGAAAAAGAGAACAATTTGAATGATTGTGAGGAGTTGTCAACCAGATGCCTTCGGCATTTTAGAAGGAGGGGGAGGACGCAGAGGTTGGAAAATGCCTCTGAACAAAAAAGCCATGGTTTTAAATGCCTTCCTCCGCCTTGTAGTGGTAAATCTGAATCTTCCTTGGCCTTTTGTTTGGCCAGTGTAAGCTGTTAGAAAGGAATTCAGACAGGGTATGTGCATAAATGAGAGTGTGATTTTTTTTTTAAAGTGAGTCTTGCTCAAGCGCCTTGCCAGATTTTACACAGGAAAAAGCCACTTGAATTGACAGCAGCACGATGCTGAGTGGAAATCATTCCTGCAAAGATCACTTTTAAAGTAAATTTCCCTTTTTGCATCCACCATGTTATAGAGCATAGAAACAACAGAACAGCACCATTAGAATATGAACCATGTAAGTCTGATTAGTAGCTACTGGATGATAGCAAGGTTACACTGTGTGTGCACCTCGGATGGCCTAACATCAAAACATGCCTTTAAATCCATCTGATATCTTGTTGGGTGCACTTTGACCTTTGACAGCACACAAAGAGAATGCATGATGAGGGACCGGGGTAGTCTGAGCTCTGCACATGCTGAATGTGTGTGTGCTGCATACCTTGTATCTCTACTGTGTACAGTACACATGCTTGGAGTCATTGGAGCATCTTTATCTTATGCAAGGAGAAGTTGGAGTATTAAGGGAATGAATACTCTTTGGGACGTGTAGGAAACCATGAATGATTGTTTCACGGTTAAGCTTTAAACTCATATGGCACCTCTTTCAGCTCTCACACTCTGCTTGTGACTGTTAATTTTGGGGGAAAAATGTTTGAAATGAAGAAAGCAGCAAATGTTTAAGGAGGACATCTAAGAAAAATATGGCGCGACTTCGCCTGCAGTCTCAACTGCTGCAGGTCTCGCCTCTTGGAGACAGCAGTGTTTGTAAGGGAGCAGATCCTACAGTCCATCTGGACTTCGGACCCAGTCCTTGTCCTCATGCTGCCAAAGCACAGTGCACAAGTCTCCCACCAACACTGACAGACACCTCTTTGTGTGAGAGGGGCAATATCAAAAAAGGATAGCGAGAGAACTGTAATAAATAGACAATTTTAACCACTGACTGAAGGAATTGTGAGGGGATGAATAGAAAAAGGGAGAGAGGCAGTTTGTGTGACATGGCAGAAGAAAAAAAAATGCAGTTGGAATTAAGACCCTCACTTCCTAAATTCCCTGTTTCCCTTCTTTGTTTTTGGTACTCAGTACAGTTTACACATCAGCTGGCCACATGCCTCATTTCACACCTACGCTCCTAAATGGCACCAGCATGTGGAATGCAGGGTTCTTTGTTGGTGATTAAGGCGCTACATGTTCCTGTGACCATTTTGTGCCTGGTAGTGAGTCACTGTGGAACCAGCTGAAGTTTCTATCATTTATTTTCTCTTCCTGTCTTGCCAAGCTGCAGTTTCCCCAATTTGGGGTGGAGGTCTGCGTGTGAGAGTAAAACACACACTCAGGGTGACTCCTGAGTCAGCATGGAAACATTAGACTTCATTCCCCTTTATAAGCATTTAGCCAAGAATGACTGGAATAACAACAACCAGTCCAACTGTAACCTTAAAGAACTGTGTTCACTTAGCTCACACAGAGCTGAGCTGCTTAAAAAAAGCTCCCATTACTCTAGAAGTGGGTAGCACACAGGCTGCTCACTAGCAGAGGTGCTGTCCTGCAGGTAATGAAAAGCCAATGGGCTTCACAGAAGAAAGTCTTCATCACTTTGGGTTATAAAGATAACAGCACATCAGACTTTAGCATCCACTGTATTAACACTAAGCTAAAAATGCCTCCTCTACATAAGTGGCACACATCTTATTGTTGTGATGTGACAGACAGAGCGTGTTTCCTCTCCAGGCCTCCCCTTGTCTGTCCTGTCCTGTCCTGCCCTGGCCTGCCCTCTCCTCCGCTCTACTGAATGCCACACAGTGGCTCCAGTGGAATGTGATGACCATGGATTGAACAAAGCCCTCCATTCATGGCCCCTCGTCCCACTCTGGAAGTTTGCAACTGGGAGCCTTGATCACAGAGTGGGGGATGGCTGCAGTCCATCTACCCCTTGTCTGCCCTGTCAGACATACGTTGCCTTCCCCGCACCACCACATGACAGCCAGCCACCACATCAACCGCACACCTCCATCTGCTGCATTTCATTTCATTTTCTTCATTTACAACATGAATTAGCAGTAGTAGATATGCTAAGGTAAATGCCATCGTCTTAACTTTATCTTTTAAACAGTTAAGATCAAAAGCAGCTCACAGTGTTTCTCCTACAAGTGTTTGTGTGATGTCCTTTTATGGAAATTATTAATGTATTTTTGAAATAAAGCAGGTGGCAACAAGGGGAATTCCTTTTTTTTTTTGCCAGCCACTAACAGCCATAATGCCAAATGCATGATAGGTCAGTGTTTCCCAGTATTTTCTCATCTTTGGGTATAAAATGATGTCAACATCAATGCTTTTTCATAGATAGCTAAGACACAAAATCTCTGCTGCCTGGCTGTCTGTCCATCTCTGCTTTCTCTAATATGATATCCATTTGCCTGCTTTATGGAGAGTGCATGGCATGCTCTTTGCCTCAGACACTTTTCTTCTAGGCTTGTAGACATCAGACTGCAGTAGAAAGTTGCCATGCAACTCCACACAAACATGCACAAGGCAAAGAGGCATCTTAATGGGCTTGTATTGCTATGCAACATTTAACCTACTGTATAAGCTTCACAGATATAATACAAAATCTACAGTAGTATACACATAAAGGAGATATTATTATTTCTATGTAAGAAAGCGCACCATTATTATTTTCAGGTTTTCAGAATGCAATAACAATTTTTTTAATTTTAATCAATTCAGAATAATCATCACAAGGTACTTTTACATGTAAGCATGTACATGTACTAAAGCTGTTAGTACATTATAGAGTTCCTCTGAGCCAGCACTTCAAGCAGAACCTCAAGCAGAACCAGGCGAGGAAACATCTGCTTTGACTGGAGTGAGGAGAATAGTGAGGAAAGAAGATTAAATTGCAATCAGAGGTTCACCTGTAGAGCTAAATTTCTGCTGTATGTTTGCCCTATCCTTACAAGCAGCTGCTGAGACCCTGCAGGTTATGACAGCCCCTGTAGTCAAGTTCACTCAGCATCATGGTATCATTACCAAAGTAGGCCTCAGTGACAAACTGGGAGACTCACAATATAGAAGCACAAATAGGAAGGTGTATTATGGTTATAAGAAGAAATCATTAAAACATACAGCAGCCTTCTCTTAGGTGACTGTTGATGACCTAAAATAAGCTGAGGAGGTTTACCCCCATGAGAGATCTCTAATATAGTCATTAGATTTAATGGTTCATTACTTCTGTATTCATGTCCAGGTATGGCCACCCTCCCCATAGAAAACTCCATCCAGAACTCATGAGAGGAAACTGGTGACAGTATGATGACCTGCATAGTTGGGCATAAAGAAAGCTGCAAGTCTAGTTTATCTGTTAGACCCAGCACTAAGGAGAGTGAGCATAGGAGAGCAGCTCATATCAATCTTTCAAAAACAGGAAGCTGTGGTACAACCAGAAGTCTGGAAAAGAAAAAGGGGTGGGGTTCGAAGAGGGAAAAACACTAGGGGCTAAGGGAGGGAACAGACAAGGACTTCTTTTCACTGAATAGGGATGTTTAGAAAACACATCTGACCTCCTTGTGTCATCTATTCTTTACCTAATAAACTGAAGGTCAGTGGTGGAAAGGGTTAGGGCCTTAGAGACTGTGTGGTACAGTGGTTAGTGGGTGGCACTGCTGAGGTGGCCCCACTTGTCTGTTCACTGCTGCCTGCACCTCAATTTTATTTACATTTTAGACATTGAGGGCCTTGGGGGGACAGTGTGGATGGGCGCTGTTATTCAGTGCTCATATTACATCTGTCCCTCCAATTTTAAAAGCACTGTAGTTTTCACACAGCCATACACATTCTTCTCAGTACATACACTCACATCACCCCCCCAACACGCTGAGTGGGAGGAGGGGGCGGGCGGGCCTTCTCACACCCCAGTTCCATGCACCCCGCCTGGGATGGGGACTGGCTCATTGTTCGGGGCTGGGTTGGCTGCTTCCCTGGGTTGCCGCTGGCTTGGTGCTGGTACCCGCTCTCCCACATTAGGTGTTCATGTATGTTACATGTCCGTATGCATGAGTGTGTGACTGGTGCATGCGAATGTGCGTGCGTGTGTATGTGCGTGTGTGTACATGAGGGAACGACTGGTACGTGTGTGTGTGTGTATGTGCGTGTGAGTGTGAGTGTGTATGCATGAGTGTGTGACTGGTGCATGCGAATGTGCGTGCGTGTGTATGTGCGTGTGTGTACATGAGGGAATGACTGGTACGTGTGTGTGTGTGTGTACGTGCGTGCTTGTGAGAGTGTGTGTGTGTGTGTGGACAGCTGGGCCTGGGTTGGTGGCTTGCCAAGCCTTGGCACCTGTGGGACACGGAGGGTGGGAGTTACCACTCCCTGCCGCTCCACGCTGCTCCCCACTGGTCGTCACTGCCGCCCCTGGGGTGTGGGTGCCCGTGGGTCCCGGGGTGTGTGGCCGGATGTCTCGGCATGATTTTTGGCCTGCTCCCTTGGCGGCCGTGACCTGGGGGTGGCTTGGGCCTCTTTGGCGCGTGGGGGGGGCTCTGCCGGGTGTCGGGCTGCTCTCGGGCGCTTGGGGCCTCGGGGGCCGCATGCCTGGCTCGTGCTGGGGGTGCCGGCCTGCCGGGGGGGGTGGGCTGCCCGTCGCCTCTGGCTCTCTGGACTCTAGCCCCTGGATTGTGGGGGTTCCGTCTGTAGCCTCCCTCCTTCCTCTTCTGGGGAGTGTACGCGGTTGCCATCGGGATGTGTGGCCCCAAGTCTTCTGAGCTCCTGTGCTGTGGATGGCCTGGGTCCCCTGGGTCCTTCCCTATCTGCCTCTGGATCGCGGGGGGCATGGTTGCAGTTTCTCGCCCTCATTATCGAATACATTGCATGACAAAGGCGCATACACACACATTACTACAAACAATAAACTTGTGTGTGTGTGTGTGTGTGTGTATATGTAGGTGCATATGGGTGTGTGTATGGATGTGTGTGTGTGTGTGTGTGTGAGTATATCAACCCCTTTTATTTATTTATTTATTTTTTCTATCTCCTTTCTTCCTTTTCTCCCCCCCCCCCCCCCCCCCCTTTTCTCCCCCCCACCTCTTGTTCTTGCCCCTTCCTTGTTGCCTGTCAGAATTGGCATCCATCCATCCATCCATCCATCCATTTTCTTCCGCTTATCCGGGGCCGGGTCGCGGGGGCAGAAGCCTAAGCAGAGAAGCCCAGGCTTCCCTCTCCCCAGCCACCTCCTCCAGCTCATCCGGAGGGACCCCAAGGCGTTCCCAGGCCAGCCGAGATACATAATCTCTCCAGCGTGTCCTGGGTCTACCACGGGGCCTCTTCCCGGTGGGACATGCCCGGAACACCTCACCCAGGAGGCGGCCAGGAGGCATCCTAATCAGATGCCCGAGCCACCTCAACTGGCTCCTTTCGATGTGGAGGAGCAGCGGCTCTACTCTGAGCCCCTCCCGGATGGCCGCACTCCTCACCTTATCTCTAAGGGAAAGGCCAGCCACCCTTCGAAGGAAACTCATTTCTGCCGCTTGTATTCGCGATCTTATTCTTTCGGTCACTACCCAAAGCTCGTGACCATAGGTGAGGGTAGGAACGTAGATCGACCGGTAAATCGAGAGCTTCGCTTTTACGCTAAGCTCCCTCTTCACCACGACGGACCGGTGCAGCGTCCGCATCACTGCAGAAGCAGCCCCGATCCGCCTGTCGACCTCCCGTTCCCTTCGCCCATCACTCGTGAACAAGACCCCGAGATACTTAAACTCCTCCACTTGAGGCAAGAACTCGTTCCTGAGCCGGAGATGGCACTCCACCCTTTTCCGGCTGAGGACCATGGCCTCAGACTTAGAGGTGCTGATTCTCATGCCAGCCGCTTCACACTCGGCTGCGAACCGTTCCACTGCGAGCTGGAGGCCCCCCCCTGATGAAGCCAACAGAACCGCATCATCTGCAAAAAGCAGAGATGAGACTCTGAGGCCACCAAGGAAGAAGCCTTCCGCCACCTGGCTACGCCTAGAAATTCTGTCCATAAAAATTATGAACAGAATCGGTGACAAAGGGCAGCCCTGACGGAGTCCAACACCCACAGGAAACAAATCCGACTTATTACCGGCTACACGGACCAAGCTCTCACTGTGGTTGTACAAGGACTGAATGGCCCGCAACAATGGGCCAGACACCCCATACTCCCGCAGAACCTCCCAAAGGACACCCCGAGGAACACGGTCGAATGCCTTCTCCAAGTCCACAAAGCACATGTAGACTGGTTGGGCAAACTCCCCCGCACACTCGAATATCCTTGAGAGGATAAAGAGCTGGTCCAGCGTTCCACGACCAGGACGAAAACTGCATTGTTCCTCCTGAATCCGAGGTTCGACTAACGGACGCACCCTCCTTTCCAGCACCCTGGCATAGACCTTACCGGGGAGGCTGAGTAGTGTGATACCCCGAAAGTTGGAGCACACCCTCCGGTCTCCCTTCTTAAAGATGGGGACCACCACCCCGGTCTGCCAATCCAATGGCACTGCCCCAGATCTCCACGCGATGTTGCAGAGGCGTGTCAACCAAGACAGTCCTACAACATCCAGAGCCTTCAGGAACTCAGGGCGAATCTCGTCCACCCCAGGGGCTCTGCCACCAAGGAGTTGTTTAACTACCTCAGTGACCTCACCCCCAGTGATGGTCAAGTCATCCCCCTCATCCCCAGACTCTGCTTCCACTACAGAAGGCGTGTCAGTGGGATTCAGAAGGTCCTCGAAGTGAGACTGTCAGACTTGGCATGAATAACTAAATAAAAAGATAAATAAATAAAAATAAAATTGCAAACATTAACAAGAAGAGCCTATAGGAAACATATAGAGCTGTTCTTGTCAAATCAAATATGTTTGGTACATCAGTGCATTCGGATCATCATTCCGATTGTGAAAGATGCCAGACATGACAGGCTAAAAAAAAAAAAAAAAAAAAAAAAAAGAGACCGTGTGGTGAGTGGGTGTGTTGCTATGTATAGCATGAAAATAAGAGAACTGCCAGCAGGTTAGTTTGGTGTGTATGCCTGAAAAGCTGCAGTAATTATCCCCTCTGGATGTGGACAGATTACAACAGTCACATAAAGCTTGCAGGATACAGTTACAAAATGTTTCAGTTTTGTAGCTAGAAAGAAAAATTTTGTGGTGAAAATCCAATCCAATCCAATCCAATTCAATCCAGTCCAATCCAATTCAATTCAATTCAATTCGATTCAATTCAATTCGATTCAATTCAATTCAATTCGATTCGATTCGATTCGATTCGATTCGATTCAATTCAATTCAATTCGATTCAATTCGATTCGATTCAATTCAATTCAATTCAATTCAATTCAATTCAATTCAATTCAATCCAATTCAATTCAATTCAGTTTTATTTATATAGCGCCAAATCACAACAAACAGTCGCCTCAAGGCGCTTTGTATTGTGGGTAAAGACCCTACAATAATACAGAGAAAAACCAACAGTCAATACGACCCCTTATGAGCAGCACTTGGTGACAGTGGGAAGGAAAAACTCCCTTTTAACAGGAAGAAACCTCCAGCAGAACCAGGCTCAGGGAGGGGGGGTCATCTGCTGAGGGGGGGGCTGAGGTGAAAATATACATATTTTATGATTTTTATAAATACTGGTGTAAAAAAGCTTGTGCAAAAATTTTTCAAATGAGCAGAAATGAGTGAGGCCCATGGCATGTCATTGCTAAGTCTGCTTTAATGTAACTTTAATGTAACTTGCTTGTGCGACATCTACAGCAGGAAACCCCTCAAATACAGCCCACTCTGAATGCAGCACATTCGATGTGTACAAAGAAGTTATATTTTTTTTTTTCAGTTGAGGTTGCAAAGTACCTGTCTCTGATCAAATAGTGGCTGGTTAGCTATGTGTGCAGACAGCCTGTATTGTGTTTTTTTGGGGGAGTCTGATTATGAGAGGTTGTGTTTGTCCAAGACACCAAGAAAAAGGCACAATTTGTTATTTTGTATCTTCAGTTATTTTAGCAGTTGCATGTTTGACGGAGGACGCTGGTACCTGCACAGCTTCAGTACAGCTACAGTATGTCTGCAGGTTTGTCTTCCTGTTCTCTCCAACCTGAGAACTCACCGCCCAGTTCACTGCAGCCAAAACGAGAAAATTCAAGGACCAGACACCTGTGCCAAACCACATGACATAAATTACAAAATTATGATACTATAATTTCCCTGCTTGTCATTTTTCCCACAGAAATATTTTTTCTTTCCACTTAGCAGTCAAGCTGAGTAGCCACTTAGCTTGACTGCTAAATATCTATATACCACATAAGGAAAAGTAGCAATTTCTTAGATTCTAATAACTTCATATTGTGACTCAATTTAAAAGCTCTGTTTATGAGCATTACAGCCTTCAGTTCAGTGTCACTGTACTCTAAGTGGAATAGACAGCATGCTTGCTCCCTCAGACATTTCTACTGTGCAATAATTAACTCTCATGGGCCACACGAGTATATATAGGCCCCGCTAACATTTTCTCCACATTCAGAGGCCAGTGGGGAGTTTCACTAGGAAGTGGTTTTCCAGTGGACACTTGCAGCTCTATCCAGGGGAGGAATTTCATATGCCGGCTGGCTTTTCATGCTTTTCTGGAGTGTATTTATAGTGGCTGAGGTCAGGGCAGCAGAAGCATGTGGGATGGCCTTCTTCAACCTAGCCATGTTAAGTGATGCTCCAGGCTGCAGGGGTGGAGAATGATGTGTCATTCCATTCTAAAGCTAAACCTCTTTGTTTATGACAATAGCAGCCTGAGCACGAGCTGGAAAATAGTGCTCGGAGTGGCCACCGAGGGCAGGTCTTGGAGGAGGTTTAAGGGCAGGATACACGCACTGTACATCACTAGTATTTAGTAATATCATACAACCAGGAAGGAAATTATTAAAGCACTCCTCATCCCCTAATCTTTGCCAGTAAAATATGATATAATGACAACATTAATTAATGAGCATTAAATCTATAATCTAAATAACATGTAAATAATCTTACGCATATATTTTGTTCTGATCATAGTTATATGGTTAAGACAGACCTGAATAAATCCTGGTTACAGCTTTGCTTATCCCTGTAGTGGAAACCAGGCTATCATCTGTCCAGCGCTACCCCCCTCAGAACAGATTAGTGTAAACGATCCTGTATCCAGTGGTAGGTAACACAACACAGATTATTATTCTGTGCTACAGGGGTTTGTGTGGACTCTTCCTGTGACATGAATCATTAAACAAGTGACTGTTATCCATGCAGACAGCTTGGTTCTCAGGGTGACGGTGAGCTAATGCTTGCATGCACAGAGACCAACAGAAGCTGACTGCTTCAGAGACAAAGCTCCACCTGCTTACCTTCTTACCATATGAAGACAAATGGCCTGACCAAACTACGGAAAACAATTACTATCCATAAATAAATGTTTAAATAATAAAAAATAAATACAGTCGGATTGAGTTTGAAAACACATCTGTGGATTTTAAGGATGTTTAAAAAGGAGAATGTGATGTATCATGTCTGTAGATCAAACAGGTTGACAGTGCTGAGGGTTTATAACACAGACATCCGACTGCTGGGTTGTTTTCACTCTATTTTACTTTCCTGCTTTAATTGTGTTCCTGATGAGATGCACCTGCTTAAACAGTAGAGTGGAACTTTTTAAAGTCACAGAAGTTCATTAAGAAGATATAAATAAAAAGAAGAAGCATATCTGCACTGTAGACATACTTTGTAACACCTAGTCCAGAGAAAAGCACCTGCTCACCATTAATCTGAAAATCCCTGGCACAGTGTTGCAGTAACCCATGGCAACTGCTTCTGTGTCAACAGAAATCTTGAACAAGGCCAGCTGCTGCTGTCCAGGACTGCGCAGCACCATTGGCTGGCTCAATGGATGACTTGCTAACTTTTCTATTATGCATGTCAGTTTACCTTTAGTGTGTTCTTGAGCTCATTCTCAGGTAAACAGAGCTGAGAGGCAGCCTGTCACAAGACACTGCGCAGCAACTGACAGGTTTTCATCTTGGTAAGGCAGTTCTTTGTCTACTTTGATACTTTGAAATCAGCTTAGTTCTGATTTTATTTTCTACCTTTTTACTATAATGAGCCATGCAACACTTTTTCTTAGTATTCTTAACCAACCAATAGAGTTTGCAAACTGTACTAAATATTGAATCCATTTAGGCAAATAAGATATTTAAAGTTATAAAATAAAAAAATTCTAAATAATGTGAGAAATATTTTCTTCACTTCGACTTAGGACCAGTGGAAGCAGTCGCACCCTTGAAGGCATCAAAAATGGAGCTGATTGGATCCACTCTGACAGCCACGTATGCTCGGCCAAAGAGCAGCCACTTTCTCCCTGCCATCTCCACTATGGCATCCAGCTATCGAAACCCCCAGACAGCCCTGACCGTGAATCCCAGTGCCGGTCTGTGGAGGGCAAACAGCTATTACAAGAGCAACAGCACTATCCCATCCCCTTCCATACAGCGAGAGAATTTAGATCTGGTCCGTGCCAAGACCGTGTTGTACCCATCCAACAGGAGTGTGCTGACCACCCGCTACACTCCGGATGACTGGTACAAGTCCAACCACAACAACTACAGGGAATCCGAGTCTTCCCGGAAAAGTGCAGAGAGACTAAGAAAAGACACCATCAGGCTGATGCAGGATAAAGAGCAGCTCACCAGACGAACCCAGGAGAGTACCAGCAAGAACATTGGTGAAAGGCTCAGTGACATTGTCTTTTGGAAGTCTGAGCTGAGCCATGAGATTGACAACATGGTGACAGAGATAGCAGCTCTTAATGAGGTCAAGAGGAGGCTAGAGAGAGCCTTGGCAGAGACTGAGGGGCCCCTTCAGGTGAGGTTAGAAGGAATATGCTTCAGTGAATGCATGTGTTACTTTGAACCTTTTTTCACTACTCATTTTGAGTGATGTTATTAGAACATCACACTGGAATTGTTTATATTTGTTGCCTGAAATATTAACACTGGTCAGATCACTGAGTGCATGCATATTATCATTTATCCATATCATGCCTCTGGGTGCTGCAGGATCTGTGATAAAGAAGTTTTGACTACGTTTGGTTGTAGTAACAAGTTCTGTATGGTCCTTTGCAATATATGCAGTAGTTTCATTGGGTCAGCCCCATAATTATGTCACCTAAAAGCCCTGTTAGGGTGACCCTAGTCATTTGGGTCACCCTGAGAGATTCAACTTGATCTGGCTTGACATCTGATGAAACAGACACCTTTCGGCTTTCTTAGAGACTTCTCCCGGTGACTGAAACTGGAGTACGTTCCTGACATACTGCAGGATGCAGTATACGTATACAGGGATATGCATGCCATATCTCCATCTGCTAAATGAAAAAAATGTTGCTTATGGATTGACCGTCACTGCTAGCTTTAGTCACAATAATTTTTTGTTAATAGGTGTCTCAAGAGTGTCTGTACCACAGAGAGAAGAGGATGTCCATTGACCTGGTACACGACGATGTAGAGAAAGACCTCATAAAGGTAAAATAAAAGATCAGTGTGGTTATATGTATGTGGGAATCACAAGGCCAATACGACTGCAGAAATAAGAAAGTTGATATATTCTTTCTACCTGTGCTAAAACAAGGAGGTAGAAGTTATAAAGTCATGTCAGGAAAGGATGCGACGACATCTGGACAGAGCCATTGCTCAGCTGGCGTAAGTCTGAAAATCAGCTGTTGAAGCATTTGATAAAGCAAGGTTGTTTTATATAACTACTTCTAAGACTGCGTAGTTTGTCATGTACTCATTATATCTGACTTTTCATTTCTGTTTTGCTATGTGATTCGTTAGGTCAAACCGAGCAGCTCAGCATGAGTTGGAAAGAGATCTGAGTGACAAAGTGACGGCTCAAAGGATAGACGAAAGGTGTCACTATTTGAGAAACACATCAGATGGTATTGGCTATTACAGAGGAATTGACAGACTAGACCCTTCGTGAGTATAATTATATGATCAAATCTGAACTGTTTAATTATATTCAATTAAATACTTCTTGAATTTGTTTAGACCAGCTTGAAATAATAAATTGCTGTGTCCAGATAAAGATGTTTATGAAGCTGTACTTAGGCACACCAGGGCTGTGATATGTACTCACTGGTGACTTTATTAAATAAACCTTGGTAGTATGAGCCCCATTTGTCTTTAGAACTGCCTCAGTTCTCGGTGGAATAAATTCAACAAACTGCTGGAAGCATTACTCAGAGATATTGGGCCATTTTGACATGATATTGTCATGCAGTAGGATTCAGATCTGGTGCCTGTGGAGGCCATTTGAGTACAGTGAATTCCCTGTCATCATCAAGAAACCAGGTTGAGATGATTTGAGCTTTATTACGTGACACGTTATCCTGCTGAAAGCAGCCATCAGAAGATGTGTACTCTGTAGTCATAAATGGATGAACATGGCCAAAAACTATGCTAAGGTAGGCGTGGTGTTTAAAAAATGTTGAGTTGGTACTAAGGAGCGCAAAGTGTGCCAAGAAAATATCCCCTACACCATTACGCCACTGCACCAGCCTGAACCATTGATACAGGACAGGATGGATCCATGCTTTCATTTGTTCATACCAAATTCTGACCCTACCATTTGAATGTCCCAACAAAAATCAAGATTCTTCAGACCATGCAATATTTTTTCAGTCATCAGTTCTCCAAATTTGATGAGACAGTGCAAACTGAACCCTCAGTTTTCTCTTCTTAGCTGACAGGAGTGGCACTCTGCTTCAAAGTTTGAAAATGTAATGCACTCTTTTGCGTACGTTGGTTGTAATGAGTCATTACTTGAGTTACTGTTGCTTTCTTATCAATTCAAGGCAGTCTGGCCATTCTCTTCTGACCTTAGACATCAACAAGGTATTTTCACCCAGAGAACTGCTGCTCATTGGGTTTACAGATGGTTTACAAGAAAGGTCCAAAAAAGAGAATCCAATGAGCAAGACGTGGGCCCACCCTGCTGCAGGCCCATCACCTGTAGGAGACATCATAGGGGTCTGTTGCAGTGTGTGGCATATCAATGCTGGTGATTGGGACATCGAACATCACCTCTCTAGTGGGGAAGGAGCCTGACGTTGAGAGATACTGCCTAGATATAGTCTGGCTTACCTCAACACATGGCCTGGGCTCTGGAACCAGTGTCCTGGAGAGGGGCTGGACTCTGTTATAGTCTGGAATTGCCCTTGGTGTATATTATTTTTTGTATATGTTTTTTGTTTTGTTTTTGTATTACTGTGGGTGTGTGTGCTTTAAAAATAAATGAAAAAATGTAAAATCTTGATGAAACATGTGCAGGCCTGTGCCTTGTACACGGTACTTTCATGTCATTGATTTCCTCCTAATAAATATATTAAACAGGAATTGCCCTTGGTGAGAGAGGGCAGGCTGGGGTGGGTATCCTTATAGCTCCTTGGCTGTGTGTTGGAGTTTCTACTGGTGGACAAGAAGGTTGTGTCCCTGTGCCTTCAGGCTATCCTGGCTGTTGGTTGTACTTGAACGGGGTGGGCAGGGTACTCGAGGGTGCTACATCTGGAGACTCCGTTGTCCTACTGGGAGACTTCAACACTCATACCGGCAATGACAGTGAGAGCTGGAGGGGTGTGATTGGAAGGAATACCTGGCCTGATCTGAACTTGATTGGTGTTCTGTCATTGAACTTCAGTGCAAACCACCCTGGGTCCCTAGGTCGTGGGATAATAATCAATTTTGTAATTGTATCATCGGGTCTGCAACTGTATATCCTGGACACTCGGGTAAAGAGAGGAGCTCAGCTCTCAACTGATCACCACCTGGTTGTAAGTTGGATCAGGTGGTGGTAATCCCCAAACCAGATGGTGGACATCAGAGGTGAAGGAAGCCATCAAGCTGAAGAAAGAGTCATTAGGCTTGGTTAGCCTGTAGGACTTTGGAGGCAGTGGACGGATACTGGCAGCTCGGGCAATGGCTGAAGCAATAACTCAGGTGGGGGAAGAGTTTGATGAGGCCATTGAAAAAGAGATTCTGGCAAACCATCAGGCAACAGGAAGCGGTGCTCTACTGTATAGTGCAGGTGAGGTGCTGCTGACTTCAGATGAGGATATAGTTGGGTGGCGAAGGAATACTTCTTCTTAATCTCCTCCTTAATCCCACTGAAACATCTTCTGTAGAGGAATTAGAGTCTGGTGACAAGGGGGATGACTCACCCATCGCTGGAGGTGAGATCACTGAGGTAGTTCAACAGCTCCTTGGTGGCCAGTGAGTGTAATTCTGCAACATGCCAAAATCCACGCAGTGGTGGCTCTAATTTGTGCCATGTTCCCTGGATTTTGTTAATAGCTTCCTGTTGCTGAAGTGTGATGTAACAACTTGACTTTCTAAATATTATTTCAATAGAACCTCATAGCCTTGATAGCCAGAGACTGATGTGCCAGGGCCTCTGACAGACACACACTGCACCCGACCCCATGACACCTCCCCAGGAAGGTCTTTGCCAGGGTGCTGGAAATGAGAGTTCATTTCTTAGTCAAACCAGGAAGAACAATGCAGTTTTTGTCCTGGTTGTGGAACGCTGGACCAGCTCTTTAGGATATTTGAGTGTGTGTGGAAGTTGGCCCATTCAGTCTACATGTGTTTTGTGGACTTAGAGAAGGCATTCAACTGCGTCCCTTTGGGTGTCCTGTGGGAGGTGCTGCAGGAGTATGGGATGTCTGGCCCATTGTTATGGGCCATTTATTTCCTGTACAACTGCAGCAAGAGCTTGGTCCCTACTGCCGGCAAAAAGTCAGACTCATTTTCGGAGGGTGTTAGACTTCACCAGGGCTGCCCTTTGTCACCGATTCTGTTCTCAATTTTTATGGACAGAATTTCCAGGCATTGCCAAGTGCCAGAAAGCTTCGGCCTTGGTGGTCTCAGAATCTTATCTCTGCCTTTTGCATATGATGCGATACTGCTGGCTTTATCAGGTGGTAGCCTTCACCTCACACTGGAGTGGTTTGCAGATGAGTGTGAAGCAGTGGGTATGACATGGCCATGGTTCTCAGCCGGAAAAGGGTGGAGGGAGTGGATGAGTTCTGCCCCAAGTGGAGGAGTTTAAGTATCTTCATGGGTGAGGGGACAGTGGAGGGGGAGATTGACAAACGGATTTGGGGCCACAGCTGCAGTGATATGGACGCTGCATTGGTCAGTTGAGGTGAAGAGAGAGCTGAGTGTAAAAGCAACGCTGTCAATTTACCAGTAAAGCTATGTCCCTACCCTCACCTATGGTCACGAGCATTGGGTAGCAGGTACAAGTCATCTAAGAGGCGCTCAGAGTAGATCCGCTACTCCTCCACATTGAAAGGAGCCAGTTGAGGTGGTTCAGGCATCTGACTTGGATGCCTCCTGGGTGCCTCCTGGGTAAGGTGTTCCGGGTATTTCCTACCGAGAGGAAACCCCGGTGTAGACCCAGGAAACGCTGGAGAGATTATATCGCTCAGCTGGCCTGTGAATGCCTCCGTGTTCCCCCAGACAGCTGGAGGAGGTGACTGGGGAGGGAGAGGGATGTATGGGTTTCTCTGCTTAGGCTGCTGCCCCTGCAACCCAGCTCCAGATAAGTGGAAGAAAATCGAATGATCGATGGATGCCATACTCTATAAACATTTAAGCGACCACCACAGTTATGGCAACTTATCCTAACAGAAATATGAATGTATGTACTGAAGACTTCAGAGGAAGTCTAATTTCTAATGTCATTAAAATAATCATCTGGGAACCATAAATATCATAAACAAATTCATTAGCAGTATATCTAAGATGGAGTTATAGCAGGCAGTAATTCCCAATAATTCATAATTTGCCATAAAATTGAACAGTAACACTAAAAGAAACAAACAGCAACAAAAAAAAAATCATATTGGGTTTTTTACACTCACTTGCTTCACTTTGGACAACATTTCGAGGAAGACAGGCTGGCTTTGGACCAATAGAAATTCAGATTTTGATACATGTTAAATTTTAGATTGAAAAATCTTACACTAAAAATGGTCCTGAGGAAATCTACAAATAGTAGTAAGCTTATGTTTAAATGGAGTTATTATGAAGGATTTCAGAATCAGAATCAGGCCTTATTGACCAAGTATCGCTCACACAAACAAGGAATTTGTTTTTGGTTATGCTCGCAGTGCACGAAAAATACAGTAAAAACAATCTTATTCACACAGCTCACTCTCTCCTTACACACACATTCATACCCGTAAATCTAAAAAACATTTAAAATATTAAGCATGTGCAATTTACCTTGTAATTTTAAAAAGGTGCAGTTTGTGCAGTATAAAAACTATAGAAAATATAAAATATATAAATAAAAAATTGGCTCCTCCGTGAATCGCCACCTTATCGTGGTGGAGGGGTTTGTGTGTCCCAGTGATCCCAGGAGCTATGTTGTCTGGGGGCTTGTCCCCCTGGTAGGGTCTCCCATGGCAAACTGGTCCTGGGTGAGGGTCCAGACAAAGAGCGGTTCAGAAGACCCTTATGAGTGAAAAAACAAGGGAACAGTTTACCCTGCCCGGGATAGGGTTACCGGGGCCCCACCCTGGAGCCAGGCCTGGGGAGGGAGCTCGAGGGAGAGCGTCTGGTGGCCAGGCATTAGCCCGTGGTGCTTGGCCGGGCGCAGCCCGAAGAGGTTACATGGGCCCGCCCTCCTGTAGGCCCACCACCCGCAGGAGGTGTCGTAGGGGTCGGGTGCAGTGTGTGTCGGGCGGTGGCCGAGGGCGGAGGCCCTGGCGGACCGATCCCCGGCTATCGAAACTGGCTATTGGGACATGGAGGGTGGCTGGCCTCTCCCTTAGAGATAAGGTGAGGAGTGCGGCCATCCGGGAGGGGCTCAGAGTAGAGCCGCTGCTCCTCCACATCGAAAGGAGCCAGTTGAGGTGGCTCGGGCATCTGATTAGAATGCCTCCTGGCCGCCTCCTGGGTGAGGTGTTCCGGGCATGTCCCACCGGGAAGAGGCCCCGTGGTAGACCCAGGACACGCTGGAGAGATTATGTATCTCGGCTGGCCTGGGAACGCCTTGGGGTCCCTCCGGATGAGCTGGAGGAGGTGGCTGGGGAGAGGGAAGCTTGGGCTTCTCTGCTTAGGCTTCTGCCCCCGCGACCCGGCCCCGGATAAGGGGAAGAAAATGGATGGATGGATGAATAAAAAATTGGAGTAAAGGTGAGAATCCTGTGTATGCCCTTACATAAATTAAACAGGTAATTTTTGATATGCAAGTGTCTCAAGTATTAACAGTTCAGTAGTGTTCAATTGTTCATGAGAATAATGGAAGTTGGAATAAGCTTCTCTGTAGCCTGGTCGTTCGGGTCTTCATATGGCTGAAACGTCGGCCTGATGGAAGGCACCGAAACAGGTGATGTCCAGGGTGAAACGGGTCAGTGATGATTTTCTCTGCATGCTTCCTGATTCTGGAGGCATGCAGGTCCAGCAGCTTTACACCGATGGTCCTCTCTGCAGACCTGATAATACGCTGTAGTCTCTTGGTGTTGTGTTTTGTGATAGCGCTGAAATGTTTGAGAACACCTGACACTGAAAATAGCTAAAAACATATCTGAAAAATCTTCTCCAAATGCATCATGTTCAAAATGAATGGGAGCTTTGGAACCTGCTGTAAATGGATCTCACTCTTCTCTCTGTCAGCATCTCTCTCCCTGACTCGTGGTCCAAGTTTACAGATGACAACATCCTGCACTCCCAAAGTGAGCGAGCCGCCTCCCACAAGCTCAGGGATGAGATAGAAATCCTGCTGAACTCCACTTCCAACGAAATGTGGAACCAGTTCAACAACGTCAATGTAGCCTTCAGCAACCGCATATCAGAAACCGCTGACGCCAAGAACAGCCTGCAGACACACCTGGCTAAGGTCATCACCTTTTCTACATGGTTTATTTGATAAAATACAATACCATCTTGGTAAGGTTATGTAATGGAGACATTTTTTTATTATTGTGATGTAATGAATTACACCCTGTTCTTAACTGTATTCTTATGTTGGCTATCTGATTTTATTCTTGATCATTTTACAGTGTGAAATAAAAAGTGAGAGAGATTATTAAGAAAAGCAGTTTCAGAGGCAATCACATGGTTTTATTCTAGGGGAAAAAAAAGATCCATTCCTTTTTCTTATTGAGTGTTTAACTAAATTCGCCACTTATTAGGAAGAGATCATGTGTCTGTACAATCCGTTTTTCTTTTTTCTACAAACACTGCTGAACCTCTCCATCTCCAGCAGCTGTGCACATTTGCCCTCTGTGGTGGATTATGTGCAAATTTATTTCCAAACGTCTCTGTAAAAAGAGAGGAACTGTAGATAATTCATAGCCTCTGTCATATGCTACACTGCGTCCCATTGATTTCGGGTTGCAGTCAAGAGCAACAAGACGGCCTGAACACTGACATAAGTGATACGAAGCACAACGTCCTCAATAAACCTCACTCACTGTCACTGTAAGAAGTAGTGATTTACTGAAATTAAATTATATCAGATGGGGTTAGACAGAGCAGGCCACTGTGCAAGTGTGTGCCTGTGTTCAGCAGACTGGAAGTCTGCAGCTTTTTACATGTTTTATTGGGATTCTCACATTTCCCGCTCTTTTGGCTGTTGTCAGCCTTTCCCTTAATTACCATGCCTAACTCAGCTACTACTTATATGAATGGAACACACCTGCTGTATCATAATTTAACATTTATTGTTTTTATATGTACTTTTGTATATATGTACTTTTCATGCAGACTCTACAAGAGATCTTCCAGACTGAGATGCTAATAGAGTCAATAAAGAAGGCTCTCAGAGATAAAGAGTGCCCATTAAAAGTGGCTCAAACAAGGCTGGAGGAGAGGACCCGCAGGCCCAATATAGAGCTCTGCAGGGACAATCCACACCACAGGTAGCTGGTTCTACATTTGTAAAGCAGGTGTCTTTGCACAGATTTCAGATGTTTATATATTGATGTTATATGAAGTTTGAGTTGGGATAAAAACTAGTATGAATGTGACAGTATTACTGTCAACCTTAACGTACAGTAAGGGAAATATCTGCTTAAATACATTTAAAAAATACTTGTCATATACTTGGCCAGTTGCAGTGTTGGGTGTAACATATTCCAAACTAACAGGTTATTGTAATCCATCCATCTTCTGCTGCTTATTACCAACCTACAGTGGGCAGAGGTTACTATAACCACATTACACTTTTCTATAGCACAGCAATGTAAAGCATTGTAACAAATATGTCATTACATGTATTACAAAAGTTCCTCAGTCAAGAAAGATGAAAAATCATCAAACTTTGTGCTGCAATCAGCTGACATCAGTCGGTGGCTGAGAGAGTAGAAAATGTTGTTGACTTTTTAGGTGCTGAAATGAACATTACTTTTTGGTGTGTGGTTCATGTAGTCTAAATAGTAATTACAGTACGTGACAATGCATATCAGGCTACAGTATAATATAGTGAGTATCTTGCATTACTTTTGTATGTGACAAACTAGTTCAAGGAGAAAAGAAGTAATGCAAATACATTATGTTTCAATTGATGCTTTGGCATCATCTGATTCCAGCGCACATTGCACTCATTTTAACAGTGTTGCCATTTGTAATCAACCTCAGTGGGTGATGGAGTGTATTGTTTTAGTGACAAATTTTAACTTTGTCATTTGATAAATTTCAGAGAAGTTTTGCCTCTCTGTAACTCATAAGTTATGCGAGTGCCTGTAATTCCAAATGTCACAGTTTCATACGTCTTAGGGAGCAGAAAGTTTCCTTAACTTCGTTCCCTCTGCTGCAGATTTAACACTAAGCGGTCTGTCTCTCTCTCCCTAATCATTCAGACTTGTGAGTGAGGTGAGAGAGATCGAGGACACCATTCAGAAGTTTCAGGAGAGGCTGATGGAGGCTGAGAACACTCTGCAGACTTTGGTCCTGACCAAAGTCACCCTGGAACATGACCTGTCTGTCAAGGCCAACTCACTCTTCTTGGACCAGGAAAAGTGCATGAGCATGCGCAAGAGCTTTCCCAGCATGCCACGTCTGGTGGGCTACACCTGAATCCAGTCTTATGAAGAGGACTGTTGGAAGACCAAGAGTGTTTGTGTTTCAGTGGGTTTGGAGTAGTTTAGATGATGTGTGGATAATCTAAACACAATGACTTTAAAGCAAAGATGTCAATAAACTGTTAAATGTCCAGTGTTGTACCTGCAATGATTTATAAAAAGAAAGAAGAAAAAGAATCAACTGCAAGGCCAATAACTTCATATCTACTTTTCAATTCACACAATAAAACACAATAAAAACATTTCATGCTAAAATTCGTGTCTACCCTTGAAACTTATATTAAAGTCTTCTAAGTCATCAAAATTCATCAACACTGTTTACTATTTCACACCTACAGTGTATTAAGGGAATATTGTTTTAACTATGAATAGATTATGTCAGTTCTTTGTGGCTGTGAAAAAAGGAAAAAAAACACCGTCAACTGGAGCAAGGTTTAGTGGTCCTAGTAGGAAGTGACGATAAACCCCAAACAGGGATTAGTGTCCACAGCAAATGGTAACTGGACTAGTTCTTATATTATAGCACTTTTCTACTCTGTTTTGAGCACTAAAAGTGCTTATACAACACATTTACCCCATTCATACAAGGACTTCCATGATTAACTAAGCTAAGTGCTTTTTATTATGTAACATTCACACTCCAACGTTTGCGTCGGAGAGCAACTCGGGGTTAAGTATCTTTGACTAGGGCACATTGGCATGCAGCCTGAAGAAGCCAGGAATTGAACCACCAACCTTCTGATCAGTGGGTGACCTGCTCTACCTCCTGAGCTACAGCCACCACAGCAGAGTGATTGATTATCACAAACTCTTAAGATGACCTGTAAGAGACGTTTACTTAAAGGTTTGGCACTGAGACTCCAAACATACACCCTGAGATTGGTTAGTTTGGTACAGAAAATGAATCATATAAGACTTATATGCCTATATCATTGTTCTTTGATGAATTTTGTGGTCCATTACTTAACACATTACCTAAAGAAGGAACTGAGCAAAGTCCCATTCCCATCTTAGAAGACTTGACCTGATAACTTCTCATCAGCCTCCTTCTTTTCCACCCCTCTCGTCCCCAGTGCTGGCCTGCTCCAGGACATGGAGGCTGCCATTTGTATCAGTTTCATTTCACTTTGTTGGTACAGCTAATGCCCTTTAGAGCCTTGGTAAACTTTGGTCACACAAATACACACACGTACTGTAAACTCTATCACACTCCCTGACCCAACCCCTTGTTCTACTGCACTTCCTGCATAACCTTTGGCTCTACTGAGGAATGTAAATGTTGCTTGAATCACCAATAGTGTTTAAGTTTAACCATCTTCCATACAGTAGAAAAAACAGCTCCAAACCACCTGAGCATGTCAACTTTTTATGCATCTTTACTATCTGATTAAATTTCTCTGTGAAGTGGAGATGCCTTGAAATCAAAATATGTCTCAGTTTGAATGAGTGCCTGCAGACAAAGTAAGTGGAAGATGGAGGCAGACCCTAACTGGATTTGCATAGTTAGACATGATAGATGCAGTGTGGAGGCTAAGCTGTAAAGTTATAAAGTACACTTCAGATCTAAATGGAGCCATAAAATCGTTTTTGTGGCCACAAAGTTAAAGTAAAAACATGAAAACATCTGTTTTGTAAGTAGAGAGCATTTTCACTATAAAAATTCCTGTCTGGGAGGGAGGAGTGATGAGCCGTCCACTATGTGTGTGTAACTTGCACTTTGATTGGGTGTAATCAGTCTGGGTGAGATGAGGCAGTTTCTCTCTAGTGCAAACAGCACTGTGTTTAACTACAACGATCAGGAGCAGGTCAGCAGGTAAAGATCTCTGCCGTGGTTTCATACCTGTAGGTGTGTTTAATGGGTGTGTGCCAGCATGCATGTGGGCCATCTCCTATGACACAGCATTGCAAAAGAAAGGCACTCTGTTGTCCAGCATACATCAAAAGGCTCCCTGTTCTCACCACCTTGCCATTAAATTTATATTGACAGATAACAAAGAACATGAGCTCCACCCCTCACCTCCTCTCCCGGATTCTGCCCTTCCTACCCTCACTTTTTGCCTCAGAAATACATGATGGTGGCATCCAAGAAAAGTGGCACAAACCTTTGCTCTCACGCTGACTTTAAGGTTATGGATCTCTGTATGGATGGGACACAAATAGGTCTTTCCATCTGACCTCATCTCCCAGCCCCACATACCACATAAGGGGAATGTACTCTGGAATTCTTCTTGCAGTCCAAACATATTAGCAGTTTATTTTTAACAGCAGCTCTTGTTATAGATGCCCTATGCCCCATGTTATTATATGTTTCTTACATACCATCATACCATGCTAAAGAGCTGATCATAAAACACTTGAGACGGTCACTGAGCGTGTTTCACTCTGCTGTAATTACAGACTCGGACTGAGAAAGCACCATCGAAGAAGAAAAGGAGTGGAAGTATACCAGTTCAATAATACATTATCACTGATTGCTGTACATTATTATTATTGTTTTTGGCTAGTTACAATGTCTTGACATTATAGGTTTTTTTAATGGTGAAGACCAGCATATTTCTGACTAATATGACCAATGTCGATTGGAATTTTAGCTTAGCCACTTTGTTACTCATCAAATTGTTGGAGAGTTCTAAAATTGTAGCTCACAGCGTTCCACTTGGAATAAACCAAGTAACTAACCCTCTGAAATAGCTGCATAAAACCACATTAAGTCTTAAACATGCCATGGGTGCCCGCATTATAAACATTATTACATTTTTATAAACATCCACCCATTTTCTTCTGCTTATCCACTTCAGAGTCATGGTGGGGCTGGAGCCTATACCAGCTATCACAGGGAAAGAGGGGGGTACACCCTGGATGGCTCACCAAGCCATTGCAGGGCTAACACAAAGAGACAGACAACCATTCGCCCTCACATTCACACCTATGGTTTAGAACCACCTCCCACAACGTGCATGTCTGTAAGAGGAAGCTGGAGTACCCGGAGAGAACCCATGTAGACATGTGGAGAACGTGCAAACACCACACAGAAAGGCCCCAGCCTGCCCGAGGATTTGAACCCAGGACCTTCTTACTGTGAGGCGATGGTGCTAACCCTGTAATAAACATATATTATTAAAGATTATTATAAACATAGGTTCTGACACATACCCAGCATTTCAAAACTTACTCCTCTCTTCAGGAACTGGTTCAAACATACAAACATATTCAAAATCATCATATATAATACATGGAAAAATACATGCTAGCTTTGTTGATACTGATATTTCAGGATCATAATTGTTTGAGAATTTAAAAAATGTTAGAAGGTTGTGTGTTTTTGCTGGAATATCTATCCTATATGTAATGACACATTTATCACTTCATTTGCATTCATCTCAAGCTGCTGGAGCGCTGAGCTGACAACTAAACATTCATGGGAACCAGCTCTTCCTGAGGCCTTTGGGTCGGTGCCAAAACAATGAGTTTACCCAAGAGACTGTTTGGAAACTCCATCTTTGGGCTGCAAACTTTGCCTTTTAATATAAGCTAGGTTAAAAACGTTATAGGCAAACTGTCATTGAGAATTTGGAACCAGTCTAGGTGCCGATTTGGTCTCCAAACATATTTAACGTCAGCTCAAATAGTCACAAATCATGTCTTTTTCCCATGTCTGGTAGAATCATTTAAAGACCTATAAATACCTCTAAAAATGTAAAGTTTCATCAGCAAAGACCTGACACTGGATCTGAGAGCTGCTTCTGAAGCCTTCTTCAAGAAGCCTGCAGAACTATTCTTGAAGACAGCTTCATAAGAAAGCTTGCCTAAAACAGCACAAAGAAAAATGGAAGTCACACCAAAGCTATTTAGAGTTGTACACACTGTGTTTACATGTATGTTTGCACGTTTCAATAAATCATGTACAAACATACACTTTCCTTGCAAAGGAAGCTCAAATTCACTCCTTATCCTCAGACTCCATTAAATCAATCTGGGAGGTGGATCTGATAGGAGGCTGCCTTTGATAATGCACCTAAGTTATCTATCTGTGCAGAATGGCACACTGCTCCCACCTCTCAAAAATATATAGATATGTGGACCCAGCATGTGATAGATGTCACCAACGTATTCATGCTTTGGTCTTGTCACATTTCATAACCCTACTGGGAGGAAATTTATCGATCATTATCAAAGGTCAGAGGAAACTTGATTGAACCTGATGCTATAATCACATTATTTGGTGTAATTCTATCCACGGTACTGCTTTCCTGCCCAGAGGAGGCTTTTGTAGGCTTGTTACCCTGCTCTCCAGATTTATACTCATTGATATGAATGGGTGAGTGTGTCCAAACTTTTGACTGGGACTGTTATATACTTGGTATGTCATATATATATCTGACAGAAGCAGAGTGTGTGCGACGATCAGCTGATCCTTCACACGTGACAGATCTTTAACTTTCTAACCTTTTGAACTTTTAATCAATGTTATCTTCTCCCAGCATTCTGCGGTAACTCTGGAGGGAAGCATGACAAGATGGATGAGCCCAACTGCTAACCGAAGTTCAGGAAGTGACCAGAAAGAATGGCACACTGCAATGTGGAGGAGACAAGAGTCTTATGGGTCATTGTGTTATTGAGTGGTTACAATAACAATCCATAACATTGATCTGTGAATCCAGTACTTCACATTCTCAGTGGAAACTAGAATGTGTGGCTAATAGAGAGATGCAGAGGTTAAGATATGATGCTGCAGTCTTTCCTGCTGAATCACAGTGGGCTGATGATGACTGGAAGTTACAGTATGCAGCGTAGTCTCTCTTAAAGCTACACTTATTAGATTTCTGATTTATTTATTTATATATCTGGCAACAAAGGACCAAAGCTCAGCTTCTCACAGCATATGTCTGAGCCCAGCTTCAGTTTAAATGTATTCATATGCAGACTGTGAACCTAAAACTTCCCATTTACAAATCAGAATGACGAGGGATACCACATGAATCAAGACCATATGATTTTGGGCATGTCACATGCCTTTGAGAGATTTTAATATAGACATGAGATTAAAAGCTTCCCTTTACAAGCCATGAAATCATGACAATTTCTGCAATCTGTGCAATTTTAGGGGGTTTTGCAACTTGGTAAAGGGTTAGCATGCCATATGATGGAAATGATACAGCCACTTTGGAATGATTTTAATTAAAACATTCACATTTCATTATTCATTATCTGGTTGATTTAAACCTGACCCTGTTGTCTCTTTATTGTGTTTTGAGCAGAAGAGCTGAGTTTAGCCCTTTGTTATCATGTCACAGGTATAGTTTAATTAAAGTGTGATGACAAGACAGGGGCTGTGAGTAGGTTCAAACTTATCAGCACACAGACAGGCTGTATTTACCTCTCATCACTCTTTCAGCTTCCTGTTTCCTGCATTTGTGTTCCCACCATCCTCCACTTCAGTCTTTACTCAGGCTGTCTGTCAGTTTTTCACTCATACGTGACTTGCATGGCTATATTTTATGGTCATAATAATTGCTGGTCTCATATATGATCTTTTAAATTTAGTAACTGTTAACAGTTAGGCAGACGGGGGCTAGAAGAGTTCACTCTGAGTCGAGAGGAGGACGGTCCAACACCAGTGTTGCTGCAGTAGGAGGTGACCTATTAAACTGCAGCACCTATGGAGGACAGATATAGTTGGCACAGTTAGTTATAGTTGACACTTCATATGCTGTTACAGAAATGAGGCACTTTTGAACAACAGTCACCACAACGTGAAACAAAAGGCAGAAGGTCTATTCAACAGTGACGCAGACAGCCCCCCCCACCGTGACCCTTAAGGAGCATCAGCTGTATCCACAGTCTCACAGCAAAGCTGAAAAATGTTTGCTGTGAGTACAAGCTGTGTAATCATTACAGTTAATGGATTTTGGTTTGAGCCAAGATAAGTGAAAGAAAGCGACCTCTCAGACGGGCTTAATGTCATCGAGAAGGAGACTGCTGTGGGCCAAAGCTCCTTTTTATTTGACACATTTTAGGATCTATTCTGGTAGAACAAAAACTTTCTTTGCTGGTACTGTATCTGGATGAAGTTACTGTAACTCAATCACATCTAGTTTCTGGATTCATGTCCTTGGGCTGATGTCCCATCTATGGTTTTGGTATGTGCTAACGTGAGGCTATGTGAAGCCATCTTAGTGAGAGAGATGAAATGTTAGGAGCCGATTCCAAATGTAACATTATTCAGTATCTCAGTCTGAATGTTTGCTATGTGGCTCTTCCCAGAGGGCTTGGCTTCAACCCCAGCTTCACAAACGGAGTAAACTTAACACTCACATGTCCTCTCAGCCCACTGATTGTCAGTCTTTTACAAACATTGACATATAAGGGATGGGAATGAGGAGTGCCTGCACGGCTACACTACAGCTCTAACAAGCCCTCTCCTCTGCATGTCACTGTAAACCATTATTGTTGACTGTTTCACAGCTCACATGAGCAGAGTTCAGGCCTGATAACCAGACCTACTCTGGGTTAAATACACAGCAGATATCAGTGACAAATACCAAAGCAATCACAACACGCAATGAGGTACTTCATGCAACTCAAGCTAATAATGTCACAAACTTTGATTATCAAGGAGCCCCAAAGCTGTCACTAAGAGCAGCACTTGATCTGCTCCTTTAACCGTCCCACCTCTATTTTCCTGTGAGTGTGAGAAACAGAAATAGCAGAATCCAGGACGTGTTAGCCAAGTGCTGAAGAAGAACAGAAAGTGGACGATGACAGGGGCTATCGGAGGTCAGACACATCCTAAACTCCTCCACCAGCCTGCTAATGTGAGGAGAGTTTGGTAATGTGCTGCCCAGTGAAGAAGAAGTGCTAACTGATTGCATGCCTTTAACATGTATGGCTAAAGGAAGAAAAGCAGAAAACTGCTTCTGTTAAATGATCACAGTATATACTGGTTATCTTGGATCTGGAAGAGATAAGGCCATCAATTCATACGCTATAACAGTTTCATGTTTCACTCCTTGGATATATTTCTTTGAATTACACTGACTGCAACACCCATATTTATAGAAGTGACCTAAGAGCATACTTTCAACATCAGGGGCCGTGGTCCTTGTTCAGGGTGGAACACCATCGCACTCCCACTGGAAATGAGTCACATCGAACAGAAGAGAGCCCCAGATGCTATCGCTCACTTGTGGTGTGCTGGGCATGCCCATCCACACTTTCAAACACAGTGTGAGTCACCACGCATAGTACATGACTACCAGAGGGAGAAGACCCACACCACATCACATCACATCACATTACAAACATTACAGCCCAGTTTGTCACTCAGACTCCCAAAGCAATGAAAAGTTTCCAGGGAAACCTCCCTGAGCCTGTTGTACCGCAGACACATGAGCGATCACATACAGCACAGCCAGATACAAGTTTATACATTTATTTATTTGTTTGTTTGTTTTGGTTTCTTGAATAAACAATGAATTCACTTAAATAATTACTTAAAAAAATGCTTTTGATATTTTGCTTGGTGTTTGAATAAATTCTCTCATTCTTTAATGATGTAAGCTATAAATATACTAGAAAGAATATTTAAAATGTCTTATTATATTGCTTACACATTATGGAAGTCCAAATTAAATTCCTAATAACTTCAATAAAAGCTGAAAGAGAAACCTCGAAAGCAGAGAGTCGCTCTTAGTTACCAGGACAGCCAAACAATGATCACCAGGTTACTACACACAGTAACTTAGTAACTAAGGCAACCCGTGGTATTACGCATGGTGCGTCTATATTGGGAACACTCGTTGTGAACCAGAGGGTCACTCCATGACGCAGCGACGTACGCAGGGCGTTGTTCTTCCATAATGAGACTTTATAACAGAACGTCAGTCCTGGCATCATTCTAGTCTGAGAGCGCCTTTTAAGACAGAGGAGTACCGCTGTCGGACTCTTTTTCCGGGAAACTGTTTTTTGCTCCTCGCAAGTCTTTTTGTGGACATACAAGCTCCGTGCTCAAAGTAAGTGAACTTTGCTTTCTCCTAAACTTGGTTATATTCAGGCGCATTCAGTCCGTCCCGGCGGATTAAAGGCGGAAACGCGCTTTTCCCCGCGCACACCGCTTCATGCGCGCGCGCACACACAGAGAACGAGCTGTCATTGCAAATAAACTGGCATTAAGATTAATTAATTTCACCTGTAAGTAGACTTAAATAAGCCAACTTAAATAAACCTACGTGTAATCGTGACTTTCCACCTTGCTGTTACCAGTTCATCTGCTTCACTCGAAGAAACGACCGTAACTGAAATAACTCAAATGTTGTAATTTTGAGTAGTTTTAAAGGACAGGAAGATATCTATCTATCTATCTATCTATCTATCTATATATATATATATATATATATATATATAGAGAGAGAGAGAGAGAGAGAGAGAGAGAGAGAGAGAGAGAGAGAGACAGAGAGAGAAAGCTTAAAACAGCCATGTTTTGGTGGTCTTTACAAAAAATAAAAGCAAAACTTGACCTCTTCAGATCATCTTTATAGTTTAATCATGTTGATAAACTTGCACCTGAAACTTACGTAGAGCTTCTGTAGAATATTGGTAATTATATACTTAGAAAACTGATGGATGCATCCTGTCATGTGAAAGTGACAGGTTCAGACAAAGTTTCTCAAAATGCTGTCCTTGCTGAACTTGCTGCAGCGACACACCCATATACAACCAATCTGACATCCACACAAACACACACACACACACACACACACTGACAGTCTGATCGTCTCCTCTCCTCATTGCTTTCCAGATCATCTGTAAAGATGCTGCTCCTGCTACTGGGAATCATCTTCCTGCACCTCGCTGCGCTTGTTCTCCTCTTTGTGTCAACAATTGTCAGCGTGAGTGAAAATGCTGTTGTGTTTACCTTCGTCTGTTTGATCAGATGTCATCGTCAGCACGCACACAACCGGAGCAATTAGAAATGCATTCATGTGCACTTAATACCCAGAAGATATTAGGTATCATAGACGATTACACGTAAAGCAACTCACGGGAATGACAGGCATGTTATACCTGCATTATTAGATATAAAGTAGTTATTATTTGGCTCCATAGTCTGTGATATATGTGCATGTCTTGAATATGAGATGGTTCTGTTATTGACCAAGCTGTATGTTGTTGACATCAGGTATGGGCATCAAGTGAAACTGGCACATCAGACCTGTGGAAAAACTGTACTCTTCTCAGTGGAGGACACCAGTGTAGCCCTGCATCAACTGGAGGTCAGATATCTACCTCATATTTTACTATTTGCCTTTGACCTCCAATACAATGGGTAATACTGGGCATTTATATTTCTGCTCTGTTGTGAAGCTGAGTTTTGAACTTGTCCTCTTAAAAATCCATCATTTATGCTGCTAATGATGTGGGTGTGTCACAGCTACTCTGGGACTGTGGTGCCATCTAGGGCAGAGAATGTAGCAGTGCTGTTTTGAAGTGCTAGCTGATAGGCTGCCACTGTATAAATAGTCGTGGTGCGATGTCCATATTCAGGTCTCGTGTTGGGAGTCCATGGTGACAGAGCTGTGGAGAATCAGGGTGGGGCTGCAAAGAGTATTTAAAGTTTTAAATCTATGTGTGTGTGTGTGTGTGTGTGTGTTTGAGACCAGTGAAACCTTGGACCACCTTGTGAAGAACATAGCATGCTGATGGTGGGTCACGCCCAGTGTCAGATCTTAGTGTCCAGTGTTAGTTTGCAGGGATCACTGGGACAATTTAAGGCAGCAGCTGCAGTGTTAGGAGATTTATGCATGCAAAGTCAGACACTGCATACTTGACTTAGAAACATGTAGATAGTAGGCAATAAATATAAAGGTAGCAATATATTTTCCTCTCCGTTAAAGTTCACTCTGCACCAGCGGTGTGTTCTGATACTAAAAGTGCCGTCGCAGTGGTGCAGCAGCTGCTGGCTGTAGCTGGGTGATGTCATTTGTCTAGTATGAGCTGTGTTCAGCCGGTGTGTTTTGTCAGGAGCAGCAGTGGCTGCACACTCTGCCAGGTAGTTTGTTTGATTTGCTTTCACTGGTGCACTGACGCTCGGTGTTTATTTAACAAGGCGCATGTGCTGTTCCCAGGTCTTTGCTTTGGCTTTGGCAGATGAAGACGGTGGTCTGCTCTCACGTGGTGGGCCGAGCTCGTGTTCAAAAGAGCTTTTGGAAGCTTTGCTGAGCAATCGGTTTCCCTCTGAATCAAATCATAATCACAGTTATTTTTAGGGAATTTCTAAACCTTCAGTGTTTGCCATGAGAAACACAGATGATGCCACAGTTATCACATGCTGAGTGAGTTAAACATCATGTGCTCGCAGCCAGGAAAATTACTTCGCAAAATTTACTTGATCTAAAATTAGCAGTTGAGGAATGTCTTCTGCCCGGCACAGACCAACACCATATAAACAAGTGAGGGGAGACTACAGCACTTTATTCTTGCTCTTCTCTGCTTCAGCACTTATTTTCCTGTTCTGAGTTACAGCAAAATCCTTTAGCTGCACGTGTCCTTTCTGCGCTCTACTTCCACAGTAATAAAACCAGACGTTCGTGGACATGTTGGAATGTGAGTCATACTCGTGTTCCTGTGATATTTTTGAAACTTGATGCATGTCTCACGCCAGGAAATGCCTGATGTCACTGTTTCCTTACTACTGGTCAGGAAAGAAGGAAGGAAGGAAGGAGGGCAAGACATCTGTTTATGAGAAAGCAGTGATGTACTTCTGTTACACAGTGTTTTCACAGGGTTTTATATATAACATTTGAAAAAATGGTTATCATAGGGGAATCTAATTGTCGCGTGGGTGTGGTATCAAACTTTATGGATGGAGATTTGCAGTGTGTCGTGTTGCTTCCCATGTCTCATCTATAAGCCAGTGGTCATCAGGACAATGTCTGTTACTGTAGGAAACCTGACTCCAAGCTCATAATCCTGTGTAATCATCATCATGCAGTTTCCCCAGAAAAACTGGATCATTCTTTGTAAATGGGCACAGGATGGTGAAATGTGTTACAGGGTAATGAGTTTTTATAAGGTTGAGTTAAAAATGTGGTTAGTCAAAGTGAAAAAATCACACAAAGTAAGCTGTCTTATCACTTAATCATCTTTGTTGTTCTTGAGAATGAGCAGCAATAAATTATGCATCATACCTTTTTTCCACTTTGTAAGTGCACCTCCATTAAAACTGCAATAAGCCTTTAATTTAAAAAACAGAATCAATAAATCAAAGATGTATGAGAATTCTGAAGCAGACAGATGCATATATTCTAACGTCAAACTTTAGCAGAGGAATGCATACAGATTGAGCTGTGATACAGAAATACATATTTTAAAGACCTATCTGGAATACCTGCAAACATCAGGACTGAACAGCAGCCAGTGAGTGGATTATGCCAACAGGGAGAGGCTGCTGTGCTAGAAATCAAGTACAGTAGACAGAAAAATGGGAACAGTAACAGCAAACACAACTAAAGAGGAAAAATAGATTCCATACAGAAAGGGAAAGGTCGAGTTCTTCATGAACCTGATGAGGCAGGAAGTGAGGTAAGGTGAGAAACCTGATAGGGCCTGATGGTGCAGGAAGTGAGCGTGGAAAACCATCAGACAAGAAATAGACCCTGCTTGGAAATCCAGGGATTCCCGGAATGGCAGCACAAGTGAAACAGAGAAACACACAACCACGCACGGAGCTCGAGCACCGATCCGATATAATAGATGGTGCATGGTAGGCCCAGTCAATACAGGTGTCTAATGGGTTAATAGCTTCTGGCAGCCTGGCCTTGGAGGGCTAGGAGGAAAAATCAATATGGTTCTTTTAGTCCTAGGTCCCACTGTCAGGGGCGTACAGAGCTTTTAGAAACAAGATACCAAGGTTTCAGTGTTAAGGATCCATTATACATTCCCTGAAGCAAACGTGACCTGGAGTGCTCTCTGGGTTTTTCATTTGTTTCCTCTTATCTTCTGCTCATTAAACCAGTCGAATATATATTATACTCTGACTCATCATCACTACAGGTCTGTTACTGACAGCCCCCCCCCCCTTTTTTTTCTCCCTTGCAGAGTGGATTCAGGCAGTCCAGGCTGTCATGATCCTATCCATCATCTTCAGCTGCCTGTCTCTCTTCCTCTTCTTCTGCCAGCTCTTCACTTTGCAGAAGGGTGGACGTTTCTTCCTCACTGGAACCTTCCAGATCCTAGCCAGTGAGTCGCCCCCCAACACACTCACACACACACACACACACACACACACACACACACACACACACACACACACACACACACACACACACACACACACACACACTCTTTCACATAACTGGGATGAGGAACAATATTAAGAAC
The DNA here is from genome assembly GCF_007364275.1 of Archocentrus centrarchus. Taxonomy (NCBI): domain Eukaryota; kingdom Metazoa; phylum Chordata; class Actinopteri; order Cichliformes; family Cichlidae; genus Archocentrus; species Archocentrus centrarchus. The sequence continues at coordinate 30,096,758 of NC_044364.1, read as the reverse complement.
TATATCCAAGTGTTTGTATACATTTTCCTTATTTGTTAATCTGTCTGTGCATTTTCTTTGAAGAAATGACACATCATTAGGTTTATATTATATAAGTGAATGGACTAGTTCTTATATAACACTTTTCTACTCTGTTTTGAGCACTCAAAGCACTTATACAACACGTTTAGGTTTGCCCCATTCACACCAGCACTTCCATGATTAACTAAGCTACGTGTTTTTTTATTATCTAACATTCACACACGTTCACACTCCAACGGTTGCATCAGAGAGCAACTTGGGGTTAAGTATGTTGCCCAAGGATTGCACGCCAATGTGATGTATCCTTGAGCATTGGCATGCAGCCTGGAGTAACCAGGAATTGAACCGCTGACCTTCAAATCTGTAGGTGACCTGCTCTACCTCTTGAGCTACAGCCACCCCAATATATACAAAAGTAAATATAATTGATATTGATTGATAACAGCATCCGAAAGATAAAGCCAGCATGTTTTCAGTTTTGAGAAGCTGGTAACTGTAAATTCACTTCATACCCAACAAAGTGAGCAGATCTATCTTCCGCACTACTCTGGTCTGTATGAATAATACAGTAACACAAAGGCAATCTGAAAGTGCACTAGTCATTCAATACAAATCCACCTTCACCAACAAACCAATGGTGGATGCTCACTTTGCATATTTTATTGGAGAGAATCAGATTTAGAGGCTCGGCCTCAGACTAATGGTTTTTATGCTCCACTTGTCCATTGTGCTCCATGCCCTTTGGCCAGAGAGTATCTCTACTGCAAGTCCATTGTGCTCTCTCTTGGCAGCCCTTTCCAAAATCCCAGGTTTTCTCTCTATACAGTGCCAGCGCATTGCCTGGCACCCAGGTGCCCACTCAGCCAAACAGAAATGACACTGGGAACACCGCCAGCTGTGCAAGTTAAAATGTCAGTAAGTCTGGCAGTGGGAGGTGGGAGGATGGAGGGAGGAGAGGGGGTCTGACAAAGAGATCATGCCATGTCAGACAAAGGTGGTAGGTGGACAGAGCTGGAAAAGCTTACATAGGCCAGAATGGGGTTCAATAAGCATGAATCAGTGTGATTTAATGGGGGGGGGGGGGGGGCTTCTGGGAAAGACTGACCTGCTGGCCAGCACTGCCAAACAGGGTTCAGCCCAGGACACAAGACAGAGACAAACATGATCTAATGCCTGAACATAATTATAGCCAGCGTTGTTAAAACCTGTTTCCTCCTCACAGGTTTGTTTGTGATGAGCGGAGCCATCATCTACACGGTGATGAGTCCGGAGTGGGTGCTGGGGACGTACTCATTCGGCTACTCCTACATCCTGGCGTGGGTGGCCTTCCCTTTGGCGCTGATCAGCGGACTCATCTACGTCATCTTGAGGAAGCGAGAATGAGCCGTCACTCCATCCCACCGTTCCCAGTAACCCCTGCCCAGCTGCAAGTGCTATCAGTTCCCCTCTGAAGTTTAAGTTGTGACGCCAAAGTACCAGTGGAGCCACCAGGCCAATACACCCAGATCACAGAAGGGGGAGTAATACCAAAAATCAAACACAACAACACGAATACTGTCTCAGTTAAAAGATGTATATAGTATCTATGGTTTAAAACATATTTATAACACTTTTTACATATATGTACATAGTTTTTGTGTTGCTCTGTCAGTGGATACTATGAGCTTTATTTTAGCTGATTAAGTGCCTCAGTCTTTCTTTGTAATGATGGAATAATTATACACTATTTTGTTGTGGGCTTTTGTTTTGGTAATTGCCAAATAATTAGTAAAAGAGAAAGTGTTCCTTGAAGTATACTAACCAAAGTGCATGTATAGAAATAGAGAGGTTAAATCAACTTTTTTTTGATGGGGTTGCTTTACAGAAGGAGTGGTAACATCCATGGATGCAGCACAGCCATGAAATCTAGATTTGGTCCTTTTCTCTTTGTGAATTTGCAAGTTTAAGTGTATTTGTTTTCAGTCTTTTTCTATTTCTTATTTTCAACAAAAGATGGTGCTATATATTTATCATTCCTATTACTGATAGCAATCATTTACAGCGGAGTTACTTTGTTATTGTTCAGACAGCTCGCCATTAGTTAAAGTGCGACTCAGGCAGCGGTGCCTGACTACTTCTTTGGGAACACGGCCCGTTTCAGTTTGCAGTGGCTGATTTTTCCCCTTTATCAGCTGCTGTAAACAGTGGATAAACAAGGTTGGGGTGGTGCATTAATGAAATCAAGTCATTTAGAATGTCAGTATTATTCTGCCAGTTTATAGATAGTCAGATCACAGAGGAATAACTTTAAATAAGCTTTGTTTTTCAGCTCTAGTTGCCTTAATTTTCCATCATTCTGATGTTTGTGTTCATTTTGTGCGTATGGCTGTCTAATTCTCAAGAAGCCAAAGAAGAAGTTTGTCAAAGAATATCATAAAGATCATAATCACTGTGGGGCATTATACCCAAAGGAAGAAGGTATACATTTAACAGTACTAGAAGAAATGCCACCAAGTTGAAGCCATATAAGAAAATATGAGATGACAGGAAACACGTGAATGAAGTATTAACTCTATTAAGTGATAAAAGGACAGAGAGGTTTGCAGTAATGATACAAATGTCTGTTTCACATACTTGAAGTTTGACATGCTGCAGTCTCTGCCCACTGACTTTAGATGGTTTTTTTGTCTACTGTATAAAACCTTTACTGTTTATATGTTGTGCATAACAGATGTTTATGACAGTCTAGCCTAAAACACTCACTTATTAAATAAAACTACTTTCACATTATCTAATACTGTGTATTCAACTGTTACAGGGGACTGTAACACTTTATGCATGTAAAGAAAAAAAGACATTATGCAGAAGTCATTTTGCTGTTTGCCTTAAACTTTGAAATACACTTTTCTGTTCTGCAAAAGCTCGGTGTGGAAAATGAGGTTACTAACATTATATAACTGACATGAATGAAATAGATCGATCGAAGCAACGGAAACGCAGCCTGTAAATTTCTGCTAGTCAAACCTAGCTTACAGTATGTGGTACATCAGTTGGTTAGCTTTGTGCATGTGGTTGCAAATGCTGTGTGACTTGAGTCACCAACACGGCACACAGTGCCAGTTATTCAAAACATGCAGCTAGCATTTCAGTGTACACTGCGTCTCTCATGACATCAGAAATAAAAGGACGGGGCGTGTTCGAAACACTAATAAGAAAGCATCTGTCCTCCACTCGACGTGTCCTGTGAGATCCTCTCCACTTCCAAAACAGAACTAGACTGTGGTGGATTAAGTATTTCATTCTGAGCTTACACTAGATAGTCTGCTATGGTTTTTTCAGCATGATGCTCTTCATTGGGTTCAGTTAGAAGAGACTGCCTCTAATGACAACTGCCCTCTTTACTAGTTTGTGTAAAGCTGCCACCTTCAATTGTCTGTGCTATGTTTACACCAAACCCAAATGCTCTTCATATTCCCAAAGCTACTTTGAATTTAACCATTAAAGGACATTTCTTGCCACCTTGATGGAGTTCACTGTGTCTTTCAGTTGCAGTACACACATGTATGTCATTCAACCTGAAGACTCAGCTTGCAGCCATCCTGTGTTTGAATAAACGGTTCCTTTTAGAGTCAGGTCAGTCCTCAGCCAGCACCTGTGCACTAAACTGATAACAGGTGTAAATCTCCAGGAATGAAAGAGGATTTTTATTGCAGGCTCAAGAGGTCACGGGCTCCTACTGCCGCCCCCTGACATACTAGCACTGGGTGAAATGGGGACACGGCATTCTGGTCTGCGAGGGTGTGGGTGTGTGTTGTTGTTTACACACTGGGAAAGTCTCTGAGTGCAGATGTGCATACCACATTATGCCATTCCAAATTATTATGTCACCATGGTGACAACAGGCATATTTCCATTTCCTTAGGTCGTAGTTATGGGCTTCAAATTTTTTCATGTCCTATGCAATGCTGCCACCCAGTGGACACACACAGTAGCAACGCCAACATTTATTGTCTTGTGCTAGATTGGCAAACACCGCCTCTGTGTGGTACAATTAGAGCACTGCAGGTCATTTCACCATTGTGTTGAGAAAGGACACAGACTGGAAATGCCTCTTCAATTCAATTCAGTTCAATTCAATTCAATTTTATTTATATAGCGCCAAATCACAACAAACAGTTGCCTCAAGGCGCTTTGGACTATTATTGCACAATGTAAATATAATCTATAATTCCATGTAAAAGTGTGTATAGTGTATAGTATATAGAGTATAGTGTATAGTGTGAATTACTTATTTTTATTTTTATTCTTCTTATTTATTTGTGTGTGTATATATGGTTGGAGGTACAAAATACATTTCACTGTGCATTGTACTGTGTATAACTGTGCATGTGACAAATAAACACTATCTTAATCTTAATCTTAATCTTTGTATTGTGGGTAAAGACCCTACAATAACAGAGAAAACCCAACAGTCAAAACGACCCCCTATGAGCAGCACTTGGTGACAGTGGGAAGGAAAAACTCCCTTTAACAGGAAGAAACCTCCATCAGAACCAGGCTCAGGGAGGGGGGGGGGGGGGGGGGGTCATCTGCTGAGGGGGGAGAGAGACAGAGATTAATAACAACTAATGATTAAATGCAGAGTGGCGTATAAACAAAGTAAAAAGAGGTGAATAAAAAGAAACAGTGCATTATGGGAACCCCCCAGCAGCCTAGGCCTATAGCAGCATAAGGGATGGTTCAGGGTCACCTGATCCAGCCCTAATTGGGGGGGGACTCCTCCTCCTGAGCCATTATGAAAGCTTCTATGGCAAAAGACATAAGAAGTAAAGGTAGAGGACTAATTACCATTCTGTATCCTGATGCAACCCCAAGGTGGATTTATGTGTCTGACTAGGATCGAACAGCAACCTTTCACTTTGGAAGTGAATGTGTGAACCACTAAATTAAGGACAAGAAGAGCATGGGTTAACACTTTTTATTTTCAGAAATGAAAGACACTGATAGTTTAAGTCGAATTAGTTCAAGTCAAAGCAGACAGTGAAGAAATGGAAGCTGGGGAACAAATCAAAGTTAAAACAATAACGAACCTAGCAAGGCGCTAAAAGTCCTCTTTGTAATTACTCCCTGCAAACTTCCACCACCAGATGGTGACATCTCACCTGTGGGTGTGTTAAAATATTTTCGGATGCACGCTGGACATATTTAACTTCTCATCAACAAGATTTGACTTTTAGCAGTCTGAATCTGCCTTTCAAGACTTGCCTGATCAAATAAAGGTTGTCCTGACTGGCTGCACCATCTTGTGGTAAAAATTGGTATTACATAAAAGGACACCCAGTCTCGCTTCAACAACACTTGATATCTCTTCAGCACAGAGCACAGATGCTTTGGACATAACGTGGTTGCTTCTTGACGTTTTCTTGATGGATTTCATTAAGTTTTGAAGGTTTGAAAAGAATAAACAACTTTAAATGCTGTTTGGCATCAGCTGTTCACACATTTCTGGGCTGAGATGGTTCCCACCATTAATTCAGGAGATATTCCTTGATTGTCTGACACAAAATTACCCACAGGTTCTTAATTAGGTTTAAAATTTAAAATGATTCACATCATTTTCATAGTAATCAAAAATTACCTCCTTAAATACATCTTACTGATTATGTTTATTCATTCATTTATTCAGGGGTTTTGCATTAATTTGTTGCCTGTCTGCGTCAGGTTTAGTTTTCTCAGTTATGTTGTGGTAATCTCCATCTATTCTAACAGACAAATGTCCAATATTACTGGGATAAATGGAGAAAAACTGTGCACTGCATTCAAGCACAGAACAAAATATGAGATTTACCTTTTGTTTTGATTGCATCGACTAGTTTCAACCCATACATTTTTATCCCTTTAACCCCATCACTGTCTGCTCATGAGCAGAGCAGACAGACATCAGACAGCTTTACCAGGTTCATGCTAAACCAACAGTGGTCTGAAAAGACCCGATGATGACTAGTTCATAGTTTGCCATGTGATTTACCACCTGGTTACTGCAGTACACGCTAACATCATAAACTCTTGAGTCCAAGCATTTTTGTAAACTGTTCAATGGTGCATGTGTAGAAACAGCAAAATGCCTTAGAAGGAGCACAAAGCCATTGTTTTGTGCCTATCAAGTGTTGACTGATGTGCATTATTAACTCAGTGCTTTATAGGTGTCTGGGGAGTCCACGCATCATTGTTTTCCCGTCACAGGGTCAAGGACTAGCTTTTATAATAATCACATTTCCCATTAATGCCTTAAATTTTTCCCCCGTCTTATCCTATCACACCCAATGTCACTATCACATCCTGCACCCCCCCATCCCTTTCTGACTTTCTGAGTCGACCGGGAGATAATATTTTCTAATTTGTGAAACACAATGAAGGGGATGCAAACAGAAGGCCTGCCTTAATCTATCACAGCTTCTTCAAGGGTGCAGGGGTGCACAGTGACAGGCACAAAATCGCAGAGCCGGTGGGGAGGAGGGCAACAGACGCAATTAAGGCTCATGAAATGCAAATGGTGCTTTATGTAAGGGGATGGGGAGAAGAGATGGGTCTCTCTTAGCTTTGCTGCCATCTGCTTGCTATCACCACCAGTGGAAGAACCTCTAGGTCCTGGTAATTTGTAGCTTTAATAATGCGTCCCTCAGCTGGAGAAGAATGAAGCAGATGAGGCTGAAGGGGCTGAAGGCATGCAGCTGGCTGAGATTAGATTTGCATTAGCTGGTAAGATCACACAGAGATCTCACCTCTTACACTTTATAACAGTCATAAACATGCAAGCCTGTGTGCAGGCATACACACACAGATTCAGGCCCACTACACAATACTTGCCTATACTCCAAGCCTGACCCTAATCCAAGGTGTACTTCTAGTCCAGCGGTTCCATAAATCCCTGAGGATGTCTGGAGGTTATTTAGGAACATGATCCCTGGCCTCTGGAGGCTACATTATAACCCTAAGAACAGATTCAGGTCCCAACTCTCCCTGGAGCGCTGTTTGAAGGGGTCAAAGTGGACAATATGCCCCCCCCCCCCCCCCCATGAGACAACCATTCATTTATCATGTGAATACACAGAACCGTATTGAGCCCACAGACCTAGCGTGTTCTAATACTGACCACACCACCCCACTGCCAGTGTCAAGACTGGGTCAAGGTCATCACTACACATAGGTGACCCCCGATCCTGTGGGTGTCCATCATGGTCAGGAAAGAAAGCAAAGATTGGCAGCTAATGCAGTCAAAGACTAAATCAACCTGAGCTTCTGCCATACATCAAAATCATTTACGCCAACATGCACTCACACTGAGGGCCTAATCATTTTATCAGCAACAAAGAGCTGAGAGGATGAAGTGATGGCTGCGTGAGGCACAGCCAGAAGCTTAGTGGTGGATTCAGAGCACGCAGCAATGTGGAACTGTGTCTCTCAGTGTGTAATAGTAGTTAGACAATGACTTTAATGTCAGTGAATGAACCTTTAGCATCTGAACAGTCAGCTGGGTTCAGCTGTGACACTTACTCTGAGAGGGAAGTCGAGCCACACAAATTTGAAAGAGGACGATGTCTCTGATGTCTGCAGCACGGATCATGCCAGGGCATCACAGCGTAAATTAAAGACAGACGTGCAGCACTAAAATGATGAACACATGTCACACAGGATAGTGAAAGCATGTGCCCGCTCTGGATTTTCATATCAGTACACCCAGCTTTAAAGGGGGCATGAGAGGAATCTCACATGGAGCAGATAGCACCAGCGACATCGCTGTAATTATAGGATTTAATGCAACACGTGGAGAAAATCAGAAAAGCTGCAAAATTTCAAAGGAGAGAAGACAAAAACTTTAGCAACAAAGTTTCAGAACAAGGCTGACAGACAGACACACAGATGGCTCTCATGAGGTCCACTAAAGCTTCTTATACTGCTCAGATGGACGGCAGTAAAAGGTCTGTGAATGGTGTCAATGAAGCCTCATAAATTCCCTAAGCAGTAACTGGGCCTCCTGTGGGAAAGGAACCATCAGCAGGGACTTATGTGTAGTTGTCTGCTTTTTAAACAGGCAGATTTGAGAAGGCTCCTCACCGGGGTTTGTGTAGATAACTTTTTGTAAAACATAACTCTGGAATTAACATCAGCGTGCAGCATGTGCTCAGCGTATCACTGAGAGCAACAGCTTGAAATCAGGCAGATGGAAGAATTCAGACATGAAACTCTCAGTGAGTATTTTTCTGTGCATAAGACAGCGTAAAATGAAGCTAAACAGTTTGTGCCTTTAAATCCTGCAGAAACAAAGTAATATCTCATCAAGCAACTATTGTAGTATTTATTGTAGTTCCACTGCAGCCTTTAGGCTGTCTCTGCTTTCCTATGCTAACACTTCTATTGATATTACTAAAATAAATGAATAATATTATCTTGAACATTAAGGTGATATATCTGTTTCAATGCCAAGCATAAGCTTTGCTGCCTCCACAGTGTGTGACAGCACCAAATGCCCTTTTGTGGTGGCTAAACTCATATCAGCTTCTCAAACAAAACATGTCCTAGAACTCTTAAAGGGCAACACAGAGGAATACAGAAATGATTTATTTACAGCTCTGGAAGACATGCATACAACTCCTAATGATGATATCAATCTCCTCCCCAAAAAGAAAAGACTCAGAAAACACACAAAAAAATCTTTCCATCCACAGGAATAAAATAGATTAATAAACCTAATTAGTCAGTGACTTTCCAATTTTGTATATCCCCAAATCATGATTCATGAACATGGAATACAGACAGGGTGATTAGCAGAACAAAGACGAATGCTGTAATCTTCTCTCAGTGGAGTGTCTGCCGTGGCCCGTGCGGAGATAGCCGGCCGGCTGATAGCGAGGGGACCGTGGAGCTGGTATGTGCCCATGTCGCTGGGAAGCTGTGGAATCCCAAGACAAAAGAGGCAGAGCTAAAGGAAGATACGACAGGACACAGTGGCATCCACGGGATGTGCCATAATGCATTATGCATGAAACAGAACAAAGAGAAAACATCCAGTATGCTATATGTACAACGTACACAAAATCCATAAAATGAACAATCCAATATGGCTACCACTCATTCGACCCACACGTTATATCATATTCCCACTTATCGAGAAAATGTGTCCTGCTGCACAAAGACAGTTTAAATACATTATGTTTGCATTAACTTATTATGAAATAAATGCTGATTGCAGAACATACTGGCTATAAAATTATGATTCCATATAAGCGTCATTTTTATTATATGGTTCTGTCTGCCTGGGAATCTCAAAGAAACAGAAAGTGGACAGTGCTTTTATTTTTTTGGTATCTCCTGAAATATTATAGTAACGCACAAAAGTCCCAAATCACTCCTCATTTCTTCATATTTTGCTGGGAAAATGGTAAATACATTTATTGAAACATGTACATATACATACAAACAGAGTTTGTACAATTCTAACATGCTTGAAAGTCAATATTTAGCATGACCACCTTTATTCTTCACCACAGCCTGGACTCCCTTGGATGCTGGCTGCCTTTAGGTCCATTTGATATCAGGATGATCCCACACTGCTTTAATAATGTAGAGCTCCGGGCTCTGGGGACGCCATTGTGTGTTTTTCTACCCAGGTCTGCTTTTAAAGCAAGTGCCAATCAGGTGCTTCCCAGATGGTGGATCAAAATTTGACAAGATCCCCGAACATCACTGGTTGAAATGCAGCCCAAACCCTGAGCTTCGATTTACAGATGGCTGCAGACCTCCTCCGTACGTACTGACAATGATCTGAACCAAATTTTCAGATTTGGATCCATCGCTCCATCAGACCTGTTCTTGTTCTTGTGTAATTTGTCATACCTCAAGCTTTTCTCCCTGTTTCCCAACTGAGACCATTTCTGATGAAGCTTCAGTGAACAGTAAATGGGTCAACTGAAGGTCCAGATGCATCTCTCCTGTCCTACATCAGGTCTTTGTTCTATTTTTTTTTTTGTACTGTTCATCTGCTGTAGATAGCCTTTTAGGTCTGCCACTTCAATTCAATTCATTTCAATTTTATTTATATAGCACCAAATCACAACAAACAGTCACCTCAAGGCGCTTTGCATTGTGGGTAAAGACCCTACAATAATACAGAGAAAACCCAACAGTCAGAACGACCCCCTATGAGCAGCACTTGGGTAACATATTCAATTCAATTCAATTCAATTTTATTTATATAGCGCCAAATCACAACAAACTGTCGCCTCAAGGCGCTTTGCATTGTGGGTAAAGACCCTACAATAATACAGAGAACACCCAACAGTCAAAACGACCCCCTATGAGCAGCACTTGGTGACAGTGGAAAGGAAAAACTCCCTTTTAACAGGAAGAAACCTCCAGCAGAACCAGGCTCAGGGAGGGGGGGTCATCTGCTGAGGGGGGAGAAAAAAAGACATGCTGTAGAAGAGAGCCAGAGATTAATAACAATTAAATACAGAGTGGAGTATAAACAAAGTAAATAAGGTGAATGAGAAACAGTGCATTATGGGAACCCCCCAGCAGCCTAGGCCTATAGCAGCATAACTAAGGGAGGGTTCAGGGTCACCTGATCCAGCCCTAACTATAAGCTTGATCATAAAGGAAAGTTTTAAGCCTAATCTTAAAAATAGAGAGGGTGTCTGTCTCCTGAATCCAAGCTGGGAGCTGGTTCCACAGAAGAGGGGCCTGAAAGCTGAAGGCTCTGCCTCCCATTCTACTCTTAAGTATCCGAGGAACCACAAGTAAGCCAGCAGTCTGAGAGCGAAGTGCTCTGTTGGGGTGATATGGTACTATGAGGTCTTTGAGATAAGATGGGGCCTGATTATTCAGACCTTGTATGTGAGGAGAAGAATTTTAAATTCTATTCTAGATTAAACAGGGAGCCAATGAAGAGAAGCCAATATGGGAGAAATCTGCTCTCTCTTTCTAGTCCCTGTCAGTACTCTAGAAGTACATTTCTTCTTCTGCCCTCCACTTGTCCAGTTTCCCAAGTTTTTTAAGGACTACTCTGCACACCATGGCAAGGCATGCCAGGTTTTCAGCTAATAGCTTTTGTGATTCACCTTGTTGGTGCTAAAGTAATATTTTATGCTTGTCAAACTGTTATTTTTGACATTTTTCATAGATTCAACTAAAGAAATGGTGGAAAAAAATCAGGTTTTTGCGACAGGTTCTTCGTATCAAAGTGCTTTCTCCTTCTTCTTTTGACACTAACTCTCTAAGCCTCGTTTCCACCCACTACACCCTGCATGCTTTCTCTTCTTATATGTTTTTGTGACAGGCTGCCAGTAACAAAGTGCCTAAAGATTTGAAACAGCTTCTTTGCTAAGTTGTCTGTTATGTGTAGACACAAGACTAGTTCACCCTTTAGTTAGGTGCCTTTTTCATGCTAGAATGATTCATAAGTCCGTGTTAAGTAAAAAAAACATTATTCTAAAAATGCTCAGGTACAAGGACGGACTGAAAATGAGTGAAAAAGTGTCCAAAGAAAAACAAGAAAGTCTGGGCTCTTGGAAACAAATTATGAAGAAATGAGGGGAGGCTCAAGACTTTTGACCAGTACTGGACAATAGGTGTTCACACAAAAAATGCTGATGCACCTCTGTGAGGTACAGTAATTGTCTGCCTCTGTATATTTGTGTTCATGTGCAGTAGCTGTGTGGTATGGCTTGTGTAACTCTCTGTTGGCCTGGCCCTCAGAGCCAGCAGAGAAACCTGTCAGCCTCCATCCCTAGAACACTGCTGCACTTACAGTTAAGTGCTGTAAATTACAAATACTTGCACACATACAAAAATATAAGTATGTCTGGATAATGTTCATGCTGCCACCACTCGTAGAGGACAGTTTTGCACAATTTTGAGGACATGCCTCTCAAAACACACACAAAAAAAACCACACAGCCCCTTTACGCCTTCTTGCTTTCTCCTTCCATTTCTCCCCGTAACAATCAAAGGCCATATGGCAAACATATTCCTATGGTTCGTTGGTTTTTATGGCTTTTGCTTAAAGAATGGGCCATGGCTTGGGGTTCTGGGGGCCAGCTTGAAGGGCAAAATAATAGAGTCTGCACTCAGTCCATTAGACAGCCTTTATTTCTATTAGTCCACTCACTTGGCACTTGGGGGCCATTGAAACCACCCTGGTTAATTATGAAAGAAAACATAAGCAGATGAGGTGAGCAGAGTAGATGGTACACTGCTGCTAATTTCTTCAGCACCTCTGCACTTCCTCCCCAGGCATCAATCCATTTATTTGTCATTTGGTCACTTCACCGAGCCTAATCGTGCTTCATTAAAAGCTTCAGCAGTCATCAAACAGCCAAACAAGAAGTGATTCGATTCTGCTCGAAGTGTCTCCATCATATATGAAAGTGACTTTGGGCTCAGGCTTAAGCTGGAATAAAGGTAATCTGCATTACTTCAACAGTTAATGGCCCACAAAGACAGCAATGCTTAAATCCACTGAAAGAGTAACACTGGGATATTTTTCTTACTGATGTGAAGTAATAACTCAGTAACATTTGGAAGCCATAACTTAAAGCTCTGCACTGATCTAGAACAGAACCTGTGGTGACAACTTTTTCAAAAACAAGCTGCCACAACATTAGACCAAAAGCTAAACACAATAATAAGGAAGCCAGTGTCTGAGGCATTTCATGCTTATTTGACTCATTCTGCAAGGTGGAGTTTAGAGTTTACCCCCTTTCCTTTCTTTCCATAGTGGCTTTTTTACAGCATGCTGTAAGTCACTTGGACAGCAGCCTGCACCCCACCGCTGACCTGCATCTGGACAACATCTGGGGTCACCAGAGTCACCCTGACAAGTGCTAAACCATCTGAAAACTTCCTCCTTCACTTTGCGGGGTCACTGTGAGGAGGGGATTGCCACGATGGAGGAATAAAACACAGTGGCAACTCGAGAAGCTGAACTAGGCTGAAAAATAAGCCACAAAGTGCTTAGCTGACAAAACTGAGAAGCCATGATCACCATAGAGTGCAGTTCAGCTGCACAAAAGATTAAATACTCAGTCACAAACCGCTTGTCACTAAGCACTTTAAAAGTGAGAAACTCTATTAAGAAATTCTATGGTCTATTTGATACTTCTGGAAGATGGAAATTTTTAGATGCCATTAGTTATTATTCTCTAAGGGCAATGATTTCTCAAACATCCTCCCATTCCTCTGGAAATTCAAATATTTAGTCTGTCTCTCAGCTGAATGAAAGGGTTTTTACTGTATACAGATATGCAAATAGCTTCTGCTAAAGGGTCAAGAGTCAAGACAAACATCCCCCACCAAATAGAAAACCAGTGTCCTTGAAAGAATGTGATATTGTCTTTGCTAGAGAGTGGAGTGCATCATGTAAGAGAAAAAAGGGGTAAGAGTGCACAGACTAAAAGACAGACTCAAGAGGGAGCTCAGTGTCTTAGACTACTTGAAATGTCTGAGCTCCCCGTGTAGCCCCGAGGTTGACACAGTACTTAGGATGAAGGATCTTGTGGCAGGAAGTAAACAGTGTGAAAACACACTGAAAATTAAAAAGAATGATGTTAATCAAGCGAAGAAGAAACTCTGGCAGTGCAGTATAAGTGAGAACGGGAAAGTGAAGGAAAGAGGGTGGGATGGAGAGGATGTTAGAGTTAAAGGAAGGACAGTTGATAACAGAATGTAGAGTTGTGAGTCTCAGGTGCAGGACACTCCGGGATGTTGTATCCAGAGCTAATTGCACCATAGGAGGTCCAGTCACCAAGGGCTATTGCTAAGTAGCTACTACATTTCCCAGGCTAGTCATTAAGCCATCATTTGCATCAGGACAGATTAAAAGTGGCACCAGATAATAAATACGGTGTCACTGGTCAAAGTCAGAGAGGAAACTGCATAAAAAAAGAAGCGTATCTGCTTTCATAAGCCTGGTATTATCTTTCACTTAAACAATACACCCTGCACCCTTACACAGATAGTATCTATGCTGACACCGCTCTTGTACAGGCTGCATAGGTCACTCAGCCATTAGCAAATCACTACTTGCAAGAAGAAAAATAGAATCAATATGGTAAGGTTTTCCTTCTCAGATACACGGAGGGAGACAGCATACTCAAGTTGTACATGTATTACCATGTAATAGCTTACACTGCCTCTGGCACCGCATATGTTCTGACTTCCCAGGATTACAACATAACTTTCTTCCTTGTAGCAGTTGCTTTGTATTTTTTTCTGTTACTTGTAACATAATCAAAAGAATGGTCCAGCTTTAATATTTAATATGAAGAAGAAGGGAATAGGTTGGGGATTGTTAGTCTCCAGCAGCTGTTTGCCCTCTAAACAATCACAGAGGAATCAATGAGAGCTCATTCTCTACTGAGCTAGTAGTAAATGCAAAGGGACCCTGGGAAGTGCTTCTCATTAACAGAAGCTAGCTTTTAATGATGTCCTGTTTCATTAAGACTGATGATAAGTATTGATCCTTCTTGTGCTCGCTTGCCCAGCTATTTGACCTTTGAACCCTAAGTTACAATTGTTAAACTGTAAGTCTTCCAGAGCAGTTTCATATAAAACAACTACTCTGCATCTGTCACTGCATCCCACACAGATGGTGGAGGTTGTACATGACGAGGAAAGAAATGGGCAGAAGGATCATAATGAAAAGTTAAGCATGTAGATGGTAAATGGAGTAGTTCTTATGAAGCACTTTTCTACTTTAGCTGAGCACTCAGAGCGCTTTATACAGCACGTTTGCATTTACCCATTCACACAAGCACTGTTTTCTACTTCAAAGTGTTTTCTATTATATGTTTACATATAATGACAGTAAAGTCTTGTTGAATCTTGAATCTAACATTCACACTCCAACCGATGCATCGGAGAACAATGTGGGGTTCAGTATCTCACCCAAGGATACTTTGGCGTTCAGATTGGAGCAGCCAGGAATCAAACCACCAACCTTCCGATTGGTAGATGACCTGCTCTACCTCCTGAGCCACAGCTGCCTCCACCCCATGTGGAGTAAAGAAATTCATGTGCTCTTAGAACTGGAGCACTGGGTCCAAGATGATCCCACAGGCCCTTCTGTCTATGCCTCCTAGAAGCTGTTCTATCCTCCCCAGTGAACCACCATTGCCTGCAGGTAGTACTGACAAATGACTGACAGAGCAAGCACCTTGGTGTCTGTGTTCAGGGACCCTGTCAATTTGCCCAGTGGTCATTATACAGGACCAGGGGCAATGCAGGGGACACCCCAGATGACTTTTGTCTCTGTGCCCTCAGTTCACCTCTTTATATGCTAATGACTCTATGAAGCTGTCCAATGTGCTAATTTGTAACAGCTTGGCCAATCAGTGGGGAACTCTTTGGTTGTCATGGTGCCACTCAGCGGGAGTTCTCTGGTACCAGGGTGAGCTGAAAAGGTGGCGGGTGGACCGCAGGGGTATCAACTCACCATCTTCATCTGGCTGTGGGTGCAAGCATGACCCCACGAGAACCACCACAGAGAGGTCATTTCAGCAGGTATATATATATATATATATATATATATATATATATATTCAATTCAATTCAATTTTATTTATATAGCGCCAAATCACAACAAACAGTCGCCTCAAGGCGCTTTGTATTGTGGGTAAAGACCCTACAATAATACAGAGAAAACCCAACAGTCAAAACGACCCCTATGAGCAGCACTTGGTGACAGTGGGAAGGAAAAACTCCCTTTAACAGGAAGAAACCTCCAGCAGAACCAGGCTCAGGGAGGGGGGGTCATCTGCTGAGGGGGGGGGCTGAGGACCATGGCCTCAGACTTAGAGGTGCTGATTCTCATGCCAGCCGCTTCACACTCGGCTGCGAACCGTTCCACAGCTCGCAGTGGAAGAGAAGCCAATATGGGAGAAATCTGCTCTCTCTTTCTAGTCCCTGTCAGTACTCTAGCTGCAGCATTTTGGATCAGCTGAAGGCTTTTCAGGAAGCTTTTAGGACAGCCTGATAATAATGAATTACAATAGTCCACCCTAGAAGTAATAAATGCATGAATTAGCTTTTCAGCATCACTCTGAGAAAGGATATTTCTAAGTTTAGAAATATTGTACAAATGCAAAAAAGCGGTCCTACATATTTGTTTAATATGTGCATTGAAGGACATATCCTGGTCAAAAATGACTCCAAGATTTCTCACAGTGTTACTGGAGGCCAAAGTAATGCCATCCAGAGTAAGTATCTGGTTAGACACCATGTTTCTAAGATTTGTGGGGCCGAGAACAAGAATTTCAGTTTTATCTGAATTTAGAAGCAGGAAATTAGAGGTCATCCAGGCCTTAATATCTTTAAGACATTCCTGCAGTTTAACTAATTGATGTGTGTCATCTGGCTTCATTGATAGGTAAAGCTGAGTATCATCTGCATAACAATGAAAATTGATGCAATGCTTTCTAATAATACTGCCTAAGGGAAGCATGTATAATGTAAATAAAATTGGTCCTAGCACAGAACCCTGTGGAACTCCATAATTAACCTTAGTGTGTGAAGAAGACTCCCCATTTACATGAACAAATTGGAGTCTATGAGATAAATATGATTCAAACCACTGCAGTGCAGTACCTTTAATACCTATAGTATGCTCTAATCTCTGTAATAAAATGTTATGATCAACAGTATCAAAAGCTGCACTGAGGTCCAACAGGACAAGAACAGAGATGAGTCCACTGTCAGAGGCTGTAAGAAGATCATTGGTAACCTTCACTAATGCTGTTTCTGTACTGTGATGAATTCTGAAACCTGACTGAAACTCTTTAAATAAACCGTTCCTCTGCAGATGATCAGTTAGCTGTTTTACAACTACTCTTTCAAGAATCTTTGAGAGAAAAGGAAGGTTGGAGATTGGCCTATAATTAGCTAAGACAGCTGGGTCAAGTGACGGCTTTTTAAGCAGAGGTTTAATTACAGCCACCTTGAAGGTCTGTGGTACACAGCCAACTAATAAAGACTGATTGATCATTTTTAAGATTGAAGCATCAATAATTGGAAAGACTTCTTTGAACAGTCTAGTAGGAATGGGATCTAATAAACATGTTGCTGGTTTGGAGGAAGTAACTATTGAAGTTAACTCTGAAAGATCAACTGGAGCAAAAGAGTCTAAACAAATACCAGCAGTGCTGAAAGCAGCCGAACATGAAGAATAATCTTTGAGATGGTTATGAATAATTTTTTCTCTGATGTCTAAAATGTTA
Source organism: Archocentrus centrarchus (assembly GCF_007364275.1). Lineage (NCBI taxonomy): Eukaryota > Metazoa > Chordata > Actinopteri > Cichliformes > Cichlidae > Archocentrus > Archocentrus centrarchus. Next base: position 30,079,488 of record NC_044364.1, on the reverse strand, counting down.
TTTGTAAAGAAATCCATGAAGTCACTACTAGTTAACGTGAAAGGAATACTCGGCTCTACAGAGCTCTGACTCTTTGTCAGCCTGGCTACAGTGCTGAAAACAAACCTGGGGTTGTTCTTATTTTCTTCAATTAATGATGAATAGTAAGATGTCCTAGCTTTACGGAGGGCTTTTTTATAGAGCAACAAACTCTTTTTCCAGGCTAAATGAGCATCTTCTAATTTAGTGAGATGCCATTCCCTCTCCAGCTTTCGGGTTATCTGCTTTAAGCTGTGTGTTTGTGAATTATACCACGGAGTCAGGCACTTCTGATTTGAAGCTTTCCTTTTCAGAGGAGCCACAGTATCCAAAGTTATACGCAGTGAGGATGTAAAACTATTGACGAGATAATCAGCCTCACTGGGAGCAGAGTTTAGGTAGCTGCTCTGCACTGTGTTGGCACTGAAGAGCATAACAATGAAGGAATTAGATCCTTAAACTTAGTTACAGCACTTTCAGAAAGACTTCTACTGTAATAAAACTTATTCCCCACTGCTGTGTAATCCATTAAAGTAAATGTGTACAAAAGCACACCCTTAACAGAATAAAGGGTAATGTGATTATGCATACAGGCTTATACCAGCAGTTACTGTATGTTCATACCTGTTAAACAGAGAAACCCCTAAAAGCAGATTTTGTTACTCATACCTGGGTTTTATTTATTGCAGAAGATGAACAATGAATTAACATCTGTTTGCTTCTGAGCAGCGATGCGCACACTTGCTGTGTTGTAGTTAAGAGTAACCATGAGTCAGATTCAAGTTACAGTTAATTTCTTTGGAGAAATCCAGTAAATCAGTTGAGAGGACATTTGGATGCTAATGCAAGTAAGCGGAATGAAAGAGGTTATCCCCACTTTGTGCTGTAATCCACAACAATTACTTCAAATTGAACCAACTTTCCACTGGAGACAGTGTCCTAACAATAAGACTGAGCTTCCTTTTAAAGTCCCATCAAATCAGTCATTCTGTCATTAATGAGCTGCTGTAAAAGCTCATTGTTTTTGCCAGTGGGAATACACAGTGTGTGTGTGTGTGTGTGGGGTGGGGGGATATAAATCCCTATTGACAGGAAACTTTCACTGTAAAGAACTCTAGCTTCACAACAGATTCGTCCTCCTCCTCCTCCTCCTCCTCAGGTCTATGCTTGCTCTGCCATCTAAACCTGCACGGGCTCCAATTAGACCATGGAGGCAGGAAAATAATTGGGCTGTTTGCCTATTAAACATGAAACACAGGATCTGCTGGCAAGTTCAGTGAATCTTCTGGGTTCTCTTCAGGGCAGATGGAATGGCAGTAGGAACAGGAAGACAACAGCATTAAGGACCTGCTCTGAGACAGGCCTTCCCCTTTGCTGAATAAACTGCCACAAAAAAAGGACACTTGCAGACTGATTAGGCCTTAATGACTACTTCTTTAGCACATTTGCTAATAAAACCATTTGCTAATATTTTGCTTTCTGTGCTTCCTGTGTGAACTGCAAATGCTTTCAAATGCATGAAATCAAACAATGTGAGCCACAGTACCCAAACCTTTACTTTGTTTAGCAGCTCATAATACACTTGTGTCTCTAAAAACACTGGCACTTCACCCCCAAGTACTCTTTAAAGTCAGCCTTACATTCCACTTAAATTAGAGTCCCATAAATTAAAACATATATTAAAAAAAATGTCTACAGTTGAAAGGTGATGAGCGCTTGTCATCTTTACCTCAGCCCATGGCCGGAGTTACTTTAAGAGCCTTTGTTTGGATTCGTATGCTGATTCAGTGGGTTTAGAGCATCATCAATCTTTGTGTGTCAAAGCACTGAAAACTTGGCATGGCCATAAAACGACACAAACTGTTTGCACTTATCAGAAATGAAAGGGCATAGCTCAAGATGTCATGGAATGTCAGCACGCTGTGGCTGATGGGGGCATTAAAAACCAAATGAGGATCATTAACTGGAAATAAAACTCCTGCAAGTAGGCGCATGCCATACAAAGAAACATTTCTTTAGCTCTGCTTGTACGACATGTTGCTTTTTGCTCCACATGAGACGATAACAGCTTATAACACACTTGGCTAAAGGGCCAATGATGCACCCAACTAAACAGCCTCAGGTTTCTAGTTGCACCTTCACCATAAATGTCAAACTAACTACCGTCACCCAATATGTATATTTGACAAAGTGGGGCCCAATTAGAAGTAACAGGCCTTGTCGTGTAAAATGTATTACCATGGGGATTTGATTAAGGACAGCAAAGGCTGCATACTGATTATTTCTAAAGGAAAGCAAGGATACCACCCTGATTTAAACCATTAATGAGTGGCTGCTATAAAAATACAAAACAGCCAGAATGAGACTTTTACAGAGTCGCGCTCTCAGCGATGATGCTGCTGAAGTTTTTCTTGTCTTGAAAAAGTTGGGACAAAATGTATTCATCATCACCTCCAAAGAGTTTCATGTCTGAAGGTAATTTTAATTCAGGTTTTCATGGAAAACAACGCTGATCAAAAAAAGTAAGTATCGGTTAACCCCTTGTGTGAACCGTAGCAAATGCAGAGAAGTGTGAGCCGCTGTCAGAGTTCAGCTGTGTTTGGTGTCCACGGTGCACAGGTTAAAGATTGATGAATGCCTTAATCCCCATCTCCTCCCACATGCACACTCACTTTCTCTTCCTTTGTTCCCGAGTGCATTGAACAGACCTGGAGTGCCAGCATACCCCACTGCACATGAAAAACTGAGGTAAGCCCTGAACTTTGAGGTCCTTATTGTCACGCTGCACTTTGTCACAAGGGAACAAAGGAGGCCTATCTCCAGATATAAAACAAGCTCAGAAGAAGGAGCAAAAAAGCATTCATCCAGTCATTAACCCTTCAGCCTGGCTCTGGAAACCAGAGAATGGGGTAGCTCCACCGTAACACCCTGCCCCATACACCTCAAACGCCGCCTTCCCCAACACACCAACTACCCTCCAGCGGTACAGCCCTCTTTTGTCCTTGTGTGCCATGAGTGATGGATTCTGGCGGCTGGGAAGAAAATGAGGGCCACAGAGAGTTTCATAGGCTTGATTGGCAACTTTAGATATGCAAACTGTCAACGGGGAAGGAAGAAATAACTAGGGTACACCTAAATGGGCTGGTCCCAATAGGAGAGAGGGCAAGGGGCATGGTGTTGACACATAATCATAATGATAAAGAAAGAAATCCCTGAAGAGAAAGATTATGTGCAGCTTGGCTTTTTCTCTAGTGAGTTAACTTGATCTCTGCTGAATGCTGATGGAGAATCATGCAGTTATTTTGGGGGCTAGAGAAGGCTCACAGTGTTTTACGGAGGCCTCCTTTCAAGCACAGGGGCATTATAAATGCTAAATACCAAACCAGACCCAGCTGATCACCATTGCCTACGGCAATCAATAAGTGAATGGAGACCAGGTGGTGATGGTGCCATTCAGAAAGAAAGGAGGAGGACTCCAATTTTACCACGTGGGGCACAAGTGAACACACAATGGAGGTTGAAAATAGCAGCTCATAGAATTGATCAAACAGTGTTGCACAGATCAGTTGTAAAGCTTTGATTCCACACAAGCCGAGACTGAGTCTGATCAATACATTTGCAGGATCTCAGAGCCCTGAGGGTGGACACGAGCACGGGGCTCTGGAAGAAACACTGACTACCTTCAAGACTGTGGCATCTACCAGCATCATGATGCTGTTTAGGCTCATTCTGAAAAACACAGGTTAAATATTATTCCCAGTGAGTTCCAGTAAACTGTGACAGTGAGCCAACACCTGCTCATCCAGACGCCATGTTATCAGTCTCTACTTTCCCTGCAGTGCCAAAATATTCACATTAGAGTGTTTTAAATGCTTTAAAGGGCCCATTATAATCAAACAAGTCAAATATTTAACAAGCGTACGGTATTTAACAACGCTGAAAGCATAAGCTAGTGTGTTTCATCACTGACCTAACGGCAAAATTCCAAACCCGTGGAATAGCGGCTCTTTCTCTTATTATCGAAGAATAATACCAACTTGCTGAGAGCCTATTAACCACACCATTACAGCTGGGTTTACTGAAGCCATTGGGTAAGTTAATTACTTAATGTTTAACAGCTGGTATAATTTGCTGTTGGTGATGTTTATCATTTTCAGCAACCGTAATCACAACAAAAACTGAGAAGCCTTCTTCTATAAAGAAACAGGGATAAGAATTCTTGCGCATATCTGGGAATATCCAGAAGTCAAACAAACATGAGGCCTAGTTCATTTAATTTTTTGGTTCTTTTTTGAAAATGTTATTCTAAGCTGATCCTCATATTTTTACACATTAATTCTATTTTGGAGCTGCAGCCATGATCCACCTTTGTTTAATATGTTGCTTCGATCTCTGCCATATTCCACCTGTTCTTCCAACAGTCAAATGCATTAATGGCTCTGGTCGCTGCATCATGTGATCCCAGCTGCTTTGCCGTGTCTAATGTAATCCAGGTACGGGTTTAGCCTTCACTTAACTCTAATCCTTGCACACTCGATACTCTCGTATGCACGACAGTAATGCAAACAACATGTAGAGGCTTTCAGAGCTGCTTAATGTGATTGCAAATGGAGGGGGAGGCAAACATTAAAAGATAAGCTTTGCTCAAAAACCGTTACACATTAATATGGATCAGGTGGAATCTCTTTTCTTCTCTCGGGACTGAATCCCTTGAAAAGAGGCAAGCAAGAGGATTTAACGTCCATGCCGATTCAGGAACAATAAGCAACAATAAAGCGAGTGTTTCTTATTTACTGTTTTGGTTTAATGTGTTTTTAAGTGTGCTAGCTGACTTACAGACAGCCCTGCCATATGCTGGGGAGTCTTTTTCCACTCATTGAAATGATAAATCACCAATACAGAACAGCTGCTGCATACTAGGACCACAACTGCACTCATCTGGATTGACTTAAAAAATTCCTAATACAGAAAGAGTCAAGAAGGCAGACAAGAAGACACTGATTGTGTACAGGTGTCCATCAGCACAGGCACCACATCAGGCTCTTTGGTCATGAATCTATCTGTACATGCTAATCCTGCTGGTACACCAAGCTTTTTTATGTCCTGAGCCTTATTTCATTTGCATTTGCAATATCACTCCATATTGATATTCCCATTGGATTACACGGTTTTTAATGAACTCAGTGTGAATAATCATGACCGTTTTCATCCACTAAATGTTAATCATATATTCCTTCTCTAGCTTTAATTACTGTCATGCTGCAAGCTGTTCCAGTCGTTAATGTAATTAATTAGTGTTGTATTTTGAATAACACTGGGATTTTCTCAGCTGAGGTTAGCACTGCTGCAGCAAAAAAAAGGTGTTAACAGAGTGATTAAAGTGTTGATTATGAGCATATAACTCAGGAATCAATACTGCCCCGATTTCACTAAGTGGTTCTGTTCATGCAGAATGAAAAATCATAAATCATGTTCTGCAGTTTACAATTAATAGCCACTGTGGATGTGATACACATGTCCTGTGAAGGTTTAAAGAAATATTTACATTAAACACCTCTCAGCTGGAAATAACCAGCTGCCAAAAAAGTTAGGATGTTGGAAAATATGAACACAAATAGGAATGATTTGCAAATAACTTTAAAACTATATTTTATTGAATGGATTAGAAAAACACAGAAACTGAGGATTTTTATTTTGTTTTGTTTATATATGTTAATTTTGAATTTCAGAAGGTTAGCACAGGGGCTAGGAGACTGGAAAAGTAGTGCAATACTACGACTCCTAATGTCACTACTAATTAGGTTTATTGGTAACCTGAGTGAGTAGAAAAAGCATGTTGGAGAGGAAACAGGTCATCAGTTCTCAGGCAGCCCTGGATTAAAACAGAATTCACAGCATATTCTTAGGCACACCTCCGAAAACTATTATCACTATTAAACTATTATTATCACTGAGCACAACCTGTTGTTGCATCCATTAATGCAGGTTAAAACTTTGCTAAGAAAAAAAGATGCCTGTGGGTGAAAGAGAAGCGAGGCCGTCCAGGCTGATATAAGAGCTGTGTTTAAAGCAACATGCACATGTGTGAAGGCCTTATTAATGCACAACAGCACACAAACTGTGGTTTCTGAGCAAAACTATGGATCATACTGAAAAATAGCTTCAATGTCCTAAATATTTATTAAAAACCTTTTATATTATCAAACTACGACTGATAGTGTTGTGTTTTTGGTTTGGCTGAGTGCTTCGAGTAAATCAGAATCAGAATCAGAATCAGAAGGTTTTTATTGCCATATGGGTGAACAGGTTCACAGCATTAGGAAATTGCTGCGGTACTTCTTGCTTACAGAAAAAAACAAATAAGTATAAAAACTATAAGACAATATACAAGTATACAAATTGCAAATATACAGAGATATTAGAGCTATAACTATAGCACAATATTACAAAATTACAAAATATACAGTGCAGAGACTAATTAAAAGATAAAAGAATGTAAACTATATTCCAGTAATATGTACATCAGTGCAATCAGACAGGTGCATAGACATAGGGTCATCAGCGTTTGTGGAGGGTGGTGGTAACAGTCTTAGGGTAATTGTTCATGAGTCCAACAGCAGAGGGGAAGAAACTGTTCTTATGGCGGGAGGTTCTGGTCCGTATGGACCGTAGCCTCCTGCCTGAGGGGAGAGGGTCAAAAAGTCTGTGCCCAGGGTGAGAGTGGTCGGCTGTGATCCGACCTGCACGCCCCAGTGTCCTGGACGTGTACAGGTCCTGGAGAGATGGGAGGTTACAGCCAATCACCTTCTCAGCAGAGTGCACAACGCGCTGTAGTCTCTGTTTGTCCCTAGTGGTGGCTCCAGCGTACCACACAGTGATGGAGGAGGTGAGGATGGACTCAATGATGGCAGTATAGAACTGCACCATGGTCCTTGCTGGCAAGTTGAATTTCTTCAACTGCTGCAGGAAGTACATCCTCTGCTGGGCCTTTTTGACAACAGAGGTGATGGTGGGCTCCCACTTGAGGTCCTGGGTGATGGTAGTTCCCAGGAAGCGAAAAGAGTCCACTGTGGTGATGGGGGTGTCAGTCAGGATGATGGAGGGTAGAGGGGCTGTGTGCTTCCTAAAGTCCACTATAATCTCCACTGTCTTCTGGGCGTTCAGTACCAGGTTATTGTGGCTGCACCAGGACACCAGACGTTTGACCTCCATCCTGTAGGCCGACTCGTCCCCGTCTGAGATGAGTCCGATGAGAGTCATGTCGTCTGCAAACTTAATAAGCTTGACAGACTGGTGGTCAGAGGTGCAGCAGTTGGTATACAGGGAGAAGAGCAGAGGAGAGAGGACACAGCCCTGAGGAGTGCCAGTGCTGATGGTCCGGGAGTCCGAGACATTCTTCCCCAGCCTCACGTGCTGCTTCCTGTTCATCAGGAACCATTATGAGACATTCAGGACTGACATGACTGTAATTTTGAAGTTTTTAAACTAGATCTCCAGTCATGTTTATTGTTCGTGCTTTCAGGAGCTCTGCTCTCCTTAAAGGGTTACAAGTTGCATTTTTCTCATCTAGCTTTGGATGCATAATTAATGCAAAATTTGAATGCAATTACAAAATGTCTGTAAATGTCTTTGCAACTTTGCATAGCCAAAGGGGAACGGAAAGTCATTTACTTACAGGACATTTGCCAGATTTATCCTTTTATTAACCTCATCCAAGGATCGGTTTGCTTTAAACCTCAGAGCAGTGGGTGCTGATGAGCCCAGGCTCCCCCAGTGAGAGTGTAATTACAGTGCTCCCATATTTTTAACCTCTTCTTTGTGAGTTATAAGGTGGAATTTAAATAATCTATCATTTAGATACCTGGAGAGGACTGTGGTTTGTTCTCATTTGATTTCACAGGTTTTTCATGTCAACAGGAATGTGAGTGCTGATTATAAGAGGCCTCCCTCATGTTGCCTTATTTCCTTAGTAGAAAATGGCATTTCAGAATTTTTCTCATGCAAAACTGTGTATTCTATAATAACAGAGCCAAGCAGAAATAAGGATACATCACATCTGCAAAAGATCAAGACCTGCTTTTTTGAGTTAGCCTCTCCTCTAAGATAAGTTCAGCTCTTTGCATTTGCAGGTTTTTATTTTCAAACACACATTTAAAGACAGTGATCACCCAAGATGACGCAAAGTGAAGACTAAACACAGACAAACTGAAAGCTGAAAATCGTGGCTCCTCCTTTTTCAAACAGACTTGGTCTCTTCTTCACTGAAGTCCTCATTTCTGTGTTATGCTTGCCAGGAAATTACATTTATGCTGTCATTCTGGATGCATTTAATACATTTGAAACTAAAACCTGCATGAATATCTGCACAAACAGACTCTTGGTGACTTGTAACCCAAGTGGTTGTTCACCTCTGTAATCAGCGCAGACAGGGAGTCTATAATAAAGACTGGCAGAGAATGATAAGGTTTGTCTCATTGTAAAACTGTTAACGCTGCAGTTTTACTGGACTGGCACACGGCAGGAAGGCAGCACTGAACAGCACCAAAGCTTTATGATGAGTGTGGGGAAAAGGAGAGTTGGGTCTGTAGTCAATGAGAGATAAAAAAGACACAAAAAAGTCACGACTTGACCACATATCCTTGTGCACTACTTTCCACTTTTAATTCCTTTTGCCAGCAGAGGAAGTTTATAGAAATGTCTGACAACAGTTTACAGTCACTGAGGTTACTGAGAAAGTTGATAAAAACATGTGTAACGTGTTTTATATGTTTAACACAACAAGAATGCTGGAAATAAATCACAACCTTTGGCTGTCAGCCCTCTTTACTGTTTCTAAGAGTTATTGTATTAGTGGGGCTGAAGCCTATCCCCGCTCTCATTGGGTAAGAGACTCTGCAGCTAACCTAACGAGCACGTCTTCTGACTGTGGGGGGTGTACCAAGAGAAGCAGGCAGGCACATGGAGAACATGCTGCCCCCACCCCCCAAGGTTTTGGTGATAGCTATATGAATTTCAGAGTAAATGCCATAAATACCACAGCTACTGCTAATCCCTAATTATTTTTGGCACAGTAAAAAAGGGGTGATTCTCACGTGGACTGATTTTAAATCAATATTAGAGTGTTATAAAAACTAGAAAAACAAGTATGCGTGTAGCAGCATTTTATAGCAAAGTTTTACTCTTTGTCACCAATGACTTATCCATCCATCCCTCCCTCCAGTGAGTCATGAGAGTCCTCTTCGTTATCTGTTGAATGTTTGCTTCATTTGCCTGCTCAGCCTTGCCTTGTTTGAGGGGATTTAAGGGGTGAGATTGCTAATCCCAACTTTGAACATGAATCAGCATCCAGGGGGAAGGCCTCCTGGATTCTCAGCCTCTTTCTTATGATAATGGTCCAATCAGTATGGCCAGAATGATGAAAATGCCAGCCAGCTTATCTCAGCGGGACAGCTTGGCGGAGGTAACAGAGGCCTGTCAGAAAAACAACAAGAACCTGTTTTGAAATAAGGAGGCTGGAGCTCTTATTTCAGCGAGCTAGTTATAACAGAGACATTATGTTTTTGGGTTAGGGTGAACTGCATACAGACCAAGCTTTGGTTTGACTGCACAGTATGTTTGTGTTTGCATTACCATTAACACACATTAGAGAAATAAGTGCAGAGTCCGAGTGTGCATGTTTTGTGTGTTGATGTCCTCTGCTCAGGACTGTGTTGCATCTGCTGGGCTCACATTTCTGAAATCGATAACTTCTAACAATGGTGTCTTCCTTGGGTGATCTGTTCTTGAGCCATGACTTCATGACAGGAGTGAACTCTGTGTTTGCCACCAGCCATGCCAGTCTTATGGGAATGACAACAGGTGCCTTTAGTCATCGTCAGCGAGCGGCGCAAGAGTTTATGCACATTGTGGATATCTTCGTCTATGGGAGGCATTGCGGTATTTGGCATGGATGAAATGTGTTAACTACCAGTAAGGTGGAAGGTCTTGCCAGCTGGTGGGGAGTAGAAGATGGGACTGGATGGGAATTGGCTGTGTGTCCCTCCCTGTATTTGAGAGCTTGAGTTACAGTTAAGGCATTATGCCAGATTGTGGGGCTAAACAGGGGGCACTGTTTGTCTCTCTGCTGGTACTTGGAGTGGACTCGGGCTGGACTGGACACACAGCTGTTCCTGTTCCCCCTCCACTAGACACTCAGGCGTCCAGTAAAACTGCATGTGGGGGTGGGGGTGTTTTTTGTGTCTTTGTTAATATTTGTTATGTTGAAGTGCCTGTTCCTGTTTAGGTCCAGTCATGAATATCTGCACAAAAGCAAGCAAATATGTGAGTACATGTGAAAAAGGCCGTCTCATCACCCACTTTCCCATTGTGTGATGAGGGATAGCCTTCTGTGATGTGGTGACTGGAGCTGGTAACTTATCCAAAGTCTCCCCAGGGCTGCAGCTCTGTAATGAGAGGCTATTATCACTGCAGAATATACTGCACTGGAGATAAGAGAAGCCCTGCCTGCAGGCGGGCAGCAGTGTTCACTGTCACTACCCAGGAATAGCCACATGACGCTCGGATCTCCAAATTAAATTCTCATCTGCTTCCTTCTTTCTCACTACCCATTACCTCAAACGTTCCTGGCCAGCCTTTCCTTCACTCTTTCTCTTGTTTATCTCTGTTCCTGTAAAGTATTTCTGCCCAAACAGCTCTCTCTCTCTCTCTCTCTCTAATGCCACAGGAATGGTAGGGTCCAGGTGGGATTGTGCTTGTCAGTGGTGGGAGTGGGAGTGGATAACAAGCAGGCAGAGTGGCACAGTGATTATGAGCCCATCTTCCTGAAATAAAGTTCACTCCATCAGAGGATAGGAATGGCATGTACAGTGTGCCAGCGGAGCTCTGAGCCATGCGCTCATTTTCTGTGTGACTGTGGAGTAGAGACGGACACCATATCCTAAGAAGAGTGTGCGTGTTGTGTTTGTGACCTTGGGGCCTGCTTAAGTTACACTGTGTGTGAAATTTCACTGTGACATCATGTATATAATCATTAGCACAAGGTTGCAATTAAATACAGATATGACATTGTTGTGAAACCTAGCAGGACACTTTTACCTCTAAAAACCCAAATTAAGCTCCTGAAAGCCCCAAAAGTCTGAGCTGAAATCATAAAATGCAAATGTCAAAGTAAAAAACTAAGAGACATCTTTCATCAACTGTGTGTAGCTTTTTCTGTATATTCTCTGAATTATTTTCTAATATTCAAACCGCTCTTCATTTATAGGCAGCAACAGCAGAGGATCTGCTTCTGTCGACTTCCATTTGTCCCGCTGGACACTATTTGCATATGAGGACTTCCCCACTATCAACCAACAGCAGCAATAGTTATTTTTATTCAATAAAAACCCCTCAGTAAGTGGATATAAAAGAGGGGAGCTCTTTGCACAAGTGCAGTGAGCTCAAGTCCTTCATATTCTCTGTGCTTATCAGCTCTGCACACAAAGCCGGGCCTCAACACTGTGAACTGAAGGAAGGACACGTGCAGTTCTGGGGAAACGAGCAAAGAAACAGGAGCGGGCACATGCATGCACACTGTAAATAATACATGCATTCTGACAATGGGCTGGATTCACAGTTGGTTAGCTGCTTAAATACCAAAATTAAGTTTGTGGGGAAAGTTACTTGAATTCAGATTTACACTGTGCAGGTGCTTAACTCTGGTTGGCACATTTGGATTATTTAAATGAGCTGCCTGTCCACATCTGTGAGGCTGCCAGAGCTTTCTTGAACTAAGCTTTCAGCTTTCCCGTCCTTTTACTTTATCCCCTGTTAAATAAGCTTGTGTGGATGCATTCAAATGAATTACAAATAAGGACTAAAAACAAGGTGCATGGTAGCAAATGAATAAATGAATAAAGTTACAAATAAATAGTAAAAAAATAGGATAATGTAGTAACACAGAAGGCAAAATTGTTGATACAAGTTTGTTTTAATGATAAAGGAGTTAAATACAGTAGTGAGACATACTGTAAGAATTCCCAAAGAGAAAAGACAGAGGGAAATTCTTTTGCTTGCATTCATATATCTGCACACAGAGAAACAGCAGATTATGAAGAAGACAGCTCAACAAGAAAGAAAAGGGACAATTCCTCTCCAGTACTCTGAGGCTGAGATTCATCGTCATTTTACAACGTTGTGGTTAACATCTGGTTAATGAGTCCCGGTTCACAGGGTTCATATTGGTGATTCAGTCTGCTGGACCTCATCTGGGCCAAACCTGGAGTGAAAATGAAATGCTGTCTCACTGCTTCCTGATTAGACTTTATATAAATTAATATCAGCAGCTGACACATCATAGGAGCTACCTTAGCAAAGCAGAAAGCACAGGTGCCCCTCTGGCAAGCCATTCTTTGTGTGTGTGTGTGTGTGTGTGTGTGTGTGTGTGTGTGTGTGTGTGTGTGTGTGTGTGTGTGTGTGTGTGTGTGTGTGTGTGTGTGTGTGTGTGTGTGTGTGTGTGTGAGAATATTTGTGTTCTCAGCTGACGTGATTGATGAACATTTAGTTGAACGTAGACGGGCATGACAGAGTGTGACAGATTGTGGACCCCTCTTTTTCAGTATCACACACACACACACACACACACACACACACACACACACACACACACACACACACACACACACACACACACACACACACACACACACACACACACTTACTTTCACTACTAGTGGTACAGTGCCAGTCTGACCAAAGGTAATTCAGGCACCTGTTTCCTTCCCTGGCCACCTACCACATATGCTGCTGCTGATGGCCCAGCACCACCAGTAGACTGACAGTCATTCATAATACTCACTCCACAGTCACTCAACCAGAAGAAGCCCTAAGACTGTCACCCGTGTCCAAATTCCAACCAAAATATACAAAAGTGACATTGTGGTTGTCATTGGAACTCATCAATCATTGATTACCTCGCATTTTTATTTGTCATGTCAAACAAACATTTGCATTTGCTCTGTTGCACTTCCAAGCTTCACTTTCTTCCGCCCCTATTAACGGTCGATTCTCCATGGTGCCACCCTTTTTTGCCACGCCACAGATGCAGAGTTGGAAGGAAAAGAAAACCCTTCCCTGGCTGCAAACAGGTGTAAAAACAAGCAAATGGCAAGGTGGCAGGAAAAAAAAAAAGGTAGGCAAGGAGGAACGAGGACCAAAAAGGAGGAAGAGGTAAAGTATGCTGTGCTCCAGTTAGGCTGTAGGGTTTTACTCCATGGCTCCTTCATGTGGCAGAAGCCCATTAATCATTACTGTTCACTGTCAGGACCTCTGCAACTCTGCACACACACACAAGCATGAGCACCCACACACCCGTGCCTCTGCCCCCGCTGACACATACACACAGGAGAATGCCCTAATTTTACTAAAACATGCCCAATGATCATCTCCACCCACATTCATCTCATCAAACTGTCAAATCATCCATCTTATACAAAACTCTATCCATCCATCTCTCCATATTCCTACTCTGATAAGCGCTGACAGCCACTCATGATCCCCCCCCCCCACACACACACACACTCACACACACTCACACACACTCACACACATACACACTTTGAGAGCTGTTTCAAAAGTATCACACCAATGCAAAAACACTGAGGCTGAAATGATATATAAACAGTAAAAATACACCAGACTTCTCAGTAACACTGTAACTCATGATGGCTTCAAATAAACCTGAACGATCTCCTTTAATGGACAAAAACTGTTCGATTGGCAATATGTCACATTTTGCTCTGGCCTGAGCTGCTTTAGTTTTTAGTTTCAACAAAACTGTATTTTTTATTTTTATTCATTTATTGTTTTTTGCACATGCAGGTATCTGTCATATTTGACATTTGCACAACCAAATTCTTTATTAATGAATAACTTCTCTGTTGAATAACTGAACAGGAACTATGTATAATACAACACTGTGACTTGTATTGAAAACCTTTCCACTTTCCTTTTATGTGACATGAAATATCTTTAGGGAGGGTCTGTGAATCCACACATCTTAATTGAAGACACTGAAATAGTTTTATCCCCGAGTCTCAAGATTCTTTTCCAAAAGTTCCCCATTTATGAGTCTGATCTATCATCTCTAAAACAAAAAAAAAGAAAACTTGTAACTACTTTGGTAAAACAAATGGCTCGAGGGTCCACTGCATTCTGAGTGCAATTACTGAAACCACCACTAGGGGCTATCTACTCCACAGGTTTCTCCTCTGAGCAGAAACTCAAAGCTTCAGGCAGCACACACTTAGACCCTAATGATTACAGACTGTGTGTTAAACCAGCACGTATGGAACAATCAAAGTTTCTGACTCAAGCAAAGAATGGAATTTGACACCCATTTTGAAATTTAAGCACAGCAACATTTTTTTAAAAACATTAATCCATCACGTGCATTTGATCTGCTTTTTATTTCTGCAGTGCTTTCATGAGACAACTCCAACTCTGCAAAGCATCAAATATGATAAGAACAATTAAGATTAACAAGCTGTGCACGTTTTTAAACCTCACTGGAAGCAAAGCAAGGAGAAGTGGTGAAACATTCACATGGTGTCTGCTGTGGGGATGTTGTAGCAGCAAATGTAAATAATGAAGGCTTGGTGCATGTGAAACAGATGTGACATATGAAAGAAAAAACATGGTCACAAGGTCAGCAAGGAGTACTGCGCGATTGCACAAGATACTTATTATAAAAAGATAACTGCCACTGGACTGAAACAGCCTTATGAAAGAAGCTCATTTATGGAAAATGGGGAGAAAGGAGAGAAAGGCAGAAATGATAAAACTGAACAGATCAAAGCAGACAGTGTAAGCACTTATTTGCAAAAGAAAAGTAAAAAAAAAGGGGGAAAGGCAGCAGAGAAGTTGATTCTAAAATAGATGCATTAGTGCATCTGGATACTAAAATAAACAGACTGAAGACAAGAGTGTTTCCTTTTTTCTCTGGCAGTATGATGTCAGAGCGGAGAGAAAGCAAGGACAATGATCCAGTTAAGAAAGTGAAGTCATGACCATTTCAAAGAACAGACACAAAGAGGCAGAGCGATGTCTTCCACCTTCCTGTGGCAGAAATTATAGTTCAAGAAATAACTGATTCCTGCTGCCCCTTCAAAGAGGTCTCACCGAGTAAGCACCGGGGGAAGAGGAACTAGAAAATGCCTCGAAGGGATGTCAGTGCTAATTGTTTCCTACTTAGCCAAATCAAATGAGTTACATCTTTGTGGGTTGTTAGATATGAAAGGAACTTGATTAAAGCCTCTGAAGAACCCGTAGGGGTCACTGGATGCCAGACTACTATTTTTTCTTTAACTTTAAGAACAACCAGATGTTTTACTGCCAAATCATTTTTTTTAACCTGGCATTGGAAATAAATATGGATATTAATTAATAAATAAATTGAATTCTAGTGGTCAAACACAATTTATGTTTGAATAATAATCTTGTTTTGGTGAGGAAATAATATCAGCAGTATGCATACTGCAAGAATGATACTGTGAAAAATATCCATTGTGACATGATTAATAATGCAAAATGTTATCTGGGACCAAAATAGCACTGGTTTTGACTCTGTTTTTATAAATATGATTATTACTGTGACAACAGAAGGAGAAAAAACTGGGCTTAAAAGCTATCTCTCTTTTGGCCAGTGTTATTACATGTGCAAAAGTCACCATCAAACTGGATTAGGGGAATAGGATTGCGATGCTCGCCTTTGATCTGCCAGATTACAGTAAATCTTCCACGGCACAGAATGAAAAGTCAGCGAGAGAGAGTGAAAAAAGGGATAGGAGGAGGAGGAGGAGGAGGAGGAGGGGATTCTGCAGGGGCCCCGATATCCATCCGTCTCTCAGCTAAGCTGAATTCTTCTTCCTTTGCCTCGTGCTTCCAGGAGATTTGGTGTGGCTGTGATGTCTGAGTCCAAGGAGACACAATCGGGACAGTTGCTAATATGGCAGCCAAGGGAAAAAAGGCAGGGAAAGAGAGAAAGTGAATAAGAGAGGTCTGAATAATGACATCTCGGTGTTTTCAAACCCTATTTTAGATCCATTCAGCCACTATAAAGACAAATCACATGCTTCTCTGAGCTGATAGCTAATACTAAAGCAGTCAACACCATTCTCCCTAAACTCTTTAATCTGTGATGTGCTCATTCGATGTAGGGCGGGTGCAACCATTTGCAATGCTCCTAACAAATCTAATACATTAGATCCCCAGACTACGTCAGAGAGCAGTTAGATTAGAGATGCTGTCTGTTTATCTGTGTGGATGAACAAAGCTTGATAATAGCTTTGCTAATTAACTCCAGACTACATAGAAGGAGTTGAGAGCTGGTTCCTGGCTAATCACAAAATAAATACACCCCTTCTCGACAGCAACGACACCACCTCAATCCTGCCACCTTGACAGCATGTTCACTTAGTCATAATGATGTCTTTTACTGAACAACGCTTCCCCCCAAGGAACTGTAATGAGACCTTTAGCATGGCCGTCTAATATCTGCTCCGTCTGTCGAAAACCCCAAGAATCTTCAACAATCCTGATAATGAAGCTCTCTATAGGGGCCAGCAGGGAATTAATCTGAAAGCAGTGTCGAAGGATGGAAGGAAAAAGGCAGGAAGACAGATAGTGAGAGTTGGGAGGCGAGCCTAGAAGAGAAAAATTAGGAAGCTCTAATGGTGTTAATGACAGAAATGTGAGAAAGAAACTTTTTTTTTTTTGACAAACACATTAAGGACAACCTGGAGAGTCCGTTAGTAATGCTCAGAAATCCTGTGATTGTCAGGCTCCTCTTATTACACAAGTCCAAAAAACGACGTGGGCTTCATAGATAACTGGGAAAGTTTCTGGGGAAAATATGGTCTTGTTAGGAGAGACGGCATCCATCCCACTTTGGATGGAGCAGCTCTCATTTCTAGAAATCTGTCCAAATTTATTAACCCTCCTAAAAACTGACTACCCAGGGTTGAGACCAGGAAGCAGAGTTGCAGTCTTACACGCCTCTCTGCAGCTTCTCTCCTCCTGCCATCCCCCCAAAACCCCATCCCCATAGAGTCGGTGCCTGCTCCCAGACCACCAAAAAACAAAGCTAAAATCAGCAAAAAGCTATTTAAGCATAAAAATTCAAAAACAATAAATAATACAGCTTCATCAACTGCACCAAAGAATAAAACAATTAAATGTGGATTGTTAAACATTAGGTCTCTCTCTTCCAAGTCCCTGTTAGTAAATGATTTAATAATTGATCAATGTATTGATTTATTCTGCCTTACAGAAACCTGGTTACAGCAGGATGAATATGTTAGTTTAAATGAATCAACACCCCCGAGTCACAGTAACTGTCAGAATGCTCGAAGCACAGGTCGAGGAGGAGGAGTAGCTGCAATCTTCAATTCCAGCTTATTAATTAATCAGAGACCCAGACAAAGTTTTCATTCTTTTGAAAGCCTGACTCTTAGTCTTGTCCATCCTAATTGGGAAAATCAAAAACCTGTTTTATTTGTTATTATCTATCGTCCACCTGGTCCCTACTCAGAGTTTCTGTCTGATTTCTCAGACTTTTTATCTGATTTAGTGCTCAGTTCAGATAAAATAATTATAGTGGGTGATTTTAACATCCATGTAGATGCTGAGAATGACAGCCTCAACACTGCATTTAATCTATTGTTAGATTCAATTGGCTTCTCTCAAAATGTAAAGGAGCCCACCCACCACTTTAATCATACTCTGGATCTTGTCCTAACATATGGCATAGAAACTGAAGACTTAACAGTATTCCCTGAAAGCCCCCTCCTGTCTGATCATTTCGTAGTAACATTTACATTTACTTTAATGGATTACACAGCAGTGGGGAATAAGTTTAATTACAGTAGAAGTCTTTCTGAAAGTGCTGTAACTAAGTTTAAGGATCTAATTCCTTCATTGTTGTGCTCTTCAGTGCCAACACAGTGCAGAGCAGCTACCTAAACTCTGCTCCCAGTGAGGTCGATTATCTCGTCAATAGTTTTACATCCTCACTGCGTATAACTTTGGATACTGTGGCTCCTCTGAAAAGGAAAGCTTCAAATCAGGAGTGCCTGACTCCGTGGTATAATTCACAAACGCACAGCTTAAAGCAGATAACCCGAAAGCTGGAGAGGGAATGGCATCTCACTAAATTAGAAGATGCTCATTTAGCCTGGAAAAAGAGTTTGTTGCTCTATAAAAAAGCCCTCCGTAAAGCTAGGACATCTTACTATTCATCATTAATTGAAGAAAATAAGAACAACCCCAGGTTTGTTTTCAGCACTGTAGCCAGGCTGACAAAGAGTCAGAGCTCTGTAGAGCCGAGTATTCCTTTCACGTTAACTAGTAGTGACTTCATGGATTTCTTTACAAATAAAATTTTAGACATTAGAGAAAAAATTATTGGTAACCATCTCAAAGATTATTCTTCATGTTCGGCTGCTTTCAGCACTGCTGGTATTTGTTTAGACTCTATTGGACTATTGTAATTCATTATTATCAGGCTGTCCTAAAAGCTCCCTGAAAAGCCTTCAGCTGATCCAAAATGCTGCAGCTAGAGTACTGACAGGGACTAGAAAGAGAGAGCAGATTTCTCCCATATTGGCTTCTCTTCATTGGCTCCCTGTTAAATCTAGAATAAAATTTAAAATCCTTCTCCTCACCTACAAGGTCTTGAATAATCAGGCACCATCTTATCTCAAAGACCTCATAGTCCCATATCACCCCAACAGAGCACTTCTCTCTCAGACTGCTGGCTTACTTGTGGTTCCTAGGATACTTAAGAGTAGAATGGGAGGCAGAGCCTTCAGCTTTCAGGCCCCTCTTCTGTGGAACCAGCTTCCAGCTTGGATTCAGGAGACAGACACCCTCTCTATTTTTAAGATTAGGCTTAAAACTTTCCTTTATGATCAAGCTTATAGTTAGGGCTGGATCAGGTGACCCTGAACTCTCCCTTAATTATGCTGCTATAGGCCTAGGATGCTGGGGGGTTTCCCATAATGCACTGTTTGTTCTTATTCACCTTATTTACTTTGTTTATACTCCACTCTGCATTTAATCATTAGTTATTATTAATCTCTGTCTCTCTTCCACAGTGTGTCTTTTGTCCTGTCTCTCCCCCCCCCTCAGCAGATGACCCCCCCTCCCTGAGCCTGGTTCTGATGGAGGTTTCTTCCTGTTAAAAGGGAGTTTTTCCTTCCCACTGTCACCAAGTGCTGCTCATATGGGGTCGTTTTGACTGTTGGGTTTTCTCTGTATTATTGTAGGGTCTTTACCCACAATACAAAGCGCCTTGAGGCGACTGTTTGTTGTGATCTGGTGCTATATAAATAAAACTGAATTGAGTCAAATGGTCCACTTACAAGCTGCTGAAATTCTGGCATCTCTGTTCTCTGACTAAGTACAAAGCGCTGGCCCACTATCACTGATGTTTTGGACATTAGTCATCAAGTCAGGAGAAGTCAGAATGACTGCAATGTCCATCTTAATAAAAACAGATGCTTCCCCTTATCCTTCCCTCCTTTAGAACTGTTAATTTATTTTCTATTTCGTTTTTATCTTGCAATCATCATCTTTATTCCTCACTTCTCATCCATTCTCATTTCTTCCCCTCTCTTCCTGTTCCCTGTGAGTCTGTGTGCCCAGTGTGCAGGCTCTGGGGTAAATAGCTGGAAAATATTCAGACATTAATCAGACTGTCGCCAGACAGAGCTGACATCACAGGCCCAGCAGGATAAACACACACATGCGTGTACGTGCATGCACACACCCATTCAAACACATAGGACACAAGTCATTTATTTATTTTTTTAAAGTGTAGACAACCCTTTTTCTTAGCACGATCAACAGGTAATCACTCTGGAGTGGGACGCTAATTGGCACACACACTGTACATACGTACACAAAGATGTGCACATATACACTTCAGTTAGGATTAATTGAGTGCTGACCTCATGTTTGTGACCTTACAGGGTGTCCAAAAGGAAAACACATCCACAGCCAGATGAAGATGTGTGGTTCTGGAACCGTCTCACTTACTGCTACACGCTTTTATGTGCTTACAACAGATGTGACGGAAAACTCACCACATTTTGTATTAATTTCGAATGCAAATTTGGTCATTTGTGTTTTTAAGGTTCAGTATTTTTTTTCAGTCACCAACTATAATATTTTGTGGCACGTTGTGGCATCATCTCTAACCTTCCACTTGGCTCGGTATGGGACTGTGCTGGATGGAGTTTTTTAGTCCCTATGAGCTGGGACGTCAACCCCAGAGTGGAACGTAGGCAGCACCTCTGCAACAGGCACATCCTCAGTTAACAAAGTCAAGCACATGGATTTTAAGAAGTGAGTACAAATCACATCTTATTCTATCTTAAACAGTGTGACAAAGACAGTGCAATTTAGCTCCTCTTTATTCAAGGTCCAGATGAGCCAAGCAGATATGTTAAAACAAACAGGTTATGATTTTATCTTTAATGATTGGGTTCTAATGATCCCAGCAACTAGTTAACATCAACAGGCAGCACATAGAACATCAGAACATTTTGGATTATAGCTTCACTCGTCTCTTTCCCTCTGGCTATGATGACCCCTGCTCGGTATTCTCACAGCCTACATTATGAGGTTGTTTGAGCTTGCTTCTATTTTAATCTCAATGTATTTTTTTTTTCTGGTTAAAAAAAGATTATAATAATTAATACTAAAAAATCAACACAATCAACTTCTGTTCCTAAAGTGGGATTTATGGCTCTGGATGTACGCCTTAGTTCTGTTGTAACTACACAGTAACCTGACATTCACCTCCACACACATCATGTCATCACAGCCTGTAATGACTGTGATTGGACTGTTCAGGATCCTCGTTTCCTCCTACACATTAACAGCTGATACCATGGACTGGAGAGAATGGATCACCTTGGAGAGAAAAACCCCAACAGCGAGTGTGCAGAGCAGCACAAGCACACCACACTCAAGCATAAATACTGGCAATGGAGTTTGCCACTTGCATAGGCCATGATATAAATACTACACAGATTCAATACAGAAGTATAGTACTGTGCAAAAATTCCTGAGCTACTCCCATTTCTGCACATTTTGCTAGGAAAATGGGAAATAGGTGCAGTCTGTACAATTCTAATGAGCTTGAAAGTCAATATTTGGTATGACCACCTTTATTCACAATCTGAAATCTTTCAGGCGGCCTTCTTTTCCTTTCTTTAGTCTTCAGGAATAGTTCTCCAGGCTTCTGAACGACATTCCAAGGAGCCTTTGTTGGGATCTTGGCTGTTTTTTGTTCCATTCTCCAACAAGCTGATCTGACACTGCTTCAGTAATGTTGAGGTCTATGCTATCTTACTGATAGTGTTCCGCTGTGTGTTTTTCTTCCCAGGTATGCTGTTACTACATTGGCAGTGTGTTTGGCATCGTTGTCATGCTGAAAAATGAAGCTGTTGCCAATCAGACAGTCTCCAGCACCACTGGCTGAAAGGCAGCCCTAAAGCATGACAGAGCCTCCACTGTGTTTTACAGATGGATGTAGACACTCACTGTTGTACCTCTCTCCTGACCTCTTCTCTACATGCTGACAATGATTTGAACCAAAGTTGTCAAATTTGGATTTGGATTGATATTACCTGTTGCCACTGATTTTCAGTTCAGTTTTTTGGGGGGCAGTGTATAAAGGAATGAGGTGTGGCTCAAGACTTTTGCACAATGCTGTACTACATTCCATTAACTAAGAAGGTACCTTCTGGAGAATTGCCGCCATGATCAACCATCTGGTCTGCAGCTTTATCAACCATTGGTGACTCCAGTTAAATGTAAACCTGAAACTTTATTGTTTTTTATTTTTTACAGATTTCTAAAGTTGAAAAAGAAATACACATTTTTTTAAAAAGTTGCTCAGCTAGACCTTTACCACCAGTCTGATTCTTTTGAATCACAAAGATCAAAAAGCGCTTGCATTAAAAATTTTCTGCCTAACACCCAAATTTGGATTTCTCTAAAATCTGTAGAAAACACACACTTTACTACACACGTCTGTGACCCAAAGGGAGACACAAACAGAGACACACAGACACACAGATGTTACCACAGAGGGTGTCAGACGGTTGATGTGGTAAAGGCAGCGCTGAACAAAGAAGATTTCGTTGAACCCCTCCTCCCCGCCACATATGACGAGCTTGGGGATTATTACATATCAGTTATAGAACGGAAGATTGAGGGAGCAGACATGCACCTCGCCCCACACCCCCCACCCCCCAGCAGACGCAAGAAGAGGGTCTCGCTCTGGTGACAGGGAGAGCTACAAACCTACAGAGGTTTTGCTATATTCACCCTCAGTTTTTACCCCCCCCCCCCCCCCCCCCCCCCCCCCCCACACACACACACACACACATCCTCAGTAAGAACTCCTGAATCTGAGATTACACATATGCAATGGCAAACATGATGACATATGCAAATTTGAAAAAAGTTGACATTCCAGGTACAGGTAATTCTTTCCTTTGTTGGTGATCCAAAAATTATTGTTATGTTTTCTCTCACATCCACCCTGTTTCTGTCCTGTTCTAGTCTCAACAATGGCATCAGTCTACAAATACAGACACAGTTAGCTAGATGTTTTCATTATTAGCTATATATCAATAACTAAAAAAAAATGGAAGATTCGAGTTTATGGTCCAGGGGTTCAGGACTGGGATTGTGTAGCTCTTGTGTGTGAGAATGTGACACAGGGCGCAGTGTAATGTCTTAGAAGGAGCCTTAAGGAGCTGACAATGAGTTAAATATATGCATACTGTAGTGTGTATCATACAGAAGCATGCTAAATGAAGCTGACGTGTAGACATTTGTAATTCTCCAGCAGTGTGCCAGACTAAAGAGCGGAAACCACAAAAGCCCTTTCAGTTAGGTGATACACATTTTAGAGTATAATTGCTGAGATAGCCGCTACACGGTCCCTCGCAGGAGCTCTCGTTCTCTGTGTTTTCAGATCTGTAATCATTTAGTTAGCAGAACAGACATGTCAATTATGTGGAAAATACTTTTGGGATGAGAATACTATCATGCAGGAGAATTGTGGGAATCAAACTTTTTGATTCAATTTGGGTCAATTTCCATAGATTTAAAAAATTAAATTGCTGCTAATTTGTATCCAAATGTTTTGTTGAAAAGACAACCTTAACGGCAGTTTATGTTCGTATAGAAAACCGAAGACAAAGAAAACAAGCCGATGCCCGAAAGCTGACCGCAGTATTACTCTGAATTCTGTGGACAAAAAACTACGAGCCTTCTTCCAAAAATGTTGTGATACTGCCATTTAAATCCTATGTGTAATTACAAAAGTAAAGCAGAAAATTGGTGAAGTTTGACAAATCAAAAGTATGTATCCAAAGATTTTATTAAACTGAGTGAAATATTCTATGCTGTTATCAAAGTTGATAAAGCCTTTACTTTAGCTTCATTTGAAGTCATGTTGACAGGCCCATGAAGGACATGTTTCAACAAATGTGTTTTCTGTTGACACTGAGCCTGATGTCAATTCTCTTTGACTTCATTACAGCTCATAAAAGTCACCCATATCTCTTTATGGCAGCTTTGAGAAGTGCAGGAATGATACAGTTTCGAGGAAAACATGATGAAGTGGTTGCTTGTTCTCTGAGAGTGAGTGATAAAATAGGACATAGATATATTGTGTTGGCAGCCTGTGGGTTTGGGGTTTTAATCCAATGCAGGCGGAACAGCCAGGTCCTCATAAGGGCTCTTTTCATGGAACTGGGAGGCCTAGTGCTTTTCGGGGCCTGGGGTGCAGGGACACGCCACCCTTCCCCCCCCCCTCCCCTTCCTCCTTATACCCCCATCCAGACCCTAGTCATCCTCCTTCCACCCCTTTGTGGGGCTTTTCCACTTTGATTTCATGTTTGCCCATCTCATGGATCTGAGAGGGGGGCGAGCAGAGGCATTCCACAAAAGACCCCATGAGACGCTGCCCCCTCCACTTCCTGCATCCTCACTGCACATGTACATAATAACCAACATACTCAAACACACAGAGTATATGTGCATATATGTATAGGTAAATATGTGAATTAGCATTCACCACCAGAAGTCCATCCACACCATTTGCTTTGCTTTCCACTCCCACCCAGTGAGAGAAAAGTCTGTGCCAACCTGCTACAAATGAAGACTTCGTTCTGTTTTGTTTTTAGATTTAAGGATGTTCTGAATGATTGCACTCTCGTGCACCTATTTGTTGACCTGTTCTTACTGTTGCATATCTTCAAGAAAATATATGAAGAACCCTATAACCTCAAACCTCTCCCAGGGTGATAATGAAGCCAGCAGACTACCAAACCTTGCAGGGGTCCCCACAGCTGTTTCTCTCTCTAGCAGACTATGAGCCAGTCCCTGACTGGAGGTCTCAGGGTGTTCCCCTGGGGAGCCCCAGAGTTCTGGGTGTTAGTGTTGCCACTGGGGTTTTATAGACTCCCTACTGAGAGCATCTCCTTAGAACTGACAATGGCAGGCATTTATCCCCAGGGTGACCGTGCTGACCCCCTAAACTCACTCCCCTAAATCCGCTGGCCATGGACTGGCGGCTTCTTTCAGGAAGGCTTTCACAAGGTCGAACAAAGCGTCCTGGCCCATGAGCAAGCCTCCTCAGTAATGCATCACTTACACACACTGAGTATAAAGACTTGCGTGGAAATAAGTAAGTATGTGTCCTGACACAAATGCAATAAACCAACAATCAAGAGATTTAATGATAGTTACTAAGTGTCATCATTGTTACAGAAGTGATGATATACTGTAGTGGCTCTCCAACATGAGAAAACCTGACTGGAACAAACTGTGGGACTCACAGAAACAGTGAATTTGCACAGATAATAAGAACACCTGCAGTCAATAGAAACCTGCACTGACACAAGGGAATAAATCTCTCAAAGAAGGAATAAAAACATTTTCTATTTTCAGCCTCTGCTGCCTTTTCTCATCCTCCATGCTCCTCCACTTGCTTCACCTTGTTCTCTCTTTTCAATCACATTCCCTCTTTTCAGCCTCACTTCCTTTCCCAGTTTGTATTGTTGTTGTTGTTTCTTCCCCTCATTCCTCCTCTCTCTTTCACTCAGCACTTCTAATTCCACCCCCTATTTTCTCCTATAGAGGTGCCATTTCAATTGGGGGATGTGTTTGTGTGTGTGCGTTTTGTGTACGAGATAGTGTGTCGGAGTCTGCGTTTTGTGAATGCGTGTGTTGTGAGATGAGGGAGGGGCGAGAAAGAAAGAGGTTAATTTATGTGTGTATGCAAGAAACAGAGTGAGCGAGACGAGGAGGTTTTTTTGCATGTGAGCCTGAAAGTGTATGTCAGCGCATGCATGTCTTTGTGTGTGTGATGGAGATGCGGTAAAGAGGTTCACCCTCTATTTTAGTTTATGTGCGTATCCTTTTGGGGACCCCTGCCTCAAGGAAGAAGCTTCCTTTCATTCTTTTTTTGCATTCCAATGCATCCTATACACTCTGTGAGACCCTGTTAAATGTGAACAGAATAGGTTGAGTGCTCAACGTGAGTGAGAGACGTCTCTGTTATTCAGCTTCTGCATTTGTTACTAAATGCTCCAAATGACTGACATTTTTCAGCTTTCAAAAAGAGAAACTAAATTTGAGAAAGGAACATACAGAGAGAAACACGTGGTTTCTTATTAGGCCGGCTCATCTCACTAATGTGATAAAGTTGCCAATATGGGAAAAGAAATGAGGTACAATTGCATACAGTTTCATTGTGGGTACTCAAACAGATTTGAAATTTCAGCACTCTGAATTCCCGTGCCTACTTAAAAAAAAAAATTGATAAAAATCAGCAATTATTTAAATACAAGAACCCAGACGCTTGGTATGATTTGAAGCCACGTGCAGCACAGAATAGCAGTGGGATCAGTGGTGGGATGTCACAGACACACACCAGGTGTATTTCAGTATTCACTTGTAGGTTTCACCATTAACCTTTAGCATTAGTGCACTCTGACAAGCGAAAAGTGATTTCATTGCAATAAAAAGTTGCACAGCATGGGACATTTGGCTTTTTTACAAAAGTAACAAGAAGTGATCGGATCTGGTTTGTTTCAAAAGACAGAGTGCCCCCCCACCACCACCACTGGTTTCAGAAAGGTTGTTGAGACATAACATGCGGTTAGGTCAGACAAGCCACAGTACATGCTACTCTAAACAATGCACCACCAAGAGGCCCAGCTGCCATATTACACATGACGGCAACCACACTGGTGATTGTAAACAGAAGAAAATGCCCCCAAATGCTCACGCTTTGACTGAATACATGGAAATGTCTTTCCTCTTGTTTTAATAATAATAATAATAATACATCCTTGCTAAATTTTCCTTCTGATATTAGCCATAATAAACAATACACAGCTAAAAATGTGTCTTTATTTATAAAAGCTATATCAGGTGTACAACTGCCCCGTTCACTGTCTACATGCACTGCTATGGTTGTGTGCCTATATGTGTGAGCAGGTTGTTGTGCAAAGTCTCAGTGGGTGCAGCGGGACAGAAGGCAGGTGTAGTGTCAAAGGGTTAAACTGGAATGAGTTGGCAAAAATGCATGTGCTGCAAGAGTGCAAAGTCAGAAGGGTTGGTCAGTTGTGACTGAGCATGTGTAGCTGTGCGTTAGTGTATGGCAAAGGGTCTGGGTGAATAAGACTCGGCTGCTTAAACCCTGTGAAATTAAAGGTTTGCCCTTCCCACAGATGCAAGCATATGTCACATATGGCCGTAGAGAGTATGCTGCGTGTACTATTCCATCAATCTGTTTCAAGCGTGCCTGTGTTTGTGTGGGGAAGTTGAAGAATTTTAATGTTTCAGAAAAAAGAAACCTGGTGGGTAGAGGGAATATTTCAGCTAATGCACCACGAGGACCTGCCGAGCTTACAACAAAATGAATTATTTTCATCATTTAAATCAGTAGTGACAGTCATTTTTTTTCCCTCTGTGGTGCAAACATGCGTTGATACAGCAGGCCTCACACAATGGTCTGAGCTGCAGTACATATATCATCAAGTACCTCTTACCAGTGGAATTTTTGTATTTATAGTAATTTTCCACATTTCTCTCAACTGCACCACATGTCTCTCACAGGATCCCCGAGACGCTCAAGGTATTCTTGCAAAACCATCTACCCTTCATGCCACTGACATTTCACACTAACCAGAAGCTCTGAGAGTTGGCTCCATTTAGCTCTGAGCCACTGGCTTTCTGTGCAGAACTTTAAGTCTGAAGATGTAGGCCAGCGTTTGAGAGAACATGTGGGAATAGGTGGAGCATCCTTTGTTTCTATGTCGGCGTCAGTCTTTTTAATCTCATGTAAGAACAGAGCCACCCACCTCTGGCCTTTTGCACACTGATGTACATTAATGATCACTGGCTAGTTTCACAAGTGCTGGTGAACAGACTGTGAAGCTAACCGGACCTCAAAATCTCATCTCCTAATGATTCCATAGAGCCTCTAACAGCCAACAACTAAACATTTATCAGCTATAGGCCAAGGTTATTTATTCTAATTTATCCTGTGAAGTATTGTGCTGAACTTAGTTGAGATTTATACACAGATTCTGTAGGAGATTCTCATTAGTATGCGTAGTGAGTGCAGTGCTGCAGAGACTTGTCAGTGTATGGTTGATGTTAAGTAAAGAAAAACAAAGCACCAATGTGAAAGTCTATGTCCTGTTTCCAACATTCCTGAGCTCATTTTTTTCAGCATCTTCCTGGTGTCCGTGCTAAGTCAGATAGATGCATATTGGTAATATTTTACTGGCACCACCAAGTACCAAAGGGTGCACACCCAGATCAAACTGTTATCCCTATCTGTTCATTCATTTAGAGGCTGCAATCTTTATCAGACTGCTTCATTTCAGTCTCTCAACTTGTTGGTTGTGCATTATATCCGTTTTCCTCACTGTTACTGTTAGCAGGGCTCGGGCCCAGCACACCTCAGGGTTTGCAATGAGCTGGCAGAAACTCTGGCATGTATGAATCACTGTCAGCTGTCTTTTAATACCCATTGATTTTGATTATTCTGTGGGAAATTATTGCAGAAACATAAGATTCTGAGTCCAGACTCCTGTAGTGACGTATGAAGTTCTTTGGAGGGACGAGAATGTAAGTAAAGGAGGTGTGGCTTCCTTTCTCCTCTCCTTGTGAAATCACATTTTCCCCATGGCAATGGCACCCATGCGCATGCACACAGAATTAGACAGTCTCTCTCTCGCTCGCTCTCACACACACATCAAGAAGGTTAGGTACTTTTTTTAGACATACTAATAACAGACTAACACTCTACACTCTGATCTTCAAAGCAGCTGAAGAGGATAAGAGCATGTGGCCACTGAAAAGCCCATTGAGGAAGCTTTTGGCACATTTGAACCCACTTAGCCTGTAAAAGAACACTTTAATATTAACAAATCACAGTAAAACTGCACACGGCGTGAGGCTGCAGCCAATTCACTTTTGCAAACATTAAGTCTGAGTGAAGAGAGTTCATTTACAAGCAAAGAATGCAATAAATAAATGCAGCTTTTACTGTGTCTTTTTAAAAGCTCATAAAAAAGAAGTTTCCTTTCCTAATCTTCAAGTGTGAACTTAACAGATTTACAGCTTTTCAAACTGTACTGGATGCTTTATTGCTTATCTTAAAGTGGTTTGCAAACTAATTCTCAAAAACATGGACCTGAAAACTAATTTCCAACAGTGAAGTGACTGCTTTGTGGTTTAATGTTGCTGCCAAACAGAAAAATAACAAGTCTTTCAGAAACTACTCTGAAAAAAAGAATAATACACTGCATTCCTCGATGTTAACAAAACTTCACTGTCAGTTTATTCAGCTAAACGGTGGTCGTCATTTAGCCTGAACCCAGCTCCAGATTGTTTACAACTGACATTATAAAGCTGTCTTCAATGTCAGTCTCACATTTCATATGCCATAGCAGATGATATAAATGCAACTGGAGCATCTCGAGTATTTTGGCAAGGCTGTATTTCATTCAGGAAACAATGTCCGAATGAGCCCAGCACCACCCATGCTCCTGGAGTTTTCCAGTGGGCCTGAGAGGGCAAAAATCACTCAAAACACAAGAGTTTGTTTTATGGGTGGATATATAGAAAATTATATGACATCATAAAATCCTCGACATTGTTTGAGATAAGTGCTTTAGTCAGAATAAAAGTGTATAACAGACTTGAAATGGTAGTAAAGACAGAGAGATATGGCCACAGAATTAGTGCTTGAAACTTACGGAGACTTCATCCATGAAAGTTGACTCGCATGCATCAGTTGAAAAAATTGTTCTCATATATACAAAATTATTATTACAAACTATGTTTTTTGTTATTGGTAGATGAAGTTGCCTTTGCACAATTTCTAACATGAGATCCATGAGAAGTCCATCACCACATATCTTTGGCCCCAGTCACACAGTCCTACAGACTGTCCCTAGGGAATAATGTGTATTCCCTGACCGGTTGGATGAGTGGTTACTGGACGGTACTGACAGTCACTGGGTGCAATTGCTCGCACAGGAATATGGCGCTGCACTAAAAACCTTATTGCAGCGCAATAAGGTTTTTAGGGGTGGCTGTAGCTCAGTAGGTAGAGCAGGTCACCTACTGATCAGAAGGTCAGCGGTTCGATTCCTGGCTACTCCAGGCTACATGCCAATGTATCCTTGGGCAAGATACTTAACCCCAAGTTGCTGTCCGACTGTCCCGTCGGAGTGTGAATGATAGTTAATTAAAAAGCACTTAGCTTAGTACATATGGAAGTGCTTGTATGAATGGGAGTGCATGGGTGAATGTAAACATGTTGTAATAGCGCTTTGAGTGCTCATACTGAGTAGAAAAGCGCTATATAAGAGCTAGTCCATTTACCATTTAGTCCATTTACATCAGCTTGTCTACAAACAATTCTCAAGCGGTAGTGAAACTTTGAAAAGTGCGATGCGAACCAGAAACGGACACTCTCCACCTCCAAAGTAAAACTGAAATGTATCGGTTGCAGGAGTATGGCACACCTTTCACCTTGAAGGCTCTCCATTTACGTTTGCATTGCACTGTTTCAACTTTCACTACTAAAAGGTGAGTAGTTGGCAAGTATTGCAGAAAAGTCAGCATCCTTCATGCAACCTATGGGTGACCACAGCAATCTGCTCGTGCCCAAAGCAGCCACAAGGAGATTTTTGGTGCAGCACCCTCTCAGCAAGAGCAACCAGTCACCAAGCAGTCAGGAGGTCACCAACCCGTCTCTAGGCCTGAGTGACTGAAGCCTTAATTGGCCGTCATATTGCTTAATACTTACTGTTTGGATTAAAAAGTAGCTGATGAGAACAGACACACAACCCACACACGTGGGCACAAAGGCAATACTCTGTCATTAAGTAAAGTAATGAGTCGTGCAATTCTGGCAATTGCCTTTAAATCTGGATCAGATGGAGTGTCCACTGCAGCTTCAGTCCTGTCTGCTCCTGAATACTCCTTCATTGCAACAACATTAAGATTTAACAAAAAAAAATCACAGTCTCTTTCCCAGAGCCAAAACAACCCATGCATTAACCACAGCTTAATTTCCCCTGCAACACTTATCAAAGAAACACATGGGTTTAATAGAGATCTAGTTGGTTGATTACGGATTACTTCAGTGAACAACATCCTTCAATTCTAAGAGAAAGAAGCTGTGAGTCATAAAAGGTGATAAAAGGCAAACAATAACAACCGGTGCCTGAAAACACAAACACTACATGGGAAGCTCTTAGTTCCCTGCAGGCAGCTGTGCTAATGCAATAAAGTGCTCATTCAAGGCAACCTATTCTGAAATCCTGATGCTGTCAGTAATGACTTTCAGCTTCATTTTGAGGCCGATCAGATGAAACTGCTGAATTTGATTTCAGTCTGAGAATTAGATATGAGGGCTAGCTGGGAGCACGAAACCACGCTGCGCTGTAACCGCGGGCAGATTGCAAGGAGCAAAACAGCAGAAGACCCACAGCCTGAAAAGAAATCTTTGAGTACCAGCATCAATTACCAGCATTAATGCACATTACCCAGGCCCTCATTCTTTTCCTGTGTGTGTCTCATACAAGTCAGGTGTTCCACTGCACCTCAGGCTACCCAGGAGACTATGTGTGTGTGTGTGTCTGTGTGTGTCTGTGTATGTGTGAGGAGAGAAAGTGTGCTTTTGCAAACTCCTGTAAACACGTGCCCATTTGTGTGTATGTTGCTGGGTAATATATCATCTCAGCCTGAATAGACCCCCAAGCCAGAAGTTAATGAAGTGAAATGAGACTTATTAGCCAAAAACCTTTAAAGTCACTGACAGGCAACGTGGAGAAATAAAGACCGCCTGAAATTATTAATGACAGCTGAGACATAAGTGCACAAAGGGACTGAGAACAGAGGAGTAGTCCGCAAAATTTGCATCCTACTGAAAGGAAAGCAGTGATTTCAACAAATTAAGGAACCCAAACTTGAATGCTTCTTTCCCTTAAAGGTTTGCCTCCTTGCCTAGAAGGGGTTCAAGCCAGGACAAATATAATAATGCTAACATAATACTGCATGGTGGTTCTGCCGCCATGATTTTAAAGCAAAGATTTAAGCTTGAAGCCGTCTGCAGTAAGAGTTATCGTATGATCCATGGGTGTGTACACTTCTCAGTGGCTGTATGCAGCCTGGGTCAGCCAAGCCAGGTAATGATCAGTGTAATTTGGCAGGAATGACTACCTATCAGGCTGATTACTGCCACTACCTATCACGTAACAGCAGCTCAGCAGGGGACCCGCTCTGTCTGACGGGCAGCACATGACTACAGCTGTTGGAGGGGCCGCAGCGCCTGCTGCCAGGGGCTGTTCTGAGGTCAGCCAGCAAACAGGGGTGCATTTCTCATCACTGTCAGAAATTTGGAAACAGTCCTCACACTTTGGGTGAGGAGGCCCCTTGACTAAGGAACAAATATGCCAGACTTCTGACGGCCTGGCTATCAAAATGATTGGGGAGATGTTTGTGTGTTTTGTGTGCTCTTGTTAGGAGACTTTGCAGGTTCACAAGCAGCACAGTGTTTCTGCTATTGCCCCACTCTCTGAAGACTAACAACATACAGCAACAGATGTAGAGAAATTCAAAGACTGGGTTTCACCTCCACCTCTCCACAGATGCCGTGGTAGATCCAGTCCTCTAAAGACGCTTTGAAGGCTGATCATCTGGACGCCTTTGAAAGAAGACAGAAAGAAGTGGTCACTTTGTGGTTGGCGATAGCCCGACACTGTTCTTCGGTCTCTCTTTAGCTGTGACCTTGACCCTGTGTTGACCCCACTGGTGTTAGCTTAAGTGACCATGAAGACTGAGTCACTTGTTTCACCAAAGGCCAGAGACCTGAAGACCCAAAAGTACCTGGCAGCATCATGTGCCAGCTAGCCTTTGCTAACACTGTTCTGATCAGAGGGGACACTGATGTAATGGCTTTCTAAACAAAGACAGCTGTGTCAGAGAGTTTGGGCTCACTATGAGCTGCAGACCCTTTAACAGAACAACATTCACTTTAGCAGCTGAGAGGTAAGATGGCCTTTATTTTGAGTAGCTTTCAAAATGCGGCCTATGGAATTTATGTTAAATATCATGTACAATGAAATATAGCTATTAAGATTTCACACATTAACATTTATCTCAGCTTTTCACTTCATATAAATCACAAAATGTGATTACTATCCTTTTAAAAATTGATAAATCCTTCATGGTTTGTGAAGCTGATTCTATTTAATGCAGGAAATGAAAGAAGTCTTTCACTGCGATACTTCCCTGCTCATCTCTCCACATGTGCAGCTCTCTCAGACACTAATGAAACCTACATTTTTGTGCAGTCTATTACAATAAATGATTCAGCTGCACTCACCAATAACTCACTTAGCTCCAAAATTTCGACTGAGATCTGACCCAGATTCATGTCAACCCTTCATTCTCCATTTCCCTCCCATTTCTTCAGGAAGCGGAGCGGGCAATGCGAACAAGGTGAGATGTGATGTTTGCTGAGTCACAGAGCTACAGGAGGCGAGAACTAAAGAGTTGCCAGGAGGTAAGTATTGTCTGAGCAGAGCTGAATGGAGAAATATGGATGTGGTTCATCTGTTGGTCAGACTGAGCCCGCAGCAATAAAAGCTTCTCTTTGATCATCTCACATTGTGGACTTAGTTCTAAATGAGAGCTCTGGGACATTCTGCCAGTGGTTAAAGTCATCCAAACAGTTATTTTCTGTGATTCAGTTACAGCTGTACTTCGTACTTGGGCATTATTCAACCTACTAGCATGGTGGCAGACTTCTGGTCTAATTTATCCCTAAACAGTGTTAGGGATTATTTTTTACTCAGTGAATAAAGGACAAATGTTTAAAGGTAAACTCCAGTAAATTAATTAATAAACTGTGGATCAACCAAATAATAAACAATTAAATGGTACATTAGACAGACAGCAACAGATCAGAAAGTTCTAGACTAACCTCTCTCGTTCAGAGCATCTTATCTCGAGGTCCGGCCACCGAACGTACAATTAAAACATCACCAACGTCCCCATGTTCTGTCATTAATCTGGACAAGATTCCTCTGTATTGATTAAATTAGAACATCCGGAAGAAGATGTGCCTATGACTGAGAAGAATCTGGGTCATGAAAAACCAGCCAGAACAAGACTGAATGATGAAGGTCAACTCGTAGTGCCCAGAGACTGTTTATGTTTAAGATAACAGGCTGTATAAAAATGCTTTGGTTAGACAGGCTCAGAGAGAGAGAGCACACAGGCCTGTCTCTTCTGAGTCCCCACATGCATGTGTATTTTTCCTGATTCTGTAATATATTAAATGTTTTACTTTTTTAATTAAAGTGTTTCAGGTGTCTTCCTTCACAAAAAACCTGTTTACCTGACAACAGCTTGCAGTTTCATCAGGTTTTGCAAGGATGAAACAACAGATTAAGTGGCGCAGCTTTTATTGTTGGTTTCTGCTGCACGGTTATAAACTGGCAGTAAAGGTAAAATTTAAAAAAGTTTTGCTGAATCAACATGGACACCTTTTTAATGCTACAAAGCAAACATGACAGTCTCAGCTCCCTCCAGCCTGCAAGGTCAGCAGTGCTGCTCCCAAACAGAAGATGGGTTCACACAATCACAGCTTTGCCTGCCACTGCAAACTGTCTTACACTTATCAGAGGAGGCAGGACCCAACACAAGAAAGAACTCTTTAATGTCCAGCTGTGAGTCCGTGTGTATGGCCGTGTTGTCTCCGTCTCTCAGGCTTATTGCTGTCTACAGTAACCTGTAGGTGTGTGTGTGTG
Source organism: Archocentrus centrarchus (assembly GCF_007364275.1). Taxonomy (NCBI): domain Eukaryota; kingdom Metazoa; phylum Chordata; class Actinopteri; order Cichliformes; family Cichlidae; genus Archocentrus; species Archocentrus centrarchus. The sequence continues at coordinate 30,045,061 of NC_044364.1, read as the reverse complement.
TGTGTGTGTGTGTGTGTGTGTGTGTGTGTGTGTGTGTGTGTGTGTGTGTTAGGAAATACGTGATAACTCAGATAATTAAGGTAATTCCAGTAAAGTTCTTTAATTAACAAGAGAAGAAACAGAGCACTTTACTGATGCCGAAAAACAATCAATAGATGGGGCAATCAAAAGAAAATTAATCAGCAATGTTTTAGTAACAGTTAACTCATTAAAATAATTTATAAAGCAAGTACTACAAATAATGCTCAGAGCTATTTGGATCCAGTTTTAAAAATAAAGACTATATAGATGTGAGTCAGAATATTACAAATATTAAAAAAAAAACAAGCACGCTGAAAAAAACACAAAGGACAACAAATTTGAGTCTTTGAGCTGATTAATCAAAAAAAAAAAAAGAGACAGATTAATGCTTTACTTTTAAATCTTAACAAAACTGTGACTGTGGTGATGTGTTTGAGTTTTCAAGGGCAGGATTAGAAAGTAAAGAAAATTGCTAAATATCAAAATGCCCTTGCAGACATGGGACGAATGAACAGTGGAGTCTGTTTCAGCCAGTGCATGCTTATGGGAGCACAGAAAAGGAAAAATGGTTGGCAGTCTGGAGACCTCTGGGACCAAGGACACTGGAGATAAGCCACCCAGCATCAGCACCCGTAAGTCTGTCTGAGCGTGTTCATGTCAAACCACTGGGGTCCCCTGTACTGATAACCCCTAACAAGAAAAGAACCTTTTATGTTGCCTGACTGAGCCTTTTACTATACCACACACACACACACACACACACACACACACATACACACACACACTCATGCCATTTCATACAAGAATACAGCAAATTCACCCTGTGCAGCAGCCTCTGATTATGATTCCTAGAAACACACAGGCTGACTGCATAAATCCTCACAGAGAGACGGCGCAGACAAAAGCACAGAGTATCTCGGCGGTGTGAAACAGCAGCTCAGAGGGATTGTGGCCTGAGGCTGCAGGTCAGAGTTCTCCTGAGGTCAGTCACAGCAAAATTGACTCACGACAGAGAAAGGGAGGGAGAGCAGAAGTCGGGGGCAATGAGAATGATCTAGAGAGACAGGGAAACAACCTCCGGAGCCACTGATACAACTCCCAGGTCTCTTTGATCTATTACAGTGAGCTTCCTGAAGTAAACACAGGCTAATTGTCTGCACCAGGATGAGATGCTTATCTGCATTTGCGTGTCTGTTACCTGCAATGATCCGATATGTTTTTATCAGAGATAAAGAAGAGGCCGAGATTGTTGGTGCAAATCTGATTCCTAGAGGTACTAATGGAAACACCCAACATTTAACTGCTTCAATCCACCATTCACCATTCAATGCATCACCGAGTCTGGGCCAGGTTTGACCTTACACATATCTCTCGACCTTTTAATCCATCAAGCGCACTGGAGAATTAATACAAACCTGATAAAGAACAAGTTAGAAAAGCTTTTAAACCCCCTTTTAATCGTGCTGTAAACTTATCTTTTAATTGGCTGGTTACTTTGTTTATTAAAAAGAAGTTGTCTTTGTTCCTGAAGTTTTAATATCACTTTAGAATTAAGCTTGTCCTTCCACTGTTCTGTTTCTTCTTCCTTTCAGTGCTGTACAATTTTGCTTAAATCTGTATGATCTGTATGTCCTATCCATCAGTGGTACTGTGCATTTTAGTCCACGTAATATCTTTTGCCCATAGTGAACAGAGAAGATGAAGACAGATAGAAAATTAAGGCAGAAAGAGGAACACACAAATTTTCAGAGCTTTGAAGTTGACCTTTTGGTAGACAGGCGGCGGAGACGGGGAGGTAGGGATGACAATATCCTCTTTTTGAACTCCCTAGTATAAATATTGGTGGCGATGTTCTAATGTTGGTTTCCTTGTGATCCCATTCTAATACAAACCTTTCAGAAAGCCCTTTATGTGGACTCTGCTTCCTTTCTCTGCACCCTGAACCCACAGTTCAGGCGACAGGGGTCTCAAGGGGGACATAGCTCATCCAGTGATGACGCTACTCATTGCAAGCCTGATTGGGTTTAGTGCTGCCTGGGGGTGGGGGTAGGTGCTGTGGACAGATAGTAAAGATATATAAATACATCATGGCTACTGAGGCTGCTGGAGACACACATCAGTGCACTGATGCTGGAAAATCCCTTCTTATGCAGATGGGTATGAGAGTTCAGGGGAAGAATTTTTTAAAATTTTAACAGTTTCTGATTTTTTTTCCTCCTCACTCTACAAATGCTTTTGTAAACCGATAGCATCTATCTGAGCTGCTTTCATATACTCCATTCAATACTGAATGAGGAAAAGGCAACAGCCCTGCACTGGGGGTGGGGTATGGGCAATAAAGAGCAATGGAAAATCCAATGTAATTTAGACAGACAAATTTATGTTTTGATGTGGTGTGTCTAAATCTGATTGAACTAAAATCCAGTCACGCAGCCTTTATAAAAGCTTGTTTTATATATAGCCTTTCTTTTTTTTACAATCACACATGAAGTCCTATTTACAACTTCACCATATTCTCAGCAGCCTTTAACAGAGCCAGTGAAAATAAGTTAATAGTATTTTGTCTTTAAAATTGCTCTGCAGTTTCCACCCCGAGAGGAAGAATCATGTTTCATGCAAAGATCACAACATGTTAGTGATCTGTTTGCAGATACATGTGTTTATGTGTGTTTCTAAGCATGCCTGCAATGATTTGCATGCATGTATGTGAAACAGAGATACAGCCGCCGCTGCTCGACCAGTCTTCTATCTCATAGCTGCATCATTCCACCTCAGGCGGCGGGCTTCACTCTGTCACTCAGGGTGACACATGGAGAAGCAGCCCCCTGCCCGTGGCGTACAGAAGGGATCGCCATCTTGTCACTGTCTGTCACTCCAGCTTTGTCCCCTGTCATGCCCTGATGCTGGCAGGTTAAGAAAAGGGGGGGGCATCAGGGGACAGTGACAGATTGACAGGTGACAGGTGAAGCCAGCCAAAGGGCTACAGACATCCAGACACTCATACATAACCCAGTGTGGTTCAATATGTATGAATGTATGCTTGCATACACAGCACATGGGTGGTGTCAGTTTCTTATGAAAGGCATACACATAAGAGTGGACTCAAAGCTTGATGCACCTTCTGATGCATAGTTGGTGTGACCTGGCTAATCTGGAAGTTCTGTATATACTGAACTGTACTTACAGCATACAATTCACACACCTTCTTGTTTCAGCTGGTCCATTTAGGGGTCACCACAGTGGGTCATCTCACCCTACTCTTAGCATCCAGGACTCCATTCTGTGGTCTTCCTCTTTTCCTCCTGCCTGGAACCTCCATTTTCAAAACCCTTTGTCCAGTATATCCATGATCCACGTCCACACATCTCAAATTTGCCTCTCTGACTTTGCCTCCATATACAGTTCATGCACAGTTTAAAAATTAAATAAATATTGATTCTTTTTTAAAGGCATATCTTTTGATCAAATGCACCCAGCTCTGCTTCAAATGTACCAGCTGCAGTGATGCTGCTGTCAGGTCTGAGCAGGAACTTAAAGTGTGTGTATACACTGGAAAAGATTGGGCTTATATTACACTCATGCACAAAGGCAAACACTACAAGAGGCACATTTCTTTTATATATAAATTTTGCCTGTTTGCTAGCAAAATTGTAGATGGATTTTTCTAATCTAAAATCAGTTTTATGGGGCAAGTAATATTAAATAATTGCTGAGAAAATATAAGGAAACATCAAATCATCAGAGTGTAACTGAATTACAGCCAACATGTGTGCGTGCCCTAAAATGGGACTGGATTTACAGCCCTCATTGTTGCTCGATGGCCTTTTAATGGCCATTATGGCTGCAGCCTTTGCTCCCAAACCGAGCATTAGTCTGTCACTGTGGCTGGAACCTAAGCTGATGCCACAGGTTGCACCCAAATCATTCTATCTGACCTGCAGCTCCCATTCCATTACCCAGCCCTCCCTGTAGAGACAGTAGCGGTCCCTCAACACTTGAACTTCAACCCCAACCCTATCAACAGAAGGAGGATTTATAGGCACCCAGGCAGGCATCTGAACTGTCTCACCTTGCATCTCATAGACGTCACAGAGTCATGATGATGCCATAGTTTTGAGACTTTGCTCTGAAATGTGTAGTTCTTATCTGCAGTATTTCAAGAGTCAGTATTAGTGCTTTAGGTCAAAAGTCTTAGCCAGCATGTCTCCCTCTTTATACTGTATCACTATACTGTAATTTTACCATGTGAGTCTCCCTTAGGGTAAAAGTATCTCTTCAATATTTATCTTCTCATTTATAAAGATGTTGAGCAATAATATCAATGAATCTTTAGATTTTTGCTTTTAATGCACGATAAATAAAAATAATTAAAAGCACAACCTCACAGAAAGTGTGACACGTTGAATATTACCCAACAATAACAGACTGAGAATACTAAACACATCAGCAAAGGTGAAGCGGATCTCGTGGAGTTTCTGAGAGAAACAGCAGTTCTAAACTCATCAGGATCACTCAGTGACCCCGTGAATAAACCCTGAGTTAAATCTCAGTTCAACCGTAGCTGCAACCTGGTTGGTATAAAGAGATAGATATACAGTATGTGCAAAAGACTTTATGTGCAAAAGACTGTCATTTCTTTTGAATTTGCTTCCAAGGAGCCAGACTTTTTTTCAAGTGGTCCTGAGCAATACTTCCCTGAAAGTCTTTCTTTGGACGAAGGCTGCCTTTTCCTTGTACCCGGCCATGTTCAGAGGAATGTTTTTTGATTGATAACGCTGACCTCTGAATCATTCAAGCATGAAAAAGGAACATAACTCAAGGGATGAACCAGTGTTGTGTCTACAGACACGATCTACAACAGACAAATTACACAAAAACTGCTCAGTGACAATCGTGGAGTTAGCTATCCAAATTTCTAATTTTTGGTTTAAACTGTCATCAGTACTGATGGAGAAGATCAGGAGAGGTACAGCAGTGAGTGTCTAGAGCTAACTGTAAGAAATGGTGGAGACTGTCATGTTTGGGGCTGCATTTCAGTCAGTGGTGTTGGGGATGTTGCCAGAATTGATGGAATTATGAAAGCAGAAAAGTACCATCAGATCCACCATGCAAGACATCTCTAAAGCACCTGACTGGTAACAGCTTCATTTTTCAGCATGACAATGATCCCAAACACACTGGCAAAGCAGCAAAAACAAAGAGTACTTGGAGTACATAGTGTACACAGTGGAAGTGTACCTAAGAAAGAAGCGAGACAGTGAAAGAGAAAAGGAAGCAGTTCATGCAGTAGGATAATTAGGCCAATTACTGTGACACAGCTATTTAACTTCATTTATCAAAACTTCGTGTATGCATCACTGTGCCGTTTAACTGCAGTACTGATGATGCAGACTTTGAAAAGCTGCAAATGTCTTGCCCTAAGACAACCACCACTTTTTCAAACATATTTTCCAAAAAAAAAAAAAACAACCACAAGAAAAAAAAAAAAAAAAAGGTTTTAGATTTGTTACATAAAATGACTTAGAGCAGCTGAAGTGGATGTATTTGTTGGAGTTATTGTCAGCTCTGTAAGTTTCAACAACCTCTAGGGCAACAAGTACATGTACTCAAATGTTTTATTTATATTATGGGGTAGATTTGATTAACAGAAACAAATCCAGGGCTCGAGGAGGAGAGCCCACAGATGTCTCACCGAGTGGTGGCTCGGGCAGACTGACAGGATGAATACTCCTGCTGATCCACAGTTTGGGATTCTTTGGACTCATGCTCATACTGTGACATAAATATCTGGCAACCAGACATAATCCTGAAAATTGGTTCAGGAAAGAAGGAATGGAAAACTAGATTGCAAAACTGACTGACACAAGCACATTCAGACACACAACTGCAGCCATACAAGAAAACATGCACTTCAGACATATCCATCGCAATCACACATTACAGTTTTTAATGCATAAATAAGGAATAAGTGCATACATTTTCAGCACTATAGCCAGGATGAGGAAACCTTTAAAGAAGAGAGAAACGATGTACATTTTTACCATTCAGGGAGTCCTGGCAGGCCTGTGAGACATGCAGAGATTGGTGGGGATATGAGAGGAGAGCACTTGAAAGCCCAGCCAGGAGTTTAAGATGTTCAGAGGGAGTTATTGGTCACCTGTTCTTCCTCTCCCCTCCCTCCTCTGCTTTCCTGAGTCTTTTCAAGCTCCAGGTCCACAGACCCTTTCTTCTTTTCACATCCCTTTGAGAGCCCTGACATGGATGACAGGTACAAGTGCAAAGAAAGCCTGTAGATGCATTGAGAGAGGAAAAGGAAGGTAAAGAACAGACTGCATGAAGTGAGGCACTCCAGACAATGGAGGGAATGAGAGACAGTAAGAGAGAAGGTGAGAGGTGAATGTAAAACAGAACATAAACTGGGGACTAGAAAGAGTTTTCCCTGCACAGCTGCCACTGAGTTGGACCCCATCAACTAAAATATTCCAACCAGTACAAACCATGAAAACCAGTCTAAGTACTGAAAGAATATCAGCATACTTTTCTCCTCTTACCAATCAAGCAAAAGAGAGGCAATATACACCCACCCGCCACTTCACTAGATGCATCTATTCCACTGCCTGCAAATATCTAATCAGCCAACTGCATGGCATTAACTCAGTGGATTTAGGCATGTATGGCCTGCATCAGAATGGAAAAGAAAGGTGATATAAGTGATGTTGGCACCAGGTAGGCTGGCCTGCTGATCTTCTGAGATTTTCCCCACACAACCATCTCTAGGGTTTATAGAGACTGGTCCAAAAATGAGAAGATATCCACTGAGCATCAGTTCTCTGTTGGTGCCACAGGTCAGAGGTGAATGAGGCTACAATTCACATGAGGTCACCAAAATTGAGCAATAGAAGATTGGCAAATGGTTGCCTGGTCTGATAAGTTGTGAGTTCTGCTGCAACATTCAGACAGCAGAGCCAGAATTTGGTGTAAACAACATGAAAGCATGGATGCATCCTGCTTTATAGCAATGGCTCAAGCTGGTGGTGGTGTTGTGATGGGTTGGGGACTATTTCCTGGAACTCCTTGGGCTCCTTAGTACCAATTCAGCATCATTTAAAAGCCACAGCCTCACTAAGTATTGTTGCTGACCGTGCCCATCCCTTTATGACCACAGCGTAATTTCTTGTAATGGCTGCTTCCAACAGGATAATGCGCCATGTCACAAAGCTCAAATTAAACTGGTTTCTTGAAAATCAGTTCACTGAACAGAAATGGCACAGCCACCAGAACTCAATCCAACAGAGTACCTTTGGGATGTGGTGGAACAGGAAACTTACATTATGGATGTTCAATCTGCAGCAACTGCATGATGATATCATGTCAATACAGACCAAAATCTCTGAACATTTCCAGCATCGTACTGAATCCATGCCACAAAGAATTAAGCAACATCTGAAGGTAAAAGGGGGTCCAATCCAGTATGAGCAACGTGTAACCAGTGAAGCGACCAGTGAGCAGCTAGCAGCAAACTGGTACTGAAGCAAAACAATGTAAAACTGAATATCAAACTGCCCAACCCAACTAACCCTAACAAGATGTTTACTGACGTAATTCTTGGATGATACAGTCAGACATTATGAAATGTATTGTTAAATGTAAAATATGACTCCATATGTATTAGGCAGCACAAATATATGGTGAAGTACAGGTGAAAAGTATCTATTTTCAATCTTTTATCCTTAAAGGCTTGCTCTTATGACCCTATTCAAATTTACTGGCTCCTCTGAAAAGGGTTTATCTCAAAAAGTGATGTAATATTTATCTCCACCAACCACAGTCCCAGTAACAATGAAGTACAGGTGTATAGTGCAAGTGGAGACACAGGAGTGCTGTTTTAAGTTTGTAGGGATGAGTTATTGTTCCCATTTTTTAGCCTTATAACAATGATTTGCATGACAGGCCTGTCAGTCGATGAGGTTACTGGAAAAGGTTTAAAGCAAGGGTGCTTATGGTTAAAGTTAATAAATACTGCTATGACAAGATGAGTAGAAATGGCAGATGGTAAGAGGTATTTTTTTCCCTTCTCAGTGCCACGTGTGTCTATCATATCCTCATTCTTTGAATGGGTGATTGTAGAAAGTAAAGTGATCCAACTCTGACTCAGAGAAGAAAAAAGGATTCTGAAAAGTCCAGGTCTTTCTCTCACTGGGCTCTTTCATAACCATTAACCGTGTGATGACACCAGCGGATATTCAGATTGATTTACTATCGTCTGGGGAATCACTTGGCCTGCACAGAAGTCACCCATACCAAAGATTCATTTGGGTCATTAATGAAAGGCTTCCTGCCCCAATGTTTCTTCAAACCCAAATCCACCTATTTCATACTTCACTTTGATTGCAGTAATGGCCTTATTTATGAGGTCACCAGTGAAATGTGTATCTCAGGGGTAGTTCTTACGCCACAGAGTGGGCAGGAAATTAATCTAAAAATCTCCAGATCCGACCCTCATTTTTCAAAAAATGTTGTGGTACCTGAAAAATCAATGCAGGAGTTAAGGAAATTCCTAACTTTGAGATTAAGGGCAATCTGTCAGGAAAGTCTTGGCATAGCCCCAGTGTAATATAGCAGAATAGCGAATCCAACAGATAACAAATGAGACTCTAACAAAATAAAATAAATAAAAATGCTACAAAGTTGCACCACTTATGCTATCAGGACTCTGTAGTTAGCAATTACTGTCACAGTATACCTTTACCAACTCTGACAGTTTCACCCTGTGGAGTAACCTGTGAGCTAACATCAAAGAAGGCATCAACAGTGACCTTGACCAGGCCTGGAGTGGAGGCAGCATCAAAGCCACTGAACTGCTGTGTGTTTTAAGTAAGTCCACAACACTGGCCTGATTAACATGTCACAGGAAGATGGGGGCCTCTATAATCAGCCTGCACAGATGATTAGACCACCGACGTCCACACTTTCCTACTGCTGAAGGGTATGAGGGGTAGCCAGAGTCTGAGTCCAAGAAACAGGTCATTTAGCTGTCTTTGCCAAATGGATGTGGACACAATGTGACAGTGAAGCATGAGGTTATGGTTTCTAATCACAGCTACAGAGGAAGGTGACTGAGTGGTTGAGCGTGAATGGAGAGTGGGGGTCATTTTACCAGGAATCACTGGGTCCTCTGGTTTGTGTTCACCTTTGACCCTGGGGTTTGCTGACCTGAATTTCCCAATGGTGATTTATTTCCTATTCCCAACCAAAAACATGCTACTCCAAAACTGCCTTATGTATACAAAATGCATGCCTGTAGCTATGGATGGAGATTTAGAGGGAGATGGAGAGGATAGATTTGGACCAGTGTCTGGACCACAGTCTAGAGGAGGCCTTGGAAGATGATCATTAATTAGGGCAAGTGCAATGCAGAGTGAGGTTGATGACTTTATTATCTTTACACACTAAGTATAAAAATAATAAAGGCAATTGAGATCTCTACACTAACAGAAAAGGGCCTTGAGGTGAAATTTAATGTAACACAGAGTGCAATACGACATTGTAGAGATTTGCCATTTGTTAACGGTGCAGATCAGTGCTGATCACGAATGTCTACATATGTATCAAGAATATATCAGAGCTGTAGTCATGAGACTTGGTCTTGTATCAGATTTAAGACACAGGTAAGTGAAAATCAACAGTAATCCTAGCAAGATTATTGAGGATTCAAGTCAGGATTCAAAAATACATTTGATCTTAGGGTGTCAGATCCTGGGATAGATACAATCTTGGCTAGGATTTGGATTTTGTGCCTCGTGCCTACTAGCCACACTAAAACACTGGACACTGCCACTCTTTAAAAGTTTTTAGAGTCCACATTAGAAGTTTAGAGGGTGGAGTAACTCGCAGGATTCTCAGCCTGGAGACTGGTTTATGTCCCATTTGGGGGCCATTGCATTTGTTCTCACTTGCATTCTAGCTTCATTTCCACACAACTGAAACTACTTGGATAGGCTTCAGAAAAGAATTTGGATTACAACGTGCCTAACCACAAAATTAAGCCTACACATTGAAAGATGACCCTTACCCAACTATGATGCCAAAGGGTCCTTTGGAAGATTTGTGAGTCCTGGTGCATCACAACAGGCTGCCATGTGCAAATCTTTGAGGTGCCACTTGGGTTGGCAGAACTACAGTATTTGATGCCCTAGAAATGAGAATGGGCTGGTTTTAACAGTGGCCCTGTATCATCACTCATTAAACCATCAAGTTGCTTTAAAGAACTTTGATCAGTTAAAAAAAAAAAAAAAAGAGCATGCTTCTCAGCCGGAAAAGGATGGAGCACCCACTGCAGGTCAGGGACAAGTTGCTGGAAGTGGAAGAGTTTAAGTATCTCAGAGTCTTGTCTACAACTGTGCTTGGGTGTGTGTGTGTGTGTGTGTGTGTGTGTGTGTGTGTGTGTGTGTGTGTGTGTGTGTGTGTGTGTGTGTGTGTGTGTGTGTGGAGGGAGGGGGGGGGGGCAATGGCTGCAGTGATGCAGATGCTATACTGGTCTGTTGTGGCGAAGAAAGACCTGAGTGTAAAAGGAAAGCTGTTGATTTACCAATTAATCCACGTCCCTACCCCCACCTGGTCACAAGCTTTGGGTAGTGACAGAAAGAACAAGATCATGGATACAAGTAGTGGAAATGAGCTTGCTCCAAAGAGTGGCTGGCCTCTTCCTTAGAGATAGGATGAAGAGTACAGTCATTTGAGAGGAGCTCAGAGTAGAGCCGCTACTCCTCCACATCGAAAGGAGCCAGTTGAGATGGTTCAGGCGTCTGACTAGGATGCCTCCTGAGCACCTCGTGGGTGCAGACCCAGGACATGCTGGAGAGATTATATCTTTCAGCTGGCCTGGGAATGCATCGGTGTTCCCCTGCATAAGCTGGAGGAGTTGACTGTGGAAAGGGAGGTCTGGGTTTCTCTGCTTAGACTGTTGCCCTCATGACCCAGGTGCAGATATGTGGAAGATGGATGGATGGATGGATGGATGGATGGATGGACCTGCTTGTCAAGACTTGACTTGGACATAGAGTATAAAGGTACTTTTTGAAGCTTTCAAACAAATGAAACATTCCTGTAGCTGTTACAGTCTGGAGCTGATGAACACCCATTCATTCTCCATGTGGGGCCAAACTTAAAATAATGAGTTATCCTTTCCAGCTACATTCAGGACCAGAGAATCTCAAGGCCATGCAGTGGGACTCTGGGTGAGGAATGGCTGCCTGGTCAAGCCTTCAGCACTACAAGAAAGAGCCAAATTAATCCCTTCACCCTCATTCTAGACATGCATTATCCTCCACTGTCATAAACTTGGCTGTGGACAAGATTTGCAGCCGCCTTCTGCTCTCTCTCTCCCATGGCTTTCTTTCTTAATTGTGTGCATGGCCAAGACCTTGACCAGAGCTTTTCTCATTTGAAGAATCTGAGATCTTCAGATTGATTGTCAGCACAGGCCAGTAATAACACAAACTCTTCACCCTTGGTTTACGGAAGGAAGACAAAACTATACTCCTGATGGCAGATTTGCAGGAAAGCCAAAGTAATTAGGTGATTTTCCACTGAATTAAGACCTTTGTTGTGGAGCAAATGCCGAACTGAAGTTAAGCAACCTGGGATTAACATAGAATCTACTGCTATTTGGCTGCCAAATTTATTCAGAATAATTTCTTTTCCAGAGATAGTCACAAAGACTCTTTCACATGGATAAGTGATAAACTGTTCAATCTTACAAACAGAAATTAAATTAAAAAAAAACTTGCACAAAGGGCTCTTAGATTACACTGTACTTTTAAACTAAACAATATGCCGTTATTTGAACAGAATACAGCAGATACTTTGTCTCAGAATGATTTCACTGTTTGTTGTTTTACTGTTTTATCCACAGCTGCAGCTACTACAGCACATACATCATATAATGGAAAGGCCGTGCTTTGCAACAATTTAGTTAGTGGGAAGCAGCAGCGGATGTGAGCCAAGGTTATAAACCGGAGGACATCATCCCTTCTGATAAAGCTCTGCTGTTGTGTGTCCTTGGTCAAGCCCTGCTCCAGCATCAAGGCTGTGATAGAGTACAGTGACCTAGGCTACTACTGTCATGGTTGAAACACTGCACCCAAGGAGCAGAGAGAGACTAAGAAAAGCAATCAGAGAAAAAGCTTAGAAGCTTTATTTCAGAAAGACAGTACTGTTTTGCAAAGAGTCATTAAACAGAAAGACAGCAGACACAGCCATTGCATTTTGGAATAGATTTTATTTCCGCCTTTTTATTCTGAACGGTTCAATGAAATTTCATTTTGGCTCAGAAATAATGAAAAGCGGGTGAGAGCTGGAACTGTGGAGGGAGGACAGGGAGACTGGCTTCTCGAGTGGCAGGTGATTTAAGTCTGAACCTCACCAGTCATGTACTCACTATAACGTAGATGGGGTTTATTTATTTTACTATAATCAGTTATATTTCATAATTACGATGACGGCAGTGAATTTAATTTTTGAATATTTGGATTTAATGATTGATTACAGCAGGGAGCAGTCTGTAATGGATTAGATTTAGGAGACATCCTTTCAACCCAAACACTGCTGGAAGACTCCAGCTCAGGTGTTATAAGCCAGGAGCTAAAATAAAACAGACAGACCTTTATCAACAATGAGACAACAGCACGCTCTCAATGCCTGATTTGGTGCCATTAAGTAATGTTTCCCGGCAAAGAAAAAACTTCCCCTAAGGCAGAGCGTTCTGCTGCAATTTGGCTGATTAGATGATCTAAGCTGGTATTTATGGGGGATTTTGTTTGATCTGTTGGCTTCTATACATAAGGATGGTGGGGAAAGGAGGGAGGAGAGTAGAGGAGAAAAGACATCCATGTCTGCAAAGAAAGTGCACAAACGAAGATGAATAAATTAAAGGAAGAGGTAGCTGGTAATACCAGACATCAAGTGAAGGAGAATGAGAGATGGTAAGAGGATGAAACAAGTGAAAAGACAACGTGAGTAGGAAGAAAGTCCAACAGGAAGAGCAATGAAGGTGAGGTAGGTAGAAGAACACAGACTTCATTACAAGTCAGGACAGCTGCAGCTCCTGTTACTGTTTTACCATGTGTCTGATTGCACGTTTATACAGACACACTACACCCCCGTCTTCTCCAAATCTGCGTCCCTCACTGACCCTGCTTCACCTTCTCCTTATACCTTTTCCCGTCTCGCTTACCTCAGTTCCTGAACTTTTTGACTTCCACTTCTATTCTGTTATAGCAGGACTGAATCCAGGATATCGATATGATGTTACGATTCATTAGCAGTCCGACATCTTTCCTTTTTCCAGCTCTGCTTTCCTGTGGATAGGACATATTTCCATACCTCCCGCTCTGGGAGACCACTAGCTCTGGTGGTCTCATCAGTGTGTGTCAACTCCGCACAACCACCTCCCTGCCTGGACTAGTCCAAGTAAAACCACAACCTTTTTATCACAGAGCCATGCTGTGCTTTGCACCCCTAGTCCCTCTAGACAGCATTTTGTTTCCACCTTCACAGCAGCAGAGACCTTGCATAAAACAGCATGCTGTTAAAAAGCCAGACATTTGATAAAAACATGCTTCTAATATTGCCCCTGCTAGCCATTTATGACATATAAATAAGCTGCAAAACACCATTAATTAAACATGGAGTTTACAGCAGCAGCCCAATTCTGCTGCAGGGTAATAAGTTTAAGGGAAGGAGGCTGTTAAAACAGTGCCACCAACAGAGAAGACCCAAGACACAAAGGGGGCCCACACAGGCTGTGAGCTGTCTCTCTGTCTGCCCCAAGGACAGTCAATCCCATCTCTAAGCAGGACTGCTTGCATGCATTCCAGACAGGGATGCATTTATTTCACTGCTGGGGCAACTAACTCAGCAATGGCAATGAGCAAGTAAAATTCATTATCTACTCATCACTGCTTTACTATATCACATAGGGTGTGATTTAATAAACCACATATGCCTCATTGTATTTGATAAAAATGTGATTAACACAGCTAGGGTTACTAGAAGGCTTTTCAGACGTGTACTGAACCTTTCTAGTCATGATCCAAGAAGGTGCAAATGTCTGACATTAAACAGGCTTCAGTCAGCTCACAGCTCCATTTCCCTGCTGCAAAGTCTTTGTCATTTTTGAATGAAAATGTAATTCATAGCTATCAATTGTTCACCCTGTGTCCCGCGTGCTCTACTCGGGCAGCACCCTTACATATACCACATGAGTATTTGTCGTAATGAGAATGAAGGATTTTCCAAGGTTCATGTGTAAAAACATCTTAAGACAGCACACAGGAGAGCTAAGCAAAATTCAGAGTGACAGACTGGATTAGTATGTGTAATGTAATTACTGAATTTGGATTTGTAATGCCTTACATTTTTCCATCTACCAATGCCACCTCCCACTCTCTCGCCCTCTTTCTCACACACACACCTACTACTGAAAAAAGAAACATCTGCACTGCGACTCATCTGGTTTGCAGGTTTGTCAGATTGTTGAGGGACAGAACACTTATCTGTCCTCCACATCTAAAGCTCGGTTAGCAGTGAGAGCCTGTTCATGTCCAAAATAACTTCCAACAGGGCCGGGGTTAGAAGAGAAAGGATACCAGCCTGGCCACAGCTAATCATCATGTGATGAATCATTTGAGTCAAAGCCCTTAGCTGTGGGTAAAGGATCGCAGATTGCGGCTCTCATCTCTTAAGGCTCCGGCATCTTTTTGATTTATGTGTTCTGAGTACAGACTTAGCTCTTTGATCTACTGTGCCCTGTTTCCAAAATCCATATGTGGACTTGAGATGGACAGAAGCAAATAAAATAATACAGTTTTGCAGATTCAAATACAGTACCGTGCAAAAGTGTTGAGCCACCCCTCGGTTCTTTATATTTTTCTAGGAAAATGGGGAATAGGAACAGCAATTCATTGAAGCATGTGCAAACATAAATGGAAATACAGTATTTAAGACAAAAATAGAGTCAATTCTAATGAGCTTAAAAGTTAATATTTGTTATGACCACCTTTATTCTTCAACACAGCCTGAACTCTCTTAGGGAGGCTTATCATTTCTTTAAGCAGTCTTCAGGAATAGTTCTCGAGGCTTCTTGAAGGATATTCAAAGATCTTCTTTGGATGTTTCTGCCTTTTGTTCTGCTGTCTGTCAGGATGATCCCACGCTGCAGCGTGGGCCTCAGGGGAGGCCAGTTCATGACTGATAGTGTTCCAGTGTGTTTTTCTATCCAGGTATGTTTTTACTGCACTGACAGTGAGTGATCATTGTTATGCTGAAAAAAGAAGACGTTGCCAATCGAATGCTTTCCAGATGGTACTGCATGGGGGATCAAAACCTGACGGTACTTTTCTGCATTCATAATTCCATCAATTTTGACAAGATCCCCAACACCACTGTCTGAAACTCAGCCCCAAACCATGACAGACCCTCCACCGTGGTTAACAGATTGCTGTGGATGCTTACTGTTGAACCTCTGACCTCATCCATTCATTCATTTGAACTGAAAATTTCATATTTAGTCATCATTCCAAATGACCTTTTGCCATTGATTTTCAGTCCAGTTTTTGTGCCTTCTTTGCAGCCACTCTTCTGCTGAGACCACTTCTGATGAGACTTTGATGAACAGCGATGGGTTAACAGAAGAGCCAGACACATCTCTCAGGTCCTAGGTCAGGTGTTTGCTGATTTTTTCCCTACTTCTTAAGAACATGACTTTGAGATGTTTTTCATTTGCTGTAGGAACATTTTTAGGCCTGCCACTTCTTCTTTTATCCTCCACTTGTACAGTTTCCTCAAATTTTTTAAGTACACTATATACACCATGCCGAGATATGCAAGTTTTTGGATAATAGGTCTTTGGGAATCACCTTTTTGGTGCAATATTACTCTTTAATACCTGTCAAACTGTGTTATCTGTGGCAATTTCCATATATTCAACTAAAAAAAAATTGCTACTAGTAACAAAGTGCATGAAGATACAATTTAAAATTGGTTCTTAAGTTGTTTGTGTGTAGACACAACACTGGCTCATCCCTTGAGGTAGGCGCCTTTCTTATGCTTGAATGATTCATAGCTCAGTGTTGAGTGGGCTGAAACTGAGTGAAAAATCAGCCAATGTCCAAAGAAAAACTTTAAAATACTTTGAGAAAGCCTGAAGAACTATTGCTCAAGACCACTTTTAAAAAATGGCAAGAAAGTCTGGCTTCTTGGAAGCAAAATGTAAAGGCTTCTGCACAGTGCTGTAATTAAAAAAACACAAAGCACAAACTGAGAAACTTAAAATGTGTTTATGAGTTTTTAAATGGTCAGAGAATCATCAGCCCAAATCCATCTCTCAGCAAAACTTTGAATGAGAAAAACAGTAATGGTAGATCATGCATTAAACAGGAAGTGGGGAGTCCAATAATGCAGGAATTTTACATTTGTCTTTTTATTCTTTTTTCTTCTGACATATCAGGCCTATGTCCTCAGACAGTTTGGTATAATATCACCTTTTGTACCAAGTAAAATGATGTTTGATTCACATTATTCCCACATAAAGACTTACTGTGATAGTACAAAACACTGATTGAGGCATCTCTGTTCTGCAACACTCACCTTTCCATTAGTTCTTTCATAATAAATTTCCCCCAGTAGATGCTATGTTCACCAGGAAATGATGGAGTCAAACTCTGTCCGTGCCATTTCAAATGCACTTTTCTCTGTTAATGATTCAGGGACACTGTGCCACATGTACACTTAACCATTAATTCATAAGTGAGGTAATGTAGCATGACAAGGTAAATAGCTAGTCAACACATGCTTACGCAAACCAATGGCTTACGAAGCTTCAGCTACAAACCAGTCGTTGCTGCCATGCCTCTAGTATGCACCAGCTGCAAGATGGTAGCAGTGACAGAACTGAAATCTGCGAACCACTAAGTGGTAAGGTGATGCTGTGCCGCTAGCTGAAATGGAAACTGTGTGCAGGGTAAACATTTACACAGGCTTGATGAAACTTCGAGCATCCGGCACACTGCCTGAGCAATATATTCCAATCACATGCTCCACGCCTGCATGCTCCCACATGCTGTGTGCTGACACCCACTTTGGCTCAGTGTACCCCATTTATTTAACTGCAAATGGAGCAAAACCGTTCAATTGTAGCTTTGGCCATACTTTGGCTGTGACAGCCTCCACAGTAAAACAAAATCTTGACTCTGCTGATTGCCTGAAGAGAAAAATGAAGCAAGATAGAGCTGAAGGCATGGAAGACTACTATCCAAACTTTAAATGCATGCTTGTGCACATGCATGGGGAAGGCTAAATTGTCATAATTGTTTAATTGCATGAAGGATTGAAGCTTGAAGCAATCTGGCAGCTGCTGACAGATGTGTATAGGCAGGTGGCAGATTGACAAAAACAACTTTGCAGCAACTTGTGAGCCATATTTATCACCTTTAGGCTTTTTGAAAGATCAATTAGATAGATAAGCTTCTTACAAACCAGCTCAGATTTGTCAGTTTATGTTAGCTTGTTGGTTAACTCTTCCCACTGATGAGAAAGGAGTAGAACAGAGAGAAAAAAAAGAGAACTGAATCTTTTTACTCTTATCCAACTGTTGATTTTTAAAGACAAAAAATAGGTTTAAACTAAAAAGACTTACTTTCCATCCGTGGCTTGATGTCATGAGTATGAGAAAAAGAAACATGTGCAAAGGTTGTGCCTTATTTGATGCTTTTCAACATGCAATGTCTGCTGTACCCTTTATGTGGGTTCCCACCATCATTTTCTGACCTCTGGAATACAGACCAAACCACACTAGTAGGTTTAATTAGGGACACAGAAAACTGGACAGCCACTTCACATCTTTCCTCCCTGAAGTAAGACTGCTAAACACATAATCATTGTTTAGAAACACCAATAAAGTCTTTGCTATCAAATTGAATGTTAAATAAGATCTATTGCCAGTTTTCCCCAAAGAGAAAATCTTACAGAACCTTGCACCAGCCAAAGCCCCTTTTTACTTTCATTTTTTGGTAAATTCACACTGACAGCCTTACTAGGTTGGATGCTATAACATTCTTGTATTACTTTCAACACAGCATGAAAGTATGAAATGAAAGCATTTGCATTAACCAGCTAGCACATAGAAGAACCTCACACCCCACACCCCAAAGAAACATCTAAGAAAAAGGTTCAGGCATCAATGGACTCCAAAAGACCTGCATAGGCTCTCTTTAATGAAGAAGAAGATGTGTCTATCCTGGAGCAGAGGGCATATGAAGACATGATTTAACTGAGCCAAACAGGCCACGCACACAGCAATGTGGAAGTGGAAACAGGAGGCTCAGAACAACTTCTTCTCAAGTTTTGAGTTTCTTCTTATTCCATTTGTGCTAATGCATCCCCTCTTTTACCCTCCATGGTCTATTTGCCTGTAAGCAATCAAAGCCTGCTCATTCATGACTGGTCAACAAAATTCGGATTACAGTGAAAATCAGAAAAGTTCCAGTTTGAAAAAATTTCTCTCTTGCCTACACTTTCTGCATGTTCATATGGACACTGTTTACAAAGATTGCCACAGCATCATCTCCAGACAATCCAGTGCACTCATGAGCAAATGGTAAACATGTCATTGTGAGTCACTGTCACTGTTGTGTGCATGTAAGCCATAATCAACAGTACAAGAATTGGCCCATATGTAAATGGCAGAATGCTGTCAAAATAGCAGGTTGGTGAAGCCAGCATTGCTACATATCTTGAAGCTTCAGTTGTAGTCTTTGTGATATATCTACAAGTCTCAAGTGGATTCAAAAAGTATTTTTTTAGGATACAGGCTTCAGCAGCTTACTGAAGCAGACATTAAATCAAAGAGTATCTTGATATTCTTGTTGGCCGCTGTTGAAAATATATTGCACTTCACTGTAGAGAGCATGAGAAATGTCTTTGTTCTGCATTCCGGACTATCTGATGATCTAGCACTGGTCCAAGCTTTTATTGGCAGGTAAGACATTGAAGAGCATGCAAATTGAAGCACATGGAAAACGGAAGTCTGGAAGAGCTAATCTGTCATAGAGCTATAGTACACTGAACAGTATATCAGTATATTATGAGGAACAGATTGCAAAGGTGTTCTAGTAGTGTCGTTGTAACCATAACTGTCATGCAAAGCTTGAGTCGATGAGTGTATCAGAGGAAATGGGATAAGTGGATTTGTCCTGGAGCGTGCACACGTGTGCATGTTTGGTTAGATGCATGAGTGTGCATGAGCTGTGTGTTTATACTTCTGTCTTTTGCCAGCTTGAACACAAATACATGGATATAAATGTTTACACTCTGATTAATGAGTAATAAAAAGGTAATTCATCTTTTTAAAAAAGCACCTTAAAGTTTATAGATTTTTCAATAATACTTAGAGTATGTATTTGTCACCTGAAAGCTCAGGAATACCTCAGTAAGTCTTGGTGGATGGAGCAGATTTACAGCACAGGTCCATGATGAAGGGGCTTTGGTATAACAGTATTAAACCTGGGTAGCAACAGAGAAAGAGGGGGGTGGGAGCAATCTGATATGGGGCTTCCTCTAATCAGCCAGAGGCTCCGCACTACCTCAGGCAAACAGGATGTATAAAGTCCTTAAAAAAAAATCACTCTATATATACAACTGGAAAAAGAAGAGGAAAAAGGTGAGGGGTGGGGGTGGGGGGTTAGACAGCCAGCGGCATCTAAATAAACACAAACCAGATGCAGAATATGTACAACATGTGTGTGAACAAGGCGCTGGAGTGTGCAGAGAAGTGCTTTCAGTAAAATGTTTACACTGCACAAGGGGTTGACAGGTCTGATGATATGGGCTGTGTGCATGTGTGTGTTTGTGAAGCTGAACTGGGTTGAGTTGCTTTTTTGAGCTAAGGTTAGAATTGGGTTAAGGCTAATGTTGGGGTAATACTTGTGGCATGCAGTTATGATGGTTAGGTGGTTGGGCAGCGCATAATGTTACGGCAGGCCTCTGAAATATAGAAATAAAAATGAGTGCTTAAGAAGCATGAAAGGAAACGGAAGCAGAAACAGGAGTAAATGAAATGCTGTGCCTCAGCTTGCGTACTTCCATATTTGAACTCACTGTTTTGAGTGTATAGGTGCAAACACACTGACGAGCGCAGCTGCCTGCAGTGGACTGTGACTATCTGGATGGTGTGCTCATCATGGTCAAAAGGTCAGCAGACATGGCAATGCCGGTGCAGGCTATCTAACCAACTGCAGCACAGGTTTCCTCAGGCACTGATGTGTTGTGCCTTTTTTAGTGTTTGCATGTTAAATTGATTTCTTCATTGCATAAGACTTTAGAAATAGATGTGTGATCGATGCCTCACAAACAGTCGCAAACTGCAGTAGCTAGATTAAAGGTTGTAGTTGTCATTTCTGGTTAAGTGTAACACTTACTGTGTTTGATCTGTGAGAACTACCCAGCTTAAAAAAAGAGTACAAAAGTTCCCAGTGTACATAGTATAGTTGTGAGGTATAATTATCTGTACTGAAACATTTTGCTCAAAACAAAGAGCATGGGAGAAACCAGTCTTAAGCTTCAAAATTTATTTGATTTATTTAACCTTTATTTGACCAGGAAGTCCCTTAAGATTAAAACCTCTTTTTCAAGGAAGACCTGGATCACTGTATATGATAAAAAAAACTCACTTTGACTGATTTTAAATTTTTATATTTCACTTACACTCATCAGCCACTTTATTACTTATATCTGTTCAAGTGCTCATGAACTCAAATATATAATCAAACACTCACATGGCTGCAACTCAGTGCATTTAAGTGACTGAACGTGACGTGGTTGTTGGTACCAGATGGGTATTTTAGAAACTGTTGATTTACTGGGATTTTCCTCCACGACCATCTGTAAGGTGAAGAGAAAATATCTGTGATGACAGTTCTTATGGATGTCAGTGGAAAATGGACAGATTGCTTTAAGTCGATAGAATCAGAATCAGAAGCCTTTATTGTCATCAAACAGAGGTGCTTGACGAAATTGTGAAGGCAACAGTATCTCAATCACTTGTTACAACCAAGGTATGAAGAAGAGCTTCTCTGAACAGACAACCTTGAAACAGATGGATCACAGCAGCAGAAGACCACATCAGGTGTCACTCTTGTCAGCTAAGAACAGGAAACTGAGGCCACAATTCACACAGGCTCACCAAAACTGGACAATCATGGACTGGAGAAACACTGCCTGGTCTGATGAGTCTAAACATTCAGATGGTAGAGTCAGAATTTGGTGTAAACAACATCCTTCCTTGCATCAACTGTTCAGGCTGCTGGTGTTGGTGTAATGGGTTGGGGGATATTTTTTCTTGGTCCACTTTGGACCCCTTGGTACCAACTGAGCATCACTGAATTACCACAGTCTAACTGAGAGTTGTTGGTTTATGACCATAGTGTGCCCATTTTCTGATGGGAGCTTCAAGCAGGATAACACACCATGTCACAAACCTCAATCCTTTCAAACTTGTTTCCTGAGCATGAGGATGAATTCACTGTATTCAAAAGGCCCTTACAGTCTCCAGATCTGCAGAGCACCTTTGGGATGTGGTGGAACTGGTGAGCTGCATCATGGATATGCAGTAACAAATTTGCAGGAACTTTGTGACACTATCATGTTAACTGGGTCAAAATGTTTCCAGCATCTTGTCCCATGAAGAAATAAGGTAGTTTTTAAGGCAAAAGGTAGTTCTAAAGGAACAATTCAGTAATGGCAAGGCATACCTAAAAAAGTGGCCAGTGAGCATACATTTTTGCATTCCAAACCTTGTGAAGCAATTTAATACACAAGTATACTTGTCCTACCCTAAACTGGTTTATACAAATGGATTAACAAAAAGATGCTTGAATGGTTCCATGGCAGCTAAAAAATAAACTATTTTCAGTGAAAAAGTTAAAAAAATAACTTGACCTTACTGCATTCTTTTTTGGCTATTTTATTGTACGGTCTTTACCCACAATACAAAGCGCCTTGAGGCGACAGTTTGTTGTGATTTGGCGCTATATAAATAAAATTGAATTGAATTGAATTGAACTAGTATGGGGGGAAAGAGTATCCAGTTTATTCTAATGTAAAAGCCTAATCCTGTCTGGCCTTTCATGTTTGACAAAAAACAAATCTGCTGAGAGATCTACTGCAGCAATGGAAGCAATCACAGAAATGGATGCAACTTCAGTCCTTGTTGTGGCTCTTGAAACTGGACCAGAGAAGATCTAAGCCTGGGTGACAGACAGATGATGCCACTTTTTCCTTTTCTTCCTTTTTCTGTTTTCTGTTTCCCAAAAGACTACCAGTGAATCTTCAGTTCTTGTGCTACTTAAGTGCAGTGTTGACATAGTAGACCATAAAATTGTGATCGAGAGGCTGCAGCACCGTATCTGGGATGGCTCTGCTGTGGTTTAGATTATATTCAGTTCAATTTTATTTATATACTGTAGCACCAAATCACAACAAACAGGCACCCCAAGGCTCTTTATATTGTAGGTAAAGACCCTACAATAATTACAGAGAAAACCCAACAGTCAAAACGACCCCCTATGAGCAGCACTTGGCGACAGTGGAAAGGAAAACCTCACTTTAACAGGAAGAAACCTCCATCAGAACCAGGCTCAGGGAGGGGGGGTCATCTGCTGAGGGGGGGAGAGAGACAGAGATTAATAATAACTAATGATTAAACGCAGAGTGGAGTATAAACAGAGTAAATAAGGTGAATGGAAAGAAACACTCAGCGCATTATGGGAACCCCCCAGCAGCCTAGGCCTATAGCAGCATAACTAAGGGAGGGTTCAGGGTCACCTGATCCAGCCCTAACTATAAGCTTGATCATAAAGACGTTTTAAGCCTAATCTTAAAAATAGAGAGGGTGTCTGTCTCCTGAATCCAAGCTGGAAGCTGGTTCCACAGAAGAGGGGCCTGAAAGCTGAAGGCTCTGCCTCCCATTCTACTCTTAAGTATCCTAGGAACCACAAGTAAGCCAGCAGTCTGAGAGTGAAGTGCTCTGTTGGGGTGATATGGTACTATTAGGTCTTTGAGATAAGATGGGGCCTGATTATTCAAGACCTTGCAGGTGAGGAGAAGGATTTTATATTCTATTCTAGATTTAACAGGGAGCCAATGAAGAGAAGCCAATATGGGAGAAATCTGCTCTCTCTTTCTAGTCCCTGTCAGTACTCTAGCTGCAGCATTTTGGATCAGCTGAAGGCTTTTCAGGGAGCTTTTAGGACAGCCTGATAATAATGAATTACAATAGTCCAGCCTAGAAGTAATAAATGCATGAATTAGCTTTTCAGCATCACTCTGAGAAAGGATGTTTCTAATTTTAGAAGTATTGCACAAATGCAAAAAAGCGGTCCTACATATTTGTTTAATATGTGCATTGAAGGACATATCCTGGTCAAAAATGACTCCAAGATTTCTCACAGTGTTACTGGAGGCCAGAGTAATGCCATCCAGAGTAAGTATCTGGTTAGACACCATGTTTCTAAGATTTGTGGGGCCGAGTACAAGAACTTCAGTTTGATCTGAATTTAGAAGCAGGAAATTAGAGGTCATCCAGGCCTTAATGTCTTTAAGACATTCCTGCAGTTTAACTAATTGATGTGTGTCATCTGGCTTCATTGATAGGTAAAGCTGAGTATCATCTGCATAACAATGAAAATTGATGCAATGCTTTCTAATAATACTGCCTAAGGGAAGCATGTATAATGTAAATAAAATTGGTCCTAGCACAGAACCCTGTGGAACTCCATAATTAACCTTAGTGTGTGAAGAAGACTCCCCATTTACATGAACAAATTGGAGTCTATGAGATAAATATGATTCAAACCACTGCAGTGCAGTACCTTTAATACCTATAGTATGCTCTAATCTCTGTAATAATCATTTGCACACATTCACACGCTGAGGAATACATCGGGAGCAACTCAGGATTCAATGTCTTGCCCATGGATACTTTGGAATGCAGACTGGAGCAGCCAGGAATCAAACCACCAACCATTCTGACTAGTAGATGACCTGCTCTACCTCCTGAGCCACAGCCACCCCAAAATTATATCCTGGCAAACCCACGCCCCCAAACAGACCGGAGCCTTAATCCCACACCTTAGACTGCTCAGCCGTGCTACTGCTGACTTAGCCTGACTACATCTTATTCTTTTAACTTCTAGAATTTTATGCTAATTTCATTCATCATGATATAATCACATTATATGTTATTCTTTTGACGTTGCACTGGAGTCTTGCGTGACCTATTTTAATTAAATTGTTTTTATAATTTTGTAGTTTGTTCTTTTATTCTGTATTTCTGGGGAACACTTTGTAACATTGGTTTTGATAAGTGATATGCAAATAAACTGTATTATTATTATTATTAGTAGTAGTAGTAGTAGTACTAGTAGTAGTAGTAGTATTAAATAAAGCAGCTGTGCAAATGTCTCTGTGTTAGCCCTGCGATAAGATTGGTGACCTGTCCAGGTTGTACCCTTCCACTCGCCCTGTGACAGGTGGCATAAGCTCCAGCCCAAATATAACCCTGAATTGGATAAGCGGATGAAAATGGATGGAAAGCAATTAATAATGTCACTGTAAAAGTAATAAATACTGAGGTGTTAGGGACAAATCTCCTGATGAGTGCTGCAACAACTGAGTAAAAATGACAGAGTTACTTGCAGTATTGTGAGCGGAGGGTGTGGTGTGTATGTTTTGTGGCACATGTGATCTACCAACCAGTAAGCCAAGCAATATGCTGGCCCCACCCTTTACCCTTCCTGAGAGGCCCGTGGTAATGGCCCTCAAAAGTGTTTGAAATAGTTGGAAGGATGACACACGCAAGCAAAAGAATGGCAAAGCCAAAGCAGCATGAAATAAACTGGCTTCAAGGAGAGACAGAGACCAGAGAGCAATTTGTTTCCCCTTCTGTGAATTACAGGCCGGAGCCAGCCGCTGTCTCTAAATGGGAACCAGCTCGGTTCTGCCCAGACACCACTATTTGGGCATAGTAAGTGTTCTGAGTAGAGAAAAACACCATCCAAAACCTCATGTCTCCTACGGGCTATGAAGCCTGACTGAAAATTCTTGGGTGTTCCTTTTAAAACAATCTTTGAAAAGGCTTACATAAGTGTACAGTGGAAATATCTAATATGGTGTCAGACCTCTTTGGCGTCTGCTTTGTTTTATCAGTATCGTGTTTGTATAATAAGCCACGTGTAATCCCAGGGTACTTTTGCTCTGTCAGACCAAAAGAGGCATAGAGATACTTTTTCCTGGCCATTTTTGTTTAGCATAAAATTCTGAAGATGAATTATTCTTTTCTCTCCATGAATACACATGAATGAAAATCATCTCCTCACATGAGAGAAGTACATTCCACTGTGGCAAATAAACTCAAGGACTTAATGCAGAACTGTCCAGTTAAATCCTTTCATTAGCTGAGACTTCTTTCTCCAGATATTTTCTAACACAGTGAGTCGCACGGAAAGCCACGTGAATATGAGAAAGTGTGCATTAGTGAGTTTTCACCATTAGCATAATGGCTACAGCACAATTTCAATGCACAGTAAGTATGCCCATTCCATTCATTTTTGCCTCATTCACATAACGTAATCTAATAAAAGACAAAGCTAATTTAACCGCTGGTCTCCATTTAGCTTCAAGTTCTGCTGTTCAAAATCACACAAAAGTTCTTATAAGGGAACCTGAAAAAAATACAATAACTTGACATGATGTCAGAAACTAAAAAAATGTCTTCCTTAGGCAAAGCTGCCCATGACTTAGAAGGGATGTAGTTAAGGGGCTGTGTCAGGGTGCACAGCAAAAATGTAACCAGTGTTACAAGGTAGTTTCCCTAGATAAACGGACTAGTTCTTATACAGCTGAGCACTATATACAACACATTTGCATTTACCCATTAACACCAGCACTTCCTCCTACAGCTAAGTGCTCTCTGTCTAACATTCACACTCTGATGGCTGCATCAGGGAGCAACTTGGGGTTCAGGATTTTGCCCAAGGATACTTTGGCGTGCAGACTGGAGCAGTCAGGACTCGATCCACCGAACCTCCTGATTGGTAGATGACCTGCTCTACCTCCTGAGCCACAGCCGCCCCCAGCCTAAACAAAATCTGAGGAACTTCTATCGCACATTATTTGATTTTATTTGTGGCTGTTGTAGGCTCTCTGTGTGTGTGTGTGTGTGTGTGTGTGTGTGCGTGTGTGTGTGTGCGTGTGTGTGTGTGTGTGTGTGTGTGTGTGTGTGTGTGTGTGTGTGTGTGTGTGTGAGAGAGAGAGATAGGGACAGTCTGAGCAAGTGTCTAAAAATATTTAATAAGAAATACATATCAAAAGTGCTCATCTGCAAAATTTTTAATTGCCAAATACTGTATACTGTATATAATCTGTCTTTTGTCCTACCAATGGACTCCAACTCTACTGTCTTGCTGCTGTCAGTCCTAGTTCTGCTCTGCAGCCTCAGTGAGCTTGGCATAGCAGCAGGTGGCCTCCAGAGCGCTCTAGAGCAGAACTAGGACTATGGTCAGCAGCTGCAGTCTAAGACAGTAGACTGGATTCCATCCAGAAATGGACGAGAGAATAAATGGGGAGGCAGTTAGATATCAAGGACCAAAACAGGAAAAGATGACACGAGAGGGCCAGAGGCTACCTGGTCAGCAATGACTGAACTTATAAAGTAAGAGCAGGGAGAATGTTCACCAGTAAACTGATCATGAACGACATCTTGGTGAATTAGGTCTTAATCACTAATACATCACTGTTCCAAATACAGGCTGGGTAAAAAACTCACTTGTATTATAAACTGCTTTTTTTTTTTCAAAGAAATATACACCACAAGTGCAAAGCCTCACTATTCAAACATTTTAAAATCCAATACCACAGCAACAATAGCAATGGTTCCTTATTTTGCAATGAAATGCACACACAGTAGATGGTAGATTATCTTTTCTCTATTTTATAAAGACGCCTCTTGAATCACTATGTCCTGTAAGCTGTTTTCATCATACAAGTTTAATGAACAATGAGGTTTTGCGGAGTTTTAGACTGTCTCAAAGTCAATTCTATTAAATTTGAATTCATGCAAGGATGGCAAATGCAAACGTTCATTAGATGAAAGAACAGTATGATTTTGATACATGTTATACACTCTGTTGTGTCATTTCCCACATGCATGATAAAATGTGTTTGCCTTGCCTATTGGCATATGAGTATTAGATGAGTCATCGCCTGGACTGACCCACTAAACTGCAGTTCTGCTGAGTGAGCAAATCAGTCAAAGGTTCTGAAAACACATAAAAATCACTCAGTAAAGTTTGATCAAATGCACAGAAACCCATGACGAGTGATTTTGTCTAGAAAAACAATATGACCTTGGTAGAAAAAAATAAACAGATGTAATTAAACATATACACACACATACGTGTGTGTGTGTGGGTGTGTGTGTGTGTGGGTGTGTGGTGCAGTCTTTGGTCACTGATGTCAACAAGCACAAACCACAGCATCAATTCAAATATATTAAAATGATTCTCTGCAGGCTTTTCTTTCATCTGTGTCTTTATTCCCCTGCCAGCATCTCTACTTTCTACTTTAGGCTGTGCCATACACTATTTCAACCAACGACAGCCAGTTGGTTCAGTTTTCTACTCACATCATGTGCCCCCCCTATGGCCACTTAGCTCATCTTGTCCTGTGGAAAAAGATACTTATTCAGATGGATTAATCACCAGAGGGGTCCACTTTGAAGAAGTGCACAGAGACAAAATGAAGAGGGTAGAAAGACGATTGGAGGAAAGTAGATGTGAGGGGAAGAGATGCTATGTTGTAGCCAAGGCAGCAGGGAGGATTTCAATAGCAAGCTCTTGGCACAACTACATGGCTTAAGATTCCTGGCATTGCCTACGTGTCTTCAGGGGGCCGTCTTTGCGTGCCCAACATGTTAAGGTGGGCCAAGACCCCTCAGAATTCAGCCCATATGCTCCCCCCCATTCCCTACCCAACAGCATCCTGTGCCTCAGCCAAAGCACACAATCTGTCCCGATTACCAACCTACCCCTTCATCTTTGATACTGGCCTCATCTAAAATATGTATGCATCTGTCTGTCCCTGCACTCCAAATCACACAGACCCCAAGTGTCTTTGCCTCTGAAAAATTTCAGCAAATGCACCCAGGTGCTTTCAGACGGCCGTGATGGGGGATCAACAAAGTCACCTTGTGGTGTTGCATTTTTAAAAAATATGGTTTATAAAAAAGAAAAATATCATTACAGAGCTTTTAAAGGACACTAGCACATTCTAAACAGTCTTTCCATGCCCTTGGCTTTCAAATAAGGTTTCTATGTTGGCTAGCTTTGCATCCATCAATCAGCAGGAGTGTGACATCAGAGCCCTTCCCCACCCTTGGCCACGCTGTTCTTTCCCACACCAAAGCCAGGATGGGGCAGACTTTAACTGCTGTTTTTATGCTGCTTACCAGCTATGCTGGACATTCCTGGCTTGGTGATAGGTTAAGTGCAGCTGCAGATGACCCAGTCCACAGCATGCTTCTCATGGCTTTTTATTCAGCCGGAGTGCCCTACTAATGGCTGCCACATGTTACCAGGAAGAGCCAGACCCACACTGCAGTGGACACATGGTGGACACACGCCATACATAGTTAAATGTGCATTATCTTTATAATATGTGTATTGGGCCATTCAAGCCAGTCACTGTTTCATTAAAATGGAAAGAGACAAAAATATTGATGAGACTTCTCAAGAACCCAAGGTGAAGTCTTTAAATTCAAGAATAACATTTATTATTGGCATCAACTCGGCATTTGATAATCACATACATTCAAACCAACCAGCATAGGCTGCGTGTTTAGTTTTAAGACAGCAAGGTGCACAAAAGTAGAAACACAAAGACTTAAAAAATCAGAACTTACACAAGTAATAGATAATAAATGTCTTTATTGATTCCAATTCAAAGCAATATATAAGAAAACTCACCACCTAAGAAACTCTGGTGACATGTTTTTTCACAGTTAAATTCTATTGCAGTGCACATTTCAGTGTGACAAAGTAATACAAAAGCAAAGTATGACAAATAGACCTCGTCAAAAAAAGCTAATACCCGCTCTCTGCTCGAGTCTGCAAACTTGTTTACCTCTGCTGAACATAGCAACGCAAGAAATGTTTGTCCTGCTTTGGAGATGATAATAGTGGCATAACTGACTCCAAGGACAACAAACAGCCAGACAAAAGAAAGTTCAAATGGGCTAATGAGTAACTGCAAGTCAAACATATGTGAAACACACAGGCCTGGGCAGAGCAGTGTGTCATGTTTTTGAGCTTGAACGCAGCCACCCGGTCCCGGCTCTTTACGTGTGCCATGTTGACATACTTCCTGCTTTTACATGCTTTTATTGGGCGCTGAGTGGCCATCAATCACAGACCCTGTTAGAACAGCCCATGAGCCCAAGTGATGGTTTCTAACAAGAAGACACCCACAGACATGCACATTACAAACAGGCAGGCCCATAGATGAGCGCACAAACATATGAAGAAACTGGCACAGCAATAAACACACGCAAAAAGATATATGAAAAAAATGGGCAAGTCCTACGGATATACAAGGATTTCTGCTTATCAGATATCATCTGATAAGTCAGAGTGGTATAAAGTGGTACAGACTCAACAACTAAAACAACAAGCATTTTTATTTTTCATGTCTTGAAGTAGTACAATAATCAGGCTGTAAAAAGTAAGCAAAGACTGTAATTCATAGAAGCTCCTTTAGAAGTGAAAGCCTCCATTAGATGTTTTCTCAATGATAACGAGGATGTTCGTGCCTACGCAACTGTTTCAGTGAGCAGAACAGCAACAACATCTCCAGTGTGTTACAGTCAGTACTCTAACTATATATTTGCATTACATAACCTCCTATTTTTCCCAAAAAGTTACACTTTTGTCTCGACTGTACGAAGAACACCAGCCAACAAGTGTTTTGACAGACCCAGTGAGTGGAGGGGCAGTGGTTTTCTTTATTACTGATATCCTTCCATTAACACTTCACAGTTTCTTATTGTGAGCAAGCAATAAACACAGATTTATACAAGCTGTAGAAACACCTGCAGGTGTTTTGTTCTTTTTTCACCTCTTAGATTTGTACTTTGTGCTCTACATGTGATCTTTAAGAGGAAGTAGCAAAGAGCAGCAGCATCTGATCTTCATCTGACAGCTTGTCTTATTGTGGATTAATGAACTCCTACTGGGTCAGATCAGAAATGCTTTTGCAGGCTATAAAGCTTCTTCTAAGGTCACACTGTAACACAGAGCAGACTTTATCAGTAACCACTTTTTGTATTATTAATTTACTCAGATAATCTTTGTCTATGATTGTGTTTTAACAGAAGATCAGACCACATTTTATCAGACGTCAATCGTCATAGCATCCCAAAGGTTTATACATATTCATCTGTTGAATTATATTGCGTGTGCCTAAATTACATGCATTTTGATACAGAAAATAAAAATGGGTAAAATACATGCCAAAGGAAAAATACCTGTGATTTAACCAGAATCACTGAAGTGACAGGTTCAGACTGAATTCTCCCCCTCAGTGAGACATAATTAGTCCTGACACAAGTAGACAAAACTGCATCGTTCCTGGCCACCCAGAGAAATTCCCAAACTTTTGAATCTTTTTAGGGAAAAACAGAAAATGAGCCGTCTGCGCTAACGCTGGAGTGTAGAGCGACTGTCAGTCAGTCTGACATCAGCAATGACCGAACTTCTTATGGCCCAAAAATTATGAAAGTTTTCTTCTTCTTCTTTTTTTTTCTTCATAACTACTAAACCGTTATCCAGTGAAATATTTAATATTGAATTGTCAATTAATCTTTTATTCTCTGCCACCTGAGAAAACCACAAATCTTCAGTTCTATCCATCTGGCCTAGTTTGTGAGATGCATAAAGACCTGTGATATACAGCACCATTCATCACTCCCCCCATATTTTTAACAGTCAGCAGTAATATCTTAATATCCACTGATTGGATGACCTTTTTAAGGTGAGGTGCTACCTTAAGGTCACTTCTCTGTACATGCACGTGCGTGTGTGTATGAACCCTCCTTCCAAGAGTGTTGCTCTGAACATAACTTAGTTAAAGATCCCCGAGATAAAAAAATAAAAGTTGGAGATTGTCCAAAAAAATCCTGCACTGGTTTCAGGAGTCACACCACATCAATTCAGAGCTGATACCTCACAGCTCATTTACCTCCACACTCATTTATCATTCAAGAAATAGAAGACAGTCAGTGAGGCACAGGCACGATACTAACCCACAAATGGACACCCTTTGGCATTGAAGGCATCAAAATATATTCTTTTTCCCTCACACTGTCACCCGTCCATAGCCTGACCCTGAACAGTGATACTGAAAACACAGTCATGTAAGAAACCGAGCATTTGTGTGGAAAGATTTTCAGTCTGCTAAACCTCCTGAAAATGAAAACACATTCACAACTGTGGAAGGGATATTTTCTAAAAAAGAAACAGAAGTTTGTTCATACTTATTGGCACAGTAGGCCACAGGAAACAGAAACAGAGAAGTTCACATTCCCATTTGGAATTCACCCCAAAGCCCAAAGCCCATATGCATCCTTTATATTCTCCAGCCATTAAAAGTCAGACTGGGAAATAAAATCCAGAAGTAGTTTTTGGGGTGGAATTTGAGAGCAAAGCTGGGAAAAAAAAGTTCCATTCTGATCATTTTTTCCCTCCTGCAACAGGAAAATCAAATCTTTATCACACTTTGATAGAAAAACGCACACATGCACAGCGTTGTAGGATGGTGGTGAAGACCTCAGGGAGCTCCTCCATTTCAACCTGTGCAGACTGATGAGGAACAATACAAATGTGTCCAGAGCAAGTATGTGCAAATATATCTCAGACTCAGTACATTCTGGATATCAGATGACATTTTCAATGAAACACAGTAAAAATAAAGTGATTTTCCAGGACAAAAGTAAAAAAATACTTGCTGCTTTCTGGCACGATCATCTGTGGCAAACTCGATACTCAAACAGGTTGAAGTAAATCCATGAATTGTCTGCAAATACCATTTTCCTCAGCTAGAATTCATGGCTATATAGCACATTAGTGAAATATCTCCACTGGGATAGATCAAAAGTAACCCATAAACATTATGGCTCATATTAAGTGCAAGGTGCATGAAATTCTCTCTTTTTTCACTCAGTCCACCCATGGTCAGTGTTACTATGCTTAGAAGTTACACTTGCAGTGTATTCTGTGTGTGTGTGTGTGTGTGTGTGTGTGTGTGTGTGTGTGCGTGTGTGTGTACGTGTGTGTGTGTGTGTGTGTGTGTGTGTGTGTGCGTGTGTGTGTGTGTGTGTGTGTGTGTGTGTGTGTGTGTCAAGGGGAGAAAGGGCTCCTTGGACCCTTTTCACGGCCTTCCTGATTCTCCCTCTGGAGGCCATATATCACTGGCACTGCACTGTAACTCAAGAGATGATCCAACTGCATTACATCCTGGCCACCCAGCACAAATACCCCCTTTTATGATGGAAATGGAAGAAAGGAAAAGAATGATCAAGCTGCCATTGGGTTTTAGAGCATGCAGCGCCTTTGATACAGGCCAGTCGACTGTAGCACAGACTGAAAGATCCCATTTTGCTCTAAGGAGAAAATAATGCAAACCAGCCACAGAAAGAAGGGAAGGATGGGAGTTTGCATAAGTGTAAGAGATCTGCCACAGTGGAGAGACCTTTCCATGCTTTAGTGTGATGAAGACATGGAGATGTGGCATGGAATCTGGCAAGCATCAGTGATGACGTGCAGCCACTGGAGTGGATGGCACATAATTAATCTCTATTAGCTCCTGTTCACCTCTCCTTTGAACTGTCACTCGACTGAATGGAGCACGTGCATATGTTGTGAGAGTGCTGTGGTTCTGTTTATATATTATCTACTGTGTGTGTGTGTGTGTGTGTGTGTGTGTGTGTGTGTGTGTGTGTGTGTGTGTGTCTGTGTGTGTGTGTGTGTGTGTGTGTGTGTGTGTGTGTGTGTGTGTGTGTGTGTGTGTGTGTGTGTGTGTGTGACTGCTAGCAGCCATTTGACTCTAATTACAAAATTAATATATCTTCCATAGAAGAAAAATACTGTTTGGGACTTTCTGTTTGTCTCAGCTGCCTCAATTATATTTTGGAATATAAACTGTTTTCATAACACAATAAATATTCAGTATAATAAATATATGAATGAATTTACTGAAAAAAAACGATGGAAGTGCATAAATCACTCGCTCAAACTTTGAAATCTGCTTTTGTTTATGCCGGTGCTTTATACTGTGTTAAATTACAGATACCGATAGATAGATAGATAGATAGATAGATAGATAGATAGATAGATAGATAGATAGATAGATAGATAGATAGATAGATAGATAGATAGATAGCTCTCCACTAGCTGCAGTCTAGGACACTTAGGCTTATCCAAGTTTTCTCAGAGTAAAACTCAAGCCTGAAATGCATCCTAATCCTTCTGTTGGATCTGTATCAAGAGCGAATGATGGTCCCTGTGAACCCTAATGGCTTCTTTTCCCCCAGGAGCCAGTGAACAGGAGCCTAATGATCTCTGAGACCAGATGAGACACATCAGGCTCAGACCTCCTCCTTTAGCTCACGCAAATGCTCACATCAGCATGCACATCAGCAAAACACCCAATCAGAAGCATGTGCACATGAGAATACCACAGAAAACTGCATTTAAGTACTTAGATAGAGTATTTAGATGCTGATATTTTACATATAAACTTAAGTTTAAGTTATAATGTATAATTCAACTTACACATGACCATCTGCTGGCCGGTGGTTCTGTTCGATATCTGAAGCTGTCAGGGATTTTTAGGGGTGCAGTGGGTAGTGCCTCATCTCCAGACATCTACTGTGAGACTGCTCATCCAATTCCCTGACTGTCACTCCATTCATCATCCTACTGCACACCACACAGCTCTGCTTAGCTGCATTCTTCAGTTACAATAAAGCTTTCATACTCATCCTCTGATGACTAAGCCAGACATCAGAACAGACAGTAGCTTCTCAGTTGTCCCAGAGATGGATACCTTATCCTGTACGCATCTGCCAATCCATACATATATGTGTGAATAAGTTATATAAATAGGTTTTATCTATGAAACTAAAACTACTGTGAACAGGTTTTACTCATTCGACGCTTCGCCCAGTGAGCGAGCGTTTTTGATCGTCTGCCTAGAAGAAAGAAAAGCATATACATGGAGGTTATTTGGATTCTGAACTCAGAAAATCTCAGACAAACAATTAAACTCAATCCTTTTTTATTTATAAACCATCAAATCACAACAGCATTTGCCTGAAGGCTTACAAGGCCTGGATATTTGGAGGAGGTAAAAGGTGAATGCGTCTGTGTTTACCAAATGAGTAATTTTCAGTGTTGTTGTAACACACAACAATTAAACAGCTGGCATTGGACAAAGGTCGTGCTATTGCTCAGTCAATCCACCCATCAATAACATCCATCTCAAATCTGATGGCTAACTGAGCTACAGACTGCTGCCACGTGAAGGAGAGAAGGAACCATCGTGTCTGCCACAGACAGGGATGATGTCGTTTACGGTCGAAGTGCCGAGAACATAGGTGTACGATACGGGAATGCATTAAGTATGTTATGAAGATGAATATCAGACTAATAACTGCCATTGATCTGAAACACACAACCCTATAAAATAGAAAACTTAGTAGTCAAACAACTTCTTTGTTGTAAAAATCCGTCTTCTAAAAATGATTATAAAAGCATTATGATGACAGCGTATGAAAGAAAAGCCTTTCTAAGAAATGCCTGCTGTGGCGCTCTGTTTTTTTCACACAGTAATGGAGAAGGAAGCTAAATCCCTTACCTGTCACATTTAGGCTCCTCAACGATCTGAGAATGTGTTTTTCAGAAGGTTAATCAAAGCCACCGAAGCACCGAGCCTCCTGCAGACAAAGCCAAACAAGAAGATGATTTACAGATACCCCACAGTTCAGGTGAAGTTTCACATGAGGGAGAGTAAAGAGCCTCGAGAGGAGATCATTTCTCTCAGCGCCGATCCACAGATTAGACAAAGACGACTGGTTTTGAAGCCGTACACTCTCAGGCCTCTTTCCTCAGCACCAGCTCGACGGGACAGTCTTCAGAGAAATGCCTGTGTTGGATCACTGAAAAGCAAATCAATGCAGGTTCTAACATTTCATATCAAAAGGTTAAATAAATTGATTTCTTCTGTAAGTTGGCCTTAAGTTACACAAACATGCAGTGTGTTTTA
Organism: Archocentrus centrarchus; assembly: GCF_007364275.1. NCBI lineage: Eukaryota > Metazoa > Chordata > Actinopteri > Cichliformes > Cichlidae > Archocentrus > Archocentrus centrarchus. The sequence goes on along the minus strand of NC_044364.1, from coordinate 30,009,613 downwards.
TCTAGTAGCACCCTCTTATGATAGACTCTAGAAACAAAAGCACATAAAGGAGTCCACAGCAGGTCAGTGGTTCCACAGTATCCCCTCAGGATGGGTTTGACATAGCAACATTTTCTTTCAGTTCTTATTTTACCAAAATGAATTATAAATAGGACTTCAGTAGTTGGAAGGTGTGTTCAGGGAGTTGGGTATGAGATGAAAAACAAGAGCTGAAATGGCCGAGGGGAGTCATTACCAGCTTTACAGGGAAAAGGAAACACACAGAAGAATTCAGAGAGGTTTGCTAAAGGGGCTTATTTGTAATTAAATCATTTGAAGAAGAGTAAAAGAGGGAGTGAAGAGAGGTTTGCTTCACTTAGGGGATCATTAATATCTCCGCATGAGAATCTTGAAATATTTTGGCACCATTTGTTCACCATATCAACAACAATGTGAGGTATGAATACTGTAGCAAGCCTATATAAAGAACGTTATGCTACAAACTGGCCAGCAGTCAGTCATCTTTGCATGGCTGCTTCTATTTATCCAAAGCAAGTTAAAAGGAGAAGAAGAGAGAGAATATATAATATGCACAGTTTATGCAACATTTGCAAATGCACAGAAATGTCCACTAAGAAAGCAGGAAGCAGGTGCAAACAGTGGAAAGCACTTAGTCTCAGTGCCATATAGATGTGCCGGAGTGATATCTGCTGACATCCCAGTCCAAGCACAACAACAGGAACAGAAGAGACTTGCATCTCAAACTGAATGCAGACTGCCAGTTCAGCTCATCTCACTGGCCACGCTCTCTTGAAGCATCGCTCACCTGTTTCACTTTTACTTCCTTTGCGTGTCTTCTGATACCCAAGTCCAACTTATTTTTATCATTACCATTCTGGGTATCTGGCTCTAATTCCAGATGTCAGAAAAGTGAATGAATGCTGTGTGAGCGTGATGTTAACTCCATGACAATGTCTAATATCATGATTTATTGCAGCTAAACATATGTCTATGTGTGCATATGTGCTAGTGCCCTGATTCTGAGTCTGTGTCAGCTCTACTTACTATATCTGTTTTATGATGGAGAAAAAAAAGACCTCATACCTTATCAACTGTATTGCTTTCAATGGTGTGCACATCCACAGAGAAAATGCCTTGCCCAAATTCCCTGTCAGTCACTTGAGGAAGACTAAATTATCTGTGGGGAACCCCAAAAATCATAATAGACACATTTAAGCTTGCTCTGACAGACATGCCAGAGCTCTGCTCGCTCTTTTTACCATTCTTTTTGCTCATTTTGGTTCGGTTATTCTCCTTTTTAGTGCCAGGAAAAACAAATCACGAATAAAGAAATCAATTTTAATGACACTTTTCATCAATCTTTAGCCAACATTTAGCCAATTTATTAAAAATTAGCCAGTCTATCCAATGTGCTGTTTTGAGCTGGTATGTTCTTCTTAATGACAGTTTTTAGTTACCACTTCTTTGCAGGCAATATTCAGAAATGTAAAGCGATACATGTCTTCTCTTGAACAGTCTAAGATATATATTATTTTCATGTAATTAGCATTTACTGTACATGCAATCATACTTTCATGGCTAGTATTGTGTGTTTCTGTGTGCCGTCATGCCAAGAGGTAGCCCTGGAAATGCCTACTGAAGGGGAGACTTTTGACTACTGCGAGATTATTAAATATGTCCGTCAACACAATTTGTCCAAGACCTTACAGGTGTGTAGTTGGCATTCAAAAAGAGAGTTTAAAGATGGAAACAGCTGAGAACTTTCTTTTTTCAGTTGGTAGACTGACTTTTTAAGTTTGTGTGTTACATAAAATAACTATCCTCCTCTGATCCTTTTTCCTGTCTTTTCAACACACGCACTTTCTTACAATCTAGATCACACCCAGACTCCTTAGTCCTGTTGACCTTCTCCCTGCTCATGTTCATTTAGGTCCTGGAGCAATAGACTCCTGTGTGGTCTTATCAGACCGATAAGACCCTCTGCCTCCTTTCCAGGAAGCTCTGAAGCTCTCAGGCCCTGAAGGCTCTGGAGAGGATAAAGGCCGCCTCTAAGGGCTTATCTCCCCTTCACTCAGGGCTACAGAGAACGAGCCAAGGCTAGCCAGGTGGGCATCCCTGTAAGGCATGTCAGTATTATGCCAACCAGACCACAGCCCTCAGTCTCTGCCCTCTAGGCTTCTTCCATCACTATCTACACTTGGCAGCCAGGGTCAGCCCACAAAATATTAGTGATATGTGAAAGGTTCCTGACAAGCCATAGAACAGCAACTATGCTATTGCTGCCATAGTGTGTTTAGGGTTAATTTGCTCAAATTATAGAAAACATATTTTTTAATGAGCATTTTATTGTATTTTTCACCATCTTCTCCACTCAATGAATATGAATGGATTTTCAGTGTTCCCAGTACTGATATTCCATTCAAACATACTGTTAATGAATTTTTGTGTGTGTGTGTGTGTGTGTGTGTGTGTGTGTGTGTGTGTGTGTGTGTGTGGTTAAGGAAATGGATGGATTCAGTTCAATTCAGTTTTACTTATATTGCACCAAATCACAACAAACAGTTGCTTCAAGGTGCTTTGGATGGATGGATGGATGGATGGATGGATGGATGGATGGATGGATGGATGGATGGATGGATGGATGGACACAAGCTACATCTCAAACTTTACAGGCCTCACTTAGCATAATAAAGGTTAAAGGTCAAGACAGTAGAAAAAACACTGTATGGCTTGTTTGGAAGGGTTGCCAGGATAAAGCCTCTTCTCTCTAGAAAGAACATGGCAGCAGGGCTTATGTCTGAAGTCTGAACACACCAGAAGATTTATTTGTCCTTCGGACAGACGAGACCAAAGCGGAGATGTTTGGCTATAATGTGCAGTTCCCCGTTTGGCAAAAAACAAACACGGCATATCAGCATACCTCATACTTCATACCAGCAGTCAAGCATAGTATTGGAGGGGTGATTATTTGGGCTTGTTTTGCTGCCACTGGACCTGGGTACATCACTGACACTGAGTTGTCCATGAAGTCCTCTGTATACCAAAATATTCTGGACTCAAATGCGAGGTCGTCTGTCTGAGAGCTGAAGCTTGGCCCAAATTGCATCATGCAACATTACAATGATCCCCGACACACCAGCAAATCTACAATAGAACGGCTGAGAAAGAAAAGAATCAAGGTGCCCCAGCGGCTCAGTCTAAGTCCAGACCACAACCCCACTGAAATACTGTGGCAGGACCTTAAGAGAGCTGTACATAAATAAATGTGCACAAACCTCAATGAAATGAAGCACTGTTGTAAAGAAGAGTGGGCCAAAATTCCTTCATAATGATGTGAGAGCCTGATGGAGTCATATAGAAAATGATTGCTTGTTGTACAAACTGTATATCTATACAACATGCTGTGTAGTCCTTTGAGTGAGTCCTGTGTTTCTAATGAGCACTGCTGTCTTTGCACACTGATTCGACATTTCCTTCCTACAAGTAGGTAAATGAAATGGATAATTGTACTTTTACTTGAAACCTGAAAACACCCGGCAATGTGTGGCATAGCACCAAGAAGAGGATAAGCACTGCTCCTCAGCAGAAGGTGTAGCAATTTCACCGTCTCTGCACCGTCAGCAACGCTCACTTCTAGGCTGAAACTGTGTTATTTTGCTTGTGGGCTACTCCTCTGCCTGCTTTAATTCTGCAGAAATTTACCCTCAAAGCTTAGCACTAATCAGATAATGTGCTGAATATTAGATTTTACAGTATGGTGAATGTTTACACATGTGTAATCACTGATTGGTCCCCTGGAGTGACTATTTATGATTAGGAATGAAAGAGGTTCATTAGTGATCATAGCCAGTTGTTAATCTTTAGGGCATGAGATGTTTTTGCACTGGTGTCAACTCAGCAAATCGCCAAAGGTAACCATGGGGTGCAAATTCATAAAATATGAAATGTATGTTTTGGGTTTCCTGAATGATACACGAGCTCTCTCTGAAAAAGTTTTATTATAAAACAGATACAACCACATCAGGGAAATATATTATCCATAATTTGGCAGCAACACTACTTAAAATTTGTATTCAAAATTTTTAATTATGCTGCAAATATGTGTGCTTGTATGTTTACTGCATGAAAATACACACAGGACATGAACCATAGGAACAAAAAAAAAAAAGAAGAAAAAATGCCTTTGCTCAAAAGTGCACTATAATAAAAACTGATGTTATTCAGGATGAGATGAGATGAGATGAGATGAGATGAGATGAGATGAGATGAGATGAGATGAGATGAGATGAGATGAGATGAGATGAGATGAGATGAGATCTGTGTGAAAAATTTGTCTTGCTTTGCTTTGGACAAAAAAACAAAGGTTTGAAAAACTCTGTTCTAGATTAGGGAATGAATTGTTTTGTTCATTATATTGAAAATGTGACTAATACCATCAATAATTTCTAGTTCTGTCCAAAACACAGCAGAGTTCAATAATCAACTGCAGAAAACCAAGTAGGTCAAAATTTTTTTACTGTCAATACCACATACGTGCAGGACATACAGAGGACTGAATCTGCCTTCCTCTCAGACCTGAGGTGAACCTGAGGTGAACATACATCTAAATCTGAATCTGTACAGTACCAAGAAAATCAGTAACTTGTCTCATGTAAAAATCTGGAGCTAGTAAGCTTAGGTAATCTAAAGAACAGCAGTTTCACTCTATTTATCGTTACAATGAGAACTGTAGTTGATTCTGTTACTGAATGTTAAAGGATGTTTATTCTGAATTTAGTCTGCTTTTCATAAAGCACTTTTTAATCAAAGTGCTTATTTACGCACAAATTTATACTGTGCTTTAACTGTACAGGCCTCTACACACAACTGCCTCACAACTGACTCGAGGGGCTGAGGATCAAACCATCAACCTATGAATTAGGTGATGAGAGTCTATCTGCTGGGCCACGGATGCTTGTTTTTTCTCTCTCATCATTTGTTACATTGTTTTCACTTTTTGCAACACCCGTTATTTGAAACAGAGCATAAATTTGAGACAAAGAGCTGATCATGTGCCTCTTCAAGGTATCTTGAAATTGGTTTTAATGTGGTTGTCAGCAGCTGAAAGATTATCATTCATGCATTTCTAAGACATCCCCAAAATTAACAGCATCTGTCTCTTTTCCACGATCCTCCACAAAGCACATGAAACTGCACATGTGAGCAGGCAAAATGACCACTAACATACTGTAACTCTTTGTGCCTAAGCAGCTGAATACTTGCAACGTGCTGTTAAACACAATGTGAAGTCAGGCAGAAAGTGATCCGCTGCCGTTTCAACCTGTGTTTACTTTGCTGCCAATCACGTTTTTCACTCTGCGGTTTACGGAAACCACGTAAACCTGAGAAACAGCTCAGGAGACATAATAGATCATAATGAAGTGGCCTGCTGGTTTGCATATTTCAAGGTTGGCAATGTGTATCAAACAAACTTTGTGTTCTCACTGTACATACAAGCTATAAATATATATTCAGTTCATTTGGTTTGATTTACTTTCAGTAAAACAAATATGTTGGAAAGTAACACACATATACGCTTGGAGTGACATGACTGCAATAAAAAAAATACTTATTTGCAGTATTTTCATTGTAAACCTTGAACAAATTACACTGCCTGCCAAGTTTATAGGAGCTACTTAAGAGTGTGATGGTTCTACTTATAAGGGAGTGAGGTTCAAACAAATGAATGTTTTGGCTGCTTCTCTCTGCATCTCCATGATCAGTCAGTCTCTGTTTAGCACAAGTGCTGCCAGGCTCTTTACACGCATCTGACCAACGACCTTTTTCTTTTGAAAACAACGGGCGGTAACAGGACATTTTTATGGTGTGTTTTTGGACAAAAAAAGGGGGGCAAAATAAAAGAAAGACAGACAGAAAGAAAGAACAAAAAGACACTTCTCATTTGAATTCAATGGAATTTTTAAGACAAGCCCGCAGGATAGCACCAAAGCACAGTAACCAGAGGAAAAACAATAGCATTATTGTACTTGGACAGAGAGAATTTAATCACACAGGAGTCCAGAACTGCTTTTTCTTTCACTTTTTGACATCATTTCTTATTCATCCATCACCTCGAACTTCCCAAAGGAAAGCACAGAGAACACGATGAGCGTGTTAAAATAGCTGAACCCCTCACCTGTGTGATTCCCTGTGTACTCTGTGAGAGGAAGGTGAGGGTACATCAGAATGATACGAATGGCGGTGAGAGTCGGCGGTGTTCCCCGAAGGCCGAGCTGCACACAGCGTGACACCTCGGGGATTTTGACTGACAGGTGCAGAAAGGAAATGTGGCAACAAGTGGAATGCAGTTACCTCAGCTGCACCGTGGAAGGCGCAGGGTGAAAAACAGCCTCAGCTGTGACGAATCTGTGGGCCTTTGGAGTTCAAAGGCACCCACTCACGATGGGTGGGGGTGGACTGTGTACGCATGTATGCCTCGTATGTGTGTTTCTCCAGGTGCTCAGAATGGAAGCGTGGCTGATAGTGATCTATGGGGGAAGTCTCAGCAGTTTGTCTATAATTCATTAATGCAGAGAGAAAGGTGAGGTGTTTTATGATGACTGCACTCTGCATTTCCTCATTTTTGTATGTTACAGTAGATTTAATCTGCTACATAGACTAATAATTAGTGACTGTCTTTATTAAAAGAGTGGGTCTGATTTAATGAAAATACTAATTATAACTTTAAAGTTCTGAAAAATGAGAATTCTAAGTCCGCACATTGGAATTAAATTAATACACCAAGTTCAATGGAGACTTATTTTCTTCAACAAATCCGATCTGGTTTCAACATATATACTCTGCTTTATCCCATTTGCACTACATTTGCAAACTTTAATATGCTCTGATGTTTTATTGGCATTTTTTCCCAGAGTCTTTCAAACAAGAGGTTATAAATTTAATTAAATTATCAATATCACGTTTCTCAGAAGACACATTTAATTTCCCCTGATACAATCAAAGAAAAGCATACCCACTCCCACCCTCTGGACAAGATCGCCCCACACAGTTCTCTGACACTGATAGAAAAAAACCATCAAATAATGCTTGAAAGAAATGAGAATTTGAATTATCTGTTCAGACGGTAAATTTAGATTAGGGGTTTCCCCTTTGTTTTGGTTGGCCGGTGAGTTTTGATCCTGTTACAAAACCGCAAATACCTCTCTACCACTGAGGGGGGAGGGAGCCAAAACCCCCAGAGGAGAGACACCTGAGCAGGGGAGGTGTGTGCCCTGGAGATCTCTCCGGTTCCAGCTAAAACACAGACTATTTAAGAAGGAATAATAAAAATGCCTAACCTTGTTAAGTATAAGGGCAAGCACGCTCATAACATTCACATATAGAGGCATCGGGGAATTCAGTCATTGGCTTGGTTAAGGTTGAGCTCGCATCACAACGATTGCATTCTCCACATGCAGTGCCTGCAGCAAGACTGGATTGCCTTTCGTAAGTCCTCCAAATAATGTAGGCTAGACGGTGTGAAATGGCAAGAATGTTCCAATCTGATCTGACACAAAGGCCAGATTGTTTCATTTCAATCGTTCTTTCTCGCCCCTCCCCATTTCTGTCAGACACATAAAGACGGACATGGTGCCTGTCCTCTGAGACACGCACTAAAAATGGCTGGCAGTTGTTTCTTTTTTTTATTTTCTGCCATTGGTTTGGAGAGTTGTGTGGCATGTAATTGGCAACTCTGGCCTTGGGATCTTTGAGCAGCTAATAACTGCCTGTCTAAGAGGGGCGTCTCAAACCAAATGTGTTAAATTCATTACCTGGGACCATTATTCAATTACTCCACTCTATTAGGACATCAATTATTTGCAGTAGCACTGCACTGGAGCCAAGACACAGAAAAAAGGGGCGCCCGGCTCATGCAGAGAATCCATCTTCCATGAGGATCAAAGATAGATTAGTGCATGTGAATAACTAATGAGGTCTGACAGAGAGAAAAGGCTAAAAATGCTGATTTTTCCAAGTAAAATCACAGTTTTGCAAAAGTTACAGTAAAATGGCTACAGCTGCACCACATAAGGCTGTGAGAGGAAATCACAAATGAGACCAAACCACAATTTGTCACACCATAACAATCAAATAAACCTAACTACACAAACGGGTGGATGAAGAGCTCCTAAAAAAAAAGACACAAAAATGTTGGAGACCAGATGAAAAAGGAATTCGTACTACCGCTGAGAAATGTTTTCTGATTAAGGACAGAGAAAATCAAGTGCCTATTTTTAAACAATTTGCATGATTCATAGTGTAAGACATTTATTTATCTACAGCCGTCAACAGAATAAGAAGAAACGAGAGTTCTGACATTATGTCAGAGAGGTCTGCACTGTGCTCCAGAGATCTCTTCTGAAGTTAACATGCTATCCAGCAAAATACCAACAGCTGACAGTAAGTCCAGTCTGACCTTGGTCCAACATGGGAAGAAGTAGCAGCCCAGTACTGTGACCATAGCATACAATACCATGTATGAGTTTTACCCCGGTCATCATCGATTCAGTTTTATCTACATGGCAGCCATCACTGGAGCGAGGGGGAAAAGAGGAGACCACAAACAACCACACAAATCACACAAGGGAGCTGACACAAATTAATGATGTGACTTATAAATGCATGGGAAGTACAACAAGTGAAGGGGAGGGGAGACAACCTGAGCCTACAGCCACTAGCAAGAGATGACACTGAGGATGGAGTGGCTCAGCGAAATGAGACCAAGCGAATCATCGTGCAGGTTGATTGTAGGACGGTCTCCCAGGACGGGAGAAGACAGAGAGGGATGCTGCAGACAGGGCAGAGCTTTTTCTTTAGCTCCCAAAATATGAATATGAATTATAGCCTTATACATCCAATGAGTCTCCTGTGGTAAACATGAATATCCACACACACACACACACACACAGACACGCACACACACAGTGTTGTGATCTCAGTCAGTGGCTGCAGAGCCTCTCCTCTGGTGCTGTGCTAATGCAGGCAGGTTGATTACAATAGTGAAGCCAGAAGGAAAACGTAAGAGGGGGTCCAATATTCTGAGATTTTTGTCAAAATATTTGAAAAGTATGAAAGGTGTGAGTCACCATTTTCCACGTTTAAAAATGTTGTTGCTGGTTTGCTACCAACTGTTAAGATAATGACACCTTCTCTTCTCATTTATAGTGAGCATCAGTAACACAGCTGCAGGAACAGGTAACCTGCACATTTAAGCATGTTACTTAGAATAAATAATACAATATAAATTCCACCACATACTAACAGAGGAAACAAACACAGCAGTGCATGAAAATTCAGCAAAATGTAAGAAATTAAGAAATACTTTGCACTCTGAGACCATTATTTTTAAAGTAAACAAAATGATTTTACCACCTAGTAAAGAAAAATAAGATTCAGTGATTTTATTTTATTTTTTTACTTTGATTCAGTAATTTTATGAAATAAAGTCCCCCTTTTGTGTCACTGCACAAAAAATTTCCACAGTTCGCTCCTCCAGTTAAGCCTAAAAAAAGATGCACAATGAACAAAGAATGACAGCAATGTTGCCAACAATGTTAGCAAATAAAAAAAAAAACTACCACATAGCAAAGATGGATTTAGTTTGAATAACTTTCACATCAACTTCAGTCCCTATTTTAAAAAATCCCCCCAAAGTGTCTTTCTGAGACCAGATGCATGTTTCAGCTAGCTGGCAGTGATAATATAAGCAACCAAATGGAAGCAAAAGGCTGGGTAAAGCCATCCCACTGTCATGGAGCCCCCAGTGGACTGCAGGAAAGAAGGCTGAAGGTGGGAGGGGAGCAGATGGCCCCACTGGTGAAGGAGCCACACAATTTCATGGCGTATTTTCTGCAGATGTGTCTGTGGTAACTCATGCGCGGTTGCAGTTTGGCCACTGACGGGGGTGATGGATAGACCCCCGAGTCCCACTGTGACAAACAAAAATACTTTGCTCTTCACGCTCACTTCCAGGGTCTAGTGGGGAAATACTTTTTATGAAAACAAAACAAAGAAGTGTAAAACTATCTTTTAATGTTCTGTCATCAAAAAGTGGCGGTGAGCCCAAAAGTGTTTTGGGAAGAACAAACTGAGACTACGAGGATTAAAGACTAAGACAGTGGAATGAAGACCAGCACCATAACAATGCAGGCAGCTGCCCAGGAACATGTTTCCCTCAGCCTCAGCTGGGAGCCTTGTGGACACGCTGAATCGCCTAATGAGTGCATTGACCACTTTTTAAAGCAGACCTAAATTAGATGCAGGCAACTCACTAAATAATCCATAAACACTGACGTAAACCAGGGAAATCTGGTGGATTTACATAAAAGTGTTTGCAAGATTAATGCTTTAATGTTTGGCCTCTGAGCACACACACATGATGTAGACAAGGAGGTGTTTGGGAAGAAAATGTCTTCTGTTTTTGTATATGAATTTTACAAAATATAACCAACTTTTACTTTTTTAAAAAGCTGTGAAAGCTCATTGCCTCTGATGAATTAAGTTAGAAAAAGTTGTTTACTGCGAGTTCACAACACTTAAGTAGTACTTCTAGACAGTTGTGTACTGTGAGGGTAATCTGTACAATGCACACTGGTTACATGAATGCTAACACCAGCTGCTAGGGAAAAATGTGGATTCCCCACCTGGTTGGCAAGTGGCTGCTGGAGGCTGCTGAAGGTCAAACTGGTCACAAAGAAGGTTCTGTACCAAAAGAACCCCCTTGTGATTGCTTTGGTTGCTAGGCAGGTTGCTGCAGTCGCCTGCAGTTTGCGTGGAAGATGCCGACTCTGCAAACACTGTGAGACAAACAGAGAACATCTGCCTTCAAAGTAAAAGTTGTGCACAGCTTTTAATTTGGAAGGGAATATTCTCCATTTGCACTTTCCCGTTTGTGTCGTCCTTTTTCAAGTTTCACTACAGTTTGGTGAGCAGTTGGGCAACTACAACACAGCTGAATGAGCACAACACCGTATATTTTTTACACCAACAGTCCCACGAAGCTTTGTGCTTACTAATGCCAGTGTGTCAATACTCCAAAAATAAAATATCATGAATCTAATATAGAAAAATAAAATAAAGTATGCTGGCAAAAAGTAAAGAAATATCAAAATATTCAAAGGCTAATATCAATTAATTTTTTTAAAAATGACTATTTAAGTAACAACATTGTAAGTTGCCTCCACAAGTTTGAAAAACTAATTAGGCAATCATGAATGAAGGTACACATGAATGATTTCCTCAGTCACCTGAAAGCTGCAGTTTCCCTTCAATAGCAGGAATTTCCCTCACGATGAGCCAATAACATGCTCGTGATGCATGATCGATGTGATTCAACGGCTGATGGAAATGAAGCAGATGTTTTGAAAGCGAAACATTCATCTTGTGTCAGGCCTTTACGACATGCCAACTTTCATCCAGTTCACTTGGAAAGACCAAAAAAAGAGAACTGTTTTGAAAGGCTGATGACATTACATCATGTAACACGTGACGGTAATTGCTCCCCAGAAAAGGGTGAACACACTTTATCAAATCAGACATCAGCCCTGCTAATTTGATTAATGGTCAAACTGAGGGTTTTGACATGTCTGCAGGGAGTCGTTCATGCAGTTCATTTTCTGATTAACTTGTGGAAATGTATACGCAAGTCAATGTGACACAGATTTACATCTGCTTGTATCCAATATCCAGAGCCAGGGTTTAGAAGTGCAAATGGCTGTTTGACTCATTTTCACATCCACATTGTTAACTCACTTATTTTATTATACTGTAGCTACCGACTGCCTCATCTATGGCATTTCTGTCCAGGTGTGGTGCTTTACAGTACCACCTGTAGAGGCCCTCAGGATCCCCATCATGCTAAAAAACAATCTCTGGGATTCCCCACATTCCCATAACCACCCCCTTTTGCCTCTGATTATAAAGAGGGATGATCCTTCTAATGATACCAAACTGCATTCATGACTACCTTTTTTTCTGGGAGCTCAAATTTCTTCTAGCCCACGTGTGCAGCAATGACTTCAAAAACTAACAGCTTATAAAAACTAAGGAAAAATATATCAGGAGCCAAAAAAAAAAAGAAAAAAAAGATTTGATTCGAAAGCAAGACAATAACCACATAAAAGACCATCTTTCCACTGATCCCCAGTGGGTAAGTACATAAATATAAGGCTCTGTGTGGATTAACTTGGTCACATTTTTCAGCTCTACTCTAGCACTGCATTATCATTTCTCAGACTAAGCCTCGTTAACTGTCATTTGTAAAACCAGGCAGAAAATTCAAGAGTTAAATAGATGTAAAGTCATGCCAGTAAACTAACGTAGGGATTTTTGTTCTCTTATTCAGTAAGATGTTGACCCAAATCACCAATCATCCCTATGCCTAACCAAACCTGTCCTGCAAGCTGAGAAAACCTGGATACAGTGTTATATAGATATTTGTTCACAATGATAGAGCTAAGATATGTTGTGGGCTCTTAAGGCCATGGTGCTGTATGTTACCACTGGTTTGATGGGCTCTTTGAGAAGGGCAGATTGATATGAAGCACCTAACTCAAGGGATGGACCAGTGTTCTAAGTACAAATGACAGGAAAATCGCACAGAAGCAATTCAAAATTGTATCTCTAGGCACTTTGCTACTAGCAGCCTGTCACAAAAAAACTATTTGATAAGATAAGATAAGATAAGATAGTGTTTATTTGTCACATGCACAGTTATACACAGTACAATGCACAGTGAAATGTATTTTGTACCTGCAACCATATATACACACACATATAAATAAGAAGAATAAAAATAAAAAAAAAAGTAATTCACACTATACACTATACTCTATATACTATACACTATACACACTTTTTAAATTATGATATTTACATTGTGCAATAATGGTCCAGTTAGGGCTCAGAGTTGAGCAGACGGATGGCTTGTGGGTAAAAACTCTTCTTCAACCTTTCAGTCTTAGCCCTCAGGCAGCGGTAACGCCGGCCTGATGGGAGCAGGGAGAAGAGAGAGTGTCCGGGGTGGCTGGGCTGTTTTAGGATCTTCATGGCCCTCAGCCTGCACTGCTTGGTGTAAATGTCCTGCAGGTTGGGGAGGGTGGTTCTGATGGTCCGTTCAGCTGAACGAACCACCCTTTTTAGGGCCATGAAGTCCTGCTTGGTGCAGTTTCCCATCCAGGTGGTGATGCTCCCACGCATGATGCTCTCAATGGTGCAGGTGTAAAAGTTCCTGAGCACCTTGAGTGGGAGCTTGAAGTCTCTCAGCCGCCTGAGGAGGTAGAGACGCTGTCTGGCCTTCTTCACAGTGATGTTTATGTGATGAGTCCAGGACAGGTCCTGTGAGATGGTCACTCCCAGGTATTTGAAAGTGTCCACTCTTTCCACCTCAGCACCACTGATGACAAGTGGATGGTAGTCCCTCTGCTGCTTCCTGCTGAAGTCCACGATCAGTTCCTTTGTTTTGCTGACGTTGAGCAGGAGGTGGTTCTCCTGGCACCAGTTCTCCAGGCGGGAGACCTCTCTCCTGTAGGCTGTCTCCTCATTGTGAGAGATTAGTCCCACAACAGCAGTGTCGTCAGCAAACTTGATGATGACGTTGGACTCTGACGTGGCCTCGCAGTCATGGGTGTACAGTGAGTACAGCAGAGGGCTGAGCACACAGCCTTGGGGGGATCCAGTGTTGAGGGTGAGGGAGGATGAGGATTTGTACCCATTTCTTTAGTTGAATCTATGAAAAATTAAAGAATAGAGGCATAAAACTATATTTTTGCATCAACAAGGTGACTCCAAAGAGCTGTTATCCAAAAACTTGGCATATCTGTTGGGCATTGTTGACAAAAGGACAAAAGAAAAAGCAGCTGCCCTAAAAGAAATATTTACAACAGATGCACAGTAGGGTTTAATATTTTTCCCGAAAATGACATGAATCAAATCCCGGGAAATGACGAGCCATTTCCCGGGAATCCCGGGAAAAAGTTTATTTATTTTTTTATTTTAATTAGGCCTTCTGTAGCCTGTGTCGGCCTTAACCTATTGTGATATTGTAGAGGTAGCTTTCCAGCTATGTCCTGTTATGCCCAGTAGGGGGTAACGTCGGCTTGATTAACGCAATAAAACCTACATCTCGACATTGGAGTGCTCGAGCTATGCGGTGTTGTATCGTTCCTCAACGCTCCCTTAACAAATATAATTTGAATATTCCTCCATTGTACATGGAATTATACCAAGCTTTTTTACAACTGCTGGTGCAAAACAATACGGTTCATCTCCACAGCATTGATAAAGGCTCAGCCACGCTGTCGTGGCGACATCTGTTGCACTATATCTCCACCAGTGGAACGCTGTAATAGTCATTGAAAAGTTAACTACCGTACTACACTATAATATGGCATAACACAGGGCCTTGAGTAATGCTCCACGACTTGGTCATTGCCATTCTGGCAACAGCAAATTTATAACACCGTGTCTGAGGGTTAAAGTAGGTTCGCTGTGAATCGTCTATTGAAAAACTGGCCGATCCTTATAGCCTAAAAAATATACATTTTACTCAACTCCATTTTAAAAGCGAAATATGTTAAAGCAATCTATTTCATGATCATTTCTTCACCCATTAGGCCCGTATCCTAATTCATGATTGTTAGTAAGCGGCTGCAAACGAGGAAAAGAAACACTCGAAGTTAAACAGATATTTCTTTATTGTTCAGGGCAGGCATATTTTATAGGCTATATAATGCAATATAACAATATATAATAATATAAAATTATATAATGCAAAATACCTTAGGGTAAACACATTGCCTACGATTTCAACAAACTAAAGAGGAAAAAAGTACAACTGTGTAATACCTCTATTAAAACGCTTGAGATGAAGGCTGAAGCCTTAAACGGAGGCTGAACGTGCCTGAAATGAAGAGTAATGCTTTTCGCATTAAACGAACCCTTCTCTCAATATTTCCTTAAATTTAACATTCTGAAGCTTTCTTTTCTTTCTGAAAGTCAAATCGACGCGCGCGACTTTTTTCCCGGTTTCCCGTCTAACGTTTCCCGGGAAACGGGAAATGGTTCTGATCGCATTTCCCGGGAATCCCGGATCCCGGGATTAAACCCTAATGCACAGTAACTGAAAGTCAGGTCTCACTGGCTCATCAGAAGGGTGGTATGCCAAATTACACAAGAAGTGAACTGAAAATCAGTGGCAACAGGTCTTCAGTTTAATTCAGTTTTATTTATATAGCGCAATCACAAGAACCAGTCGCCTCAAGGTGCATATGGAATGATGAATCCAAAGACTGTGATCCACCATGAAATACCATCTGGAGAACGTCTGATTGGCAATGGCTTCATTTGTAGCTTGACAGTGAACCCAGACGCACTGCCAGTGCAGTCAAAGTATACATGGATAGAAAAACATTCAACGGCAACCCCAGAGCCTGGACCTCAACGTTATTGAAACAGTGTGTTGGATGTCACAGAAAACTGAGCAAAAAGCAGCATCCAAAGAAAGGCTTTGAATGCCCATGAAGAAGACTCGAGAACTATTCTTAAAGAATACTAGAAAACTTGCCTTGCTGTGGTGAAGAATGAAGGTGGTCCAAATACTGACTTTCAAGCTTGTTAGCATTGTACAAACTCTGTTTTTGCCTTTTATATTATTTATTTATGTGTTTATTTATTTGTGCACAACTAGTCAACTAATAATGTCACTATTGTCAGACGTACTAGTTGTTTGATCTACTATTAAGATTTTAATTGATGCCTGGTGCCGGTAAATTGTTCTCCTAAATGTTATGCAGTCATCTGCCACCAGATGGAGCTACAGCTACTCAAGGCCTGAAATTTTTCTTAGGTCTATTATTATTAGTTTTTTTGAACTCATGGGATGGGTTTGCGGATTCTAGTATTCTCACTTTCTCCGAAGGGTGGTTGAGCTCTCTCAGGGTGATGAGTTCAGTCATTTGGGATTGGCTCAGAATAGAGCCGCTAGTCCTCTACATTGAACGGAGCCAGTTGAGGTGGGTGCCTCTGAACTGGGTGAGGTGTTTTGGGGCACATCCTACCGGGTGGAGGCCCTGGGGTAGACCCAGGCCTGGGATCACCTTGGTGTTTCCCCTGAAAGAGGTGGCTGACGAGAGGGAGGCCTGGGCCGCGCTGCTTGGACTGTAGCACCTGCAGCCCGGCCCCAGATAAGAGCAAGAAATTCATAATGATTTATTATGAATTATGAATAATGATTCATTATTTAAGAATGTGATTCATGGTTTCAAATGCTTTTGTTTAGACAGTTTTTGACATTGTCCATTAAACAGTCAAGACTGTTGCTCAAGACTTTTGCCCATTATTGTATGTTTGTGTTGCCACCACACCTCGATCCAATGACGTGTCCATATGAATAAGGCTGGATAGAAAGTCACCCACCCACACCCCTGCTCCAACAGGGGTTAATAAGTCCAGCCAGGGGAGCTGAGGTAATAGTCTTGGGCTGTGGGGGTAAGAAGATGGGGGTTGAAAGGGGTAGATGGCCAGACAGCAGACAGAGACATGCTGTAATCACCAAGAGAAGGAGGTGACGACTGTTTCCTCTATTGAGCCTACAGTATGTAAGGTCATTCCCTTTTTGGAGGGAGAGCAACAAGGGGTTACACTCTCTCATACCATTTACTGGTAAATGGTAAACTGGTAAACAATTTTTTATTATCATGTGAATTCAGCCAAACATAAGAATATCAACTGTAGTTCTCCAACAACGTTGGCTCCTTCATGTGGTGTCCATACTGTGTTGATTCAAGGCATTTGTCAGTTCATTTTATTGTCCATTTGTATGAACCCCTCATCTCAGCGGGTTCCTAAACACCTTTTCTGAAAGAGACAAAAAACACTGAACAGTATCTTTTGTAAAAACAACAAATAACATTGAAAACACCAAATACTAATTTATTTATATATACATATATGTATTTTTTAAATAAACGTGAAATTTCCTATTTCCCATTTTTGCATTTCCAATTTATCTTACTTTTCTCATTCCCCCCCTTGGAAAACATCACGTCATTATAAAAAGCATCAGTAAAGAAATAAGGAAAATTAATAATATGAGAGTAAATATTTAAGAGTATAATAAGGCTAAATATTAAGAGTACAATTAAAAAATCAAAATGGATATCTCTCCACCACTCCTCCTATCACCACATCATTGTCAACATCCAAGTCAGTTACCTGTATGCTGACAAATCTTAACAACATGGTTTTTTAGTACACCATTCATTCCTTCACAAATTCCTTGACTTTGTGGGTGATAAACAGAACCAAGGCGCTGTTTAATCCCCAGTTTTTTCAAAATCAGTTTCACTGTCTTATCAACAAACTCCTTCCTGTTATCTGAAGCGATACGATCTGGAAATCCCCATCTGCTAATCACTTCTCTACACTGAAAATTAGCAACAGATTGAGCATCTTTTCGCTTTGTTGGGCAGGCCTCAGGCCACCTTGAAAATCTGTCAACCACTACGAGCATGTATCTCTTACCTTCAACTGGTTTTATCATGTCAACAAAGTCCACAACTAGTTCACGCACTGGACCTCTCGGAGTCGGAATGTGACCAGGAAGAACCGTCACCCCCCTTCGAACATTGTTTTTCAGACAGACTGCACATCTGCCTATAACATAGTCAATCTGTTCAAGCAAACACGGTGCCCAAAAACCATACTCTTTAGTGCTCTTTCTCTTGACTTCTCCTCTCGCCACATGAGCTAACCCATGCGCTTCTTGAATCATCAGACCTCAAAGGTCCGGAGGAGCTACTATGAGTCCCTCATGGTTTCTCCAAAGTCCCATAGAGTCTTGAGTGGCACCTCGATCAAGCAAAAGCTGTTTATCAAGGTCGGGAACAGCTTCTTGCATTAAAATCACATCCCCAAGCCTGATTTTGTCTTCTAAATCTACTTCATGAGTGACCAGAAAAACTTCACCAACTTTATTATGTTGCACACTTGGACAAAAGACACTTCCAGGCATGCGTGAGTTTATAACAGCTCTACTTTACTGGTCATTTGTGCTGCGAATACAAAAACACAAGCACTTCAGTTCCATGAGAAGCTGCGCTCTACAGGTCATTCGTGCACTAAACGACACCAGACCTCTGCGACTTACTTGAGGGACCCCTGAGCTGGCCCACCCAGTGCCTGTGTGTTTCAGTCTTTGGAATCGTACTTGCCCTACTAAAATACTACAGTTGGATTGTCAGCGAGGTAACATATTTCAGCGTGAGGATAAATGAACACAGAAACAATAAGCACTAACAATAACATAAAATGAAAAGGAAAGGGGGGGGGGGTGTATCCCTTTAAGTCTATTCATGTTCAACCATACTGTGGGTCCCACACTTTGCTGAACCACTTCAATTGGTGTGATTGTTTGCATAGTTTTAGTGTCTTTCTTAGATATTTTAGTGGTTATGTTTATTCCCTTATTTAAATTTAAAATCAAAAAGTTTTCTTGAATGCCTGACTTACCCCCCCCCCTTTTTTTTTCAATTTATCTGTTTATTTACTTATGCAATTAATGTTATATGCCTTATTTAATGCTAATAGTTGTAGCACAATTAGTAAAGATAAGTTTGCCAACACCAGAAGAAACAGCAAGCCTGCTGTTGCGAAAAATTTCACTTAACACTGGGTGTTTTTGTTAAAAATTCCTCAAAATGCAGAGGAAATTTGTCAAAGCAGTAAGCAAATATTATATGGAACACCAAAAATACTCCAACACAATACAAGATAAATCAAGCTCAAGACCTATACACATTTAATAACTGCAACAAAATTCAACTGAAATTCAAAACGTATCTTCACTAAATGTATGTTCAATCTGTTGCCAAGTCTGCTTAGAGAATGAAAGCAAATATATTGTATAAAATACCAAAACAAAGTATATGCCTATATAGTTTATAAATGAAGGCAAAATAAGTGTGTTTAAAAAGTTGTAAAAAGTGTTGTTTTATCAAAGGAGTTTGCATGACAAGAAGAAACAAACACTGGCCTTTGCTGAAGTCAGTTCGCAGGCCCTCAGTCCTTGAAACAGAGGCCAGTTGTCAGGCTCTTCTGGGTTGTATTAACTCAGCTCTCCCCCCTTGGTCTCTCTCTCTCTCTCTCCTTCTCAAGCAAAAAACAAGGAGAGAAGGGGCAAAGGTTAGTTTAACATTTAAAACAATTTCTTCACATCAAAATTCTTTTCCATATGGCACGCTATATGACAAAAAGGTTTATTTCTTTAATAAGAAGAGTTTATTTCACTCTTAAAACACCTCTCACCCTCAGAGTGTTCTTGCTTGAATACATATCAGTCCTATGTATTTTGGGGCTCATAGATGGGGCTTTATAACAATCAATTAAAAGACTTCTCTTTCTTTTCTCTCTCTCTCTTTTTTTTAAATATATTTTTTATTAATGACAGCTAATAAAACTAACAAAAGTCCCCAGGGTAAAATGAATATCAAACGTCTCTCTTGTGAAGGCTCACGGATGTTGTCCTTCACAAGGAACTCATAACTTTTAACAATAAGGGCAGCTCATGTATCTTGTATTCTTATTATAAGTAATAACATAACATTCATAAACTTTTATTTCCAATCACTGTCCAGCAGCAATTATCAAAAGGAAAAGTAAACATGAAAATTTGAGAAAGGTTATCAAGAACCAAACTTTAAATCACACATCTTAAATAGAAAGGGACGCAAAATCAAACAAAGAATTATTTGTTAGTTGACAAGTGCACCTTGGGATAAGCTATATAATAGAAACTTAGATTTTACCATAAGATATGCACTTTAAGATATGCACTTTTAAACAAAAACACATTCATAATCTGCAGAGTATGTCCATTACATCACAGAGTTCCATAGATGATAATGCATGAAAGACATTCTAAAACTACAGTTATCAAACCTACAGAACAGAAGCTTCAGTCACTTCAGTGTCCTCTGTCAGTGAGTGCACAGCAAAAAGTCAAAGCTCGTTGTCTGAATTTCTAAATGTTTATTTTGACATAAACTTTGAAGAAAAATTCTTGACTCCATTGACAAGTTAAAGATCCTGAAAGAATAACTCCCAGCCAGGTGCTGCAGCGTCTTTTTGCTACAATGCACCACCAAAGTTTGCTGCCAATGTCTGAAGACAATCAACTGGTCTTAAGCCACATCAAGCTTCCACTGAAGAGAAAGAGAGCCCAGGATGATGCTGCACAAAACTGCAACAGATGTCCTGAATGCTCCTCCCCAGAAAGGAAGAAACGAAAAATCTCTGAAGGGAACTCAGCATTAAAAAGTCCCTACAGTCAGATCTCAAGAGGCAGCCAAAGCATCTCTGAGACCTCTGAGAGTGCACTGACAGAGACAAAGAAGAAGGAAGACCAGAGAGTAGCAAACATTTGGATTATTGGCTCAAGCTACATTAGGAGAGGAGAGAGGGGAGCACGTGAGAAGTTTGGAGACAATTTTGGACTTAATGCCAAAGTCCAGTGGTTTGGCAAAGGAGGGATGCGCTGGAACGGGGTCCTTCCTCGCTTTTACGCAGAGCTGTCCACACAGAGCCCGCCTGACATTTTAGTTGTCCATGCCGGGGGCAACGACTTAGGACTCGTGTCTGCCCAGGAACTGTCATATGTAATGACGAAGGAATTGATGCAGCTGCACAAAGAGTTCCCCTCAATGAAAATTGTGTATTCCTGCATCAATGAGCGGCAAGTGTGGAGGTACGGACGTCCAGGGCGGATCAATCTGGACAGGAAGGCCGTCAACTCAATTATCACGAAGGCCGCCGACTGCTTTGGCGGTGTGGTTATTGAACATCTATGTCTGAGTTACTTTGACAAAACGATTTTTGTGCCAGACGGAGTCCACTTCACCAGGAAAGGAAATGAACTGTTTGTGACAAACATCCACTCTGCCATCAAAAAACTTCTCAGACAAATTAGATTTGAGGCATCAAACTCTATGAACTAACTATACATATAAGAATATGAATGAGTATCTTGAATTCCCTCCTTATTGTAACTTCTGGAAGCCGGTTTGCTACAGTTGACACATTTTGTGAGACTGTCGGCTGGCTCGGTGGTGCTCGGTTCAGTCTCTCACTCAATCTCCTAACTTCATCCTGCAGAGCTTCACTGTTTTGCTGGAGCAGTGAGCATCTCTCAGCAAAACCCATTTCTTCCATTGCTTTCTGACTCTCTTTTGTTGTGCTTGTTGTATTCTCTCCACTTTCTGTTTTTTCAACACTCCCCAAATTTGTACTATTTTCCCCAAAATAGTACAATGCAACATCTTGCTCTTCATCATTAATAACCTTGTCCATGGATTCTGTAATTAATCTGATTAACGCTCATCTTGTTGTAGCATTTCCACTTGGGATTCTGGCATCCAAAACTTCTCAGACAAATTAGATTTGAGGCATCAGCCTCTATGAACTAACTATACATATAAGAATATGAAACATGAATATGAATGTAAGAATATGAAATAAATACAAAGACAAAAGATCAATGCCAAAAGTCTCCATTGTTTACATATTCTGCACATAGATTGGACACCTCCTAATATGTTGTTCACATGTTTGTAAGTTGGGGCCTCTTCAACCAACCGGTAATCTTCCCCTTAAATAATTCCAAAGTATATAAAACTACTAAGAATATTTTATGAGGGGACAACAGCCAGAAAAATCATCTCAAAGGTTTTTTTTTAACTCTTTAATTTGTGTGTCTCTTATTCTGAACTGCCTAAAAGATGCAAAACAATTTTCAGTGCAAGCTGACAACTTTGGATTTACAGTGCTGTGAAAAAGTATTTGCCCAGTTCCTGTTTTGCGTTTTGTATAACTGTGACACTGAGATGTTTCAGATCATCAAACAAATTTTAATATTAGACAGATAACCAGAGTAAATACTGCTGTGTCTTTGATGGGTGTATTCTTGGAGAAAAAATCCTCGCTCACAAAGTCTTAATGCATATACAGAGTTTATTGCAAAAACAGACAGTGTCAAAACAGACGCTTTTTCTTTAGCTGTCTGGGAGAGGGAATTCCAATCGCCCTAACTCATGAGACAAAGGGACTGGCAAGAGTTATATAGTCAGCACCCACATTCTTGACCTTTGACCTTGTACCACATATAGTATTTTATGGAGAACCAGGTATAGCTTGTTACCTGCATGTACTGTAAAATGATGCAAGAGAGAGAAGTGGGTGGTGGTGGGGATTAAGATGGGAGAAAGACAAAGTTTGCTCATGACTTTGGTTGGCAGATAAGAGAAGGAGTGACGCAGTAAAAAGGAGGCTACGAATGCTAATCAGCGGTCAAAAGCCAAACTTCCTGCTCTGTTTATCTTAATGCCTGGATTTCAGGTTCAGGGGGCTTGGAAGAGCAAAGACTGAAGAGTTCATAAAAGGACAGCCTGGGAGGATTAGGTGGATCAAAGAAGTCTGTGTTGCTACCTTATGTAACTCTTAAAATGCAAAGTAAATTTAGATTTTACTGGTTTTATGCTTGTTTTCTGAAATCAAACTGTACATTTTCAACATGTAAAAAAGGAAAACTTGAAAAAGCATACCCATTACCACTTATCCAACAGCAGAAGGTATGTGAGAGGATTATTTATACAGATTTAACATTAAAAAGAGCTTACAGTGTTCCACTTAATTCTGGAGCTGTTGCTTTGCAGATTGCACTACATGGCAAAATGTGCGGGGGGGCAAAGATTAGCTTGTGTCCCTCTGCTTTTCCATCTGCACCGTGTTACTTCCTACATGCACTGGCAGGTTGGCATTTGAACCTGTTTACCCTCAGTGAGTTTCAGTATGCATATTCTTTGTTCATATTAAATAATTGAATAATCAGTTAGTCAAAAAAGGAGAATTTTTCAGCAGTGAGAATTATTGCTAACGTGCTGTGGTTATGATTTCAGAAGCTGCTTCATGACGCTGTTAATCTTCATTAATAGAAAAATTGAATTCTTCATTTGATTCAGATTTGGAGCCTCAGGCTGTTTCTGATTCTTTGGTTCTGTGTTTACAGGCGTGTGTACCTGCCGTACGTCAGTGTCTGTGATCTGAGGATGAAACACCTCTGTTGGAAAAATTTGATCTTTGTCAAAAGATGCAAACAAAACAAGTACAAAAAAACCCCAAAAAACCCCACACATTTTCAGTGACCTTTTTTCCCCTCACAGGACTCACATACTTTGTCCTTAACGCCCCAGTCATCCTTTAGACGATGCAAACAGAAAGTTGGGGCATTAAATATATAAGGATTTGAAACTGTTGTTAGGACAAGTAAAACAAGTTGAGAGTGCCATTATGTTCTCTGGGGACTTGAGTAAATAAGTCTATTTTGGTCCAGTAAGCCCGTAGGTGCCTGCAGGCCTGGCCAGATGGCTGTCCACCTTTCAGTAATTTCAGCTTGTGACAGGAAATACTTGCCTGTAGCCAGGTTGTGATCAGTGTCAGTGCACAGGCCTAACCAGCTGCTCATCACACAGCTGCCTGCCAGAAAACGCCTGACCAATGGGGCTTCCTATGTCCGTTACACCCCTCAGCACTTTTTTTTGTTGATTTGGAAGTTTCTCTATTTTTCCCCTCTTCCGTCTCTTTGCATCTCACGATTAGCTTTAATGACTAACCCTCGCCAACAGGGATCAATGAATTAATATTGGGCTTTGGAAAAACAAACCCATTAAGTTTAAATAAGAATACTGGACAGTCAGGAAAGCTGCAAATTCCTATTACCGAATGTGTGAGAATGTACATGAAGGCCAGAAATGCCTCTCTGACTGGTTGTTTACTATTATCAGTTATAGTCATTTTATGTGAGGAATACAAATACTGATGCACTTTGGCTGCATTCACACTAAGTCTGGCAGTGGGTTGTATGGTGATGTGGGAGAGTTTATTTGTGCTTTAAAACTCACAACCATCAACCACCATATATAGCAGCTTGGTGGCTCAGTGGTTAGCAGCGCTGCTTTACAGCAGTGCAGACCTGGGTAGGGCCATTCTGTGCAGAGGTCTTCTCACTGGGCTTGCTCATGGTTTTCTCTTGCAGAGTCAGTTCCTTCCAGAGGTTAAAATTTCTCATATTTAATGAGAAATTATTTTTCTGTGCGTGTTCAATGGTTGTGTGAATGTTTCATGAGATATATGAACACACCAGGGAACGAGGATATATCCCAGCTTGTTTATTTAGCTCAAAAACACAACGGTTTGTGTCTGCTATCATCTGCAATCGTATTTAAGGTGGTACTTTGTGCAGTCGCCTCTTGTTTGCTTTGTTTGATTTGATAAAGGGAATACATGGGATCCAAGGAGTAAGAACCCAGCCTACTCTCATTAATGAAACTGACTGCCTCCAGTGAATAATAACATAAAAAGGCTTTATCTAAAAGGAACTGGAAACATGTTAATGTAAAATGCTTTAACTAGCCCTTAAATCAAGAGGATTAGCAGCCATGTGTGAGGTTCTCTAATCTCATTTGGAAGGGCCCTAGGCCCACTCTGCTGGTATGCTTTACATTATTCTCATCAAATGTTTTCTGCCAGTAAAATGGCATGCAGGTTTCATCTTGGCAGACACTCAGTGTGCTTCCTATAGTCTAAGTGTCAAAGCAGTTCCAATGAGAAACTCCTTACACAGACAGAGAGGAAAGAGCTTCCTCACTCCTACTCCTATCCCATGTTAGGCTTACATCACCTGTCCCCAGTGTCAGACATAACTGAGAGAAGCATTTAAATATTCATAGTAAACACATATTAATAGGCTATGTATTTTCTGCTCAAATTAACCGCAACTCATCTTGAAGGGTCCGCTCATGCAGAAGTAACAGCATGCTCTATATAAATATTTCAGTGAGCCTCACTTTCTCTTCAAGTTCGAACTTTGCATGGAAATTTACTGAGAAGCAAACAAACTGCACTGACAGGTCTGAATGCAGATGATGCATCAAAGTAAAGGATGGTATAAGGATACATTTCAGACACTCATCACAACTTTCAAACAAGGATGGGTATCATTAGAATTTAACTGATACTGGTACTCAAAAATACTGTGGATGCTATTTGCTAAATTTTTGTGTAGCATAAAGACACAAAACTTGTTATGGCTGCTTTCACAGTGACAAGTTAATTTTAATGCTAAGCAGGTGAGAGGGTGAAATATGCCACAGAGGTCAAAGGCTGTGATAATCACCCTCCAGTTAAAAATAATAATCACGAGCATTACATGTTTGGACTGAAGGGGCAACCAAATAGGAAGTGATCTGCAGCAACGCAGTGATCAGAGCTCAGTTAATGACGTTCAGCAGCTTCAAGTGACAACAGGTAAAATAACAGCTGGCAACACAAAGTGAGTGGGTCATGAGTTAAACGTTCCTCAATTTCAGGGCAAGAGACTAAAGCGACTACCAAAGAGTTAAGGATACTATTGATTACACATCATAATGTCTTCAGTCACTTGAACACTATACCTCCTCTGCCATCACTTTATCCTTACAGTCCAGATACATTTTATTTATTACACTCACCCATATAATGCATACCGTGTATTCTGTGTACCTTACTGGCTACAAATGTATATAATATTTAGATATCTGTATATAGTGTTTTTGATGTGTGTATATGTAAATGTGTGTATTGACACTGATATATATATTTATGTATATAGTGCTTATGTATATGTGTATAGTTTTTTTTTATTTTATTTTATTCCATTCTATTTTAGTTTTAGTTTAGTTATTTGTTTTTACTCATCCTTTTAATTTTTTCTCTGTACTGAGCTGCTGTAATGCGCAAATTTCCCCATCGTGGGATCATTAAAGTTTTATCTTATCTTATAGGATCATAAATAGATTTGAGGGTTACCTAGACAGCTGGAGCATGGGCTAGCGACCAACCATCAGTGACAAAGCATGAGTGCAATGAGTGAATCACCTGGATGACCCTTAAGTACCGCGCAGTTAGCAGTTGTTGCTATGCCGTGTTATATCCCATGTTCACTGAGAGGTAAGGGTCAGCAGGGAACGCGCTGTTCTTCGTGGGCTCCAACTGCTGATAGCTGGCTGTTAGGCGTGACCTGTCATCTTTGAAAATGTTGAAGCACATTTGACTCAATCTTAACAAATCAACCAGATATTTGAAGACTACTAAAAAACAAAAAATCCTCAAAGGGTCAAAGTGCATTTGGTAACACACAAACAGTAGCATTTGAAAATTTTACTCACAGTTTGGGTGCTCTCGCTGCCACTGCTGCTTGTGATTTTATTCAAAACACATTCTGGGTTACATGGCTGTCCCGAGTCCACACAGCCACCAACTGACTGTGACTCTGCATCAGTTCATTATCTGGGTTCAGTCTGTGTGCTGTGAAGGGTAACCAATCAGACGTCAGGGTCTGTCGATGAGCTGCAGTGACAATTTAAATGATTTCATGATGCACTGAAGCACAGGAAACATGAAATCATTAAATCTGTTTTTAAATAAAATGAACTGATATTGTAATGAATTCGTTATTATACAATGAATGAATGAATTATATATATTTAATAAATAAACTTTTTATTTCCACTTTTATTTAGCTATTTAATTTTGGCACTTTTTGCCCTCCATACTTGCCTACATAACAATAGGAACATTTATAGGAGTGTTAAAATCAAAGCTAAGTTAGTCTCATGTTAACAACCACAGAATTATTACCTGGATTTGCCTTTTAGTCAAACTCCGGGTTGGAGCTCTGAGGCTGCAGTAAAGAATAATAGAGCAAAGCGATGTGACAAATTACAACAGTCTGCACCGTCAGCCATGACTAGAGAGTACACACAGTAACAACGTCAAATGCCACCACCTCATAGAGTCAGCTTCATTGTTATTAGGAAAAGGTTAGAACTTTGAAAACATCAGCTAAGTTATAATTAATTAATGCTGCGTAAATACCACCAGCAGCAACTTTTCATCAAGGTTTGCATTAATTCTTAGGTACAGTCGAATCTGCAGCTGGTAACAATTCAACACAAGACCAGACTGATCTCATGGTGAACTCTAACAGGATGTATGCAGAATCGTTGCATTCTTGCCTACAAGAACATAATGTGATGTATTCTAGCAGCTACAACAGAATTACACAAGAATTACACAAAATGTACATTTAGGAATTTAGCCTGGCAAGTGTATGGCTCTCTCATCCAGATGCATTTTACAGCTGTTTGGGGGCTGACCGGTCATTGGAATGGTGCATTATATTCTACTGATGGGAAGGAATGCATTAGTAAAATGCACGGATTAAACCCTGGCATCATTAATGCAATCAACTCAAATGGAGCAAGTCAAGGGTCAGAGTTTAGACCCTGAGAACTAAACACTATTACTCCTCCTTCTTCACACATGTTCATAACACAATAAGCCCACGAATGAATGTGAAGTAAACTTAAAAGCCACAGAGCAATGAGCTCTTCAGTAAGGACCTGATTAGCATTAAGGTCTGTCTATCAACACTCACATAAATCTAAACGTGCATCTGCTTGAACATGAACTGCTTACTCTATTAGTTCCAAGATGTGAAATGAGGTGGAAAATCAGAACCATGCAAAAGTTCAAAAAATACTTTGGGTTTTCTTTTCTTCTTGTTTTTTTTTTTTTGTTTTTTTTGGTCATGATAATTTAGCTGAAGGCAGTCAGAAATGACCAGATGATTCCAATGTCTGTGACGGCAAGCTAATTTGTATATGGAAAGTCATAGCGTAGCTAATTCCAATCACCATAAAATAACTTTTTTGTGCAACTCTCAGTGATCAATCACACAGCCAGCTGGTAATGAGCCACATGAAAGTTGCCCTGACGTTTAATGACTGATCTGATTTTAGCTGCCGAAAACACTGTTAATTGACATTGTTTGAAGACGGGCCACCTTTTGCAACGGTCTCCTGCTTCTCGCTTCATGTTGCTGTAATAGATGAAATTTGATTTCACCCAACTGTAGTGATGCTTGCAAGCAGAAAAGAGCTGAATACAACTACAGAAAAAAGCAGCCACAGCAGCTGAAGGTGAAACAAATGATAAGTGCAATGAAAGAAGACTGACGATAATGCAGGCATGATTCAGCTAACACCGCATTACCATCATAACACACTCAGGTTTTGTCCTCCTTCCTGTTAAAGTAAGAAAGGCTGAAGAAGAGGCCTTGTTCACATACAGTACAGTGCTGTGCAAAAGTCTTGAGCCATCTCTCTTTATATTTTGCAAGGCAAATGAGAACTAGGTGCAGCGAGTCATTGAAATGTGCAAACATGCATAATATGTAAGGCAAAAACTGTTTGAAAGTCAATATTTGATATGACCACCTTTACTCTAGATCGTAGCCTGAACTCTCTGATGCAGCTGTCCTGTCATTTCTTGTAGTCTTCAGGAAGAGTTCTCCATGCTTCCTGAAGGACATTCCGAAGCTCTTCTTTGGATCTTGGCTGCAGTGTGGGATCATCTTTTCTGTGAAGATGATCCCACACTGCTTCAGTAATGCTGGGGTCCAGGCTCTGGGGAGGCCAATCCATGACTGACAATATTATTGTCTGTGTGTGTGTGTGTGTGTGTGTGTGTGTGTGTGTGTGTGTGTGTGTGTGTGTGTGTGTGTGTCTGTGTGTCTGTGTGTGTGTGTGTGTGTGTGTGTTATCCAGGTATGTTTTTCCTGCATTAGCAGTGTGTTTGAGATCAAAAATGAAGCCACTGCCAATCAAATGCTTTCCAGATGGTATTGCATGGTGGATCAAAATCTGACAGCACCTTTAATTCCATCAGCTTTGACAGGATCTCCAGCACCTCTGGCTGAAATTCAGCCCCAAATCACGAAAGAGCCTCCAGTGTGTTTTAAAGATGGCTGTAGTGTTGTACCTCTCTCCTGACCTCCTTTGTACGCATTGATGAAGATTTGGATTCATCAGTCCATGAGACATGTCAAGTTCTTGTGTAATATTTCATCCCTCAGCCTTTTCTCCCTGGTTCCCTCCTTAAAACTAGTTTCCTAACAGCCACTCTTCCGCTGAGACCGTTTCTGATGAGGTTTTGTTGAACAGTACATGGATCAAATGAATGGCTGGATGCGTCTCAGGTCCTCTGTCAGGTGTCTGCTGTTTTAAGTCCAAGATATGTCAACTTTTCAGCTGATAGCTCTTTGAGAATCATCTTTTTGATGCTATTTTATGCCTCTCAAACTGTTTTGACATTATTTTCAGTTTTTCAACCAAACAAATGAGAACAAATTAAGTGTTTTTGTGCCTAAAGATACAATTTAAAATGAGGTCTTTGCCAAGTTGTCTGTTATGTGTAGACACACTTCTTGTTTGTCCCTTGAATGATTTACAGGTCAGTCTTATGTGGTTTAAGAAACAAACCAAAAAGAAAAGCAAACAGTCAGGTATGAGGACTGGACTGGAAATGAGACAGACAGACAAATGTAAGTGAAAACAAAACCTCGCTCTGCCTGTTGGTGTGGACGAGGTAAAAATTACAAGAAAGTCTGGCTCTTTGGAAACAAAGCATAAAGAAATGAGGGGTGACTCAAACTTTTGCACAGCGCCCTTACTGCAGTCTACAAATCCATCTATAAACTATGTGATAGTGAACATTTTTTTTAGAACTAAGGTGTCTTAAAATCTACTTAAATAAGGACAACACTTCTAACTGTAAGGCTGAGGAACAAGAACACAAGGAAAGGCAGTTTTTTCTTTGAATGGCTGCATGACATACAGAGTATGTTAAAGTTTGACAAAACAGGAAACACTGACTTAAGGAATTCATAGAATACAAAGAGGGTACAGTGAAACATTGGGCTGTGACCAAAATGTCTGAGCCCCAGAGAGAGAGTACTCGGGGGGCTGGTGTTTTATCCATTATGAGAGCTGGAAAGGTGAAACTGCAGAAATCACAGCATGACTTGCAAATCGGTTGGTATTCCCATCAAGAGTGACGGACATAGTGAGGGAGAAAGTCCAGTGCAGCTGAGGGGAATTTTTGTGTTCATATACAATCACTTAAACACAAAGTCACTGCATGGGCCATTATTACTTGATGTTTCCAGTTTCCAGCACAACACCAATGAAAATAAACTTAATCAGAGTTCAGCATCAGTCAGTTAATCCTCTGTGATATTGATGTGGTCAGTGAGTATCAGAGGGGGTGTTCATCAGTTTCAGCTGCTTTGCTGTTCATGAAATTAACAACTAGAGGGGCAACAATGACCCCCCCCCCCCCCCCCCCCCCACACACACACACACACACACACACACACACACACACAATCACGAATGGTTTACAGGTGGAGGACACTCACACTGTTCCCTCCTCATCTCGTCTGTTTTTCACTAGTTCTGCATTTGGCTAGGGTCAGTGTCACTGCTGGTAGCATGAGGTCATACCTGGACCCTACAGAGGCTGCACAGGTAGTCCAGCTCCTCCAGGATGGCACATCAATACGTGCCATTGCCAGAAGGTTTTCTGTGTCTCCCAGCACAGTCTCAGAGCATGGAGGAGACTCCAGGAGACAGGCAGGAACTCTAGGAGAGTGGTTCACAATGAATACCACCTCAGAAAATATTTGGCTATTCAAGTCCCACCCTTATGACTGGTGCTGTGCCAAAAAGTGATCTTCTACCAAAAAGTTATTTCCAGTTATTTACCAGAAAATGATTGGCTGTATTCAATTCAATTCAATTCAATTCAATTCAGATCAATTCATTTTTATTTAAATAGCACCAAATCACAACAGTCGCCTCAAGGCGCTTTATATTGTAGGTAAAGACCCTACAATAATTACAGAGCAAACCCAACAGTCCAAACGACCCCCTATGAGCAAGCCCTATTTAAACTGTTGTAAATGACTTGTTGACCTATAATCAGTGAAACATGTCAAACATATCTCTCATGAATGACATCAAGTCATTGTGAGTGAGAAACAACATTCCTGTTAAAAGGTAGAAGCTGCAATCACTTTTGGCAAAGTGACTTTTATACAGTCTTTAGTTATCATGGTAAAAACTGTCACTGACATTAAAAATGATTAGAAATTTGGCCAAGAGCGCAGCACAAATCACATCACAACATTACAGACAGTTCTAAAAAGATATTTTAAGTGGCCAAAAACGATTGGATTGATGATTGATGATTGATTGATAATAACATAGAGCCATAAAGATACTTGCAAAACAGGTCATTTAAATCCTGCTGACTGCACTTTTTTTTTTTTGTTTTTACCAATATAAACAAAGACATTACATATAAATGCACATAGAAACACTGGAAGTCACGTTATGGCAGATGATAAATTTCTGGCACAACACCTGATGTGTACAACACCAGCACCTCCCAACCAAGGTTATTACAGTAATTGAATTCACATTGTTGCAGGAAGCCCACAAATTTACTCCTCTGCCCCTCCACACACACACATACACACACGTACAGAGTAGAGAGTGGTGGAGGTGTTGGAAACTGTGACACATATTTCAAACTTGTCAGCAATGATGTACTCAGTGTTAAAGGGTTAAGTTAACAGACTAGCACGGTAAGCTTTTAGTCTACCATAGAAGGTCCTTAACCCATCAGCAGGACCAGCATCTGCAGCTTTGTGCAAGGAGGAACAGTATGAGCACTGCAGAGCTACAAAATGACCTCCAGCGAATGTGAATGTCTCTGACCCAACAATCAGAAACAGACTGCATGAGGGTGGCCTGAGGGCCTCACATGCCTAGTGGGTCCCGTGTTCACTGCCCGCACTGTGGAGCCTGAATGACATTTGCCATAGAATACCAGAATTGGCAGGTCCACCACTGGAACCCTGTGCTTTTCACAGATGAGAGCAGGTTCACCCTGAGCACATGTGACAGACATGAAAGGGTCTGGAGAAGCTGTGGACAACATTATGCAACCTGTAACCTGTAACTGGTTTGGTGGTGGGTCAGTGGTGGTCTGGGGAGGCATATCCATGGAGGGGCACACAGACCTCTACAGGCTAGGTGACAGCACCTTGACTGCCATCAGGTATCAGGATGAAATCCTTGGACAGATTGTCAGACCCTACCCTGGTGCAGTGGGTCCTGGGTTCCTACTGGTGCACAACAATGCCTGGCTTCATGTGGTGAGAATATGCAAGCAGTTCCTGGAGGATGAAGGAATTGGTACTGGTCCCCACGCTCACATGACCTAAATCCAATAGAGCACCTCTGGGACATTATATTTCAGTCCATCTGATGCTGCCAGGTTGCACCTCAGACTGTCCAGATCCGGAAGGAGATCCCCCAGGACACCATCTGTCCTCTCAATGCCACGACGTTGTTAGGAATACATACAAGCACGTCCAGGACATACTACTGAGTACCATTTTGAGTCGAAACAATGAAATCTTGGCAAAATGGACTAGCTTGTTGATTCACCTTTTCAGTTTCAGTTTCTTTGTTGCATTGAATTCAGCCCTCTGTAGGTTGATTTGAATTTCCATCAAAATTCCATTAGACCAAAGTTATATGTTTCGGTAAATTTAATTGCTTAAGTAACTCCTCCGGCATTCCAAGTCAGTGCTCCTCACTACCATGATGCAGTGAAAAATCTGGGTGTTATTTCTGATGGCTGTTTTAAAATGAATAAACAAATAAGTGCTGTTACTAAAAGTAGTTTTTATCAGCTTGGAGTCGTTGCTAAAGTAAAACCCTATCTTCTGTATAAGGACCTGGAAAAAGTCATTCATGCTTTTATCACTTCACGCCTGGACTACTGTAAGTCCTTGTACTATGGCATAGATCAGCTATCGGTGCACCACCTGCAAGCAGTCCAAAATGTGGCAGCTCGTCTTTTAACTGGTATTACAAAACATGAACATATTACCCCGGTTTTATCGTCCCTTCATTGGCTTCCTGTCTGTTTTAGAATAGATTTTAAGATTCTATTGCTTACCTTTACAGCTCTAAATGGGCTAGCAGCTCCGTATCTGTCTGAGCTGCTCCATGAACACATGCCTCTAAGGGCTCTGAGGTCGTCTAATCAACTACTCTTACAAAGGCCAAAAACTAGGCTAAAACTGAGAGGTGATCAAGCGTTTGCAGCGGCAGCACCAGACCTTTGGAATAATCTTCTTTTCCATATTTGCTAAGCCCAGACGGTACACTCGTTTAGATCCTTATTAAAGACACATCTCTTTTCCTTAGCATTTGGCTGCAGTGTAACATCCTCTTAGACGATTGCTGACTTCTGATTGTAATGTTGTTTTTACCCTGTATATCTCCATCTGCAGCACATTGGTCAACTTTTGTTGTTTTAAATGTGCTATAAAAATAAATGTGACTTCACTTGCTCAAACAACGCGGTATCCCATGCAGCACAGTGGCGTGGTGGTTAGCACTGTTGCCTCACAGCTAGAAGGTCTGAGTTCAAATCCACCTTGGCCCAGGCCTTTCTGTGTGGAGTTCCATCCAGTTACTGGGGTTAGGTTAATTGATGATTCTAAATTGCCCTTGAGTGTGAATGGTTGTCTGTCTCTCTGTGTTAGCCTTGCAACCCTGCCTCTCACCCTATGACAGCTGGGATAGGCTCCAATCCTGAACAGGATAAGAAGAATCTTCATTCTCACCCTTTCTATATTAGTATGGATAGTATAGGACCAGCTCAGTGGAGTTTGACCATCCAGTCTAGATTTGTTGTGTACTTGGAGAAGGCATTCAACCGCATCCCTCGGGGTATCCTGTTGTTAAGAACATTCAGTCCCTGTACAACCACAGTGAGAGCTTGGTCCATATTGCCGGCAATACATCAGAATCATTTCCTGTGGGTGTCGGACTCTGCCCTTTGTCATGGATTCTGTTCATAACTTTTTATGGACAGAATTTCTAGGCGTAGTGTGGTGACTTCAGAATCTCAGCTCTGCTTTTTGTGAATGATGCAGTCCTGTTGGCTTCAAAAAGTGGTGCCTCCAGCTTGCCCTCAAGTGATCGCAGCAGAGTGTGAAGCAGAGGGTATGAAAATTAGCACCTCCAAGTCTGAGGCCATGGTTCTCAACTGGAAAAGGGTGGAGTGCCTACTCTGGGTAAGGGATGCTGCTCAAAGTGGAGGAGTTTAAGTATTTTGGGATCTTGTTCACGAGTGAGGGAAGATTGACAGATGGATTGGGGCCACAGCTGCAGTGATGCAGATGCTGTACTGGTCCATGGTGGTGAAGAGAAGCTGATTGTAAAAGTGAAGCTTTGGTCACGATGTCATGTATCGGCTGTTTGGCAGGCAGGAAGTGGACCCCAATGCAGAATATGGAAGAGGAGGTAGGCCTTCATTTGGCGAGTGCAGAACAGAAACAGGGGCAAATGCAGCAAACAGGAAGATAACCAAGACTGAATTCCAAGAACTACACAGCAGGGACACAGCAGGGGAGCAAATGACGACAACAGGCAGAGAAAACACGGGACTTAAATACACAGGATAATGAGGGGAGTGGGAACAGCTGGGAAACACAGGAAATACCAATCACAATGTCAAGCAAAACTGAACATGACAGACGGAGACCAAATGACTATCAAAATAAAACAGGAAGTCACACGGGGGAACAAGGACACAGACCTGACACATGGAACCACAAGGAACTAGAAACAACAACTCAGGACCATTACAAAAGATAACAAAAAACACTGGGCCACCGGCCCAGGACCATGACACACGAGCTTTGGGTAGTGGCTGAGAGAACGAGATTCAGGATACAAATGGCAGAAATGAGCTTCCTCTGAAGGGTGGCCTCTCCCTTAGAGACAGGGGGAGGACCTTGTTCATGTGAGAGGCACTCAGGTAGAGCCAGTTGATGTGGTTCAGGCATCTGACTACGATGCCTCCTGGGTGGGATGTACTGGGCATGTCCTACCAGGAGAAGGCCCTGGGGTAGACCCAGGACATGCTGGAGAGATTATATCTCTCACCTGGCTGGGAACACCACACCTGAAGACCTGAAGGAGGTGGCTGGGGAGAGGGAGGTCTCAGATTCTCTGCTTAGGCTGCTGCCCCAGTGACCTGGCCTCAGATAAGGGGAAGAAAATGGATGGATGGATGGATGGATGGATATATATGTTTTCAAAGTGTTACTTTAATGTTAGCAATGTATAATACTGACTGAGCAAAGAAAGGGTACTATTGTGAAATATTAAATCAAATGGTTTTGAATTTTGGAATATTTTTACTAAGTCTGCTCAAGCCTACATGGCTTGATAGATGCTAACATTTCATAAATGATTCATCATGGGCAACATTCTCTTAAGACTGCTCTTTATTTCAAAGTAAAATGTTTACTCAGCCCCTGGAGGGGCAGTTCGGCAAGTCTAAAGTATCAAAACACTGATCCATCACAGTATAAGTGAAAAAGGAAAAAATCAGGAAGAATTTTTCTGAGGAAATGATGAATCATTTGAAGTATCCTCTTGATATTCTACCATGTATTTCTGAGCTTGAATGTTTTGTCATGTTCTTTCATTCTGTGTAGATTCTTTGAAGTACTTTAAGGATCTGAAGTGATAAGATTTTCTGATCAAAGGGAAAAATGACCAGTTTATGGTGTCAAAGGTGGATTCAGACACTTGTATACATAAATACAAGTTAAATAAAGAATAAAATAAAGAATTCAAAGATACAAAAATTTATGAAAGGAATTTTATGCTAACCTTCTTCCTTTCATTGTTAAACCAACCATCATTACCATGATCACTTCTAAATCTGTTCCCACAACCCCACCATCACCATCATCTCACCACACACACACACACACACACACGCACACACACACACACACACACACACACACACACACACACACACACGCACACACACACACACACACACACACACACACACATATCACTGACCACTGTCCATTTTGTTGCATACCAAAAAAGAGTGGGTCACCGATGGCCACTGTCCATTCAAGATACTCTGACCCCACCCCCATTGCCACCAATGGCCAGAGTAGGCTGACCACAGCCTATTGTGGACCCATTGTAATGGTCTCCAGAGAGGCATGAGATCTGTGTGGCCAGCCCTCAGTGATTGAGGCTGGCCTGACCCCAGCAGTGGCCTGTCCAAGATGTTCTGGAGGACAATATCCTTAATTTGTCCCTTTAAACATTCTTATCTCCCACCACCACAGGCCACAGTGGACAGTGAACGTTTCATCATTTCGAAGCTTTCATCCGTATTTTTGCCATCTTCTTCTTCCTTCTTTTATTTCTGTCTTGGTCTTTTTCTTCTTCATGTTCCTTTTCACCGTCATTTCTCCTGATCTTTGTTCATTTTCCTTCTTCATATCATTCGTTCTTCCTTTTTTGCTCTCCTTTCTCTCATCTTCTTTGATTCATCGTGTTTTGTCATCTGCTTCCTCTTCGTCCCCGCTTTGACTCATCCCTTATTTCTTCCTCCTGTCTTTTGTCTTTACTTTTTTCTACTTGCTTCTCATCTCTCTCTTGCCAACCTCCCTCAGTTGTTTCTCTCACTCCCATTCTTTCACTCATTCCATTTCTCATGTATCCTTTTATTCATTGTCCCATTTGTCACTTTTTTCTTTTGACTCCCTTTTTCCTTATGTCTTTATTAACTTTTTGCTCATTGTCCATTTTACTTCTTTTTATCATCTTGTTGTTTGTCCTCATTGTTTATCTTCCATTTTTTTCTGTTCTTCATCCTCCTCTTCCTTTTATTAATCAGCTTGTAATGTGATTTTGTTTTTGTATCTCCTTGCTGTCATTCCTCCTTTTCCAAATCTTCCTTTTCCTCTTTTTCCAAATCAAATATTCTCACCACCCCCTGTGCTCTCATAAATCTACTTAATATGCATTGTCCTATCAGCTGGAGTGATGCATTGCATCCTTTCACTAAAGGGAACTTCCTCCTCCAGGGCTTTTTTTGGTAATATGTAATTTCCTTGTAATTTCTAAAACTCTTAACCCCCCCCCACCTGAGGAGGTCCTTAAGGAGGAGCTTCCATCACCTCCTATCTGCTCTGTCTCCTGTCCTGGAGAGAACTGTCACCACTCTTCCCCCTCAGCCATTAATGCCTTTTTCTCTGCGTGTTTAAAGGGGTGACAACACCTCTCCCAGGTCCTGTCATCGGGGCAGCTCCACAGGGTGCACACGGCTCCCTTCCAACTCCATACATGGCTGCAAAGTGATGGAGAAACCCCGGGGCTGTCAACCAGCTTGTAGTTTACTTCTCCCCCATTTCTCTATGCATCCTCGTGCTCTCCCACCATCTCTCTCTTGCACCCTGTCATACTCTCTGGCACCTTTATCAAGGGACACTTCAAAAAATAAACACAAGCTCTTCCCCTCTCCCTCATCGTGTTTCTCTGCAAGGGAAAGAAAGTATCTCACTAAAGCCACTGAGGCTATTCTGGATATGTTGCGTAAGGGTTTGAGTGGGGAAAGAAGGGAGAAACATTCGCCAAAAACACAGAACTAACCTTT
Source organism: Archocentrus centrarchus (assembly GCF_007364275.1). Lineage (NCBI taxonomy): Eukaryota > Metazoa > Chordata > Actinopteri > Cichliformes > Cichlidae > Archocentrus > Archocentrus centrarchus. The sequence continues at coordinate 29,972,083 of NC_044364.1, read as the reverse complement.
ACACAATAAAGTGAATCAGTTGGGTTATTATTTCTGTTTTGTTTTGTACCACAATAGAAAAAGCAGTGTTTATATTAAATAAAACTATTTCTTTATTTCTATCTCTTATGTTTTTGCCTATCTTTGTATTCTCCCGACAGAAAGGACTTGATATCCCTCATGTTAGACCTGTATAACATCCATATTTATCAAAGATCAAGTGGGACCTCAGGTTTGACATGACAGATTGAACCACTGACACACAACGCGTCAACTATGTTCTCTCACTTGACCTTCTATTGGCTGAAGGTCTGAGCACTGCCACTCAGGCAGGTCTCTAAGGGTCGGAGAGGCCCACTGATGTCACAGATCACACATGGCACGACAAGCTGAGCCCAAATGCTTAAACACTATAGGGTAGATTTTTTTTCCACATACATTTGTCATTAAATGTCTGGAAGTTGCAAATGATTAGGTTTCTTACTGCTGTTTTGTTGATTGTTTTACACATATATGACTTAATTGATCTTGACCAGTTTCACCAGACAATGACAAGAGGAAGTGAGTGGATGTGTAGCATGTAGGTGTTTTATTAAAGGGAAGTGAACAAATTAGTGGATGTGGATGGTGTTCTCTTTTGTCAGCTGCCTATCTGTGTCTGATAAGAGACCTCTGTGGTCAGGGTGTCACAAACCAAGTCTGCCCTACAGGGTAGAAGATAAAGATTTATTCAGCATGTCCTGTGGCTTGTTAAGCTCCTTCCTTCCTTCCATCAGCGGCTGGCTCGGTTTGTTTATAACCCACAGTAGGAAGTTTTCTCAGGTCTCCTCACATCTTTGCCATCCAGCATAACTGACACCGTAAAAATGAGACTTGAAGGTAATTTTACCTTTTATCTAAATATGCTGGATTTGTGGCTTTGGGAAAATATGAATTCAACACAGAATTTGATTCAGTGTGGCATATTACTGGGTTTCTATAATCTCACTCATCCTGCACCATAGGCTGTTTACTATGCAAATATAACTCTATATTGATTAGATATTTATCTTTCAAGCCATTTGGAGTCCTGGCTGAAGCTTGCAGGCAAACAAGGAACTGAGGCCCCTTGAGGGAGGCCCCAACCCCTCAGGTCAGAGATTGAATCTGTTATCTGAAGATGCAAATACAAGCACGCATACTCATAAGCCTGTTGCTCACCAAGATACTGTTAACAGCAAATATATCATGGACCATATGTCTTTTAACCCCTTAACTGGCAGCAAAAAAAATCACCTGAAACAACTACATAACACCCTCTGGTTATTATTGGCTCTGAACAACCCATTTCATAGCCTATTAATCGGCTGCGTCTGGTCCGCGGGCCGAATGAAGTGCATTTATATGGCAGGCTAGACCCGCCCATTTTGACTGACACCTCATTCGGCCAATCATGTTAAGAAATGGGTTTCCCAGAGCCAATAATACTCAGAGGGCGTCACGTAGCTTTGTCAGGTGATTTGGTGCAGCCAGTTACATGATTGGCCGAATGACGTGTCAATAAAAATGGGAGGGTCTAGCCTGCCATATAAAAGGGACTACAAACGGCCCGTCACCGGGCCCTTGCCAGTTAAGGGGCTACACTGCATCATACAGCATGTGTTATAACAATACACTGAGTCTGTTCTAAGTATACGATGCACATTATGAGTGTTGCAGGTGTACGATGTACATGTGCATGGGCGTGGTGTTACGGCTCTGTGAGAGGGTGGCTAGCTCAGTGAACACGTGTAGAGAAGAAGGAAGACCAAGCACATCCTTAAATGAGACAACCGAGGGGCCTCAACTGTGCTATGGAAATGCAAATGACCCAAGAGACAAAAGTGTGCTCAATAAAACAAAGTGTAAATTCAAATAAATATGCAAGTGTGCCACGTGTGTGACAATACACAAGGATGGGCATCATATGACCTTTCATATCAAGTCACATGGGAGGAGGCCCTGTGGTCTTTTGACACAACCGCGGCATCTTTAGGGATTCCTTTGCTGAGTAAAAATAATCAACTCGCCTGCAAATCCTTCAATCTCATATCTGCCCACAAAATTATGTCCAGAAGAAAACAAAGGGGTAACCGAGTTGAGGAGACGTACAAAGAGGGGCACGTGCATCTTTAGGTCCCAACTCAGTGTGACATCCTTTCTAATGATCAGCATGGCAGATGGCACGAGACAGACACATATGTGCCCCATGTATCTCAGGCTTGTGTCACCCGCTGCACCAGCGCTCTGTCTTGGCTTCTGAAATTATCCACAGGATTACCCCCCATTAGGTCTTTTACTGTCCTATCATATCTTGCAATCTAGCCGAGACTTTAAACGCCTCCAGTGACATTAAGCCATGAATGACAGCTGGCACAGCGATGCATATCAGGCCCTTGGAAATTATAAACCGACTACAAAAAATGGCAGAAATTCAATGCATGAAATCAAGTGAAAAATAAGTGTGTTTAAAAGAGTAATCAGACAATTAATCAACGATGTTGGATAATATACTAATCCATCATTTATCAAACAACTGCCTTTCTCTGTTAAATGTCAACACAATGGAATAACTTGTGTTCAGAACTGTTGGCTGAACCAAATAAGCTGGAAGACATCACCTTAGGTTCTGAGTGGTTGTAATGGGCTTTTAATAAGCTTTACGCTGATGTAGGCATGTTTTGCTTTATGTTGAAATGTAGTAGCTGCAACCACTTAAAAAGCTCTTAGTTTCCTTGTGTTTGGCAGGTCTGATCTTTTCAGATCTGGGTTTGCTCCCTGTTCATTCATTGGTCCGTGCTTTGAGTTAGCTGATGAGCAAGGAATCTTATATTTGCCTGCATTCTGCGAACTACATAAAAATCTAACTGATAAACTTAAAGAAAACACTTGACTGTTCAATTTTCGATGACTATTATAATTGTTACTTGTGCAGTGCTGTGCAAACGTCTTGAGCTACCCCTCCTTTTTTTAAAATAGGTGCAGTGATTTATTGAAATGTGTGCAAACATACATGAAAATACAATTTGGACAATTCTCATGAGTTTGAAAGCCAATATTTGGTATGATCACCTTTATTCTTCAATCCAGGTTTAACTTTCTTTGGCAAGCTTTTTGGTAATTTAGTATTCTTGTTCTCCGGGCTTCTTGAAGAATATTCCAAAGCTCTTCTTTGGCTGTTGGCTGCCTTTTATTCCGTTCTCTGTAAAGATGATCCCGCACTGCTTCAATAATTCTGAGGTCTGGGCTCTGTGGAAGCCAACAGACTGATAGTGTTTCTCTTTGTGTTTTTGTATCCAGGTGTGCTTTTACTGCACTGGCAGTGCGTCTGGGATCATTGTCATGCTGAAAAATGAAGCTGCTGCCAATCAGATGCTTTCTAAATGGAACTGCATAATGGTTCAAAATCTGACAGGACTTTTAGTTCCATCAGTCTCAACAAGATCCATGAAAGTGCTTTTACCACGTTTTACCATGACCGCACAACGCTCACTGTTGGACCTCTCTCCTGACACACTTCACACCATTGCTGAGATATGCCAAGTTTTCAGCCAATCACATTGTTGGTGAAAAACTATTTTATGCCTGTCAAACTGTTATCTCTGGTATTTTTCATAGATTCAACTTAAAGAGATGGGTTTGTGCAACAGGATGCTAGTAACAAAGTGCCTTAAGATACTATTTAAAATTGGTTCCTTGCCAAGCTGTCTGTTATGTGTAGACACCACACTGCTTCATCCCTTGAATTAGGTGCTTGAATGATTCACGAGTCTTTGGTAACAAAACAAACAAACAAATATAAAGACGTTCCTCTGAAAATGGTCAGGCAAAAGGATTGGACTGAAAATGAATGAAAAGCAGGCAATGTACTGAGAAAATGTTGAAAGTCCTTCAGAAAGCCTGGAGAACTTCTGCTGCAGACCGCTTAAAAAAAGGTCAGGCCCCAAAATGTAAAGAAATAAGGGATGCACAGTACTGTAAACATCAAAGTGCCACATTTTTTAAAAAATTGTCTATTTAATTTTTGGTGACCATCAAAATTGGTATGAACACTTTCAAAGTTTAGCAGTTACAGCAGAAACTAAGCATTAAAGTAGATTTTAAGGAGGTGAATTTGAATCTAAAGCTGCAGTATAAGCTATAACAGGCACCTGTTTGCTCTCCGTTTACCTCGCACAAACACAGACAGCTGGCAGAACGTGCTTATTTTTATAAAACTGCATATTTCATTTTAGTTCTTCAGAGGATCCAGTGAGAAGAAGGAGTAAGGATAGAAAGAATTCCACCTTAAGAGGAGTTGGAGTAAATGTGGGGTGAGTAAAATGAATGTCTTTGAATATGAAGTGTGAGAAAGAAGAAGTTACAGTAGAGGGACAGTGGATACACCAAAACAGGAGCCAGACCCTGCACCTGTCCCCTCTCCGCTGGGGTCCCTCTGCCACCAAGGAACAGCAGACGGTTCCTGTGAAGCATGAGGCTAAAGCCTGCCAAACCAAAATCCCACCCCCTCTATATCACACACACACACACACACACACACACACACACACACACACACACACACACACACACACTGAGTGGCAGCTCCGTCTGGGTCAACAGTGTACCCCTTGACATTCCAGCAGTGAGAGAGATATGGGGGTGTCATCTCACCTGGTTTTGGCTGTGTGGCAGAGCAGAGGACAGTAGGGGAGCAGCACGGCTGTCCACAATATTTGTTTAGCTGTTCGTGGTGTCAGCGATGTCTTAATTTACCCCAATGTTGTGCAAAATGTTTTGCCAGGCCACTGCTAGCACTGGGACACTGAAATATGAAGCATTATTTTTCTTGTCTTTGTTCTAGCATTTTTGAAAACCACAGTTTCCCCTCGAAGGCTGCTCCATCAAAGGTGTCCTCGCAATTGTAAAAATAAAAAAAATGTGATATGGAAAATTTAACTGGATGTTCTGTTGTACAGTTTTTGCATAATCTTACTTCCCAAAGGACAAATCATCACCACTGAAAACATTGTTATTTTTCAATGATATATTTTTTTACCCATTAACTTGTAAAAATATGCTGAAAAAAGTCCACACCAGTTCCCAGAGACAAAGATGACTTGTTTTCCCACCACGCATACCAAAAAGAAATGATTTCAAACACAGAAAAGCAGAAACTGCCACATGATTTCCAGGTGACGTGAACCTAGTTTAGTGCTGTGAGCTGCAGTACATTTTTATCCTGCTCCTGGAGGGGGGACGGGGTTTCTGTTTGTTACAGCAAAACTATCAGTCTGATTCATACCAAATGTGGATGAAAGATGGCCAGTGACCCCTAGACCACCAAAGAAAGTTTGCCATAATTGCATCAAGGTCAGAGGTCGTTTTTCTGAAAATCTTGCGAACGTGATAACTCGAGAACGATGTGAGGTAGGATGGTCAAATTCACACCATAGATGCAGCTGCTAAAAATCTTGGACATGTTTGAATTTCTGTGAACTTGACCTCAAGGACAGCAGGACCTATGAGATGTCTCTATGATTCAGTGTTTGGTTTATGAGATGACGACGTTCAGATGAGCTAAAACAGCTACCAGGGGTGGGATTTGTTGTTGAAACTAGAATGCAATTGTGTGTCTCCACCAGTCAAATTACAGTCTACACCTCTGCAGACACCTCTGCAGTTTAATGATTTAATATATGACCAAATTATGGCTGCAATCTCCCCACCCTGTTCCTAAGTTACAGCTCTCAATAACAACCAGAAAAGTGAAGCTTACCTTTGACCTTTTGGCTATAACAGTTCATTAGTTCATTGCCACATTTAGGTGAAATTTTATCATAATTAGCATATGATATTTAATACTATGATACTCAAAAATGTCAAGTGTCTGAGTGGACATGTGCCAGGTTCTGAAATTGCATTGATGCCATCCTGATACATTTGTGTTTATTCACTGTACTGTTGCATCAGTGTGTGCATATTATCATTGTAATCGCCTTTAATATGTCACCCCATCATTTCTTCTTCTTTGTACTTCACATTACCCTCCTCCACTACAAAGTGTCAATATACTGTATCGATCCAGTGTACTGATAGCATAATGCAAGAGGATGTAATAATAATGTAGCCTTCTTTTAATCCTCTGAGCTCGTCAACATAAAAATCTTGTGCATAGTGTCCTACACAGAGGAGGAAACAGTGTGTATTCCTGCACTGCTGCTTTAGCTCTATTTTGCATTCGACTGTATCATAGCACTGTCCCACTAGTAACAGAAATCCCTTAGTTGAGCTAATTTTCATGTAGTTGATGTTTGTTGTGGCACAACACTATGATCTTCTTTACGACGCAGCTTTTTGTATAAGATCTCTCTTCCAACCCCCTCCCAGAATCATAGGCACGAGCACTCCCAAGTTCCTCCTCTTGTCACAGCGAGCTTTCCCTCTGAAAGCTGAGCAGACACAGACAGGCGCTGGAAAGCCAGAGTTTCTACCAAACACCGTGCTCCTAAGTGACCCCTGAGAAAGTGCAGTCCAGGTTTAATGCCAACTGACTTTATTTGCTTGTCCATGTATCGATCTATTTATTTATTTACTTCCAACTCGATTCTCCTTCTCGCCTCCTCCGTTCTCTCTCAGCTCATCTGCTCCAGGTCCAAGCACCCAGGGATCTCTCTCCCGGTTTAATAATTCATGAATGTTCGGGCTGCTGCCGTAATCCTGACTGACACTAAAAGTCTGTCTAGATTTAGTGTCATGAAAATTTCATCCGCAAATGTACATTCGAGCTCTGTCTTTGGCCTGCCTCTCCTCTCCTCTGAAGGGGCACTCTTGCTTTTACTGTCTCACTCTCGTAGCAAGTTTGTGAGGCTAGCCTCATTCTCTCACTCACATGCACACTTGTATGAGCATAAACATATACCGGCATGCACAAAGCAGCTGGTCACACACATACACACACACACACACACACACACACACACACACACACACACACACACACACACACATTTACAGGAGAATAAATAGATAGCCAGAGAGAAGAAAGTCAGCGCACACACTGACAGGCCACTCTGCTCCATGTTGATGGGCCGATTTGCTGTGTTACATCTGGACTCATTTGTTCATGTGTGGAGCAGCTGAGGAGAGGCGTGGGCCCCACGAGTACAAAGTGACTTAGAACCTTGAGTGGATATTTCAGTGTCAACATTCCCAGTGGAAATCAACATCCTAACTGTCGGTGTCATGTTTAAGCCAGTGAGCGACACTGAAACACAATCCTATCATGCCTGACTCATGAATTACCAGTCCTGTCTTTTTGCCAGCCTACACTGACAAAGCCTGATGTGTTAAGGGGAATTTTTAATATCACACTCATGGTTTTTAATACCTTCTGTCATAACAAGCTAGGTCTTTAATTATCTATCAGGATGATGGTTGCATTGCCCCAAAAATTGCCCATGTTTGCTTTATTCCAGCTCTACTGCCACACAAAATATCGAGTCTGTGTTATTCTCCAAGAAGGCAGGTGAAATTCACAGTTTCTGTTCATGCTGGAGTTTACTGACAGAGACAGCAGAAGTGTTGCATGAAATACATCACAGGCATCAGACTGGGATGTTCAGTGGTATCTTTCAACAAAAAATATTTTAAGGATTTAAATGAAAACTAAAACTAAATATATATACTGAAGGATAATATAATGGGAAGAATGCAGGTTAAAGACACCTTCACACTGGCTTCACTGTTCAACCCTGGAGTCTGTCCATCCTTTGTTCCCAATCTATGACTGATACAGCAAAATCCTTAAGAACAGGACCAGTGAGGCAACAAACAATCATTCAGAAAGATTAGAAATAAATCTCCTTCCTAGGTAATTATCCTTAGGAAAAACTAAAGCAAGCCTTAAAAACTGACCACCAGTGTAAGCATTTTCACAGCAAACCTAAAAACTTGTTGGCAAGTCATTTCACTTTATTTTTATTTATGTATTTATTTAACTCCAAGATACCAAAGAGGCCAATCTGCTTCATGGATTTTACTTTACTATGATAAAAAAAACATATAGTTTATACATAACACAGCCTTGTATGCTGAAGCAGTAAGCAGCTCTGGAATACAAATGACTTTTATTCATTGTAATGTTTCAAATTTTGCCTTCACTTCGGAAAAAGGCATTTCACCAGAGCCACATAAAATGTTTATGATGGATGGATGGATGGATGGATGGATGGATGGATGGATGGATGGATGGATGGAGCATTTAGATTTCACTTGATCTGAAATTTCATTGCCTGCACTCCAGCAGCTGAGTAAGTCATCATAACCAAAAGCCAGTAACAGTAACTAATGAACAAATGTAGGGCTCGTTTTGTAGACATCTCCCCTTAAAATGGAAATGTAATGGTGGGCTGTGACAGCTCTTATTGTAATTCAATTCAGTTCAATTCAATTCAATTTTATTTATATAGCGCCAAATCACAACAAACAGTCGCCTCAAGGCGCTTTGTATTGTGGGTAAAGACCCTACAATAATACAGAGAAAACCCAACAGTCAAAACGACCCCCTATGAGCAGCACTTGGTGACAGTGGAAAGGAAAAACTCCCTTTAACAGGAAGAAACCTCCATCAGAACCAGGCTCAGGGAGGGGGGGTCATCTGCTGTGAGGGGGCTGAGGGGAGAGAAAAGACATGCTGTGGAAGAGAGCCAGAGATTAATAACAATTAATGATTAAATGCAGAGTGGAGTATAAACAAAGTAAATAAGGTGAATCAATGAGAAACAGTGCATTATGGGAACCTCCCCAGCATCCTAGGCCTATAGCAGCATAACTAAGGGAGGGTTCAGGGTCACCTGATCCAGCCCTAACTATAAGCTTGATCATAAAGGAAAGTTTTAAGCCTAATCTTAAAAATAGAGAGGGTGTCTGTCTCCCGAATCCAAGCTGGAAGCTGGTTCCACAGAAGAGGGGCCTGAAAGCTGAAGGCTCTGCCTCCCATTCTACTCTTAAGTATCCGAGGAACCACAAGTAAGCCAGCAGTCTGAGAGAGAAGTGCTCTGTTGGGGTGATATGGTACTATGAGGTCTTTGAGATAAGATGGGGCCTGATTATTCAAGACCTTGTATGTGAGGAGAAGAATTTTAAATTCTATTCTAGATTTAACAGGGAGCCAATGAAGAGAAGCCAATATGGGAGAAATATGCTCTCTCTTTCTAGTCCCTGTCAGTACTCTAGCTGCAGCATTTTGGATCAGCTGAAGGCTTTTCAGGGAGCTTTTAGGACAGCCTGATAATAATGAATTACAATAGTCCAGCCTAGAAGTAATAAATGCATGAATTAGCTTTCAGCATCACTCTGAGAAAGGATGTTTCTAATTTTAGAAATATTGCACAAATGCAAAAAAGCGGTCCTGCATATTTGTTTAATATGTGCATTGAAGGACATATCCTGGTCAAAAATGACTCCAAGATTTCTCACAGTGTTACTGGAGGCCAAAGTAATGCCATCCAGAGTAAGTATCTGGTTAGACACCATGTTTCTAAGATTTGTGGGGCCGAGAACAAGAATTTCAGTTTTATCTGAATTTAGAAGCAGGAAATTAGAGGTCATCCAGGCCTTAATGTCTTTAAGACATTCCTGCAGTTTAACTCATTGATGTGTGTCATCTGGCTTCATTGATAGGTAAAGCTGAGTATCATCTGCATAACAATGAAAATTGATTCAGTGCTTTCTAATAATACTGCCTAAGGGAAGCATGTATAATGTAAATAAAATTGGTCCTAGCACAGAACCCTGTGGAACTCCATAATTAACCTTAGTGTGTGAAGAAGACTCCCCATTTACATGAACAAATTGGAGTCTATGAGATAAATATGATTCAAACCACTGCAGTGCAGTACCTTTAATACCTATAGTATGCTCTAATCTCTGTAATAAAATGTTATGGTCAACAGTATCAAAGCTGCACTGAGGTCCAACAGGACAAGAACAGAGATGAGTCCACTGTCAGAGGCTCTAAGAAGATCATTGGTAACCTTCACTAATGCTGTTTCTGTACTGTAATGAATTCTGAAACCTGACTGAAACTCTTCAAATAAACCGTTCCTCTGCAGATGATCAGTTAGCTGTTTTACAACTACTCTTTCAAGAATCTTTGAGAGAAAAGGAAGGTTGGAGATTGGCCTATAATTAGCTAAGACAGCTGGGTCAGTGATGGCTTTTTAAGTAGAGGTTTAATTACAGCCACCTTGAAGGTCTGTGGTACACAGCCAACTAATAAAGACTGATTGATCATTTTTAAAATAGAAGAATCAATATATGGAAAGACTTCTTTGAACAGTCTAGTAGGAATGGGATCTAATAAACATGTTGCTGGTTTGGAGGAAGTAACTATTGAAGTTAACTCTGAAAGATCAACTGGAGCAAAAGAGTCTAAACAAATACCAGCAGTGCTGAAAGCAGCCGAACATGAATCTTTGAGATGGTTATGAATAATTTTTTCTCTAATGCCTAAAATTTTATTTGTAAAGAAATCCATGAAGTCACTACTAGTTAAATTTTGAACCCAAAATTTCAAGTCCATAAGACCCATCGCTACTGATGTTCAGTCCAGTTCTTGAGTAATTTGGCATACCTCAGCCCTTTTTTCCTGTTTCCCTTCCTTAAGAATGGCTGCTTCACAGCTATCCTTCCACTGGGACCATTTCACAGTAGATGGATCAGGACTTTTGGGATTTTTTTCTTAAGGACATGACTTTGAAATATTGTCCATTCACTGTAGATAGCTTTTTTAGACCTGACACTTCATCCTTTGTCCTCATTTGTCCAGTTTCTTTAATTTTTTAAGGACACAGTGCACACCATGCTGAGATATGCCAAGTCTGTGGCTAATAGCTCTTTGGTAATCACTTTGTTACTGCAAAAATAAGATTTTATGCCTGTATAACAAGGTGCCTAAAGATTCAATTCAGAATTGGTTGTCATGTGTAGAGATGACACTGCTTCATCCTTTGAGTTAGGTGCCTTTTCATGCTGAGTGATCCATACCACAATGTTAAGAGGTTCAACAACAAACCAAAGCAGAAATATTCCTCTGAAAATGGCCAAGTGCAATGACAGGACTGAACATGAGTGAAAAAGAAATCTGGCTCCTTGGAGGCAAAATATGAAGAAATGAGAGGTGGCTCAAGACTTTTGCACAGTGCTGTAATATAATCTGGTGTGCAGCTAACCTACCCAAAAGACTCTGTGCTTTTTCTTTTATTAGTTAAGTATATAGCCAGATGTTAGTACTAATTACTAGGTATCTCTTTCTCTGATCTCTTTCTATGTAATGCACCCGTACTGTCTATGAGAATAAGCTAGCATTAGATGCTGAGTTTGCACTCCACCCTCTCATGATCACCTCTGGCTCCAAAATGAAGTCAATCTCTGGATCCAACATGGTGATAGCTAAAATGCTCAAAACAGAAGTCCACAAAATGAACATTACAGGGTTCTGTCTGTCTTCTCTGGGACTTTCTCTCCAGAGTCTCCAAAGACAAATTGTGCCTGTATTAAATGTATCAGTGAGCAAAAAACCAACAAATGGAAATCTTTAAGTTTATTGTTTATGTTTCACTTTAACAAGTAATTGGGCTTATACACCTGGGAAATTTTAATCAAAGCCTGCACAAAAAAAAACTGCATTTAAAGTTACCATTATAGGAATATCTGTCAGACACGATATAAGTGACATGCTTTGACTTTTCTTTATTGAGCTGTTAGGATTTGGCATGTACCCAGTTCTTGTAGAGCTACAGACTCTCCTACACAGCCGTCCTCCTTGGCACAGAGTAAAACAGGGAAATATTAGAAAAAAATAGTCTTCAAGGAGGCAGCTTGTTGAAAATCCTGTCCATTCCTGGAGGGAGGGAAAATCCTTTGCAAAAGTACATAGTCACACACACACACACACACACACACACACGCACACACACACACACACAGCGCTCAAACCAGCCATTTGAACGAGATGAGATTAAAAAACCTCAACATGGTAGTTATAATTTATGACTGAGTTTTTACGCTGTTCGCCCAGAGCTGTTTTTATATTTCACAGAAGAATCAACTCTTCCCTGTTTTTCCATTGAAAATGCACTCGATGGTTTCAGAGTAATCAGTTGATAAGATGCCGGAAGCTTAGCCCCCTGTGGTATCAGTTAATTCCCTCTTTTTAGTAAGAAAGAGTTTGAGCCCATGGACGAGTTGATAAACCTTCAGTGCTCATCAACAGCCATTCATTGCTGGTTAAGTGTCAACCACTGCTGCAATATTAATAGCCCTCTTATCAGGGAGAGAGGAAAGGCCCTTTAATTGGCTGCCAGTGTAATTTTGCTTCATAAAACTCACCAGAATAAAAAAAAAACAGACAAGCAGAAAAGATGGACAGATAACCTCGCCATGACAGTAATGTTTGTAATTACCACCCACCTCTGCATCAATTGCTTCCATCTTCCTCTCCACCTGCTGCCTCCCCTCGCCTGCTCTCACATGTTTCAAGAGGGATAAGTCAACCTGAAGAGTGCAGTAGCCGCACCGTGGAAAAGCACCACTCACACTAATGGACTGAATATGGTACCGAGGAGGGAAAATGTCCTGAAGAGTCTCTCCTCTAGACTCTCAACCCCATTTCCCATTCCTTTTCTTTTTTTTTTTAATGTCCTCACTTTCTTTCAGAGTGATTTTGCAGTCGGGAAGGAAAAAAAATCATGAGGCTCCTCTGCTGTGTCTTCTCACCACTTACACCCTTGTAGACTGTATGCACTTTCTAGCAGCTGTAAAATATGCATGGCAACATATATGTGCTCATTGGTCGGGTTTCTAGAGTTAATGCAGGTTTCAGCTCCACCATCTGACACCTATAAAAACGAAAAAAAGAGAGAAAAAACAGCCCCACCCTTTATCTACCCTTCACCTTTTTAGCCCTGCTGAAGGACAATTGAATGGAAGCCATTATATCAGCAGTCTGGCTGTTTGCTTTTATTGGCGCTTATTAAAAGGATATGAACTTTAGCACACTGAGGTCAGTGTGGTCTCCCGGTGTCCTTTCCAAGTTCACTACCAGACTATCACTTATAACTTTCATTTTTATATCATGTATATATAGACTTTGTAATTCCAGTGTTTTTTTTCTTATTTACGCGATTCCTGTGATCTTAAAATAGCACATTAAAATTTTAGCAGGCTGCTAAAAATGTGAGTAGGACTCCCATATTTATTCCACATGATGTGCTTTCATTGGAAAAAGCAGACGCTCCTCACTGCTGGTTTAGTAACATCACAACTGCAATGCTGAAGGCATCAAAAAGTTGTGCTGGAAAAATGTCAACTCTTTTCCAGCAAAGACATAAAGGAGTTTATTGGGACTCATTTATTTATGTACTCATTTATTTATGCATTTCATTACTAAAATTTAAATGAATTTTCTCTTTAAAGTAAAAATATGGGTCTCTTAAACACGCTTTCAAGCAAATACAACACTAGATTGAACAAACATGTTGCAAACCTATTGATAACATGAATGACATATACATTCACCTGCCACTTTATTAGGTACACCTTGCTAACACCCCTATTCCTTCAGAACTGTCCTCATTCTTCATGGCATAGATTCAACAAGGTGCTGAAAACGTTCATTAGGCTGTAAATCTTACAGCACTGATGGGGGCAACACGTGCCTGCAAGTGTTCCAGTTTATCCTTACATGCCGAAGAAGAAGAAGGATGCCCACAAGCAGAGGAAAAACTACACATAACACAGCAAATAATACACATGGAAGAAGGCCACAAGTGCAGCTGCTGTGATAGGCCCCGCCCCCACTTGTTAATAAGAAAACCAGTAATAGTCAGGTGAGATGTAACAGTACTATTGTGCTTTTCAGATGAAGCTAGGAAATACTTTCAGTTTAGTGAAGCACCAGAAAGCCTGGCATGTGTGATCCCTGTTATGTTATCCGTTCTGTTTGAGACAGCTGGCACTGCTGCCTTTGAAATGAACTATGCTGCATAGTAACTAACATGTAACTAACATTATATCTCACAGCAACCATCCTAACGTTTCAGTCCTGCATAAGCATGGATAAGAGTGGTCCACGGTGTGGTCTTCTGCTCCTTCAGGTGCTTCAAGGTTCAGTGTGTTGTACATTCAGAGATGCTCTTCTGCATACTTTGGTTGTAATGGATGGTTATTTGAATTGTTGTTACGTCATCAGTGCCATTCTCCCCTGACATCATCGAGGCCTTTTCGCTCAGAGATCTGCTGCTCACTACATATTTTCTCTTTGTCAGAACATTTCCTGTGAACGGCTGTGGGGGGAAAATCACCGTAGATCAGAAGTTTCTGAAATGCTGACAACAACCCATCTGGCACATTTAACAACGCCACATTCAAAGTCCCTTTAATCAACTTTCTTTCACATTCTGATGCTCAGTTTTAAATTCAGCAGGTCACCTTGACCATGTCTGCATGCCTAGCTGCAGTGAGCTGCTGCCATGGGATTGGCTGATTTGCATTAACAAGCAGTTGAACAGGAGCACCTAATAAACATGGCCGTGAGTCTACAGCAGATCACATTTACATTTAATGCATTAATTGAATTGATTCATTGGCTTTCATCATTAGAGCTAATAGAAGCCATGTGAAAAAAATCTATTTTGTAATAAGGTCATTTTTAACAAAGGACTGGCGTTAAAGGACCCTACAGTGTGATCATGGTACTGATTACGTAGTTTTTCCACATAGAAAACATTTTTGGCAGCAGCGCTCACAATCGGTTTGAGGTCTTTTCATAGGTCTTGATAAAAAGAAAATCCTAAAATGTTTCAAGGCTTATTTTGATGTTAGCTTGATAGCAGTTTGCCGACCACAACCAAAAACAGTAGATTTCCCCATTTCCTGTTTATGTTTCAGTTCATGTTTATATACACAAGTCTTATAAGACATATATGTGTAGTACTATGATTTACTCATGAGTGTGGCCCCTTTCACATTTTTCTCACACACCATAATCATAAGAATTACATATAAATCAAGTAAACATTATGCTGCATGAGAAAAATGTGAAAGGGGCCACACTCATGAGTAAATCACAGTATGACACATAAATCTTGAGTATGTATAAAACATAAACATTCACCATAAGATTTTTTTCCTGTTTCTTTTCCATATGGGAACCTTCCCAGTTATAAAACTTTAACATGACTGCAGTGGTTTAATATTAATACAGCACAGGCTAGCTGACGTTTCTGAATCTGAATGCAGCATTACTGCAAACCAGCATCAGTTTCTTTCCTCCCTAAGATGTTCACTCTGCACATCAGCTGTAACACTTATATATGCACAATGACATGATCTGATTCTCTGTGATGAAGACACTATCGTGTGTGTGTGTGTGTGTGTGTGTGTGTGTGTGTGTGTGTGTGTGTGTGTGTGTGTGTGTGTGTGTGTGTGTGTGTGTGTTGACTTAGACTAAAATAGGGGACATTTTTCAGAATACACACCAGTTGATTGGGGACGGCTTTCCAATTGGGGACAAAAATCACCGTCCCCAATCTGATTCCATTATAATCGTATTCTACAAGCTCCAACATGCATTTCGCTCTTAAAATCTCCATTGTCCCAAAAAGTGACTTTTTTCAGATTCTTTGTGTAAAAGTGTTGTACACCCCCCACCCCTCACTACCCCCCACTCAATTTGTGTATAATCTGACACAGTGCCCCTTGTGGAAGTGTATGGAACTACATAATTCATGTCCCCGATTTGACTATAATTTTCTGACAAAAATGTGTACCTCCTCCTTTGGTAAATATAACAAACCTGTAGTTTAAAAGTGTCAGTCAAGGAAAATTACAATCTAATATATAATAGATTTGAATTTATTTGTAACTTTGAGTGTACAATCGAAAACTAGCGGACTACTTTTATTTCTTAGGAACTGTATCACAAACAATAACATTAGCATTTAGCTAAGTTAGCATTTAGCTAATTAGCATTCAGCTAGGGTTAACATACATATAGAACATGTCCCCAATATGACTATAATTTTTCTGTCAAAAATGTGTACCTCCTCTTTTTTTGTTAAATATAACAAATCTGTTGCTTTAAGGCTGTCAGTCAGGCAAAATGCAATCTAATATATAATAGATGTGTATCAATTAGTAACTTTAGTTTGTGGTTCAACTGATGCCAGTAGACTACTTTCATTTATTAGGAATTTCATCACAAGCAACAAAGTTAGCATTTAGCTAAGTTAGCATTTAGCTAGGGGTTAACATACAAATTGAGCATAGCGTTCTTTATTATTTGCTGGCTATTAAAATTTACTTTATTAATTTGTATATATATTGAATATTGTATTTTATAGTAACAGTATTGAAAATTAGGGTTCAATTTCTATATCCAAGATTTGTTTGAGGGTTTTTTTTTTTTTTTAGGTTATTTAAACAAAAAAATAGAGGGCTTGTATATAAAAAAAGAGCATACCATTAAAAATTTTATAATTGCCAAATACAAAATAATCAGTGTTAGTGTTGTCTACAAATATGTCCAAAATCCTTCATTTTCAAATGAAAGGTACAAGAAAGTAGTCAGCTTTACCAGCTTCCTAATCACAGGATATGTTAAAAAAAGTAAAAAATACAAAGAGGCATACATACTAGATTTTTTTTAATAGATTGTTTACTATGTAGATTTGTACCAAGTGTGCTATGTGATGCCTGCTACGGCTGCCTGCCGTTTTGTTTGTCTCTCTCTCTCTCTCTCCCTCCCGCAGGGGTGTCTCCTCCTAATCAGGGCTGCAGGATAAAGGGAGGCAATGTAGGAGGCGGCACGGGGAGAGAGGAGTGTGGTGGCGAAGCAGTCTGCGGAGTTGGTGGTTTGAGCAGCTGTAGAGTCGTGTGTCTGTGGGTTGACTGCAGACGTCCTCCGGGGTTCTGGAGGTGTTAGAATGGTTGCTTTGGCGGCCAGGGGCCAGTGTGCTCCACACGTTCAATCCTCGAAAGAGTATTCCAGCGCTTAACAGATGCTTCTCTAACACTCAACTTCACAAAGTGTGAGTTTGGCAAAGCCACCATAACCTACCTAGGCAAGGTGGTCGGGCGGGGACAAGTGCGCCCCCTGGACGGTAAAGTGGTTGCCATTCTCGCATTCCCAGTGCCGAACACTACGCGCGAGTTGCGGAGGTTTTTAGGCATGGCTAGTTACTACAGAGGCTTCTGTAGAAACTTCTCACAGGTGGTTGCTCCGCTCACCCGCCTGTGCAGCCCGAAGCGATCATTCCTGTGGGATGACAGCTGCCAGCACGCCTTTGAGAGCGTTAAAACTCTTTTATCTAACTCACCTGACTTAGCCGCCCCTGATTTCGCCAAGCCCTTTGAACTCGAGGTGGATGCTAGTGACGTGGGTGTCGGTGCTGTGCTGCTGCAGGATGATGAGCATGGGATTAGTCATCCTGTTTGCTACTTTTCGGCGGAAGTTTAATAAACACCAAGCCAGGTATTCTACCATCGAGAAGGAAACTCTTGCCCTGCTGTTAGCATTACAACAATTCGAGGTGTATGTTGGTTCACCCCACAACCTGTCGTAGTGCATACCGACCACAACCCGTTGGTTTTTTTTAATCCCGCATGTACAAACCATAACCAGCGGTTTGATGAGGTGGGCCCTCTTGTAAAACACAAGAAAGGTGTGACAATGTGGTGGCCGATGCCCTCTCCAGAGCCTAGGGACGGTGTTTACCTGCCTATGTGTGTTTATTTTTATGGGTGGGGGCCTCCCCCGAATAAATAAAGTTTATTTAAGCGAAATAAACTGAAAACCACTACAACTCAAAACAATCTCCAAACGGGAGATGAGAAACCTACAAGGGAAAAACACAAAACAATCTCCAAACGGGAGACGCCACAAACTTGTTAGGGGACCAGAAAAAAAACGGAACGTGTGGAGCACACTGGCCCCTGGCCGCCAAAGCAACCACCCTACACCTCCAGAACCCCGGAGTACGTCTGCAGTCAACCCACAGACACACGACTCTACAGCTGCTCAAACCACCAACTCCGCAGACTGCTTCGCCACCACACTCCTCTCTCCTGCCACCTCCTACATTGCCTCCCTTTATCCTGCAGCCCTGATTAGGAGGAGACGCCCCTGCGGGAGGGAGAGAGAGAGAGAGAGAGAGAGAAACTAAACGGCAGGCACCCGTAACATGTCAGAAAACTCATTAAAGACAAAGAAAAATTTTTCCCCTAAGAGTTTCTGAGTAAAAACTCTAATTTGAGTGACATTTAAAAAATCCTGAATCCAAGCTGCCTGGAGCTCAGCAAGTTCAGATCTCAAGGTAAGTTTACAATAATTACATTTTAAATTAACTATTAATTATTAACTATTCCTGCTAATTGCAGGAATAGAATAATCCTGATATCTAACTGGAGAAATTCTCAGCCCAGCCCAGCGCAGGACAGCATCAGCATTGTGCACTGCTAGGTGATCAACTGCTAGCTAGAACCCTGGAGTGTCCAAAGTGAAGCTACTGATATACAGGTGGTGATCATAAAATTAAAATATCATGAAAAAGTTGATTTATTTCAGTAGTTCCATTCAAAAAGTAAAATTTGTATGTTATATTCATTCATTTCACAGACGGATATTTTTCAAATGTTTGTTTCTTTTAATTTGATTATTATAACTGACAATAATAAAAAAACAAAAAACAAATTCAGTATTCAATATTATGAAAAAGTTCAATATTGAAAACACCTGGTGCCATACTCCAAACAGCTAATTAACTCAAAACACCTGCAAAGGCCTTTAAATGGTCTCTCAGTCTAATTCTGTAAGCTACACAATCATGGGGAAGACTGCTGACTTGACAGTTGTCCAAAAGATGACCTTTGACACTTTGCACAAGGAGGGCAAGACACAAAAGGTCATTGCTAAAGAGGCTGGCTGTTCACAAAGCTCTGTGTACAAGCACATTAATAGAGAAACGAAGGGAAGGAAAAATGTGGAAGAAAAAAAGTGTATAAGCAACAGTGATAACCGCACCCTGGAGAGGATTGTGGAACAAACCCATTCAAAAATGAGGGGGAGATTCACAAAGAGTGGACTGCAGCTGGAGTCAGTGCTTCAAGAACCACCACACACAGACGTATGCAGACATGGGTTTCAGGCTGTCGCAGTCCTCGTGTCAAGCCACTCTGAACAAGAGACGGCGTCAGAAGCCTCTCGCCTGTGGCTAAGACAAAAAGGACTGGACTGCTGCTGAGTGCTCCAAAGTTATGTTCTCTGATCAAAGTCAATGTTGCATTTCCTTGGAAATCAAGGTCCCAGAGTCTGGAGGAAGAGAAGAGAGGCACAGAATCCATGTTGTTTGTGGTCCAGTGTAAAGTTTCCACAGTCAGTGATGGTTGGGGTGCATGTCATCTGCTGCTGTTGGTC
Organism: Archocentrus centrarchus; assembly: GCF_007364275.1. Lineage (NCBI taxonomy): Eukaryota > Metazoa > Chordata > Actinopteri > Cichliformes > Cichlidae > Archocentrus > Archocentrus centrarchus. Next base: position 29,952,630 of record NC_044364.1, on the reverse strand, counting down.
CACTGTGTTTTCTGAGGTCAAAGGTCAATGCAGCCGTCTACCAGGAAGTTTTAGAGCCACTTCGTGCTTCCTGCTGCTGACCAACTTTATGGAGATGGCAGATTTCATTTTCCAACAGGACTTGGCACCTGCACACAGTGCCAAAGCTACCAGTACCTGCTTTAAGGACCATGGTATCCCTGCTCTTAATTGGCCAGTAAACTTGCCTAAACTTAACCCCATTAGCTTAACCCCATCTATGGGCAATTGTGAAGAGGAAGATGTGATACGCCAGACCCAACAATTCAGAAGAGCTGAAGGCCACTATCAGAGCAACCTGGGCTCTCATAACACCTGAGCAGTGCCACAGACTGATCGACTCCATGCCAGGCCGCATTGCTGCAGTAATCCAGACAAAGGAGCCCCAACTAAGTGTTTGCATGTTGTACATGCTCATACTTTTCATGTTCATACATTTCAGTTGGCCAACATTTCTAAAATCCTTTTTTGTATTGGTGTTAATATTCTAATTTCTGAGATACTGACATGGCACAACGTCAAGACCACAAACAGCAGTCATGACCTTAAAAGCTCATGTCACAAATGCGCAGTATGCCAACTGTTCCAATGACTGATTTTGATAAAAATGATTTCATTAGACTGGCATGCACCCAGTTATTAAATATGTGGCAAGATTTATGTTAAAAAAAAAAAATAGACATCATGTAGAATTAAAGTACATAATGTCCACTCCATATAAACAGTCAATAGAGCAGGCACTTCTACATAACATAAGCTAACACATATCTTGCATATTAACAACTTACTGTTTGATGATGTCATGTCTTGAACAATGCTGGTGCTGAAAATCCTTTAAGTTCTGTTTCTGCTTCAAATTAATATCATAATCCTTTCTGTGTAGGCGTTTATTTGCAGAAAAACTTCAAGGCTTCATAAAATTAATCCAAAAAACAGCAACGTCAGAAGTGTGCTGCTGAATCCTCTTCGGTAATCCTAATAGACTGGCTTCAGCCTGGGAGAAACTTAGCAGGCAACTCCAAGACTGGAGCTTGTGATTGGTTCCATCAAGGAAAGACAAGCTCCACCATGAATGCATTTTTTTTTTTAAATGTCCTACTTTCTTTTTTTTTCTTTTTTAGCATAATTGTGTTTTTAATATGCATTATTAATTCATAATATTTAAGTCAATGAATCTTATACAAATATTTAAAAAAAAATATAGACATCATGCCATCCACCCCCCTCCTCCCATACGTGGTTTGATCCAGAAGATCGGGACACCACCACAGCACTACAACACGGACTACAGCTGAACAATGACAGGTAATTGTGTTTGAAATAATTATTGAAGTCATTTTTGATTTTTGTTCAATTAAATTTAACGAGTTATAAATAATTTTTACCTGATATTCTTTGCTGAATTACCTGTTAATTATATTCACATTTTCACTCAGTGTGGTTTTTGGGAAGTGAGCTTAGCTTAGCTCTTAGCCAAGTCACTAGCAGCATAGCTTCTTCTCCCGTCCCTCCTGCACTTTCCTGCTCTGTGTCAGATGTTTAGTTACTCCACGGCCTCCTTTACAAGAAAAGATACTTGTAATACATGTAGCTTCGAAGGCCAGGCGTCAGTAAATTGGAGACTCAGCTCAGCACTCTGAAAAATTCGGGTAGCTAGTGAGGCCCCTGTAGTCGGTGAAGACCAAGGTAGCTTAAACACTGTTAGCTTCCCAGCAGATCCTGAGCAGCTGGGAAAGCAGGCTGCTGGGTGACTAACCCATTCTCTATCCGTTTTCTACACTTGGCAACACACCACCGAGGAACAAACTCTTGTTGTTGGTGACTCTGAGAAAACGTGAACCTAGCGACACCAGCAGCCATAGTGTACACCCAGGGGTGTTAGCAGGCCACATTCAAGGAAATGTGAAATTTTGATTTTAATAGCAATATTGACTCCAAACGATCACAAACACATTATAATCGACAAAAAAACCCCCGATTATTATTAAAATGATTTAGTCACTTTCCATATTAGCCCTGATTTTATTGTGCAACTGTCTTTGCGGCCTTAAAACGTTACGTAAGTGGCTGGCAACAATGCCAGCACTTATGCTTGAGCATTGTGTTAATTACCATTAATTATCAAGCGGGAAATCTACACTGTAACCTGACCTGCACCTCCCGTGAAACTCAAATGACGTCTGTTATGTCCCTACCAATCAACGGGGCATGATTAAAGGGGAAATATCCCTACCAGTAGTTGCTCCACAGGTGCCAGCGCCACACAAGACCCTGATTGCACCATCTTGGAAACCTAAGGGGCTTGACACACAGGAGTGACATCGCGCCCGCTCCATTCATTTCCTATGGAACTTGTGTGATGAGGCGACAATTGCTTGGCACAAGTTCCATAGTAAATGAATGGAGAGCGAGCGACGTCACTCCCCGTGTGTCGAGCCCCTAACAAGACGTGTCAGCTGTCATTTATTCTTGGTACAAAAACAGTATAGTGTTCACATGTATAGTGCATCTTTCTTTTGATGTTTGGAGCTTACAGTATGCTGTCATTGTAAGGGTACCATTCACTCACGTAGTCACAGAGCATCCTTTACAGAACCGATCGATGAGACTTATTAATATCATGTTGTACGTCTTTACTGGGTTTTTGGTAGGAGTGTGTCTTCATGCGATCCCTTTGTTGAACTGCAGGTTCTGCTTCAAAATGTGGAACTGACATTGGCTGATGTCTCAGAGCCGCCACCGACCATTCAGCTACTGTCCTGCCTCGCACTTGATAACCACTGGCCCGTCGCACTGCAAATAAGGTACGTGACATTGCAACTACAAAGACAAACAGTTTATGTACTTACATATACTTTGGTCAGATGCCAACAAAATACATTCTCAGTACAGCGTAGTTATTGTCCTCTTATTCATATTCATAGCAGAAATTCAGACATCTGAACTACAGAAATCATCCATGTGGCAAACGCCTCAGGATACAAAACTAGTACAATTATTACCTCTTCTAGCAGCACAGTTCTTGGCCTGCTTCTGAATGTATGAATTCTTCAGTGTTCAAGTTGAATGCTGTTAATTGTAACTTATGGATCATAGTTGATCATTTTGTTTTGTCCCTTAGTTTATGCTGAGGTCACCGCCTGAACAGTGAATGTATGAGTGCACGTTGTAACCCAGTGGGTTTCTCGTGCCCACGTAGCAATATCCTGACATGATCTGATATTATAGACTTCTGAATATGGATGGCAAAGAGGTTCAGTCACACAAACGTCCCCATTTTGGATCATGGACTTTGTGTGTGTGTGTCGAGTGTCCCCGGTTGTATGGACAGGATTATTCATTTTTGATAAAGCAGTTCAGTCACACAAACGTCCCCATTTTTGGATCATGGACTTTGTGTGTGTGTGTGTCGAGTGTCCCGTTGTATGGACAGGATTATTCATTTTGATAGAGCGGCCCAAGCATGTAAACACCCGATTTTGGATCATGGGCTTTGTGTGTGTGTGTGTGTGTCGAGTGTCCCGTTGTATGGACTGCTTTATGGCTTAGTGTTTGAGCATGTTTAACTCTAAGGGGGCTCGACACACGGGGAGTGAGCGACGTCACTCCCCGGTGTGTCGAGCCCCTAACAGGAGCATGTCAGCTGTCATTTATGCTTGGTACAAAAACAGTATAGTGTTCACATTATAGTGCATCTTTCTTTGATGTTGGAGCTTACAGTATGCCAGGGGTCTTCAACTCCAGGCCTCGAGAGCTGGTGTCCTGCAGGTTTTAGATGTGTCCCTGATCCAACACACCTGAATCAAATGGCTGAATTACCTCCTCAGTATGCAGTCAAGTTCTCCAGAGTCCTGCTAATGACTTCTATATTTGACTCAGATGTGTTGAAGCAGAGACACATCTAAAACCTGCAGGACACCGGCTCTCGAGGCCTGGAGTTGAAGACCCCTGCAGTATGCTGTCATTTTAGGCTACCTTCACTCACTAGTCACAGAGCATCTTTTACAGAACTGATCGATGAGACTTTAATCATGTGTACGTCTTTACTGGTTTTGGTAGGAGTGTGTCTTCATGTTATCCCTTTGTTGAACTGCAGGTTTCTGCTTCAAATGTGGACATGACATGGCTGATGTCTCAAACGCCACCGACCAGTCACTACTTTCTGTCTCACACTTGATACCACTGCCCTCCACTGCAAATAAGGTACGTGACATTGCAACTACAAAGACAAACAGTTTATGTACTTATATATACTTCGGTCAGATGCCAACAAAACACATTCTTAGTACAGGGCAGTCATTGTCCTCTTCATATTCATAGCAGAGATTCAGACATCTGAACTACAGAAATCATCCATGTGGCAAACGCCTCAGGATACAAAACTAGTACAATTATTACCTGTTCTAGCAGCCACAGTCCTTGGCCTGCTTCTTGAATGTATGAATTCTTCAGTGTTCAAGTTGAATGCTGTTAATTGTAACTTATGGATCATAGTTGATCATTTTGTTTTGTCCTTTGGTTTATGCTGAGGTCACCACCTGATCAGTGGATGTATGAGTGCATGTTGTAACCCAGTGGGTTTCTCGTGCCCACGTAGCAATATCCTGACATGATCTGATATTATAGACTTTTAATTAAATATGGATGGCAACGAGGTCCAATCACACAAACGTCCCCATTTTGGATCATGGACTTTGTGTGTGTGTGTGTCGAGTGTCCCCGGTGTTATGGACAGGGATTATTCATTTTTGATAAAGCAGTTCAGTCACAAGACATCCCCATTTTGGATCATGGACTTTGTGTGTGTGTGTCGAGTGTCCCGGTTGTATGGACAGGATTATCATTTTTGATAAAGCTCAGTTCAGTCACACAGGACGTCCCCATTTTGGAATCATGGACTTGTGTGTGTGTGTGTCGAGTGTCCCGGTTTGTATGGACAGGATTATTCATTTTTGATAAGCAGTTCAGTCACACAGACGTCCCCATTTTGGATCATGGACTTTGTGTGTGTGTGTGTCGAGTGTCCCCGGTTGATGGAACAGGATTATTCATTTTTGATAAAGCAGTTTTCAGTCACACAGAAGTCCCCATTTTGGATCATCAACTTTGTATGTGTGTGTCGAGTTTCCCCGCGTTTTATGGACCGCTTATGGATTAGTGTTTCATAGCATGTTTAACTCTAAGGGGCTCGACACCACGGGGGAGTGACGCGCTCCCACTCCATCATTTCCTATGGAAATTGTGCCAAGCGATTGCCGCCTCATCACACAAGTTCCATAGGAAACTAGAAGCACTCAGAGAGCCACAAACCTCCGCCAAGACCATAGGGTCACTGACGCTGCAATACGTGTATCTGAATACTGTGAAATAATCTTTCATCTTTCCCAGAACAACAATAACCCCTATGCCGCAATAGTGTGTTACCTCGACCAGATCGCGGGCTCCCAACCGTAGTAGGGAGACCTCTGGTTTTCTACTTCGCTTGGCTCGGGCTGGTAACTATCTTGCTCATCCATGTGGGTCAGCTTCAGCAAGGCGGAGAAAATGCAGCAAGTCGAAGGATTTAGCAACAGAACTTTTATTCCTTTTTCCACCGCCACCGAACACACTTTTTCCCTCGTGCTTGTCTACCCGCGCTAGCCCGCATACACACACATACACGAGCAGAGAAAAGTGGGCGGTGTCTCTCAGCCTACAACATACAACCTGTGCCTTGAAATACATTTCCCATAAGGCTACATTCTTAAAGGGGAAGGCTCTGCCTGTATCCCGCAATAGTGAAGAATCTTTAAAAAAATTCCTGGATCCAGATCGTGATCCGGATCACCGCCAAAATTTAATCACTTCTTCCTCTTGTCATTTCCAACCACTCCACAAAATTTCAGCGAAATCCATTCATAACTTTTGGAGTAATCCTGCTGACAAACAGACAGACAAACAAACCAACGCGACCGAAAACATAACCTCCTTGGTGGAGGTAATGAATGGAGATCGAGCGACGTCACTCCCCATGTGTCGAGCCCTAACAGGAGCATGTCAGCTGTCATTTATGCTTGGTACAAAAACAGTATAGTGTTCACATTATAGTGCATCTTTCTTTTGATGTTTGGAGCTTACAGTATGCTGTCATTTTAGGCTACCTTCACTCACTAGTCACAGAGCATCCTTTACAGAACCGATCGATGAGACTTTAATCATGTGTGCGTCTTTACTGGTTTTTGGTAGGAGTGTGTCTTCATGTTATCCCTTTGTTGAACTGCAGGTTTCTGCTTCAAATGTGGACATGACATGGCTGATGTCTCAAGCGCCACCGACCAGTCACTACTTCCTGTCTCACACTTGGTACCACTGCAAATAAGGTACGTGACATTGCAACTACAAAGACAAACAGTTTATGTACTTATGTATACTTCGGTCAGATGCCAACAAAACACATTCTCAGTACAGGGCAGTCATTGTCCTCTTATTCATATTCATAGCAGAGATTCAGACATCTGAACTACAGAAATCATCCATGTGGCAAACGCCTCAGGATACAAAACTAGTACAATTATTACCTGTTCTAGCAGCACAGTCCTTGGCCTGCTTCTGAATGTATGAATTCTTCAGTGTTCAAGTTGAATGCTGTTAATTGTAACTTATGGATCATAGTTGATCATTTGTTTTGTCCTTTGGTTTATGCTGAGGTCACCACCTGATCAGTGGATGTATGAGTGCATGTTGTAACCCAGTGGGTTTCTCGTGCCCACGAAGCAATATCCTGACATGATCTGATATTATAGACTTCTAAATATGGATGACAAAGTGGTCCAATCACACAAACGTCCCCATTTTAGATCATGGACTTTGTGTGTGTGTGTGTCCAGTGTTGAGTGTCCCCAGTTGTATGGACCACTTTATGTATTAGTATTTGTGCTTGGTACAAAAACAGTATAGTGTCTTGCCGTTCACAGACTTTCAGCAACAATTACTTTAATAAGCCTATGTTGGGTGAAGCACAATTTCTCAGCTTTCAGAAAACGTTTGGATGTTTCAGATTGGAGAAACATTCGTGTAATTACCATAATTCAAATTACGCTTGCTCTGACATCTAAGCCGTGATATGATCAGTGTTAACCAGCTGTTCACTGCAATTAAGAGCAGGTAACAGGTTAATTGGCGGTGATCACCTTTGGTTAGAGGGTCAATCTGTTGAACTGATAAAATGAGTTTTTGTGCTGGACTGAATTCTAATACAGCGCCTGTTTTTGTCCATTGTGCACTAATTGGTTGTGTGTGGCTGAGGCTCGGGAAGTAGAGCAGGTCACCTAGGTTGAAGGTTGGTGGTTCAAAATCTGGCTGCTCCGGGCAGCCAGGAAAAGGAATTGCAGCCAGGAATTGAAAGTATAAGTTGCTCTCGCAAGCGTTGGAGTATGAATGTGTGTGAATGTTAGACAATTAAAAAATAAAAGCCCTTAGCTTAGTTACATAGGGAAGTGCTTGTACGAATGGGTGTGAATGGGTAAATGTAAAACGTGTTGTATAAGCGCTTTGAGTGCTCAGAGTAGAAAAGCGCTATATAAGAACTAGTCCATTTACCATTTATATAGTGGGTCACTTGATGCTTTATGTTGTTTTCCTCTTTATCTGCCCTGTGTCCACAAAGCTGCACTAATGCTATGACTGTAAGCACATGCTCAAAGTAAATCTGGCCCTACAGCTGTCATCTCAGGGTGACATACAGTTCATCCACACTTTGGCAATCACCCGCAAAATACTTTCTCTGGATAAATGTTCCTCTTTCTCCCTGAAATAACGTTTCTTTGAGATTACTGTCAATACCATGATATTCCAATACAATAGATCCCATTTTTATTGGCCAATTTTATGGTTACATCTGTAATTCTGTGTTTATTGATAATGGCTTTATCTGCATGTGTTACAGATTTATTATATAAAGCTGCATTTATTTTCTTCTTTACAGAATGAGTAGAAAAGCCCAGACACAAATGGACGTAGGAGAAGTGAATGCGGTTGAGAAACACCTGATGAAGTTCATCAGAACATTCATGGTTCTAGGCAAGAGCGACTGCATGGGTTTTTACAAACGGAAACACTGGCATTAAAGGATCGAACATGGGCGGATGTCAAAAACTATGTCAGAAACAGGATCACTACCCTAAAAAGACAGACAAGCCTCTAAGTAAGGACTTTGCTATCTCTGCTGTCTCCCATGTTCTGTCATGGCAGGCCGCCGTGCAGGCAGGAAGGAGGACCCCAAATAGCAGACTCGGGACAGGTGTAATTCACTCACTCGCTTTATTTACCCCAATCTGACAGACATTAACATGAGCTCTCCCTGGCATACACTTAACGGAGAGGCGTGAAACTAACTAGACTTGACTTGTGCAAACAGACGTACATGCAGGACAGCAGAGAACAACCATCAATGACGCGACAAAGAACAAAGCAAACCCAGGGGCTTAAATACATACAGAAGGCAATGGTGGGTAACAAGAAACAGCTGGGGAACACAGGGCACAGGTGAACAGAATCTACCTAATCAACAAGGGAAGACAACTAGACAGGACACACAGGGAGTACTAAACTATCAAACTAAAACAGGAAGTAAACAAAGACATAATGCAGACTAAGCACAAACCCATAACCAACTGAAGACCCACATGAGAGAAACCAAACATACATAATCATAGATAACCAAACATAACCAAAAGAACACAAAGCACTGGGCCACCGGCCCAGGATCATGACAGTACCCCCCCCTCAAGGGCCGGCTCCCGACGGCCGCAACGAAAACAAAACAAAACCCCAACCAGGGCGGGAGGCGGGGACCAGGACGGAGGGCTCGAGACAAAAAGGCCAAAAGGGCAGCAAAGTCCAAAAAACGAACTAGTACAGAAACAAAAGCGGCAGCACAAGGCTGGAAAAAAAATCCAAAAACAAAACATGAGTGACCAAACACCCCAAAGACACCATTCAGGGGGCCTGCCAAGGAAACCACAAAAGTGGCAACTCAGTCTTGGGGGCCGCCCGCGCCTCCAGCGGCAGCGGCGGCGTGGACGTGGTGTGGCTTGAGGCCGACCGCGCTCCCAGCGGTGGCGGCGGCGAAGACGAAGACATGGACGTGGCGTGGCTTGAGGCCGGCCGCGCTCCCAGCGGCGACGACGAAGAGACGAGACTGGAGGCCGACCGCGCTCCCAGCGGCGGCGGCGACGACGAAGAGACGAGACTGGAGGCCGACCGCGCTCCCAGCGGCGGCGGCGACGACGAAGAGACGAGACTGGAGGCCGACCGCGCTCCCAGCGACGACGAAGAGACGAGACTGGAGGCCGACCGCGCTCCCAGCGGCGGCGGCGACGAGGCAGGACAGGAGGCTCGGACAGAGCGGGACCCTCCAGCACGGGCTCGGACCGAGCGGAACCCCCTGGTGGCTCCGGCGCAGGACCCCCTGGCTCGGAGCGCTCGAACTGAGCGGAGACCCCCATCGGCTCGGACTGAGCGGAACTCCCTGGCTGCATTGCAGGGCGCGCAGCCGTCTCCTCCGACGACTGGGGCTGCTTTGCAGATAGATCGGGTGAGTCAGATGGTGAGGATGAGGGTGACAGGAGAGCTGACTGAGGCTGGGAGGTGGCTGGCGCTACAGCAGACTGAGGCTGGGAGGTGGCTGGCGCTACAGCAGACTGAGGCTGGGAGGTGGCTGGCGCTACAGCAGACTGAGGCTGGGAGGTGGCTGGCGCTACAGCAGACTGAGGCTGGGAGGTGGCTGGCGCTACAGCAGACTGAGGCTGGGAGGTGGCTGGCGCTACAGCAGACTGAGGCTGGGAGGTGGCTGGCGCTACAGCAGACTGAGGCTGGGAGGTGGCTGGCGCTACAGCAGACTGAGGCTGGGAGGTGGCTGGCTCTACAGCAGACTGAGGCTGGGAGGTGGCTGGCTCTACAGCAGACTGAGGCTGGGAGGTGGCTGGCTGAGAGCTAGGGAAATCTGGCTGCGTGGAAACTGACCGAGAGCTAGGGAAATCTGGCTGCGTGGAAACTGACCGAGAGCTAGGGAAATCTGGCTGCGTGGAAACTGACCGAGAGCTAGGGAAATCTGGCTGCGTGGAAACTGACCGAGAGCTAGGGAAATCTGGCTGCGTGGAAACTGACCGAGAGCTAGGGAAATCTGACTGAGATGGCTGGGAGTGAGCTGAGGCTGAGGCTGACTGAGAACCTGCTGCTGCGGTTAACGCTGAAAACCGATGTGAAGGCTTGGACCTGGCTGCCCCCACCCGCGGAACAGGAACGGGTGCAGAGGTCAGCCCGTCCGTGGCTGCCCCCACCCGCGGAACAGGAACGGGTGCAGAGGTCAGCCCGTCCGTGGCTGCCCCCACCCGCGGAACAGGAACGGGTGCAGAGGTCAGCCCGTCCGTGGCTGCCCCCACCCGCGGAACAGGAACGGGTGCAGAGGTCAGCCCGTCCGTGGCTGCCCCCACCCGCGGAACAGGAACGGGTGCAGAGGTCAGCCCGTCCGTGGCTGCCCCCACCCGCGGAACAGGAACGGGTGCAGAGGTCAGCCCGTCCGTGGCTGCCCCCACCCGCGGAACAGGTACGGGTGCAGAGGTCAGCCCGTCCGTGGCTGCCCCCACCCGCGAAACAGGTACGGGTGCAGAGGTCAGCCCGTCCGTGGCTGCCCCCACCCGCGAAACAGGTACGGGTGCAGAGGTCAGCCCGTCCGTGGCTGCCCCCCCCCGCGGAACAGGTACGGGTGCAGAGGACAGCCCGTCCGTGGCTGCCTCCACCCGCGGAACATCTCCTGCATGGAAATGGGTGTCTGCAGTCTTTTCTGTGGCCAAAGTATCAGAAGTAGTTTATGGGTCTTTGAAGGAAAAGGGAGTTCAGTCCAACTCAGTATTCGCTCTACATAACTATGAGTTAATGGTGGTAATGAGTCCGTAAGCCAGGGGTATTCTATTATTTGTCCATGAAGTCTGAGTGCTATGGCTTTCCCCTGCTTGTCACAGGGTTGCCGAAACCACTGAATGCACAATTCCAAAACATGTTTACAGGAGTCCTGCTTAAATCCCTCACTGGGCTGTTTACACAGTGGTTTACAACAATCTGGTTCCATTATTTTCTTTTTGGGGTGCAAAGAAACAGGCATAGACAAAGAGTCACTCACGGACATGATTAATGGTGTATGAAGCGGTGACGGCTGTGTGGAAACCTGAAGCTGTGGTGACTGACTCCGCGGCGATTCTCTCCGACGCTGCCGGGAGCTTGGCCTTCCTCCCTCAGCGGCAGGCAGTGGCGAAGCGGAAGCGCTGGGAGGCCAGGGACCCCTGTGTCCCAGGAACCGGAAAAACGACTCCTCCGGAGTCATTCCGGGCGGCGGCTCCGGCGAAAAGTCTCTTTGCTTCCTCCGGGATCTCGTCCTCCGTGGCTGCGGCGTGGAAAACCGCGGCGTCATACCGCACGGCTCCGGGGACGAATCATGCAGCTGCTGCCAGGGATTCCCCTTCCGCCATGGCTGCGGCGCCCGCTGAGGAGGGGAGGGACCAGTGAGCGGAGTGACAGGTGAGCGAGCGGCAGGAGACAAAAAAATTCCGCCAGTGCGGATAACTCGTGGCTTAGGAGGAGGAGGTGAGTGGCGTCGCCGGGGACCGTTCCAAAAAGCAGGTCCCCCCAGCGCCAGGCGAGTGCCACTGTAGGGGTCGGAGTCTGCGGGGTCCATTCGAGGTCGCGTCATTCTGTCATGGCAGGCCGCCGTGCAGGCAGGAAGGAGGACCCCAAATAGCAGACTCGGGACAGGTGTAATTCACTCACTCGCTTTATTTACCCCAATCTGACAGACATTAACATGAGCTCTCCCTGGCATACACTTAACGGAGAGGCGTGAAACTAACTAGACTTGACTTGTGCAAACAGACGTACATGCAGGACAGCAGAGAACAACCATCAATGACGCGACAAAGAACAAAGCAAACCCAGGGGCTTAAATACATACAGAAGGCAATGGTGGGTAACAAGAAACAGCTGGGGAACACAGGGCACAGGTGAACAGAATCTACCTAATCAACAAGGGAAGACAACTAGACAGGACACACAGGGAGTACTAAACTATCAAACTAAAACAGGAAGTAAACAAAGACATAATGCAGACTAAGCACAAACCCATAACCAACTGAAGACCCACATGAGAGAAACCAAACATACATAATCATAGATAACCAAACATAACCAAAAGAACACAAAGCACTGGGCCACCGGCCCAGGATCATGACATGTTCATAGTATTAATGTTCTAAACTAAGTTCAGTTAAGCATCACAATGATTTCTTGATGTTTAAAACAAAGTTTATGTAAGTTATTACATCACACATGTTCAAATTGTTTTGGCTTACAGGCTTCTTTTGTCTTTTTCTCAGTTTATTTTGTAGTTTGTTTTGCCTTTTTGTCAATAAAAGACAAGTGAGGCTGCAACAAAGATCATTCTCCTCAAACCTTATTCTCAGTGTATCTGCATGTATGTCACCTTCTTTTTGGGTGTAACATTTACTTGTCATAGTGCAACGGTTTGCTTTAAAGTAAGGTGCCACCCAGGTCTCCCTACTGATGTAAGATTTTACAAACCTGACAAAGCATGTAAGTAACATAAGGACTTAACAACCTTAAATACAGAATTAAAAACAATCTAATTCAGTCAGTTCAAACAAAGCGACCCAAAAAAGAACCTCCAATCTGTGTTTCCCAGTCAAAGCAGGCTCAAAACGAGAATGTGTGCCCAGCACTTCCAAACAACTTGTGCTAAAATTCCAACAACAAACAGCCAGCCATCCAGATCCACCAGGTTTAGCCAGCTGGTCTGACTTACTACACCAGGGTTAGTTTTAGGGTTTTCCACTTCAGGGAATCCTCGTCCTGGCAGTTTCTCCCGGCTGGGTTCCTGACATGAGGTTAAACTACCTGTGGAATTACTGAGTGAGGAGGATAAGTATGCCACATGTCAGGCTGAAATATGCTGTAAAGGACAGTTCTTTCAACTCCTATACTGGTATTTTTGTATGGCCCATAAGACAAGCAATACAGGGGCTGAACTCGAAGTGCCAAATCCATGGAATCCCACTGGTCTTCACATGGCAGGATGTGGGGGTAAGCTATAAAAAACAAACAAAACAAAACAAAAAAAAAAAAACCCATGCATGTCTTAAAGAAGGGCCATTGGGCTGTCACAATAGATTAAACTGTCATCACGTTTTGTATATATTCAGTTAGTTCAGTTAAAATGATATCAGGTATATTTGTCCCCTGCAGTTCAAATAATTCCTCTTTGGGGAGGTAAGACCAAGCTCAAGGTATTGATTCTCTGAATTGCAAAGCACAAGACCCCAAAGATGAGTTGTGTCAGATTTGTGTATGACCCAAGTCCCCTAAGGTTGCTTAAATATCATATGTCCCCAATCTCAGGGTGAAAAATCAGACTGGACAAAACAAGCTCTAATCAAAAAACTAGTGTGATTTTTGTAATTGTCACATTCATTTACATGGGGTAAAGTTGTCAGTTTCTCTCTAAACCATGTAGAAATAGGTGCATCCCCAAAGGTGGGGTGTTGTGTCAGGTGACCCCTAAGGTGGCCAAAGTACGTATGTGTGTGTGTGTGTGTGTGTGTGTGTGTGTGTGTGTGTGTGTGTGTGTGTGTGAACACTTTGAACAAGCATGAAGAAGTTCCTGCCCTGAGGACACAAAAATGAACGTTTGAACATGGGTTCAAAACTGGAGTAGGTAAATTTAGTCTGGTGAACTATCCATGACTCTGACAGTTTGAGCAGAATGTAACTAATGATATAGGGGGAGGAAGAATGGCCTTTTATCTGTGCACTTCACATAGAGCCTACAAGTGTCTGCTCAGGAACACTGCCTGCAGTTTCAATGCAATTATAATGGCAGAAAGCAGCAGTGGAAAGATGTGGGACGGAAAAACGAAGAAATAGTGTCTAGCGTGTAATAAACTGATTGCATGTTTCAAATTACTTGTTGATGGCAAGTAACGTGTATCTGGTGGAGCAAAAAATGTATTAGAGTTCAGAACCATGGGAAGAATCAGTGAACACGTGTGAACAAGACACTGCACACAGGTACAACTGCGTATGGGTGGGAGACTGCTCAATGACTTGAGCTAATGTTTTCATTTCATTCCTGTATTCCTGGTGCATTGATGGCATGCAGCCAGAAATTACACCCTGAGTATATGTGTTATTTGCAGACACAATGACAAACACACACACACACACACACACACACACACACACACACACACACACACACACACACTCCGGGTCTCTGGCCCCCATTTGTGCGAGATGATGCTCAGTGGGCAATCTCTGCAGACAGATGTCAGCGCCTTATTAAAGAAGATGCCCAGCAGCCCCTGGGGCTGGGAGACAGCTATGAATAAATTTATTACACTAATGTAGCAACCCTAAAACTGTAAGTGACGTTCAAACGCTGCAGTCATGCTGGCAATAGCTGTGATAGCCATTAAGGAAAGGTTGAATATATGCAGGAAAAAGTGCTTGCGATACGTCTCCATTCTTCTCTCGTTGAGAATCTTACCACACACGCTTGCACTGCGTCTGCTTTGTCCACACGTCTCTGAAGGAAAACCCCAAATGGGGCCTATTTCCATGCCAGGATTGGGAATGCATAGCGGCTAAGGAGTTTCCACCACCTCCATCACCAGCAAACCACCTCAAACAGCCCTTCTGCCATGTAGAAACACTGGGCGGGAGGCTGGGCCACTCATCAGGGCCTGATTAGGGCTGTGAGTGGGCTGTTGGTCATGGACCAGCAGAAGGAAGTGGCAAGGCAATGGTTTCCAGACTAAAGAGTGGTAGCTATTGACTTTGCTTTTGTGGAAGCATTGCCATTGAAGTCTGAATGTGACATCACCTAAACAAAGATGAAATGTAGCTCTGTTCTCCTTGAGGCAGAGGTTGCGGTGATGCCAGTGCAGCCGCATGTGAAACGATGCTGCGCACACAAGCACGTGCCCACACATACACACTCCCAGACAAAGTCACGCCCACATTTTGCTCTTTTCTTTGATGTACAAACATGCCCAACATTGCAGCTGCAGCCAGCTTTGTCTCTTTCATAAGATCCAAATCAGCCAAGATTTCCAGACACTTTGTCTGATTTCTAAAATCACCTTTCGTATTATTTCTAGTTCCTTTGACACTTGACAAACTGGGTAATTTCTGATGACAGAATAACCATCAGATATAAAAGCCACTGAAGCTGAAGTAATGTCCTGATTGTTTTAGATTTTCTTTGCTCTGAACACAAACAAATCCATGCCACACTTCTGGCTTTGCCTCCCACTTTCTCACGCACAGCATCCTTCTCTCCCACACATTATCATGCTAACAGCTGGGCTAGGACCCCTACTGATAAACTCTGAGCTATTGCCTCATCTGTCAGCAGACAAAGCATTACAAAGACCCATTTTCACCCTAATGTTAATAATCATGTATTAGATGGAATGATGATACTCATTCATAGACTTCGGCCAGTCTAGTCGAGCAATGGAAGTTTTTTTCCTACTTTTCTCCCTCATCAGATAGAAAATTGAAGCCATCCGTCTGTAGAGATGGAGGCTTCCAGCAGGGACAGACCAATAGTCCCTGATGATAACGTGGGTTGCTGGATCCTCCCGCAATGTGCATTATTGATGTCCATCAGTCGGCGTGTGTCTGACCACATTTAAGTGTCCCAGCAGGGGGGTGGTGCAGTAATCAAAATACACACACACACAGCACTGTCTCCTGCTCGATAACACCCTCTCACGTAGTTCATCATCAAGTGTGCACTAGCGAATTGGAACTGGCACTCACAAGTGATGTGTTCATGCAAACAAATACACACAAGGGATGCGCTACACTGTGTGTACTGTCGACTGGTAAACAGGTCGTTGTTCTGGATGTTAGCCTATTTTTCTTTACTTTCTGTATCTTATTATCTTAAGTTGCAAAATGTAACAAAAGACTTCAGCAAATTTCAGCAAAAAGGTCACGTGTCCCCATGAACCGTCATGCTAGAGAATGTGACAAGATTACGTAATTAATACAAGACTTCTTTTGGCATTTAATTAGCACTTCCCACCTAAAATGGCTTGTTTTAATTTATTAATGTATTTCTCTCATGCAATCCACGTCTACCCTGTGGTGCTTTTAAATCAGAAGCCTGACGATACAGAGGGCGAGATGACATACAACAAGCAAAACCATGTGGAGGACATATGTATACCCCCCACCCCAGACACGCCAGGCATGTTAAAGAGGGGCAGCATGACATTAAGCAGGAAAAGAGGCAGGCACAACAATGTCAAGATGTATTAGAGAAGTCTGTTATATCTGCTGTCACTGGATATTGCACAAAGCCCAAAGATATTAAATTTGCAATGATATAAAAAAATAAAGCATCACTTTGAGAAAATTAAACAGTGAATGCTTCTCTTTTTTACACAGAGAGTTATTGGTATTACTACAGATTAATTCTCTGTCAATCCTATAATCACTCAATGTTTAAACTCAAACTACTCAAACTCAGTTCTTAAATACACTCAGCTGGTTGTCTTTAATAGGCCACATCTTTTTATTTCAATTTAAAATCCAGAAGGGCTAACAGCAGAGCGATGTGGTTCCTGTAGTTTGTCTTTATTAGAAGGCAGCAGCATTTTGAATGATCTAAAAGAGTTCAAGCTCCTTGTCTGTGGTACGAAAGAATATGGAATTACAAAACTGAAGGTTTGAATATAAATTTTCTTTATTTCTCAGTGTCTAAAAAATGAGTTTGTCTGAAAAAAGAAAGGTTTCTCCAGTTTCCTCTATAACATGCTTAGGACCCAGTTATGCAAGAATGAAGACTTATCAGTGGTCGCTAGGGAATAATGTCTTGTCCCCGACTGGTTGACATGTGGTTGCCGGAGGTTGCAAGCTGTCGCTAGGTAAAACTGATCACAAACATTGCTGCACCAAAACCTGATTGTGATTGCTTTGGTCGCTGGCAGATTGCCACGGATGCCCGTGGTTTGCACAGAAGTCACCAACTTGTCTGCAAATACTCGCCAGCTGCTTGCAAACTGCAAATATTTGCCAAGAAGATAAAAGTTGGATCTTTTGAAACATTGATTGCACCAGTAAAGCATAACTTTTACTTCAGAGGCGAACACTCTGTTTCCGGTTTGCATCAAACGTTTTCAGTTTTCACTACTGCCAACAAGCTGCAAACTGTGGGCAAACACTACCAAAGGAATCACAGGGAGATTTTTGGTGTAGCACCCTGTTTGCAACCAATTTCACCTACAAACTGCCAGCAAATACAGGGAGTACACAGTTATGTCACTGAGGCCTTCACTATTTGAGGAAAATCATCCTTAATCAATCTTATTCTGACTAGAGCAGCTTCAGACAACTTCAGTCTGTCAGATACATAAAGATTTAAATGTTTAAGAGCTACAGTTTGTAAAATTTGTTTCCTTTTATGCATTCCTTATTTATTCAGTTGGTTACCATTAACCCAGAAGCAGGTGGTACAGACAAAAGCAAATGCTCATACAGCGCGTTTGTTTGTTGAGGCTTTTTTTAGAATCACATTATATAGATGCAGAAAGCTGCACAACTACTGCATGTGCAGCGAGTTTGCATCACATATAAACCTACAACCTACCATAAAAACAGCATCACTTATGGACTTGAGTGATACACTTGTAAGTGTATCACTCAAGATGTAAGTTAAAAAAAAAACAATGTTCTAAGCTTTGCAGTCAGAATGGACTTCAATGGAAAGACTGTAAAAATCCAACACAGCCAGAAGCCATAAAAAAAGAAAGAAAAAACCCACCAGCAGTCCCGATCACTCGTACTGAGGCAGCTCTCACAGGTGTATCAGCACCAGTCAAAACATCTGTCTTACATACAGTTATTTTATTCATTCTCTTTAATCAGTGGAGCCCACCTGCCTTCTACTCTGCCTTTACATTTCCTCATTTAAAAATAAAACAAACTCTCGGCCATCAGACAGGTGTGTGAGGTAGTTTGCTGCTTCCTGTGTCTGCTGGTGATAGAGATCCATCTATAGAGCCACCAGGGGATTCATGTGACCTGAAGGGAGGATTTACACTTGTGCAGCACTCACTGGTTCTCGCAGATATCATGTCATGAAAGAGCAAAGATGAACCTGCATTCATAAATTAGAGTGAAAGAAAACAAATAAATCTCTTAATGTTCAGTCACTGCATTTTAATTACTTCTGTATTCCATGTGTCATGATCCGAGAGTTTCCTGTGAGACAACATCCAACTTCACTCTACTGTAAATGAAAAAGAGCATAAAAGAGGACAAGCCAAAACCTGATTGTGGCTTTAAAGGATAACAGACTGATCTGAGAAAAACCAAGCCTGAGCTGCATAGGACCCCACTCTGTATGTAGAGGTCATAACCTTCATGTAAACCACCACTGACTTCTGCTCAAGTGCAAGGGCTAATCTACCTTCATACATGCAGTTTACCTCTTGATCCGTCAGTTTCCTCTCAGCGTACCATCTCTGGGGCTGAGCCTGTTGCAGCATGTCTGACATCTGTCAGACAGAGGAAGCACTGGACGGGGAGGAGGGGCGCTAGGTGAAGGGAGGAAAGCCTTGATCAAACGTGGCCCCAGATGTAAGCACTGTATTTGGTGTGTAGCAGACCTAACATCCACATGAAATCTACTCTCTGTTTTCTCAAAGAGTAAACTTAATATGCCATCAGATGTCGTTATGAGTCAAATCTGGATTGAAGCTCAATATTCAGCACAGAAAAGAAAAAGAAATAAAATAAATAAGCACAAAAATCCCAGTGAAAACTGACTGGAGTATATTTTTCAGTAGGTCACTTTTGATCTCTGCTGCGGGTTTGTACACTGTGGGGAATTCCACTGAGACGACGCAGCCTTTTTAGATGGAGCGCACTCTTCTTTATCTTCTTCTCCCACTTAATTCCACTGACACGTATAGATGTGTGTCTAAATTTACTGTATGCTATTCCTGTTTTCATTGTTTATTCTTGTTTCTGACCCAATAAAATGTTTACTATAAAAAGCAAAAATTAATTCAGCCTGTGGAAAAATGCAGTCACTTATGACCGGAAGGCAAAAAATAGTAAACACAATGCAGGAATATATCAGCAACTGCCCAATATGAAAGATTAATACTTTGAAAAGGACTCCAAATATTAGAACAACCTGAAAATGTTGGAGAACAGAATTAGCAGCTGTAAGGTTTGTCTTTGACTCAGCACAGCTTCCCAGACCCATGCTTCCTCGCCCAGCACTTATCCACTGGGATCAGGCGGCTGACTGGAAGCCAAAGATCAGGTCGCTTCTCCGGCCGATCATCATGCAGGTTGGTTGTTGTTGGCTTCTATGGCACTCATGGTTCCAGTGTCAGTGTGCCATAGAAAGTAAAGGAACTCAGGATAAGATCCAGAGGCTAAGGTTAAGCAGCAGCTGAATGCTGAACGAATAATCAGACCAGATTCACGTTATGTAAAATGAACACCAACATGCAATTTCAGGGTTCTTCACAGTTGCTATAGTTGTATATATTGTCAAACACCCAAACAGATTTTGAGCAAAATGTTAGGACCTTATGCATCTCAGCTCGAGTTCTGGCTTGGGTCATGGAGAAAGGAGACCTGTGAAGACCTTTAAGAAGATTCATATTTCTGGAAAGCTAAATATAATTCTCCACATAGACAGATGTTGCAAAACCTTAACAAAGAAACCCCCCAAATATCCAAACAGTCATATACCACAGTAAGTGCCTTTCTTGGGTGAGTCAAAAGCCCAAATTCCATTTCAGAGTGTAGGTAGATGAGGTACAGCAGAGCTGCTCCATACTGTAACCCCCCCCCCCCCCCCCCCCCCCCCCCCCAACACCATCCCTGTGCCATGTTTCTAGTCATTCTGACAAGGTTGTTTGGATATTGTGCATTTGTTTTGCAGCAGCTTGAAGCTAATATGATCAAACACACCACACAGCAACTGCTCTGGAGGTACAGCGTCAAGGGACAGGAAGGGTTGAGGGAAAGGGGGGGCTGAATTGGGAGGAGGTGATGAATGGGAAGAGTCAATAGGGGTTCGCGTGTCTAGTGCTGCCAGGTGTCTGTTCCCATCCCAAAGCCCAAAGCAACAGCCGCCTGTACCCATAACAGCCCTGGAGGCACCCTCGATGACAATAAGAGATCATCTGCAAACTCAACAATTACCCCCTGTCACTCTGCCGAGCTTCTCTGTTAATTACACAAACCATTTCCTTCAAGATGGCTCGCTTGGCTGCCAGCCCGGAAATCTATCATTCCTGTATCTGCATCAGTCGGCTCCATGAACAGGTTAATCAGGTTAGTCGCGAGTTAATACAGGTGGCTTAGATTCAGGGGACAAGCTGGTTGCACGCCAAAAGCACACGCTCCACTTGAACCTGCCCGACTGGGGCTTTTTCAAAGCCTTTTTTTTCCATCACTCACACCACATCCTGTTTGCCTTCCTCTCTGGCATGTCTTTCAGTGCTCCAGCTGAGCAATTACCCAGCCCCAGACCTGTAAATATCAACGATGATTTTCTGATGAGAAGCAAGTCACTACCTGTTTCAGGATAGGGAAATGGGCTTGGTATGAAACCACATGCTGCTGATAGCTCTGTTTGCACTGTATCACACTGGGATGAATCAGGGACTTATTTGTTTACTTGATAAGATATAATTTCCATTGAGGTTAAGCAGCTTAATAGAGAAGCAGTGCCACAAGCATACGCCATCTCCACAGTGGTATTATTGTCTGATAATGTCTGAGTCACATCTTTGACCTTGTTTGGACACCATCATGCTGCCACACATTTATGCCAGTTCATCTGTGGATGAGTCTTCATATGTCATTTTAAGCCTAACAGCAAGCTTTACCTGCCTTACTTACTTTTATGCACGCATTGTGAGGTCATACAGAAATACCCACGATACACATTTTTTGCATATTGGTAGTTATTTTCCCGGGAGGATGTCTGTGCCTGACAGGAAAGGCGCTGCTTGCCCACCTATTTATTTGCCACTACATCACAGTTTGCATTCAGCAGGGATTTCTGCTATGTTCCAGTCATTACAGCCCACGTGTTCCTTGGGGGACTGGAAACCATGACGCAGCCCATTTGGTGTGTTCAGCAAATACAAATTGGGAAGGGAAGTGTAATTACATTAAAAAATGTTCTATTCCATCTGAGTCTGCACCAGTGGGATCAATTCAGACTTGAGATATACTGTTGCATTTTGGTAATTGTACTAAAACATTTCAAAGTATTAATGCTTCCTTATTTCAATAAGTAATATTTTTAGTTGTGTGTTGCAGCAGGGGTCCTTTGTTGGCTTCGGGCAACCAAGCGAGAACACATAAACAACCAACAGGATGTCAGTCAGATATAGACCATCTGTACCCATGATACCACAGAGAGAAAACAATGATTCAGAACTAGTTTTAACTTTAAAAATAGCAGTCATTTCAATTTCTTATTTTATGTCTAAATATTTTCCAGTCAATGCCTAACCCTAGCAAATACAAAAAAAAAACAGGACAAAAATGAAAAACTGCATTTTTCTCAGTACTGTAGAGCTGCAACCTCCACCTTCATATTACCTTTGACCTGATATTACCTGATATTACCTGATATTAGGGCATGTATCTAAATGCAAAACTCTGACAGCAAATTAACGACAAAACAGAAGTCTGCACTGCACCATACCGCCAAGTCAGTGTGATATTTTGGTGGTTAAAACATAAGCCAACTTTGAAATGCCTGAAAGTGCAGTTCTTTGAATGACCACTTGAGGCAGGCATTCAAAAGTGAGTCAGTCCCATAGACTCTCATTGTAAAATCCTCAACTTCACAGCATAAATAAACAGCCTGGTACCTTTAGCTAAATTTTCTCTTTTATGAAAAGTTCTAACAGGTTAAACTGTATTAAGGCTTAAAGTCATGCATGGTGGCATGCAGACTGAGACAGCAGTATTGTGTAGTTGTCTGCTGGGCATCACCACAACTATTTGCAGTCATTAAGTTAATCCTCTCTGCCATGTTTGTGGTGCTGATGCCCCTTGGAGAATTTTGATTGCAGTTACCCTATAAATAATATGGCTTGCTGTTGTACTGATAGTCCATGCAATAAGTCTGCGCTCTGGTTACTAACTAGCAGGCATCCAAGCTTGCTGTTGTTAGCCGATAAATTTACACTACCTTTTCTCTCCCCCACAAAGATGGTGAAGGCCAAAATGCTAAACTCAAAGTCTTTAATAGTGGACTGACAAACCACTTGGAGATGGCGCCGTCACTATGTTCATCTTTTATTTACAGTCTATGGTTGGAATATGCAGAGGCTTAAAATTGTGAAAATTTCAGAGAACCAAGCAAACTTCACTCACAATGTGCTTCGGATGCCACCTTCCTGCCCTGCGGACAGGTAGGTAAATACATCACCTCTGGTATTGTGAATGAGAGTCCTGTTGATACAAAGAGGTGTTTCACAGCCTTGTAAATAAACAGCCCTGGAGGTGTATCTCATTATGAGCCATAAGGAAACACTGGCTGTTTTTACAGGGAGTCAGGGTGTGGGTAGTGAGAGAGGGCATTTCCGATAAGGCAAGCAGACCCACCACTACCAGCAGCCAAACCTCCCACACAGCTCTGGGTCCAGTGAAACCACACGTGCCCCCCACTCCCATAACCACAGTGCCACGCTGAGCAGGAAACAGAAAAACAAAAAATTAGCCAGGACACCCCCCCACCCCCTGCACCAACCCCATCCTCTCACCTACTCCACAGAAAGTCATCCTATAACATCCAGCCTCACACCAAATGCTCTCAGTAGGGTTAAAAGGAAAGTAACAAATATATGTGCCATACAAAGCAGACACACAATAAGAGCAACACAGCAGAGAAAGGAGAAGGTTGTTAGGCTCCCAGAGAAAACTGGTTTGAAAACAGAAACTGTTGAAAGCATTGGAGGCATTTTCTGTTTCCTGTCTTCTTGTTGAATGCTCAGAACATGTTCAGTCCTCGGTCCCTGCAAACTGCCAGAGCCTCCTCAGCTGAGACACCAAACCCCAAGTCGCTCCTGATGGCAGGCGAGCGCCTTTCGTTGCACTTGTGTGTGTGACTGAACTGTGACTGAATGAAAAACACGTTACAGTGAGCTTTGTAGGCTAGAAGGTGCTATACAAGTGCAGACGATTTACCATCTATTGTATATCATCATCTAAGACAAGCACCAAAACAAATATAATGTAATATGATCTGTGGTCCATAGAGATAGGTCAACTGTACACTCTATCAGCAGCAGCAGTCATTCTGTATTTCACATTCACAAGTCCAACTGCCTGAAGCCAAACAGAAGGAGAGGATATGCTCGAGGTTTACAATAGTTTGGGGTATATCAGCACACATAAAGCCTGGAACATGCATGAAGAATAATAAAGTAATACCACTTGAGTTTAAACACTGTTTGTGTCATGTTTAATTCATATCTAGCATGTGTCAAGCTGAACTGAGTTTCTCATCAGACTTTAAAATTTCAGTGAAATACTAACTAGCAGGAAAAGCCTAAACAGCCGCACAAGGAAGCAGCTAAGAAACCTGGATCAGGGAGCTAAAAGAAGCCCCATCAAAATCCATGCACTGCATCCATGGATGCAGTGCATGGATTTTGATGGGGCTGCATCCATGCAGTAACACAGATCTCCAATTCATCAGCAGCTCAGCAGAGACAACACATCAGCTCCAAACATGCATGAATAACCTACCCGAGTGAATTCACAACAAAGAGCGTCTGATACATTTTTCAGCAAAGGCTCACCTCATGCATGCTGGCAGTTGTTGTGCGGCATCAAAACTAATCAAATTAAAGGGTCAGTTCATGAAATATCTCCCTCCAACACTTCCAGCATTTTGTTATTAATGTGCATAGTCGTAGTTTGATTACTATAAATGGACAGAAAGAAAGCTGGTACTAATTGTAGACTTATTTATGGATTTATCACTTATATTATTTCTAAATGGAAGCCACTGAAATTGATGCCGCTATCAATAATTACTGAGTTAGTGATCAGAAAATATTAGACATAAATCTCTTAAGAAAATGAAGGAGGCTTGGGACAGCTCACCACACATTTTGAAATGTCTGTTTTTTATCACTTTTAAAAGATTGTTTCAAAGTTCTTAAAAAAAACTCCTGCACAAAGAACTGAAGAGCATCTGCAGGTTATACAGGTTGTGGTGCAGTATTACAAGGCAGTGTGTTGTGTTTGCTGCTGTTCAGGAAATAAGTCCTTATGAATGCCATGACAAAGTCAGGCATTCACACCGAGGCCATCAGCTACGAGCTAAATACAGAAACCAGAGCGCTGGTAACGACAGTCTGAAGCCAAAACTCTGGAAAAGGTGCAGCTGGCCTTCACTGCTGCTGCTGCTGCTGATGATGATGATGATGTGTACAGAAGACAGTATTGCTGCTATCTACACATTCACACTCTGATGTTTCTTTACTTCACTGTAATTTGCATGGACTGCAATAATCTATATCGGCTTTTTAATAATTCATTTATACTTCATGTTTCAATATAAAGAACTTCAATAACTAACATTCAGAATCCTTGTACACCTCACAGATACTGTATACGGACAGCATACAGGCTTTAATATACAGTCTCTTATGTAGAGTATCTGGTGTAATTCATATTTCTACTTTGATACCTCATATTTATTTTCATATCTTTGCAGCACACATCTGCAGCGGGTCGGGGAAACGGCATCATGATCCTGTCTATGCACATATTGCAGAATTGACAATAAAGTTGACACTGGCTTTGAATTTGTTGATATTTAACCCACATACTTAGAATGAGTCAGCTTCGGTTGAAGCTGACTCATGAAAACGCAACTTAAAGGGACAGTTCACCACAAAATCAGTTCTGGTGCACCAACTGTGCCTTTTTTTGATGCTGGTCTCCTTTTTTTCCCACTATAATTATCCTGTCTGACCTCATACTGTTGCAAATATTGACACAACATGGCTGAATTACTCCATTTCAAACAGAAATGACAGACGCCATTTTGTTTCTAAGACTAAACACCCCCCAGTAGTCTTAAAGGTTAATGACAAGTATTCTACATAAATTCTTTGTTATTACACATTTTGTCTCAGCTTTTATAAAAGATTTTTCTTTCATATAGTTGAACCTTGGTGATACCCTGTGTATGCAGCTTTCATGAAAATGATTATTTAGTGTGTAGTTTGCTGCGTAAATAATGTAACCATGAATCAAGGAAATACAAGTGAAGCACGGGAGGGTTTGGTAAAATATATATATTTTTATTTATTTCTTCATACAAAGAAATATTATGAATGTTCAGTATTTAATCATCTAGAAACATCTGTTCCATTTTGCTCTTGCATCGTGTAAAATTAATTCCTTTGATGTACATACCACAAAATACTTGATTTACACGTCCTTTTAATTTTTGTACATACAGATCTGCTAGTCTAAATACATATTATATGTGGATAAGACAAACATTTCTAACATTTTTAGATCTGAGAACAGGTTGAATAAAACTCAACCGTAACATATGCAGCAACATGGAGTAAACCCATGGGTGCAGGGGTTGGTTTTCCCTCAGTAAAAATGAACAGAAGTCAAATGCAGCCCTCCATCAGCTTACAGGAAAATGTCTGACTTTCCTTCCACAATGTGACAGCTTGCTGAAAGAGGTCACCATAAATGCTTTTTAATAATCAAACATTGCACTAAGGAGAGAAGAGGCGATGAAGGCTTTCTTCAAACACGTTCTCAGTGGGAATACCGTCACTCAGGCAGAACTCAAAACGAGCCTCCGTCACCCCTGCTGGCGACCGCTGGTTTGAGGCCAAACCAGGTAGCTGCTTTCAAATGGAAAATGAGAGAAATAGCAGAATAAGCCATTGCCTGTTTTAACACGAAAGCAGGCTAACTGTGTTGGATGAGACAGTTAAAGAGGCACAATATTTTCTTATTTTCAGAAGGACAATCAAATTTGACTTTTCGCTAAATGGCAGTCCGACTTGAACGAGTTTTTGTGTGAGCACAGGTTGTCTACATTCAGTCTGAGCTCTGCATAAACCTTTCTCTGGACACTAATAATTCATTCCCATCATGCTTGCATTTTCTGGTGCCACACTGAGCATGCATAGCTTAGCACAGCACAGCGTAGCGTAGCATAGCTTGAACGCAGCCCCGTGCCCTTATGATGGTGTACCATCCGCTTGCGAAGACATCACATCAAAGATGACCACCACACATTTTCTCCCTCTTGCATATCAAGAATTCAAGTAGAAAGACAAACACTAAGAAGCCGTGCCGGGGACGAAAGCAGATCGCAACAACGCTGTGTGAAACACGATATCAACATAAAGTTTTTTTTGGCAACGAGTGTTAAGATCGAAGAGGTGACACTTGAGAAGAGTGAATAAGGCATAAAGTATAACGGCCATGGATGATGGCACATGAGGTTTCCTGATGACACAGGAGGTTAGACACTGAAACCCTGCCTGAGGTAATTCTTGCTGTGCTGTGAGTGCTCCACAAAAACCTTTCCTGTTCCTTTGATCTGTTTAGTGTGGGATCTAAGATGGGGCCTGGTGGACTTCTGTTTGAAGAAGTGCCATTTCAGTGAGGTGAAACCTGGCTGTCATTCCTCTGTCATCTTTTCTATCTTTATGCTCGCTTTCTGGCAGATATGCCTCTGCTACCTCATGTAAAGAAGAAGAAAAGAAAACAGGGCACATGCTCCCTCTGACCTGCTGCACTCCAACACTCCTTTTCTCAACAAATCAAATGCCTCTCAAGGAAATTTGATTGAGACTTTGCGTGACCTTTGAACTGAGTAGATAGGGCAAAAGCCTGGCTCTCAGCCAACACTGCTACTAACGGGGAGTTAGAGAGCAGAGGCGCGATCGATCTGCCGGCTGCCTTTACTTGATTAGCATAACGTTAACATGGGCCCTTATGTGGTCCGGGATAGGATTTAACATTTGATGGATGGGCCATTCATTAGAGCAGGCAGCAGGAGCACTGAGAATGAAAGGGCAGCTGTATACCTTAAGCACGAGTGACACAATGAGTATCAATTAGGTCTATTGATCTACCTGTTATTGAATGGAATGGGACAAGAGAGCTGCAGCTCAGGCCAATGACAGTGCCGGAAAACTGCATTATGAAAAAAAACTTAAAAGGATGTGAAACACCTTATAAAAGAATCCCTTTCAGAAAGGGTATGAAGAGGATGAAGGTAAAGTTGTGATGCAAGTATACATGAGGATGCACATGGATAAGTATTCTCCACTTCTCTGTGAGCACTCTGTACCCGTAATATGGTGCGTTTACATTTTTCCGCCCTAGTTTCTGCTTCAGTCTTCGCTGATTATCTGCATTACGAAGCACCAGTAAATCCGCTGAGTTTCCAGGACCACGAGGGAGGAGCGTGAGAATTCAAAAGAAAAATGAGGAATGTTCAAAACAACATGTGGGTCAGATGTTATGTACAAATATGATTAGGCAGCTTAGTGAATTAATTGCTTAGAAATAAAAATAAATTATTATAAAATAGATTTTCTGTACATTTTACATATATATAGCAATACTCCACATCTTGCCTTTGAATTACAGAAAAAAAAAACTTCTCAACAAATTAAAAAAAAAAAAAGCCTTGTAATTTTCACATCAATCCCAGCCAAAGTTATGTCCTGTCATCTGGTAGAACTTCATGTTGAAGGGTCTGTAGAAGTCTCGTAGTCTCTGCACCACCTCAGGGTCAATGTTTGGATGGGTGCGCCCTTTGGTTTTTCCAAGGCAGTGGGGCTTGCTGCTGCCTTCTGCTTTCTTCAGGCACGGGAATCCCTTGGTCTGGTTGAAATAAAAGTGTTTGTCTGTGATGATCCTCTTGAGCCCGAGAAAGTCCTGCACCCGGCCCAGCTCTCCAGCTGGGTCGCTGATCAAGCGCTCGCCGCTCACAAACAGGATCTGGTCCATGGGGAAGTACTGCAGCCAGTTGTCCAGGTGCTTGGCGTAGATGCCAATCTGGATGGCGCTCCATGAAGTGTCAATGAGGCCCGTAGTCCTGTTTTTGAAGGTGAGGCTCTCAAAGGAGGGAATATCGGGCTTCTTAGACAGTGTCTGTGTGTAGTCCGAGATAGCTCTAGTGACGGGGTCCCTCACTACGACGATCAGCTTGGTGTCCCGGGACATGGCGGAGATTCGGGCAGGAGCCTCTCTGGTCACGAAGTAGCTGGGAGTTTTCTCCATTGTGATTTGGCCTTCCAGGGTCTTGGGCATCAGCTCCCTGCAGGAAAAAAGAAAGCAGGCCCAGAAAGAAGGTTAGGAGAAGGGTAAGATGCCGTAAGTTCTTGCATAATGCAATCAAGTTGATGGAGTGTACTGTGCTCTGCAATCAATGACTCACTAAGCCTGTAAAGCCTTATTATAGGGCTTGAAAACCTATTAGTGCAGGCAGCTCTCCAGCATCAACAAGCTCACTCACTCATAAGATATCTCACTTCTGAGCAAAAACAGAAAACCTTTATTTACTCTATAATCAAACACAGGGAAACAACTGCAGGGATTTCTAAGCATGACCAGTCCTCTTGTTAACCATATTAGGTTTTCTCACCCATGCTCATACTTACACCACCTAGATGGTGCAAGATTTCATTTCATTTCACTGTGAATA
Source organism: Archocentrus centrarchus (assembly GCF_007364275.1). Classification (NCBI taxonomy): domain Eukaryota; kingdom Metazoa; phylum Chordata; class Actinopteri; order Cichliformes; family Cichlidae; genus Archocentrus; species Archocentrus centrarchus. The sequence continues at coordinate 29,923,796 of NC_044364.1, read as the reverse complement.
ATTCTGATGAGCCTTTTTTTTTTTCTATATTAACTCACAGCATGTGCAAATTCCATTATCTGAAGTATTCTCCCTGAGCTTGCCTTTCCCCAAACCTCACTGCTGGATGTAATGTTTCAAAGTGGTCACACTTCATCAAAATCCATCAATATGCCAGTGGAACAAATAGGCACAAACATGACTCAGGTATATTTGTGTAATGATTCCCTGCCCCCCCAACAGGACCCTCAGTAAATGCAGCACCCCTGAAAGGTGGTGATGCTTGTTTCAGAAAGGGGATCTGTTTTTTTACAAGACTGGGTTTGGTTCTGAGAAAAGTCCAGTTAAGCTTTAAACAGACATGTCACATGCAGACATATAATCAAAAGCTACATGGGAACAACTGGTTTTGAAGGAAAAGTGAATGCAGTCTGCTCTCTCCGCATCAGATTTCAGAGCTGGTGGCCAAACACAGAGTCTAGATTATGGCGGAAGAGATAAGAGCGGTTTGACTGACACTGAGACGTGGATCATTTTCTCCCTTTGGCCCCCAGACAGGCAGAAAAGAGTAGCCTGTATAACGTACATATGAAATATGTTTCTGTTTTTGGCTGGATGGAAGGGATTCATAGGACTATTAGACACACACACACACACACACACACACACACACACACACACACACACACACACACACACACACACACACACACACACACACACAGCTGACACTTAAGACAGAAAAAAAATCCTAACAAAGAGTTTAAATCATTCCGAGGAAAAATGAGAAAAGGAAAAAATGAAGACAGCGAGCGATATCTGAGGTCAGGGATCTATCAGGGAAACTCTCACAGAGAAGGTTCCTGTTAGGCTTTTGTGCCCTGAAGCTCTTTGAAGCTTTGTTGGTAAGGCCAGAACACTGATATGCCATTGTGTAGACAGTACTATAGTACTGGATCCCATTCAAATACTTTGTAATCCTATGCAAAATGTTTACAGGTGACAGATGCTGAACACGTTCTGTATACTCGGATATCTGAACTGCTTGATTCATCCCCAGAGCTCCAGCTGCTCCTCAGGAATACTCCAAAGCCTGGAATCTAGTTCATGTCCATCTAGCTTATGGTTAATTCATGCAACATCAGCTCTCTGTCGTCAGTGCACGTATCTATGTGAGAGTTTACCCAGGGCAAGGTCAGGAAATCACCTAAACGTCTCGTGGAAATGTTACTGGCATTTTTGTAATCTTAATGCAGCGCCTGTGATCTAATTACAATGACATCATCTTGATTGCTGACACATCAGCAGGGCGAACGGAGCAAATGGGGGAAAATCAAGCACATTTCCAAAAGCACATTAATCGCCTGTTGAAACCTAAACATGCATGACAGCAAGCCATTTCTGGAGATAGAAATGCTAACAGGACATGAGCACACGCTACGTTTTTGTAAAGCACCTCTTGAATGTCCTCAAGGAATATAAACCAAACATGCTCGAGTCAAACTGCATGCCATTCTTCATTTTCTCGATGCACAATGGCGATACTGCCTGCGAGCTTTTTGTCATTCCTTGTGCTAACGTACAAAAAGAGTTCAGAGCCAAACAGAAGAGGCAAATGGCTCCCGAGCTAATCCGATTTCAATGCGACAATGTGGCACGGAGATAGGGAGGAGGCCTGAGTTACAATGTGCATAGTGATAGATTATGCTGATCTAAGCTCAGGGAATCCTAAAAAAAATCAAGTGTTGGGGGTTGCAGAAGCATAAAACTAGGGGATGGTCAGAAAGTGGTGAGGAAACCCCTAAAAGGCGCCAAATCCACAAGAAGAGGGCCCCCTAATAAAAAATCTCCACCTCAGACTTTGCCCACTCTTTCTGCCAAAGAAATGGGAAAAAAGGCAGGAAAGGAGAAAAGAGAGAAAAGGAGGGGAATTTAAGTGGGACAAGTAGCTCTTAGAGAAACAATGCCTATTATGCTCTCTTTTGATTTATGAGGTGCTGCTTTTAAAGATTCCGTCAGCAAACAGGCAATTCTGTGACACCGGGCTCCTCTTTCTTCCTCCTTCTCTTTGAAAGTGAGCCATTGTCCCCGAGCGGAGGGGTGAGCAGGGCAGCGCTGAGGGCACAGGGGCGGGGATGGGGGCAGGGTGGAGAGGGGGCAGAAAGTGGAGGGTGGGTGCTTAGTGGGGGCTGAGTGAAGCCCTTCTCCATCCTTCTCGACCTCAAGAGAAGCCGTTTGGAGAGCTCTTAAGTGAAACGTGTGCCAGAAGTGCCCTGCAAACATCACCCAGTCCCACTGCTTTATACAGGAGACAATAAAACTCCAAATAACTTCACTTCATAAACTATAGCACAAAGCACTTCCTGGCTTGGTGCTAATTTCAAATGTAGTATATATATATATATATATATATATATATATATATATATATATATATATATATATATATATATATATATATATATATAATGTATCATGTTTCCATTGGGAATGTTTCCAAGTTGAAAGGGAAGCCACAAACAATGATAAGACAGAAAGCAGAAGCTGCTGTCACAGCACCACAGAAGGGCCACTGGAGTGGCCTCTTGGCCTGCATTTTAAAGAGACCTCATCCCATCGGTGCTAAACGGCGAGCAGAGAGAGGGTTATTTCTATCTGATGTTTCTGCCTCCCTCCTGTCACATTTGATTTGATGATAACGGGCTGCCGCTGAGCCGTCTGTGTCACAGCATCCCTGACAAAATGACTGGTTTGCTCACAGACAAAAGGAAAAGAGCTATTTGGCGTGTGCCGGTCGATTTTACATTTGATACAAAAGGTTTTCAATTGTCTCACATGTCTGGATGTTGAAAGCATTTGAATCTCAAATTAGGGTTTGTTTATTTGAATACAGACAAATCGGAGGGCATTTAGTATCGACCAGAAAAGGGAGGGTGTGGCTTTACTCTTACTGGCATTTAAAGCTAAAGCGCTTGAATTCCCTGGAGCGAGTGTTATCGTCCTGTGGGAGGTAACAACAGCCAAAACAACCGTACTGTACAGTGCTCTGAGCAGCTCTGAGTACAGGCTGAATTAACCAGTGTAAGAAAATCAAACAAATCGGCCACTTCAGGGAAATCAGGCAAACACTTAACTTCATGCTGAGTTTTCTTTACATCCACTCTGGTCTCTTTTCCAATGATCTACAAGGTTCACTCGACCCTTGGCAATCAGGCCTTGAAGTCTGATAGCAAAGTGACACTTCACAAGCGGAAAGAAGGAGCGGGAGGAAATGAGGGAAGAGGTACTGAAAGGCTCCCTTTCTTTGCCAAGGGCCTCTCTCTGAGCCCTTCTCATGAACCAATGTGCATTTTACAAAGAAACATCTTTATTCCTCGCCCGATGATAAGGATCTCGAGCACCACTTGTTCGTTCGCAGTCAAAACTGTTTTAAATTCGACCTTTTCAACCCCAGGAGACAAGAAGCGTTTGAGCCCGATGTGCAAACGCAGCAAAATATGTTTGATTTATTTTTTGGAAAACAATGTAGAAGATGGAATACTATGAAAATTCCTTTATTCTGAGTTTTGGGGAAAATATGAAAGTATTCATGGATGAGGTTTTTGTTCACAGCAGCCTGCATATTATAAAACAGCAGTAAGCAACATGTTTATGCCACACACACACACACACACACACACTCTTCAGATACTACTAAGGGAGGCGTGCATGCACGGCTCTGCTGGTTCACAGAATATTTTCAAAGTAGCATTTAAGTACATGCAGAAGCCACGGTGGAGTATATTTCAATATTTTGAAATATACTCCACCATGCCAGGAGCCTGACATTATATTTACCACAGAGCATGGCTTTGGCTAAATTAAAAGAATAAAGAAGATGGTTTATGGCCACTCCAGTGCAGAGAGGGAGGAGAGCTCTGAACGCAGTCGCAGAAGCTTCGTCTGGTCTCTCTTTCAAGCGCTCGAAGAGGAGTCCAGGTGTTAGTATGTGGCCACTTAAAGCTTTTTGACAGTTCATTTCCTGGCTGAGAAGAGCCAGATACCCCTGCTTAAAGATGAGATCTTGCAGGAGTGTAGGCTGAAAGGTGTCTGTGTACATCTTTATCTTACAGCTTTATGTTGATGTTTCTCTGGCAATTCCCAAAATAATATACATTCCTTTGGGCATACAAGCCTTCATATTTATATGTACATTTCACACATATGTGCAAATTAATACCTAAAAAGTCACCAAATGAAGTCATCCTACAGCTTGGGTTCACTGCATAATGGTTTCACTATAAAGGGAAGGTGGCTGAGTGCAAGCCCTTCCAAATCTTCTGTCTGCTAAAGGGATTAATAATGCAGGCTACCCTGGTATCACACTCAGACCTCGACAGCAGGACCCTGCGTGGGATGGAGCATATCTTGCAGCTAAAAGGAGGAGTGCAGCTTGAAAGCAAAATTCCTCCTCAGAATTGCTGGGAATGCTGCTGTCAAGAGTGCCTGTCAGTATTAATGGAGCTACTGCAGACCACTTTCGACCCTATCTCTGTTGCTCTACTAAAAAGAGATTCTGTTTAGAAAGTCCCATCAGCTCACCAGCAATAGTATTTATCACAGCACTTCTGCCAACAGGGTCTTATCAAGTGGAAGAGAAGGGAGCCAAAAGGAAATGGCCAAAGATTTCATAACCAGTTCTCAAAGGTCAGAGTATAATAAAGCAGCTACCATCTGAACCGTTCCTGGAGCAGCATAGATTAGAGCGGCCAAACTGGGGGAGCCTTCATTTCGTTTCTTGCTCTCTGACACTGAAATTCTGGGCCTGAAGTCCTGATCAGGGTGATGAATGTAACTCCCAGACCCTGAACTTCATCAAGACGCTGCGCTACGTCAAAGCAGCCTGGGAATATTCTGACCCTGCAAGTAAACAGAACGGCTAACCCAACCGTCACAGCCCGTCTATCCATCATTTTAAGCTGAAGTCAGGGAGGTGCACCTCACTGGTGTGGAGCTCTTTTTTATTATTTTAGCACCTCTTACAGAAGGACTGTGAGTGTGAAACGGTGTTTAGGAGGGAGGATGAGTGACAGAGAGGGAAAGAAAGAAGGGGAGCCGGGCGGTTTGCAGACTGGTTTTAGATCAGACACTAGTAAAGTAGAATAAATAAATAGAGAACAAACCACCACATATAATGCCATGGACTTTATGTTTACACCCCCTCTGTAATGTCCTGAAAACACTTAAGTGAGGTTGAGACATTCCTCTCTGATGGGTAGCACTGCAGAGGCGTGACAAGCACATATTATTCAATTTTGAAACTAACTATCATTTTTCCTACTCTGAAGATCTGTTTTCAAGTCCATTTGTTGCTATTTGGCACCTTTGGAAAACAACACAGGAATGTACGGAGCCGCAGGGATTTTTCAGGAACCACACCGGCCTGTGGCCATAGGCGGCTGCCTGGAATTACTGAGCGCTAATAACCCTGCAGTGAAGCGAGGGAGCTCACCATGTGGCATAAATAAAACAGAGGAGTTGCTGAAAGGGATGGTGGAGAGAAGAAAGTACCTCCTCCTGCCTTCAGTGTGCAAAAGTGTCTCTTCACAAGTGCTGGCCTATTTTTCTCCCTTCAGCCTAAAAGAAAGATCCCATTATCTGGGTCTCACTTAAGACTACATCTCATCACTTTGTTTGACACGTGATACAACATGATTCACCTGACACTGCCGCAGCAATCAAGCTGCTCACTGTGTGTCCTCAGCCAGGAGATGGACACACTTTGAAAGCCTCCACTTGGTGATACTAGCCAAAATTTGTTTAGCACTAGTAATCCTTTCTAATCAGTGTGAGTGTTTGCTGAAGGTGTTACCCTGGAGCCAGCCATGCATTTCACCACTCCATCAGTATGAGGGTGTGACTGCATGACAGCTGGGATGAAGTAAACCGATGAACCGTGAAAGAAAAAACAACAGGGCAAACAACAAGGGGAAGCTGCAGGTGAAGACTCGGTTTGAGCAAGTGCTTGTGCACCCTGTGTGTATTTGTGTGTATTTGTGTGTGTGTGTGTGTGTGTCTCAGCAGATCTGGGTGTTGTTGTGTGGGTGTGCAGGCAGAATCAGCCATTCTGACTGCTTTCCTGACACTTGACATGCACCAAGAGGCACATGACTCCTTGATCTAGCTACAGCAGAGATGAATAAAAGATGAAACAGACTCAAGAAGAACTTACATGCCACCACCCCCACTCCCTAGGCGCACATGCAGTCACACACACAGAGACAGAGGGAGCGAGCGAGCTACTTTGCATCCTGTTTGAATTGGCTGTCACCCGTAACTGCCTGCACACCTTTTTGAAGACAGGTGAACTACAAAGTATGTGTGCAAGAAAGAGGGGATTTCCTCTCTACTGTATGTCACTCACCGAGCCCAAAATCATGTTTGCGTGTGTTTGGGCTGTATCATTTTGCCTCTATTACTCACACTGCAGCTGTTGCTGCAGGTTAAATGGTTTACAAATTCCTAAAGACAGCCTGCCTCCCAAGCAAACATATAATTAGCTATACTGAGCAGGGATAGCATGACAATTAACCTGCTCCTTTCCGAGACGGAAACAGTGGCAGCAGCAATTTTTATCCGTTAATCTTTCACTTTTCCTTCATCTTAAGCATAGATTTTGTATGCAATATCATCTCCAAGCAATAACCCTGTCTCCAACATTATGCAGCTAAGTTATGTTTAGGTGCACTGCTGACTATAGATTCCATTCAGAGGCATTTTTCTCTTAGGGGTGGTTTGGGGGGGGGCACACAGAGCGCTCAACACTGAGAGGAGCAGGGCTTCTACCCAGACTCTGACCGGTGGTTATGTTGGACCAAGAAAAGCTGCTTTGCTATAGTCAGAGAAATACATGTATATAAGCATGTTATATGTCAAGTCACCTTCCTGGGTTATGAAAGTGGTGCCAGTGTCGTCTTCACACAGACATATAAATCATCTGAGCAGAATTTTTCCATTTTTTTCCACCAAGCAAAACAAATTTTGAAAATGATTTCTGGATTTCTAGCTTCCAGATATCCAATGTTTTTTAGTTTTTTTGTGTGTGTGTGTCAAATTAACACAGACCCTCTCCAGTAATATTAATATCACTTGATATTGTGGAGTAGTTGCTGCCTCCAAAGATAGTGAGTGCAGTTTGCAGGACTGTCTGCAGCTTGAGATCAGTTAAACAAGCAAGAGAAAAACTGCACGTGGTGGGAAAATAATTGGCATTGAGTCGAGTTTGGCCAGGTTTGTCTTAGAGGTGAGCTGAAGTGTTCTTACTGCTCTTATGAGAGAGAGCCCAGCAGCACTGGGAGTACATCTAAATGGAGAGAGTGACTAGTGTCGAGCAGCCAAGGTGGAGGGAGACAGCTCGAGGTTTCTAATGAGCTCTGCTCTTTTACTGCCAGGCTAATGGAAACCTCGGGAGACCTTCGTTTCACTCTCTTTCTATGTGTGTGTGTTTGTGTGTGTGTGTGAGTGTAAGAGAGAAAGTGTGTGTCCTCCTTTCTCCCACAGGCAGGCTCGCTCTCCAACACCCTAATGGCCACCTCTGGGACTTAATACCTGGGACAAGTGAAGCTTTAAAGATCCACTGTCATCAGTTTTTCCTGTCCTCCCACTTCTCAACTACTTTTTCTTTCCTGCAGCAAAGCGCAGAGGACTCACCCGATTAACCCATCTTTAGAAGAGTAACAGTAAATAATTAAGAAAATCATATAAAGGTGTTTGTCTCCAGCAGCCTCCAGGGGAACCTCTTTAATGTGCCAAAGAGTGTTTATTTAGCAGCAATGAATGACCATTATCTCTGGAGGGAGGACGTCTGGCTCTGTTCTGACATGTAAAACAACATCCAAATTATCGCCTCATTAAAAAGAGTCATTCACACATAGCACAGAGGGAGGGTTTGAACACATCATAAGCTTCCTTTCTTCCTCCAACACCACTCCATCAGAATCTGCATTTTACTGGTGCTGGGCTTGAATTACTGTTTTGCCTCAACGCCATTCAAACCTCGTTCTGTGATGCCACTGTTTACTTACACTGACACACACCAGTGTAGCGCCACCCTGGTGTGTGATTTTGCATAGCATGCTGGCATTGTGTAATCAGAGGACTTTGACATCTAACAAATCAGGACTTTTACACAGATGTCACCGCATGCACTGCCAGCCTTAAGGCGCACAAACACACACACACACACACACACACACACACACACACACACACACACACACACACACACACACACACACACACATTCCACTCTTGTGCCTTTTATACAGAACTACACAGGGAAAAAAATAGTCTTCTCAAGGTGTGTTTGTGTTGTTGTCTGTGTGTTTGTGTGAATGCCTTTGTGTTTTTTTCTTTGCATCATCCACTTGCTTCAAATGTTGACAGCAACTTCCTGTCAGCCTCCTCTTTTATCCTCTGCTGCAGCAGGAGGTTGTTGTCTGTTGCAGCTATATTGTCTTCACTGGTGTGGTTCATATTCTCTGGATACCAGCAGGAGAAGCATGGGGGATGCAGGCCACCGCAGCACAGCGCTGCCACTCCCTTCTCCGCAGGTCTTCCTTTTCACTGTTATAATTAGGGAATAAAAGCTGTCTTTTCACTCTTTCTCCACCTCCCCCAAGGTCACTCTGTATTCTTGACCGGCCTCTGACACCAGCTTAGGCAAAAAGGAGAGGGCTTCCCTCGTCTCTCTACACTGACCAAAGCCTTCTCTGGTAGTGGGCCACTTGTGGTCAGTGAGGCCTGGAGTGAGCCCCGCCCAGGACTGGACAAATCGAGTACGACATGCGACGCTATTCTTGCATATCAGCAACGCAACTGCACAGCTGGAAAATGGAAAATAAGGGAGAGCTTTGAGGATGATGTTGTGGGGGAGGAACTCAGAGGCACTGATGAGAAACAGGGTGCCATTGATAAATAATCCACCCATATGGGAACTGAAGGTGGAAGTTTGGCCAACACGCAGGCACAGTTTCAAACTGCTTGTTTTTATGTTGGCCACTGCTATTGAGGATTTGAGCAGAGGATGTGAACCTGCTGTCAGCTGTACGGTTGGCTGGCCGGGCGCTCAGTCCCTGAGGAACTGTGGAGTTCCAGGAATCAGGAAACAATCAGAGGGCCAAAGTATCTAATCATGAATCTGGCATTGTCTTCACTGCAGCTCCAACTGAACGAGAGCCACTTACACTTTCAGTACTCAATGATTTTTATCAAATGCAGTTTAAAAGTAGTGCAAAAAAAAAATCATCCTCCTGTACATAATTCAGTAGGTTTGTGCTGTCATACAATTGGTTATGAAAGGTTATAAAATCCCCAGTGGGGCTTGTAGCTTCCAGCAGCTTTCTGTAGCTCTGCAGATGGTCAACACACAGACCCTGTCAGCAAGCAGACGTGGGTCTGACCCCAGTCAAAGGCCCTTAACCCACCTCTACACATTACCTCCAATCAGGATGGACCAATCAATACTGGCTATCCCAGAGGAGCCAGGCCACTGAGACGTTTGTGTGCGCTGTCTGACTGTTTCAGTCCTTTGTGACATCAACTGAAGATTATTTGTGGCTTCACAGCTGAGCCTATTACAATCAAGCTATATGCATTGCATGAACAACACTTCGATCTACCCACCGACTTTCTTCAAACATCTCATGTATGCAAACATTAGAACTTGATGTTGTTTTGGTCTGATGCCTTTAAATGAGGCTCTATAGAACCAGGTGGCCTTTTTGGCCATTGAGAGGAAGAAAGGAGGGTGAGGTCAATGGCAAACAGAGAGCGGATGGGTCACCTACACGGAAATAGGAGCATCCCTGTGGTGAGCAGATAAAGGATGTGCACCCATCCAGAACTGTGTCTGACATGGTCAGGAGATGCAGTCTGACTACCAGTGGGGCAGAGCTAGATAACGGCTTTCAAAGAGCAGCACAGACTTCCGCAAGCATCCCGAGTCTGATAGTGGAAGTTGGTTTCTTTTTTTTGGGAAGCCCGCTTTTCAGCAATGCTCCACTTGTCCTTTTGTGGTGTTGTGTAAGTAGCTTTTTAAGTCTGTTTACCTCCACAGTGCTTTACCATAGACTAGATACAAAGGTTGACCAGAGAGACATCCTGCTGAGGGGAGTGCTGATTCAGACACAACAATCTCTGTAGAGCTGGAATTAGCTTTGACTGTAAATCACATCTCACAATGACTGAAGGTGGTAAATGTGGGAAGTCTCTAAATTCACAACCAGAAACAAACGTTTAACTTGAAACATTTTTGTGCAGACGTCAACAAATGACTGACAGCCCTGAAAGGTTCTAGTTAAAATAAGCTTGCTAACAGCACAACTTAACACCACAAAGTTAAAACCTACGACTCCTACCACCATAAACTGCACCCTGCCCAAAATGTGTACAGCTTGTTGTTTAATGCTAAAGCCACTCCAAGGGAGGAGCAACAGCGTCAACAGTGCCTGGCCCTGACAGTGAGCTAAGACCAGAGCCCGCGACACGACAGCAAAACCACAGCACAGTAATTACATATCAAAGCCCCTTCATAGCAAATACGGCTAAATGGGATATGAAGAGAGCAACATGCGCCACACTCTGACAGGGTGAGATGAGGACTGTAGTTAGGAGTAAATAAAATACTTCAAGTTGAAGGAAACAAGGTCGCTGTGGAAGGAGGGAAGCTTTTAACTAATGTGCATGAGTTACAGCGTGCCACAGAGTGATGCACAACATCATACAAACTGAAAAAAAGAGACATTTATAGCAAGACTGATGAATTTAAGTTACCTAGAGTTGCTTAACAACTTTAAAACAAACTTCTACAAAGTCAGAAAAGCCAAATCGCTGCATTCTGATTTGTTTTTTTATGTTTTTATGCATTAAATCATAAAGATTTTTTTAAATCACTGCCTCTTGGTGTTTCCTCCTGTAAAGCACTTTGTAACGTCTAACTAAAAATCACAAACAGCTGCTTAGCTACATATCTTTGTTACATAGTAGCATTTGACAAATTACACAAAAAAACGAAAGCGGCTGCTTCAAAACACACTCGCTCTGCTTTCATTGAGCTCCAGTGCCCATTTTTTTGTGAGCTATTAAACTTTTCAGGAACGAGCTGGCTGCAGTTTTGCCATTAGTGTGTGTGCTGAACATAAGCATACATCTTTTTACAATTATTATCAGATAACACCAGTTTCACTCACACACCCCAGGAAACAGGTGCAAACAGAACCAACGTTCCTTTTCGCACTCAGTCACAGCGCCCTGCTTAATTCTGAGTCACTCTTTCTGTGTGTGTGCGTGTGTGTGTGTGTGTGTGTGCGTGTGTGTGTTCGTAGGGGCTAGTTCATGCATGACCTCACTGTGAAAATGTGTACCTCCTGATACAAGGACCCCTCGGTCAAAAGCATGAATCATGTGTTTGTCTTTGGCACAAATAAAAAGCGTCAAAGAACATCAGAAATACACAAAAGGACTTGTTATCGCCACCTCCTTTCATTTTGAACCTTCTCTTCCCGCTGCCTCCCGACTCTTTCCTGCCCTCTCGATCTCTCCGTGGCTGCATTTACTTGGTGGAATTCCAACGCTAAACGCTGCGTGTCCATTCGGGGGGAGGCGAGGATGGTGCAAGCAAGTTACAATAGTGCATGGCAGGAAGATTGTGCAAATCAACAAACAATGAGAGGTGAATTACACAACTCAGACACACACACACACACATAACTGTCTCCATGAATGACCGTGATCTCTGATCATATTCCCACAGAAAATATTTCAATGCCACACAATTTTGCTTCTGTCTGGAAAATTTCAGTATTCCCTCCCAAATTGCCAAATCATCTCCAGTATCTCGTTCTAATGGGACACTGAGGGGGGATCAGCAATGAATTAACTATAATTTCCCTTCTCTGTCCATCTTCACCGGAGAGAAGAGAAGCTTTTTTTCCCTTCACTGCAGGACTGCTTACACCAGCTGTTTCACTGTAACATGCACTTCTCACTGCAGTTCTTCCAGAAAAGTATTCCAGGACAGATTTCGCTGTTCCGAATCTGAATGAACTTTCATAAAAAAATAAATAAAAAAAGGTATAATGGATTTTTGTTTAACATAAGTGCTGTTTAGATTTGCCCCCAAAGCATAAAATGTCTCTGTCACCAACAGTGTGTGTGGGACTGTACACTGCTATCTCTCTGATAGAAGACAAATAAAATATGTGCGCTTTAAAAACACTCCAGTCCTGACTCCTTTAGATGCTTCTGAACAAAGTATTGACTTTCAGGGCCTAAAAGCTGACTTTGCTTTTCCACATTTCCCTATGCAGAAAAGTTGGAAATGCAGGAGGTGGAAGTCGGTTAAATAATCTTCCTACAAACTCAAACCGGTAACTCAGTGTTTCTATGGAAGCAATGGAAAAAACAAAAATCACAAAAAGGTGATCAAAGTTATGGTTTGATAAGCTCTGACTTTTAATATTCAGGTAAAAAAAACACAAGAATGAACCAGATTTTTTCAAGCATGATATTGACATGGCCAAAGATAACTGGTAATTTCTCACATTGTATCTGCAGGTGTAATTTTAATAGCCAATCAATCGATAAATTGATTCAAGTAAAGGCAAATTAATAGCTGGAACCTAACCTGCATTATAAACCCTGCATTATAAAAATATCGTGCAAAAACCGTACAAAAATACTGACCAGCCGAACAGATAAAAATCAGTTAGTAAATCAATAAAATGAAACAAAAAAAATGTGCAAAACTCATGTAAATATTTGAATATATTTCCGTCTGTGCTGTGACCTGCCGAGTGTGGGCATTAAGCTCAATAGTCCCTCAGCTCCTCATATTAACTCTTAAGTGACCGGGATCATCTCAGACTGTGGACCTCTGAAGATGTTAAATGGCTTTTGTTCCACAAAGAACCGCTGCTTTGTCCTGTAGGCTTTTAATGCCCATTGATATCAGAATAATCAGATCTAGCGGATGTAAAAAGCACTAATGCAGGTCAAAGACTGGTACTATTTATCTTTGTTAATTTTTCCAAACTCATCTGACAAACCACCTAATTTTGACCATTTTTAATTGGATCCTAACACACTGGGTCTGATCAGATCTGCGAGAATTGCGCTTCAAGCCTCTTATCGTACCGCTGAGTAGGAATCTGCCCGGATTTGCTCACTAACGGGAGGTGAGAGGTCACTCGGCACTTGACTGTAGTCCACGCAATCTTTTGGTCCTAATAAATAAGACATAATTTGATGAAAACCGCCCCTCAGTCTTAAAACAATACGACTCAGCCGATTAAACTTCAGAAGCAGAGCGGAATCTCGACAGAAAAGCCTGAACATCCCCGTGGAGGTGCAATATTGCGCCGCGTCCAACAGAGATCACTGCACGTCGCAGAAACGCGCCAACCCGACCGTGAGCTTCATAATGCACTTTAAATTCTTCAGTTATTCCAAACAAAATTATGCTCACAATATCTAAAATTAAAAGTCTGCCATCAGTCTTCAAAATTCAGAATTAATTAAAAATGTCTAGTCTGTGCAGCCAACATCCAAAAGAAGGTAAAGCGAGAACAAAGCAGAGGTCACAAGCTGCGTGTTTATGTAGAGATTTGTGAAATAAACTCAAAACTTGATGGCTAATTATTATAATTTGCTGTGCTTTATAAAGCAATTTATATGCAATTAGATGTGTTGTGTTGTGTTAAAACGCGTTAATGTCGCTGGGTGTAAAAATGAATAAGCTTACTAAATTGTGTGGAACGATAAATGCGACGTAAATTAAAGTATGTGAAAAAGTACAGCGTGTTTGGCCCGTGTTTGTCTGGCTCACCGAATAAACTCAGCATCGCTGTCCTGCAGAAATGTCATTTTCTTCTGGTTAAACATATTCAGCTTCCATCCACAGAAATAAAGGCCAAGTCGTTAGTTTTACCTGTACCACTCCAGCCCGTTCTCATAGTTGCGGTCGAAGAAGTGCGGCTCCGCTCCCACGGCTCTGATGTCAGGATGAACCCGGAGAAACTCCAGCAGAGCCCGGGTCCCTCCTTTCTTCACCCCGATGATGATCGCCTGCGGCAGCTTCTTGCTCCCGGAGCCGTTGGAGAAGCTGGACATGGCGCTGGGCTCCGGAGCTCTTTGGTGCTCTCCGCGCATCCCGTCCCAGTCTTCGGTTCGGTCAGAGTCCAGCTCGTCATTGAGCAGGTCTCTGGACGCAGCGGTCCTGATGGACGGCTCCTCATAGTCGCTCTCTATATCCTCCCAGGGCTGCGGTTTGGCCAGCAGTCTGGACACCAGGTCCGTCCTGCCGCTCTCTGTCCTCTTGCCCACCGCAGAACTCATCTCCTTGCCCCGGTAACTCTCCACTACCAAACTTGGCATGGTGGAACAGTAGCCCACGCAGGAGTACAGCATATATACCCAGATTAAAAACATGATGCTGAGCAGTATAAGTTTCTTCTTTACGGGGCTGGACCAGAAGGCATACAGGTTGTGGAAAAACAGGCTATATTCCATAAGCCTTTCGGTTTAAAACCATATCCCAGCGGCGCATATTGCCTAACTCACTCCCGGTGGCACCTCTGCAATCCTTGCAAAATTAAGCACATGCTCATCAAAAACTAAAAATAAATAAACCCTACAAATAAAACAAGCAAACAAAAACTACTCTAAATAAAATCGAAGGGAACGATGTATCCAGGAATGGAAAGGCATGGAGGAAACGGGAATCACAACTGAGGCTAAATTTTGGGAAAGTATTGAGTTGCGACAGGCGCACCACAGCCCCGCTCTGCCCTCATCTCACGTTTGCTCGGGCTGCTGGAGGAGCACGGGACGTTATAGCGAGACACGCGCGAGAATGACGGCGGCAACGACCAATGGCTGCGAAGAAGATAAATATGCAAGGGGTTTGTTGATACAAGCGGACCAATCAGAGGCGCGCATGGGCGAGCCCGGCCGTGGGATCCTCGGTATGGAAATGAGGCGTGTGTGCGGGACTGCTGAGAGTTTGGAAAACGCTCACAAAGAGTTCAATTAGCGGGAGTTCCTCGTTTACGCGACTTTAAATGTTTCATTCAAGTTAAGCGGACATCATTTGCACATTTTTTCAACTAACTCCAAATGTTTATTCTAATAATAAACTCTAAAATAAATGTTATCGGAAGACCTAAACATAAGAAAAAAAAACTTGTGAAAAAAACAAGATTATATAGGTTACATAAACAATACAAAAATATCTAAATTAACAGCGACTGGCCGCAGTGTGAGTGATACTGAGTGAAGGTCACAGCCAGAAAGCTGAGCAGGAAGCGTTCACTTAATAAGTTACTTGACAATTTATTTTGCACTATTATCATAAATTTAAAATTATTCCTCCATGAAAAACAATAAAACTTATTAACAACGCTAGACTAAATAATAATAATAATAATAAGTCTGTAATTTCTAAGCCTTTATATTTTCCTTTTCCCTTTAACACGTGTGTTAATTGGATTTTTTTTTTTCAGGCATTATAATAAGTTTGCTCACTTCTCCAGTTTGGTTTTTACAAATTATTAAACACTCAGCGTGTTAATAAACAGCGTAAAGTATGAATATTTATTTTGATAATCCAAAATAATGGAGGCAGTCCTCTCACGTGGCTTGTTGTTCTAATATCCTATTTCTGACACAAACTTGAGAAGTCGGTTCAACTGGAAAATTAGCAGAAAATCACGATTTTAATCTACAGTTATTCATCTTTTTTTTTTAATAAAAACGTGTTTTTACTTAAAAAAAACAAACAAACAAACAAACAAGAAAGTATGCTCATTAATGAAAAACTATCCCCCGCATTAATATGACCACATTTTCAACCATGTTCCAAATCCGAGCATGTTTTTACTGAGTCTTTATAAGTTGCTTTTTTTCTTTTTTAACTATCTGGGAAAGTTCAGCAAACAGAGAATAAAAAAAATCCAGCAGCGGAAACATGAATTGTAGTTTCAGTTTAGAGAGAGAGCAGCAAAGGGACACCGGAGGTTTTTCATCCGGAGAGCTTTCAAAACAGAGCGGGAATTAAACTCGGGACCTCCAGTCCCCTTATGAACCTGCCAACCCACTCATAAACTCTCCTGTATGGCTTTGATTTTAATTGCGCAGATGCGTGTTATTGTACACGAACAAGCAGGATTCACGTTTTCAAAGTTCTGGCTGTAATAGTCAAAGCCACGGCGTAATAACGTCTGTAATTATTATAAGAACATCAGATAATGTAATCATCACGAGCCCACAGTGTCACGCACAATCAGAGCACTTCCAAGAACAGATTTGTCTTTTTATGTGTAATTCCCCTCGTGGAGAAATATTACATTGCAGTAGAAGGACCTGTTGATGCTCCACGCCGACTTTATTGCAGGCTACTATCCCCCCCCCCCCCCCCCCCCCCCCCCCCCCCTTCCATGCCCCCGTGGCATCGCAGTCAGTTTTTACTCTAATATTCCTGCAGGGACTTGATGTTTAGTTTCAGTCTAAATATTTCTTTAGTTTTAATGCAGCTATTTGGATTCTGTTTTGCAACAACCAACCTTTGAATAGAGGCCAGAGGTCATCATTCACCCTGAGATCTCAGGGCTTGAAGAGTCGTGGAATCCGAGCTGCTGCACAGCATTTCCCCCTCCTCTGATCCGAGTCTCAGCCTGGATGTTAAAGCTTTCTGCACCGGGCTGGACTGCGGGATTGCTGCTCGGGGAGTCTCTCCTGTTTACAGATGCATATTTCGCTCCTCACTTTGTTGACTCTGGCATGAAAGCTCCCACTCGTGCTGAACTGGCAAATCACATCAATGATTTAACGACTGATATCAGCAATGGGGAAGAAGAGAGACCTCCATGTTTTTATGCATGGAGGAGAGTGAAATAAGGGAGACGAGTACTCATAAAATATTGTTGACTTATAAAATAATTATAGGCATTGCCTTTTTGAAGTTTTTCTTCATTCTACATTTGAGTAAATGCGATAAATCTCAAGTTCGAAAAGCACAGTAATGTAGGAGTCAGCTTTTATGTACTCCTATATTATGTAATACAGGAGTCTGTTTTTATGTAAGACATTATTACTAACAGGAGCTGTGGTATCCTTGTAAATCACTTAAAGATCTGCTCCAGACATGTTTTAGACATCTACATTTTTCTGTTTAGAACAATTATTTTTTTTTGAATGTCTGTTGCAGAAAAAACTCTGCTTACCAAAATAAAATCATCTTAAAGCATATTTTTACTCCTGAAAAGCAGCAGTAACAAAACCACCACAGCATTATACTTGTGCTGGATATTTAAAATTATATTCAAGGTGGCACACAGACACAATAATAATAATAATAAAATACTGTCAAACTACGCCGCAGAAAGATGAACCCCCCAAAGCTTAAACACATCCAGGAGACGGACTCTTTAAAAATCCCCACTTGTTGGCTTATTTTGATTTAATGTCCAGTCATTTTAAACAACTTCTGTGCATTTCCTTCTGAGAGTGAACTTTCCCCAGACTCTCACTGGTAATTATAAAGATTAAAAATATTTTTTTAACCTTAAAATGAACAAAAGTTCAAAAACATCTTTCTTGCATAATTGGAGCAGCGCCTCTGCTGTCAGCCCGGCTACACGCTGGACACAAAAACATGAAAAGCAATTAAAGCTCGGACCATCCTGGCTGACGGTACAAGGCTGCACCAGACTCATCAGTCCACCTCTATAAGAGCACATGTTCGAAACCACAACAGGCCATCACTTTGAGCCGTGAAGGTTGGTAAAGACATTCAATCTCCACACAGGTTGCCCCCCCCTCCCTCCCAGCTGTAGCAGCTGGCTCGATCGCTCTCCTTCCACCCTCTGATATGAAACTCTGTATCCGGTCAGACACTTTACGAGGATGTCGAGCCGTTTCAGGTCTCTCGGCCTTGGCTAAATCCTACAGCCCTCTTTTATGGCAGGAGGATGGCAGCGAAGGGAAGGGGGCACTTGTTTCTCCGACTGCGGTGATGGAAATGTAACCAAATACCAAAACTAGGGGCAAAAGGCGGAAGGGGAGCACATGCTGACTGACAGGTGCAGAGGTGGTCTGCTAAATGGAGCTTATTGGAGGGACGGTGATTTGTTCTTAAAGCGAGCATATCCACTAAGGCTTTAATTGAAACCTAAATCCATACATCATGTGCACGGTGAAGCAGCAACACCTAACGAGGTGTGTCAGCAGTTCGTGTGTGTTCTTTAAATATGTATAAAGAAACCAAGAGCATGTGCAGTTATTAGCACAGAGTAAATGATGACACAAAAGACAGAATCACAATCATGACGTGTTTATTGTTGGAGAGCGTTTGCCCTTGTTTTTTACAGGGGTGAAATATTCCCTTTTATTTTGGTGTAGGCAAACCACATGGAATTAAAGCATTACGCTAACGAATCGAGACCCATCAGTGAGGAGCAAAATGCAGCAAAGGTCATTAACCGTCAAGTATCAGGGATCAAGTGAAAGTCGAGCAACAGTCAACATAACTGCTATGTTGTAGCTGCCAAATAAACCTCGATTTTTTTTATACACACTGATCGAGCAGCTAACATATTCCGATAAGAGTCTGCATCTGTACAATGTACTGCAATTTATATTGTCCACAGTATTTTAAAATCAGTCATGTAAAGCACAGATCGAGTGGTGGGCCCTGCTATAAATAAATACAGAATGTATGTACAGTACATACACATTCAGAGGATTACAACCTGATGTAATAATTCAGTGTGTTTTCTGTAATTCAGCTACTACTTCCAGCTCATTTCCTGATATGAAGTGAGCACTGCTGGCTTGGATTAAACACGTGGACATAATAATGTGCCCACAGGACACTGAAGTATTGTGGTTTAAAAAAAAAAAAAGGGGTCCCACAGGCCCCTCCAAGTGTCGGGATAGCTATGAAATTAGTTGGCTGGAAGTGTGAGTGGTAAAGATGCTGCAGGCAGAGTGGCACCCTCCTGATTTCTACTATACTTTTTGCAAGTGAGTGCCAGCAGCAGCAGCATGGGCAGGTGCCACAGGCTGCAAAAGAACAGCTTTCGGGCACTGCTGCGGTCTCCCTTGTGGTAGAAGCGGAAGGCCAGGTAGCTGATGTACAGGTTGATGGGTAAAGAGATGATAGGGAAGGTCCAGGTGGTGACATCCAGCACGGGCGCTAAGGTCGACAGGCCGATCAGACCCAGGCTGTGGCGCAGGGCCACCCGCTTGCACATTGTGGGGTGGGTGACGGACATCATTCGATAGCCACCTCGGGAGTAGTCTTCCCTCAAGTTCCAGCTGAGGGCGTTGAAGTGGGGGAACTGCCAGCTGTACAGGAAACCGCCCAGCAACAAAGCACCTATGAGGAGAGACGGACGAAGACAAATGTGTGTTAAACTAACGTGCTGCTGATTTAAACTGCACTCAGAATAATGCTAGGCCTCAAGTTCATAGCACAAAGAACAGCAACTAGCTACAACCAAGGGATGCAGAAGAGCGTTTCTGAATACACAACACATTGAACGTTGAAGCAGATGGGCTACAGCAGCAGAAGACCACACCGGGTGCCCCTCCACTCAGATAAGAACAGGAAACTGAGACTACAGTTAGCATAGGCTCACCAACACTGAAAAACAGACAGAGGGCTGGAAAGCATTGCCTGGTCTGATGGGTCTCAGTTTCTACTGTGACATTTGGATGGTACAGTAGGTGACGTAAACACCACGAAGGCATGGATCAATGGTTCAGGCTGCTGCTGGTGTTGTAATTGTGTGGGGGGATATTTGCTTGGCACACTTTGGGCCTCTTAGTACCAGCTGAGCATGATTTAAATGCCAGAGCCTAACTGAGCACTGTAGCTGACCATGTCCATCCCTTTCTGACCACAGTGTACCCTGCTCCTGATGACTGCTTCCATGTGCCATGTCACAAAGCTCCAATCCTCTTTAACTGCTTTCTTGAACATGACAACAAGTTCACTGCACTCCAATAGAGCACCTTTGGGATGTGGTGGCAAAGGAGATTCACATCATGGCTGTGCAGCTGACAAGTCTGCAGTAACTGTGTGAGGCTGAAATGTCAATCGTTACCAAAATATCTGAGAAATGTTTCCAGCAGCTTGAACTGAGGCATTTCAGAATGCAAAAGAGGGTTTAAGACAGTATTAGCAAGGTGTACCTAATAAAGTGACCAGTGAGTATATATGGTATTTTACAAAGCCTTATTTCTTAATGATTTGTTGTATCAAAAAAAAAAAAATCTCATTCATAAGAAAATGATTACAATAAACTAAGTAAATGGTTAAGAAATAAAGTGTAATAATAAAGGTAATAATAAAGGTAATAATGAAGGTAATAATGAAGTGTAATAATAGTGTAATAATAAAGTGGAATAATGAAGTGGAATAATAAAGTGGAATAATAAAGTGGAATAATGAAGTGGAATAATGAAGTGTAATAATAAAGTGTAATAATAAAGTGTAATAGTAAAGTGTAATAATAAAGTAGAATAATTAAGTGGAATAATAAAGTGTAATAATAATAGTGTAATAATAAAGTATAATGATAAAGTGTAATAATAAAGTGTAATAGTAAAGTGTAATAATAAAGTGGAATGAGGGGTTTCTTTTTCCACCTAGAGGCAGCTTTTCTCATAAGTATTATTCTTAGTCATAATGAGCTGAATTAATAAGTCAAAGCAGAAGAAGTGTACTAAGTGACAGGAAGGGAAAATATCTGCTGTAACCCTCTCACCCTGACACTCTGCTTCAGTGACAGTGGCCTGTGTTTTACATCCTACATAACAGCAAAAAGAAGAAAAAAACCTCCCAGACCTGTGGGTATAATGAGCAAGTCAGCACAGCACACAGTAGTTGAGATTTTGCCCGACATCCCGCAGAGAGAAACACATATGTGATGTTTGTTTCTATTTTAGTAAAAAGGTAAAGTCCCATAAGAAAAGAGGAAACACATACTGGGTATGACACTGAACGGAAACGGGTGCACACTGCTTTGAGAGGCCAGGTAACCCTTTAAATAACACAGGCTAATTTATTTCTTCATGATGATTTCAAAGTACAAATTAGATTTAGCCCAAAAAAAAATATGCAGCATAAATATGAAGACGAGCATTTGTAGGACAACTTTACAGAGCAGCAACATAATGCAATCTCACACAGTTATCATAACAACACTGGATGTGTCCGCCACACATGCTGAACAACCTGCCTCAGTTCTATCTTTCCAACATCCTGAATGAATATTAAATTCATCTGACACTTTGCTCCACAGGAACAGAAACACTAACACGGTTCAGGAGCCCTGGGCATTATGTAAATACAGTTTATGGGCTTTAAAATTAGGCCTGCTTTCACACTAAAATAAGTCAGCACAAGAGCTCAGCAACATGATCAAATTACTGCTGCAACACAATTATTTTCACTGAGATTTATGCAGTTCATGTAATGATATCACTATTATGAAGGAAAACAAGCAAAAATGTATATTTGAGAAGGTGAAATCTGTGATTTTGGGGCAGATTAGTTAAAAAGTAGGCTTGATTTGACTCTGAGCCTGTAACTTTGTAACTGCTAACAAGCTGCAGTGCTGGAAGCCAAGTACGTCCATATGCAGCCTTTAGTCCTGCGCAGAGGTTGGAGGCAGGAAACAGCAAGTGTGTTTGAAATAACACACTGGGTTTGAACCTCCTCACAGTCTGGCACAACTAAAAGTTGAATCGTGATGTTATGACAGCAATCCTGTGGCACAATATGGGGTTCATTGTGCAGTAAATCTGTAATTAATCTTTTAATAATGAGTGATTTAGCTCTATCAAATGTCTGATAATAGGGGGAGTGACCTGTACTTGTTTTCAGATCACTTGCTCCCTCCTGTTCAGCAGTCTAAACCAGAACATATTTGATTTACAGTGATAGAAAACAGAGAGCAGCAGTAAATCTAAATCACATTTAAAGAGCTGTGTGCAGCAGATATTTGGCATGTGTGCTTGATAAATCTTTTCAAGCTGCAGGTTTTCCTACAACTAACTTTAACATTTCTCTGCTAGTACCAAACACACAGATGCAAACCTTTGGCCCTGACGAGCTCTGACGGCATCAGGTGACTCTCTGACGTCCGCGTGAGGGCCAATCAATACATGTTTCTGAACCTTTATCCTGTGATGAAATACCTCCAGAGAGGAGTGGTCTCTCCCAGGCTGGGAATATCACTCTTCATGGGGGACACACCGGTGTGATTCTGAGTATTAAAACTATGTGAATCTGAGTATTAAAACTATGTGATTCTGAGTATTAAAACTATGTGATTCTGAGTATTAAAACTATGTGAATCAGATTCTCTGGCCTTCTACAGATTTCATTTTTTTCAAGACTATTTTTCCCCACACTTATTTTTATTGAACAATAACACCCCATCCAGTAACTTTCCACCAACATGCAGAACTTTATGGTGGCTTTTATATGTCTGTGTACGTCTAATATTATCTCAGCTGGTGACTCGTACCTGGCTCCAGACAACCTGTGGCCGCAGTCCAGCCCATCACAGGAGGTATCGCCCCCACCACTGCTCCCACCCAGGTGTTGGTGATGCTAAGCCTCTTGAGTGGTGTGTAACAACAGGTGTAGAGAAAGATGTTGAGGGCGCCCAGGAAGCCTGTCAGGGGGTTTACTGCCAGCGTGAGCAGAGCAACTCCAGGAACCCCACAGGCTAGAGCAAAGGACACTGCATGGAGGGGGCTGATATAAGGAAAGGAAAGATAAAAGAAAGAGAAAAAGCAGACAGGGAGTCAGCTATATCAACTAGACAAAGAAAGATTACACAATAACAAGTTTAAAGGAAGATTTTCACATTGTTTTGTTCAGGTTCACGCTCAGGTGAAAGCATGGGAACTATGTGGTGATGATATTTTCTAGGCCCTTCTAGGCAGACACCAGATAAGACAATAATAACTCCAAATGTTCAGTACAGACGCACGCAGACCCGAGGGGGCCAGCAGTCAGCAGCCGTGCGTGGCTGAGGCTCAAAACGGGAGGCGCGGAGGACACTCATCTGATAAGAGTTTGTCAGGGATAAAAGCAGCGCCGCAAGATGAAGAGCACGAGCACACGCCAGAGATCAAAACTAGCTGAAGGAAACCACTGCGGTTCAGGCTTTTAGCTGGATGAAGGCTTCCTCCTCCGCCCCTCGTCTTTAACTGAAAGCAGCGATGGCAAAGTCTGGTTCAAATTCACCAGTAAATGCTTCATAAATTAAAGAGGGAGGAGATTAAAATCTTGACCAAATGCAGGCCTTATTCTTCAAAAAGCAAACGGGGCTTTTATTTTGGTGGCGTGGCCATGCGGGGAGATTGGAGCATTAATGTGATTAGTGGTGTTGTGTCTTTTTTATGTGGGCTGAGATGGGGCCGTGCAGGCTGGCTTTCGGGCAGCTGACAGTCTGGCTCTGGGCTGGCTCAGTGGGGGTCAAGGAAGGGAGCAGGTCACATGGCCTGAGGTGGGTTTAGTGTCCTGTGCTTACAGTGGGACAGAGCCGCAGTCATAACGTCAGGTTGGTAATGTCAATACAGAGAGCCCAACATGTTTCCTTTTGGTTACACCACAATCAAGGTCATAGATTCAGATGTTAAACGGTTGAAGAAACAAGATGAATCTACTTAAAGCCTGTAATCTGTCAAATACTCCAGTGGTCACAGAGTGCAAAGGAAACTGTGGAAAGCAACACTTCTGTGCTTTGCAAATGTGTACGTCTGACCAGAAGTAAAGTGGCTGGAGGGACGGGTGTCAAACTGGAAACTGACTACAGATTTATGAAACCTACTAAGGCTTAACAACACACACATAATGGCTATTTATACAAATGATTTAAAAGATTTATTCTGAGCAAATAAAAAAGCCCAAATCCTGGAAAACCAGCAGACTGATCCCCTGACATAAACTCTCCCACACAAATTCTCAAGAAAACATTCATCAAAAACAGTTTTCCTTTCTAATTTGTGTTGAAACTTACACAAAAAATCCAAAATTTGACTGGAGGCTGCAAAAAGTGCTGAGAGTGACTGCACGTCAGCTCGCTTGCTGTTACTGGCCTTTAAATAAATGTCTAATACTTTCCCTGTTACATGATTTAAAATGACTGCAAATGTGATTCAAATACTCAAAGTTCGGCTCCCTTAACAGAAATACGCAGTGGAAAAAATGTTGGTAAAACTGAGATGTTGATAGCTTTAGAAAAGCTAGTGAGAAATCTTTCTGTTAGCGAGAAACATGGGCAACAAAATGATCCAAGGGCAGGTTATGAAACTCCACACTGACCTCAGCATGTTATAACTTCCACACTGTAACTATCTCTTTGCATTGCCCTCCTTAGGGAGACTCAAAATGATCTACTGCATCACCACATCTGGAGGCCTCAAACTCGACAAGATCACGGCTAAGAGAGGGCGACTGTCGTCCGCATTTCCCAAAAGAAAAAAAACAAACAAAAAAAGAACGTTTGGAAAGATGATATACTATTGTTCTAATGTAATACGGCAAATGACTGCCAACACTGACATCACACTGGGCGGAATAAGTCTTGCAATAAGGACAAACAAAGCTGGGTAACATGATTTGACTCGAACAGAGCGCTATCCTAAAGGCAACACAGAGATGTGTAAAATGCGGTCTTCTGATGGCTTGTTTGACAGGACAGTCCAGCTTGCCATCTGCTCTCTGTCTCCACACGAGATTGTATGTGTGAAGGAGGAGATGGGAGACATGGAGAAACAATGAGCAAGAGATGCAGCGATTCTGTGAATCTCAGAGACAGACGTGCGCCTCCCCCGTCAGCGACAGGCTAAAAGCCAGAGCGACGAGGCAGTGTTTAGACAGAGAGAGAGTATTTCCAATAACCACCTCAGCAGCACGACTACACTTTTAAACAGCACGTCAACAGAGAATTCCTTAAACTGGACTGAGATAGCTGTGGTGTGGATGAAGAACCAGCTGCGGTACTAACACGATCAGGAGGATAAAAATGAATGGCAAAGGTGGCTGAAGAAGTCCATCTGGGTTTATGCATCAGTGAAAATCTTTGTGTTTGCCTGCTGCTTAAAGTTGCAGTCTCACAAAGGAACGGGCAGAGACGAGCATATCCAGTCACTGAGTAAGATTTGTAGGAGCGTGGCAATCCACATAGTTCACTGAGCACCAGCACAGAGGTTACCTGATATCTAAAGAGTATAGGTAGCAAAGTAAGGGTGCTCAGGTAAGCTACACCCTAACCTCAACCTCATCACTCCTCCTTTCCAGCCTGCTGACAAGTTCAAATTACACCTGGCAGGTGTAAAGCAGAGGCTCATCACTGCTGGCATGCAGTTCTGCTCCTGGTAGGTGCAGCCTCTGTCTGCCACTGCCCCACAGAACAGCTACTGCTCTGCTTCAACACCACAATAACTCAAAAAGGAAAGCTGGAACTGAAAGGTGTAAATCAATATGTGCTACTGTTTTATTTAAGCCGTAATTATCATATCGCCTGCAAAAACACACAGGCTCCGACATCACAAGCTGCTAGGTCAGGTTTCACCACAGGAAAAATATCCTGCTAAGGCATAAGGTAAGGATCAGGTCAGTGAGCAAGAAAACAGTACCGCACTTTGTCATTCACCCAGTGAGATGTACAAAAGTTAGCCTGGGTGGCTGAGCAGCTGTCACACAGCGCTGCTGCAATAAACTCAAGCCCGACTCACGATGAGCTGCTTCACTTCTCTGCTCATCCACACTCTCTGCCAAAAGCCTTTCTAAAAAGTACAGATGGTGGTTCTACGCCAAATCAGTCATACAGGGTTTAATTAGCAAGAACGCAGCCTGTACCTGATCTGTCCTCTGACGAGTGGACGGTTCTTTGTTCTGTTCATGTTGGAGTCAAAGGGCATCTCAAAGTACTGTGGAGACAGAAGAACAGGTAGGTTAGTGCAGGAAAATGACACAAGACATGAGACAGAAAGAAACGAGGAGGAGCCGTCCTGTGAGACATTCGATTTTGTGCTGCATGAAGCACTGAATATTTATCAGTTTGTTCAATGAGAACTTTGGCAAAAATATGTTTTTTTAGGTACATTCTTGCACATCTCTGCACCACAACTCAAAAGGGACAAATGAGTTTTCAACACGTTGCACAAATACATTTTTCTTTTCTTTTTTTATAAAATTCAAATATTGTGCAGATACGGGGGGCGGGTGTGTGTGTGTGCAGCTGTACCTGATATTGGTTAAGCTTTCACAGAACTGTGCATGATGTAGGGTGCCTCATGCAGCAAATATGGGAGACTTTCACTATCACTGCCAATGTGAGCCTTTCTACAGCGGTGAGAACCAATGAGAGGAGACCCACTTTGGAAATACAGGTAATTCCTTGAGTTTGTTTTCCTGCCCTCCTGTGTTCTGTGTCTAGTCTGCATTCCTGTTCCCATGTTTGGTTACTTCCTGTTTTATTTTGCTGGTCTCATGTCTTGTGTGTGTTGTGTTCAGTTTTGCGTCCCCTTGTCTCATCAGATTCTGTACACCTGTGTCTTTGTTTGCCCAGCTGTGTCCTCTCTCACTAATGACTTCATGTGTGTATCCTCAGTTCTTTGTCACGTCCTCCCTCGTGCCGTGTGCTCTCTCACTGCACGTTTTCCCTTTTGTCTCAAGAGTTTTTGCATTTCTGGCTCCAGTCCTGCTTTCTTTTTGTATTTCTGAAAGAAACTTTAGCATTGAAGCTGCTTTTCTGAGTTTAAGCCCCATCTCCAAAGTCCTGCATTTGGGTCCCCAGTCTGCCTGCCACACAGCCAACACATGACGGTACGGTCACAGCAATTCTCTGAATCAAAGGCTCATACTGCAGTTTGGGAGTAAATGGAGGTGGAAGGTGGAGGCAGCAAGCTAGCTGTTGGGTGGGAGGTGGTAGTGGTGGGGGTGTTCTGGGATACAACTATGTGCAAAACTACTTATACTCCTGTTTTATGATCTGCTCTGGAGGAGTATGCTTCAAAGTGCTCCCATGAGATTGGCAATGTGTGACTAAAATGCAAACATATGGGGTGCTTAAATGCAGGAACTGGGTAATCTGTGTGTGTGTGTGTGTGTGTGTGTGTGTGTGTGTGTGTGTGTGTGTGTGTGTAAGAGAGAGAGAGAGAAAATGAACATACGTGTGTGTTTCTTGCCTGATAAACCCTCTGACTAATGAAGAAAACAGATAAAGTATGTACACTGTGGAATATCAAGATCCATCTCTCCTGATATATGGTTCACATGAAATCTAATATAGATAATCCACTTTTCTCTTCTTAAACCCCAGTTACCAAATTTACTGCACTCATTAAAATCATATCATTAAAAAAACTGGAGGAATACACTGCCCTTGGTATCATATAGATTTTCATTTCTAAGGTCATTAGGGAGGGGGCTACACCATTAATCTCTGATACAAAAGATCTCTCATAATAAACGACAGTAATTTGGAGCAAAAACCACTGATGCAAAGATCAAGCATGCTTGATAACAATGTGGCCATTTTACATTAGTTTGGTGTTTGGGAGGCACACTGAGCCTTTCAAAATACTACACACAGTTCAAATACTACAAGTATTTCATGTGGACTGTTGTCATGAAACAGCTATGATTTAGTCTCATTGCAACTTGTGCCACAATTTTACATCATTGTGAAGATAAAAGAAGGAGTAAAAGATGAAAAAACTTATTTACCCTCAGGTCTGTATTTCTTATGACCATGAATTAACTCCTTATTAGGTTGCTAAAATTGCAATGGCACTAAAACACTTTCCAACAAGTTTCTCATACTTGGATCAACCAAGTCCTGGGTTTTA
This sequence comes from Archocentrus centrarchus, assembly GCF_007364275.1. NCBI lineage: Eukaryota > Metazoa > Chordata > Actinopteri > Cichliformes > Cichlidae > Archocentrus > Archocentrus centrarchus. Next base: position 29,895,902 of record NC_044364.1, on the reverse strand, counting down.
AAAAATGGACTTGGACTAGGCTTAATCTACGTCTAGTAAACTAAGCCTGCAATTAATAGTATGAGTTATCTTCATGCACGCCAAAGAAAACGTCTGTCTTCTGTTTTCCATCTTTGGTTCAGCTGTATTGATGTACTGGCCTGCTGGGGTCTGGACTGGAATAGGCTAATGCACAGCTGTATGTAGCTGTAGGACCCCAAGGCCCAGGCCAAGGTGTTAATTCTATTTCCTGGGTCAGGAAATGCGTCAGGAGGTCAGGGGCCGCATGAGAGAGAAATGCACTTTGTGGCCAGGCTAGAGTGTAGCAGTGCTGAAGCCGGCCTCAGGCAGGCCCAGGGCCAAGCTCACTGCAACACTGCTCACATAAAAAGGACCCACTTAGTTTCCAATAACATCATCCCACATGGTAAAAAACAGGCCCAGATACTATGCACAACAGGACTCTGTCTATTGTATTACAACAGGCACAACAACACACCTGTGTGATACAACTGAAGGGCAGTAAAGGATCCATCTTCCACTGTTTGGATCATGGTGTCGTGCATTTGCAGATGACTAAAATGGGCCGGTCCTGCTCCCTGAGCCGTGTTGTCGTTTCACAGTTTGTCCGGTCCCGCTCGTGTTCCTCCCTCTCTGCCTTTTAAGTCAGATTGCCTCATCTGGTTCGCATCAGTGGCCTTCACAGCCCATGTCATTATTTCCGCCCAACATCGCCATGTGTTACAGTGGTGGCATTAAAATAATTAGGCCATTTGTGTTTTGTGTGCATGCACGTGTGCTGCTACAGGTAGGTCTAGAATTTGTAATGGGTTGTAATTGTTGACAGGTCTTCAGCTTCACTGAGTCCAGAGACCTTGATTGTGTAAATCACTGACTGTGGATGACGGTCACATTATTAAGTAACAATTTCAAACTCCACTTTAAGACCAGAGTGGTGTGTTTATATAAAAATGAAAATGTGATGAGTAGTGAGACATATAAAAATACCTGCATTGAATAGCAGTTTGTGCCTGAAATGTTCCCCCCCATTTAAAAAAAGTAAAAAGAAGTGAGCGTTACTTATTGTGACAGGGTCTGGAAAGGACTTTGACAGCCTCTCTTTATTTTTGGTATGAACAGTATGCTAATGCTCAAATACAGTTTGAGTTGTGATGCGTGTGCACGATGCCTCAGAAGAAGATATAAACAGATCTTTGGGGTTCTTTTTGTTTTCAGCCTCGCGGCTCTGCTCACATCACTCACTGATACACTGTGACGTCTAATTGAAACGGATGGCTCCCGTTTATTTTAAGAGCTCCGCAGTTCACTCATCATTCATTCACTGACAATGCTAAACAGTGTAGGAAAATAGGCCATTTGTAATCATCTACAAGGTTAAAAAATGGATCAGGCTCCAGCTGATGACTTCCTAACAAAAATAACTCATCCAATACCATTTCCAACCCCACAGATCAGCTTAGGATATGCAGTGAAAGAGTGGTGTAGCACCGGAAGTTATGGACATGAATGCTGCTTTCAATTATGAACACACACAAACACACACACACATACACAAAAACCCCTAACTGTAGGGACAATTATCTGCCAGATGATGAGGATGGAAAGCAGGGGAGCCCAAAGGAGAGGGGGTGTTCAGCCAGATCCTTTGAGCTATCAAAGAGAGAACGTGATCCACCGCCAACCACCAGGGTTCAATTGATAACAGGCTTGGGGGAGGCGTTTCCTATTCTTGCGTAGAAGTGTATCTGTTTGATGGCTCTAATTTAAACACTCAGGCAGCATAATTTAAAGGCATAGTTTAACAAAGTGTGCAGAAAAATTCCTTTCATTTAGTACATGTCATGAAGCTGGCCTGTAAAAATATTAAGAAGAATGAACAGAGAAAAATTTAGATTAGTTGACTGAACACCTAAAAACAATGATGGGAAGTGAGGCGATGGTCAGAGAGGAGCACTACAGTAACTACACACTGTGAATTTTCTGTGTTTACTCAAGAGGCAAAAGTGTGCCTAAACACAGACACGGGGAACAGACACGGCTGAGCAGCTGGAAGGCTTTGGCTCACAGACACATCAGCTGGCCTCAACTGCATCTCCTCTCTTGTTCTGGCGAGGAAAACCCAGGTGCACGGGCTAAACCCGACAATCACAAGTCATCACTTGTCAGACTGTCACCTGTTTGCGCGCTGGAGTTGAATAGCAAAGTCAAACATCCACAGGGGTGGGTGGTGCTCTGCTGCATGCCAGCCAAGTCTACTTAAAAAAAGCATGAGAGCTCTCAAAGGCCCCTTCAACACCAACTGTGAACTGTCTCTGATCAGCCACTTGACAAACAAGCAGCCAAAGATTTGCATAGATTAAGCTTTCCTCAGAAGTCAATTCAATGATTCTGGCAGACGTTCACGATGTTTTGAAGTCAAATGAAGGGAAATAAATGAGACAAAGGAGACGGGGCATGCAACCTGACTACTCTCAACAATAAACACTGGTATGGCAGATCAAGGTTATTTCAAGGGGTTTCCGCCGTGCAAGCGAGTCCACTGCGCTGTCACAAAAACTGTAACTGATGTCTCCTGAGTCAAATAAATACTCTTGGAACTACACTGGCAATGCTGTAATTTTACACTGCTTTACTGAAAAGCATGTTAACCACTTCCAAATACCTATTAGTACTGTAAGGATGAACCCTCGGAGCCAGTCTGTGAAGACAGCAAAGAGGGGTGCTGGAAAATACAGAAGACATAAGAGAAGGAAGGAGGGCTCCATAAAGACAGGGTGTTGGTGCTTTACACCGGAAGACACAACTGTCTTCATCTGTATTCAGCTGCACATGTGCAGACCGAGGACAGATTCTAGTCACATTACATAAAAAGTGTCACGAGCAGTAGCACAGCTCTTATGAACTGTTCTCCACAAAAATGTAAATGCAGGCTTCTCTTTAATGCTTAAAGCAAACAAACAAACAGAAACTACAGAGCATTTTTAATGTTTGCTGCACCCTGAGGGCATCTCCCTCACTCCATATCTGCACGCAGCAATATTTAGATCACACTACCTGCAGTGGAGGTGAGATAAAAATGTGTGCCTGTGTCTGGAATGCTGCCTATGAACAGCTGGCAGATGTGTTTGGGGCTCTCGATGTGATCAACGGTAGTGGATGAGTTTGTCTGATTAGAAATAAAAAGCTGTTTCATGACTGTGTTCGGAAGTAAACAATTTGCTTTTCTGAAAACAAGCAAACTAGCCAAGCTGAAACAACCCATCCTTCTTGGCCTTCTAAAATCCAGCCGCACTGCACTGCTGTATGCCGTACTTTCTTCCCACGCACCACTTTACAGGCTGCAGTACTCCGTCTGGCCAAAGCGTGGATCACGTCTCCCTTTCAGCTGTGTGCTGAACCCACACCTCTTCTAGCTCTCTATATAGTGGTCTGTGTGGAGCTGTTGGCAGCAGTTCAGCTGGCACAGCTTCCCTCTTGATTAATGGGCCGAGTGTGGGACAGTGAAGCGCTAAACTGTCCCCATGTTAATCAGCCAATTAATGCCGAAGAGAGCTGCATTACCTCTGCCCTGCCGATAATCAGTCCCGTTGCCTGTGAAGATACGGGCAGGATGTGGGGAATCTTACTGCCGGGCAGAAGCACGCTGTACACTCAGCGCCTGGAGCACGAAGAACGAGGGAGTGTTGCAAAAAAGGAAAAAACTGAAAATGCAGTTTTTCTTCTAATTCATTTGATCAAAGGAGGCTTTGACAGTGGCTGCTTTGCCTCCAGAAGAAAGGTTTATGCTGCACAGCTAAAGATAAATGAGTGTTATCCATTTCTGTTGTGCACAAGGAGGCTGGTTTAAGCTGCTGGGACCCAGCCTGGTGGGAATATGGGTTTAGAAGTGATACCGTAGTTCATCTTACTTTCCTTGCGTGTCATATATTATCAATATTTTCATCTGTTACACAGTATTATGACTAGGCCACAGTGCCTCCTAGTGTGAAGGAGGGCTCAGATTACAAGCCAGGCTCTTGCTGGGAGGCAGTGGGGATGAGTAAACCTTCAGGATTAAGGCATCCTCTCTCACAAACAGAGATTTCAGAAAGAGTACAGAGCACCCAAGAACCAAGATTGGTAAATTGGTGAATTTAGTCAAAATACTGGACGCATTCATACCATTAGAACATTATACAAACTCTGGCTTATGGCTATGTCCTTGGGGGAAATGTTTCCAAGTTTTCCGAGTAGAAATAGGTTTGGTATAATTTCTCACAGAACTAGATGCTGGCTGGCTGACACTCATTTTCACTCCACAGTAAACGTAACTATGCAAACAAGGGGAATTCCTTTGGAAAGCTGGCCAGTCATATCTCTAGTCTCAGCCTGATAAGTTAACGTTCTTACTAATGAGGGCATTTCACTCCAGTTCCTGATTACCATTAACTGTGGACACACTTGACTGCTTCCCTTTCAGTCTCACAAAGTGTGGGAAAACATATTAGTGAAAGCTGAATTCATAGAATCAGGCTGTGTGTGTGAGTGTGTGTGTGGTCACTTGTTTAAAAAGAAATAAACAGTCCTTTCCGCCATCAGTGCGCATTTGGAAGTAACTGTGAGGGCGTGACTGACATGACATGCAGTTTGAAAGCCTCTCAACAGTCCGGGTGCAGTTGAAAAAGCGGCATGTGCATGACCATGTGTATTTCTGAGAGAATGTGAGTGTTTAGATTTTTTGTCCACAGCTGTGTCTGACCACAAGGAGTTTGGAACGGGTGTGAATGGCTGTTTGTGTGCCTGCTTCACTGTGGCTCTGATATGGCTAGATCTGGAAGAAAGGCATCCTGGGAAATTAGACATGATAAGGAAGGGACACATATGAAAGCCCTCAGTGTTCTCTAAAACATGACAGCAGCCATCACCACCTCTGGCAGACTTGTATTTGTGGCAGTGACCTGTGGCAAAATCCACTCTTCATCTCTAGACAGGCTCATTCAGCAAGGCTTTCAAATCAAAATGAGGACAGGAGAGGAAGACAAGGCAGAGTTTGTTTACAGCCTGGACTTTCCCCACTCACACATAAGCATTATCTTTTAAGGACATGAACTTTCAGTTCCACTTGGAAATGATCTACATTTTAAAGAAAAAAATCAAAATGGAACAAAAATGTCAGAAAATATCAGAAGCATGACAAGATGATCACACTTGTGATTGCCAGCATTTGCGTTTGCAGCCATTAGATGTTCACCCATTCATCTGAACGGGCAAGTGTGTCCAAACTTTTGAGTGGTGCTGTATATAGATGTTTTTGGCCTTTCTTGGAATAGGACAGTGGAGAGAAGTGAGCTACACCAGCGCCCATATGTTTATCATAAACCAACTGTTTGATTATAAACTACCAAAAGTATAACACCTGGCATGCTACCCCCATTCTTTTCAGTCTGACATTTCTAAAGTGACAAGAAACAGAATAGGAAAAGACTAAACTGTGTGTATTTGGAAGCAGAACATATGCAGATACACACAATGCAAGGGATCTGACAGTAAACAGTGGCAAGAAGCAGCAGGACTAAATTATTTATCCACGAGTGACAGTCTTGTTTGCTGGAGCAAATAGGAGAAGAGCGTGTAAACAGGGTAACAAAGTTTCTGTCAGAGTCTGTCCTCCTCCACTACCAGAGCTGTACCCCTGAGACCCATCCCTTCTCACGGTGTCTCTGTATCTGTGTCTCCTCGTCTCTCTCGCTATCCTCTCAAGTGGAAAAGCAACCAGTTAGCATCTTGATGGGTTAGAAGTGAGCTGTCAACTATCTGTCCTGTGAAAGCAACAAATATTCCTGCTGTCAGGATGTGGCAGAACACAACTTGTAGAGTGCCTGCGCCCTGGCACCGCTTCTCAAAGAGAAGTTACTAAAAAATATAGATTATTTTCTCACTAGTCTTTCACTAAGTATCTGAAAATGTTCATTTACAGGGTTATTTCATTTTAAGATAGTGGATGTGGGAAGTCAACTGTCACACAATATCAAGAAACCCTAAAATGAATGCTGCATTAACATTAACCAAAGGGACAGTATATCTACTCACCAGCATGAAAATTTAGGCTTTTAACACAGTTCAACGTTGCTTTTCCAAAACTATCTGCGGGTATGACAGACAGCCAGTCACTGGTTAGATGTCATACACACTAACTGGGTCAGTAAAAGCCAAAAATCACCCTCTGATACCTGCCGCATGAAGTGATTTGTGAAAAAACTGAGACAATAGTACAATGTGTGTTCAACATTAACACCACCACACTATACAAAAAAGGTAAACTGGCCTACAAAATGGTATTTTAATTACTTTATATATTCCTAGCTTAATATAGAGAATACAGCATGGTTATGATTTATATATTAAACATATACATGGAAAAAATAGCAATTAAAGTTTTAAAATAAGCAATGGAGTTGGTGCTGTGCCCCCTTTAGGCTCACCTCTGCTTTTTTCAGGTATTGCAGTTAGAAAGCGAGAGTGGACGGCTGCTTAAAACCAGCTGTCAGTGAAGGTTTCAGCCCGTTTACGTCACAGGTGCACTGATGGATGGAAACACCATCACCAGCCCAAAGGGGCCGGTAGCAGGCCAATCAACATGCACAGCAAAATTTTTTAATGGATGGCCACCAGACCATTGGTTAAGTTGAACCCTGTGTAAGTATCGATATTGATCACCAATAGTATTAATAAAATATCAATGAACCCTTAAAAAAGTGCCATTATTATTGTAGGCTGATGAAAACTAGATACTTCCCTGTCACATGGAAGCAATTATTACCCCTATTCATGAGTACCAATACCAGCCTATAGATGTTAAATGTTTAATTCACTGGATCTGATACATACTGCATGTAATGCACACACATACAGGTATAACCACCCAAGGGTTCATTTTAGATGTCGATCATTCTGAAACTCATTACAGCTGAGTGGGTGTAAAATGAATGTGAACACAGCAGCTGCTACGTCCTTCTGCTTCAATGAGTCACTACAAGGTTATATTAATGGTGCTCAAAGTACAACAGCCTTTACTGTTAAAAGCCCTTTTTTATGCATTCACATCTTTTGTTTTGGAAGCATGTAGGCACACGTAATCTCACACAGACAGACTCTTTGCTGAATTAAATCTGAATGATCACACAAGGTCTCTACAGCAGAAACAGCCATGAGCATTCATTAAGGTGAAACTATGACAACAAAGCCTTAATGACAGAAGCCCCTTCAGAAACAGACTCGTGTTATGTAGCTACATTCAGCAGTTCTGCCAGTTTTTTGTGGGATGACAAAGGAGACACTTTTAAATCTGGCTTTCAGGTGAGACTTGGAAAAAAGAGGAAACAGTTATTGGAATACACAGCACTGAGGGATGAAGTGATAATATGGTGTTGTATAAGCGTGGGGGTGGGTGGATGGATGGATATAAAAAAGTAAAACAAGTTTGACTTCACCATCTCTTTGTGATCCTAGGTGAAGAGAAAACAAAAAGCATTGCCTCATGTAAGATGTTGAAAGAAATGAATAGAGACGTCAAAACGTGAGCAAATATGTACATACACACCCAGGGACACACACTTTGAACTGTATTGTAAGCAGTAATCAGCTGTTATTACATGACACAGTCTGCCAGGCTGCCATGTTATCATACACCCAAAGATCCTTTTAACTAGCACACGCCCAATAGAGAGTAATGGCTTCCTCAGATGAGAGGAATTAACAGGTGAACCAACGCGTCTGCAGAATGTGATACCCAAGCACAAAGATGACACACTTACTAATGCCTCTTTTCCACTAGTACTCAGTCGGCTCGACTCGGTTTCATTCGTTTTCCATTGCAATTGAGCACCGCCTCAGTAAGTTGGCCCTAAGGTCCAGTGACGTCATTTGTATGCAACACAAATGGTCATTCCGCCACTTCATTAGGTATTAGGGTTTAATATTTTTCCCGAAAATGACATGAATCAAATCCCGGGAAATGACGAGCCATTTCCCGGGAATCCCGGGAAAAAGTTTATTATTTTTTTATTTTAATTAGGCCTTCTGTAGCCTGTGTCGGCCTTAACCTATTGTGATATTGTAGAGGTAGCTTTCCAGCTATGTCCTGTTATGCCCAGTAGGGGGTAACGTCGGCTTGATTAATGCAATAAAACCTACATCTCTGCATTCGAGTGCTCGAGCTATGCGGTGTTGTATCGTTCCTCAACACTCCCTTAACAAATATAATTAGAATATTCCTCCATTGTACATGGAATTATACCAAGATATTTTACAACTGCTGGTGCAAAACAATACGGTTCATCTCCACAGCATTGATAAAGGCTCAGCCACGCTGTCGTGGCGACATCTGTTGCGCTATATCTCCACCAGTGGAACGCTGTAATAGTCATTGAAAAGTTAACTACCATACTACACTATAATATGGCATAACACAGGGCCTTGAGTAATGCACTACGACTTGGTCATTGCCATTCTGGCAACAACAAATTTATAACACCGTGTCTGAGGGTTAAGTAGGTTCGCTGTGAATCGTCTTTTGAAAAACTGGCCAATCCTTATAGCCTAAAAAATATACATTTTACTCAACTCCATTTTAAAAGCGAAATATGTTAAAGCAATCTATTTCATGATAATTTCTTCACACATTAGGCCCGTATCCTAATTCATGATTGTTAGTAAGCGGCTGCAAACGAGGAAAAGAAACACTCGAAGTTAAACAGATATTTCTTTATTGTTCAGGGCAGGCATATTTTATAGGCTATATAATGCAATATAACAATATATAATAATATAAATTATATAATACAAAATACCTTAGGGTAAACACATTGCCTACGATTTCAACAAATTAAAGAGGAAAAAAGTACAACTGTGTAATACCTCTATTAAAACGCTTGAGATGAAGGCTGAAGCCTTAAACGGAGGCTGAACGTGCCTGAATGAAGAGTAATGCTTTTCGCATTAAACGAACCCTTCTCTCAATATTTCCTTAAATTTAACATTCTGAAGCTTTCTTTCTTTCTGAAAGTCAAATCGACGCGCGCGACTTGTTTCCCGGTTTCCCGTCTAACGTTTCCCGGGAAACGGGAAATGGTTCTGATCGCATTTCCCGGGAATCCCGGATCCCGGGATTAAACCCTATTAGGTATGGCTGTTCAACTGCTTGTTAATGCAAATATCTAATCAACCAATCACATAACAGCAACATAATGCATTTAGGCATGCATGTGCAGTTAAGATGACCTGCTGAAGGTCAAACTGAGCATCATTTTCCTCCACAACCATCTTCAGGGTTTGCAGAGAATGGTCTGTAACAGAGAAAATATCCAGTGAGTGGCAGCTGTCTGGGTGAAAATGCCCTGTTGATGCTAGAAAGGAAGGCCACAGTAACTCAAATAAGCACTTGTTTCCCTTGGAGCACATGGGCTACAGCAGCAGAAGGCCACAGTGGGTGTCACTCCTGCCAGCTAAGATCTCTGCTGTGACATCTGGATGGTAGAATTTAGTGTAAACAACATGACAGCATGGACCTATCCTTCTTTCTATCAGCGGTTCAGGTTGCTGCTGGTGGTTTAATAGTGTGGGGGTATCTTCTTGGCACACTTTGAGCCTTTTAGTACCAGCTGAGCATCATTTAAACACCACAGCCTACCTGAGTATTTTACTGATCATACCCATCCCTTTATGGTTTATTGAACATGACAATGAGTTCACTGTACTCAAATGGCCTCCACACTCACCAGATTGCAATCCAATAGTGCAGTTTTGGGATGTAGTGAAAGAGGAGCTGTGTGATGCTATCATATCACTATGGACCAAAATCTCTGAGGTATGTTTACAGCAACCTGCTGAATCTATACCATGAAGAATTAAGGTAGCTCTCAAGGCAAAATTTGGCCCAACTCAGTCCTACCAATGTGTTTCTAATTAAGTGGTTGGTGAGTATATCACACTGGCAATAAACATGGATTTTTATACTACAAAGAAGTGCTAATCAAATGTATATCCTCAAAGGGATTCCAAAATGTCATATTTTTTAGTGTTTCTTGGCCCTTATGTGCCTGAGTTTTAGCACTGTAACAACTGTAATGACACAGTAGATCTGGAGAATATTTCTGCTTTTAAATGAGACTATTGTGAGCAAAACTCAAAGGCCATCCATGATCACATAAAACAACCTTTTTATATGCAAAATATCAGCTGTGGCATTTTTCAGCTGTTCAGTTTATCCTTTGTGATTACATAATGAAGGACTGAAGACTTTGGGTGAATATGGTGTGAATAACAGTCATTGTAGACCAGGCAAGAGACCTTTTTAAATTTCAAATATGTGCAGGAGCTGAAAGCACACAAAACAATTATTCAAGCTACAGAATAGTAATAAAAGACAGCTAGTCTATATCTGGGGTTCCTAATAATAATGTGATGTCTTCATAATGATCATCAGATACAGAGCACTATACAACAGTAAAGCAAAGGGATCTCTGAGGACTTTTCTCCAACAGATACAATAGCTTCTCTGCTGACAGTGAGAAGCAGAGCCACAGCTGTATAGGAGAGGGTCCAGTGTGGGTTAAGTGGTGGTTTTGTAGACCCTGTCTGAGATGACTTGGCTGTGTGTGGCTTTCAGTGTCAATCCGCATGACTACGGCTTCATTTACCTTAGGTTAAAGATAACAGATGCCTCTTTCATTTCAGAAAATGGTGCGAAATGTAACTTTCCATGTGTCATTTTGAAAAAAATACACTCATCCCCACCTTTGAAAACAGAGAAAAAAGTCTGAGAATGTAAAAGCACAGGAAAAGACTTGGTGCGTGTCGGTTACCATTTTGTTTTCCAGCCATGATGCCCTTGCCCCAAAAGCTTCTCGGTTTGAATCAAATTAGCATGCAGTGTTGGCTCACGGGCACGCCATAAACAGGGCTGCTTTTGTTAATTATCCATGGATCTCAGCGTTACAAAGAGTGTTCCTGCTCGCCTTTGGCTAAGTTACGTTGAAATAGAGAGGGTGAACTAGTGTTTTATAGGCGAAAAAAATACACAAACGCATAAATGTAATGTATTAAGAAAACAGATGCTCTAAATATGTATTTCTCTGCCTCCTTACTTTAATTAGCCTCACAAAGCAACAATTCCTTTTTTATTTCTTAGCTGTAAAACTAGAACGATTCATGCATGAAGCAGTAATTTTTTTAGAATTATTTATCTCCCTCATGTCTGAATAAGATCAAGAGCCTGTAATGTATTAATATAAAGAGCACAAATATCTGTGAGCTGTGGAGCTGTCTTTGTATCCACATGTATAATTATCCTTCCAGCAACTAAACACAGTAAGGCAGGAAAAAAACTATTAAGTTTCAGCTCAACTGAAAACAGCAGGTCATTCCATAAAATGTATTATTCACTTCTCTGTCACAGTTTTTAAAGCGCTACAGTACATATCACCACACAGTATGTTCTCATCTGACTAACATTATCCTCACAAAAGACGTTCCACATCATTGCAATGTCATTTGCTTTTTCTGTCATGATACTTTCACGTGGTTCGTGCCATAATGGCTAATTTTGAGCTCAGCTTAACAAAAAACACTTGGTCTGAGGATGGTCTTCATCCAGTAGTTTACATTCAATAACCAGGCATGCAGCTCTCCGGCCCCCGACTTGCAAATGCTCAACAATGCAAAGGCGACTGACAAACAGAGAGGCTCACTTCTAAAATGGGGAGCCCACGTCCCCTCTCTCAAGTCTGGGTGGTGTCGGCGTCTCGGTCACTGAAGCCCATAATAACAATGTTTAATCAAACACTAAAGGCTAATCAGGGAGGTGGAGAGGAGGTGCTCCACCTGCCCATGAGCCAGGCATTCCCTCGGGTGAAGTCAGCTCTACTGTGGTGAAGTGTGTTTGAAGCAACAGGCTGTGGCACTGAAAGCTCTGCAGACGTGAGTGTGCATCAGCTGAGTGTGATCCTGAAAAAAGATGACACGTTTCTGACCATTCAAAGTGAGAATTATTTTTCCTCCTTCGGTTGTTCACAAGAGAAAGTGACATACAACACACAGTATACCAGTATATGCAACATTCACATCCAGGACAAATTAATCTTGTTTCACTAAAATCTCTAAGAGGAGTAAAACACAAATATGAGCAGAGTTTGGACGAAGACTTATTATGTGATCGCTGTGTGCACGTTTCACTAAAGTCTGATGGATACTCAAGCAGGGATGGACGCCTCACCATGGCCAGATGAGCTGATCAGACCACAGCATCTTCCCCTTTCCATGTATGTTAAAATTACCATTTTAAAACATGGAAAATTGCAGCTGTTAAAAGTACAGAGGTAAGAATATTTGGTATTCGTGGTATAAACACTGCAGAGGTTTGCTTTATAATATTAATATTGTTATTTGATTCAAACAGGAAAAAATAAAAGGAAAGCTGAAGAAGAATGACAAAGACCTTCATTTAGCTGTCACCAGTATTTCTTTAAATTCACTCTCTTGGACTGATTTCCTTTTATGAGGCAGTTTTTTAAGGATTCACATCAACAGAAAAACCACCACTAGTATTTCATTAGAGTAAGGCTGCCGCCTGCCAGAACTCTTAGAAATCCACCTTTCCTACAGTTCATCTACTTCATTAAGTTTAATCTGCCTATTTACCAATTAAATCTACACCCATGTCAGAAAACACTCAGTACATTAAGCTTCAGTAATCACACAGACATAAACAGTCAGGTGATGTGATATCTCCCCATGTTTGTTTGACCTCTTGGATGGGTGTTCTGTTAACTGTAATTTCCCCATTGTGGGATCAATAAAGTATCATCATCATCATCATCATACAAGCTTTTGAATAAAGGTGCTGTTCATCTACAACACTGGTAAATTCTTCTAAAAGAAAGGTAACAAACACACAAATAAACCACTGTGACATTATTAGAAACCAGAATATTATCAAACCTTCTATCTAAGCCTAACACTTAGCCTAGCAGCAGTATATGCTCTTGCCTAATCTTGTTCATTATCTCTGGGGCATATAATAGATGGCTTTACCCTTCGTGACTTTATCAGAGGATAGCATCTGTCTCCCATCTGAGCCTACAAGAGATCCATTTGTACAGTTTGAAATGTACTGGCACCCCACAGATGACAAAGACAAAAGGCTTTAAAGAAATTAAGTATTAAACAGGGCTGTCTAGTTAAATATTCATTTTAATCCAGCACTAACAGAGAGATACAAATCAGCTCCTTTTTGTCCTCTCTTGCTGGGCAATTAAAAAGGTATTTCCATCCTTTCTCCCAGGCTGAATTAACAGCTTGGTGGAGACCATAAAACAAAAAGACAAAGTATGTATGTCAAAGATCAGCCTTCTCTTTTGTTTTAAATGCGCTGGTGGAAAACAGGATCTTAAGAATAGCAGCTGCAGTAAGAAAGGCCTTTCCTTTTTTGTAAAAGTGCCCATTTGGCAAAAGCACCGATGCATTTGACCTCTCACTTAATAAAAGCAATCCACAAAGTGTTTGAAACAAAATCATTTGACAGACAAAACAAATGGACATTTAGTACATGCAATAAATACAATGAAGCTACATTCACACTAACAGCTTTAGTGCTCAATTCAGATATTTGATTCAAATACTCTTTTTAGTTTAGCCATATTTACATAGAATGATAAATCATCCAGCCTGTTGTAATTATTAAAAATAAGAGGACAGAGATCAGCTGAACAACTAAGGGCAACCCTGGGAACACACCAAGTATGGCTGATTAATGTTTCCAGTCCTAATCACTACGGACGATACTTGCCATTCGTGTGTTTCAGATGTATCACAGTAGCAGCTTTCCACTTTGTGTTCCTAAAATTAGAGCTAATTAATTTTTTTTTTAAATAGGTGCTGCATTAAGCTGCACAGGGCCAATCAGGAAGGCAGAAAGTCAGACACAGGAGCAGAATAAAGAAGCTGGTCAATATTCAGAATGAAAAACCACCTCTGGGTGTGATTTTGAGATGTCTTTATAAGTCTAAGCATGGCTTATTGTAAGAGTGGCCTAATAACATGTCTAGCAGATATCTTAAAAATACATTCTTTCAAAGTTCCCCAATTATTAGACCCAGCAGGCAGCTGAGCTTGCAATACATTGGCAGAAATCCTGATATTACAACAGCACAATCCTTCTGACACACACTGTCCAATTAAATTAACCAACATGATGCTCCCTTAGAAAATGCAGAAATCTGCTGTGATATAAGGGACACGAGTTCTCAGTACAGTTGATGATTAGTTGACAGTTTTCATTTAGGGAGTCAAATACACTGATTCACATAACCATGATAATTTGTGTGATTACTTTCTGAACACTACAATAGCCGGACTATGTATAGAAAAGAGCTGCAAGTCCTGCACAATACCTCTGACATGGATGTAATTATAGATAAGAAGCCAGCATTTTAAATACGTTTTTTTATGCTGACGTTATCTGAATTTGACTAAGTGTGATTTAAGGACTTTAACCAAGACCAGCTTGTAAATATTAAATCAGAGGAGTTCAAAACCCAGATTCATGGATTACATTAGATATGCCACAAAGCAAGATTTAAAATGTATAATGCGAGGGAAATTCCTGGTTTGATTCAGATCACATTACAGGTGACAGCACACCAATGGGACACCCAAAGCTTTTGATAAATATGATTAAAAAGATGACTTCAAACAATTATAGATGCTAGCTAGAGAACAATGCTGCACGTAAGGACGTGTTTGAAATGGAAGACTGGTGGAGTTCTGTTGGAAGTCTGAGCTTGGATAGATGGTTTGAATCAGAATCAAATCCTGTTATTCTGCTGATTAAAAGGTAGATTTAGACATACTATTTATATAGTGTGCTACGAAGATGGTACTCAGTGTCATATTACAGTTTACATTCAAATTAATTATTGCAAAAAGACTGGTTCTACTGAAATGGAGTTTTGTGCAAAAGTCTTGAGCCATTCTCATTTTTTTTATATTTTGCTGGAAAATACTATTTAATGCCTGTCAAACTGTGTTATCACTGACATTTCTGATAGATTTGACTAAGGAAATGGGAACAAATCATGTTCTTTGCTAAGCTTTCTGTTATGTGTAGATACAACAACACTGGTCCATCCCTTGAGTTGGTGCCGTTTATGCTTGAATGATTTCAATGGTCATTGTTAATTGGCTTAACAAGCAAAAAAAAAAAAAGCTAAACAACAAAACATTCGTTTGGAAATGGTCGGGTACAAGGATGACCTGAAAATAACTGAAAAAGCAGCCAATGTCCAAAGAAAAACTTTGAGAGATCTTCAGAAAGAACTATTGCTCAAGACAACTTTTAAAAATTACAGGAAAATCTGGCTCCTTGGAAGCAAAATATAAAGAAACGTGAGGCTCCAAACCTTTACACAGTATTATATTTTAAGGAGGTTAGGAAAAAGTAAACGCAACACATCATTATCTGGAAATGGAAACAGACTGGCATTTATATATTGTTTTTCTAGGCTTACTGACCACTCAAAGCACTTCAGACTTTAACCATATTTAACCATACATTCATACAAGGCTTTCTTCTATGCACTGGTAACACATGATTATCTGCACAACCTGTGCCTGTGTTCAGTTATGCGCCCATATACTCTTAAGGGCTGACCAAGATGCATGGAGAACGAAGCATGCAGAGAGGGTAAATAATGCATGCCTACACAGGACACAAGAGAAGGGTGTAGCTTAAAGTGGTAGGAGTGGATGGGCAGGGGGCTTGTGGGGGCTCGCTTGTGCGTGCCAGTCTCAGACAGCTCACCACAGAGCAGACACACACACGCGAACAAAAGCTCAGTGCCTTCTTAACAAAGACAGAAATGACTCCAGTCAGCCACAAAGAAAGCCAGCTTGAATTTTCATCAAAACAAACAACTGATGATGCTATCAAAATAGCTGAGCACTAATTATTTGACAGTAAAAGGCCATATCAGGTTATATTATTTATGCTGCTGGGGACTTCAGACCACCCCTCTGTATTTTAGGCTCCAGCCTCAAACTCTCATCTGACCCAATTATCCAATTAGCTGAAGCAGTGGCCAGACTGGAAGCTGATGACAGCTGGAACACCTGCAGATGCTGCTCTTGGTGTGGGGTCTAGGAGTTATGTGACCCAGGCAATAAGTACATAACTAATCTGAGCTGGGATTCAAAAACAGACTCAAGAGGAAAGCTTTGAGCTAGTCATTTCTTACAGGGTACGCTCTCCGTGAGTATGACTGGTGAACACCTCCAAACAGACTTCAGTAGAAATCTAAGCTGCTTTAACTGGGAGGTCAAACAATTACATCCCTTTGCTGTTGGAACTCAGCATAACACAGACATGACAGCATTAAGCCTTTCAACTGTGGCAAGAAACTCTAGACGGTGACATGCCATTGTTACGTGATTTCCAGTGCTTACACCCTTCCGTCAGTTTCCTAAATAGAATAACATCTTAAAAAGAAACCACAACATTTCAGTTTGCCCTCTGGGCACTTCCAAATGGGACAAAAAACAGCCACGCTTTTTGACAGCTCAACTGAAGGTCTCGCTGCCACTTCCAAATGCCAAAGCATTCCTCTCTCCCTCAAGGCGTTCTCCGCCTTTCCTCAAGGTGGTTCAACAACTGTGTGGTCGCACTACTGCACCTCATTAGATGCTGAACATTAAGGGATTATGGCAGAGCAGCAGAATCCATCGGAAGTGATCTTCACAAGAGTCTCTCTGCTTTGATTGTCTGTCAAGGTTTTGTTGATTTATTTTTTTGTATTAAAAATGCTTTGATCACACCTGACTGCACTAACAGAAAAGCACCAGCATTTTTAAGATGAAAGGAGGTTTTAAAAAAAATGGCAGCAGATCTGAAGATGGGATGTTTTTCTTCTCCATGGTTTGTTTGACTTTCTGGATTATCAAAAACAAATGCATAATCAGAGTGCTAAGCTCAACTGCACACAGGTGAGGTTGTGTCTTAGAAAGAGGGTGTGAGTCTGTTGTAAAGAGGTGGAAAGTATGACCACAGTGAGAATGTAACTGGCAATTAAATAGCAAACAACATCCCTGCTGCTTCTGTGTGCATAATTACATTCTCCTCCAAACAAAGCAAAACCAACAACTGTTGCATTGTCTGCAGAAGGCCACATACTTTGTATACTAGACAACCATAGGGAAACAAACACAACCCACACTGAACAGGTTTACTTCTCTAACAATGTTTATGCTTTTAAATCACCTTTTAAGATTTCCGCTTGCACGACTTTCAGCGTACTTCAAAGTCAGCGTACTTCAAGACAGGTGGTTAATTTGTCTGAAAAAATAAGCCCATCTCCAACTCCTTCCAATTAAGACTATGATGACATGCAAACTGTGCCCACAGAGAACAAGGAAGGAGAATGAATCCAACTTGTGTGAGGACACGGCTCACATACCAGCAACTAGCACAAAAAAGGATGTCTGGGGCTCAGAGTAAACACTGATGGATTTCAGGCTTAAATACTCAAGGCCATTTGTGAAAACAGAGAGAAATGTTGGAGTAATACTGCCACCAGGATCTCCTACAGTACACTGTGTATTTATCTTCAGAAAGCATTCCCAAAATACTATACGTTCTACCATGACACTTTGACCCACACTATAAAGCAAAATGAACATCAGCCTCCTTCATACTCCTTAATTCAAGAATTGTCTGTTTACACAATCTAATATTTTGTTTTCATAAATGTATACTTGAGGAAAAATATATGTCTAGAGCTTTAAAAGAATATTTAATACTATTTGGCCAGTTAGTTTGATGGGCAGGAATTCAGTTTTCCATTGTCAGATCAGTTTATGGAGAGCGGCACTACAGAGCCGTCAGAAACACTGTTTCCCTTTCAAAGTAAACTAAACACAGGAGGACCTGCAATGCCGCCAAAAGTAAATTCAGGGAATACAGTTTCAAAGTCGTGCCAAAACAGATGAAAGCCACAATAAAAGCAATCTCCTAGAATGCATGACACTTTTGAGACAGTTTTATCCTTCTGTGCATCCCACATCAAACAGCACACACATCACACTATTAGTCAAAAGCTACTCAGCAGACTCAGAGGAAGGAAGGAGCGCAGCCACCTGAACCTGTGCAGTTGTCAAACAGGCTGGGCATTCTTGCTTCACTCACTAAATGCAGTGCTTGACAATTTCCCTGCCATCCTCGAGTGCATCTCTAAACCCAACATAGTGGTAGTAATGGGACAAAACTCATTAAATTCTTCTCAGTGTATTTGCTGACTCTTTTCCTCACTCTACTGTCTCTGTAACATTATGTCTACACAGATAAAAGCACTGATCTCAATCAAGCAGTAGCACACAAGATGCAGGATCGACTCCCTTAAGGAGAAACTGTAACGCTGCAGATCGCCATGCAAAACAAGTCCTTGTGTGAGGCCAACCAGACAGACGTCCCTGAGCCATATTTGATGGAAGAGAACATTAGTGGATAGTAAGTCAGTGGTTCTTTAGAGCCAAAGGAGCACAAATCAGAATGATCTCTGAACCTGAAAAGTTTTTTCCTGGTGTGAATAACAAATAAGCGTGCTTAATGTACACTGACCTATTGATGTGCTTGTTAACATGAATACTCTATTCAATTCCATTTTACTTATATAGCACCAAATGGACTAATGGTAAATGGACTAGTTCTTATATAGCGCTTTTCTACTCTGAGCACTCAAAGCGCTTATACAACACGCTTACATTTACCCATGCACACCCATTCATAAAAGCACTTCCATGATTAACTAGGCTAAGTGCTTACTGTCTAACATTCACACACATCCACACTCCGACGCAACTTGGGGTTCAGTATCTTGCCCATGGATACTTTGGCATGTAGCCCAGAGCAGCCAGGAATCGAACCGCCGACCTTCTGATCAGTAGGTGACCTGCTCTACCTCCTGAGCTATCCCACAACAGTCACCTCAAGGGGATTTATATTGTAAGGTAAAAACCCTACAATAATTACAGAGAAAACCCCAGCAATCAGATGACCCCCTATGAGCAGCACTTGGCGACAGTGGGAAGGAAAAACTCCCTTTAACAGGAAGAAACCTCCAGCAGAACCAGGCTCAGGGAGGGGGGGTCATCTGCTGAGACCGGTTGGGGGAGATGGGAGGGAGATAGGACAAAATACATGCTATGGAAGAGAGGCAGAGATTAATAATAACTAATGATTAAATGCAGAGTGGTGTATAAATACATAAAGGTGAGTGAAGACGAAAGCAGCAGCCTAGGCCTATGGCAGCATAACTAAGGGAGGGTTCAGGGTCACCTGATCCAGCCCTAACTATAAGCTTGATCAAAAAGCAAAGTTTTAAGCCTCTTGTGTATATATTATGACTTGTTTAAGATGACCTGGTCAAGTTCAAACCGTGTGTACGAATAAAGAAAGGTGATTCAAGTGACTCTGAATGGGGCATGAGAGCCAGATTTCTGCAGCAACAGTCGGATGGTAGGGCCAGAATTTGGCCACAATGGGTCCAGCTTGCCTTTTATCAACTGTTCATACTGGCAGTGGTGGTTAAATAGTGTCAGGAATATTTGCTTGGCACACTTTGGGCCTCTTAGTACCAAGTGAGCATTGTTTAAACACCAAAGCCCACCTGACTATTTTTGCTGACCATGTCCATCCCTTTAGGATCACAGCGCAGCCATCTCCTGATGTCTTCTCCCACAAGGAAAAATGCACCGTGTCACAGAGATCAAATCAGTCACTAGATCTCAATCCAATAAAGCACCTTTGAGACGTGATGGAACAGGAGATTCACGGCTGTGCAGCCGACAAATCTGCAGTCGTTGTGTGATGTTATTATGTCAGTATGAACGAATATGTTTACAGCACCTTGTTGAATCTGTGCTACTAAGAGTTAAGGCAGTTAAGGCCTGCTAGTACAAGGTCCAACAGCGTACTAGCAAGATGTGCTTAAAAAAGTGACCAGTGAGTGTAAGTCAGGCATACAGTCCAACATCTGACCACCTTTTGTCTCAGCCCCAGCTGACACTGCGTTACCATAGCGACCATAAGTCAGGAGTAGTGATATCTAATCCACAAAAAGAGAAAAGAGCTAGTTCTCTTCAAGACATGCTTACCTGCTGGTTTCTCATCTTCCCAAAATGCTATTATTCAGGTTTCCTTGGCTAAACCAGTTAGAAGCAAAAGGTCTCTGAGTGCCTTTTGGTCCTCCCTGACACAAGGACCACGAAACAAACCAGACATCTGGCTGTGATGCCAACGGAGACGGAGGGGCACGGGACCCGTTCATTAAGATCATAATCTTGACTTAATCTGAAACTAAATGTTCGACTTTTTTCTGACCATGACGCACCATCATACAAACAACCAACCAGCATCACTGGAACTGTCAAGTCATCCAGTTTTATTTATGTTCTCCAGGTCCTGCAGTGAACAATTCATCATGAATTTTCCAGGGTCTACGGTTTAAAAATGATAACACTGACCTATTCCTCTACAAAGTCACTTCATAAAATACATGGAAAATATGCATGCTTTTCCAGTATTTTTAATTATATGTATTTTCTGCAGGTCTTAGCACATATTCATTTTACAAATAGAATTTGGACACTGCTCTGGACATTTGAAACTAGACCTGAAGAGACCAATGAAATACGAAGCCAAGCTGTATCCTAACCTCAGGCTGAGTTAGTGGAGAAAATGAAGACTGACAGGATGGATGTGAAGGAGGGCCCACAGATAAAGGAACACGCGTGACACGAACAGTGCCTGCTGCCTCTTGCGTCACTCAACGCTGTGAATGTCTGGTCGAGTCTGAGCTCAACTATCTGGTGTGGAAAGAGGGAGACATTTTTCAAATACCTCAAGGATATTTACACACCTGCTGAGTGTGAGGTAGAGGTGTACAGAGGAGTCAGCTCTGTTTCTCTGTTTCCCTAGCAATGGCCTGACCGACTCTATTTAGGCCTGACCTCAGCAACAAAACAGGACGTATCTGCACCTACGTGATGCAATACAACTTTACATTTAAGATGATCAGTGTTATTACAAACTTTATTTTACTTCCTGGAGCTTTTTACAGTTCCAAAACAGTGACTGTAGCAGTAGTAGTTAGTAAGGTTGGGGTGGGGGTAGGGGAGTCTGCTTCCAGGCCATGAACCTGCAGTGTAATCAACACCATTGTCAAATTACAGGCCAAGGACACCACTAAGCACAGTTCAATCCAGGGCTGAGGGAGAGGTCACCCATTATGTGAATATTATTAAGTCACAAAACAAATTCCAGTGTCAACATTAGAGAGTAGACCCTACTTACTCTAGACATTCTGTCTAAGAACGCCAGCTCTCCTTTGTTTAAAGCTTCAAAATAGCTTTCAACGTGGAACTAATGATAGCATTACAGTTAGCTCAATGCATTTTTGAGATGCGTAGCAAAAGAGGAATGTAGGCTGGGTAAATAAGGGGATGTGCTGGCTCGTTTCACATTTTCTGGAACATCTCTTAAAGCAACTCTAAAAAAGAAAACTGTGGATGTGGGTCCTGGTTAACAAGCACATTCATGTTTTCATAACATGTCGACAGAAAAATATATTGCACAACAGCTCTGAGATGGGTCACTTTGGTTCCAAAAGGAAATTAGTACTAAAAAACAAACTGATTCAAGACCACAAACATCTGTAATGTTTACTCCAATTCTCGAAGCAGTTAAAACAGGACATGTGTTTAATATTTCTTGCTTTCTGGGACTTTTGTGTTTTCAATAAATTTAACTGGGATTAATAATTTTTACACAAAATTGCCAGGATAGTCCAGGAGTAACTGTTGCTTCTGTAAATCTTGTCAAATTGAATACTCCCTGACAATTTACTGAAGACTGAAGAGGGGCTGATTGCATTTCACTGCTAAACGATGCATGTTGAATGGTTTCAATCAAACTCAAATGATTTTAATGCAAGGTCAAAGGTGACTACAACTACCTGTTTTGTGCAAAACACATGCAATAAACATGCTCATACGTACACTAACACACACACACACACAAAGCTTTGAATGAAGACAACAAACCTGGTTAATTGAATTGGCAGCACAAGAGGCAAGGCCTGTTCCAAGAGATGACACGAAAAAGATGATTGGGTCAAAGGGCACTGGAGCCATGGCAAAGCCGGCTGCTGCAGTTGTAACCACCAGTGCTGAAATCAAAGAAAAATAATCATTAAAAAAAAACACAACGCATTATTGTTTCTTTGAGTTTTACTTTTCAAAATAAAATGTAAGACATGAATGTTTGGTTCCAGTAGATGTTTGATTCTATGTAAACAACAGGAAAACAGTGACAGCACATTAGCTTTCACCGTGGGGCAAAGTGGACAGCCTTTTCATGCACTTGGTCTGAAAACTAAGAGAATGAGTTTCTGTATTAAAACTACACACTTTCAACTGCTCCGAGGCTCCACTGAAAGATACATAGTAATAAGTTCATTGTGAGAATCCATTACAGTGCAAAATGAATTACAGTGCAGCTTATGAGGCAAAAAAGGAGCACATTAACGCTCACCAAGACTCACTCAGTGAATGATTGGCATGAATCCCTGTTTATCATATTCTGCATCACAGATACAACACAGTAGATGACAGAAAATATGGAAAACTATAATAGGTCCAATTTAATATTGTAATATTACACTTAATAACTAGGTATTAAATACTCCACCTGTCAGTTTAATTTTTGAAAGTCTTGCGTAGATATCCGGTAAGTCAGCCCTATCGACCTTCAGCTGCTTCCACTGTCTATCCAGACGTGCCTGTTTTTCTTCTTCCGTCTCAACCTGGACATGTGGAGGCTCATCTGGACTTCCAGCCTTACAGGAAGCTGAAACATTCTGCACTGCTGCATTTTCTGCAGTGGGCTTCAAATGGGAGAATTCAGTTTGTGGCTTATGGGTTCCATCCTCTGGCTGTGGAGCAGCATCTGTGGCTGCAGGATTGATGGTTGGTATTCTCTCAACTTGCCTTTCAATGCTGTCATCTCTCTCATCCACAATAATCAGGGCAGGTGCCTGTTTGGGGATGGCACGCTGGTGAAGCTCACCAGTGTTCTTTGAAACATACTGGGGGGGGGGCAAAGCAGGGAAATTTATTGGATAATTAAAGAAGAAACTTCAGTAGCCTCAGTATATGGAATAAATCAGCATTAATAATAAGCAAAAAAGCAAATATTTTCAACAAACCAATTACATGAGATACAGGATCCAGTAAAAGATACCTGGCGTTTAAGGAAGTTAAGATGTTGATATGTCAGCCAGTTTGAAGGCTCTCTCCTGTGAAGTTGAATAAGGCTGCGAGCAATCTGGTTACACCGAGGAACATTCTGAGCTAGTTTCTGTTTCACACTTACACCAACAAAACCTACAAGAAACACAAGACACTATGCTTAACTATCAAAAAGCACTGTTGGCTTGGTTAGACTTTCTTGCTCATTAAAAAAAAAATAAAAGGCTTAAATGAAAA
Source organism: Archocentrus centrarchus (assembly GCF_007364275.1). Lineage (NCBI taxonomy): Eukaryota > Metazoa > Chordata > Actinopteri > Cichliformes > Cichlidae > Archocentrus > Archocentrus centrarchus. Next base: position 29,872,334 of record NC_044364.1, on the reverse strand, counting down.
CTGTGTTTCCCACATGTAGACTTTACCTGGGTAGGTTGCCCAGGTATATTTCAGCATCACTGCATCCAAGAGAATAACGCAATGAATTTACTATCAGGCAATCACACTGCTCTTATCTGAAAGTTCGAGTGCTAGCCCTTCCCGTCTCATGTGTCTGTACTGGCAGCACAATGTTCTGGTGGTCCTCATCATTCAGCTACCTCTGATCAGTGTCTTGGCTGTAAGGATTCTCACTCCACTGTCTTGGACTGCAAGCTGTGATAGAGAACTGATTCATATGCAAACACATCACTACCTGCAGTTCACAACAGTGTAGCTGGACCTTAGTTAAGAGGCACTTTAACTGCTTACTGTCATTTATTAAATTATTTAAGACAAACATGGGTGTGCATCATTTAGTGCGCACTCCCTACTGCCACAAATACAGTCTAATTCTGTGGGAAACACTGGAAAACCAGAAGGAAAATGCATATTTATTTTTGCATGGCACATGGACAGGGAAAGAGGAGAAATAAACTGAATGGCAAAAACAAGATGGATGGATGGATAAACCAAACCAGCAGCCTTTAACATGGTTTTCATATCTATTGAGCAAAAGTCAGAGATACAGATATTCCATCGTGCTCCTGGCCTCCAAAAATATATCCATAACAAAACTTTGTGTTACAAAATTAGTGATAATAACATTCTCATTTCTTACTGAACCTATAAGAAGGAAAGCTATTCTCTGCTGGATTAACCATTACATATTATGGTGCTCCTCATTTCTAATACATGTTATTTACATTAAAAAAGCGAGCTCAAACACTGCAAACACCAATGTGGATAAAACATTAACCGCACTGTTTTGACAGCGTTCTTACACCGACCTGCCAGGGATCTAGTTTATGCTTAAACTCAATATTGTCTCTCCTTTAGCATAAACTTTCAGGATTTTGACACCATAATTAAAATTACAGCTACTTTTTGTTATCTGCAGATGCGACCGACGTCTGTCTGAGGTACCGACTATCTATAAACAAGGTCACTGTTAGCCTACTGCACACAGCTCAGTTGCATCCGGCTAGCTATAAGCTAATGAGCTAGCTTCTGCTTAGCTTCGAGAAGTGATTTAAGCGAGCGCAGATTAAAATGACTAAAAATTACATCCGTTTGAACGAGATACCACTTTTATTGCGTGTTACCTGACAGCCTGCTACATGGCGTTTTATACATGTTCACGAATCATAAAGCCGGCTCCCCTTACGACCCCAGTTCACATGCAGCGAGCCTCCATTTTGACCTCGTTAGGTAAAGAGAAGCACTTCCGGGGAACAAAATGTTAAACGCGGAAGTGAGATTGGATCAGCCGGTAACACGTAGGTACCAAAGACATAATATGTCTATGGTAGGCACTAGTAGCCTGAAGCGTGGTGCTGCAGATACTATAACAAGTAACACTTACATGTTTCAGATCATCAAATTATAATATTACCCTATTAAAACCAGAGTAAATACAAAATACATTTTTAAAAAAAAGATTTTGCTTACTGACATTAAAAAAATATATCCAAACCTGCCTGAACTCATCAGTCCATGCAATTCTAAATACATACACAGTGCTTAGAAAATTAAAGGAATATGTCAATAGGGAAAAATTGGTGCTGGATTTATACACTGATATGGACTAGGTAATGTGTTAGGAATGAAAGAATGACACATTGATGGAAATGAAAATAATCAACCTACACAGGAAATTCAAAGACACCCTGAAAATCAAAGTGAAAAAATTATACAGCAGGTAGTTCAGTTTTGCAGAACTTTCATGCAACAATTCAATTCAATTCAATTCAATTTTATTTATATAGCACCAAATCACAACAAACTGTTGCCTCAAGGCGCCTCAACAAATTGTACTCAGTAGTTCGTATGACCCCCATGTGCTTGTATGCATGCCCGACAACATCAGGGCATGCCCCTAATGAGACAATGCATGGTGTCCTGGGGGATCTCCTCCCAGATCAGACTGAGCACCTGGACAGTCTGAAGTGCAACCTGGCAGCATCAGATGGACCAAAATATAGTGTTCCAGAGGTGTTCTATTGGATTTAGGTCAGGCAAGTGTGGGGGTCAATCATTAGTAGGGATGCGCCGATCCGATATTCAGTATCGGTATCGGTCCGATCCTGACCTAAATTAGAACTTTTCAGATTCTGCAGTAGAAACGCATTTAGGAGAATGCTTGTGAATATAAAACATTACTTGATTACGCTCATGCAGCCCCCAGTTTTTCAACATAAACACTGATAACACAACAGCAGCAGTCAGCTGTTTTACTGGAGTCTGTTTGCACAAGCGCAAAGAGGTGGAGCCGGTGAGCTCAGATGGAGTGGTGAAATGTTTTTCTAGCATCCAAAAGAAGCTTTTTCCCCTGTAACCACCATTAAATCTTTACTGGGAAACAGCTGGAGGTCCTTCATCAACCACCTGATCAGTAAGTGAAGAAAAGAGAACTTTGTAGCTGCTCCATCCACCCTGTTTGTTTAACACAGGGAAAAACTGCAGTACGGAAGTTAAAATATGCAGATGAACTGTTAATATGAAAAAAAGTATTTCTTATCCAGTTACTTGGGTAATCAATGAAATAATCGATAGAATACTTGATTACTAAAATAATCGATCGTTTCAGCCCTAATGAAATTTGCAACATACCATAAGCCAATGCATCACCTTTTCACATAGGAGCAACAGGATTCAGGTGATAGAGCGATTGTTGTAAGTAAAGTTCATTTATATAGTGCTTTTCACCGACAAAAAGTCACAAAGTGGTGTACAATAATTAAAACACAATATAAAAAAAAAACAGATAAAACACCATGTTAAAAACATATTAACATTACCATATTAAAAGAAAAATAATAAAAATAAAGTCAACAGAAAGCCTGATTAAACAGGAAAGTTTTCAACTGTTTTTTTAAGATGCCACAGAGTCAGCTGGATTGGATTTGTATCGGTATGTAAAATATTGGCATCGGTATCGGACATAAAAAAGTGGTATCGTGCCATCCCTAGTCATTAGTATCAATTCCTTCATCCTACTCTCGCCATATGAGGCCAGGCAATGTTGTGCATCGGTAGGAATCCAGGACCTACTGCACCAGTGTAGGATCTGACAGTGGGTCCAAGGATTTTATCCCAATACCTGATGGCAGTCAGGGTGCCGGTGCCTAGCCTGTAGAAGTTTGTGCGTCCCTCCATGGATATGCCTCTGCAGACCATCACTGACCCACCACCAAACCAGTCATGCTGAACGATGTTACAGGCAGCATAACATTCTTCGCGGCTTCTCCAGACCCTTTCAGGTCTGTCACATGTGCTCAGGGTGAACCTGCTCTCATCTGTCAAATGCACAGGGTGCCAGTGGTGGACCTGCCAGTTCTGGTATTCTTTGCAAATGCCAACCAGGCTCCACAATGAGCACAGGACCCGCCCTCATGAAGTCTGATTCTGATTGTTTGGTCAGACACATTCACACCAGTGGCTGCTGGAGGTCATTTTGTAGCTCTGCAGTGCTCATACTGTTCCTCCTTGCATAAAGGAGCAGATACCAGTCCTGCTGATGGGTTAAGGACCTTCTATGACCCTGTCCAGCTCTCCTAGAGTGACTGCCTGTTTCCTGGAATCTCCAAACAGCAAACAAGATGATTCCCAAAGAGATATTAAGCAAAAATCTTGGAGTATCTCAGCATGGTGTGCAGTGTGTCCTTAATATTTTGAGGAAACTGGACAAGTAGAGGAAAAAAGAAGAACCAAAAAAAATATCTGCAGCAGATAAACACAAAAAAGGACAGAAAATCAGTCACAACAGGTCTCTTGGCATGAGTTCAAACGTGAAAGTTCTTTTCAAATTGAAAAGTGGGTGTCTACAGACAGCTGTAAAACACAGTAGAGGGTCTGTTGAAGTTTGGGGCTGCGTTTCAGCCAGTGGTTTGGGGGATTTTGTCAAAACTGATGAAATTAATAAATCAGAAAAATATAAAGATTTTGCTCCACCATGCAATACCATCTGGAAAGTGTCTGACTCACAACAGCTTCATTTTTCAGCATGACAATGACCACAAACACACAGTGAATGCAGTAAAAGCATACCTGGATAGAATAACGCACAATGGAATGCTATCAGTCATGGATCAGCCTCCCCAGAGCCTGAACCTCAACGGTACTGAAGCAGTGTAGAATCATCCTGACAGAGAATGAAACAAAAGGCAGTCAACATCCAAAGAAGAGCTTTGAATGTCCTTCAAGAAGGCTGGAGAACTATTCCTGAAGACTACTTAAAGCAATGACAAGAAAGTTGCCTCACAGGGTTCAGACTGTGCTGAAGACTAAAGATGGAACCAAATACTGACTTACAAGCTTGTTAGAACTGTACAAACTCTGTTTTTGCCTTACAGTATATACTGTATTTCCATGTGAGTGTGTACATTTACTGCGGTAGCGCCGGTCTCTGGCTGCATGACTGCAGATGCTCGTCTCTGGATGAGTGATCTGGAACCATCATTTCGTTGTGTGCCTTGTGTGCACAGTGTTGAACAGTTGAATCTAACATCTAACATTTTCTTAGCTCAAGACTTTTGCCATTACTATATGTAATATATAATTACGCATCATACAATGTTGGACTTCAATTAGCAAGTTTCCATTAATGATTTTTTCTGTACTCTAATATTGGTGTTTTACTCATTAGAAGTGAGAGTATCAAAGAATCAAAAAATGCCAGTAAATGACCAGTAAAGGTGAAGATGGGTTAAAAAATAATGTCTAATTCGATGTCTTGTCTGCTGCCCTTGTATGTTTCTAACCAGCCCCACTGTTTGCCCTGTTATTTATGTGTGCAATCATTTTGTTGACCCTGAATGCCACCACAGACAAGATGGAAACCTTCTGATTAATGTACTCTCCACTGCTTTATTTTACAGATTGGCTTTAGTCAAGAAAATATAATAAAACTGCATGGTTGCCTGTTTCAGTGCAGTTTTTAATTTCCTCAAACAATAACACTTTAATCAGAGGAAAATGATTGGTGAGCTGATTGTAGAGATCAGATTCAATGTAAAGAAAAAAACATTCATTGTTGTTTAGCAAACAAATGTCAAGGCAATCTAATTTTGCAATTGTTGTGTACTATACAAAGCTGGGTCATTATTTGGAGCACAATCATTTGACAAGCATGCTTTCTGTTATGACTGGCCCTGATGCAAGTATTCTTTAGCATTGCCATATTGTCTGAGAACTGAAATCCTACTGCACTACAAGCTGAGCATCCAATTCTCCTGATTCATCCCGACCACTTCACTGTCAGCTCCCCTCCAAAGATTACACAGTGTAATCTTCATGCACCATCAAGATGCAATGGGTGATAAATGCCAACAATACACACAAGGCCATTCAAGTAGCAGCACGAGAACACCTTTATTCCAGGATATAACCGTTATGTTGTGCTCTACAATATTTCCTTACACATTGACCCATTCTGCTTCTTTACATTAGGTTTAGTCGTGAGGGGTGAAGAGGGGGTTATTGCTTAGTTTTATGCCATATCATTTATTTCAGGTACTGTTAATACCACTCTAGTTTTCCATGTTCACTTTGTAAGAACACGGATTCTTTAGGTTGAAACCTACCAAGTTAATGGCAATGCAGAGCACTGCATCAAAACTCAGTCTTTGGAGCAGTAATGTTACAGATGCCAGCAATGAATGTCATTTTTAATAGAATATAAGGGATCAACATTAATAAACAGGCTTGTTCAAGAGCAGGCAGCCAAAACTGCTCTTCTGGACTGAAACGAAATAATATTTTTTGTTGCACCAAAGCATTTTAAAGAGCTGCCAGTAAATATGAACTCACTGGCTCAGGGGAGTAACCTCCAAGAAACCAGCTCGCTTGTCCCTCTGCATTATCATTAGTCTGGCAGCTTAATTTGGCATTTCTTGAACTTAAATACAGGCTTTGTGGTAAAATACTGAAAAAAGAGACTGACATTGTGGATGTTCTCTGAACGTCAGGAACCTCCATTTGTTTAGATAATAAAACGATGCTCTCCATCCAGTGAGCAAAGACAAAGCTAATCATGCTTTTAGCGCCTTCTGTCCCTAAGGTAGACCAAAAGACAGGACCTTTAGAACAGATGGACAAAGTGGAGTAGAATGGCTCAGAAACAATGGGTTTGTGAGGGTTTGTTGAACCCACTGGGAACTTTCAAAGGATTTCTACAGTCATTCTAACCCTGATGGTGGTCTCGGTATGAGGGGTTTTATCATGCTGCTTTCACTGCTTCTTAAAAAAAAAACTCCTTCAAGAGAGAAACAAGGAAACAAAAGGAGTCAAGGCTTGTATTGTTAGGGTGATGACAGTCTGATGCTCACCAGGGAACATTAGGTTTCAAAGAAAGTACTACACCCATTGCAATAGGGTGTAGTACTGCAATAGTAGACTATGCAGACTACAGTATGACTCCTGATCAAATTGATCTTAATTACAGCTCAGACATAATTAATATCATGTGTTTGGTGTTTTAGGCCACAGTCCAATTCAGCTCCTCGCTTGCATGAAGGAAAAACAATACTATGGTGGGTGTCCTACCAGTGAGGCAAAGAACACAGGATAAAGTTTTTAGCATTCACAAACCTAAACCTAGCGTATCATAGCTGTGCACCAATCATTTTAGTCTCTGATAAGTCAAATATCAAAATGTTAGTTTTAGGCTAGCTACTATAGCATGTTATTACAACGAAACATGGATAAATCAGAAAGCTATGATTAATGTTATGTTTGCAAATGCCTTGGCTGACAGTAGCTTTCTAACAGCAAGTAAAACATAGCAACATTTGATACTTTTAGCCAGCTGAAGGTATTGTGTTAGCATTTCAGCTCAGTTACATGTTACAGGGCAGACTGTTACAGTGGGCATGGTTTTCAAAGCGTGACATCTCTTTTAAATTATGCTTAAACTGAGCAAAATAAATATTTATGGGACTTTATTATACCATACAATCTGTGAAGCAAGGCAGTGGAAAGCAGATGCTAGCTTGTATTGTGTTGGGATCTCTGGCTGTCTGGTGAACTTTGCCTAGTAAGAGAAAAAGACAGGTTTCCTCAGTAATTTCAGGTGTCCAGGAACTTACCCAGGTGCCTATTTAAACACAGCTTGTTGGCACTTTGTGGTGAAAAGGTGACATGTTGAATCAATTGAAGGTAGCATGGGCCCCAGACTGTGTAAGGAAAGCGATGAAGGGTTATTAATAGACATTAATAACAAAGGGCCAGTTACTCCTCACAAACAGCCTGCTGTACACATACAGCCCTCACAAAATGGCCGAATCATTTTGTCTTCTACTTTTATATGTTTCACACTGGCGTACACACTAACCACATAAAATGAAACACTTCTCCCAGCAAGCCTCAATAAATGGCCTAGTCCAATAACAGAGGCCTCCTAGACCTGTCATCGCCTCAGTTCATCTGTTTGGATTTACAAGCACTGTCCCAGAGGTTTTAGTGCCATCACTAATCCCACAGGGATAGCCATCTGAATGGCTGTGGAGTCAGACCTTCTAAAAAATGGCAAAAGGCAGACAGTGCTACATAACTCCAAGCAGAAACAGATGCAGAGACTCTTTTGTGTTTATAATTGATTTTCAAGGGCAAAATTTTGTTGTCATAGTTTGTCTAACGAGCTTCTGGCTGGCGCCCAGTTGCTCCTCACCCACACGGTGTCAGACGTACCAGCCATTCACCACCCTGGCCCCAGTGGGATGGCACCATGCTGGAATACTGACATCAGTCGTGGAATTTCCCTGTGGGACAGACACTCGTTCCATTTTAAAATACATGGCGACTCGTTTTTAAAGGTATTTTGAGTTGGCGAAGCAGCCAAAACCTCCTGAGAAGAACTGGTGTTCACCCTCAGCTGCCTGCCGGATGCCTTTCCCCCTTTCCATGAACAACAGGTATTCTCAAGCCCTATGGCCACCAGTGTTTATGTCTGAGATTGCGGGTGTCTTTGTGGGCCTCCACGGTTAAGCTTCTAATTGGCCATGGCTCATCAATCACACAGAGCAACCCCGTTCACCCAAAATCTCATCCAAACAGCTCAGAGGAATGAGACCCTTCGAATGGACTCTATGTCTCCCAAAGGCCTAAAAGTAGGCTTAGGGAGGGGCAAGCGGTTTGTGAGAAAACCACACTTTTTCCAAGCTCATGTCATGCAATGTATGTGTCTGTCCTTTGTCTTTCCTGACATGCACAAACTCCTTCCCCAACAAACTAAATTTCATTACATCTTTAAATGTTATTTCAAAATGTCTATGGCTTCACTTTCTTCTTCCCTGCTATCTCCTCTTGAACTTGGACTCATGATGATTTGTGTGTCAACCAAAGCACATTTTTATTTGACCTAATTATCTTGGTGCAGTAGCAGTACCGCGAAAAGTGAAAAGCCAAGTCACATAACATACAACCAGGTTACACTCTGCAGTTTACTGGTTCTTCATGTCAAGGACCACAGTCCAGAAGCATGCTCCAGACGGGGTCACGTGGGTCGTAACATCTCCCTTGCCATTGCGCAGCAGTTATTTGGTTTGGCTGAACTCTTGAAGTCCATGATTTGGCCACAGTGTAATGCAGAGCCCACAAATTTGTCAAGAGGAATAAGAAAAAGTCTACAGTGTGTGCGGTTTACGGGGTCACAGCAGAGCTTCCACATTTCTTCTCAACCACAGACAACATGCACAACACGTGGTGTGTTTTTTCCATTAGTCTCAGTGTGTTATTTATTTATTCCTTCATTTCCCTTTTCCTTTTTTCCCCCTAATACTTTTCATTTATTCACCACAACGAGCTGTGTTTCCTCATGTTCATCCCTGGGAACAGATGAAGGTCATGGTGATTTGGTGAAGATCAAGTCTGATAAGGACCGCAAACAAATCGGTGGTTTTCTGTGGTTCCTCTTGCCTTTCATAAACACAAACACACTAATCATCCCTGAAACTGGTCCATGTCTAATTCTCTTCAGTAACCAAGAGTAATCAGCTGTGTCATCCCTGTCGTAAATCTCAGGGCAGCAGCGGCTCCCGGCCCAGATGGGAATAGGCCTTGTTCAGTCGCACTTGCCTCTGCATCATAAATCCATGTCCGTCTTTGCAGGATCAGTTTCCTGCTTTCTGTGCATCTCCCAACAGAGGATTATATGGAGGAGGCGTGGATATTTCAAGACCACAGTCTCCTGAAGGAGTCAATTTGTAAAATGGACTGTCTCTTCCTCCCTGCTGAAATAATGCTGGGTTTTAAATGCAGTTTTTTTAACATCAAATGTGGACTTGAAGCTTAGTCTCAGGAATTCTGTGAATTAGTAAAGAAAACCTGGAGAATCTAAACTAAAATTCTTCACATTAAAACTGAAGTTTGGCAAATCATTGAGAAGCCTCTTACGTCCCTGTAATGACGGGACACAAAAACAGAGGATATCACAAAATACCATTTTTGGGAGTTGTCTGTCTAACATTCATCAGCACACATGGGAAATAATCTCTGATGGATCCGATAATAAACCAAAACCTAAAAACCTTAATCCTAAGCTTAATTATACTGTGGAACTTGCTGTAACAGCGGTGTCTCATATATATCATACTGAGACCTATGCTGGTGTCTTTTCAGAATCTTTTTTCATGCTCTCTTTTCAGATCCATGCAGAGTGGCTTTATCACAATCTGTCTGCCACCAAAACGGCTTCAACTTTCAGTGTTTGACCTTTCATATATCTTTGTCACACACATTCTGTAATGACTGTGAACCATCCCGTATTCTCCGACAAAACCTTCTATTCTCAGCAGAGACGAGTTAGTCTTACACACTATGCGATAGCCTCAAGGCCAGAGAAGGACCTTCCCTGCTGCAGGTCAGCGTGCATGGCTGGCTGTATGACAGAGTCTTGGCAGCTGTGGTCTAAGTGGTTTTGTAAGGAAACATTGAACATCCCTGGGCGCCTTTCTTATCTTATGGAGACAAAGTTGTTTCACATATTTCAGTTGCAGTCTCAGCTGCCTGTACTGTAGTGGTGGTCTACTCATCACCTCCCCAGCCCCCAACATTACCCTTACAGGGATATAGCATGTGATTGGATTACACTCTTAACTGCTGTCATCACAATCAAATTCACTATTAATAAAATTACCCAATTACATCCTAATTATAACAGCTTTTTAATGTGTTAAACCGAAGCCTCGGTTAAGATGTCTCCTGATCTGCCTGTGTTAGGAGTTGGGATACTCCAGTGGACTGTGTTCCTGATTGGAATCTGATACAGGAGCATTATTATTTTTTAAATAATTCAAACAAATAAAGGTAGTGTGATGCCTTTTCCATGACTGCTTCCACTGCTAGCACAGCCCTCCAACATGACTCCCCCTTTTTTGGGAAAGTGCCACAATGACAAAGTGCATAAGAAAAGCATGGTGGCAGAAAACGAGGGAATCCTATCAGTGCATGAATTTAATTAGCACTCAGATGGCGCCACATAATGAGGAAATGGTGGATGTGCGAGAGACTTGCATAATTCATTTCTCCTTTCTCATTTAAACCTGCCCTAGCCTCCTCGTGCACTCCTCTGTATTTCTTGCATGGTGCCACATTTCTCTGATCGATGATCAATAATTTCTTTTCAACCAAAAAGATTTGCATAGAGAGAATTATCTGAACTCTGTGCGCTGCTGAGGGAAAACTTGCACAGCCATTTGGAATACAGGTGGCTGAAATCAACTTCGGTCTTGTGCCCTCTCTCCCCCACTAATTTGTCATCTGCTGTCAAAAGAAATGGCAGAGCAGCAGCACAGCCTGCCCACATTTACAGTGAAGTCCCCGACAACAGACTGCAATAACAGACAGAAATCCATTTTATAATTGCACACGACTGCCCATAGTGGCCGACAGTAGAACATTTATGGAGTCAATTCATAGCAAAATAGTAAAATTAGGTTAATTTTGCTGCACATCAATCAAATGCACTAGATGACACTTGGCTGAATTCATTAAGATCAATTTTTGTGCATGCAGTTCTTCCCCACAGGAAGGAGAGTCTGCAAAGTAAATCCACCCCAGCTTGTGATACAGAAGATATGAACACGTGTGTCTTCTCTAGTTTACAAGAGCAATGTCATTATACTGAGTGTTTACCTGAGCGGCTAATGTGAGCCATGCCTGGGAAAATGTTTTTACAGGCATTTGCTGCATTGTTCTCCAGTCAAACCCACAAAGCAGCTTAGGTTGCCATTGCTTCCCAGGAGTCCCAGACCCAGGCCACACATTTCCTCCATGGAATATCACCTGTCGGCTCTTTGACCCCTACAGAGACTGTAAGGTGAAAGGGTATTTTTTTAATCCAAACCAGTTTGATTGAGATGAAAGCAAAGTCTCAAAATACCAGTCCCAGACAGGATTCGAACTCCTGCGTCTTGATATGAAGTCCGTGTAGTTTTTTGGAAAACTCTGAAACAAAAGTAACATTAAAGTGTCAAAATAGCCAAAAATTCAGGCGATATCAGCCACCGCTTTACCTTCCAGATGCCAAATCCATCGTTGTTGTTGTTTTGTTGGTCAGCACTTCTGCAGTTGCGGGGTGGGTCTGAGAGAGCAATTTTGTAGCCACCAAAAAGAGACACATTATCAATAAACCACTCACATAAGTGAGCACCAGGTTCCTGAACTGTAAGTGAATGTATGTCGTTTTTGGATTGCAAACAATACATTCCCAGAGGAGCTAATATTTTTTATACCATCAGACTTTAGCACTGAAGTACTTTATCTCCTTCAGGTCCTTTTTTTTCAAAGATCAGTCGGTTCGCCTCAGTTACAAAGCTTTAAAGCTGTCATTGGCCTGAATTCCTGAGCTTTTACAATAAACTACCAATCGCCTGCTGTTAAGAGGTGCATGTCTCCAGCCTAAAGACATTTTACACATGGCTTTCAGTGGAGTATGTTTTGTGTGAGCCTGCTTGTTTGTGCATCTTGAAGGGGAATGTGTGTGAGCGAGCAGGATGACGGCGATGGTTGTTTGAAACCTGATCTGAGGGCCGGTTGGATTCATGAAGGGTCTCTTTCATGTCCACTTCCCATCCGGTGTCTGACTTGAATCGTCCCGCCTGAATCAAGTGCTTCCTTATGCTGAATGCTTGCTCTGCTACTTAAAAATATTAAACAGGTTTTTTCTGCAAAGGGCCAGAAAAAATGCTGCGCAGCATCGTGTATGTGTTATGGGTCAGTCAAACACCTTAAGCTTTTAACAGACAGTAGACACTCTTGTCTTAATCCTTCCTTCCTAAATCTCCCCACCTGACAGCCTCCAGTCAGAGATGTGGATTTAAGAGAAATCCATATGACATCGCTTAATACCTGTAGATTCTGTATCAGCATCGGCATAACGAATCACACTGATTTATTTTTTGTTCCCAACTTGATTCTTCTCCTTTTTTAGAACATTTGTGCCAGGTGGAATAGTCATTATCTAGTTACTTGGGCGGAAGGAAGACAAGAGGATTAGATGGACATTCCGTACTCAGGAATCCCAGGAAACTTTATAGGACTTGAGAGTTTGTGTGATAGGTCTCCTGTGCTGTAAATAAATGTTAAATCATCAGGATACCCTTAAAAACAACACTCAGAAAATGAATGTTGACTTGAAGTTGTGAATTAAGTAAAGAAAGGACAGGCATGCCTGCAAATCCAGATGGTGAGAGGAGAAGGATTTTTTTTTCAACTTTTTCCTGAATTCTGCATGTCAACAAGTCAGGAGGTGATATACACAGCACACATTAGTGTAAGCTGTATTTCTCTTATGTAAATGTGCCAGGAAAGGCACTGCATGCTTCATTTTATGACATGAAATACAGGTTGTCTGTGTGCAGTTAAAAATGTCTGTTATCCAGATTCAGGTGTGCGCGCACTTTGAAGGGCCTATAAATACTGTCGGACTAATTTGATTTAAACTAAAATGGAAAACATGTTTTGACCCCTCAATGAAAACCATGTGTATGCTGGATGTGGTAGCCAGGTTGAGAAGCAATCTTTCTGTGTGTGTGTTTTTTTTGTGATACCTCCTCTGGTACTTCATTTCCAGCTGTATACCTTTTAGCACAAATACAGACAGTTTTGATCATCTGGGCTTTTGTTGCTCTTTTGAGAGGCTGAGAACGCGTGCACGTATCCTGGGATGCTGCTTCGTTCTTAATGAATAAAAATGGAGCTCTGATTTATACTTCTCCATGTGATATTGCTGTTTCACAGCCTGCATCCTTTAGATTTGAGAATGAATAATGTCGAAACATTTGTCATAATCTTCCCTCTTGAAACAAGAAGAATGATGAGCTGCTGATAACTTTTCAAAGGCGAACCCAGTGTCATGCTTGTACTATCTGGAATTGGAAACATGAATCTACTGCATGCACTGTTAAACCTCCCAACAACCTCCCAAATAACCTGAAATTAGTGACTCTCCACTGTGCCATTTACATTAGCCAAACTCAACTTTCTTTGTACCTGATGCCACCTATTGATTTGAATTCTAATCTAAAACCTTCCACAGAATTAAATTTGCTGATAAAATCCTGAATCCACCATGGCCATTTAATATGATAAATTAGATTTGTCTGTGTCCAGATATTAAAGATGAGGGAACAGTGCATATTCATTCTCCCTCCAACTGCAGGCCATGTGGGATATTTTGCCCTTATGGGACCTTTACTGGCCTGTAAACAACTCATCAGTGATTGGAAGAGCAAACCACAGATAATCATTCATATTTTGTTAAGATTTATTTCGACCTTGCAGCTAAGTGAGAGTAATGTCAGTCATTCCCTCAGCGACAAGTGTTTCTAATTACACGCAGAGCATCACTGTTGCTCAGCCACAGATGTATGGGAACACATTGATTTCCTTTTCCCATGGGTCATATTTTTCTCTGAAATTGGAAAGACAAGATGATACTTTTATTATCTTGCATTATCACTGCAACACTTGTGTACGTAATAAAATGTTTGCGAGCTGTTTGTAGCTTAGTCATGTTAGAGTCCAAAACCATACATGAACATTTACTTACTAAGTGGCTCCCATTACAATATGTCAAGAGGTTTTCTGTAAGCAAAACTGTTTATTGGCAGAATTTCTAGTGTAAAAGGAAAGAAAAAGATCCCAAGGTCACACCTCAGTCTTGAGAGCAAATCAGGATGTGATTGCATGTGGCATCTCCAGATGCAAAATTTAAAAAAATAAATAAAAGCATTTTCTACAGGACTTTTGGATGGATAGAAATGGATAGACAAGGTTCAACCAAGGGCAAGCTTGTTTGTAAATGGTATTACTGGACCAGCTTTAATTGGGCAATACACTCTTTGACTACAGCTGGAATTCCAGCTTGTTATGGACTCTCCCATCATTAGGTGCTGGATGACTCTCTGCCAGTGGTTTGTATCACTTTCAAAGGGAGGACTGGACAAGGACACAAAGATTTTAGGAGATGGTTCTGTTTAAAGCAGGAACGACAGTGTGTTAAAGAGCTGTCTGCCGTGGAGCCTTCCTCCCATGTCAGTACCTTGCTTGTGTAAAATGTTACTACATCTAGGAAGAAATCTGCTTTGAAGTTTAACACTGACAAGACCAAAATGGCTTCTGGGAGCTTTACAGTACACATCGTCTCCAGTGAAAACTGAGCTTACTTCCCAGGTATCTTCAGACAAACATACTAGTCAAGTCAAGTCAAGTCAAGTTTATTTATAAAGCACATTTAAAACAACGACGTTGACCAAAGTGCTGTACAAGATCTGTAACCCCAAGGACTATACTAAATAAAAATAAAAATATATAAATAAATAAATAAAATAATAAAATAAAAATAAATAAATAAAAACATTAAGAACAATAAATAACATAAGAAAATTAAAAATTAAAACGTTTAAAACAAGTACCATAAAAATACCATAAAACAATCATCTAAAAGGAGGTAGCACTGCAGCCAAATGCCAAGGAAAAGAAATGTGTTTTTAATAGAGATTTAAATGTGTGTATCGTCTGAGCTGTGCGGATATGGAGAGGTAGATCGTTCCATAGCTTTGGTGCTGCTGCTGCAAAAGCTTGATCACCTCTCTGTTTTAGTCTGGTTTTAGGCCTCTGTAAGAGCAGCTGGTTCGATGACCTCAGAGCTCTTACAGGGGTGTGACAGTGAAGCAGCTCAGACAGATACAAAGGTGCCAGTCCGTTTAAGGCTTTAAAAGTAAGCAATAAAATCTTAAAATCGATTCTAAAATGGACAGGGAGCCAGTGAAGGGATGACAGGACTGGGGTAATGTGTTCATGCTTTTTTAAACCGGTTAAAAGACGAGCTGCCGCATTCTGGACTACCTGCAGGCGGCGCACAGATGATTGATCTATGCCAAAGTACAGAGAATTACAGTAGTCCAGGCGGGAAGTAATAAAAGCATGAATAACTTTTTCCAGGTCCTGCTGCGGGAGATAAGGTTTTACCTTGGCAATGACTCTGAGTTGGTAAAAACTGATTTTGGTAACAGCACTTACTTGCTTCTCCATTTTAAAACTACTATCTAAAATGACACCCAGATTTTTCACAGCATCACGACAGTGAGGAGCCAAATGACTCGGAGTGCCAGAGGAGTAGCTTGAGGGGTCAAATTTACCAAAGCATATGACCTCGGTTTTGCTTTCATTAAGATTTAGGAAATTGTTTCTCATCCAGGACTTGATGTCACTTAGACAGTTCAGCAGGGGTTCCCATGGATCTCTGCTGTTCAGTTTGATGGGCATATACACCTGGATGTCGTCAGCAAAACAGTGGAAACAAATATTATGTTTCCTAAAAATCGACCCTAGAGGCAACATATACAATGAGAAAAGAATTGGGCCCAGAATGGACCCCTGAGGCACTCCACAAGAAAGCTTTGCTGTGGTAGAAAAACAGTTTCCTAGATGGACAGAGAAACTTCTATCAGTAAGATATGATCTGAACCAAGTCAGAACCGTGCCTTTAATGCCAATTTCATGTTCTAGGCGGGATAGAAGGATCTCGTGGTCCACAGTGTCAAAGGCAGCTGACAGATCTAGAAGTACTAAAACTGCAGGACTACCAGAGTCCACAGTTAAAAGCAGATCGTTAAAAACTCTTAAAAGAGCCGTCTCTGTGCTGTGACGCATTCTAAAACCTGACTGAAACTTTTCCCACATTCCATGTTCACTTAAAAATGCTTGAAGTTGCTTAAAAACAACTTTTTCAAGAACCTTGGATAAAAATGGTAATTTAGAAATTGGTCTGTAATTTGAAAGAACATCAGGGTCAAGGTTCTTCTTCTTGATTAGAGGCTGTACAACTGCATGTTTAAAGGCAGCTGGAACACAACCAGATGCAAGCGCACTGTTAATCAGAGCGAGGATAGTTGGTCCCACTGAATCAAAAGCCTCTTTAAAAAGGCGAGACGGAACACAGTCTGTGGGAGAGTTTACAGGTCTCATATTTTGAATCACCTCCTTTAGTGTGGAGAGTGTGACAGGCTCAAACTGCTCAAAGACAGCTCTGCTGGGAGGAGGTGCAGATGAGTCTGTTTCAGGCTGAGGTGATGAAGGCCTGAGGGCAGAAATTTTTTCCACAAAAAATTTCTTAAAGTTTTCGCACAGTGCAGGACAGACCTTCGCTTGGTTTACATTACAGCGAGGATCAGCGAGTGAATTAAAAACACTAAAAAGAAAATGAGGCCTGTGACTGTTACTTGAAACAATGTTAGAGAAATAAGCAGACTTTGCATATTTTACTGCTTTCTGGTATTTCAATAAACAGTTACGCAGGATCTCTAAGGAGACATGGAGCTTATCCTTTTTCCACCTTCTCTCAGCGCGTCTGCACTCACGTCTGAGAGCGCGGGTTGTCTCATCCAGCCAGGGCTGGGAGGAAGGTTTGGTGCGTTTGGTTGTAAAAGGGGCAATACAGTCCAGTACAGCAGTGCAAGCAGATATAAAAGAGTTAGTGAAGTCCTCGGTATTCAGGCTCAAGCAAAAATCCAAATTGCTTAAGTCAGAATTTTTAAAAGCAGCTGCAAAATCAGCAGCGCATGAAGAGTTAACCAAGCGCACACGACGTGTAGAGGATACTCTATTTATCCCAGAGCTGGGGAGCGCTGCTGTAAATAAAACAGGAAAATGGTCCGATATACCACAGTCACGTATCCCTGTGATGCAGACTCTAAGTCCATAGGACAACACCAGATCCAGTGTGTGACCTTTTTCATGAGTGGGACCACACACGAGTTGTGTTAAGTTAAAAGAGTCAATAAGCGAGGCAAATTCTTTAACCAGTGGACCACTCTCACAACACACATGAATATTAAAGTCGCCAACAATTAAAATACGGTCATATTTTAGTATGAGACCCGTCAGCAAGTCAGCAAAGTCACCGATGAAGTCCTTCGTGCACTTCGGTGGTCGGTAAATCACCGCGCAGAGCACCGAGGGGGAAGAGTTTATCTCCAACAGCTGCAGTTCAAAGCTGGCGTACAGGTCTGCCGAGACCTGACGACAGCGAAAACTGCATTTAAATATTGAAGCAAGTCCTCCACCTTTTCCAGAGATCCGCGGGGAGCTGAAGAAAGAACAGCCGGGAGGTAAAAGTTCGGAAAAAGGTGCAGACTCACCAGCATGAAGCCACGTCTCAGTCACAAACATAAAATCCAACTGCTGTGCGATGAAAAAGTCATTGAGAAGGAAAGTTTTGTTGGCTAACGATCTAGCATTTAGTAGGGCCATTCGGATGTCCAGATCCTTGTTAGCTGAGGCCGGGGCCCGCTTCAACAGGCGAAGGTTAGCATGGTTTACGCCGCCTCCACGATCCCGCATCCTGCGCCAGGACGAGGGACGCCGAGTCTCCAGGATGACAGGTGGGACAATCGGCCTGATCCAGCGACGCCCGAAATCCACAGGCAGCCCAACAGCCTTGAGGCGGCAAAGACCACCATCCAGGGGGTAATGAACAGACAAACCTAGGAGTCTCAGGTAAGTTTTGACCCGCACCGCAATACCTCCCCGCTTTCCGCGTCTCCTCTGGCGTTTGTTCGGGACCGGAGCACTGGGCAGCCGGCGCAAATTCTCAGGTACATCCGATAGGTGTGGAGGAAAAATCGTTGAGTTTTTCTACACAGACTACACAGACTCACTGTCCCATATTTCTTAAATTAATCTTCACAAACAAGATTCTTTTATTTGGGTTTATCAATTTATATTCCCTAAATCTACATTCTATTAACTTTGGATATGAAAATTCTGCAATAAGAAATGTCTGTGTTGCATTTTAGCCTCTTTCAGCTCGTTGTTTTGGTTTTGTCTTACAGCTGTACTGTTTCGGTTTAATTCTCACCAACCACATTTTTTACTTCCAGGAGGCAGCTGTTTTTATCCAGAATCCAATGATAAATCCAGTGTATGCTATCTGCATGTTACATAACAGCAGACAGATAAGGCCAGAGATTAACTGTTGAACACTTCCCTCAGAGCTGATGGACAACAAACAGAGCTGCAGCAAGCAGAACTGTGGACTTACATTCATCTGGTGGCCAGAAATGTGACTCCAAGTGAGTGCTGATCCTTCTCTGTGTGTTAGCTACATGAGTGTTAGCTACTCTTCTCACCTCGGGGCATTAAATACTGCTGCTGTCAGAAGCTGCTGGTGTCACAGAGATACACACAAGGTGTCCTTTGGTGTTGATGCATTGATGGTCCCTGACAGCAGAGTAAATCACAAGACTGTGGAGCACAGTTCATGTCAGAAATTTTAGCTTTGTGTTTTGTAGCCTGTTTCTTTGTTTTCACTTTTGCTTTCACTTACTGACTAGTTACGTTTAGGCAGCTTGTGCATATCTCTAAGATATCTATATATATAAAAAGATTCACCACTCGCCCTGCTGGCAGTCTTTGTCCTCTGAGCTCGGGTCCTCTACCAGAGGCCTGGGAGCTTGAGGGTCCTGTGCAGTATCTTAGCTGTTCCCAGGACAGCGCGCTTCTGGACAGAGATCTCGGCTCCAGTTTGAGGGTCAGTGCCCCGAGTGTTCCGATTACCATGGGAACCACTGTTACCTTCATCTTCCACATCCTCTCCAGCTCCTCTCTGAGCCCTTGGTATTTGTCGAGCTTCTCGTGTTCCTGTCACTTGGTCTATCACCACGACCTTCTTCCTTTGTTTGTCCACCACTATGATGATGTTGGTTAGCCATCACAAGTTTGTCTGTATCTGGAAGTCCCACAGGATCTTAGCTCTGTTGTTCTCAACCACCCTTGGGGGCGTGTCCCATTTTGACCTCAGGACTTCCAGGTCATACTCCGTACAGATGTTCCTGTATACTATGCCGGCCACTTGGTTATGACGTTCCATGTATGCACTGCCTGCTAGCATCTTGCACCCTGCTGTTATGTGCTGGATTGTCTCAGGAGCATCTCTGCACAGCCTGCACCTGGGGTCCTGCCTGGTGTGGTAGACCCCAGCCTCTATTGATCTTGTGCTCAGAGCTTGTTCCTGTGCTGCCATGATTAGTGCCTCTGTGCTGTCTGTCAGTCCAGCTTTGTCCAGCCTTTGGTAGGATTTCTCTATGTCAGCCACTTCTTCTATCTGCTGGTGGTACATGCCGTGCAGAGGCCTGTCCTTCCATGATGGTTCCTGTTCTTCCTCCTCTTCTTTCTTAGGTTTCTGTTGCTCACTAAGCACATGATCCTTTGTGGCCATCTTCCTTTCATCCAGGGTAGTAGTTCTGACACTCACTAGTCCTCAGCCACCTTCCTTCCACTAAGTGTACAGCCTCAGGGTGCTGGATTTGGGGTGAAACCCTCCATGCATGGTAAGGAGCTTTCTTGTCTTGATGTCAGTGGCTTCTATCTCCCCTCCTGGCTAGCTTATTATCCCAGCATGGTATCTGATAACTGGCAGGGTGTAGGTGTTGACTGCCCAGATTTTGTTCTTCCCATTCAGCTGACTCCTCAGGACTTGCCTTACTCTTTGCAGCTTCCCTAGCGGCCTCTTCATGGTTGACATTTGCCTGTGGGATTCCAAGGTACTTATAGCTGTCCTCAATGTTTGCAGTGTTGCCTTCTGGTAGTGCAGTCCCCCAAGTACTGACTACCTTCCCTCTCTTTGTTACTTCTCCAGTCCGAATGACATTCCGATATCATTGCTGTAGATCTTAGTGGTGTAGATCAGTGAATCGATGTCCTTGGGGATCAGGACTGTCCGGCCTTCAGTCAACCATTCTGGGTGTGTCTTAGCCTCTAGCAGCTGGTTCATTTGTGCTGCCAGGTGCTCATGGAGTGCAGTTAGCTTCTTTAGCCAGTAGGTATGTATCATGTCAGGGCCTGGTGCTGTCCAGCTCTTCATGTGTGAGACTCTTTCTTGGATGTCTGCCACTTTGATGGTTACTGGATCCTGTTCAGGGAGGTTGCTGTGATCTGCTCTTAGATCCACTAGCCACTGAGCATTGCTGTAGCCTTGGTGGGGGTGCAGTTGGCCAAGGCTGTGAGTCTTTGCTTGGCAGTTTCTAAGGTTTCTTCATTACATCTTTCTGCAGCTGTGATAGCTGGCTAACTTCCCTCTGCGCTTCCTATCCATCCCTCTGTGTTGTTCTTAGCCTCTCGTCATCTTTTCCATGGAGGATACTGCTCTTTGTGGCTGTTCATCTTATATTCAAGCATCTCAAGGATCACCATTAACACAGTATACATCAACTGACTGGTTTCAGTGATGGTTGAAGTAGGGATTGTCCACATTGCTGCATTTGCATCATCTAGTAGACTTTCAGAGGATACTTCACGTAGTCTTGGTAATCAGCCTGAGGGCTTTCAAGCTGTATTTCAATGTATCAGTTGTTATTGGGGCTTGGTACCCAATCTCAGAGTGTGAGGATGATGATATCTCCCCCTGACATGTCGTCTTGGCTCCCCCTTGCCGTAGCATTTGTGTCGTACCTCGTCAGTCTCTAGTTGTGATAGCATGATAGCAGTTACTTCTTTCGGATGTTGGAACACTGAGCTATGAGTTCTTTTGATATCAGTCTTGATGTTGGGTGTCGAAGAATCCATATGTCTCGCATCCTCTTCATGTAACCCCTTTCACTGCATGTGTAGTAGCATTCCAACAGTTCCCGACTCTCATCTTGGGTCCATGCTGTATCCTGTTCCAGTAGCCAACTTTTTGTCAGTATGACCTGTTCCCTCAACACCTGACGTGGATCTTATTAATCTGGGCAACATCCGAGCCAGTATGGATTCAATCATAAATCCTATGTATTTACAAAAAGTCATGTTTGTAAATGAGAACTGGTTCTCAAACATTTTACCTGCAATAAAGGCTTAAAAAAGTTTGGACACATTCAATGTATCCAAACATTTGACTGTATATGGAAATCCAAACAAAATTTTTCAACAGGTGAATCAGAGCAACATTTGAAATGCCTCCATGTATTCAATATGTGTGCATCTGCACTTGTGCTGACTGAGCCAGATATCGATTATGCTCTAAAGCCAGCACTTGCATGCTAAACATCCTCAAGAGGATGAGTCTCAGCCTCCTGGTTGTTCACCCCTGGGTCATGAATAACTCGGCCAGTCTTCTCATGTTTAATTCAGTCTCAGAAAAGTTGTTGACACATGCTTTATGCCAACTGTCTGTTACTTTTATTACACTTTTATCACCCATTTACGAGACACTGATGTTGTGCTGTGTGTTCAAAGTGGGACCATTATCAAAGAGCTTTGTCAGCAATGAGAATTCTCACCTGTGATTTCTGCTGCTGCTTGCTGAGTGGAATTGTGTTAAGTTGAATGTATGTAAAGGGACCTTTGTGTGCATTTCCAAATTTTCCAGAATCACAGACACAAGTCTTTGGCTAATTATTAAAAAGGAGCATTTTCAGATGATGGTGTTAGCATTTGTCTTCATGCGTGCATGTCTGTGTGAAGCTGCAGCCGTGAAGATGCAGCTAATGTATAGATATTGTTCTGCCTGGGTGGGCTAAGGACCTCAGGGTCATTTCCATCACGCAGCTGCCACAAGCGGTGGATAAACTAACGATGGTTGAACTCCAGTGTGGGGGATTTGTTTCTGACACAGGTGTCATATTTAATACCCTCATATATTAAGACTTGGCTGGAAAAGAAAAGGGAGGAGTCATACATGCAGAACAGGCTCAGACAGATCCCTACAGATAATTGTGTGTTCATTTAAAAGTCCTTTTACCATCTCTTAGTTCATTCCTTTGGGGCACTAGCCAATATTAGTCTGTACCACACGGAGCTAGTGTAATTCTTTTGACCTCAGGTCAGTGAAACTGTTATTATTCTTCTGCAAAAGTAACGGGATTGTATTCAAGACCAGATCCCCTTAAATGGATATTAAATGGCTGTTTTCTATATCCGTATTTTGTGCATACTAATGGAAACCATATTATCTGACACTTTTTGGCATGATTCAGTTGCAGATATGAAAGATGAAAATGTAAAATAAAAAACAAACAAACTGTAAACATTTCTTAGCTTTTCATCAGTAATGACCTCAAAATGTCCTCATGAGTTTGGATTAAAGCCTCAGGTTGACTCGTGTTGTCCCAGTTGTCTTTTGATCAGATAATGCATGAATTTAACAGCGTGTAACAACAATATCTTCCTAAAATGCACGCTGGATTTGCAACGTTCCTGGGGAAATATGATCGCTGTTGGACACCACTTTGCTATCACTAGGAGACTAATTACACTGTCGATTCCCCTTCCACCTCTCCTCCTCCTCACAGCCTTCTTTTTTCTAAACCACACATCTATCTCTCCCATGAGCAGTTAAATGCACAGGTCCACAGTCGCACAGCCACACAGTGTTGAACACACTGTCTTATTTTTCTTTTCTGCCTTCTAAGCTGAAGGGACTGCACCTCCCCAGCCACACTGCAGTCAGATGCCTGGCTGCCTCAGTCGCTTACTGCCATTTCTCTCACTAATTTAAAGCTACTGTATGGATTCTTTCAGTGTCCTCGGGCAGGTTTACTTCTTCTTGCTCACCCCAATCAATCAATCATTGCTAATTGCTCAATTACTCTAGTGAAAAACTAAGGAAGGACAGGACTTTTCCCCCTCCAGCTTGGATTGCTTATTCTGCTTTGGTAAACACAGACACAGACTGGAACGATAAAGTGTGTCCTCTTAAAGGACGCCAGGGAATGAGATTCCCTAATTAATCCAAACGTTAGGTAAGCAGAGCTGCTATACTCATCAGCAGAACAAAGCACACTACAGTATATTTTCAAAGTTATGATGACTTCAATGCAGAAAAGAACAATGCTATGTAAATGAGAAATAACTAACATTTTGATTTTACTGTTAAATGGTTTAAGTTTTATTCCTCACAATCAAATGAGAAGCTCAATAGACAGGAGACTGTATCAGGCTGAGGGGGTTAGTGCAGCATCAAGACACTCAGAGGGAACTGCTAGCCTTAAAGCTGACCTATTATGCTGTTTTTTGTATGTAGTGGCTGCTCGTATTAAATTTGTGTAATTGCTGCCCTCGGGGTGGTAACTGTTCCTCTTCTCCCCATGTTTGGTCAGTTCCTTCACATTGTTTTTCATTTGTTTCCCAGTGAAACTCCTTGTTTGGAAGAAACCAAGTTCCCCTGTGAATGTGTAAATCAGTAGATTAGGAAAATGCTTCCACCTGTGGACAAAGTCTCACCTGTTGCTCTCCGTCCAGTCTAAAAGAAATAAAGAAACTCATGACTCTCCTGTTTCTCACCTGCCCGTTCTTCACTCCTCTTGCTTGCTGGATTCTCTCAGTCTGTCAAATTCCCCCTCTGCTAACTGCACAGGAAGGAGAAGTACGAACTCAAAAAATCTGCATAAGAAAACATTCTGACTAGTCTTCCATTGTGGCACTAACCTGCCTCCTCCTCTCCAGGAGTCGCCTGGAAGTCACCCAGTCATACAGTGGATTAACTGAGGGGCTGTACCAAGGCCCAGTTAAACATCAGCTAAATAAGGATTATTTCAAATTATAAATCATGCAGTTCATGAATAAGAATTTGAAGCTGTTAAAAGATCATAATTGATCCATTAGAAGCCCTGTCCACATGGGATCTGAGTTTCTAATAAAGTAAAGACCCTACATTAGAGAAAACCCCAGCAAGCGCCTTGAGGCGACTTGTTGTGATTTGGCATAAAATTGATCTGAACTGAATTGAACTGAATTGAGTTGAACATGACAGGGTGACGGCTGTGAGAGGGTGGTGCAGGACATGTATAAGAACAGGTATGCTATGGTGTTTGCATATGACGCTGAGATCTGTTGTGAGAGTAGGGACCAGGTGGAAAAGTCTGGTTAGGTGGAGGTATGCACTGGAGAGAGAAGAGAATAAAAGACAGTAGAAGCAAGACAGAATACATGTGTGTGAGTGAGAAGGAGGCAGGTGGAAAGGTAAAAATGCAAGAAGTAGAGATAATGAAAGTAGGTGAGTTTAAATATCTGGGGTCAGCCATCCAAAGCTGTGGACAGCGCACAAGAGAGGTGAAGAAGAGAGTGCAGGCAGGGTGGAGCGGGTGGACACTAGTGTCAGGGGGGATGTGTGACAGAAGGAGAGCAGCAAGAGTGAACGGGAAGGTTTACAATGTGGTGGTGAGACCTGTGTATGGTTTGGAGATGGTGGTGCTAACAAAGAGACAGGTAGCCTGGCCAGAGGTGGCAGAGTGTAGGATGTTAAGATTAGAAATCAGAGGCACAGCTCAGGCTGAACAGTTTGAACAGAATGATAGAGAGACAAGGCCGAGACAGTTTGGTGGATATACTGGATAAAGGATGTTGAATTTGGAACTGCCAAGCAGGATGAAAAGAGGAACACCACATAGACAATTCATGGATGTAGTGAAGGAGGATGTGCATTGTGCAGAGGCTTGGTGTGACAGAAGAGGATGCTGGGACAGGGTGAGATGGGAGCAGATGGTTTACTTTGGTGACCCCTAAAAGGATCAGCCCAAAGAAGATCTATCCAGATTAGACAGCCCTGATTTTTTTTTGGACACTGTAATAAAGGACTAACTTTTTGTGGTAGCAATTTTGCTGTGTTCTTGCCACTTGGCAGCCATCTTGAGTGTGCCTGTGGGCAGTTTCATTAAAGTCCCTGTCTAAATTAATAAGGAGAAAGCCTCAACTTTAACACACTGGGCCATAAAAATAACATTTGTAGAATAAAAAAGTGCAAAAAAGTGTGCTTTTCTTTGCAAAAAGGTCTTTAGGGTGACAAATATTTGAAAACTCCATCTCGGTGGTGCTGCCTATGGGATGGGCGTATTCACTGACTGTCGTCAGAAACAAATGCTGTCGTAGAGGAGACCGACTCCAGGAAGCAGCTGGGCTTCTGCCTGAGTGCAGACGTCATTATGGCAGTTAGTGTGTCGTGTCAGGCCTCAGTCCTCCTGCAGTTTGATGACCCTGTTAGTTCTTGTGCATGGCTGCCAACCGAGCTGGCACCGGTTCTGTGAATCTAATGAGACACTGGCACTTGTCTTTATTAATGGCAGCATCCCCTCTCTCATAAAAGTGGCACTTCCAAGATAAGCATCCCTGGTGTCAGTGAGGTCATTCAGCTCATCAGTGTGTGGCTGTGTTACCCTGTTTGTCTTTCTGTTATCTTAAGATATTATATATTGCAGTGTATTGCATACATAACAATCTTCTTTGCTTATTTAATCGCTAATTTGCATACAACACACTCATTTGTCATATACCCATTAAAAAGAAGCACAAGCTTTTCCCAACAGATGAACACCAGTGAGTGAATCTAAGGCATCGTGCTCGTCCTTGTGTGTTGCTCTCACTGAGACAGACCCATATTAATCTGTTGGGTGATATGATTTATCTCCTGTCCGTCCTTCACTCTACAGTAAGTGAATAACCCACTGGACTCAGGGTAGGATTTCAGCAGCCTGTTTCTCCTCAAACAACCTTCTTTCTAAGTCCCTCGGTTCAGCAGCAGTTCTCCTGGGCGAAGGAACAGGCGGTGTAGATTGGATTGGAGAGATGATAGACGACAGAAGAGATGAGGCATTTGGGTGATGGAGCGTGTCAAATGAAAATAGCGGGATGAGGAAAATCAACACTGATTGGCTCATTGGGGTGGGAGGGTCTGAGAAAACATTTTGGTATACTCTAAACCATAACAGAGGGAAGCATACGATGCACAAAAGTACAAGCAGAGTATAATTCTCATCTGTTCAGAAACAAATTAAGAGGCTTGGATGGTGTCCAGGAGTCTTCCTGCACTCTGCGATTGCAGCACTTACTAATTGATTTTCAGCCAGGCACAACGTTAAGGAAACATTACGCAACAGGATTAGGGCCAATGAGAGGCCCGGGGGCACTTACGGTTGTAGGTGGGGAGACCTCCAATTAAATCTTTTCTCGGCAGGATGGAGTTTAGCGGGCGGTGTTAATAATATTCTGTCTTTCATATGCATCACAGGTGCACTCTGGAGGATGTTTGAAAGTTTATGTCTTTAAAAGAACAACACTGCAGGTTTGCTCCCGTTCCTCATCTAAGCTTATTCAATTACCACACCGCTCATTTTACACGAGGCGAATTGGTGTGTACTCCTTACACTTTCAAACATGTTAGATGTTAGGATGGAGGAAGAATGTGAAATTGAGTAGAGGATGAGCTATGTGATGTCTGTAGTCTGTGGTCATTGCCACCTTGGGAGTCTGCTGTCTGGACCACACCGCTGATGGAGGGGGCCGGTGGAGCAGCTGCACACAGAGCTCATCCCACTTCTGCAAGCTGTCACTTCTCAACAGGAGAATGAATAAGTGAATGCTCAAAGGGGAGCACCAGAGAAGAAAAATCCCAGGGAAAGAAGAGGTGTAAAAGAGAATGGTATCAAGGTTCAAACCGGGCACACCTACATAAGCTGTCAGCGCGAACATAAAGAGGAGGACAGGGAGGAGGACAGTAAAATTAAAGAGTCAAAACTGAGCAGTGGGGAGAGAGAGAATACAGGAGGGAAAGTGAGAACAAGGATCTGTGAGGAAGAAAATTACAGGAGGGGATGGCTCCATTGTGCTTGTACCCATCACACCTACGCACACTTTTAGCAATCAGCGAGAGGAAGAGCTAAGTGACTGAAGTGGAGGGAGAGAGAAGAAATTAAAGGCAGAGAAAGGAGGCTGAGGAGGGCAAATTGTCTGGGGTACTTTTGTGTTTAGCTCAGTGCTCCTTGCTTTTATAGTCACTTGATCACTGTGACTGTCTAGCTTGCTGATGATAGCACGACTACAAGAAGAAAGAAACCAAGATCTTCAACTCGCTCTCTGGAATACAAATGAAACCGAAACACTGTGATGAAAATCTTCCAGTATTTGTGACACGAACGCCCTGCACGAACCGCACGAGGCTGTCAAAGTCGGCCCCGTTCATTTGTCTTCATAATGAAAATGTCAGAATGTCATAATGCTGTTGGGCTGGTCTATACGGGGAGGCGGGCAGAGGAAGTAATTAAGTTAAGTTTGAAAAGGGAGAAATTATGTGATTTACGTGACCTTTTTAAGCACTTTCACAGAATGCACTTTATCAGAAGCAGCTGATATCACAGATTTATGAATCTGCTGGTATTAATTCTCTCTGCTTGGACAGTAGATAGTCGGGTTGCGGCAAACAGGCATGGTTTCATTATTCCCTTCTGTTTTCTCTACTCCTATTAGTACATTTATGGAAAAGGCAAAGACAGTTGTTCAAAGTGCAGCGCCTGGAATTCTGCAGGCGCCACAGCATCTCAACAAGTTCAGCAACTTTTATGTATTTCCAAGACATACACTTCTGAGTTGTTTCCTCTGTACACGCTGGAGGAAAATCTAAGAAAAATAGCTTGGATTCTACTATAAAATAGAGTGTTGACGTTGGCAGTCTTTGCTTATGGGGTACTCCGTCTCTCTTTTTCTCTCTTTCCCTCTCTGTCTGCCATTTCCTTTTCTCCACTAATCTTGTTCAGCGTGCAATAAGTTCTCTGTCTTCCAGATTAGGTTTCACTGTAAGAGGATAAGTTGGCCCATTGTTTCACTGGTCTGACTGCTCATCCAGAGTAGCACCATTTATTTCTTCACCTTTTTGGCATCTCATAGGCCCATTTCCTTGTGGTGCTACGTATCTACAAAATGCATTTCTATAAAATATACCTTGTTATATCCTGGAGGCCTGACAATGTGCTAAAATGTATTTTCTTTCCAGTTGCAAAGCTAAATTTCTGAATATTGGGGAGCTTGGATTGTTCAACTTTGTGAACGCATGCAAATAGTTTTTCCTATCCCATTACTACCAATAACTGTCAGCTACCCAAGCATCATTCTGAGGTTCGTCCTGTAGTCCTCGTTTCATTTGATAAACGTGGCAGCTGGGGTTGCTGGGGCTCATAAGGTAGAGCAGGTTGTCCATTAATCAGAATATTGGCAGTTTAATCCCAACTACCCGGGTTTGACTGTCAGAGTGTCCTCAGGCAAGATACTGAAACCTAAAATGTGTGTGTGTGTGTGTGTGTGTGTGTGTGTGTGTGTGTGTGTGTGTGTGTGTGTGTGTGTGTGTGTGTGTGTGTGTCTGTGTGTGTGTGTGTGTGTGTGTGTGTGAGTCCATCTATCGTCAGAAAAAGTTTCCAGAACACTGAAACTGAGAACATTGTTTTTTGTTTTTGAATTGTGAGCATTTTATTTTCCTAGAAAACGAGGCAGGAAGACAAAGAAGCTAAAATTAGTGTAAACACATAAAAGTCTAACATGATGGATTCATCAAAATGAATAAATGTACTACAGTGTGTGGTAGCAGATGATAGCTTCATTTCAAATGTATAAAATTGGCACCAAAAAAGTATATATATTTTTACACATGGTTTTCTAAATGAGTAACTACCAAGGGGCAACCTCTGACCAAGGGTGATTATCATAATTTTATATATATATATATATATATATATATTGAGGTCACTGTGTGCTGGTGCTCTGTGAAGTAGTTCCAAAGGAATTATCAAACTATATTATTATGGCTTAAAGTGAGGTATACACCACCCAAGAAGTTGCATCAGTTTTAGTGGGTGAAAATAATCTATTATTTAGCACAAATGAGCCAATATGAGTGCCTGTTTGTTGCATCTTTCCAGTCTATGGATTCAGCTCAGGTGATAACTTCACTCTTTCTAAATATGGGTCCAAAAAACATCCATGTTTTATCCTGTCTGTGATAACTACACCTTCAGTAACAACAGCCTAGTAATCAGTGAGCTGTTTCCAGCCAGGTCATAATGAAGAAGTAATTTCATTTACAAGTCACTAAGAATGAGTTTTATATCATTTGCATCATGTCCATAAACCTGGAGGCAAACTGAACATATCGCCCGTGACCCCAGCAGTGGCTAAAAACTCAGCACCATGCCCTTCATCATCATCATCATCAGCTTTCCAAACTAGAATAACAGTCAATTTCTGGCAAATGAAGTGATATCAGGCAGGAACAGATGCCGATTCTCCTCAGTGTTAACTAACACCGACAAACTGCTGACACATGTATTCCCCAGCCACTGCCATAATGTTCACAGACAGTGCGTAATAAAGGACTTTATGGGAAAACCTTGAAATAGCAAAACAATTCTGACACATTCAGCTGAAACACAATTAAGCGCCCTGGAGTTCCTAA
Source organism: Archocentrus centrarchus (assembly GCF_007364275.1). Classification (NCBI taxonomy): domain Eukaryota; kingdom Metazoa; phylum Chordata; class Actinopteri; order Cichliformes; family Cichlidae; genus Archocentrus; species Archocentrus centrarchus. Next base: position 29,842,564 of record NC_044364.1, on the reverse strand, counting down.
AGCGTCGGCATGCACAATTCCACATCCATCTCCCCAGACTGATGCCTCATTACACGGGTGTGTGTGGGGCAGCCACCGTCGCCCTCACTTTATTTTTACTTTCACGGTGGATTTTTTTTCCTGGTAAATTGAAGTATTTGTGAGGCTGTGATGCAAGGTGATTGTGTTTTTCTTTTTATTAATGTAAGAGCTGACTCAGCCTGCGCACTAAAATATGGGTATACAAAGGCTCTTAGGATTATATAGTATGAAGTTTCTAAATGCTAGAAATATTTTCTTTATTTCTGTATGAATCATTTCTTGTGCTGAGACGAGTTATAAACTATAAAACAGCTGACTTCCTAAACCTTTGCCACCTGCATTTTCCCGTGAGCAAAAACATCATTTATCTTGTACTACAAGTTGTTGTAAACAACTGCTAAAAATGCAATTTGATTTGAGTTTAGAGCCCATATGTTTTGTTGTTGTTGTTTCCCACAAATCAGAGCATCCCTGTCAATTTCCATTTACTGGATGGCATCAGCTGGTGTGCTGCATAAAGCCGATGGACATGAGCACATTGTTGGGACGCCGCTGCGGTCCGCAGGCAAAACAGTGTGGCACCGAGTCTAATAGAGACATCGCAGAGGCCTATTAGCACAGATGGTTGTCATATGTATGCAAATAAGGAGCAAAGTGAATCACGTAGCCCCATCAGCACCACCTGTCTGCCTCACACACAGACACCAAAATCCCCCTTCAGCACACAAACACACACTTCTGTGCACACGTTCTTCCTTTCAAATCCCTTTGGAGGGATGAGTCTGTTCTTTCCAGTCCACAGCTGTATATTAATTAGAGCAAAGACATTAATCATCATTTTGCTCTTTTTCAAGAGCAGACAGGAGAAGGAGGGACTGGTAGAGCATGGTGATAAACAGATATGAACACAGTGGACAGGGAAAGGGCAGATCAGTTGTTCTTTGTCTTTGTTGAGGATGTGTTGAGAGTGTGCTCAGCAGGGGTGACATGTTAATTGTGGGTTTTGTGGTCAAGGTGCATAATGCCCGAGGGAGCTGGCATGTTGCCAGTTTCTTCTATTTGTATGTGTTCTTGGAGGACCTGGACCTGTACCCTCCTATAGGTGTGCAGTGTGGAAAAACAACTGAAGGTTCACTAATTCTTTACATCTACCAGACAATATTACTTAGACTGTAGAAGAAAGTTCAGAATACTCTCTTGTGTTGGTTCTTGTTGAAATTAAAGTCCTAAATGCCAAATTAAGCATGTTAGCATGCTGATAACAAGGGCTGCAGTAACTAGCTGATGAGCCATATGATGAAGATATATGAAGGAGCAATTAATGGCAGGTTAAGAGGAGAGAGACAATCAGCAAGCAGGAGTTTGGATTTGTAACCCAGATTCATGTTGACAAAGAGCACTACAGCTGTGATATTTGCTTTGAGAGGGCTGATGGAAAAGGATAGAGAAGGTCAGACGTTACACTGTGTCTCTGTGGACCTAGAAAAACCACATGATGATACTCAGCTTTACCTATCAATGAAGCCAGATGACGCACATCAATTAGTTAAACTGCAGGAATGTCTTAAAGACATTAAGGCCTGGATGACCTCTAATTTCCTGCTTCTAAATTCAGATCAAACTGAAGTTCTTGTACTCGGCCCCACAAATCTTAGAAACATGGTGTCTAACCAGATACTTACTCTGGATGGCATTACTTTGGCCTCCAGTAACACTGTGAGAAATCTTGGAGTCATTTTTGACCAGGATATGTCCTTCAATGCACATATTAAACAAATATGTAGGACCGCTGTATTTGCGCAGTATTTCTAAAATTAGAAACATCCTTTCTCAGAGTGATGCTGAAAAGCTAATTCATGCATTTATTACTTCTAGGCTGGATTATTGTAATTCATTATTATCAGGCTGTCCTAAAAGCTCCCTGAAAAGCCTTCAGCTGATCCAAAATGCTGCAGCTAGAGTACTGACAGGGACTAGAAAGAGAGAGCAGATTTCTCCCATATTGGCTTCTCTTCATTGGCTCCCTGTTAAATCTAGAATAGAATTTAAAATTCTTCTCCTCACATACAAGGTCTTGAATAATCAGGCCCCATCTTATCTCAAAGACCTCATAGTCCCATATCACCCCAACAGAGCACTTCACTCTCAGACTGCTGGCTTACTTGTGGTTCCTAGGATACTTAAGAGTAGAATGGGAGGCAGAGCCTTCAGCTTTCAGGCCCCTCTTCTGTGGAACCAGCTCCCAGCTTGGATTCAGGAGACAGACACCGTCCAACTCCATCTGAGAATATTTAAAAGAAAGTCCAGAAAAGGGAGAAAAGAAAAATGAAACCAAAAAACCCCAAACCCACCCAGTTCTGCCAAATCACAACAGATCATCCATCCAAAGCAGAGGACAGTGCATGAAAGGTGAAGACGAGAGTGCGGGCAGATTGGAGTGGATATGGATGAGTGTCAGGGATGATTTCTGACAGAAACATAGCAAGCATAGGTTTTTAAGACGATAATGAGATCTGCTATGATGTGTGGTTTAGAGACAGTGACATGAACAAAAAGCCAGAAGGCTGAGTTGGAGATGTTAAGATTTTCACTGGGAGTGACCAGGATGGATGGGATTAGAAAGAATATATCAGAGGGAGAGCTGTTGGGAGATGAAGTTAGAGAGGAAAGGCTGAGATAGTTTGGACATGTACAGAGACGGGATAGCCGATATGTTTGACAATGGATGCTAATTATTGAGCTGCCAGAAGAAAAAGAGGAAGACCACAGAGGAGGTTCATGGATGTAGTGGATGTGCAGAGGGTTGCTTTGACAGAAGAGGATGCTAGAGACAGGCTGTGGTGACCCCTAAAACGAGCAGCCAAAAGAAGAAGATATATCCAGGTTAGACCCCAGTTTTTTCCTAAGTCTCTGGTGGACCACCATTTGAAGCTGTATAGGAAAGATAGATGTAGCTTTCAGGATTCCAAGTTTAGCATTTTAAATGTCACCATCTTTGATTTCTTTGGAGCCCAAACTTACCACATTTGGATGGCAGGGTGGAGGTGTGTCTGGAGACTGTACAGGTGCATCACTCAGACACAGACACCTGCCAGTCACATGCTGATGAAATGCTAAAACTTCACTCACCCAAAAGTGGAGAGCAGATGTGCTGTTAGTACAATACACCACACAGCAAGCCATGTTATTTGTCGGTTCAGTGACTCGAAGTAGCAGACAGCTAGTGGTCCAGTCAGCACAAGTCTGTTACTCTAAGCAGCCACTTAAAGGGCTGAACTGTAAAAACCCGGTGCAGAATTTAGCTACATGTTTGATTCTGCTGTGAAGAGCTGCGTTTGTACACAGAGGTCTGTAAGCAGTGACTCCTGTCAGAAGTCATCATCTCTGATTGAATGCCACAGCAGAATCACCTTCACATCATGTTTAAAGTGTGATTTCCCATATTCCACTGCACATAGTAGTATTCAAGCTGCCATTTTACAGCACATTTTCTGTTCTCAGCGACCTGCCTCGTCAAGTCAAGTCAAGTCAAGTTTATTTATAAAGCACATTTAAAACAACGATGTTGACCAAAGTGCTGTACAAGATCTGTAACCCCAAGGACTATACTAAATAAAAATAAAAATATATAAATAAATAAATAAAATAATAAAATAAAAATAAATAAATAAAAACATTAAGAACAATAAATAACATAAGAAAATTAAAAATTAAAACGTTTAAAACAAGTACCATAAAAATACCATAAAACAATCATCTAAAAGGAGGTAGCACTGCAGCCAAATGCCAAGGAAAAGAAATGTGTTTTTAATAGAGATTTAAATGTGTGTATCGTCTGAGCTGTGCGGATATGGAGAGGTAGATCGTTCCATAGCTTTGGTGCTGCTGCTGCAAAAGCTCGATCACCTCTCTGTTTTAGTCTGGTTTTAGGCCTCTGTAAGAGCAGCTGGTTCGATGACCTCAGAGCTCTTACAGGGGTGTGACAGTGAAGCAGCTCAGACAGATACAAAGGTGCCAGTCCGTTTAAGGCTTTAAAAGTAAGCAATAAAATCTTAAAATCGATTCTAAAACGGACAGGGAGCCAGTGAAGGGATGACAGGACTGGGGTAATGTGTTCATGCTTTTTTAAACCGGTTAAAAGACGAGCTGCCGCATTCTGGACTACCTGCAGGCGGCGCACAGATGATTGATCTATGCCAAAGTACAGAGAATTACAGTAGTCCAGGCGGGAAGTAATAAAAGCATGAATAACTTTTTCCAGGTCCTGCTGCGGGAGATAAGGTTTTACCTTGGCAATGACTCTGAGTTGGTAAAAACTGATTTTGGTAACAGCACTTACTTGCTTCTCCATTTTAAAACTACTATCTAAAATGACACCCAGATTTTTCACAGCATCACGACAGTGAGGAGCCAAATGACTCGGAGTGCCAGAGGAGTAGCTTGAGGGGTCAAATTTACCAAAGCATATGACCTCGGTTTTGCTTTCATTAAGATTTAGGAAATTGTTTCTCATCCAGGACTTGATGTCACTTAGACAGTTCAGCAGGGGTTCCCATGGATCTCTGCTGTTCAGTTTGATGGGCATATACACCTGGATGTCGTCAGCAAAACAGTGGAAACAAATATTATGTTTCCTAAAAATCGACCCTAGAGGCAACATATACAATGAGAAAAGAATTGGGCCCAGAATGGACCCCTGAGGCACTCCACAAGAAAGCTTTGCTGTGGTAGAAAAACAGTTTCCTAGATGGACAGAGAAACTTCTATCAGTAAGATATGATCTGAACCAAGTCAGAACCGTGCCTTTAATGCCAATTTCATGTTCTAGGCGGGATAGAAGGATCTCGTGGTCCACAGTGTCAAAGGCAGCTGACAGATCTAGAAGTACTAAAACTGCAGGACTACCAGAGTCCACAGTTAAAAGCAGATCGTTAAAAACTCTTAAAAGAGCCGTCTCTGTGCTGTGACGCATTCTAAAACTGTGTTTCTGTGTTTTGTTCACATTCTGATGCTGCTTTGGAAGTAATTTTGTAACAGTTTGAGCTGAGCATTTCTCTTATCCTCTCTATTTTCAAAACAATCCATGCTGCAGTCTTCTGTAACAGTCAATAAAGAAAGAAAGAAAAGAAAAATGAATAAATTGCTCAAGATTAAAAACAGCTTCTTCCTCAGAACAAAGCCACTGCCGTGTCAGCATTTTCAGAAGAAAATAGCTGGATAAAAATAGAGTATGCTGTTTATTTTAGACAGTGGATCTCAGTCAGGAAGAAAAGAAACAGTAATGTCCAGCATTGCTTATCATTATGACTTAAAGCATAAGTAAACTTTGTAATCCCGTGGGTTTAGCTGCTACACACTCACTTTAATCCCATGTTATGCTAACAAAGAACTTGTTCTCCTAAACCTCCAAAGGCACAAACTAAGCAAGGATTAGAGCAGAGAATGAGAGGGATTTAAACACGGTTAATGCAGGGTTTAGAATTTTTTAACTTGTGTATTCTATCCTGAGAACTGCATTTGCATACAGTGTCTACCTTTACTTATACTGCTACTGTGCCCTTCAGTCCAGATAGTATAAAATGTTCACTTTGTCTTTTTCCCACTCCAAGAAACATCTCCCACGGGCCCCTTCCACAAAGCGCTCTTCCCCACTAAATGCTCTTTCTAGAAGATCATTGAGTAAGCCCATCGTCTGTTTAGCTCCACAGGTATCAGGTTTAAAAAAAAAACACCTTTTTTTGCCTTTACTTAAACAATTCCTGTTCACGTTTTCTGTCTCACGTCTTGAACATTAGAACATGTACAGATTTCATGCATGGTTAACATTGTGCACGTGTGGGTGCTTTTTAAACAACTTGCTGTGAAAGCAGTTTGTGTGTGATGAGCCTAGGGAAGCCCCTTTATGCCTCCTTTTCCAACCATCAAACCCATCACAGAGTCACAAATTCGTTTTTCTATTTTTTTACAGCCTCAGTGGATCCCCGACCGTGCCGCTAAACCCAGCTGTCCCTGGTGATTTAATTTCACACGGCCATTGCAATGAGATTTTAGTGCCACCAGTGGCTCAAACATGTGAGTTACTGCCCGTAATAATTACGGCAAAGGGATGGGCCACCCATTGGTGAGTCACAGCCTCCACTGCTTTATATACTGTAGCATAGAGGGTACTCCCACCACTGGGCAGGTACAGCTGGACGTGACATCACGGGCACAAGAGTGGAGGAGAATGGAGTCACCATATGTTTTCATTAGAATTCAGCTTTACAGTACTTTGAGTTATTTATAGCAGTTTGTTCTCTCTTTCTCACATAGTGTTCAGGTTTAAATTAAAACCACCTTTTCTGTCCTTACTTTCACATAGTCATTATTACATTTTTATTTATGAAGACTTAACAGGATCTGGTCTATCACACCAAATTGATTTGACATTATTAAGCTGTTTAAATTACATATACAGTATTTGCTGTCAGTCCATGAGGCTCGTGCTGAGATGAAAAGAAAGTAATTGGATTTAAAGCAAATCATTAACAAATTAAAACTAATTGCTCAGTATCAGTTTTGACTGATAAAAGTTATTACACCTATTCCTGAGGGAAACATGAGCACAGACTGCATACAGAGGATTGACTTAGCCACTGTGCTTTCACCCATTGGACAGAGGACTGAAGACCTGAGTTTGACCTTTGACCTTTTTGTTTGTTTGTTAAAACAGACATTTCTTAATGGTGTCGAGGCAGTTAGCCAGCAAGCTTGCTTGGTTAGCTACAAACTGTGTTCAATACAATTTAGTGAAAAATGCACTCTGTCCACTTCATTAGGTACATCTGTTCTACTGCTTGTTAATGCAGATGTTTAATGAACCAGTCAGGCAGCAGCAACTCACTGCATTTAGAGACAACCTGCTGAAGCAGCAGGATGGGGAGGAAAGGTGATTAAAGTGCCTTTTAATGTAGCATAGATCCAGATTTCTGAGTATTTTAGAAATTGCTGATCATCTCCAGGGTTTACAGACGAAAAGAGAAAATATCCGGAGCCGCAGTTCTCTGAGCCAAAATGCACTGTTGATGTCCGAGTTCAGAGGAGGATGGCTGTACTGCTTTAAGCAACAGGAACTCAAATAATGACTCGTTACAGTCGAGGTATGTCGCCTCTCTTAATGCACTACGTACATGTGGAAGCTTGAAGCAGACGGGCTACAGCAGCTCACAGCAGGTGCCACTCCTGTCAGCTGAGAATTGGAAGGTGAGGCAACAATTCTCACCAAAGTTGGAGAAAACTGGAAAAAAGTTGCCTGGGCTGATGAGTCTCGATTTCTGCTAAGACATTCAGAGGGTAGCGTCAGAATTTGGAGTGGGCAACATGAAAACAGTGGTCCAGCCTGCTGCTGGTGTGGGGGTGGGGAGTATATCCTCTTGGCACAATACGGGCCCCTCGGTACCAACTGAGCATTGTTGCTGTCCATGTTTTAAAAATATTCAATTAATTATATAAAATACCTTTTGTTGACTTTCTAAAGAGTCAGCTGAAGGAGCCCGGACTGCGTCCCCTGGAAGTTGTAAATAAATAAATAAAAATATTGATAATTATGTAAAATTCAGCTTAAAAATCTTGATGTAAGCAGTGGTATATTACCACCAATCTAAGTATGCTGGTAGGAAGGAAGTAAAGTTTGTTCAGGGTTTTGAGTTTCTTCAGGTCAGTCCTGTTTTTTTTTAATTTAACAGGATTTTTAAAAAACAGGGATTTTATAGAAGTGATGCATGTAGCTTGTTTTCAGGTCATTTCACCTTTTTTTAATTGTTTTTTTCTTCTATTATTACTGCGTATTTCCCGAGTATGTTTTGGTTGTGATTACACATTCTGCATTAATGTGGCCTCGATCGTCTGTTCTGTGTGTTTATTTGAACCAGTTTCAGACATACAAAGCTCAAATCTGACAAGGGCCTTCCAGTGGTAAGTTATTCATCAAAGGTAGAATGAAATATAAATATGCTGATAGAAAAAAAGCAGCTAAATACAATATTTACAATAGTAACCTTTGTTTTCAGAATCCCCAACAATGATGCAAGCTTCAGAAATGCTCAGCATAAATATAAAAATTTTAGTCAGCTCCTGCATAAAGATCATTGCTGATGCTCACGCCTCTGCACAGCTGCAGTGGAGTTATGCACACAGCATAAGCTTTTTAAAAGCCAACCATTCATTGTCAGTGGTCACACTCTCACTCTCAAAGGTAGCATTTCTCTCCACCCAAAGTTTACTTTGTGGAAAAAATATTCTGAAGCCGCAGCTGAAAAAACAAATCCCGTCTGATAAATTGAGCGCCTTACAGGTGTGAGACAGCACTGAAGTCACAAAGCATACAAAATAGCTTCAGGGTGGTTTATCATAAGTATTCAATAGAGTGAATTTAGCTCCTAACAGTCTTGGAGAATCAGTGCTCTTTGAGAGAGATCCATCATTTAATTCATACCAAAAGAGTGACCTTATTTTAACTCTAAATCCATATCAGTCTCCATCACTGAAGACAAAGTAGCACACAGATACCTGTGCAGTCATGACCGTCTTTAATGCCTCTTGCCTTTTGACCTGCTGTATTGTCAGAACTCCACTCCTTTGTTTAATCTTGAGTGTGGCCTCAGAAGGACCGTCAGCCTGATCTGGTGAGCACTGTAGCTAACTGAGAAGCATGACATAATGAGCATGTAAAACCAACCTTGGCAGGAAACTCCTTTCCTAACACGCAAAACCTGCACTAGAAAGACACATCATTTAGTATCTGAGGTCATGTTCAGCAGGAGTACCAAAACGATGATGCATGGCAGGCCGTTATATTTAAGTAATTACCATTTATAATTTTTCTTTCTGCTGTTCTGCACAAACAAAGCAATAACATAGATACTGCACAAATTTCTCATGTGGACTTTTCAAGGCTGTGTCCTTTATTGTTAAAGAGTTGTGGCAGTTGTTTGGCACTGGGAGTTGAGCTGGAGTCTGATTGGTCTCATGCCTTCGTCTGTAACGCCTCCCAACGTTACAGCAGGAGTCGTGCACGGAGTTAATAAAGGAGCTGGGGGCCTTCATCTGTGGATGAACAGCCTCTCACCACAGTATAATGGATCCTTTGTGAGGCTGCGGCAGTAATGTGGAACTTCATCTTTCTGACGTGTCTGCTGGGGCCAAATTAACTCTGACATCCAGTCTTTGTAAGGTGCTCACAACATTTATCTCTTAGCAGTATCAATATGTATGCCAGGAATGTTGTTTGGATATTGGTGTTTCAGTTATGTGATTTTTACTGTTTGCATGCCTCACAGGCTGTATGTAAAAGATGGACATACCTGCTGTGACATTATTGAGTGGTTATTTAAATATTTACATTTATGGCCATCACCATGTGATCATTTTGAGATGGGGTGGTGGAGCTGTTAGCTAAGGTGTAATTAGAAAGGTGGTTCCAAAGACGATATGATACCTGCTGCTATAATTTCATTAAGGTGAAAAAGAGTTTTCACAGGATGCTACAAACTAAGCTCACCCCATTTAGAGCAGCAATAACTTGAACTGTTTCCTGTTTGACTTTATCAGCATCTCACATCATTGTGGGAGAATTTTGGCCCCTTCTCTATGCAGTGTCACTTTGACCACACTTTGACTGGACCATTGCAGCTCCTTGATTCTTTTCTCTTTCAGCCATTCTGTTGGAGATTTGCTGGTGTTTATGACCCAAGCTTTAGCTGTCAGACAGACGGCCTCACATATGACTGTCCAGAGGAGTTCACGGGCGACTCAGTGGCTTCAAGGTGCCCAACAAGCCAAAAGCATCACCACCCTGCTTGACAGTTAGTATGAGGTGTTTGTGTTAATGTTTTGCCACATGTGACACTGTGCATTATGGACCAGCATCTCCACTTTGGTCTTAGCCAAAACATCACTGGTTTGTTCTGATGCAGCTTTTCAAACCTGCTGCCACGTTCTCCTGGAAACCGTTCCAAACAAGCCAAACTGTTCAGTGTTTTTCTAACTGCACTGTCATGAACCTTAACATTTAACATGCTGACTGAGGCCTACAGAGTCTGAGATGTTTCTTTGAGCATTACACGGTCTGACCTTAGAGTAAATTTGTGGGACATCTGTTTTTGTGAAGACCTGAAGCTGCCTTAAATGTTTTCCACCACTGTAGAGTGATGGACATCAGGTTGTTTGGAAATGGCCTTATATCCTTCTCTTGTGTCCTTGGCATTGTGTTAACACACACCTGAGCTTTTCATAGAGGTGGTCACACCTGGCTGCCACTTACACTCCTAATTCCTGTGGAAGCAGTGAAGGATGTTCTTGGATGTTCACTGGAGTCCTGTGAAAACGTCCTTTTGGACATGACTGTAACTATACAGCAATTCATACTTTTTGGATAATTGCATTTAAATCCTCCAAAAGGCACCAACACTACAAAAACAAGAGGTCGAGATGGTGTGTTTAATTAGCTGGGGCCACCACCTGTCACTCAGAGTGGGCCTACTCATAATAATACATGACTCTAGGCTCTAAAAATATTTAAACACGTGACAAGTTAAGGCATGAAAATAACGCCCCATACAGTTGTTATGATCATAGAAATTACCTGTAGAGACTAAAATATTTTTTGTACCAGGCTTCTGGCTTTGACTTAATCCTTCAGCCCCAGAGGCTGCTGCATGGCAGACCTGCTGATGTGGAGTGGAATCACACTCATTTATTCAGCTCATAGAAAGCCACAGTGAGAGTTCCCCTGATGTTTCCCTGTCTGCTCAGCTTCCCAGGCAGTACAAACAGTTTACAAATTTGTGTCTCACTTTGCCAGATGTTTAACCATGACTCAGACGGTCAGTTAATCATCAGAAGGTGTGACTCCTATCTGCATTATTATTTTTATCTGTTTTCCTTCTGAATATATTCCAGTAAATGGTAAATAAGGCTGCAGCTTTGATTCATAGACACTTTTGTTTCACATCACCTTCTATTCTAACCTCAACCCGTCAACGCGGCTGCAGCCAGTTATTGATAAGTCATTAACACACATTTCTCTCACAAAGTTGACAGGCTGTTGTAGTCTGTTGTCTTTGTAATGAAAAATGACAACTGCACACATCCTTTTGATTGATTAGCACGTGCAATTACTGTCTGGGGCACAGAGCTGCATGAAAAACAGCTCTGTGGCGGCTCACATCCACTCCTCTATGTGACATTTTAATCTACCAGCAGATTAATGGGACACTAGTAGAGTGGAGAATATTCCACTATTGATTTTTTCTTCTGATGAATCAAATCCCTCCGTTTTAGTGACAGGTTTAGTATATATCTAGTCAGGTGTGTGTGTATGTTGTGTTTGTGTGTGAGAAAGAGACATATCTAAGAGGAAGAAAAGAAACAGAAGCTACAGTGTCAATGAATGATTATGTGACTTTGTGAGTGTGTGCGTGTGGCTGTGCATGCATGTGTGTTGTCCACACACAGACAGGACACCCTCTGTAAACGCTCTGCAGAGGTCTCCCGCTTTATTTCTGTTAAAGTGGACCTGTTCCCATATTGGTTTGTGGCTCAAGGGACTCCTAAATTTTGTAAGAGGTGCCCACTGAGAGGCAGAACAAAAAAAGAATAAAGTAATGTTCCTCGGCCCGTTGATTTACCGCTCAACTTTAATTGGGTCATAAAATCAAATCCAGAGTTGTTTCAGGAATGCCAAAATGTGATTCCCCAGTTTGTTTACAGGAGGAGCCCAGCAGTCAAGGACACCGAGAGATAGTAAGCGCGGGAAAAGTTAAGGGAGGAGAAGGAAAAGTGATAGTGGGAAAGCAGGAGTGATAAAGGGCTTGTTAGAAAAAAATGGAGACAGATGGAGAGGGAAGGGAGAGAAGTGGAGGGAAGAAGAGCTAACTTTTGCCCATCATTTATAGGCTTGGCCTGTGCTGCCTCACTCTGATTAAAAGCACCCGTGATTTATTTCAGCTGATGCGCCTTACCATGAAACAAGCAGCGGTTCTGATGCGTGAGGCCTACATAGAAACCAGCAAGGCAGCACGCTGCCAGGGTCCAAACCCTGCTGCAGGATGCACACACACGCAGCACAGCAGACACACAGTCGGCTACGAGAGCCGATGTTGAACTTGGAATTAACAGCCCAGAGAAGAGAGTTTACAACCAAAACGCTGTGGGCCTTTAGCACATCCACAAACACTGCATATTTTCCTCCAGTGTAGTGAAAATAAATGACGACGGTGACGCAGAGTTTTCCAGCAGCGCTCGCTCAAGCCTTGTTCGAGGCTGGATGGGGCAATTGAAGCCAAGGGGATTTGAGGATTTTATCGGCGACAAGGGGCTAATTTGCAGATGATTAAGAAAACACACAGTGTAAAGTCTCTCAGAGACGTGAGAGATTCAGAGGGGAGTCCGTATGTGGGAGAGGCTGACAGTGAGAATGAATGGAGGAATGAGAACAGGGGCAGACATGAAGACAGCAAAACTGCACTGGAAGGACTGGAGTGCCTTAATGCAGCTGTTATTTACAGAGTGATGGAGACACTGACAGACACTCCACAAATCTGTGACATTTGTGCCTGATTTCTGTTAATGGGGATAAACAGATTAGGGAAAATATTTGTCTTCATCCAATCCTGGAATCATTAAAATGTCATTAGACAAGAATGGAATATTGAAAATCAATCGGGAAGCCATCATTCATGTGGGATGGCGGTTGCAGTGTAAGCACACAGACATTTTTATTTTCTAATGCCCCCGCTGAACTCCTGAACCCTCATTAGCCATTTCCACTCACTCCACAAGATTGTTCTTCCCTTGATCATTTACATAAGCATCAGACTGTTATTATTCCCATTATGATTACGAGACCCTTGCCTCACATCTGATCCAAAGAGCACTTAGGGGTGATTAGGTGTAAAGCTTTGCAGAAATTAATGCCATATATGGAATGATTCCCACTTGAGTCCGGATTACACACGGTTGCATATTACTGTGGTCTCCTCCCTACCCGTCCCCATCACTTTCTGTCTCCATCTCTCTGTCGTTTCTCACCCTTTTCTTCTTATTTCTCAGTCATCGAGAAACAACAATGCCCTTCATCGTGTGTGCTGATTTAACCAAGCACTGGGGAGTTTGTTTTAATACCCCTCTGTAGTTTATGCAGGCTCTGAGATATGAGAGAGGAGGAGATGGAGGAGGAAATGGGATGAGTGTCTGAAACAAAAGGCACGGGGGGGGGGGGGGTAAAAAATGGCCAGTGCAAGTTTGAAAAAGAGCAAATGTTTCTCTCTGACGGCTGAATAAAGCTACAGAAATCTGTCTGTGGTGGCTCCTAATCACCCTTTGTAACTAGATGGAGAGTAAAATGGCCTAATCTACTGTACACCCCTAATCCTTACTCCATTCAACACAAACATTGCCAAACAAATCTATAAGGGACTCTTTACTGTAAAAGTAGGCCAGGCAGAAGTTCTCCAGACTTACAGCCACAAAAAAGCCTGAGCTGACACTGAGGTTTGGTGATGAGCTGCAAAATAGTTTACATGAGAAACATCGTGTTTCATTTAGCCAGATAAGCTCAGTTCAGAGGTCTTTGCGTGGGGCTCAGCCTCCCTTTACTGTCAGTACAAAGCCAAGCTTGGAGGAGGAGGAGGAGGAGGAGAAGGAGGAGAAGAGGATGGGGGTGGGGGGAGGGTAAGACAGCATCTAATTAGCTATGCAAATCCCGTGCACTAGCGGATTGAGTTTTGAAATGAAATTGGTCCTTTGGATCTTCCCGGCTTTTTTTAATCTCTTCCAATGTGACCAGTTAAGCAGGGGAAGCTTGAAATGGTGAACAGAGCCAATGGAGAGGTTTCTTATTAGAATCAGTCCTCCCCAGCCTGCCTATAAGACCCTAGTGAGCAGTTATCCATACACTTGCTACAGGCAAACACACTCACCCCCTCCTTCACACAACACAATGCCTAAACACTGGGCTGTCAGGGAATGGTGGTTTCATCAGTTTTCTGTCCATTACAGCTCAGTGTTCCCGTGGGGCTCCTAACCAGAGGTCTGAAACTGTTGCTGCTTGCTTCTGCAGAAAAACACACACACATTAAGGTGTGTATGGCACAGATCTCATGGTCTGCTGAAACAATTTAAGCATACTGGAATATACGCAGTAGGTAGGAGATATAGTATTTAATATTCTACGTGTATATACTAATACAAAAAAAAAAAAAAACCCTAAACTGCTCACATCTCCAAAAATTCGAAACCTCAAACCTCAAACGGATTTTTGAGCTGACCGATGCATAATCTGAGTTATTGTACAACATAAAGCATGATTCCATGATGCAGGATGCATGTAAGAACTTAATTTCACAGGCTAATCTTTTCTCTTTTGCCAAGACATCATTAACCTCAAACAGCATTGCTACAATCCTAGCAGTGGCTGTGGTGGGTTTTTAGGGTCCACTGGGGCCAGGGGTTAAAGCATGTAACAAGCCAAAATGTGGCTGTACATTAATAAAAAAAACTGGCCAAGTCAATTTTCCCCCTTAAAGTCTAATCCTTAATACTTTAGGGTGCTGTCTGGAAAACAAGCCTCACATTGTAATAAAAAGGCTTAAATCCTGTTGGTTTTGAAAGAGCACGTTGTTGCCCTCTCATAAAAGCTTGAGTGTAATTGGACCAGTGCATGCACTAACCTCAACAGATCAAAGGTTAGCAAAGCAGGTAGTCATTTAGCGTGTCGAGGATTAGCTGGCTCAATGCATTAGTTTGTCAAGGAAAGTGTCTTGGATCAAAGTTATGTCCTAATACGTGACTTGTAATTAGGTTCTTGGGAGGAGAGAAGAAGAGCAGAGAGGCGTTTTGGCTTGACATTGATGAGTTAGAGCTGTGCATGACACAAGGCGGCTCCAGTGGGAAGTCTTCAGGTTTGTTTGGGGAGAACTGACATCTCTAGAAGTTGCCATATTGCAGCATTTAGAGACATTCCATCTGTCTGCAGCAGAGCACACTCATTTGAGTAATAAAGATTCATTTAAGGGGAATATAAACTGTTATATGGTGAGGGCACAACGTAAACATGAGCTAAAAAGAAAATATATACATGGCACATCCGTAATGACACACAAATGTGCAGTAAAACACAACCTTTGCTTTCACAGATGTCCATCCCCCAACATGCTTCAACAACTGTTAGAGGCATCATGCAGCAGAAAAAGCCTCAAATATTATCATACGTAAGTACTACACAGAAAATAGGCATGCTTTTCCTTTAACTTATCTTTGAGAACTGAATGGCAGCAGCACAGTGTGTTTGCTATTGAATTATCACACCAGCTGAGACTGACTTCCTGTAAGCCCTGCTTTCACTATGCAGCTCTGAGAGCTCTGAAACCTCACAGGAGGACGGAAGCTCGGCAGCACAGGAAGCGGACACGGTACAATATCAGATTGTTTTACTAGCAGTTATTACAAAATAATTCATGGTAAAAACAGGATTGTGGTGTCTAATGAAAATATGATAAACTAAATACTTATAGCTGTTAGTCAAAACCATCCTTAATTATATTCATTTATTTACATAACTTTATTAATTCAGAATATGCAGTGACAAAGTATTTGCCATCTTCATAATTTCTCAGTTTTTTGGTCACACTTACACATTTCCAATCGTTAAACAAATTTTAATATTAGATAATCGGAGTAAATGCAAAGCTATCCAAATCTCCCTGGTAAAAAAGTAACTGCTTGTGCCACCCTTGGCAGCATGAACCACAAGCAAGTATTTGCAATAACTGGCAGTGAATGTGTTTCGGCTCATGAACCGAGCGTGCTTGAGCTTCAGGGCATGAACTGATGGGCAGACGTTCTCCTCCAGGATTTTCTGGCACAGAGCAGAATTTATGGTTCATCCAGGTCCCGAAGCAGCAAGGCAGCCCCAGACCATCACACCACCACCATGTCTGACTGCTGGTGTGGTCTTTTTATGAAATGCTGTGTGTGTTTGATGTAACAGGATGCAAACCTTCTAAAAACTTCAGCTTTTGTCTCATCAGTCCACAGAACATTTTCCTCTTGGGGATCATCAAGATGTGTTTTTGGCAAATGTGAGATCACCCTTTGTGTTCCTTTTGGTCAGCAGTGGTTTTTCACCTTGGAACTCTATGGATGCCATTTTTCTTTAACTGAGCCCAAACTGCATGCTAGGTCAGGTACAATACTCAGGTAGGCTGTGGCATTTAAATGATGCTCAGTTGGTACTTAGGAGCCCAGAGAGTGCCAAGAAAATGTCCCCCCCACCATTAAACCACCAACAGCCTGAATCGCTGATACAAGCCAGGATGGATCCATGCTTTCATGTTGATTCTGCCAAATTCTGAACCTACCATTCGAACGTCACAGCAGAAATTAAGATTCATCAGACCACATAATGTTTTTCCAGTTGTCTGTTGTCCAACTTTGGTTAGTCCGGGCAAACTGTAGCCTCACTTTCCCATTTTCTGTTTCCCCTTACTGCCTTCCTATCAGCTTGAAACAGTCTGACCTCTGGCATCGACGAGGCATTTTCACTCAGAAAACTGCCGCTCACTGGATATTTTCTGCTTTTCAGACCATACTCTGTAAACCCTGGAGATGGTCGGTTTTATAGTTTCCACTTCCACTTGTGGACTACAAAACCACTTTAACTGATTCTGTGTGTGTCACTCAGTCTAATTGGCAAGTGAGTGTCTCCTGGTATTATTCCCAAAGCAACAGAAAGTGTACCCTGTTAGCCGTGAAGAGTGCAGATAATCTTTGGCTGCAGTGTAGTAACTGAAAGTCTGAACTGGAAAACCATAATAGTACTCATGCTGGACTGTTTATGACATCCTCATACACATAATTAATATGATATCATTCAAGGTTATCTTCAGCACCAGTACTGTATATCATGACTCCCCTAGAGAAAGCTTTCCTTGAGATGGAAAGAAATATCAGTGAATTGAGACCATGCATCGTGGCATATAATTTGGTAGGAATCATCGTCTCTAAGCCTACATAATCAAACTTGATGCTGTACTCATGTTGCACAGGGTGGCTCGCAACTTGCTGAAATCTCACAGTCTATAGGTGCATTTAGGAAAGCACATCATATCAAATTATTATTATATATATTAAACAAACACATTGGATGGCCTTTTTTTTGTACTTGTGCAATGTTGCTAAAATTAGAAGCGTTCCATCTCAGCGTGACACTGAAAAACTAGTTCATGCATTTATTACTTCTAGGCTGGACTATTGCTATTCATTATTCTAAAATTTCCTTAAAGAGCCATCAGCTGATCCAGAATGCTGCAGCGAGAATACTGACAGGACCACTTTTCTCCCATATTAGCATCTCTTCATTAGCTACCTGTCAAGTCTTTAAGTCTCAGACTGCTTCCTATGATGCGCTCAGCATTTCTTTTTCGCTCTTCTTGTTTTCATACACCACTATTGGATTTAATCTTTAGTAAGTACTTGTCTCTCTCTCCCACAGTGATCTGGGAGAGAGAGACAGAGACAGGCACATGTCACACATACCGGAGCTGCTCAGCCATGGAAACCATTCCATGAAGCTCCTGGTTCACAGTCTTTGTGCTGATGTTAATACCAGAGGTGGTTTGGAAGGCTGTAGTTACCGAGTCAGCAGAGTGTTGGACACTTTTACACACTGTGATCCTGCTCTATAACTTTTCATGATCTGCCACTTCATGTTTCATGAGTGCTTCCACTTTGCAACAATACCACTTATAACTAATCATATCTAGGACAGAAGAAATTAAATTGGACATGTGACTGTTTACACCAAAGTAATCAGGGCTGATCCTTTGGGTGTGATTCATTTCAACATTAAATTTCATGGTATTTTTGAAGTCATACAAACACCACCAGAAAAAATACATGGAATTGAGTTCTTGGGCCGAGCAGGCCAAACAACCCCACAGTAGTGTCAGTGAAGACAATGTCACAACTAGTTATAATCAAAGCATCACCTAAGTGGTGCCATTTCAAGCTAAAAAAATAGAATAGAATGGCATCATATTACAAATTAATTTATGCCTCACTGTGTTGAACAGTAGTGTAATAAACTGCAAGCTCAGGGAAATACAACAGGAAGTAATTAGATGTTAAGAGTACATCACGGCACTGTTCAGAGTTATTTTTACTGTCCTAAAATAAAACGCTCATCCTTCCTTTGCTCTTCTTGGGGAGTATATGGCTGTCCACAATTTCAAAGGCAATATGATAAATCAGCTGTGAAGACTGTGACAGCTGAGGATGCGCTGCATGCTTCTTTATGTGTGTATATTTATGCACTGTACACATATGCTCAAAGGTTCATATTTGCTCGTGTGTGTTTGGACTTGGTGTGGCGTCTAAGACCTGCAGACGAGACGGGGATTCATCCTGTCTGAGTGCAGCTTATCACCGGATCGGCCGTCACTTAATGAGATATCAGCAACCCTGCATTTAAAATGTGGACGACAGAAAATACATGCATACACAAACTGGCTGAGGACTAACCAGTGATGTGTTTAGACAAGTTCAAAGTCTCAGTGTTGACAATGCTTTAGTTAAGACTGTCTAACATGGTTCCGCTGTACAGAGCAGAGGAAAAAACAGATGGGCATATTTTTCATGTTATTCTACACTGGATGTGCCTAAAATGTAATATTTTTAATGTTTAACACTGAAAATAATTCATCCTGCAAACAGTAAGACTGTTTGCACTTGAGATCTATCATGCTGACATTCCTGTGAGCTCACTCTGACTTTTGCCATTACAGAGAGAGGAAGCAGGGCAACAAATGGTTGTAGTCCAATGATCTTTCTACTAGCAAGAATACCCAAACCACAGTGACAACAGGTGACAGTCCACATTCAGAGGCTCGCCCCCATTAACCCTCATTCTGCATGTATCCATTCTTCCATTCCTCTGTAGGCTGGGTGTCAAGCCTGTGCTAAATGTGATGTATTAGGTGCCAGCAGGTAAGCAGAGGACACTCAAAATGTTATTAGTGCCCACTACAACAGGATTTAATGGGGATCCGAGTAAAGAATAAAAGCCATGCATGCTGCAGTCGGTGGATTACTACATGATGTGGAAGGGCATTCTTTCCAGAGAAGGGACTAAACGAGTGATGCTGGCAACTGCACTGAGATCCCAGATGATGCAAAGGGTCCTAAAGAGTGAAGAGAGCTAAAGGCTTTGTGTGAAGAATGGGAAAAAATGCATGTGTGTGTTTATGAAGCCGATGTTTTTCCAGCCCACGCGGAGCCTTCATAGTCCCGTCTGTGACCTCTGTCATAAAGCAAGTGACTGTCTGCAAAGCTGATGCAATGCCAGCAGACAGCAGATGTTTGACTGACAAGGTGGACTGGTAGCTGTGAAACAGAACCACAGAGGTTAGACTTTGAATAGTAGCTTGGTCTTCATGGCACAGATGCACAAATATTCCAGTAATTTGTCAGATATTTTGCAGAAGGGTCACACAGACTATTATGTGACATAATTCCCCAAAATATCCCAGATGTTGAGACTAATGTTAGCTTTGACTTTACGTAAACACTCAGTTTACGTAAAGTCAAAATTATATTTGTTCAACCTTTGGTGTTATTTATGACCATAGCTGAAAATTCAGACAGCTTTGTACCCTTTTAAATTTCCACACGGCCACCCATCATCTGCATGAATCATGGCTAACAAACGCTAAGCTGTCCTAAACGCACTGGACATGTAAGACATCTATGAAAAGCCTCATCCAAACACGCACTGACAGAAACTCCCAGGTGTCTCGGAAGCATGACATCACATTGCCTCCGTCTGAACACAATGAGGACTTTCAGAGGTACCGGTGAGAACAGTCAGCAAAACAAGCACCGAACCATACATCACCGACAAAAAAAAGTCCCTTCTTAATAGTATGGAAAGTGGAGATGAGAGCCAAAGCAGTTCACGAGCAGCTGAATCCAGTTAATGCCTGGAAAAAATTATAGAAACATTTGACAGGGGAGGTGGGGGCACCAATGTCTGACAATTTGGAGGGTTCTGTGTGTGTGTGTGTGTGTGTGTGTGTGTGTGTGTGTGTGTGTGTGTGTGTGTGTGTGTGTGCAGACAGCTGAGGGGGGTATACATATTCAAAGAAACAACACTCTTTCTCACAACGTGACTCTGTGTAGACATGGACTCCTGGCCTGTCTATTTTTTTTGATTTTCAGTCTCTGGAAACAACTGTGTGTTTGTGTGCGAGCTATAGGCTGTCAGCTTTACCTTATTAAAATGTCATTGACTCTTAAACTGCAAATTTATGCAGTGTTAACCAGCGCCTGATGGCAGAGCTCACATATAGTTTCGTTCTGGCGGGCAGGCTGAGTCAGACAGACTGTGTCAACCAGAGATAAGCTTTATTACACAATGTATGCACAGGGCCTGTTTGATTGATGCTTCTCCATTATTATTATGTTCTGGCAAGGTAATGTATTCCAGACTTCCATAAAAGACCAGCTTTAAATTAGTTGTGTCAAATTGTGGCGGCAGAGGTGTTGGCCCTATCTCTCCCATCTGTACTTCGAAATGAGGTTGTGCTGACATTGTGGTGGTGGGGGGGGCAGAAGTGATGTTCGGTGCAGTTGCAGCAGCGGGAGATTCAGCAGCCCTGGATTTCTTTCCCATTAAATGATAGCTTTTTTTCAGTCTCTATGTAAAATGGTCTTTCACTCCTTACAGTTTTTGGGTATCAATTAAAGAAAGAAAGAGAGCGTGCACTTGTGAGGTTCCCCTGAGTGCCTGCTGATAGGCTAAGGGCTAATAGGAAAGACAAAAAAGGTAGACTTTGAAAAGCTAAAACATCCAGTTTTGGTTATTCTTCCTGGGCATCATAAGCATCTAAATTATCCCACTGAGACTGATTCCTTTCACCCATCTGGATTCCCCATCCTCATTACAAATGATGGGTAGTCGACACAACCTTGGCCAGACTTTCATTTTATCTCTCCCTGTCATCTTAGCAGCAGTAATAATGAGACGAAAAGCTGTGTTACAACACTATATTTTATTTTCATTTCACCTCCTTTGGCAACTCATCAAGGTTAGAAGGGATCTAAGATGCGATGTATGTGTGGAATGTAACAGTTTTGCCAGATTGAGAAATGGATGTAAACTGAGATTCCCCAGTACCTTAATGTGCTGACAAACACAACACAGTGTTGTGCCATTGTAGTCTGTGTGAGTGGACATTCGGGTTGTTGAGGTGAACGCTACTGGGAAATATCCACATAGCTAACTATTAGCCCAGATGTGCTTCAGTTGTCAGGGCAATCACATCTGTCTCAGTGTGTGGGTGTTAGATGTGTGTAACTTTGTATGAATGTGTTTCCCCGCATATGTGGCTGCATATACTGTGTGTTTATGTCTGTGTGTGTACACTATTTGTCCCCTACCTCATTGGTGCTGATGGATCTCAGTTAATGTTTTGCAGCAAAGGGACACTCATCTGTTAATAGCCTTGGCAATTTCACCAATTTGAGAGTCCAGCCTTTAGTGGGTTGATCACAGTTCAGATGAGCAATATGTAATGCTTGATGGTTTTACTTACTCAGCAGTGATTAACTTTAACTGACTTTGTTGTAAAGGTAGGCATTTAAAGATGCCGTACCACATTCAGAACCACTGGATGTAACGCTGAAGCATCAGCACAATGTCGCTCTCTTCCCTTCGCTCTGCATTTACAGCTGGAAAGGTGGTAGCCAAGCCCATGCAAGCATTGTAAATGTGCAATGAATGGCTGTGATACGCTAAAAGATCAATTATTTGGAGATCACCATCTTGTGAAAACCTGCTGTTTTCCCTCTGCTCTGTGATTCATTGTTGGTGTCTGTGCTCTGTAACGTCAACCTCTTCCAAACCCTGTAATCTGAAAAACAACTTGAAAATGTGAGCGTGACATGTAGTAGCCATGCTACTAAAAGGCAGCCTTTATTATGAAGAACAATCCAGCAACACAAGAATATAAAACTAACAGAGCCCAGGAACTTACCTGGGAAGACAAGAGGGACAACAGCAGTGACCTGATGAAGACAGGACAGAGGGGGCTGATGAAGGCTGTGGAGACAGCTGCGAGAGTGACACACAGGTGCAGACAAGCAAGACAATCACAAGGGGCAAGTAAAACTCAGGGAAGCCACAAGGGACACCCAACTATCAAAGTAAAACAGGAAACAACCCCCCCCAAAATAACACAGTGACAGGAAACTCACACGACAATGTGCAAAGTTGTTTATTTTATATTTGTTTATTTTTTAATATTTATTGTTACTTTAATATACTTGGAAAACTGTCTTTATTACATGGGCAGCACAGAATCCCGTTCCACTGCATGTAAATGTGATACAAATGACAGTAAAGGTCCTGAGTCCTTGAATCCTTGAATATGATACAAAAGCAGCTCGGGGGATCCTGGAGTATAAACTTGAGACAGAAATCTCTCATAGCAGTTTGTCACGACCTCTAATCTATCAATCTGTGTTTCTGCACACAGAGTTTATAGTTTCTTTGTGTTCCTCAACTCAGATTTCCCAACATTATTTTCACCCCCCTGAACATGATGTTGTTTTAATTTGTCCGGTCGTATAGGGCAGCACGGAGGCGCGGTGGTTAGCACTGTTGCCTCACAGCTAGCAGGTCTGGTTCGAATCCACCATCAGGCCTCTCTGTGTGGAGTCTGCATGTCATAGTTGGCTAAAAATTGCCAAAATTGTTAGATATGGCTAAAAAAAAAAGGTATGCATGTTTACTGTAGGTATACATCCAATCTGAAACTCAGGAGCTGTTGCCAGGCAGAAGAGCGGCTGAAATAACAGAGAAATACAGTAGTATATAAAGACTATGATAAGAACAAACTTAAGCTTTCTTTTATTCTTGTTGTACCTGCATAACAGAGGAGTTGGAAAAGTTGCACTGAAATATAATATTTCTGTATATGTATGTTACAGTATCATCTCCCACACAAACACTGTGTTTGTCCCACATTTGGTTTATTGGGATCTGGTCACCGTAGGTGTAAGAGATATTTATGACTCCAGTCATAAACATCAGAACGAGGAAGAAAGGTGATGTACAGCTGTGGTCAGAGGTTTGCATACACTCATCATGGATGTCACAGTGATTTGGGGCTTTGATGTATTTGAACTCTTGTTTTTTTCCAGGGCAGAAAAATGGTTCAGCAAATATCTTCAGCGACTTTAAAAAGAAACAAGAGTTGGTGCACAAGTTTTAATGTATTTTGGATTTTCTCCAATCCACACAGGGTCAAAAGTATACATGCAGGCTCAAATATGTACCTACACCCCCACTAATATTTGGTTAAATATCCCTTAGCAAGCTGCACCTCGACCAGACACTTATGTACCCGTCAACAAGCTTCTGGCATAATTCTGTCTGGATATTTGACTATTTATCTTGGCAGAATTTGTAGAGTCCATTTACATTGGTTGGTTTCCTGGCACAGACCCAGCATTTAAGCAAAGTCCACAAATTTTCAGTAGGGTTGAGGTTGTGGTTTTAAGAAGGCCATTCCCGAAGCTCAGTGTGTTCCTGCTTTGTCCATTCCAACACCAGTTTTGATGGTCATCCTGCTGGAACACCCAGTTGTGTCCTGGTTTCCACTGTGCAGCTGTTGATCTGAGGTGAAGTTGAAGGATTTAGAGGTAGTCCTGCTTCTTTATTATTCGATCCCCTTTGTGCAGTGTACCAGTACCACTGGCAGCAAAACAACCCCCGAGCATGGGACTACACCACCATGGTCCAGTGTTCTTAGACTTGAAAGCCGCATCTTTATTCCTCCAAACATACCCTTTGTTATTGTAGTCAGATAGTTCAATCTTTGTCTCGACTGATCATAAAACCTTTCTCCAGAAGGCTGCAAATTTCAGCTGAGCTTGATTTTGGAGCAGGGGCTTCTTTATTGGTTGGCGTGTCACTTTTTCGGAAACGACAACTGCAAAACGACACCGTTTCCACTGGAAACGTTCTCGTGTAAATGGGGCCTTAGTGGTTCCTTGGCAAAGATTCTTGTGCTTACATGTAATTGTTTGGATTGATTATCCTGGAATCTGCAGTTGTTTGGAAATGGCTCCAGGAGACCTTCCCAGCTTGTGTAAATCTACAATTCTTCTCCTCAGAGCTTCACTGAGGTTCTTGGAGTTTCCCATTGTTCTGAGTAGTCGTCAGTCGAATGAGTCAAACAAATCCTTTTAATGCTGGCAAAAAGAAACTACTAGTTGTAGTCAATCATGATCACTAACGAGTGGTTAATAAGCCCAGGCCTTGTCAGGTTAAAAGACATTCATAAACCTTCAGCACCACTTATCAAAAGTCTATTTGAGTGTATGTATATATTTGAGTCCGTATGTTTTACCATGACATTCGTGCCCATGATGAGGTATGTAAACTTCTGACCACAACTGTAAGTGACTTTGAATGTGGCGTGAAAAATGTCACATTCAAAGTGGCATTTTTGTCTCAGCTGTGCTGGTCTGAGGATTTCAGAAACCACTGATCTGCTGGGTTATTCCCACACAGCCATCTCTACAATTTACAGTAAATGATCTGAAAAAGAGAAATTGCCCAGTGAGTGGCAGGTCTCGGGCCAAAATGCCTTGTTGATGCCACAGGTCAGAGGACAGGAAATAACCACTTGTTATAACCAGAAATGTAGAAGAGCATCTCTGAATGCACACCAAGTTGAACCTTGAAGCAGATGCACTACAGCAGGACACGACCACACCAGGAGCCACTCAGAACAGGAAGCTGAGACTACAGTTCACACAGACTCACCAAAATTGGAGAATAGAAGTTTGGAAAAACTTTGCCTGGTTGGATGAGTCTCAGTTTCTGCTGCAACACCGGGATGTAGGATCAGAGTAAACAACAGCTGACAAACATGCAGCAACTGCATGATGCAGTCGTGTCAATATGGACCAAAATCTCTGGTTAATGTTTCAAGTATCTTGTTGAATCTATGCTACAAAGAATTAAAGCAGTCCTGAAGGCAAAGTGTGCCTAATAAAGTGTCCTGTGAGTGTTTTATTTGAAGAGTATTGAGATTCCATAGACACACATATGCAAATGTAAAATTTCTGTGAATGAAAGGAAGTTTATTGGCAGAACATTAAAAACAGCATCAAAGTGGTTTTTAGGTGAATCAGCTGATCCATGGTGAAATTACCTCTGCTTAAAAGCAGCCAATTATAGTTTTTATATGCAGCATAACTGAAGGGCTGATATTGTAGGAGCTGCTCTAATAGTACTGCAACAGACACCAATAAGCAATATTTTTCAATCCAAAACAATCATTTTGAAGTGGTGATGTTAAAGAGATAATCAAAAGGCAAACACGAGCTCGTCACTGCCTTTTGATTATGTTCACACTGCAACTCTTATTAACAAGTCATTGGAGGCAGAAATGTAATGAGACTTCTGAGGCACCTGAAAAAAAGACATCATTAAATGGCCGAGGGCTGAGATTATTTCAAGAAGCACCACCGGCCCAGCTGCTGACATTAATAAAGTCGTTTTCATTCCAAGATCTTTGCTGTACACGTTTCCAGTGTTGGGTGAGAGGTTACCTCCTCACCTACGCATGAAGGATGAAAAAGAAAACATCAGCAGTGGCAACTTTATTGTCCAACTGGCAGAGAAAAATCACCTGAGAACAGGTTTCCTTCTCATCAGCCTTCTTCAGTAACTTCATTTGTGTGTC
Organism: Archocentrus centrarchus; assembly: GCF_007364275.1. Classification (NCBI taxonomy): domain Eukaryota; kingdom Metazoa; phylum Chordata; class Actinopteri; order Cichliformes; family Cichlidae; genus Archocentrus; species Archocentrus centrarchus. The sequence goes on along the minus strand of NC_044364.1, from coordinate 29,816,750 downwards.
TGTGAAATATTTAGATGTACTTACCTGCTTTGTCTTCATGTGACTTTAGGATCCAATAGCTGCCTTGCAGATATCATTTTAATCATTACCATAAAACGTTTTAATAAATTTAAGCTGTTCTGTATAAGTCCTCCACACGCCCCTCAGGACATCTGGTGGCGACATCAGAAGTAAGCTGATCTCTTTAAACGTCACCCCCCAAACACACTCACAGACACGCTCTCACTGCCAGTCATCCCAGTTCCCATGACCTCTCTGATGAGGAGGTTCAAACTCAGGTGTTTTCAGAGTGTGTGTTTCCAGCCTGGCTGCTCCTCAGACTAAAATAGAACACAGCTTTCAAACATTTACATTAATATACGAGCACATCTCACAGATGGTCTGTGAAAACATGGAATACTTGTGGGGTAAAATGTTAAGAGATAAATATCTTCCCAGTTACTTCAACCGTCCATTTGTCATTAAGCAATTAAGCTCTCTCTAGAAGTAAGGCAATATTCAGCATATTCGGTTCTGCAGCCTTGTCAATGGCTGCATCTCTGCTCATAAACATTTAGAGTGATCATAAACATGATGGCGGGTCGGCTCGGATCTCTTTCCATATATCATGCTGCACACCTTCAGGTGTCCTGGCTCTGATGGCAGCCTGTCACTCTGTGCTTTGCTTTCACCAAGAATTATTCTAACGACGCACAACAATCACACAACCTGACAGCTTGTTTGTTTTGGATGTTGTTCTGATCTCACATGTCCAGTGGGAGAAAGGCTGGGTTAGACTCACACATCGGTGTGGGCCGAGGACCACACAAAGCCGAGCTCACTGATAAACAGAGGTGTCAGAACGGATTGATATCGCTTTTAAGGAAACACACGTGAGAGGGAACGAGAACAGGCACGAGATGATATTACTAGTGATTTGTATCTGCTGTGCAGCTCTGAGTAATTGCTTTAAATGGCTCTGATTGCTATGATATCATCAAAGACCTGAATTAAATCCCAGTTGTGGTTGCACTACATGCCTTAAAACCACAGCATCACATATTCAGTGCTAGTGCTAATATAATTTCCATATGGTCTGTAATACTGTATTCTGTCAGATACTTGACATGAATCATGCTTGAGTGCCAAAAAAAAGACAAATACTGCAATCCATGGGGTCAGAGATGTTCAGTGGAGCACGAGCACCACAGAAAAGTCATACCGTCGCTGCACCCGTGCAGAAAAGCACCTGATTCAACACATGATCTCTTTAAACGATTTTGCTCGGGTTCCACCGTGGCGTTAAGACAGAAAGCAGCATGAAGATATTCTGGCCAGATTGTGGGGCCCTAACCTCATATTCCACACAATTTCAGGCTCAGTTAACAACACGGTTAATTCGTGCTCACAGTTGGTAGATCTATGCTTTGTGATTACCCTACCCTGTGGTGGCTAAAACAACCCGCAGCTTAGCTGTCGTCTTTGGATGTATGAGCAGATACTAATCTGCAGGAAATGGCACATCAGACTTTCACATATTGCTTTTTAATGAACACAGCATGGAGCTGTCCAATGACGCTCTAATGGGCTCATGTGATGCATTATCTGTGCTGGTCATTTGGACACCAGTATCAGTCCCATATAGCCCAGCACCATCTCCACATTTAGGCCTCATCCCAGCAACTAAGCAGGGTCAGAGTGTGGCTTTGTTGCTGGACTCTGAGAGTCTCTTCTATGGTGACGCTGTCCTCCAGCTTGGCTGTGAATGGTAACACTCGGTGCTGAAAACGAATGAAAGGACATTTACTGGCACAAGTGTTAAAGTAAAGCAAAACTGTATTTACATTTCAAGATAAAGTACTTCATAACAAAAATGCTAGAACATGCAAACAAAAAGTTAAAAAGTTTAAAAAGATGGGAAAAAAGCCGTTTTGGGAAGGCGAGAGCTCCAGAGTCTGAGGAGGGTGATGCACAGCCAGCAGGTCCTGATCACATGACCTCGGGATATCAGATTGCACGGATATAAAAGTTCACTGGTGCTTCTCTATGTAGAGCTCTAAAGGTCTTAGAGCAATGGGAAGGTACTGCAGCTGAATTAAAGTGTGATGTGTGAGTACTTAGAAGAGCTGAGCAGAGGTGGCACGAGAACACGTTAAATGCATCTTTCTGTCATGGCAGATAGAACTGTCCAAGTCTTCAGTTTTTCTTTTTGATTTCCATATTTGTGTTTAGATTCTTGCTTGTCTGGCTGGTTAGAAGTGAAAATCACTCAGTTAATAAAATTTAGCACTGCATGCAGAGAACTGAAATCTGATGACAGATGTTGGGGCTGTTTACCACATCTGCACTACCCTCATCTAAACCCGAACACGCTTCAGTTTGATTGTTGCTTATTCAATATTATAGATAAATACTGGAGATTAGAAACCAAGTCTTTAGGGGTTTAAAGTACTGAGAATATATCTCCTGTTAAAACACTGGAGAGTTTAATCCCTGCTAGAAATTTCCCATGTGGAGCATTTAAAGGTTGCATTTCATACTCGGAGCACTGACCATGATTTTATTTTCCAATTGAACAAAGATTATTCTGGACATTTGTTCTTGACATTTAACCTTTGTTTTACACCCACACCAGCCTGATACTGAAAGCCTGGTGGTGTGGACATGCAGCCATGCAACAGTCAGACTCTGTCAGGGCCCCCCCTCCCAACCCCCCTGCCTCTCTCATGATCGGTAGCATCCTGCTGCCTCTCGGAGGAAGGAATGTGACACAGAACGAAGCACCCCGTACACAAACTGCAGGATGAGTTATTTCAGGTAGAGAGCACATCATTAAGCTTGAGTTTATCACCTCCAACTGTCAAAATACTTTTGTTTTAAAATACAACAGGTTCCATCAGAGTTGTAGGATATTAAAAAATGCTGGAACATCTCTAAACCATCACAATGGCTTGTTAATGTATGTGCTGCCTCCTCCTCTTCCTCTGCTGCAAACATTATCAAACAAAGCCCTGGCAATAAAGTTTTGATGAATGGAGAGTAATTACTTGCACGTTTTATTCAAATTGGGTGTATGTTGACATTTTGAGTCTGTTCAGAGAAACAACCCAATTCAGATGAGCATTAATCTGATTAAGAGCGCAATTTATTTGGGTTTCCGTGCTCAGTAGAAATGCTTCCTGCTCTGCACACAGCCTGCCAACAGACCAGAGGAGCCCAACCACTGTGAATGGCCGGCAGCTGTGTGTGTGTGGAGGGAGCACATGTCCTCTGACACTGAGGAAATAACACACTCTGTTTCAGGTAAACACCGAGTCGCAGCTCGCACAGTATACACAAATGTGCCAGGCCAGCTATTTGAAATATATATATATATATATATAAACACACACACACACAGGTTGCCATTATATTTCCAGTCTGTATATTTAAAGTTTCTAAGTGGGTAATTCCATTTCAGTTTCACCCCAAATGAGATGATTTTAGGTGACAAACATTTCGTGCTTTGCTTGTGTTTTTGATGACAGCTCAGGCACGGAGCATGTCATAAATTATGTCCATGCAGTTTTTCACTTGTAAACCATTTTTACTCGCTGCATCTGTGCCTAGCCGTGTTTGCCCCGTGGAACGTTATACTTTTGTGACAGTATTTCAATATCCAGCAGACACTCTTAAACAGTTTAATTGCCATTTAAAAAAAAAAAAGGACTCATTGTCCAAATCTAAAAATGAATATTGTGCTGAGAATTAAAAAAAAATAAAGAATTTTTTCACCACAGGTTTAAGAAACGTAAAGCTGTAATATTGGCAGTAAAGATGTCTCCTCTGGACTGACAGACCCCAAACCTCCATTCATAAACCTGTCTAGAGATTATGTGTATGTCTGAGACGCACAGTCTAACTACTTGGCCAGCTCAGCAATGGAAACAGTTTGTGCATGAGTATATTCTCTCTGTTGATGGTGCATTTGAGAGAGCTAATGCACTAGTCTAGGTATGGTTAACACATTTCTATGAAACAACAATCAGACAGCCATTCCTTATTTGGTCTGTCCTCGGTGCACGCTTGCTTTCCCACGGCATTTCTTGAGAATTTATCCAGTATTGCAAAGTGAAAAATGCAAGAATATATTCAAAGCATAATAAACAGTTTGTGTTTGTGCTCCCTTTTTAAACTTGAAACCCTAAATCTGCATCCAAGATTCCACAGAGGCTGCGTCAGTGCAACCATAGTGGTGCAATTTGGATAAATGGTGAAGATGAAAGCGGAATTACGTTTTTACATGCCTTCCAGACTGCTTGCACATTTTTCTAAAAGCACCAAAGTCTGGGTGTGTAATTACACACTAAATGCTGTTGTTGTTTTTTTTTTTTTAAGGAAGTATGTGTCGCCACACAAACATTCGTCCTGAGTGGGCACAGGACACGCCCCACAAAGAGCTCCTGCTCAGAAGGCACTGATGACAGCAGCAGCATCAGACTAATCAACGGCCTTATTTGCTTTAATAGAACATTTGATGTCCTGTGAAATGTGTTACCATCTGTCACAGGTGTGTGTGTGTGTGTGTGTGTGTGTGTGTGTGTGTGTGTGTGTGTGTGTGTGTGTGTGTGTGTGTGTGTGTGTGTGTGTGAGGAACTGAGGTGATCGATTTCCCTTCCTCAAACTGTGTAGTAACCTAAAGTACTTCAAATCTTGAAAAATAATATTTAAAAGCTGATCTTGCTTGAATTTTTGATTACAGCTGGTAAGAGAGAACATCAGGACAGTAAAACCAAAATGCAACAATAATCCAGATTATCACATATTAATTCTGCCAACTTCCATAAATAAATGATTATTCCAAAACAACATAGTTAATTATTACTTCAATAAATATGTACTTCAAATTTTATCTGTGGTACCTTTGAGGTACAAACTTATTTACATTAGTTTTTTCAGTTTTATGCTATTGCTTTGCCATATTTCAGCAGGAAGTATAGGTATATTTTATACAATATTTTATATTTTATACATATGTTTTAGTAGTACTTTTAGTGTTAAGAGAGGTTTTACATTTGGTGTGTTACAGTAACACTGAGCAATATTTTGAATGCAGGATTTTAACATATTCATTTTTACTGAGGTAAAGGATCTGAACAGCTCCACCACATAAACTGCTGCACTCAAAGTGTGAGATTACAGATTTTATAAACGGTGCTTTGTGCGCACATTTATGGCATTCTCCATTTTCCCATTAATCACGTGTGACCCCTCAGGCTTATGTTGTGACCTCTGGTCCTGGAGCAATTTTTGGGAGGTCCTGCATATAAATAAATAAAGCTAAAAACATTCAGTTTGTTGTGAAAAACAAAGAGCATTCTCTTTTTGAGCGTCGTTATTTTAACAGTATCCATCTGTGATAATGTGAAGCCATTTGAACCCCTGCAAGGGAATGCTGGGAGTCATCATGGTGGGTTTGAAGAGCGTCCTTCCAGTGTCAGAGACAGAGAAAAGATGTGGGGTGTGGTCGGCTAAATGCGAGACACCCCCGTTGTATTGTTTCGACGACACGGGGGGACATCTGGCACCGGCAGCACTGCCCAGTGTTGAGGTCTCCATCGGCTTTCTCGCGCAGTGAGCTGTGCAGCATTGAAGCACTGCCTGTACATTCTCATGCTAATGGCCAAAAGGCAGGAGCAGATGTGAAACATTTGGTTCTGTTCTTGTTCACTTGTAAAGAAATAATGTTATCATTATTTCGCTTTTTTTGTTCTTCTGTGTCCTTTAAAGGACTTCATGGCAGAGGCCATCTTCTTTGGTGGCCCCTCAGTGGGAGAGAAAGTGAGAGATTTGGAGATTTGAGGAGTGATTCTGTCACATGCAAAGATGCTGCCACAGTCATTTTAGGGACGGCTGCTCTAAACGGGACAGATGAGATGGTGCGTGTTAGTGTTTTAAACCTTTAAGTGTGTAGTGAGTGTCTGTATTTTTCTAGTTCCAAAGTATCTGATGATTCTTTTAAAACACGCATGATGACCTGAGGCAGGACAAGTTTAAATAAAATGAAATAAATACAGCGAAACGCGCATATCTGCCTTAGTTTGGGATTTTGCAGCTCTGTTACTCTAGCGGGTATTTTCGTGCGTAGCGTTTTTTCCTCGGATAATTTTAACTTTTATTTGCACACGCAGATGCCATCTAATTTCACTTGGACTGACCGTGCAACAATGTCCCCTCCCCGCCTGGAATATCATTGGCTGCTGTCTGCTTCTTCTTCCTGTTATTGGCCAGAGAGGTGCCCGTCAAGAAACTTGACGTGCGAGACAAGTTTACAACTCTATACACGTGCTGCTGGTATGTCAGGGAGAGATGTGGGAGCATCCTTTACAGAGCAGGGACAGCACAGACTTTATCACCTGCGCGCATTACTCGCTGTACGCGCACCTTTGAGGGGTTATTTGGGACCAGACTGGGGCAAGTTCTTCATCACCTGTTCGCGTGGGGTTTGGCATTTTTGGAGGAGACTGAGGTGTTATCCACAGCCAAGTGTGGATGAAGACACTTTCTTCAGTTCCTTCATGGCAAGAAGACTCAGAGATGTGCGCCTAGCATGGCTGTGGCTCCTGCACCGACCTCCAAGGGACCGGTATGGCTTTTAGCCGCATCAGTAAACTGGACCCCCCGTCCCGAGGCATCTTCAGGAAAGCGGTGGTCATGCTGTGCTCCCTCCTCGCCTCTTTTCTCCTCCTGCACCTCCTCACCGACCGCTGCACCACCACCGCCACTGCCACCTCGAACTCACCGGCCAGAGCCTCCTCTAGTCGGGCTGCTGGTCTTTTCCAGGACTTGAATTCGCTGAGGAGCAAGAGACTGGTGTACGAATGGACCGCCGGATCGGAGCTGAACGGCTACGGGACCGCCGTGCGCGCCTCACCGGTCCTCGCGGATGAGCGCGCGACGCAGGTTTTGGAGCTGCCCGAAGAGTCTCTCGTGTTGCCGCCTCCGGATTTAGTCGTTTCCAGGAGAGTGTCGCCCAGGTTTGCAGGTAAAGTCAGTCCGCTCGGGGAGGGGAGCAAGAAGCTGCCTCAGGCTCTCATCATCGGCGTGAAGAAAGGAGGGACCCGGGCTCTGCTGGAGTTTCTCCGGGTTCATCCTGACATCAGAGCCGTGGGAGCGGAGCCGCACTTCTTCGACCGCAACTACCACAACGGACTGGAGTGGTACAGGTGAATATTTAATAAAGTATTTTTATAGAGGGTAAAAAAAAAAAACAAACAAAAAAAAAACACTTGTGTTAATATTTGGCATGAATACATAGCCCAACTTTATCAGTCTCCTTGAAATCTGTGCTGTGTTTTTGCTCATTAAATTGCCACGATGATATATTGTGTTTTTCTAGCATTTTATTTCCCCCCACAACCACATCACTGATAAAAACTGTTCCTCATAACCCAGAAATCTTTATTTAACATCTCAGCTTTTACAGAGGTAGCGTAATTGCGGCTGGAATAAGCACCGCGGACAGTGTGTTGATTTATGAAAGCTACATTAGGCCTGCTTTCATTAGATGCTATCGGACCGCTCATTTAGTTTCACATTTTAGGGTTGACTGCTTTTTAAGCTGCTTTGGTTCGAGCCACAGTGGAGTCAGAGTTTAAGGCTTCATTAGGCTGGGAAATAAGACGAGGATAAATCCAAGTGCTGAGGAGTGATTTTCTCTTAGTATTTAAAATCAACTTTATTTATTTCACCTTTAGTAGTTTAGTACTCGGTGCTTTAATGTGGTTAAGACCTTAAAGTAAGACTTTGTAAATTAATTATTTGATTTCAAAAATAAAACAGGAGGTTTTATGTGAGATTCACATTTGTCAATCTTCGATAAATCCTGCAGAAAACGTCTTTAATAAAATTCAGGCTTAACCCTCGGACTGCTGAGAAAGTGAAAACACTTCATCAACAAAATCTGAAATAAAAACACTTTCCTGAAGAAAGATTTGAGCAGTAAAAGTTTCTGACTGCGTGTTTTGTGGTTTCAGGATAAAGTTTACAAAATGTGTGTTTTATTAACTTTGAAGGTAACACAGAAAAAACAAAGACTTCTTTCCCATGCCGACCTTTTTATTATTTTTCCCACAGAGCCATATTTGATTGTGAATCTGAATAAATTCCAGTCTTTCCCAACAAAAGTGGAGCTCTAAACACTGATCCCACACAAACACACTGTCCCTCTTCAACGTCTCAATTTCCCTGTGAAGGAGTGGGATGCATTTTTCTCACTCGAGTCAAATTTGTGATTGATTTCATCTGTCAGTGCGAGTGTGTGTGAGTGAGTGTTTCGTGTCCACGTTTCCACAGGCCTGTGGGGAATAATGGCTCTTCCTCTCAGTGGTTCTCTGTGTAATGGGGCATTGCCGACATCGCGGCTCTGTTATTAAGAAGGATTAGGGCCATAATGAAAGGTTACCTGAGTGTCTCAGGAGGTATAATTCACCTTTTGATTGAGTTAGCACTACACGCAGCAGCCTCTAAAAGCCTGGAGACAAAACTTTTACTCTCACCAAGAACTCCCTCCAGACCCTTCTCCTTTCACCCCCCTACCCTTCCTCCCTCAAACGCTCTGGCTTTCTCCCATCTCCCACTCACACACCTCCCTCTTTGTGCCTCTCTGAGAGTGAACATTCTCTTTTTGCCATCACTCTTTCACACCCTTCTGTTTACCTATTCATCCATTGTGGGGTTTTATATCCATAAGGGTCCCATCTATCCCGAGGACTTGCCAAGATTCTCTGGAATTTGGACCGTGCCTCCAAGGACAGACCTTAGTGCCGGTTCGCCTTAATGCTGCCCATTTAAAACAGAAGGACCCTTGAAATGAAAGAGGCATAAATAACTGTTACAACAGCATGGCCCACTCTGCAGGAGTTCATCTTGTCAGCTCTCCTCTACAGTGTCTGAGAATCTTCCTGTTTTGTGGGGTTTTGGAAGCTTTAGATTGAGGTGAATGCATTTGAAGTTGCTGGCCTGAGGTCATATGAAGGTGTTTTTGTGTACTTCAGAAGTACTTGTTGAAACAAGGGAATCGGTTTGATTGCTAACGTCTGCCAACCCCTCTTGAAAATCGGTGCAAGCTCTGTGCCTCGGAGCTACTGTCATTTCACTAATGGTTATAAGATTTCAATGCTGCGGGAATGTTTACAACATATCTGACATGTGATAGGCTGAAACCTCGTGTGCCAGGTCTACACTGTCAGGTAGGTTTGTAGAAAACTGTGACTGATCACTTCAAACACCGGGGCTTCATTTTTAGAAGACTTTGGTTATTGTCAAGGACACCATGTGTCTTCAGTGCGACTCACTCGTCTCCGTGGGACGTACTTTAACACCTCGAAGCTCTTAATGTGACGTGGCGGCATCTCCGGCGTCCTTTTCCAGCTTTCCCAGAATTATACTCGTCTGGCTTGTTATTGGAATTCCCTTCAACTGCCCGAAAAAGTTGGTTCCACACCAAAAGATATGATGCAAAAATCTGTTTTTAGGAAAGATAAAAGTTATAGTTCTGACAGCACAACTGTACGAGCACGAAACACGGGAGGGTTTAAACTTCGCTCCATGTCCAAAAACTTTAGTATTTCTGCAAAATCATGACTCACCATCTGCATTTGTTTAGGCCCCGGTTGAGTGTTTTTGGGCGTTCCCAACTAGCATATCCAGCACGTTGACCTTAGCCCGGCTAAAGCGAAATGGAATCGTTTTTCTAATGTGGTTAAAGTAAAACTGTGTTTTTAGCTTTAGAAATCAAATGAAATATCTGGTTTTCCGTACTCTCTTTGTCCGCAGGAGTATTTCACATGTCTCTCTTGTGAGCTCGTGGTAAATCCGGGCCTTTTGTTGCACGGGAAACTAACACCCAGCCAGTGAGTGTTACATTTCACTACACATTACTCTGAATAACCACACACAACCTATTAGGCTTTTGTTGTGGAAATGGACACTCAGAGTGAACAAGGAGGTCAAGCACAAGTACTCTGAAGTAAAGCGGAGGTCTGCGCTACAGAGTAGTCACTATTATGTTTTTGCCCTACTTGGGTTACTGAACACCCAAGCTTTCACCTGTCTAGACCTCGCCATTGCAGGTTTTTGTTTGATGTCCGCAGACCGCTTGGATTAGGCATCACCTGATCCCTTAATGGGTTAATTACCCTTCATACAAACATGCGTGACCACAAGGGCACGGGTAAACACAAGGGCAACGTGCCGCCAGCTCTGCCGCACATATATTCATATCACAAAGACGCCTGTATTCAGTGCAGAAATGCAGCGTTTCTTCTTTAATGCACTGATGCAGATACGCAGGGCCAAAAACTGGCAGCTTATGCATTAGCAAATTTTTAAAGTCCCTGTCAACAATTTTTCTCATATATGTAATGCTTAAAGCCACGAGAGAGCGCAAATGAAAACATTGTGCTCAGAAAAAAAAAAAAAACTAAAAAGAAATTCACATTAAATTAGGGGGTTTCCCCGTTCATAAAACTGGCCATATTTGAAAGGAAGTTCTGTAATGGCTATAAAACGAGTCTTAATCATAAAAGCAGCGACCCAGCGGGGACTTGTGTTAGAAACGGGCCATGTTTGCAGCCTGATCCGTGTTTCTGTGCCATACTGTGGTCACAGCTTCAGACGTGAACGAGCAGAACAAATGAATACGGTGAAAGCTCCAGTGGCATAAATAAATATGTGGCACCATAATGTGTCCTTTCTGCATTTTAATACCCTGAATGTGATTTAAAAAAAAAAGAAAGATTAGGATTTTCTATATTAGCTTAATCTGGCTTTGTTGAAATAACGCCGTTAGATAAAAGAAAATTTAAAAAGTCTGATTGTGGAAAGCTGGTAAAAATGAGGCCAGCGTCCAGCTTTCTCATGTGCTGGCTGTAGTTACAGTGGGTTTCAGTTGGTTTCATGGCAGATCTTAAACTGCGATATTCCCTTTTCACCCAGAGTGAAGAGGCTGGGGGGGAGCCGGTGGAAAGAATGACACAGATGGGAGAGGTTAGCTGTTAATAGTGAAGAGCTAACTGTAGGCATCTTCAGCCTCTCTTTTACTACAGTAACCGAGGTAGCAGCAAATGTAGCCTAAATACCTCTAATCACAAGTTCTCATAATTTAGCCTATAAATTAAAAAAAAGGAAATTGTATAAAAACATAAAACAAAAGTTGTGCTGTAATAAGTTAATTATGTGGACCCTGGACATCAGCTGGAACAAAAATAAATCTAACGTGTGTGAGATTGTGTATACATTCATATTAATGTGCAACTTTAAGGCTTTTTAACACACATTTCCAGCCTTTGGATGTAACCAAGAACACAGGAACGACATGTTCCTCTGAGTTCTAAAAAGATCTGTTTTCTTTAGGATCTTTGCATCACTATGTCTGCTTCACTTGCCGACTTGTATTTCTACAGTATAATGATATTTGAAACATCCTGGACAGTTTTTCTGATCTTATTAGTCTCTGTGTGCAACATTTAAAGACGTATCTCGATGGTCTCTTTATAGATGCTTTGAAAGGAGCAATTTGTTGTGTCTATTCTCCGAGGCACGGTGAGGATTTTAAAAACAGATTTCAACCATTTCCTCAAATGGAATTCCTGTTTGATTTATCTTGTTTTGACACTGCATTGGAAAATACTAAGCAGTCATGAGTGGCCTTGTTAAAGGGCTGTAGGAACGGCCCAGGGTGGTGGTTTTCTGATGTAGTTAGAAAAAAGTAGAACGTAGTTTTGTAGGGAAAGTTTTTTTCCTACCAAATAAATAAAAATAGTATATAAAAACTGTGTTTTTAACTTCTGAGTTTAAAATCTTTTTTTTTTTTTAGAAAAAAATACTCAATTATTGTGTACTGTATTGTAATTTCAACAAAATGTATTTTAAGTCTCAGTTTTTTGGGAGCATAACTGCATTTACAACATGAAGGCAGGTTTGCTTAGAGGCAGGTGGAGTGGAAGGGACACGCAGAGGTGGAGGGGTCACGGCTGAGGTTGTAGAGGGCACACACACCCACACAGTGGACGTAACATGATCACCAGTGACCTGAGTGTGAGCTCCGAGCTGCCTTTGGATTGTGAAAGTGATTATCGTGGGGTATAATTGTAAAACTGGGACACTCACCTCCTGCCGAAGGCATGCAGCCCACATTGACAGCCCCCCCCCCCCCCCCCCCCCCAACCTCTCACCAACTTCTTGACCTCTGCCAGCCCCCTAACATCTTTGCTTGGCCTTAGCAGCTGACCCTGTGAGGCCCCGTGCAGGGGAGGTAGATAGAAGCAGGGGAAATATCCAAAGTAGTGCCTGTCAGCAGCTGCCCTGTGGCATCCTGGGAATCTGCCCTCCAATGGGTGGGTGAGGACAGGCAGCAGGTGCAGGGTGCTCAGTAGACACCACCTGGATCTCCACCAGGCACTCACACCTGATGTATTCACCTGACACATAAAAGAAGATGTGTTTGTTGTCTTCTTGAGAGCTAGCAAAGATGAAGCCAGCTTGGAAGCTACTTTGGTGTAAGTATTTCAGGTGTCACGCACCTCCTGGAGTTTTAATGAGCACGTGCAGAAAGGTGATTGATCACAGTCAGGAAGGTCAGCCTCAGAATGTGCCACCCTCACAGTCCATAATGCCAACAGATGGTACTGTCACACTGGAATCAGATTACATTGTTTCTGGGATTCTGCTGTTTATTCACATTTGGGTTCATGTGTACACAAGTCAGCAACCTGTTTGACCCTGTTGTGTCTCAGGCCCATTCAGCTTAGCAGCTGTTGGCCTTTTTTACGAGGTATTACACTGTACATTATGAGACAATTATTCTGGGAATCAGATTTCAAAAGGAAGACTTGAGGTCATTTTTTTGTTTCTGTGCTTGACTGTACAAATACAGGCTGCACTGTAAAGCTCTGTAATCACTTCTGTCGCTGTATTATTCAGCTGAGATGGTTGACCTTTTCAAAACATCTTGTTTTAACTCTGAAGCCCGCTGTTCTATTTTCAGCTAATATACCTGAAGCTGGTTTAATGCTTTCACAGCGATGCCCATGAATGTCACTGATGTTTATTTTCCTTCAACTCCATGGAAACCTGCCAGGTGATGTTTTCTAACATTGCAGCGGTTTTGCCTCCGGGCGCTTCGCTGAGCAGTATGACTGAAAAAAAAATCATGTTTGCAATCTTCTTTCTGTGCTACATTTTTGTGTGTTTTTTCCTTCTTCGTGGCACTTCAGTGTTGGTGGAAGTTAAGTGTTATCCTTCCTCGAACAAAGAGAGACTGTAACCCTATCATTTGGTGCTGCAGAGTCAGGGGGCTTTAGACCAGAACGTCTCAGCTCTCTTCATAGAAGCGAGGTAAACAAACCCCAAAACAACCTCCAGAATTCACGCATATTAAGATTTTCAGAGGATTTGCCAGAGTGCTTCAGGATTTTAGAAACGTGCAGCCAAAACCATGTTATTTGGGCACAGAAGGGCTTGGGAAATGATGCATGGATTGAGCATGTACGCGTTACGGCCCTCAGTGGTGCGGATTGGCAGGGTAAACCAATGCCTCCGTGATGGATCTCTGTTTCCCATCTCACAGGCTGCAGATTTATCACAGGACAGGGAGCCTTCTATATTGTCCGCTGGAGAGAAAAAGACAGACACGCAGAAGGAGAGGGAGAACCACCGCTATGGAAAGCCTGGGAACCGATAAAAAGAAGGAAGCCCTCTCCTCCTGGGTCCTCCATTTTACGTTTCTACTGTTGTGTTTTCTTTAAAATATTTTTGCCACATATTTTCTGGCACAAATCTCAGGCTGGCGATTGAAGTCCATGTGAAAGGTTAGAAACATTAAAGTGTTCAGTGCTCGCACTCTTCCCAGCCTTTTACTTGTGTTTGTGTAGCAGGAAAACCCTTTTGTCTTTTCAAGTGTCTTATTTTAAGCTTACTGGCTCACATCGTTTCCCCTTTCTGCCTCTGTGCTTAAAGGCATGGACTTTGTCACACTTGCCATGTGTGCTATCTGCAGCTGCTTGTGTGGTGATAGGATGGCACCAAACAACCTTTTCCCCCTCTCCATCGGGGGCTTGGTCAGTGCCAGTCGCCTTGGCAGAGTCCGCCCCGCAGACATGCAGGGACTCTGCCAGACGGCACCTCCGGCACGACTTTAGTTTGACTGCCCAACCTCTGCCTCCATGCAGAACATTGAATTATGCTGTCAGTGTACTTAATGTGCACATGTGTGCTTGTCTGGTTGTTTGAGTTGTCTAAAATGAGGGATTGGCATTTTTTTGGCACGGCCAGCCGAGATGCCAACACATCATTTACTTCGGGTGTTGTTTTCAAACTTTCAGCACTTCTGCAGCCAGTGTCTCCTGTACATTCCTGCGAGATGTTGAACAGAGTTGTATGGTAGCGATGAGTGAAATAAAACATGCAGAAGATTAGGGTTTGGCAGTACTATAGACCATGACCAGAAATCTTGCACAATTTTTAAAATAGCTAATAATAGAGGTGCTGAATGGAGAGAGAATGACAGACTGGCATATAATCTGACTTGAGCGGTACTTTATTCAGACAGAAGCACCGCAGATCCGCTGCACGTGTGGTTTCTGAGAAGGATACCTGGCTCCTCAAGTAGGAATCCAGCTGTTCAAACAAATGCGTTACATGAAGTCTATTGTGTTTCAATTTTAAAAGGTTGTGTGGCACAAAAGAGCCATTCATTATGTAATACAGCAGGATTTCCCTTCACAAATGATCAAATAAAATGTATCACATGTTCTATGGCCTCATACAGTCCACAGGTTAAAATCTCAAGTCAAACGAGAGTCATTATGGTCACAAGTATACTGTTTTTAATTTCATTCACTTAGAGAAAAGATGGCACCCAGCTTTTACTAACCATCACCCCGACGTCTGGCAGCTTGATTAAGGAGAGGAATGTGTTAGAAAATGAGTTTGCCAGCCAGCACTCGTTTATTGATAGATGGAGTGCAACAGCACAACCCGCGTCTTTTTACATAAAGATGGAAGAGGGTGATAAAGGGCCCGTGTAGCATAGAGCGCGTGATTGATGTGCCCACAGGGGAGTGCAGAGAAGCCACACAGTAATTCAATTAATCTTAACCTGAACAGTAGTAATTGCTACTGTAACTAGGTCTGACTGTACATTAGACAGGAGGGAGATTGCTGTCAAAGAAACATGTCCGGCTAATAGAAGCAGGAAGGAACATTCTCAGTGCTCTGGAGTTCCAAAAACAAAAAAGAAGAAAGAGACTCTCCTAAAAATGAGGATTTGCATGTTAATTAGAGAAGCAGAAAAATGATTTCCTCAGTTGTGGACAATAATTTAGAGATGAAACACGGTGAGGAACATGGAAACTCTAGGAGAAGCTGGGCATCTCTAACAAGACTACTGGAATGGATGAAGGGATGCAGAAGAAGAATGAAGAGATACAGAAGTGTAAAAAAACTGCAGTTTATGGATGCCTCCTGCTAATCAAGCTTAGATAGCCTCAGCTGATCATTTAGCACTCGCCACCCTCTTGTCCAGAACAAGCACCAGAAACAACAACAACCAGGTGATGGCCAAAATACCAGACTCAAGGCTTCAAAAGTGCAATCCATAAATCACTAGGTGACATCAAGATGGCTGTGTCTGTCTTTTATATACAGTCTATGGGTTACTTCTGTAATACTGTGAAGTGAATCTGAGAAAACTCATGTTTGGATTTGTAGCTGTTTAAAATAGTTTAAAATAGTTTCTTCCTTATGTCTGATCATTTGTGCAGATTAAACAAACACGATATCCCATGATAATTACTGATATTCATTGCAGTGACATTTCAGCAGAGCCAGGCTAGCTGCTTTTTTCCTGTTTTGGCTAACACAACATTTAACAGGCAAACATGAGACGGTGAAGCTCAAACCACAGCACAAGGCCACATTTCCAAATTCTCGGCTGCATGTTGTGCCTTTCTGCTTGTCATTGGATAAACAAAAGTTGTAGTCTTTTATATTCTTTTGTGATCAAATCAGTGCATTGTTTTTCTTTTCTCTCGTGTCTCCCCCCATTGAACTGTGCACCAAAGGTTTCTGAGTTGTCAAAAATCTTTTGAATGCACACTGAGATATTGATCCTATTATTTCCTGCAGGAGCACAACAGTACTTTGAAGGTGTTGATCCATAGAGGCAGAAAGACAAGACTTCTTTATGGGCTGGTTTTATGCATTCTCTAGAAACTGGATAGCTTGAGAACAGCAGATATATCACGTTAACAGTAAAATCTATTTTTCTTACCCTCCTATGTCCCATTCTTTTCCTAGACCTATTTCTTGTGTTCACTACGTCTCTGAAGAGCATTAGTCCCTGTCACTTATTGTGTGTGTGTGTGTCTGTGTGCATGTGTGTGTGTGTGTGGGGGGGGGGGGGGGGGGGGGGGGGGGGGGGTGGGGGGTCACCAAGCTCCAGATACAATGTTAAGCATTTGTAAAAACTGACCGTGTTAAATCAATAGCTTATGTTTCGTTTCTGCATTATTGCAGTCATTTTTATTTACGCAGCTGGTTGGAGCCGGTCAGCCGCGGTCAGTTTGGACTAAGGGTGTAACAACATTGCAGAGCCTGTGGGACTTGTCATGAGCCCAAGTCATTTTAACCGTCAAACATGTGGTGGGGCTGGGGCTCATTATATCATTATGTTGTCAGCGTGATTGTTTATCCTGACATCTTCGTCTCACATAGACACATCCTCCCATACAGTCGTAGCATCAATAGGAGGAGGAAGCCACCAGCACAGACAGATGTATGAGATATACCATTGAGCATCTTCTCTAATGGGATGGTAGTTGTTCTTTATCCACTGCAACTCTCACTGCTGCACCTCAAACAGGCTACCATCAATTATTAATCCAGCCAATTAGCAAGGCTGCATTATTCACCAGGAACCTGTGATCACATCCATTAACTGCACTGTCTTTTCTTATTGTGGCTCTCCCAAGTGACAGTCACACATCTCCCCTTATATTTGCATTTATAGTTGTGCTGTATTACATCCTTCACCTCTTTTTAATTTTACTTTTGTTCTGCAGGGCCAGTCAAATAAAGAAACACTCCTTCTTGAGTTAAGCCTCGGTAAAGGCCTTTATTTATAGTGGCAGTACAGTGCTAAAATCATTAATAAAAAATGAGGAAAAACATATTGAAAATCTAGGATGAGAAGCAATATTACAATTTTTTACAGTGTTAAAACAGTATACATGGAACTGATAAATAATATACAGAGCTGACTAATCTGAATGCATCATTAATGCAGAATGTAAAGTTAACATGATGTTTTTGCATAAACTATTAAGCTTCACACATGATCTTCAGACGGTTTTAAAGCAGATATATATCTTTGCTTTCTCACATGTAGCGTGCAGCAGGGGTCTACTTCACAGGCATTCACACTACAGGAAATACTCTGGGTGTTTAGGCAAGGGCGCTGCCTGGGTAGAACGCGCATGGATTTAGCACACGTGATGCACACTCGCTAGCAGGCAGCATAACATACTGTGTTCCCCGGTTTAGTGTATAGGGGTCCATTCTCTTCTAAACAGCAGAGCTGGGGACCTTAGTGAGCTCACCAGCTACAATGTCTTCAATTTTTGTTGAATGAAAAAAGACCAGTGACTAAAATCAGGTGCAAAATGAACGGCCACTATTGCAAAAGAAAACAAAAATACATAATTCTGTCTGTAGTTTGCTCTGAAAAGGAAGTAATGCATTTCCCTGAGCTCTATAAACAAAGAGGCAGCGCTGCTTGTCACTGGGATTTATGGGCCCTCAAATCACTGAACAAAATCACTTCCTGTTTTTCCTGTGTTTACCGGACACACAAGCAGGCGGCTGCACATTTGATAAAAAAGTGATTTATTTTCATTTTGCTTATCTGCTTAATTGATGTCCCCCAGGCCTCCCTGACAGCCATAATTTCATTATACAAACAATTTAGAGACGTTTGATTAACACAAATGAGAGTTCAGGGGCCCTGCCAGTTTACATGTTACCCTACACATGCTTTTCTTCACACTGACTCCGTCTGCCTCGACCCGCATACAAGAGTTATAAATAACAACCCCTTATCACAATAAACAGAGGGGAAAAATAAATCTGTACTCACGATGAAATGTTGCTGTGCCGTTTTAAATCCTGATGCTGGAGCTGCACATTCAATTCGATTTTAATCATCATACTGTAATTCAACATACGTTTCACACCCAGCTGAGCTTTGGTTCCCTCACAGGAGCCCATATGTGTCTGCTCCAGAATCTTCAACAAGCTTCTCGTTGAGATGCATCTGCATTGATTTTCTTGATTCACCGCTGTTATTGATTTATGGCTCTTCTGAGACAACAGTGTAATTAGGCCCATATTGTGAACGGTTCACCCCACTATCGCCTCAGTCCTCATTGATGATTCTGGGCTTTTTTAGCCCCACCAAATGTTACGCAAGCACTAATGGAGAGGCCTAAACACACACACACACACACACACTGCACATATGCATGCACAGACTCAGTGGCTGTCGTGGGCAGGTCTGTTTCTGACATCCCATTTATTACATCATATTATTTTCCACTCAGCCCAGCAGCAGTGAATATTCTTTTTCACCACCCTGTTCTTGCTCCTGTGTTTTTTTTTTTCTCTTTCTTGCATCCAACTAGCTTTAAAACAGGGTCGGCTCTGGCAAGGCGTAAATCCAGCTAGAGGGTTTTCCCCCTCACCCATAAAGCTTTACTTCAGGCAGTCGAGTGCCAATGTGGGATTCTAGCTCTCCCCACTGAACTCCTGAATGCACATTGTAGCAAAAATGGGTCTTTGGAAGAGATCTTTGAGTCTCTAGCTGAATGTGGAAAATGCACTTGCAGACAGACGCACTGGAGAAGGCATACTTTCACAAACATGTGTTTGCACTCAACATACACGACGGACAAACTTAAAATAAATTTACACTGTAACAAATTGCTGTGTGGATGCAGGACATGTGGTGCAGTTCTTTGTGAATATGGTTAAACACTGCAAATGATGGTGCTTTTGTGGAAGATACTAACAATGAGCTACAATATAAAACAAGCATGTAGACTCGTGGGAATGCTCTTTTTTTTAATCGTTACTTTCAGAGGATGGGGGGGGATTGCTACAAAGCTGATATCTTGTTATCGTTCATGAAAGACAAGAAAATTAATTTGGGGTACAGGGCAATAAATAAAGTGATACGTTTTTGTAGCGTTTGTAGTAAGAACGCTAAAATAGCAGCATAATGACAACCTAACAGACAGTATTAAAGCTCACGTGCTTACAGTAACATTTTTTACTGCGAGGCATTTGTTGTAAATTACAGTCGGACCGCTGTTGAACACTAGCTGTCAGTGCTCTGCTGTCTTATAGTGGATTTGATACAGTTTTACATACAGATACACAAGTATTTACTGAAACATTCACTCTCATAAAGTCCTGTATTAAACCCATGCTAGCTGTTTGCAACACATTTTATTTATGCCATCATTTATTCCGTAGGTTCACTACAGGCCCGTAATGTAAATGCAAATGTGATTCAAAGGGCTTCTTAATAACCCCCATTCAACTGTCATGAATATGAATCGCATTAACGTGCATTTAGTTTTGGTTTGCTTCTTTTCTGTGTGAATGCATGCTCTCGAATGATCGTGCACACCCAGCCCCTCCTCGTTATTGTCTTACATTCTATTTATTTATTTTCTAATTGTGCTGTGAACAGACTGTATTTATTCACGGCACAGCCCCGTCTGCATGTAAGCCGCATCAGTCATTCAAGGCTGGCAGAGTTTGACTCAATAACGCTGCAAATATCCAGCCATTATCTCTCTGCGGAGTACTCCCTCAATGTTAATGTGTTTTTAGGACGATTACATCAATGTGAAGTATTGAAAAATAACCTGATTGATAATATGAATCATCAAGCTTGTGTCTCCGCCCCCTTAAACACCTCATTTACCATCTCCATGGTAACATGATGGTAACTGCCTACATGGGCACTGCAGCATCCCTCATGGAGGTGACTGTTAACCTGCAGCGTTCGAGTGTGAGAGCCTCGGGCTTCCAGGTCAGCTCCAAGGCTTAAGCATTTAAACAGAACAGCCACAGCTGCCCTAAAGTAACAGTTTCTGTAATGATATGTGCAAGCTCTTTAGTCAAAATGATATTTTTAATACTAAATTACAATAATTGTTATCCATGAATTTTCTAATTTACTCTTTTACAAAAAAGCGGGACAAATAGTAAAGCTCACTATTATTTTTTGATTAAGATTTTACAGTTAGGCATCACTTAACAGACAAATGTGTTTTAGTGGTTGAATGTTATGCTTTATTAATTTCTGATTTCTTAGAGAAGTCCAGGGTGCCGGCTCAGATTTGGATCTAAAACCACGAGTTCAGTTTATTTGCCTAATGAATAACAATATCATTTTTAGTGTTATGCACTTACATATTGGGTTCACTCTCTTCTTCCCCTCTGCTCTAATTAGGCCGACTCCTTAAGGAAGTGTAAGTACAAAAAAACCTGGAAAACTGTATGTGGAATTTCTTAATAGTGTAATATTCCCATGGCTAGATAATTTAATCTTGAATTTAGA
The DNA here is from genome assembly GCF_007364275.1 of Archocentrus centrarchus. Taxonomy (NCBI): domain Eukaryota; kingdom Metazoa; phylum Chordata; class Actinopteri; order Cichliformes; family Cichlidae; genus Archocentrus; species Archocentrus centrarchus. The sequence continues at coordinate 29,796,103 of NC_044364.1, read as the reverse complement.
GATTATTATTAAGTATTAATGTTTAATATTAATGTTAATGATTCAATTAACTTTTAATATTCAAGTCATTACTGAAGTAATGGTTCATCTCAAAATACTAAAGAGCAGTCCACCAATGTGCTAACATTAGCATTTTGTGCTACCAGGACCATTTTCAGAAACAAGTACCCAGATTACCTTTGGTCTGTTGTTGTCATGGATGTCAAGCTCGTGGTGTGTGTCCAGAGTTTAGCCGTGTGAATGTGGTCACTGCTGTGTGCTCGAACCATAATGCAAACCCTAAATATTCACCAGTGAGAGAACTGCACCAAAGGCTGGAACAGTAACATATTGTCTCTCCTGTGTTCTTGTCTGTACTCACAGTGAGGAATCAACCTCGCTGCTGCACCAGCAGCTCTTATTGGTTCGTCTGCACACCTAGATTAAGCGTGGGAGGGATCAGATGGTTTAACAATATTCACCTTTTACTTTTTGGTATGTAAAATGTGCACGTTACTGAGCGCTCTTGGGGATCTAATTTGAAAAAGGTACATGATTCAAGCTGTTTTTGTCTCTGTGCTCAAAATCTTTCAACCGACCGACGGCCTTTTTCAGCAGGGAGAAAAAGAAATCTCCATTACAGTCTCGACATTGTTCTAACCCGACAACGAGGTTCTGCCCTGTAATTACATTCTATTTCTAAAACCATCCGTCTTTGCTCACAGAGAGCTGACAGGCTAAAACATTAGCACATTGTCAGCATCTCCTCAGTTCTCTGTTACACTTCATATTATCCTGTACCCTCGACTCAGCTTCCCAGATGGGGTTACCTCTCGGCAGTCCAGGGGAAAAGAGGAGGTGTTTTCATGTTACACGGCCAGTTTAGCTCAGCGCGATGGAGCCTCCCGGTTTCTCACTGGGGGCCTGTTGAATTCTGGGTCACAGCCCAGCCCCAGGCAACCGCTGGCTCCACTTTAGCCATTCTGTGTCGTTTTAGCTCCTGTGACATTCCACAGTGGGTCATTTTTCACCTTTTCTTTCAGCGACAACCTGTTCTCCATCCCGCCCCACCTCACTGGCACGTCTCACAATCACCATCAGCGTGTGCAACTGTTGCTGATAGCACACTGGCCTCACGCATCTCAGCATCACCTGTTCGTTATGCACGGCACTGCTGCCTCAAGAGAAACAAGCGGCGTGAAGTTCCATTTTCTCCAGTCTATTTATTTAATGGATAACGCAAGGGATGCAAAATGGAAATCACGCATTCGACCGTGGCTTTAACCCTGGCTCCTCCCTGCCTGCCTTCCTGAACTGCATTCATTCTCACTCCCGCTGAGCATAAATCATTTTGGTAACTTGTTATTACCAAGCTCATTATTTATTCTCCTGGGTGTTTAAGGGGAAGAATTTAAAAAAATGCATCAAATATTTAAAAGCTCCTAGATGTGAGTGAGGGAACACAGCCTTCATCTGCCACTGTCTGTGTCTCCTTGGCGCTAAAATTAAGGGGAAAAATGGAGGAGATTGTGTGAGCATGTTCATGTCAAAAGAAGTGATGAGGGAGCGCACTCATGTATGCTAATCTCTGGCCCTCTGCTTCTTCTGTGGTGGCAGTACAACACAGAGGGTGCGAGCCATGCTGGTGCGCTCTCCTTGTGGTTTGGCAGAGCGGTGAGGAGAGCGATGTGATGTGCCAGGCGCTTTGTATTCCAAGCCTGGGAGTAGAAGGATGCAGGCAGGAAGAAGGGGGGAGGAGGGAGAAGATGAAATAGGAAGAGGAGACGGGGAGGAAGAGAGCACAGAGACAGTGTAATCACTTTTACACCCCCCCGATACTGCTGTCCGCCTGACACTTGACTCTTATCCCGAGCCTTCTCTGCACTTCCCTCTCCAGTATCTCACACTGTCTATCTGCCGTTCCTTTTTGACTCAGGCTAAACAGAAACTTGAGCTCGGACATTTTGGAAGTATTGCTTTTGTGCAGCTCTGTTTTGCTATCTTGTTAACTTTTTGTTAATTTAGCTAAGCTTAGATTCCATGTGCTTCTAAAGCTTTTCAAAGTGAACTCTCAAATATTTGTGTTTCATTATGTTCAAACTATCAAATTTCATATGGAAATTATGTTTTACTGCCTTTTGGCCCCTTCTGTGAATAGGTCCTGAGACAAAGCACTGTAAGAAAACTGTAAGGCAGTCTGCACGATGGCAGCTGAAACCGACACCGGCGCTCTGCTGCGAGGTAGTCCACAATGTCTGAGAGCAAACTACAATGATGTTCTGAGTTCACAGCGAAACAATCTGCCAGCTTGTCTACTCCAGCTCTGCTGGCTGAGATTCTACCTGACTAATTTTGGCTTCTCTATATGCCTGCGTTTGAACAGAACAATGACTCCTTTTCAGAAGTTGTTCTATTTTAGAAAATCCCAGGCGGTTTACAGTCAGAGTTCTCAGAAGTGTGCCAACAAGACTCAAGACTTGGGTTTTCAACCTGTCAAGTTCCTTTATTGTGCACGTGGTACAGTATGATTCTGAGTGCAGTTATGAAACTGTATTATTATCATGCACTGATTTGCTTACCTGTGCTGCGGGTATGAGATGAAAATGCTGTTAAAGATTAAAGCAGACGCTCTGAAGAGTTTTCAGGATGCACGTGACATCTTCACGAGCTTTTCATCTTGTGTGGTTAAAGTGAGCGGACAAACCGTCTAATGCAGGAGCGACCGCACACATGCTGTCATCACCACACCCAGCTTTTCCTCATTTCTTCCCTTTCTTCTGCCCCTTGATTGAATCTCCATATTTTTGTGGGGTTTTTCCCTGAAGTCGAAGTCTCGTCTGTGTCGCTCAGGCCTTCTAATTTTAACGCTCGATCCAAAAACTGATAAAAAAGACCTGAGCTCCACTAACTGACATACTCTTTCATAATAATGAACAAGTCAATTTATTTTTAAATCAAACCCTCTTATACTACTGCCACGAGGGCTCGAGAACTAACTGTGTATTCATCTGTGGCTGAAGGTCCAACCTAAATAATGCAGCATTTATTCTAGTTAGAAATCTGCACAGCTATTTTACTACTAAACCTCTACATCTCCAACAGTAACCAAAGAGCTCTGGGCTCAGAGCCACAGAGCAGGAAAGCTGGTAACTGATGAGAGATAACTGCATTGTTATGCTGGCAGATGTGTCCTTAAATTTGAATGATAAACAGCCGCACGGCTCTATACGAAACCATGACACTAATCATTTTTACACAAGATCCCCGCTGGGTGTTAGTGGACTGTTCTGGTGAAACACAAGCCATATCAAGACATACTACTCTGTCTATTACAGTATAATGGCAAACAGATGCAGAGCAAAACTTAAAAGGATTGAAAGGAGCTCAGAAGTTTTAATTGTCCAACTGCCAGAGTTTGAAATCAGCTCCAGTTTATCGATGCCCCAACCACCTATTTAAGTTAGCAAAACTTACCAGAGCAGTGCTAGAGACACACTCACAAAAATAATGGTAATTATAACATACGAATATCATATGTACTCTTCATGACTATGAAATTGTTGTATCAGTGCAAAAGAACATTTTCTAGTGGAGGCCATACTATTTGTTAGTAAGCAAACAATAGCATCAGTGTTCAGCAGGTAGCAGCAACCAGCTGATCGCAGCAGTCAGAGCGTAGACATAAACTCATAATATCTTCATAAGGACTCATAAATAACAAGAAGCATTTGTATAATGAGTATCATTATTTTCTGTTTATGTGGATATGGTGCATGTGTAGCATTCATTTCAGTGTTTAGTAAAATTTGTTTAAATAATAAATATCAAGTGAAAAAAGTTTTTAGTCAAGTTTTAATAAATAGCTCCATATAGCATTATCACCATTTTGACCTTCAGATCAATCTATTGCCCTTGAAGGAGAGGTCAAAGGTCAGATGTGACCTTTTATTCACCTTTTTCACTCTGTTCATACTCCACTCTGTATTTAATCATCAGTTATTATTAATCTCTCTCTCTCCCCCCTCAGCAGATGACCCCCCCTCCCTGAGCCTGGCTCTGCTGGAGGTTTCTTCCTGTTAAAGGGAGTTTTTCCTTCCCACTGTCACCAGGTGCTTCCTCATGGGGGGTGCACTTGACAATGATTGTCCACTGCAGGCTAAGAGGACAGAGGTGGAGACTGTCTGTTAAACGAGACACTCACTGGAGAGGCACCTGAATATTTCACTCAGTTTTTTAATTTGTCACAAAGTGCTCGGCATTAAAATGTTCCTTATAAATAGTATTATTTAATAATTAATTTAAGAAAGCATCAGTTCTTTCACACGTGCATGCACTGCTGCATCTGCCACAAATAGAATCCAGTTCTTTGGGAAACACATTCATCAGTTTGATGACCAAGTGCTGTTCTAATGTGTGAAACATCTTCTTAAGCAGTATCATATTTCCTTACACTGGTAACTATAATGACCCCATCATTGATTTTACAAGGCTGTGATTAATAAGCTGATAAAGGAAGGGCCATGGCAGAAAGGAATAACAGACAAAATCTTTTTTTTCCCGAGTGTTAGAGAAAATGTCTTCGTAGAGCTGTTCCTGAATTGAAGACACACATTTTTTTAAAATTGGGGATTAAAAAGAGAAGGTGTAAAATGTTTTTGTGTTTAGTGTCAGTGTATCTGCCTGCGTAAACAGAAAGAAGTAAGGATTGTCTTTTTGCCAGCCCATCGTATCTGCAGCTGTGTTCACAGGAGGATCTTTAGCTATCAGAATTTAGACTTCGTAGTTTCAGCTCACAAGCTTTCATTTCTTTTTCCTGTCTTAATATTTGAAATGATTCCTTCAGCAGCAGCAGCAGCAGTGGAGGCATGCAGGCAGGATCTCTGCCAGCAGAGATGTGGCAGCTATCTTTTTAGTGACAGTCTATGTGGCATATTCAGCAGCCTGAAATGTTTATATTGAATGGTTCAGAAGCTTGAAAATCACCATGGCAATGGTCCCAAAGACAAAAGCCCTAGCCTTTTGTCATGGGTAATTATCACAGAGTAGGCCCCTTAAAGCCTTCCATTTGGCTCTGAACAAATTCACATTTAATTTTGTGCTCATGAATTTGACACAGGGCTTTTTTGTATTCAAATCAGGCTTAGATGTAGAATTTAAATATCCACTGAAATGAGTTCTGTTGGATGCAAGTAGTTTTTCTTTCCCCAGATTATTTCAATATTAGAGACCATGGAGAAGGGATAAGGAGGGCTATAGAAAGACCACGTGAAATTTCCTAATGAAGCCACCTTTGGTGTAGAGTGAACATTCAAAAACATAATACCTTGAAAATGAGCTTTGGTATTAAACCCAAGTTTAGGTGTCTTATCTCCCACGAGCTGCTGAGGCCCTAAAAACTGACTTAGCAGAATGAAGAATAACTGTGAGCTTTTGCCAGCGCTGATCCCACTGAAGTGTCATCTCCACACACTCTGTTTTAAACTCCGTGTAACTTCCAACAAGTAGGTCAGAGAAATATGAAAAAGTGCTGCCGCAGAATCAAAGCTACGTACACCCCGTGTGATGACATTATATACAGTATAGAGCGACTCCTTGGGCTGTATTTAGTGGTTAGGTTCTACAGCAATTTGGTTTAATGGAACATGAATCACTAAATGCAAAATTAAGCTGGCTGCTCTCACTTTGTGTTGGTTTTTCAGGCTCTCAAGGCAATAATCAGAATTGGTTCCACATCCCCCAGCTACTTCAGACACAAGCTTTTAGGCTTTTACACACCAAAAAACGACTTGTTTAGGTTTAGGAAAAATGTTTTAGGTTGGGCTAAAATATACAGCATCAACCCTACATGTGTTTATATGTGACATCAGGGGTCTTTTACAAGCTTCCATGTGACAACTTGGCAGTAAATGGACTGGTTCTTATATAGTGCTTTTCTACTCAGTCTGAGCACTCAAAGCGCTGATACAACACATTTACCCATGCACACCCATTCATACAAGCACTTCCATGATTAACTAAGATAAGTGCTTTAATTATCTAACATTCACACGCCGACGGTTGCGTCAGAGAGCAACTTGGGGTTAAGTATCTTGCCCAAGGATACATTGGCATGCAGCCTGGAGTGGCCAGAAATTGAACCGCTGACTTTCCGATCAGTAGGTGACCTGCTCTACCTACTGAGCTACAGCCACCCCGTCTGAGAGTGGCCGTTACTCAGTGCGTCATGGCGCTGACGCCGGAGGATGCTTTGTGCGCATCTGCCTGATGGCTTTGACAAACTGTCAGAGTTTGATGCCAGGGGGACGGGCTGGCTCGAACCGTGCAGAGATTTCTTAAACTCCACCAATAATGTTACCGTTAAGCAGTGCTCAGGTTTGTCTTAGTCTTGTAAAGATTATAAAGAGAAAATAGCTATATTTGCATAATTTTTAATTCGATGAGTGACAGATCTTTTTTACATGCTATATGAGAGCTTTTGTGTAAAGTTGAACCGTTGTTTTGTAGCCATGTTTCGGCCTTTATTTATTAATCTGGGATGAAAATTTTGAGCAGTCAGTTTAGCCCCTCTTAGGTTTGGTCTTTGTCTCTTTCTGTTTTCGAGCTCCCTCATCCTCTTCTGGCTCTCTCCTTCATCACTCTCCATCGTCGGAGACTCTGCTGATGTCTGAAAGGTTTCAAACATCAGCAGAGGTCCTGCAGCCTCTTTGCCTCCCTCAGTAACTCTTCCAAACGCAGTTAGAACGGTTCAATAATTCACAAGCTAGTTGCCATAAGGATGAAGCTTATTTTTTCCTCCATATGCAATAAACTGGAGAACACTCAGCACCAACGAAAAAAAGGATTTTGTTAAAAATACTGCTGACAAATTTATAAGAACATATTGCAAAGCTGAGCCTATAAATTTTTCACTAAATCGCATGGTGGTTGTTGTATGGAAAGAAAAAAAAAGGGAGGGAAACCTCACAGCTCAGTAGCAGGGCGAGTGTCCAGTGGAGAGATTTATTTATACAAGATTATATGAAAAAAGAAAAAAGGTTTTACTACAGTGCATGATACAATATTATTCTTGTAATCTATTTATAATCAGGTTCACTCAGTAATAACTTTTTTCTTTTTTCTTTATTTATGAGGTCTCTAATATTTAAGTGTGTATAAAATTTTCCAAGTTCAACCTGACATTATATGAATTGCGATGGAAACAGGCCAGCATATTTCAGCCTGTGTTTGAGACTGAAGCGTGTTGAAGTGCTTGAACCAGCCTTCAGTCAGTGAATCTGATGTTCTTTGATTGAAGGTTTCCCTCACATCTCTGCCTCAGGAAGGGCTCAAAGTTTTATTCTCCACAAGTTTCCATCTGACTTTTAAAAACAATCACGTTATTCTTACAACAAGCTTTTTAAAATAAAAACTGTTTGATATTAAACAATATTTCCATATTTCAATCTACACAATGTAGGATAATATATAATATACTGTAAATAGTCCGGCCTGTTAAGGTTCAACACACAGGCACATCATGTACATTGTATATAGTGTTATTATTATTAGTAGTATTAAGGTTAATCTTGTTTGTTGATTTTATATATATATATATATTCTTTTCTTAATAGTGTGAATTATTATATTTTTATTTATATTTATAATAACTGCGGCTGCTGTTACACCCAAATTTCCCCTCTGTGGGACAATAAAGGCTGTTTCTTCTTCTTCTTCTTCTTCTGATTTCCTGCTCATCTCCCCAACAGAGACACTGCATGAAACCCATTCATATCCTTTTCATCTACTACTCTCCAAGCTTACAGTAAATTTCCTGTTATTAAAAAGTTGCCATTTTTAGTTAATTCGTTTAGATTTTCTTCTTTCCACATTGTTATCTTACATGTCCCCAGTGTCCTTTCTTTTCCGACTTGCTCTTTATCACGACCCTGTCATTTCCCAGTGGAGAATAGTGGACCATGTTCTCCCATTTTTTTCCAAGAATAGACCATTCTCTTATCTAGAAACTGTATGTCTGTCTGAATTGCTTCCTACCTCGTACAGTTCCCATGCACCACTTTGGTTTTGCTTTTTATTTCCAAGACAAGCTCACTGGATAATTTAGATGTAGATTCTGTGTTCTTACAAAGCATGACCTCATTAGGTTTGTAGCTGAAACTAATGTAACCGTCTTCATTATTTAAAATAGTTTTGATCATGAGGCTTACTCTTTATGTGATGCCTTTATTGTTTCAATATGGAAGGACAAACTTGATTCTTAAACTTTCAGAATGAATCATTTGAGAATTAAGCCCTTAACTGTGTTTGTCCATGAGAAACACAAAAGCAGAAACACTCACACACACACACACACACACACACACACACACACACACACACACACACACACACACACACACACACACAAAAACTCTTAACAACTGAACCACTACTCACAATGCTCCTGTGTGGCCATGATGGATGAAGGAGAAGTCTTAAAAGTGTAAGTGCAGGTATCAGTTAGGTTGATCCTTTAGGACCTGGGTGTAAAACAGTCAGTAATCCTGAATGGGTCTTGTAGGAAGGATCACTCACTGCTTAAAATGCACAAGTGCCCAAAATTGTACATGTTTGAACAGCCACTGGAAGCAAGTTAGCTACCAGCTATGATAGTTAAAATTTCCAAATTTAGAACAGAAGTAAAGATATTAACAGCTTAGTATGAAAAAGATCAGATGGCTGCCCCTCCCTGAGCCTGGTTTTCCTTCCTACTGTCGCCAAGTGCTGCTCATAGCGGGTCATCTGATTGTTGGGTTTTCTCTGTATTATTGTAGGGCAGTCATACTCATCTCACGGCCCGCGGGCCAAATCCGGCCCGTGATTGGCTGGTGACCGGCCCGCGGCCATTTCTTGTAATTGCTCAAAATTAAAATAATTTTCCCTTTTATTGTGTAACAAATGCTGAATAATTCCCCCTTGTGTTCACAAAGTGAACTGTCTGTAAGACAGAATCATTAGTTTGTACACGGCCCTTTAGGTCCTAATGATTTGGGCCTTTAAGGTAGTGAACAGTTTGCGCAGGTCAAGAATCACTGCTGATCTGCGAGGAAAAGACGTGTCCTTAAATGAATATCTTGGCAAAAAATGAGTGAGGTTAGTAAGCGGAGAAAAGTTGACGTTGAAAACAGACAGTTTAATAACAAATGGACAGATGATTTTGCATTCATTTTGCCACCTCATGCCAACGCAAAACCGTTGTGTTTAATTTGCCAAAAGACAGTTGTTGTATGCAAAGTTGCTAACATTAAGCGGCATTACGAGTCAAAACATGCTAGCTTCAGTGCAGCTTTCCCGGTTGGTAGCATTGCACGAAAAGACAAGACTGAGGCCTTAAAGTTGTCTTATGCTACCACATCAACAATCTTGACGACTTCCACTACTGCTGCTGAAAAAGCCACCGCTGCTTCACTGCGTGTAACCTGGGAGCTGGCTAAAAAGGGCAAGCCATTTGTGGACGCTGAGCTTGTGAAAGTGTGCACATTGGGAATCGTGGAGGAGTTGTTTGCCGGTGACAAACACAAAGATGACATCGTTAACCGCGTGAAGCAGGTTCAGCTTTCGGATTCAACGGCGGCACGGAGACTAGAAACTTTGTATGAGGACAGTTTTTCTACTTTACTTGCTGAACTGAAGTGTGTGGATTACATGTCAATAGCTATGGACGAGTCTACAGATGCAACAGACACTGCACAGCTGTCCGTGTTTGTGAGATATTTTAACGGGGAGCTTTTCAAAGAGGAGCTGCTGTGCCTTTTGCCCATCAAGAGCAATGCAACAGGTGAGGCCATGTACAATTCTATGAAAAGTTTCTTTGATAAGAATTCTCTGGAGCTGGATAAAATCAACCTCCTTGTAACTGACGGTGGGCCATCTATGATAGGACGAGAGAGGGGCTTAGCATCACGTCTCATAGCGGACCACCCCACAGTTAGTTCACTACACTGCATCATTCACCAGACGGTGTTGTGTGCCAAACTGTCTGGTGAAATGAAAGGAGTGATGGACACAGTGATCAAAATTGTAAATCACATTCGCTCAACTTCAAGTTTACAGCACCGGCTTTTCAAAATGCTACTACAGGAGCAAGAAGCTCAATATTCAGACCTACTACAGCACAATGATGTCAGATGGCTGAGCAGGGGGCGAGTCCTACAGCGCTTCTTTGCACTGCGCAAAGAAATCACAGAATTTCTTTCCGGTCAAAAAACAAAGAAAGCAGATGAGTTCTCTCAGTTTATGCAAGATCAGGAATCTGTGGCTCTGGTTGCATTTCTGTGTGATATCACTAATCACTTGAACCATCTTAACCTGCAGCTCCAAGGTGGGGATTCGAATGTGGGAGAGCTCTTTGAAAAAGTGAGCGCTTTTCAGACAACCTTGGGCGTATTCGTGACGGACATAGAGGGGAAAAAACTTCACTTCCCTACCCTGCGTGATGTTCCTACAAATGGGATTGTGCTGTCACGAATGGTAGCACTGTTAAAAAATCTGTCAGAGAACTTCAGATCGCGGTTTCACAACTTCAAAATCCCACAGCAACTGCTACTGTTTGTGCGCAACCCGTTCGCCGTTGCTGTCACCGGGAGCTGCCCAGCAGAGGCAAAAAACGCTGTGCCTGCTATCAGTGAGGGCGCTTTCCAGCTGGAACTGGTCCAGATGCAGGCTAATGATGTCCTAAAAGCCAAGTTCAGAGAGGAGAGACTGTGTGAATTTTGGGCACACTCTGTTCATCAGTATCCGAACTCTAAAAGACTCGCTATATACATTTTGACAATGTTCGGATCCACTTACATATGCGAGTCGGGGTTTTCAGTGATGAATCTAATTAAGGACAAAAAGCGCAATAGACTCACCGACTCACATCTCAACCAGTGCTTGCATATTGCCTTGACCTCTCAGGTGCCGTTTACACGAAGCCGTTTTCACTGGAAACGGTGTCGTTTTGATGCGTTTCAGCCTTTCGTTTACACGATGGCGTTTCAGAAATGATCCGCGTTTACACGAGGACATGTGAAACGATGAAAACGATGTAGTTCTCATGCCAGGCCACAAGTTGGCGTTGGTTTTCTCTTTGCAAAGTTTGTTTATGCAAGACGCGCATGCGTGGAGTGACACAGTAGGTAGTGCGGCAAACTGTTCATTACTTACAAAACGGCCAATGTGAGAGGTTTTGTGTGGACAGATGATGAGGTTGGATCGCTGCTGCACACAACGCTGAATTACAAAACGGTAAAAACACAAGAAAAGCATAAGAAGCACTCGTGAATCCGCGAGTACTGTTTATCAGTTTGCGCGTGCGCGAAAAACTGGCCGTCGCAACCATAGTGCGCATGTGCGAGTCGAGCGTTTTCAAATCACCCCGGTTTCAAGTGTTTACACGAAAACGCAAGCCGGTGCGTTTCTGAAACGCTCCACTCTGGACCCCGTTTCTGAAACACATCGTTTTCACTCTGTTGTCGTGTAAACAGAAGGGCGAAACGCATCAAAACGACACCGTTTCAAAATGAAAACGGTCTCGTGTAAACGGCACCTCAGAAACCAAACTTCAGTAAGCTCTCAAAGGAAATGAGATGTGTTACCTCACATTAAGCATGTAGTCAGTAACTAATAGTATGTGATGCATGAAGAGGTTAAAACATAAACATCTGATTACATACCTGTGCTGTCTGTTCCAAACTTTAAAATAACTGAAATATAGTAAAGCAGTTTTTTTTTTTAAATTGTATTTCTGAACTATTCCAACATTTGGTGGCTTGCACTGTGCAGTTATGTGTTTAATATATTTTATAAACAGCTTTCACACCAAAAGAGCTGAAATATGTTCATTCTATGCCTAAGAACTGTTAATAATCATTTTCATTTTTGAATTTGTCCAATATTTGCCTGCATAATAGGAAACGTTCCAGCTATGCTGTTCAAGATGGTTCAAAATATATCTTGCTGAATTGCAGTGGAGCTAATAAAATGCGTCAAAATATGAGCACAAGCTATCAGTCTTTTTTTAAAGTTTGCTCATTTTATATGAATGTAGTTTAATGGCTGGCCCTCGGCCACTTCTCATTTTCCAAATGTGGCCCTCGGCTAGATCAAGTTGAGTATCCCTGTTGTAGGGTCTTTACCTCACAATATAAAGCACCTTGAGGCAAACGTAGTTGTGATTTGGTGCTATATAATCTATATAGTGGATTTACTGAACTGGACCTTCTGACCATGTTTGGGTCAGAAGGTCCTACAAATGCTATGGGCTGCTGTGTGATCCGTACTAACACCATGTCCAAGTAGTCTGTAGTTGGGTTTCGTAGTGAAATTCTAGTATGTGTATGTCAGCACTAATTAGCAGGTAAGTAGTAAGCTAGCTAAAGTTAATAGGTGACATCATCTTGTTACTCCCATATTTTATTTACAGTCTTTGCTCAGTCCCAGCTAATAGACCTTACAGAGTTTTCTTCATACTACTAACCCCTAAAAATGTGATTGACACTAAGGGAGGTGAGCTTGGGTTTATAGCAAACATCATTTTGCCATTCATTGTATTTTCCATGGGATCCCAGAGAAATTTGCACAGGCTGTTAGCACACCAACATCCCAGCTCATATGTTTCCTCTTGGATGCCTTTCTGTTGGCAGCCTTGCCAGAATTACAGCCCACAGGGCAGGTAAAGGGCTGTGTTGCTGCACAAGGCTGACACAGAAGAAAAGCTCCAGCCTCAGAGGAGTGGGCCTTCTCTTCACCGCACAGCAACCATTACTCTAAATCACCCCCCTTCTTCCTCCTCCTTCTTTATCCCTGACCTCCGCTAGAATCCACTGACCTGGAAATTATCTGGTGAGTCCAAGCCACCAAGAGCGGCACTGGCCCTAGCGTCGCCTGCAAACAGCAGAAATATTGAGCCAATTACAAGATTATTATCTGGTGTTAGTGGTCGGGGAACACTGTGGGAGTGTATTTATGCCTGCCAGTGCTCCCTGGTGGAAGAGGAAAAATGAATCAGAGGCTTTTGGGGGAGAAGTGGACAGTGCTCATGCCCACTTGCCTTTATTTCTTTACAGCTCTCGTCTTTCTTTAGACTTTGGCTCCAGTCCAAACCCCTTTCTTAAAGATCAAAGATAACACCCATTTGGAGCCGATAGCTGGTTAGTATTTGCACCTGGCTAATTTATATGCCATGCTGTCATATTTTGTGTGCACCTGATTTAAAGTAAATATGACTTTATGGCACATTCAGACTCTTTTTTCACCGTTTATTTAACAGATATGAGTCACAACCTGGATATGAGGGCAGAGCTGAGTTGGTTTGCGAGTGTAATTTGTTCAGTAGGGAAACGAAAGCAGTGATGCGTCAGGCTCTTCATTCCAAAGTGGTTACTTTATAGGAAAGCTTACAAAGGGCGCATTTAGTGATGTACTGCCTGTTGCTGTGTACATTGGATTTGGTATTTTAGTAGGGAATAGAGTTTCCTGAAAGAATCCTGGCATCTTTTTCCAGCTAGTTAGTTCCATATGAGAGGAATGACGTACATTTACAACGTGTATCATGTTCTGTCATGTGTGCAAACTGTTTGTTTGTCAACTTCTAAACGTCTTAGTCATCTTTTGTATTTTTTCTTGGTTTTCTTCAGCACTTAAACATGTGCCAAAATGGGGAATTTGATTTAAAGGGAAGCCTGGGTTCATGTGCTCTGTTTCGTATTTCGTTTTGGGTCTGCATCTTGTTTCACGAGTAGAGCCTACTGCCTGTGTTTCATGCGTCAGTGTGCTCAGGGAGTTGTTTTTTTAGCAGCGCGATGAAGACATCAAAGCAGAATCTGGAACTGCAGTAAATCTCAAGCACTTGGATGGTTTGTCATCTGTTACATCACCTACCACTGCCAGTAAAGTTTCATTAGAAAGCGCTGCGTGCTTCTTCTGTAGACCGGAAAAAATATCCCAGTACAGTTCACTTACTGTAAAATATATTTATTTCCCCGAGTAAAACTTTAATGTTGAGAATTAAAGTTCTTTACTTTATATTACCTTGGTGTGCATTAGTCACATTAGTGATTAGACCTTTTGTAACTTTTTGCTTTGGAGGTCATCACAAGTCCAAAGTCTTTGAACCAATCCAAGATAAACCAGGTGAAAACACATTTTTAAGCACACCTTCAACCAAACTGTCAGTGTTCAGGTTGCATTGTGGGTAAAAAAAGAGGACTGGATTAAATGAAAGTGACAGAAACTGGTTCTGCTGCATCATTTTATTTAATACAAATCTGACTGCAGTCTCCTGCTTACCCAAAGTTGGGTCACAGTGGCAGCAGTCCTTCTCCTCAGTAATGCCCACAAAGCCATAAGATGCATAAACCTTTCAGTGAGTTCAGGGTTTAGACTGGGTCCGTGTGCCTGGAAGACCCACAGGAGAAGTTGACAAGAAGGACACGATGCCAAACTCCCTCTGGATATCCACGCTCATCACACTATGCCTAAGGCTGGGCTCAGCCACCCTGTGATGAAAATGAACTCCAGCCACTTGTAAACACAGTCTCTTTCAGTACCCAGAAATGGAGTCTACATCACCTGGTGCACTGAAAGCTTTGCATTTTAAGTCAGCTCTCACCTGCATTAGTACTGATCTGCATGCATCTTATGCTCCATTTTAGCTTCACACATGAACACGTTCCCATGACAAATAAAGGAGTTAACTTGGAAAATTGTTAAAATTTGGGCTAAATTGGGGAAATATTTGAGTAAATGCTTAAATTTCAGGTCAACTATGACAACATTCTGAACTGCAACCATTCTCGCACGAACATGAATCCTGAATACATGACTGCTTTATGACTTCCATATTTTAACTTCCAAACATGGCTGTGTTCATGTTGTCTACATTACACCATACCCACCTCACTGTCTCTGAAACCCCCCCCACCCACTGTCTCCAGTGGCTTTGCACCACCACACCACTGCTGTTAGTGCATCGACCACAGGACCAGCTCAGCGCACACCATGAAATATGGATGCTTCCTTTAGTACAGACTCATTTCTTTTTCATAGCACAATAATGTTCTCTTTTGCACTGGGAAGCTGTGACGGTGGCTTTGGAAGGCTGGTGGTTCCCAAATCAACATGTTCCCAATGTAAGCAGGAAGACGCTCCTGGTGTCTACATGCATGCCGGCGTCTGGAATTCCCCTTTTATCAATAAATAGTCTCAATGTTCTCCATCAGTGACTTGTCAGCTCTGCAGTCTTTGCAGTCCCTGATGGCATTGATTTTGTTTCAAAGTACTATTATACTGCCTCGCTCTGGACTCTTGGTGCGACAGGGCAGAGCTAATGCGAGAGGAAAGGAGCCTTGTCCGGGATCCTCTTTACACAGCTGTAGGAGAGGTCGCAGATACCGAGAGGACTCCGGAGGTCAGCTGACGGTCAGTGTTGCAGGAGGATGTCGAGACATCGGTGCACCTGTGTTGTTGCTGTTGCTCTTATCGACCACATCCTGCCTGTCCCCACTGTGCTGACCTCGTGAATCATTCCTCAAAGAGAGGATTCACTTAGGATACTGGATGTGTTTTGACATTGGCCTGAAGGTATTGACTTGTAGCTGTTAGATCCATTTCACCTCACCCACTGAGATCAGCCAGCAGCTGTTTTAAAACCTGAAACAACCATAAGGAAAACTGACAGCGACGTTCGTGTGCTTTCGTTTCAGTGATCCTGACTCCATAGCAGTGCTGTGTTCTTCATGAAAGTTGGTTTCAGTTGTTACAGCTTCAGTGCCAAAAACAAAACATGCAGTAGATGGAGTTTGAGTAACTGGATGATTCAAGACATAATGTGTGATTAATGAAACAAACAATCAGTGGTTGTTGTTGAGATAACCTTACCCCACTAAACTACACAGATCACACTCTTGTGTGGGACATTGTGGAGCTCTCAGAGTCTACTATTTCCATTATCCTCATGGTGTTTGATTTTGCACACATGAATTCCAGTGTTCCTGTACGTCACCTGTGCAGACCGCAAATTCCTCTAAAGCTGAATCTTTAGGCCACGGCAGCAACGGATCAGACAATTCCTCAGTTTCTGCAGCTGTTATCTGCTCACTGTCACCTCACCATTAGATCAGGAGGAGCTTGTGTTTGTCATTATAAAGAGTAATTGCAAACAGCCCTGAGCAAAACCAGCCACCATGTTTGTCATGACAGCTAGTGTCTTTTAGAAGTGCGCTCTGTTTGTGTGCGCTCCGTCTCAGCAAACAGGCCCTCTGTGTTATACTGTGTATGCTAAACGGAGCATGATTGCATACCAGCCTCGTAGCAAGGATGAAAAACGGTGCCTGTCACATCAAGAAATAAAGAACACCTACTGCCAGGCAGATGCTGCATTTTGATTGAGTTTACAGATGGATTGGCCTTACAGACAACGGACTCTGGTAATGAGCGATCCTCAGAAATTTCTGAAGACCACCCTCTGTGATGGTCTTAGTACTTCTGTCACAGGTGGCAAACTTCATCTACCCTGGGAACAACCCGGGCCACTTAGTTGGTGGCAGTCCTCGCTTTACGCAGCACCAGCCAAGCAGATGAATAATTGACGCTTGCATTCTGTACTTTGGTGAATTTTAAAGCTGTATTCTGCAGAGACTCTAAATGGTAGAGAGAGGACACGTTAATCATTCATAGGCTGCTTTTACTCGCTTTGCTTAAGGTCGCTGTCCTGAAGGCGGTTAGGCAGAAGGAGAACGGAGGAAGAGGAGTGGAGGTGGAGGTGGAGGGATATGAAAGAAAAAGGTGAAAAAGGAAAAACTACAACCAAATATTGTAATCACAGGGATTGTTCTTGCTGAACTTTGTGATTGCTGCCAATGTGAGTATATTTTCATCACTAGGATTTCATTTCACGAGGTGAAAACATTTAGCAAACATGTAGCACTGTGTTCACATTGCTCGTGTTGAGCCATTTATTAGACCTACAGAGGAATTTCTGGAATTATGTGGCATATCAACATAATATTAAATCACATGTACAGCTTGTGAGGAGAAATGAGTTTCACCATCCGCTGGAATGGATTTTTCTGATGCCCCTTTGTCATCCATTGCAAAACGAAGGTGATCATACTGAGGGGGGCCTTGAGTATCAATATTTTATCACTGGCATTACCATAGTAGAGGTATAGAGCTTGACATTCTTTTTTTTCTTTTTGCTCTGTATGAAAGGGGGAAATACCCCCTTTCAAATGCACCCAAGGGAGAGCCCCCTCTTTAATGACCACACCACCGTCTCTTTACATCCAGAGGCATTCCTGAAAGAGGAGCTGCGCCAAAACTGCCAATCAACATTTGGTCACGCATGAGAGAAATCAAATAAATAAACTTCTGCAGGAAAACTGTTTCCAGTGTTTTTCTTGATTGATTGGATTCAGTATTTTTGATGACTTAGCCGAAGTTCATCCAGTTTTAATGTTTATTGTTGTAAGAGAGGTTGTATAACTGTGACAGTTGCTTAGTAGGTTTCGGTAAAGAGTGCAGGTCAAATAAATATTTCACTTCCTTTTTTTTCCTCTCACTATTTTCTCTTTTCAGAGAGTTGATGCCCAAGACCCTGGAAGGCCAAATCACAATGGAGAAAACTCCCAGCTACTTCGTGACCAGAGAGGCTCCTGCCCGAATCTCCGCCATGTCCCGGGACACCAAGCTGATCGTCGTAGTGAGGGACCCCGTCACTAGAGCTATCTCAGACTACACACAGACACTGTCTAAGAAGCCCGATATTCCCTCCTTTGAGAGCCTCACCTTCAAAAACAGGACTACGGGCCTCATTGACACTTCATGGAGCGCCATCCAGATTGGCATCTACGCCAAGCACCTGGACAACTGGCTGCAGTACTTCCCCATGGACCAGATCCTGTTTGTGAGCGGCGAGCGCTTGATCAGCGACCCAGCTGGAGAGCTGGGCCGGGTGCAGGACTTTCTCGGGCTCAAGAGGATCATCACAGACAAACACTTTTATTTCAACCAGACCAAGGGATTCCCGTGCCTGAAGAAAGCAGAAGGCAGCAGCAAGCCCCACTGCCTTGGAAAAACCAAAGGGCGCACCCATCCAAACATTGACCCTGAGGTGGTGCAGAGACTACGAGACTTCTACAGACCCTTCAACATGAAGTTCTACCAGATGACAGGAAGATTTTTTGGTTGGGATGACTGAGTGTTTTTTTTTCCCCTTGAAGTTGAGAACTGAAAGACTGCATGGGGGGGTCACGTTGAAATTAAATATAAGATTTTGGGAATAAAGTTGTATTGCTATGAGAATAAAGTCAGAATTAGAATAATACTCCAATGACATACTAGAATGTCATTGGATACAAATAATAATATTAAAAGAAGTGAAAAAAATGACTGGAAAAAAAAGTAAGTGATGGATAATCACGTACATACCTGTATATCATATCTAATTTAGCTCATTAAGAAATTTGTATATGAAAATAGTTATATTAAACAAATATTTCTTATATAACATTAAAAAAAGTCCTTTTGGTAAAGCAATTAATTCTTATTTATTTACTATGTAATTTTATTCATAGTGCAATTAATGGTATGTTCTTTGAGATTACACAAAAGTCATGTAACAGCAACCAAAAAAGACAAATTTTCTGATGTCAGTCACAAATTTGTATGTTTGCCAAGCAAGGACATCACTTCACTGAGTGTCAGTGTGCCTGCAGTGGAAGAGTTATTTAAGCCCTCCATCACGCAGGCCCAGAGACTGGTCATAACCCCCCCTGGCAAACATAGGTCACTAGGGAAAAATGTGTATTCCCCAACCAGTTGGCAAGTGGTTGCTGGCTATTGCTAGGTGAAATCAGTCATAAAGAGGGTGCTACACCAAAAACGTCCTCGATTTCTTCAGCAGCTAGCAGATTGCCTCGGTTGTTGTGGAAGATGCCGGCATGTCTGGAAACACTCATCAACTACTTGCTGAGGTGTGATGCAAATCAGAAACAGAACTTTCGCCTTCGAAGCAGAAGTTGTACCTCACTGCTGCAACTTCGGTGCAGCATCGTATACCTCTTTGTAACCAGTTTCACATCCAGCACCACTTGACAACTGGTCTGAGAATACAAATTTTCCGGTGGTCACTAGAGAGTGGCTGACTGGTCTCTAGGCCTGCGTGACCAGGGCCTAAAATATCCTGTATTTCTCAATCTCATTTAGCAATACTGAAAACAGATTTATGGATTTATTTATTTAGCATCCAGACTTTTAAGAGACATTGGTATGAACTGAGCCTGGTCAGAAGGAAAGAAAATACTGATTTAAAAGAGGCATTTGGCATTTATAAGTAACTAGATTACTTGTCTGTGGTATGATGATATGATGATATGATGAGGTGGATCCAGCCTCACAACCTGAAGCAATATGGTTTCTAAAGAAGAAAACACTTTGTTCTGCTAACTTTACAGAATGTTGGAGGTTTGAAACCATTTTTCCATTTCTGTTCTCTCTGAATTTTATTCCCCTTGTTGTTTTGGTAATGATCCTGATAAATGGCTGTACTCATAATTTTATAGTACTCCTATATTTTTTCAACATTTTAAAAAAATCACATTAAAATTATATATGGTAAATATACCACACGATACGTTACACTAGAAGTGTTGTTGTTGTGACTGTTAATGCCTAAATTATTATTTTTTTTGCCATAATGTGACGTTTTTCTGAAAGTTATTAAATATTAGTTTGACTTTCTCAAAGAACCACAACGGTTTTTATTCATATGTTTGCCATTTTCTTAGATTCCCAACTTTGTTCTCAAAATCTTTTTTCCCCCGTGCCCCTACCCCTCAGCGCTAACCCGCTCACAGCAGCACGGGCCTGTTTTAAGAGAGCTGAAGCCCTATCTCACCTCAGTTTAGATATGCAATATTTCTCTGCTACATTTTCCAGCCTCAGAGCTCGCTGTAATCCATGCTCATGGAGATGTTTTCTTCAAAAAAAAAGGAAAAAGATTGAGTTGTTGAAGGATTTGTGGAATATCTGCACTATCTGGAGGACGTTTTTTTTTCTTTCAGTCTTTGGCTGTGAAACAGAAATTATTGTGTGATTTGCTTCTTCAAGGGGATGCACATAGTGTGCAGGGGCTTTTGATAAAAAACTAATGCCATATATTAAACATAACTGCTTTAAAATTTTAACATTTTTCTAGCAAAAGTAATATGAAAAGATAAAACATAGTTATTTTTGAAATTTATTTATTCAAGAAGTGCACGAGGAGTAAGTACGCATTGTGAGCAACTCCTCGGTGAGTGTGTTATGTTTGTTTTAAACTGTTTGCATGTTATCCTCATTTTAATTTCAGGTTGTTCATTTTGTTATGTATTTACTATATATGGGTGGATGTGGTGTGGAAACACTGGTGTCTGCTCAGCCTTCAGTTTCAGAGCTGTGAGTTTCTCACTTCAGGAGTCGTTTCCTCACCTTCAGTTAATGAAGCTGCAGGCAAAGATTCCAACATCGAGTTCAGTGCAGGAAAAAGGCCTTCCCATGACTCGAGTTTCCTCAACATGCCTCGTGTATTGAATACACTTAATCTCACTGGCCTTCCTTGCCTTGAGGCCATGTGCGTGTGTGTGTGTGTGTGTGTGTGTGTGTGTGTGTGCACTGCGCTAAATCCAGGGAGCTCGAGAACAGTGACTGACTTGTGTTCCTAGTTTGTCCGCTTGTATTGTGAGCTACTTTCTGAAAGCAGATGTGCCTCAAAAGATACGCAATCAACAATGTTATGTGTGTGTGTGTGTGTGTGTGTGTGTGTGTGTGTGTGTGTGTGTGTGTGTGTGTGTGTGTGTGTGTGTGTGTGTGTATCAGAGAAGAACCTTAAATAGATTTTGGGGGGTTATGTAACCAATCTAACATTATTGTTGTGACTGTTTCTTTCTTAAAGTTGAGTTTTTTCAGGCACTCATTGAATAAAAGATGTTCTATGTAAAGACTTTGTGTACATGGGCCTCTGTATACTTTTGCCATTTTTCATGGCTGTAACTCCAGCTCGAAAATGTAACCATTTGGTGTAATAGGACGCCATATCCACACAATTAAGGACAAAACATTGAAGATCAGCCTCCTGCAGAATAATAGCACCTGTTGGTTCCTGCTTTTCCATCTCCTCTATTACAGCTTCCCATATTGTCCATGCTTATCTCTGCCCAACCTCCAGGGCAGAGAGTCAAAGGGAGGCATTGGGGATTTTACAAGATGCTTCCAGTCTGAAAACCTTTTCTGGTGTGTTGGAGCATCATGAAGACTCTGGCAGAAGCTTTTCATGGACTAAAGCCCAGAAAGTTGAAGTACTTGTGGGTTCCCTGGATTGGAAACTAAAATTGATTTAGCTTGAATATGACATACAGACCAAATGAATGTCGCAATTGTGTTAATCCATCCTGACGAACTTTAATCGTATGTTTTTCATGTCAAAAATGTCGCCATTAAAGGTCACGACCCCGTGCTCACACAGAAACAGAGGTACAGGCATTCTTAGAGGTTATCTAATAGTCGCTGTTCCACCCAGTCGCCTTTTTATGGATGTGGTAGAGACCGGCCGCATACACAGTACACCAAAGGTGGAGGAGAACAGAACCCGTAGGCAGTCCTGTGCCGTGGAAGTCACGTTTATTTATATAGCACATTTAACATATCCAGTTGCACAGAAATGTAGAATTTAGAATCAATTTAGGACCAAATTATTGTACATAAATTTAGTTTAATTCGTTTAGTTTAACATCAGGAGCATCAGGTTCACCGTATATTTATCCATTTTTTTATTCTTTCTCTTAAACCTGAGGTTTTTGTTTGTTTTTGTTGTTTCTTTTTTCTTTGTTGCAAACTGAAGTGAACATTATAAAAGAGCCTTCACTGCTGTTTCTAGTGAAGAAATGTCAAATTGCAAATTAAATCATCCAATAAAATTTACTTCACCTGTCCTACATACATGTCCAGGTGTCATCACCTTATTGAATGTGATTATTTGGTTCATATTATAAAAAAAAAATTGATCTCTCTCATTGAGAATTGAATTCACGGAAGTGCTAACTACGGGCAATTATGTGCCAAATAGCCTTCTCGGCCCCTGACATAGAGAGCAGCTGGTTCTACTGTGCGTGATAGTTTTCACATAACACTGAAATGGCAGTGTGATTCTGTCAGTCTACAGAGTAACAGTGTATCAATCAGAGCCCGTGCCTGAAGGGACAGTCTCCCTTTTCTTTCCTCTTCTACTGCACCTGCATGTTTTTCTTTGCTCTTGGCCTTTTCCTCCGGCAGTCTGCTGATTGATTTGGAGAAATTGCACTCTCAAGCATTTATGAAGCGTGATGAGAGGAGGAAACTTGTTGAAAGTCTCTGAAAATCTCTGAGGCAGATTGTCAGTGTGCTGAAAGTGATGTTGTGATTTCAGCGACCTGCACGGTGTCACGGGAGCGGGGGGAAGCGGAGGCCGATGTCCAGTTGTTGACTTGTTCGGTTTGCTTGTTATTCCTTCCTGAGTGGGTCAGGAGGCCCTCCTCAGTGACGGTTCCTCACAGCAATAAACAGAGACAGTTTTCATCCATCCGTTCAATTCTCTGAAGGGCAGCTTAGTATGAAAGACTCCGACATCTGCTACGGGACAACATACAGACCACCCCTGCCAGAGTGTATTCAGCTCAGTATCAATGGCATGATCCCGGGGAGGACTTTAAGTCTGTCTTTTGAAAAACAGCTGACCGCATGTGGTGAGATTTTTTTCTTCTTTTTTGGGCTGCTGCAGAGAGACAGGCATTTCTGGTAGCTTTGCAAATCTCTTTGATCCACTTTTTTCTTTCTTCTTATATTTCATCCTTTACGGTTATTATACTCATTCCATCATAATAGCATCACGTGCCTCACAAACACACGCAGGAGCACCTGTGTGGAGTCACCTGCGCACAATTAGCTTGCACCCCACTCGACTTAAAGTAAGCCACCTAAGCCTTCTTTCATCCAGATCCCTCAGTCCACACACGCAAATCCGAGCCTGTTTCTGCGCACACAGACGTCACAGAAGCACAGCTAAAGATGGGTGGACGGCGCATGAGTGTGTGCTCTTGCATATTGAGCGCCCTGAGCATCATATAGGCCATGTAAAATGTTGAAGTAAAGGGATCAGGGAGATTACTTTGAAGAGGAAGGCAGCAGTGAGAACATTTGCACACCCAGAATCGTTTCTACAACTTTCTGTCAATCAAACGCACATATATGCAGATGCGGCTTCACTCGGTGTCATAAACGTATGAAATTACTCACGCATGCATACATACTGACCCACTGATTTCCACACACGAGCACAATCGCCACCCACTTTTGCCCTGCGGTGAGACATGGAGGGGATCAGATCTGTTTTCTTTGGTTCCCAGCAGAGAAGCCCTTAATCCCTGGCCTAGTCTGGGCAAATATATCCACCAGGCACGCTCCACACACAGCCTTAATCAAAACAGCTGAGGGGGTGATGGAGTCGTCTCTTCAGTTTCTATCATAAACTGAAAGAGATATTTGAATTTCAAAAAAGATTCCCTCACGTTGTGTATTACTCTCAGATGGAACCAAGGTACCCGAGTTTCATCCAGGAGGGCAGGTCATCATATGATCTGCAGTTGTAGCCAGCATCAGCCATCAACACTGTCTGGTTTTGTTATATTGATTAGCACAAGGAAATTTCCTCTGGAGATGAAAGTACTTCAAGACTTTCTCTTTCATATTCTTCAAGCTGTCATTTCTTTATTTTGAACCTCCCTGAAGTCTTTCATTGTGACAGAACACAGAGACTGTGGCCTGCAAAAGACATACAGAGAGAAATGTTTAGCTATGCTGCAGCAAAATTGTTGGCTTTATGTTTAAAGACGTTCTCATGAAAATGACCAATTGTTTGTTCATGATGAAAAGGCATTTTTCCAACGGTTTGCATGCTAGTAATAAAGCAGGGGACTGCTCTTTGAACTGTCACTTCTGTGCCCGCAGTACAGCAGACAACACACAAAATTAGCAATTAAGATTGTCTGGGAGCAGGACTCTTTCCAGACATGTGTGTTTTGACTTCGAAGTTTTCACGCATCCCTCCTTAAGAGAGCCTCCTTCAAAAGGACTGCTGCTTTTCAAAGGGTGATAATTGATCTTGACACGTGATTACAGATGCGTTCATGTTACACTCGAATTTCCCTTCCTTTGAAAGAAAAGCAGGGTGACAGAACTCTAAACAAGATGGCCAGATTGTCTCAGGGATGAAGCCAAAATGTTGTCGAGGGAGGAGAACGTCTGTCAGCGGTGCCACTGCACTGGAACCTTTTACTTACACAGACAAGTATATTTGCATGAATGCTGCATTAGGGTCCAATTTTTGCAGGTTTGGGATAATCCTGTTGATGTGTTTGCAAATGTAAACGTGGAAGAAACAGTCAGGCAGCCATTTTCTAAAATCCAAATAGGCCTAGTGTTGCTTCTAGATCAATCTGTGGATCAAGTGGCTACTACGTGACAACCTCTGGTGATATTTTGGGACTTTCTATGTAGCCAGAAGATATCTTCATGTTCCACGTGTCCAATACTGCCAGTGAATGTAAATACATGGAAGAAACGCTAATAAAAAGCTTCTGGCAGTGATTCTGAGGTTGAATCCCTCATTGCTCTCCATACAAACCTTTTACTCAAATGCAACCAAAGCCTGCTCAAACATGATTGGACACTAATACATGGCCAACAAATATAATACACACAAAAAGCTGCATATTATGACTGAGATTATTTTTAATGAAACCCATTTGACATATAAGGAGAAATTAATAATCGATAATATTTGATTAACTGTAAGATGCATTGATGCTGGACTTTTAATTGTTTGTTTCCTAAAGTGAAGCAAAAATGTTCATAATTTTCTGATTCTAGTTTGCAAATGTATTCATTTACATCAGCAGGAGGGGCAGTCCTCCTGGGCTGCAGTCATTCCCTTGGGTTAGGGTTAGCACAGCCCCCCCCCGGCCTGTACTCACACTGCCTCTCTGATATGGGCCTGAGTACTTATAAGCTTTTATCAGCATCTCTCTGCTTCTCTCTGCTCTCTTCACACACACACCTGCTCTTGCAGAACGTTAGTGGTTTGTGATTTTTATGCATTTTGTGGCTTCGCTGCTGATGCACTGTTTTCTCACGTGTTACAGATTTCTTATTTACTTAAAAGATGACATCTGAAAGTGCCGGCGTTCCATGCTCTACGGTGCCCGAGTCCAAGGCACATGCTCCTGGGCCCACCTTTTCAAGCAGGCCAGGCCATGGTTCACTTAACCACACGCAGTGACCACACTAGTCGAACATATTGGACTCTGGGGTCAAATGAGCTCAGGCACAGTACTGATCGGAGCATGTCTTTATTGCTAACAAGCTAACAAGAAACATATGACTTTATTACACTAAATATGAAAGCAGAGCTAAGAAGTAGGGGAAACTGCCAGATTGAGTGTGTGCAAAGTTTAATAATGCTCCTATGATCTGCTCCTGAGCACACTAAAGAGCATTATGCACCTTTAGGATGATGCTGGTGCTATAGTGGCTATGCCCATATATGGATACTTATGAACAGTCCTCAGACACCTTCTTTCCCCTTCATATGTTCTTTTTTGTCATATTGACTGACTTCATGACCCATTTTGCACCAGCTATTCCTCAGCAGTGTTTAAGCTTATGTTAAACTATAAAAGCAATTGCCCAAAAGCAATTCTACAAATTGCTCTGTTTGTTATTTTGAGATAGTACAAAAGAGGAACATATGCAGAGACAGAGGGGGCAGAGTTGGATAAAGACCACTGGTTGTTTTAGAGGGAAATTAGCCTGTGTGGCCTGAAACAAATAGCTCTAAATAAATCATCACACACTTATTCCCATTCAGTGCACAGTCTCTGTTTGCCTTATGAATAAATGACAACTCGGGCCTGTTTACCTCCCACTCATTACAGACACTGGCCATCACACTCGGGGGCCCTTACACAAACACACACAGGGTGTATTATTGCTGAAAACCCATCCACTCAGACTATTTATGCCTCTTTTCTTCACGTTCGAAAAAAGCTCAGAAACTCTCCCCTGGTCTGCTTCATGCAGATGAATTCAAACCTAACGATCGGTTGCCCAATGTTGACGCTTACAGTTTGTTTTCTTTTTTCTAGAATGAACACACAGAAAAATGCAAACACACCAAGAGCACACACTAAAGCAATAGGAGCTTGTTAATAATTGAAGTTGTCAGAGTGCCACAGCGCTGAGTGAAGGGACAGCATGCAAATACCACAGAAGAAAAGTCAAGGTTCCACTAAGTAATTATTTATCACCCAAGGCTATAGCTGTGGAGAGCACCGACATGATGAACTATCCTACAGCAGACCCTTATGAGGTGTTACAGACAGATTCAATATTACCTCTCAGACTGTATATTTTGGTGGAGAAGGTCATGGCATACTTAGGGTTGATGTCAGGATAAAGAACAGCCAATGGGAAACTTGAGCTGTTACCATGAAAGAGGCTCATTTGTCTCTTTGAACAACAAAATTAAGTTTAGCTCGTTGCCTTCTTTGGCATACAATTGGTGACAGGATGCAGCCTGTGACATATAAAACTTTGTGTGTTTTTGCAGCACCACTCCCTGATCTGTCACTGAACCTATAGGTTCCTCCACCCCTTCATTCAACCTTTTATTTAAGGTTTGTTTTGTTCTGATAAATGGGAGTGCCATAGGGGTCATTGCGTAAAGTATGCACGAGCGCCGTCTGCTACAAACAGAGGCCCTTGGACTCACAAATATGACAGGTATGGCAGTTTGTTACCCTGTTCTAAAGAACTCTGTTGCCACTGAGGTTTAGGTGTACTCAGGTGATGGATCTGTTTCTGGGGATGCAATTGTAATCAGTGAGGTTGCGCAGAGGATCATTTACACATGCTGTTGAATATTTCACCATACACTGAGTGTTTTAAGGTGCATTTAAGTGTGATGTATGGCTACACAAAATGTTGCCTGGCCCTTAAAAAACAGTCATAAACTGTGCTGACATTCCTTCACATGGTGCTTTTTTCCTTAGCATGCTTTGTGGTCATGCTGACACATAACCTGGTATATAACCTTTGTTTAACTAGAAAAACCTCAGTGAGATGATAAATAACTTTATTTAAAGCCCCGCCTTGCCACAGAACTGTGGTATCTTATAAGCAGAAGCCAGAGCAGAATTAGCGTCTTCTAAAATTTCAGAAGTAAAACCAACTTTTGCCCACATTTTGAAGTGATGGGATTCATCAAGCCTAATAGTGGCATTACCTCATGCAAAGCAAACACCAAAGAGCCAAAGATAGAAGTTCATAGTCTCCAGTGATAAAATGCACAACTTTACAGCTAAACTAAGCGTCCTTACATGAAGCCGTTTTGGTGTCTGTAGCTATGTTTCCCCTTTCGTTTGAATAATAGGGTAGCAGTTGGGTGCCAAGTCACTAACTGTTGTTGGTTCATGAATGTTTGTAATTTCTGCATGCAAAACTTTTTCATTGCCACGTACTTTATGACAAATAATGGAGCTACATAGTCAGCTGCCTCTCCAATGAGTCTCTAATTCTGCAGCGAGATGCCTTCTCCACTGTTTTGGACTGCTCCACAGCTTCAGTGAATCAGTGTAGAAGAACCTGCTGCAGGTTCTGGTTGGAGTAGTCCTCCAGTTTGCAGAAGATCTCCAGAGAAAAATGCTAACAGCCACCAGCTGAAGTCAAAGATGGTGGAGTTAGTGTCCATGCAGCTGTTGGACAGGATCCCAAGAATCAGCTGAGTGACATAGATGATACCACATTAGTAAACTGGCCAGCATGGCAGAAGGTAAGGGCTAAGGCCGGCCAGTTATCAGTGTCTGAGCTTTCCAAACAAGAGTGAAATAATCATCTGCTAGTAAACTGAACAGGGATTCTGCTGTGGCAGCAAGCATTTACCTCAGCTGTTTGTAAGATGCAGATATTTGCTGCCACAGATAAGCGGTCAGCTTGTCTAACGTGTCATTGCCTCTCTATGTGTGACCATGGTAACCAGAGTTACACACCTCTTTAGCAGCAGAGAAGAAACAGACCACTGAAGCTCAAACCTGTTGAAGCATCATTAGCTTCAAAACTTGACTGCCCAGTGTGGGCTTCTGAACGGTGGCCAGTCCTCCACCTGCAGAACCTGCTGCAGGTGGAGGATCATTCAGTCAATTCAGTCAAGCGGGTGTATTTATATTGCTGGCCATTTTGTTTATTATAGGGTACAGCCTATTTTATGTAGCTACATGATGAGATTGCCGAAGGTAAATAACAGATGACTGTAATGTGTGGTTCAAAGGCACCAGGTACATGCAGCACAATATTTGCACTCTACTGCTGCCAAGCAGGTGGGTAACACGGACCTCCAGCGCCTTATGACTTTTGGTGAAGCTCATCATTGGCAGGTGAAAAGAAACAGCTGCCAACACCATGTGCAGCTGGAAAATGGCACAGGTAACCAGCCCTAGGCCAACAGCAGAGTGAAACAGGCTGCACTGAGGAGAAAATTGGCCACATCACACTGAGAGAACTCACACAAAGACAGTTCAACCCGAAAACCACCTCGAACACAGGCTAATCTAAAGCCTCGTAGCACCGTCACACAACTGAGACTGCACTGAGTTTCCACAGCAATATATGCTCCCAGACAGAGAGCCCTGTGTGCATGAGTGGACTGTAGTATGAGTCAGAATGAGATACTGTTGGCATTTGCATCTGTATCTACATACATATGCAGCACTGACTGAGTGTGTTTGTGTGTGTCAGGTAAGTGATCCAGGTGCATGGCAGCAGAGGGGCTCTGGTGTTCTGTTTCAGGCAGCAGCTGGTGAGCGAAGCCTGGCCGAGGTCACCCTCGCAGACCCTGTCCCCTCGTTACCTACCCCCCCCTCCACACTCACCCTGTCATAGTCATCTGATCTCATTTCAGCATGCATGGGAACAGCAGCTTTCCTACACGACAATGGAGCTCCTTTAATTATCACAGACAGTGTCCTCACTTAAGTGATGACAGCTAAAATGTTTGCCCCAGTCATGAGATGAGCAGTTCAGGAATTTGGGCATGTAGCTTCGGAGGCACGGTGATAATTGATCACATTGTAGAACTGTGTACGCAGTACAAAGGCCATGTAGGTGCACAGGGCTATTTTAGCCTAGATTACCACACTGTCAAACCCTCATGCAGTGGGAATATTGCAAATGTCTATGGATATATTTGGATGTGACCCATCAGCGGGATTTTGCCCATTTCTGGCAAATTTTTTGAGTGCTTTTTTTCTGCTCTGACTGACTTCTTCTGCCTTATATTACAGACTGGGGCATGTACCATAAAAACAAAAAGAGGGGGCATGTGTGAGGAGCATGCTGGAGCTGTTAATGTGAAACAGGGTTAATTTGTTCGGCCTCATTTCCGCTGCTGACAATTCGCTCATATTAAGATAACAACATAAAGACAGGATGACACAGAAGCATGCAAGAATACAAAGTGTGTTATTATAATAATGACATAATTCAAGCCTTTAAAAAGAGCTGGCTGTCACTAGTTCCTCAACTCATGCAATCAGGTCTATCCATACCAAAGGGAGAGATTCAGGAGGATGCTGTATGTGGGACAAATTAAACAGGCTTTATACTCTGGGTTTTAAAGCATGGCCTCTTCAGCTCACCAAGGAAATTGAGTTTGTGACCGAAAAAATGCACTTTCCTCTTAACCCCCTGACCAGCCGTCACAGACACACAAACTTTCTCTTTGAAGGCTAAACGGGCAGAAACGAGGGAGGATTGCCTGTTCTGGGGAGTTATGGAGGCCCTGATCCTATTACCCGCCCCCTTGAAAAATGTGTGTGCAGGCCCCAGGAGCTTTTAACCTTTCGCTGCTCTGTGCTTTGATTCATGGGGGCGGCGGTGCTCTCTGCAAGTGTTGCCTTTTTGTCAGTAGTGCACTGGCCACTGGAAAATGTGGAGCCAGTGGTTTTTGCCCACAGACTAAGTCTGACTCTGTCTTGTCTGTAAGTTGTGGGATTCCCTGTGTCCAGAGAAAAAGAAGGAAAGTGAATCAGGAAGGCCCACTTAATCCTGCTGACACACAAACACACAAACAGCACTGATCAGCTTTCACGTTTGTAGAAGGAAATATATATATAAGCTTTTATTGCAGCCGGTCTGATGCTGCAAAATGTGTTTGTAGTCGCAGTTTGGTGTGTTCAGCATAGAACCACGTGTTAAACCTACAGGCACGTTAATGGCTGGCATACAGTACAGATATGAAGTTGTTATAATGCTGAAAAGCAATGCTATGATAAACAAAGACACACACACACACACACACACACACACACACACACACACACACACACACACACACACACACACACACACACACACACACACACACACACAGGTATGTATGAAAAAGACAGCCAGATGAAAAACATGTTTATTTGATAAGATTCCTGAATGATTCATTTCACTCAGAGTGCAGGGTTTGTTTCCAAATAAAGGCATCTCATCAGTCAGTCTTCAGGCAGGAAATTGGGACACAGTCCTTGGAAATGAAGTGTATTTGTTATAGGATTTGTCTGAGAGTGTAAACTGCACTGCCTTATAGCAAACAGTCCAGATCACAAGAAAATAAAGGCAGATGAAGAAGCTCAAAAAGATATGAAGGAATTAATGTGGGCACTATATATCTATGAATAAATACATCTAATGATGTTTCTGTTTATCTGCAAACCACTTGATTTTACATTACATTATGTTGTTTCATAAACAGAATGTATTGATCCCATTTGTGATGCTTAGCTATAACAGAATTAGTTCTGTTTAATTCCAAGAACCAGAACATAAAAAAAGCTGACAAAAGAAGGTATGGCATCTTCCACAACTCGAAGGCACGCTCTTTTGTTGCCAGTCAACAAAGAAGAGCCTTTAGGCTTAGCCAATATTTCATGACAATCACACATTCGTTGGCCTCAGCGATATCTACGTGTGTGGCAGTTCATAACTCCCCGAGCACCTCAGCTAACGTGTTGGTTCAAATACCGCAGCGAAGCTCTGAAAACAGGCATTAAAGTAGCCTAAATCCCCCAAGTAGCTGTGTGCTTAGCATGGTCTCTGAAAGGTATCCAGCCGTTTATGTGAAACCTAAGCGCTTCTTGATCAAAGGCTTTCAGAAGACTGTGAGGTGAATGAGGAACCTTGTAGAAATCTCAGTTGATTACATTTTTTGCAGTCAGCACGAGAGTGTATGTGTGAGTTTAGTGTCTCTAAAGACAGGAATCTTTCACCAAGGAGGGAAGATTAACACATCAAATCCAGCCTTTCCATCAGCTGGGAGGTAATGGAGCGATAGAAAACGTCTGCGCACTGCCTGCCCTCATGGCAGCTCTTTCTTTTGCACAGCCTCATATACACACTGTAGGTCAATTTCACAAAATAACACAAACTTTGAATTTATTTAATTCAGAAGTAGTACACAGATTATGTTTAATGACAGAAAAAAAATGGCATGAAAAGTCAGTAGAACTGACTGAAGTTCAAGTAAAAATAAACAAATGCATATGAAATGTTACATGAACCAATCCATCATCCATCCATCCATCCATCATCCATCCATGTCCCGTAGAATTTTACCATGCTGTTAAAGTGCACATCGAGACTAATACTTCTCTATTATATTGACCAAAGAACTGAAGCCTGCAAAACTCCTGGCAGCAGTTGCAGCAGAGTGAGTTTGTGTTTGCACAAACTTGAACCATGACCTCTTCCAGCGGGCTCATGACCCCTCTCACTGACCCATCAGCAAACTAATTTGTCAACAGTGACCTTCCAAGTCTGAACCAGACACTGTGACCTGTCTGCTGCAGGCACCAGAGATTGGTTTTCCTCACAATCAATAAGAGAACTTTACTTAAATGAGGAGCAGTCTAAAGTGCTAAACCATGAAGGGTTTTTGTTGTTGTTTTTATGCACATACTGCTGTTCTTGTGCATGTTTCATCAGCACACTCTCACTTTAAAAGGCTTTAAGCATTAGTTTGTGTACTTTATATTTTAGCTATCAGTGGCATTTCCACATGAAACGTTTTCTACAGCAGCAGGAATTTAGGCCCAAGCAGTTTTGGTATATAGGTCATATTTTTTCATCACCAGGGTCCATACCCAAGGTGGTGTACTTTAAAATACTGTCATATACTTGACAGTAAAACAAAGCAACAAACACGTGACATATGTCTAGGAATTGTGCTTATTTCAGCCAGGGTGTTTCTCTATTATCATTATTAACAGTATATCAAACTACAACATATTCATTTATTTCTGACAGTATATATTAAATCTGGTGCATTTGTCCTGTGAATCATTTGTAAGTGATGTAATCCATTCTTTTTTGTATGTAGCACCAGTTCACAGCAAGATGCTTTATATAGAAATAGAGAGGACCCCACGAATCCAGTGATTAGACGATAAATGAGCAGAAACTTGGCAACATTGAGGAGGAAAAACTCCATTTTATTAGGAACCAAACTCAGGGAGGAGCCAACATCTGATGTAACCAGCTGGCAGGTGAACAGGAGAGAAGGAGATCACATAAAGGTGAAGCACAAAGAAACCATGAACATCAAACAGGATAAACAACCAATGAGTCTTTTGAATTTATATATATATACATATTATATCTAAATATTTTTATTTAGAATGCTTCTCTTAAATGATTCATTTAATTACACAGCCTGGTCATATCATTCAAAGAATTCAACGTGTCCCAGAGTGCCGTATCCTTCCCCTCAAACAGCAAAACATTACAATCCAGGTGTTTTATCGATCTAAGTAGCTGCTAACTGCACTTCCCACATTGGACAAACCATCATCAGGTTTCATGCAAGCCACTAACTGCAACAGGAAGTGACATCATTTTGCCAGGAAACGCTCAGTTCCTTGCTGGGAAATGTAGTTCTTTTCTCCGAGCTCCACTGGTGTTTTGTGCGATCCTGTATGGCTTCCTGGGACACTAAGAACTTTGATTGCACGATTGAAAACAGTTTATTTTGATGCACATGCTGTCTTTTTTCAAAATTTTGCACAATTGGCATTTTTTTTTGTTTTTCCTAACATTTATAAAAATAGATGTATCTTAAAAAGGAAGTTATGAACACACTCAATATTAATTTTCTGTGTTTGAAAGGCCTCTGTGCAACTTTTTCTCATTTACAGTTTTGAAGGATACAGCTATGGCATTTCTGTATCTAGAAAAAATGTAAAAATAAAAAACACTTTTCGATTTCTTTGTGGGTTACTGCACTTTTAGCGACTTTCTTTAGTTACTATGGACTTATTTCATACATATTATTGAAATTTGGGATATAAAGCCAGCAAGTTGAAATATTCCAGAGAATTGCACTACAACATGTAAAAATGTAAAGATAAGGTAAAGAAAATGTAAGGATGAGGCTAACCCTTTTCTGTGGTAGGTAATAAATGTATTAATTAATATATCTAATAGTCAAGTCAAGTCACATTTATTTTAAAACAACAAAGGCTGACCAAAGTGCTGCACATAGAGATAAACAGGGTAAAAAGGAAATAATAAATTAGTTAATTAATTAAAAACAACACAATAGTGAAAGTAAGAGCATTTTCACATGCACAGTGTAAAGAGACCTGAAGGGACTGGAACAAATCTGCTGTGTAGGCTAGCAATGGAAAAAAGGTCATGTGGTCTGATGAGTCCAGAGTGATGTAGGCATCGGAGTTAAAAGAGAGGCAGATAAAGTGATGCACCCATCATGCCTACTGCACAAGCCTGTGGGAGCAGTGTTATGGTCTGGGGTTTCTTCAGTTGGTCAGATGTAGTTTCAGCAGCATTAGGTGGAAAAATAAATAAGGTCAGCTGACTACCTGAACATACTGAATGACCAGGTTTTTCCATAAATGGATTTTTCATCCCTGATGGTGTGGGCATACTCCAAGATAATGCCAGGATTCACTGGGCTCAAATCGTTAAAGAGAGGTTAAAGGAGCAACAGATCGACCACCACATAGTCCTGACCTTAGCCCCACTGAGAGTCTCTGTGATGTGCAGAAGAAGACTTTATGAAGCAAACTAACTTCCCCATCACTGATATACTGTAAGATCCTGGAGGAAAATTAATGCAACACTGGACAGAAATAAATCCTGGAACATTGCATAAGCTCGTCAAAGCGATACCACATGTAAATGTGGTAGTAGAGGGTAGTTCCATGTTTGGCAGCTTTACGCCCTTCTTGACTAAACCCCAAAGGAGATGTGTGTCCCCAGCAAAGGAAGCTCCAGAAGTCATTGTTGGATACACCACCTAAGACTTAAAAATAGTGCCTTGGCTTACAACAGCATTAAAGCATATTATATCTTATAATAGTGAAGCCGAATAATGTTTTGACTTAATGTTTAATATTTGATCAAATTTGACACAGGCGAGACATGAGATATTTGTAGCTTTGTGTAAAAAGAAACAGAAATGAGGGCTGAAAAGTGTAAATGGTGTCGTGGTGGAAGTTGGAGCTATGACTGATCTTGGATCTGTGGATTGATCTGAGCGGTTAAAGACTGACCCTGGACTTCCACCTGTGGAAACACTGAATAGTTTTCCATGTCTCCTGTGACCTAACACAGTGCTCTCTTTATGAATCTATGTCATGCAGGAGAAATAAATCTAAGAAGTTTTGTTAGAGGAGTAACAGAGTAATAAATGTTCCTTCTGTTCATCCTCACCATTCATACGCTACTTCTCTTTCTGTGTTTCACTCTCATCCTTACCCTCCATCCTCCCACCGCCTTGCTGACAGAATATTGCCAGTAAAATGACAAACCTATTAATCTAGCTGCTCTTACTGTTCCCAAATCTCAAACACCACAGGGGCTCATGGTATCATTAATGGAAGGAATACTCAATGACAAGTGGAAAATATTGAAAAGAGGACATGCAGGAAGTTGTACTACATGTCAAGTCCACTGCAGCTCACCCAGGGCAGCTTACTGCTGCTCGAGGCTAATGACTTGAAACCTGTGATTTAGTTTGTTGTTGCTCAGACTGGACATGATTGCACTAAGCAGCACAGTGATGTTAGCTCTCATCAAGCATAAAATGTACCTACATGGGTGCACACACTCACACACATACATATATATGTAACTTGTTGTGTAGAAGGTTACTTGTGCGGTGCCAGTGCCTCCTTGGCATGTGTCACAGCAGATGGAGAGAGCCTGCATTAACGCTGATGGTAGAGCAGTTCTCTGAGGGCTCGTTCCACTCATTCTCTCGTTTTAAGCGCTACGAAAAAAAAGCTGTATTTCAAAATTGTCAAAGCTGCAGAGGGGACTGTGTGAAAATGTGATAAGACAAAACAACTGCACTAAGCACCAGGGCACAAAGGAGATTCTGGAAGGTAAAAAGACAGACCTCTCTGTGTTTGTGAGCGATGTCAGGAAATAAACTGGACAAAAATGCCAAGGATAGCATCCAATTTAGAAGTTTAACAAAAATATTCCTCTGATAAATCTCTACAAGTTTACATTACATGTATAAAGCATTGTCTGGTGCTTAAACTTTAAACCTATAATTGTTCACTGTTGAATAATCAGAGGCTTGGGAAATTGTAAATGTTAGCAACATGCAGCAGGCAGCATGACATTCAAGATCAAACTGTTAAAATATCACATTTAAGTAAGTGGACAGCTTGACCTGTTTGATTTGAGAAAACAGTCCCCTGTCATGCACTATGCAGTACAGGATGCACATTGTGTAGTACATGAAAGTACCTAAAACCACACACAGAGATAATATGCAGTGTTCCTGAACACAGAGATCCATATTTCCTGTTTCTCGGTCCTCCAGGTTTCTGAGACGTGGAGCACATGGATCACTGTCCTTCAGTGTTTTTTGGTCATGTGGATAAGTGAGTATGGATGATTTTTCAGTACCTATAAAATGGTCAACAGTTTTATTTGATATGCTATGATTAAGGTCTGGGTTTGTACTAAGTACAAAAGTACTTACAGAAAAAAATACAGTGGACCAAGTACTGTATGCTTTTCCTTTTTTACTGTTACAAGGATGGATGCTTGTATTGACTATGGCCAAAAATACAAATAATGCATGATGATGATGATTATTATAGTCATACCGACCACTCTAAGCACTTTAGACTACAAACCACATTTAAACATGCATTGATTTACTCTATCCACGTTAAGCACTTCATCGATCTCACATGGCCAATTTAGAATCATTTCATGTCTATGAAATGTGGGAGGAAGCCAGAGTACACGTGCAAACCCCACACTGAAAAGCCCCAGCTGTGGTTCGAACAGGAGCCCTTCTTACTGTCAGGTGGCGGTGCTAACCATGGCAACATCATGCCACCTGAGCTACATGTCTCAGCTCAGGCTGTGCACACAGAAGCCCCACTCACCTGTGGTTCAGACCTCCTGTTTGTGGCTGACAGCCAATCTTAATAACGCTGGGTGAAACAGTGGTGGCTTCTTTCAACAGTGGATAAACAGAAGGGCTCCAGTAAGGCCGATTATAGTATAAAAAATATATCATTTTGACCTGAAAATCATGCAAAGCTACAGTATAATCCAAGAATATAAATATGAAGCTAGAAATGATCAATCATCTCAGGGTAGGTGGAAAAGAGGACGACCAAAGAGAAGGTGTGACAGAGGAGGATGCTACAGGTAGGGTGAGATGGAGGCAGATGACCTGCTGTGGTGACCCCTAAAGGGAGCAGTCGAAAGAAGAAGAAAAAGAAAAAGTTCTTTGTCAACTGACAGAAAACAATCCAGTGACAGCATCCTTTGCTTTCCACAGTCGAGCGTGAAACTATGGTTATTTGGCTGTGCAGACACAAGATATTGTCATCTGGAGCACTTGATTAAATAGCTGGTTATTGGCAGAATAGTCAGTAAGGTTTCACTGGTATATTACTGCATGTCAGCCCTGCATTTGAATAAAGCTGAGCATGAACTCAGGATACTTCCTGGGTATCAGCTAATGGCCAAAGAATAGCTAAACTGCTCAAAAGTTGTCAAAGTGAACATATGGACGCAGAGGTCAAGGGGAAGCAAGAAGAACATTAATCGGCATTAAAAGATGCCGTTTTGAATGTGCAGCAGGAAGGAGGCGCGTCGAAGCAGGCTGAGAGGCAGGGCCCTGGCACCAGCATGCAATCCATTTGTTCATGGCACAGGCCTTAATGGTTGAGCAGCTCTGAGCCAAAAACCATAAGGGAGCGCTTTAATCAAAACGCGCATACATTAACTCGCAGATCTCGGCAAACATTTGCAGAGGGGCAGGAGGTGAGCAAATTCCAGTTTGGCCTCTCCAGCTGGTGGATGATGGGGTGTAACTTTAAAAACAACGTGGGTCCCTGTGCATGGACCACATGTCGGGGGGGGGCAGTATCCGAATGGTGGCTGGCAGTGGAGGTTTGAACACGGAGGTAGGATTAGGGCTGTCAATGGACCACAGTGTGGCTGATCCTGTCAGAGCTGTGGCTGAGGTTAAAGACCAGGAAATCACACACACACACACACACACACACACACACACACACACACACACACACACACACACACACAGGCTTAATGCTGTGAGAGTGCAGGCTCTTGCTGACTTTCCTCTGGTGGCTGATGAGGTGTCCTAGCTGATTAATACCACACAGAACTTTGGAGGTCATTTCCAGGACTTTAATTAGGCCAGGCACTAACTAAATCACACTTACACAATTGAGTTCTCAGTTGAGTATCTTCAATTAGGCTCAGTTGAAGGCCAGGAAACCTGATTACTGTGTTTACTTGAGGAGTAGTCCCAAATTTAAAGGTCGGGGGAATAATGGGATACCTAGTGCAGATACTGGACATTCAGACAAAATGAAAAGTTATGCAGGGTCTTTATAGTAGTTATAAGTGCAACAGTTGTTTGGGAGACTCATGTTAAGGTCAGACACACGCAAATCAGATTTACAAGCCAAATTTAAGTAATTTAACCAACCCTGTGTAGAGGCTGATCCCATCACAGCACTGGCCCATCCTCTCTGAAGCCTTCAGGAACTAGCTTTTTATGGTCTCTAATTAATTGACCATCAAATCTGCCCACCAGCACATCTGTGACAAGTTATCCTATTTGCTGATTCATAGCGCTTCCTGTTTGCAGAGCTTTGTTCAAATAAACTGGTTTTTGTGTCTGATTACGTTACAGCACAGAGATGAGGCAGCTGTCACGCTCGAGGCAAGTACAACCACTCAACTAGTGAAGTGGCATTTTGGTCATTATTCATTTACTGGACCTTTATCAAAGCTGCACACCAGCAAAGACTCAGCTGATTGTGTGTAACATGACAGTGATTCTTATTTTGGTTTCATGATCCCAACCCTCAGTGTTTCGGTTCTCCCTCACTGCTCTCATCAAGCAGCAGCTGCAGGCAGATGTTTGCAGCTAAACAAACTGTACACCACCTGCCCTGTCCACCATCAGACAGCAAACATTTAGTTACCAGGCAGCGAACATCATAATCTATTCTGAGCCAAAGACCAAGACCAGAGCTAACAGCAGAGTTGGTACTGGAATTAAGAGTCATCAGGAAATGCAAATGGAAAATGGGCTGTATGGGGTGGGTTGGAGGCTCCATGTTGGTGGCCTTCTACTGAAAGACAAATGTATAAGTTACCATTTAGGGTGCCCCTCGGTTTTACATGAGGAATTGTTGAATTGGCAGGTATACACTGAAAAATGGACTTTTCCAGGCTTCCTCCAAGTGATATTTGAATGTTACTGACTTTACTGCAATTTTGAGCATGTGCTTTAACGTCCCTCTCAGCTTTCAAAGTAAAATGTGTGATTGAGACTCCTGCAAGCAGCGCCAGCAGACTTTCTATTGGCTCTCTGTACACATTAATAAGCTTAAATATATAACAGTTGGTACAGGCAGAGGTGGCAAAAGTACAGACATTCTTTACTTAAGTAGAAGTTAAAAGTTAAAAAATACTGTGGTAAAAGTCGAAGTACTGGTTCAACTTCTTTACTGCAGTAAAAG
This sequence comes from Archocentrus centrarchus, assembly GCF_007364275.1. NCBI lineage: Eukaryota > Metazoa > Chordata > Actinopteri > Cichliformes > Cichlidae > Archocentrus > Archocentrus centrarchus. The sequence continues at coordinate 29,756,942 of NC_044364.1, read as the reverse complement.
TAAAAAAGTACAGGCTCTGAAATGTACTCAGAGTAAGACAGTAAAAGTAGTTCTTTGGAGGACGTTTCTACCTGTTATTGTTGTGTAAAGCTAACTGAACCTTATTATATATTATTGTAATAATATAAAATAATACACGAGAATACAAACGTTATTCCAATCTAAATTTTAATCCTAATGAATGCACTCAGCTTCAATCTGTTATGTAGGACACAAACTGTTAAAGGGAATTTAAACACAGCTCTGTTCTCTGTGTCCTCCATAGTAGAGGGTGACTGTGCCTCCACCTAAACACCAACATGAGGATACTCAGGGGTTACAGTGGGATTCAGAAGGTGGAGGAACCCTAAGATCAGCTGTAGTGGCTCTGCATGGGGAGAAGAATCACAGCTTTCTATTGTAGCTGCAGTAAATGATGTTGGTGTGCAGGCTGTGATCAGCTGACCTGCTGCTGCTGCTCTGAGGTTTACTGCTCTGTGTGGATGAAGTGAACTCACAAAGATGTAACCCAGTATTTCACAGCTCTCTGAGCTGATCTCCATCCCCTACACTGACAGCATACAGGCTGTAGAAATGTTGGATTCAGTGAATGAATCTCAGCTTCAGCAGCTTTGATTCAAACTCATCTCTGCTGCACTGATGTAACCTGTAACTGTGACCATCAACACAGCCTCTGTGCACCAACACAGAGCTTTACTGTAAATACAGTACAACAAGCTGACCTGTTTATTACACACTAAACTGCAGTATTTTCATACAATCTTTGAATAACACAAAGTCAGCATACTTCAGTTTATTTTCCAGTCCTTACCTTTAATTCTAACCTCTCTTCTTCCTCTCCTGTCCTCTTTCTCCATCTCTGAGTGAACTTCTCTCTCTTTGCTCTCCCTGAAATACAGCAGCTCTGCTTTTAGCAGGCAGACACACTGTGTGACAAACTGCACACACTTTGTGTGTTTGCTGATATTTGTTGAGCATTTAGAAATGTTGCATTTAAAATTACCTGCCACACGTTACTCCCTTTATGCTCGCTCCTCTTCAGTAGCACTAGCTAAGATCCTGAAGTACCGAGACTACAACTTAAGGAGATCTGCACTCGGTCTGGCCCACTGTAACCCCTGATTATAGCACTATAAATGATACATAAATTATACGGTTTTGCCTCTTTAATGTCTTTGTATGCGATAAGCCCGGCGATGGAGGATACGCCAGTAGGCTTCTTCCTCCATTTAGGCTGAGATCAGTTTGATGCTTGAAAGCGCAGTGACCAGAAATGAAAACATCCCTCAGATATCTGAAACCTAAACTAACAAGTCTGTTTTGAAAATGTAAGGAGTAGAAAGTACAGATATTTGTGTAAAAATCTAGGGAGTAAAAGTAAAAAGTACTCAAGTACAGTAACAAAGTATTGTTACTTCGTTACTTTCCACCATCAGCGCTTCTTGTTTGGATTTTAAATATTTTGACACCAAATAAAAGTTTATGAAATTCTCAACCTGTACATACAATATCAATAAGTATTCCAAAATCTTAATGTTCATAAATCCACTCAGAAAACTGCCAAATTTGGTTGTTGCATCCCAGGCCTTACCTTACCTTATTCCATCTTTACCTTATTCCCAAGTATTCTACAAGCTTTCAGTCACTGTCAAATTAAAAGATTTTTTTTCACACCTCCGGCCCCTCTGCAAATGTTTGCCAAAATCTGTGAGTTAATTCCAGTTATACATCATTTCACGCTTTTTAAATGAAATTTTGAAAACCTTTCCTTTGGAATTTTTTCAGTATCTCTATACCAAAATAAAGCTTTTGAAGTTTTCTTCAGAGCCGTGTGCTGCATTCAGGACGTTTTTTAGGAAACTGAGAAATTTTTTGAGGCTTTTTTCTGCCATTTTTTTCCACAGTGAAAAAAGTGGTTTGGAAGCATTTTTGGACCATCTATCCTCTACCGCTTATCCTTTTCAGGGTCTCAGGGAGCTGGAGCCTATCCCAGCTGTCATAGGGCAAGAGGTGCAGTACGCCCTGGGCAGGTCACCAGCCTGTCGCAGGGCTAACACAGAGAGACAGACAACCATTCACACCTATGGGCAATTTAGAATCACCAATTAACCTAACCCCACTGAGTGCATCTCTTTGGACTGTGGGAGGAAACTGGAGTACCCAGAGAGAACCCACACAGACACGGGGAGAACATGCAAACTCCACACAGAAAGGCCCAGCCCAAGGTGGATTCAAACCCAGGCCCCATCTTATCAGGCCCCATCTTATCTCAAAGACCTCATAGTCCCATATCACCCCAACAGAGCACTTCGCTCTCAGACTGCTGGCTTACTTGTGGTTCCTCGGATACTTAAGAGTAGAATGGGAGGCAGAGCCTTCAGCTTTCAGGCCCCTCTTCTGTGGAACCAGCTTCCAGCTTGGATTCAGGAGACAGACACCCTCTCTATTTTTAAGATTAGGCTTAAAACTTTATTTTATGATCAAGCTTATAGTTAGGGCTGGATCAGGTGAACCCTCCCTTAGTTATGCTGCTATAGGCCTAGGCTGCTGGGGGGTTCACATGATGCACTGTTTCTTTTTATTCACCTCTTTCAACTTAACTCTGTATTTAATCATTATTTATTATTAATCTCAGTCTCTCTCCCCTCAGCCCCCCCTCAGCAGATGACCCCCCCCTCCCTGAGCCTGGTTCTGATGGAGGTTTCTTCCTGTTAAAGGGAGTTTTTCCTTCCCACTGTCACCAAGTGCTGCTCATAGGGGGTCGTTTTGACTGTTGGGTTTTCTCTGTATTATTGTAGGGTCTTTACCCACAATACAAAGCGCCTTGAGGCGACAGTTTGTTCTGATTTGTTGCTATATAAATAAAATTGAATTGAATTAAATATGTGATCTATGGGATAGAAATGAAATCTGTTTAAATATACTTAATCTTTATTTTCTATAACTTTAAAAACGCTACTAATTGCAATTTTGCGTAAGGTAAAATCCGGGGGGGGGGGGGGGGGGGGGGGGGGGCAGGAGGTACTCCCACACTCCCACATCCACATCCACACCCACCTGTTTCAGGGTCAGGTGCTACCTCCCGCACACCTGGGATTAATGAACTCACCTGTTGGTAATCATGTGATATGCTGTGCATTATTTAAGAGGAAGGGACACCTTCAGTGAACACCTGATCATTAAACAGTTAGTGAAGTTGGCTCTTTCTGTCTGCTACTCTGTGCCTTTGCATCACCTGTTCTCCTCTCCACAGGAATCCAGCGTTGTCTCAGAGTGAGTTACAGAGAGAGTTCTCCCTCCGGAGAGATTTATCTGTCTGTGTGGGATCCTTGGATTCACTAACTGGAAATCCTTCAGCTGTCAAATTCTGGCCTTGCTTCATTGTAAATAAACCTGTTAACTTTTATTTCAAGTCTGCGACTGAGTCCCATCCACACCACAGACAGAACCTGCATGTTCCCTTACCTTCATTAGCTTTCATGATCCGCCTGTTACGCTGTCACAGTGTAATCTTTGTTTTCAGGTTGTTTGTTTGCAAAAGAAAATGTATTTAGCCTTAATAGAAACCTCTAAAAATGATGCTACAGCATAAATGGAGCCGTGCTTGGAGTCCGTGTGATTATTTGTATATGTCTCAAAATGATTATTTCCTCCTGTGCTCAGGATATTGTGCAAATGAGACTGAGTTAGGATTTATTCCTGTATCACAGAGCAGGGACAATGATAATGCAATAAACACAACTGGAGAAAATAAATGGTGCAGCACAGTGTTGGTGGTTCAAATCCACCAGCTGGTTCCTTCATGTAGAGCCTGCATGTTCTCCCTGTGCCCCCTCCCACAGTCCAAAGGCACACATGTTAACTGGTGTGAATGGTGTTAGCTCTGTGATGGACTTGCAACCTGTCCAGGGGGTACCCTGCCTTTTGCCCCATGAAAACTGGGATAGACCCCAGCCCCTCCTCCACATCACACTGAACAGATTAAGTGGTTAAGAAAATGGATGGGAAAATATACCTAAATTTACACTGATGAGTAGTTAAAGTATATTAAATATTGTCTTGCACTCACACTTGCATGCAAATGTGTCAGTGCTAATGGCTTTGGGTAAAATAATTATGGAGCTGTTAAAAAGGCTGACAGCGTGTGTGTAATAACTTGCACTAAGTGAGGAGAGAAGCACTTTTTTAAGTTGCCCCTGAAACATCCTTCACTGTGTCCAACTTCAAACGTGCGTGAGTCTTAACTTGGAGGACCAAATGTCCCAGTGAACACACACTGAAATGTCTAGCAGTGCAGCCCAACTCAGCTTCACACATTCAGTTTTCAATTTATGACCTACATTTGGGAGCACATAAGCCAGAATTAAGTTTGAGAAGTTGGAATTATTTCAGTTCCTGCAATTTAAAATTATTGATTGGTTTAAAAAAAACAGTAGTTGGTGTTTTAATCGTTTGTCTATTCATTTCTGTGACTTGGACCCAATCCCATTTAGTTTCAGCTGAACACATGAATCCCATCACAGATAATGCAACTATTTTACTTTGTGGACTAACAACCCCTGATCTAACAATGCAGGTGAGCAAGACGTGGAACCCCCCCCGCCGCATAAATCTACTTAAATAGCAGTCCTGATAAGCTGTGACCACTTTGATCATACTAAATATGTCAGTCTGGAAATATATCACATTATAGAGACTAATGACATCTCAGCTGTAATTTCTCTCTGACTTCTGCAGCCATTGAAAGGCATTATGATTATAAGAGAGCTCTAACAGTGAATGACAGCAAATCAGAATCTGGAATGAATAAAAAGAAACTTTAAACCAATTATTGCAGAGATTGTCTCCCTGCTGGCAGCTGCTGGTGATGGGGTGTGTAGTCAGCAAAGCTAAAAGCTAAATGATGAAGGAAAGCTGCCGCCAAGCCACACATTGGATTAAACCATGTGGGTGATGAATTTGGCCAAAGTCCTTGTGGTGCCTACTTCTCGCTGCCTCTCTGTCTCTGTTTCAGTCCCACACCCACACACCAAAGTTCATCAAGTCCCATCAAAGCCTTGTGCGGTCAGAAGGAACATGTTTCCTTTCCCGGATTCACCATTTTATGAGCAACCGCAGCGTATTTCCCATGTCTAATCCCTCTTTTTGTCACTCCTCCCTGCCTCCCTTTTCCTGTTTTCCTTCTTCAATCTGTCCTCCTCTGTCACTGATGGCATAATGCTCCAAGTGTCTGGCTAATGTTTTAAATGTTCAGTTAAATACTCATACTCTGGTTAAAGTAGGTGCAGTCAGGGACAAGGCATTCATTATTTACACAAGAGAAGAGACTTGGGAGGAGAACGAGAGGGAAGAGAGAGCAGCACACAACAACACATTAGTCTGATCACAGAGGGATAGCCCATCTTGTTGAGATGCAGGGTTTCATAATGGTGGAATGTTTTAATGCAGTTCAGAGGAAAATGTATTGGGAATGGTTTGTGTATTTCAGGGAGGTGGGTGGTTTGTGATGGATAAAGGTGATACTGCAGACTTTCAAAGAAACTGCTGCATTGGATCGGAGTTACAAAGCTTTCCAGAATAATTTCATGGATATCATGCATTATGCAAAATGTTATGTCACATTATCATCACAGGTTAACGGGTCAAATCACAACTTCCAAAATGTTGCAGCACTGTGCAACAAAAAGTTCATTTTATTTAATAAAAAGATCAAAGACTAAAGAAACACCGTCCATATTAACTGTTAAAATCCACACATTTTAACCTTTAAGTCAGCATCATGTTGGGAGAGGGGCAAGAAAAGAGAAAAAACACCCAGTGCTTGGTCAGGAACTTCATTAGGTTTTGACGACTTTCAGCAAATATTCTCTCATGCAAAGAAAAAAATGGATGACTAAATTCAGACACTGGCAAAGTGGTTCTTATATAGTACTTTTCTACTCTATGCAACACGCCTCATTCACCCATTCATACAAGCACTTCTTTCTATCCCTAAGTGCTTTCTATCTACCATTCACACACATTCATACTCCAACTGTTGCATCGGAGAGCAACTCCGGGTTCAGTATCTTGCCCAAGGATACTTTAAGGATACTAATCCACATGCAGACTGGCTGCTCCGGTCTGCATGCTGATTAGTAGATGACCTGAAGAAAGGTGGGGTCCTGTCATGTGATGAATCAAAATTTGAAATTCTTTTGGAAATCTCTTCAGTATTTGCCACTTCATTCCATATTTTTACATGACAGAAGCCCGTTGGCCAGAGGTCATGCTGGTTGTTACCCAGGCTGATGACAGGTTTGCCTCTGAAGGGAACCTATCAATGATCTACCAAGCCAAGAAAAGGCCTTCTAACCTGCTGATTTAGCTTTATGATATAGGGCTGCATGTCTTCTGATCAGAAAAAAGGGTGACAGAGGGCAGGAATGGAAGCCTAAACCTAGAACATTTTAAACACAGAGGCAACATTCTGCTTGTAAAACTGTTTTTCTGCTCCGTATAGTCAGAGGTTAATGGCCACATGCTTGTCCTCCACTTGTTTTCCAGACAACTCTTGGAATTCCAATAAAAGTCATCACATTTTTGTCTGTCCTCAGTATCCTGTGTTTGGACAGAAAAGGAGAGAACCTGCTGAGATCTCTTTCACTAACAGATGGGAACTTGTGGGTCCATTAGGCTGAGAAGCACGCTTCAGCAGGTTCAGTCAAGAATGCTGCAGAAACTATTGATTCTCTGGTGAAAAGAAAATTACAATCCAGACATGTAGTTCACAATTCTTAGGAGCCTGGCGGAAGAGACATCCTATTAATGTGATAGCATTTTGCCGAGAACTTTTACTCATTGGCAGATACTGGGCTCGAGAGCTGAAAAATGATGAATGTGCTGCACATTCACCACCTGTGCCTCCACAAACACGACAACGTCGATCTGCTTCAGTTTAAAATGTATACAGTTACATTCTCCGGCATTTTCTTTCCAGATCTGGATGTGGTTCAGTGTGACACCCTGTAGAAGACCCCAGCAAGCTTGGGTTAACCTCATGCACCAACTCCCCTTCTTTGGGGGGGCTGGGAGGAATGGGGCAGAAACTAAGAGACTGGTAAGTAAAGGGAACGACAGAGCTGTGCCGAGGAGTCGTGAAGGTCGAGTATGCTTTAAACATTTCCATTACATAAAGCAATGTCAGAATACATCTGAAACCAAAAGGAGGTTAAAGGTCAGCAGCTCAAAATACAGTCTATATAAAAAAAGGCAAAAATGAAGACTGAAAGGCAGATAAAGGTCCAATAAATGGAACAGAGAGGACTATAAATACACAGATCCTATTGAACTGAGGTCAAACTAAGGAGGATGGAGAAACATCAGGGCATGAAACCATCACACAAGGTGAAACTTTCAGAATAAAATCAAAATCCTGACACCATGACATATGAAAGTTTCTCAGTTGTGCTACCAAATCAAAATATAATGGAATACTGAGCAAAAGTCTTGAATCAACCATCCTTTCTTTATATTTTGCTGGGATGATGGGAAACATATTACATACAAATACAGTATGAGGTAAAAACAGAGTCTGTACAATTCTGAAGAGCTTGAAAATCAATATTTGATATGACAGCCTTTATTCTTCAATAGTCTGAGCTCTCTTCTTTGGATCTTGCCTCCTTCTGTTTCATTCTGTGTGAAGATGATTCCACACTGCTTCAATAAGCCAGTCCATGACTGAGAGCGTTCCACTGCGTTTTTCTATGCAGGTATGCTTTTACTGCATTAGCAGTGTGTTTGAGATCGATGTCATGCTGAAAAATGAAGCAGTTGTCAATCAGACACTTTCCAGATGGTATATTTGGCATTTTTTTTATAAATTCAGCTAAAGAAATGGGAGCACAAGATGAGTTTTTGTGACAGGTTGATGGTATCAAAGGGCCTAAAGATACAATTTAAAGTTGGTTTGGTAAGTTGTATCTTATGTGTAGACAACACTGGTTAACCCTTGAGTGAGATGTCTTTTTTATGCTTCAGTGGTTCATAGGTCAATACTGAGTGGTTTAAACAAGAGAAAAAAACAAGCAGAAACTCCCCTGAAAATGGTCAGGTTAGCAACATTTATTCCAACAAATTACAACTCAGTATGCTGTGATGTGCAGGTATGTATCTCCAAGTGCTTGTAACCTTCCCATCTGTCAGCTAGCAACAAGAGGATGAGACCGCAGTGGGCACATGTTGATGAGTGGAGTAGAAAAGATTGAGTCCTGCAGTACATCACAGTCTTTGTTGCAGTTTCCTGATGGCAGGGTCACAATTTGGCAGAAACAGCTTGAATCCTGGAAACCATCCTGTGTGAGGCTGACAGTAAAGTATAATCCACTGCTGCTGCTGCTGCTGCTGGGGTTGTTTCAATATTTTATAACATACTTTAGACCATGGAGTAAAAGTTGTTGTATGTAAATGGTGTTTAAATATGACAGTATATATATATATGGAAATGGCTTCTCCTGCACAGTCCCAGGATCTCTTCCTGGCGCTCCTGCTGGAAGTCATCTGAGCTGAACCTTTACAGCATCTCGTTCTCTTTCTCAGTGCATACTCCGGCACAGCCATGCTGCAATTTGTGAAATACTCACAAAATTTAATCTATTGATTTCTGTTCCTGGACACCATTTTTTCCCCTTTTTTTCATTTAAATGAACACAGTTTTCCATCAGTCTCGTATCTATTGATTTGTGTCCTTGTACTCAAAGTTTTCGCAGCTTTAAAGGTCAAAAATCTCACATTTGAAAGTTCAAGGATCTCTTGCCACAGAGAGATACATATTGCATTTTCAGGAGTTGTTTCATTAGCTTTAGGCAACAAAACTGCTTTGTTAGGGTTAGAAAAACTCATAGCTTGGGCCAAAATACAACAATAGATCAGGGTGGTGTGCTCCCTCAGAGGAGTCTTAAAAACATACCTGACAGGTAACATGCTTCCTATAAAGTTACATTAGTTTCAAAGCAAAAAAGTAGCACAATTCATCTCCATGCAACCAGATGAACAAATCAATTTCATTTTTATTTTATTTCACACTGTGTCACGAGACCAGCTGCAGAAACTGAACCTGGCTGAAAGCAGAGTTCAAATAGAGACCGGACATTGGCGGCAACTGCAGGTCAAATAAGGCTTCTTGTCTGGACAAATTCTGACTGTTAAGAAGTTTAGCATTTCAGAAGGACTTAATGCTAACCTGTTCTGTAATTTTATTTTATTTTATTTTTTTTACTTTGAAGAAATCAAAAACTCTGGCTGGCTGTAGCAGGATATATTTTGAGAGGCATGCTGATGCAGAAGCCTCAGAAATTGGTTTGAGTTAAAGTTCCCAGCAGGAAAAACTCTGAAATCCACTACAGTGGGAGATGTTTGACAGTGGCAAAGCAGCAACTAGGTACTGGGTAACAATCTGAGAGTGTACAGCAGCTTGTTTGAGAATCCCTATCTTCTGCTGGAGCTCCTGCATGAGCTGCTGCTGTGAGAGAGATAATAGTTTTGTCCCTTCTCCAGGCTCCGTCTGCTTCTGGTAAAGCAGACTTGCCCATTTGTGAGACAGAAGGGGGGGACTGACGAGATGGAGGGATGGATGAAAAGGCTGGAAAGGGGATGCTGAGATTCTGGCCTTAGGCACTGAACAATGTCATACTGCCTTGATTCATATGCTGGCAGTTGGGAGGCAGTATTTCATGCCTTGTTCTGTGGTAGAGGTAGTTGAAATGTTGTATAAACTTGTTTATGTTGATTGTGTGCATGCACGTATGCGCCTGCCAACTCAGTCTAGGTTACTTTAGGGTGAAGCAATTATAAACCAACATGTCTGTTTCATCATGGCTCACCTATTGCCTGTCAGTCTCAGGTGCTTGTGGCTGCACTTCAGCAGTAAAAATAACAAACAAGGCCAGCAGGATTTGATTTAATGTGATTTAGCGTGGGAACCGTGCACCAAAAAGAGCAGAGCTGGGATAATTAGAGGCGTTTGATGAAGACTATGAGAAACAGAAATGGCAGTTTAGCTGCGACCTGTGGGGGTCAAAAATGAAGTTCAGTTCAGTTTGGGAACAAAAACCAGCATTGTCTCTATTTCCTCCTTAACTTGTAATAGCTGTACAGGATCTTTTTTATATTCACCCCATCCATTTACATTTTATTAAGACTTAAAGTACCTAAGTAACTTTAATACCAGCTGGGTGTGGTTTAGGCCGATAGCTGTCACCTTTGTCTTTTGGAGTCACTGGAATGTCGTTGTGATGTCGTTATGATTTGTTGTTGCATAAATAAAATTGAATGAAATTAAATCGACTGTGTTTGTATCTTTTGGACCATTTTTAATCCACTTATCTGACAAATAAGTTACAAAGCTGCTGTAATCACAATAATGTCATTCATTACTATACTAACTTCAGTAGATACAGTTACTAATCCAGCAATTATGTGGTTACTTATGTTCCGTGACTTTTCTGATTGTTGATAAAATAAAGATGATCAAACGTTCCTACTTCCTCTGTCGCTGCTTGGAGGGTGGAGAAAAAAGTACAGAGGCGTGCGACTTCTGAGGAGCAAAGATGTGAACGTTACTATCAGTCTTATTATACAAAAAGACAGAAACTGAGAGACCACATCCACTGCTGCTGACTCGCAGAACTTTGACAGACAACATGGTAGCACAAAGCTAGTAGTGAAGAACCACACACGCTGAATGATGTTAAATCTGAGTGTGTGCCAGCCACCCCCAAGCAACCAAAGTTTCATTTTCAACAGGTAATAGGAGCAGTGCTGAGCAGTGAGGTTTGCCCCTCCATTTCTGCCTGGTTTGTTTCTGCAGCCGTGGCTGCAGCATTCTTCTGTGAAGTGCTCTTTGGGCTGCTTTTCTTGTGTACGTCCTTATTAGGATAAGGATGTGTGCCAGGATTCAGGCTAAGTGTATTGTTAACAGGTAGGTATGTGCAGAGTAACTCAAAAGTAATGTAAGGAGCAGTGTGACTATTATCCACAGATAAGAAAAAAAAATCATTTATTACAAGACTTTGGACAAGCTAAAAGGACTGTTTTAAATAGTTGGATGAGAATCCTTTGCTGTTAGTGACTGCCTGAAGACTAGAACCCATGCCCCATCAGCAGGTACTGTGGGTACCTATACTGCAGCCGTCTTCAGTTGCTGCTTGTTTGTGGGTCTCTGTCTTTTGCTGTTGCGATCAGGTGACTGGCCAATTTCTTGTCCCCGTTCAGCACTTGCAGTCATCTCCAGATCTTTTATCTGCTTATTTTTTCATGTAATAAGTGAGGAGCAGGATTCACCCGGCCACAAAACCACTGTCCTGTTAAATGTCCATTTACTTTTGAGCCTTTAAGAATGCGGGACTATTTATAATTCCTAAACTATTAATACGATACTTCTGCTGAACCCCCTCAAATTAAAGGTGAAAGTCTGCACTTTATGTTCACTTCTGCTTCAACAAAAGTAACATGGCAGTAACCAGAATGCTCAAACAGAGGCTTCAGAACTAATGGGTGACATCACAGTGGCAAGTCAATCTGTCTGGGCAAAATTATCAAAAGTGGCAAATGGGATGATTGGACATTAATAATAAAAACCAAACTGTTGGAAGAAAAGATCAACTAGCTTTTTAGTTGATTATAAGTAAGATGTAATCATCTCTATATTGGAATTTAATAGCAGGCAATCAATTTGTCATTAAAGGAACTTAGAACACAACTATTACATATTCAGGGTCACTTATGTAAGTTACTTACAGCAGTGTGTTTCTGTCATATCCTTCAGCACTGACGCATGTTCGTACTGGGTGTGTAGCAGAACTGCATGGTAGCCAGCATACAGCATACCTGTGGTGTTTCTTCTCACTGAAAAGTACAGGGTGGTGCAGCTGTTCCAAAACACAGAGGTTAGAGCAGGCTGGAGTCCAAAGTTGAGGCTAACTCTCACTCTGGCACCAAGCTTTGGCTTTCTAGTACAGCATGTGGAAGTGCTTTTGGCTTGGAGGAGATCGAGCTGTTAACAAAGAAGGAGAAGAAGAAGAAGAAGAGAGGAAAAAAGAGGAGTGGCAAAAGCCTCTGCAGAAGGATAAAGGAGCTGGGACAAAGCACATTACTCTTCATTTCTGTCACATCCAACATGCCAGCAGCCATACGGTGGAAAAACAACAAGGCAGAGAATTATGATGAATGCAGTCAAAAGGCAGAAGCGGCGGCTAACGCGTAACAAACCTGCTCACATATAAACCTTTCATTTACTTTAATTCAAGGGAGAAAAGTGTTTCATATGAAATTACTGCTCCTGCTAAATTAATCTAATATCCTTCAAGATTTCCTCACATTTTTCTTATCACATATTTGATTTTGTATTTTATTCAGTCTTAACAGTGGTGACCTACAATACGTCCCCATCTGCTGTGACCTCCTCCCTGTGAGTCAGACAACATGAAAGCTTTCAGCAGCGCTCAGGGATATCATCAAGCCCATCCACCAGTCTCAAGGCTAATATCAACGTCTCAAGGGTGTGCAGATAACCATCATTTTCCTCCATCTAAACCCTCCTGTTAGTCTCCAGAGGGGAGGTTCAGCTGTCTCTTGAAGCCTGTTTTTACTTCACCCCTTTGCTGTTGTCACAACATCTTCATTACATAGCAACTTAAGCCCTTAATGACCCCCTTCGAAGACTAAACACGAGGTCAAACAGGGTGTTGCCCGGGCAAAGAGGAGGAGAGGTGACAATGGATTTTGTTCATGCAGTCACCTCTCCTCCTGCTAACAAAGATCGCTTTTCCAATACTGTATATATTACAGTATATATGTTTTAATTATAAGATATTTTGTGAGGTATTTGACTTTTACGTTTGAATTTTGAGTAAAACTTTACCTTTCATTACACTTTACTTTCATTCATAAATAATTGATAAAATGAGCACTGAAGAGAGTGCAAGCCCACATTTATGAGAAACTCCAGGCACCACTTACACACACTCAAACTAGCTGCCACTCCACAAGTCCTGAGAAAAAAAAGGCCCTCTAGAGTACAGTGCTGAGCAAAAGTCTTGAGTCACCCTTCATTTCTTTCTGTTTTGACAGGAAAATGGGAAATAGGTGCAGCCATTTCCTGATAGGAATTCAGTATCTAAGGCAAAAACAGAGCACACACAGGTCACATTTATTCTTCAACACATACTGAACTCTCTGAGGCAGCTTTCTTGTAATTCTTCAGGAATAGTTCTCCAGGCTTCTTGAAGGATGCTCCAAAGCTCTTCCTCGGATGTTGGCTGCCTTTTTTCCATTCTTTCTCAAGATGATCCCACGCTGCTCAATAATGATGAGGCGGAACGTATGTAGAGGAGGCCAGTCCATGACTGATGTTCTTCCATTGTGTGGTATGCTTTTACGGCATTGGCAGTGTGTTTGGGATTGTCGTCATGCTTCAAAATCAGATGCTGTCCAGATGGTATTGCATGGTGGATCAAACTCCGATGGTAAAAGATCCCCAACACCACTGGCTGAAATGCAGCCACAAACCATGACAGAGCCTCCACCGTGTTTGGCTCACTGTTGTATCTTTCTCCCAGCCTCCTCTGTATGCATTAACAACGATGTGATCATCACTTCATATTTGTCCATATTCAAATAAATAAAATGAAAATAAACAAATATCTGATGAGAAATATTCTAAAACCACCCTTCCTAAACCTGTGAGTGCACAACTCTGATCAAGTATTCCTGTTGTGTGTTTCCATTGATTCGTGATTTGTTTGTTGAGGTTTATTTTCCAATAACAGCTTCCAGCATCTGATGCCTGCTGCTCCACTTTAGTTTTTCCTTTTCCTGTATTGAAGGTGAAGCACAACTTCAGGGTCAGCAGTAGGTGAGTAAATAAAGAACATTGTGTAATGTTTAAATCCTTTGGCTTTGTTTCATTAGTGCAGTTTGTTTTAAATATGAATATTTAACCCCAATATTAAAACAACTGGTCCACCTGCAGTACCTCCATGGACCACCAGGGGCCCTGACCCACGTTGTGGAATCAGCGTTGTAGAAATGCATGGTGGTTAGCACTGTTACTGCACAACAAGTATGTCCTGCCAGTTCTTTTCCCAACACCACCAGTATTATTCCCAAAGCCCTAAATTAGTCTCATCTGTTTAAATAAATGCATCTGTATTGTTTTAGGTATGAGGCGCTCTACCTGGCTGAGGATCCCAGTCCTCCAACCTGTAGTTACACCAGCCAGGAGTCCACATCAGTGTTGAGTGTTGCTGTCACAGTAACTGGGTGTAACTACATTACAGCATTATAGTGAGTAACAGCACAGCTCAAACTACCCATGTGACTGTTGCAGCGTGCTCCTGTATCTGAGTATTATAAGTTGACCCCACTTTCATATTTGTTTTCTTCTGGTGTACAACTCTTTGCTCTGTGTTTATACACATTAATTTCTCTTCACAGTGGAAGTGGGAGATAAATAAGCTTCCCAGTGTCTCCCTCCTCCCGCATGTCAAGGTGCACATACACAGTGCCAGAGGTGGCAAAAGTGCACACATTTGTCACTTAAGTAGAAGTTCACATGCTCCAGTAAAAGTACTGATTCAATTTCTTTACTCAAGTAGAAAATGGATGGATGGATGGAAGTAAAAGTAAAAAGTACAAGCTCTAAAAAGTATAAAAAGTAAAAAATAGCTCTTCTACCAGCTATTTTAAATGGTAAATGGACTAGTTCTTATATAGCGCTTTTCTACTCAGATATGAGCACTCAAAGCACTTATACAACACATTTTACATTTACCCATGCACACCCATTCATACAAGCACTTCCATGATTACTTAATTAGCTAAGTGCTTTAATTATCTAACATTCACTCACATTCATACTCCGACGGAACGGTCGGAGAGCAACTTGGGGTTAAGTATCTTGCCCAAGGATACATTGGCATGCAGCCCGCAGTAGCCAGGAATTGAACCACTGACCTTCCGATCAGTAGGTGACCTGCTCTACCTACTGAGCTACAGCCACCCCATTTTAATATATGCCATATTAATATAATATCCATCCATCCATTCTCTTCTGCGTATCCAGTTCAGAGTTATGGGGGGGTGGCTGGAGCCTATCTCAGTTGTCACAAGGCGAGAGGTCGCACACCTCACCATGCAGTTTTCAGCTAAAAGCACTTTTGGAATCAAAAATATTATTTTATGTCTGCCAGGTTGTGTTATTGTTGAAAATTTTCATAAATTCTACTAAAGAAATGGGAACAAATGTGTTTTTGTGGCAGGCTGCTATTAATAAAGTGCTAAAATAAAGTGCTTTGCTAAGTTTTCTGTCATGTGTATACACACAACACGTATTCATCCCTGGAGTTAGGTGCATTTTTTTTATTATCCTTGAATAACAAACAAATAAATTCTTCTGAAAATACTGGAGTACAAGGACTGAAAATGGGTGAAAAAGCAGCCAATGTCCAAAGAAAAACTTTGAAAGGACCTTTTCAAAAATTACAAGAAAGTCCTTGGAAATAAAATATAAAGAACTCAAGACTTTTGCACAGTATTATGAATGTGCAGGATGCTGTGGGAAAGAAAATGTCTCAAACTTTCTACAAATTTGATTACTTTGTTGTTTTGGGGTTTTTTGATAGAAACACACCTCCAGCTAAAGTCTGCACAGTCAGTAATTAGCTGTTAAAAATACTGGAGGGCCAGTAATAAGGAAATAATGTGTCACTTACCTTGAACACACCTGTATGATCCCAAAAGCAGCAGTTTAATCAAACATTTAGTCACAGTCACTTCAGTGTCACCACATATCACTTTTTAATACGTCATACTAAAATAAATATTTAGTTAAAAAAAAAATTCCAAACCGTAGTCAAAGCAGTACAAAACTCGGGTACAGGGACTGCTACTGCCTGAGAGGAGAAGTAAAAAAAAGCATTCCTCTGCTGTGATCAGCAGAGAGCATATTTGTGGACGTGGAGCCTTGAATTGGACTTTTGGCATGTAAACGAGGTGTTGTATTGGATCCATTTCTGTAGAAATCTGTGGTAAATAAATAGCAAGCATTTTTTTCCAGTTTGAACAATGTTTCAGAAAAATAACTGAGATCTGAAAACATCTTTCAACTGTTGTGATTTATGCTATGCTTTCAACTATTCCCATTTGTGCTCATCTATTGTTTGACAGCTTTTTGAATTCTGGGTAAGAGCCATATAGATAAAGCTAGTAGAAACAATATACAAGAAAAGGAGGAAATCCAAGCCTTCAGTTTTCATTAAGCCTCAGTAATGACATGTAATAAATAATGTAAATAAATACCTTTTCCATAACTTTATGGACAGAGTAACATGTAGCTAAATTTAGTCTTACCACATAGGAGCTAGATAATTATCCCTGCATATGCTTGAAGTCACTGTTCATGTTGCTCCTCCTGTCTTATTGCCTGTGGTGGGGAAGCATTTGGTTGGCTGCTGTTGAACTGCTGTTGTGTCCAATTGTGTCACTGTATCTTTTGGGTGGGGTATATATGTCTGCCGGTTGTCTCCTCTCCAGTTCTGTGGTGCTGAGTTCAGCAGAGATTGGAGCTAACTAAGCCCACAGTTGGGTGTGATTTTTGTATTTGTTTGGTGGGTTTTCCACCAACGTCCAAATGAAATGATTAATGGCTGTGAAAGCCGGGCATAGGGCCGCGGCTTGTTTTGCAGCCCACAGGCTTCTGAGTCTGATTAAGTTGTTTACGCAGACATAACGGGAATGGGTGTAGGCAGATGGAGAGACATGGTGTTTGGATGGAGAATAAGACAGACAGAGAGTATCTTTATTAGAGTGGATAGCCAATCCTGTGATAGAACATATTTGAAAAGAACAGGAAAATAATGCTTGGGTTTTTGGTGGGAGTTACTGTAGAAAGAAGCATCTAAGGTTCTCAAGCCATCCATGCTGTTTGCTTTAATGGTGAAGCACGGTTCCCATGGAAAACAACGCAGACAATAAGGGGGACAATTATATTTTGTTGTGGTCAGCTGTATGTAAAATATCCAGTCATAATGATACCATCTAGTTTCTGCTGTCTGCGTGCCATATATGAGGCTCTTCGTACAGAGCATGGTCTTGTGGTCGGGGGTTTGCAGATCAGATAAACCAGAGCTCGTGCCACGGCCCGCAAAACACTCTTCAAAGCTGCCAGTCACATTTTCTGTCAGAGTGACGCCATTCTTCTTCTCTCATTTTATAGACCATTTGCAAATCAAATTATGAAATGGGACTAACACTGGACAGAGCAAGATATTCTTGCAGCACTGATGCTTACCTGTTACATTAGTATCCATGAGTTTTGGATGATCCAGTCCCTCAAAGTTTAACAACTTCTAAACAAGCAATGTTCTAACTGCTTCTTTTTATAGTGAGCTTTATGGTGGCATCACATCTCAGTGAGGCTTTAAAACAGCAGAGTTCCAGTATTTCCTTTATTGCACTCAAATATAACTCCTTGGAAATTTATTGCAATATCCTTGAGCATTTCTTTGTGCTGATAAGAATTCGTCTCTGGCATAAGGAAGATAAGAACTACCTTAGGGCACCTGCACTCAGGGGGAAAAACTCTCTTGTCTGTAGGTTTCTGAATAGCCTTTCGTACCTGTTAACATTACACTCCCTGCACCCGTCCAACCACAATTAGCTCACCTTTCAGTATACAAGTCCTTCTTGGCCTGCTGGCCAAGGCGGCAGATGTTGCATTGGGCTGTTCATGCAGACATGCTTGATCCAAGATGATTGGCCATAATTATAGGCTGTAAGCTGATAGTGGAGGGGATAGGGAGCCTATTGAGATGTCAGTCCTCCCAGTGTTTATGAATGCATTCAGACACTGTCACGGGTGTAGTTTCAATAGTGTGCGGATTGATAGACTGCAGGGAGGTAGATGTGATTTTAATAGGAACACCTGGAAAGGTGCACTGGAGTAAAGAGTGGAAGGTTTGTAAGTGTGTGTGAGTGTGGGTATGTGTTGGAAGAGGACAATGTTATAGCTGTTATCTGTTAGAAAACATGTTTGATACATATTCAGAGCAGGGTTGGGCAGTATGTTAAAGTTTTCCAAGTAGTCTGTGGCAGTCTGACAACTGGCAATGGCCAGAGATTCAGGGAGCTGTGTAGATGCTGAGAGGGAGCAGTGCACACTGCTTTTGTTTAAATACAACAAATTAACAGACATTTAGGGGTAAAACTATTCAGTGATTTGCTGCATAAGCTGTAACATGTGTCAGTAGAGAACTAACAGCAGCAAGCTAGCTTAGTAAGCATGGGCCAGGAGACTTCTAGACTGCTCCTTTGTTCTACAGCACTTTAACGTCAACCATACAAGGCCATGAGTTCATGCCCCTACACTCTGCTCATTCTGAAGGGACTCTCCCCCCATCGGAGCAAACATAGGCCATTGCTGGAGAACCACATAAACAAGACTATCAATTAGGGATGTCACCAGAGCTGATACTTAGGGTACCTTTTAATACCAAAATTCTGAAAACGTGATGGCGCTTGTTTTTTGGTTTTTTTTAGTATTGTAGATACTGTATATGCACTAAGTAAGGTTGTCAAAACAAATGTGATATTCAGATACTAACTGATACTAAAAGTTACTATTGGATTAGATACTCATTTGTAACAGTATTGATACCAACAGTGCCGTCTTCCAGATTTCACACAGCGCAGCTGCTAAAGCTGTGTCCACACTGAAATCGATGTGATGACCTGACACCACCGAAGGTGAGTGACAGTCTATGACATCAAGCAACAACCGGCTACAGGAAGTGGGTGGATTCAGAGATAAACCTTTCTCTACTTCCAGGTGAGCATCTGAAGCAACTACCAATGAGAGTTAAGAATACTGTGGATTGACATATGACCTTGTATATTAGGGGACTGCACGAGGAACCGTCCACAACCTACCAGCTGTCAGCCTCAAAGTGATGAATGACCCAACTTAATAATAAAACGATAATGTGGGATCTAGACAGCAATTGTTATCAGTGCTGCCCATCTGTAACGTTAATAGACAGCATTAATTTACTAGGCAACACAATTATTTGTATCTACAAAGTGTTTGTGATTGAAGCTGAAAAAAGTCTAAACAGAAACTTATCACCTCTATTTGATCAGTCACCAAAGTCACCAAAATAACAGGGAATGAACAGCTCTGTAGCTGAATGCATTTGTATGGGCTAATATTTTTCTAATCATTTAAAAGATCCTGCTTACACATAACACTCATTAAAAATGTGTGCTAGCAGGAAGTGGCTGTTGGATTTAGGGCTTATTGACAGTAGGGATTTTCAAACTCAATACCATGAAAATATTTAATATTCTATAACATTTCTGATTCCACAGGGGAGTTAATTTACCCTGTAACACCAAGTGTATCATATTTGATGAATTTTTGAGAGTTTTTCAGACCTCGACATCATCGGTGTAATTTTTTTGTAGCAAATATGATACAAATAAAACTCGTGTGTATATATGAGTTTTGATTTGTATCATATATATATATATATATATATATATATATATATATATATATATATATATATATATATATATATATATATATATATATACATATAGAGAGAGAGAGAGAGAGAGAGAGAGAGAGAGAGAGAGTTTTTGTTAATTTGTCAGAAGGTTCAATAAGACTAGTGGCAAAAAAAATTAATTTTATGGTTCAGGCTCTACAGGATTAATTCCAGCATTGAAATGTGACGAAAACAGGCCACTAAATTATCTAAATATAAGGAAGAAAGTGCTGAAAATGATGCAAAAAGTCACCACAAAAATAACAGCTGGCGACAGACTGAACCAAACACACGCAGCTGCTCCGGTCATTCCACCGAGCCAAGCCGACTGTCAAGTACCTGTTGAAGGAGTTATGTTTGATCTGCTGAGTGTTACACAAGGACCATATTTTACAGTGGTTGGAGTTACATCAGATGATTGATACCAGTGTGTCTGCATGGGTTAAAAGTTCCAAAAGCTCACCAATAAATACATTATATACATATATATTGTTGTTGTGGTTGTTGTTGTTGTGTTACAGCTGTTGTTCACCCCATAAAACCTTGTAAAAGTAAACATTCTTCTTACACTTTTGTATAGATTAAAAGCTGGTGGCTCTCAAACTTTCTGGTTTACCCCATTTCAGAAGCCAAAGCAAGTTCACACCTCATACTTTTTATAAATCCTAAACAATTAAAAGGGATCCAAGTTAAAATTAAGGTCAACAGAGTACTATGTTCATTTTCTCTCCAAATATGCTATTTATTCAGCTTAGTTTCACTCCATATTTCCCCTTTGTCACTGACACCCCACATGCAGAGGCTCGCTGCTCCACCAGTGGGGCCCACTCCACAATTTGAGAACAACTGGATTAAAGCAACGAGGAAGAACATGCTAAATAATGAGCTTTAAAAGTCCTGGCAGAGGGATTTTTTTAAGACTTAGACACAGCCTGCTTCCATCTCCTGCATGTACCATAATTTAACAGACAAAAACTGGACTGACGTTAATTTTCTCACTAAAAAAAGGGAATAAAGTGAAGGCCCTTAAATTTTGAACTTTTCCTTTAACTTGTCTATTCAGCCCTACTTAAAAAATTTAACTTGAGTAAATTGTTAAACGATAAGTCTGTCTTCCATCTGGTGTGTCACCACATGACCAGAAATGTAATTTATTTTAATGAGCTTTGGTCCCAGTAGTAAAAAAAAAAAAGTTTCAAACCTGCTGCAGGGAGCAATCAAGTGTTTGCCATCAGCTCGCTGAATGAACCACTGGCTTGTTGCATTGTCTCTCTACAAAACAAATTTTAGCAAATGACTTCAGCGACTTTGCCATTGTGCAAGCAGACAAGAAACTCAGGAGAACAAGGAGGGGGAAGAAACACAGCAGCAATGAGGAGAAAATCAGGGAGGGCTGTATGCTGGGAGGCACCTAATTGTCTACTGCAGCATGTAATGACAAGCTTACTTCACATCAATCTTTCATTATTAAGAGCTATTTCTGTCTTGATGCAGAAGGCAAACAGATTCATCCTCAGGATGGCGCTGAATTAAGAGGGAGATGCTGGTCTGTCTGCTGAACGTACAGGATTAAAGCATGGGAGAGACAAAAGTGGATTCATCTAAACTTTTATGGCTTTTGTGGGAATTCTCATCCTCTCTCTGTGGAAGGTTGCTGTCAAACACTGTTGGCCAGCATCACCTCCTGAATGGCTTTACAGACTGTTTAATAATTATACAGCAGATATGAAATAATGATTTGAAAAGTGTCACGTGTAGAATCTGTAATAATGCAACTACATATTTTAATTTGATCAAACTGTATTGTAGTAATTAGAGTTCATAAATAAATGTCACCCTAATTGCATTTATTTTAATAGTCACCTCTCAATTCAAATCATCACTTTTGATGTTTTCGGACTGTTTCTTTGTGGTCATTTACCTTTGAGAACACTGCCCCCTATCTTTGAAAACTATATAGCAACTCACCCACTCCTCTGTTTAAGCTTCATCACAAAACAAATGTGACAGATGACAGAAGAAAGAGGAAGCTTAAGTGAAACTTTTAATTGAAACCAATCGCTTCAATTTGTATGTGCTGCACATTGCACTGGCCCATTCATCAGCTATTAGTGTGAATCAGTGAAACACTGAAATTGCCGTGAAATGTTGAGAATGAGTGAGCTGGGCACGGCGCCAAAGCAGGTCGGATGTGGAGATGAGGAGGAGAGAGGATCAAGAGCGAGTAAATACAGAGAGAGAGACAGAGAGAAGGAAAGGCGTCTGTGTGTGTGTGTGTGTGTGTGTGTGTGTGTGTGTGTGTGTGTGTGTGTGTGTGTGTGTGTGTGTGTGTGTGTGTGTGTGTGTGTGTGTGTGTGTGTGTGTGTGTCATCTCCATCCCGCTAATAACCCCACTGGATAAAATATGCTTTGAGTGGAGATGATTACCTCTTTATCACTGTTCTCTATATATTTATCCCCCACTCTCTTCCTCTCTGCAGCTTGTACTTCCTCTCTCTCCATCTCTCTGTCTGCCTCTCTCTCCTCATCTCTGTACTCCAGGAAATAAGCCTCAGTCCCAGTGATGCTTTTCAGTTCTCCAAAGTCCTGAAGAGATTAGCACTTTGAACTTGTGTGGCTCCATTTAAACTTCAGCACTTTCTTAACTGTTGGAGGTAAAGTACATCAGATGACACAAAAGTTTGCTTCAGACAGCGAGCAACTTGTGTGTACGCTACTAAAGGCACCCAAAGTGAAACTACTGTAGCACTTGCAATGATTAATATGATGAAAATCAGTGAGTGTTAAATCCAGGCCTGGAACATAAACCCGCTCAGCAGAATGTTCTGTGGTTTACTCCGCTTGTCTGTACAGTGGTGGATTAGTTGTGTTTGTCAGCAGAACAGATGCCATGAATGAATCCTCTATAGCAGGAAGCACACAGCTGAATCAAAGCTGTAAAGCTTTATTAGCAATATTTTAAAAGAGACAGGTGTTGCCTGGGCAAGAACAATCTTCATAAAAATAAGTTTATTATCATTGCACTTTTTGCATAAAATAGTTCATTATAACTGCTCATATTCAGGCCTACCCCCCCAAATATATTTGTTTTATCAGAAGCTGCTGTCGGCAGAGATTTGCATCAGGGATGGGTGGTATAGCCTCAAAATTATATCAGTGTTTTAAGAAAATTTCAAGAAAATATTTCTAACCATATAGAAAAAACAACACTTTATTGATCCTTGTAGCTTGCAGTATTTATCAGTGTAAGTAAGTGAAGGGCAGTTTTTATCATTCTGTCACTGACGACACTCCTTTGAAGTGTGACTCTACTGACACAAGGTGTCTGCATCAACAGCGTTTTATCCAGTGACACGGCATAAGTCACATGTCAGTGCAGAAGTATCCTAGGTTGTGTTTTCCTTGGAAAGCTATAAATTAACTTCTTAACACTTTAGTTTAACAATAATTAAAGTAACTTAAACTTGTAACAAAAAATAAAACAGAAACATATTTTTCTACCTGGGATTCCATGCAAACACATCAGTAATGTCTGTCTGTGCTTCCTGTCATATGGAAAGGGGCTAGCAAGTGTTCCAGCGATGCTCGGTCGAGTCAGCTGCATTTGGGTCACACATCAGCAGCTGCTAGCTCCTCCTCCATACTCCACAATGAGTTTTTGTCTCAAGTGGTGAAACAGATTTGTTGCGTCCACCTTTTAGGAGGAACAGTTTTCTCACAGATTGTGCTTTGTTGGAGGCTGTTGAAGTAACACATGGCTCTTGCTTTCAGACATGCCTGGGCTTGTCTCATTGTTGCACACTATGGTTTCAAGCAGTTTAACGGCCCTTTGGCATGCTTTGTGTGTTGCACCTTGTTTTACTTTACCAGTTGCCTCGGTATCTAAACCTAAACTAAAACTTAACAGTCCTAATGCTAACTACTGGTTAGCATTAGGAAGAGATGTTTGCATACCTATCCATCCCTTCATACAGTAACATTAATTCTATTGTTGCAAAATGAAGCTTGAGAGCACGCACCAAGAGATCCTCATCTTGCAACCATATGTGACGAGCTGGGAGTGAGAACAGTCTCACTGCGGTCGCAGCACCCAAGCCAACAGACACCTTGAGCATATCTTGAGACGCCAGCTGCTTCTGACAAGGCCACTGTATTTGATTTGGAATGAGAATAGGCTGTTATATGTTTTCAGTCAGGTACATCCTCTGTTTGATAAGTATACATAATAACTTGCAACTTTACAAAAAATAAATAAATCCAACTTGTTATCTTTACATTTGTCATGTGAACAAAGTATAAATTAGCGAGCTTTACAGATTCTAAAAGGAAAGGACCCTGCAACATCTGCAGTCATGTCAAACTCTAACAAGCACAATTTTCCAGAAACATTACCAGCTTGAGACCAAGGTAAGGTGAACATGGCCGTATGCAGCACGGTCTATGCAGCAGTAGTTACAGTTGGAAAGTTGTACAGATTTTATTTGCAGAGCGCTGTGGAGGATCCAGGTAAAGAAGTGAGCTTCATGATAACATGTTTGAGACACTTGAGTCTGAAGTGTTTCTGTAGTGTCGCTGTGGTAACATGATTCACATGGAAAACAGATTTTAGAACAAACGTGGCAACAAGGATTTAGCTCTGGAGAGTTTTTCCTCCAACAGCACAGACGCTTGGTAATGTAACTGAATGTGATGTCAGTTTAAAAGTTATGGCTACACACTACAGCAGGGATCATTATTTTTCAGAGGTCTAAACAACATTTACTCATAACACTTTTGCACAGGCACGCACCTCCTGACTTTTACAGTAGTGCAAAAAGAAAAGAAAGAACAGCATGGGCTTTTCTGCGGTGCTCTGTGGCTGAGATATGGTGGCCTCAGAGGTCCATTGTATGTGCAGATCATTGGGCAGAGACTGTTTTCCCAGCTGTCTAAGGCACGCCAAGCATGAGAGAACGACAGAGGAGTGACGGATCCGTATCCCTGAGGATTAGCATGCAGAAGACATCCTGGTGTTGAGCAGGAGCGGATTTGAAGGCACTTTGCTGATAATAACGCAACTCTTAAGTTGGCAGAGTGAGGAGGAGGAGGAGGAGGACTCTCAGGATGCAGGGAAAAAAGAGCAGAGGAAAAAAAAAAGAGCACTGCTGGAGAAAAGAAAACACAACCTCATCCCTGCACTCTTTGAACTAGGAACCACCTGCTCACTCCTAAAACAACTGTCTGGCTTTTTATTGTTCACCGCTCTAACATATGCTCACATGAAGAAATGCTTAATGTGTGCCTCAAAGGAATTTCTTGAGTGATCACATTCTCTATGTTGAAGCTTTACTTTAAAGTATCTTATTTTGTTGATGTTATGTGAAATCTTATCATATTTTCTGTGCGTGAAGGATACTCCAGAGGAGCCGTTTCATGTAACTGACACGTGTAGGAGCAAATGCAGCCTTTGTCTCTCTGTTACTTTCACAAGTTTGCAAAGCCTAGAAATTGTTTGAGAAGTATTTTGGTGTGAGAAACGAACTAAAAACTACCCCATGGAAATATCACGATTATATCAGCCTGTATTGAAGCTGCATTATAACAAATTCAGTCCAACTTCTTCAACGATTTTTTTAAATCATTTTTTTATGCCAGTCCCATATTCATTAAAACACCTTATAACTTTTTCTAGTTCACACAAATGCCTCTGCAAAGTTTGTTTTCAAAGCACTACGCCGTAGGTGTCTAGACAACTCAATCAGCAATGATATGGTGCCTGTCAGTAAGAGATATGTTCATCCATTGCATTCATCTCAGCAGGCATCAAAAGCCCCCCGACAGCAGCCTCCGTCACGCCACAGGTGGAGGATACGCTGTGAAATGGCACCATTGTCATCTCTCTGTACCATCTGCCCCTCTTTCTCCAGCCCCGCTTCCACCACCACTTGTTGTCGTCACAGAGCAGCCACAATGGGCTGTCACCTTATAATGAACCCTGAGGGTGCAAGGCACTGATTTAAAGTCCCATTACCGTCATAGTGCCAAGGGACTGCAGGAATGATGACTTAGGTATGGCGGCTTGCTGGCTCCGAGCACAGATGGTGCTTTTTCCACACATTAAACGTTACTGGGTAAACTGTGCTGAGACTGCTGGGACAATAAAGGTGAAAGTGTGTGTGGTAACAGATTGGTGTTTTTGCTTTTCTCATTTGGCTCCTTCTGGTCAGTAAATTTATCCAGGAATCTGTTGATGAGTTATTTATAAAAACAGAACTAAAGCTGCAATATTCTGCACCACTGGAGGGGAAAATGAAAACAGCCATTAAAGCTAATTTTTTAACAAAAATGCAGGTATGTCATCTACAAGCAAAAACTCACAAAGATGACTTCTGTTGGGATGACTGTGCTGACTCTTGCTGCCCAAGCTGCCCCGTGTCTTCACTCTCTCCGTGTGAGCTGTGTCTGAAAAGGCAGCGAGCAGCATGAGGTCAGCGCGACTGTGTCCGCTCGTGTCACATGGTTCTTTTCATCTCTCCATGCTGCCATTATGGCAGGTCATGGTGTGAAGGGCACCACAGTGGCAAGGCATGCTGGGATACATGCACTGTGAGTCACTCTCCCACCGGTGCTCGCAGCCCTTGAGGGTTGATGGTACGTGTTGCTAGGGTACGCTGGCAGCTGCATAAGCTCTGCCTGGTAACCAACCTATGGAGTATTAGTTCTGGTCTGGCCCCCATAGGAAGTCATTTGGCACATGCATTTTAATTCTACATCTGTATTCAAATGGAGGACTATTGTTGGCCTAAATAGTCATGGTGAAAAGCAAGTACACCCTCTGCCATTTATAAGGTTTTACATAATAGGACATAATAATTTTTAAAAAATGTTATCTAGTCCTTACTAGGTCTTAAAATTAGGTGAGATGAACCTGAGATGAACATGTCATATCACACCCCAGGACTCAGTAGTTTGTGGAACCAGTTTTATTAGAAATAACTTGAACTGTTTGCTGTATGACTTTATCGGTCTCTCACATCATTGTGGAGGAATTTTGGCCCACTCTTCGTTACGACATTCTTGCAGGCATTTGTTCCTGCACAGTTCTCCTAAGATTCTGCCACAGCATTTCAGTCCAGCTGAGGTCTGGACTCTGACTGGGCCACTGCAACACTTTGATTCTTTTCTTTTTCAGCCATTCTGTTGTAGATTTGTTTTTGTGCTTGGGATCATTGTCCTGTTGCATGACCCCAGGCCAAGCTTTAGCTGTCAGACAGATGACCTCGCGTCTGACTCTAAAATTCTTTGGTATACAGAGGAGTTCATGGTCGACTCAGTGACTGCACAGTCCGTGCTGTAGCTGCAAAACAAGCTCAAATCATCACCCCTCCACCACTATGCTTGACAGTTGGTATGAGGCGTTTGTTCTGATAGGCTGTGTTTGGTTAGCTTCAAACATAGTGCTGTGCATTTTGGCTAAACATCTCCACGTTGGTCCTGTCTGTCCAAAGGACACTATTCCAGAAGTCTTGTGGTTTGCTCAGACGCAGGTTTGCGAAGCTAAGCCGTACTGCCATACTCTTTTTAGGTAGAAGAGGCTTTCTCCTGTCAACCCTTCCAAACAAACCATACTTGTCCCGTATTTTTTTTAACTCTGCTAGCATGAACTTAAATATTTAGCAAGCTAGCTGAGGCCTGTAGAGTAGCTCTTGAGTTTTTTTGTAATTTCTCTGAGCATTGTACAGTCTGGCCTTTGAGTGAAGTTGCTGGGATGTAGAATAACGAAATGTCTTTGTAACCTTTCCCACACTGATGTGCAGCAACAGTTGCTTCCTTAGGAACAATGCTGATGTCTTTCCACCTTGGCATGGTGTTAATACACACCTGAGTGCTCCAAACCAGCAAAGTGACAAAACCTCTGCTTTTATTGACTTAGTCACCCTTGCTGATGATCAGGTAATCAAGTGCATTTTATTAGCAGCGCCTGCCTTCTGTTTACCCTCTTAATAAGCAGAAAGAGGTTACTTAGCGTCTGTATTCTGGTTAATATTTTTTTGCTGAAATAACTAAATAAATAATGATAGGATTTGATATGTCATGCTTTGTTGTGCATCTGAGGTTGTATTTACCTCATTTTAAGACTGGCTAAGGACCAGATTATTTTTGGTCCTGATAATACCCTGTAACAAATGTGAAGTGTGTTTATGTGAAGGTGTAATTTTTTACCATTACATTCCATCATTACTGTTCACATTTAAAATTGCTGACTTGAGACCTTAAAGAGGACCCATCCTTACTTCCTATATACACTTTCAATAGTGCATGCTCATATTAAACCCGACAAAGGTTTCAAATAATGAGGACCAAGTATGTGATCTGTATGAGCCAAAAGCTCTAAATGCTCAGACATTTCTTTCTCCCTGGTGTCAAAGAGAACAGATATTCTTGATATGGTCTTTGCTTTGCTGTGAGTGCCTGAGTCACATCCACCCCAGCTTAAATTTTTAGTTTACAAGGGACAAGAAAGTTAGAAAGTTAGTTTAAAGAGAGGGCAGTCTGAAAGGAACTAAAAACAATATGTATATATGTATATTGGTATAGACTGAGCATGAACTGAAGGCTGCAACAAGAATAATATAAGATAAATAATGATTATTTTGAGCTGAGAATCATGCAATGCTACTCTAGTAGTGCCCAAGAATAGAAATATGAAATGAGCATAATAGGTCCCCTTTAGATTAGATTAGATTAGATTAGATTAGATTAGATTAGATTAGATTAGATTAGATTAGATTAGATTAGATTAGATTAGATTAAATATTACAGCAACATGGAAACAGATTTTGAAAATATCCTGTGGATATATGCATTGGGGGATAAGGAGCTATAATTAATTAAACTATTAATTTAGCAAAATTTTGCATTACCTCGCTGGTGGTTTGAAAACTCTTTTTAGGAAACAATGCCACAGCACCCATGTTTGCTTCCTAACTGGATCTTATGAGTCACAAGAATTAAGATGTTGTGTAGGTACTCCTTTGCCATTCCCATGAGTCTCTGGATGATGCAGCTCTAACATTTTGCCACATTTCTGCTGCTGTGGTGCTTCCATTAAAATTTCCACCTCATCAGTCAACACTAAGAAATTTCTGGTCTTCATCATTATTCTTCCTCAGGATCATTTTCTACAACCATCCAAACCTCTGACTGACAGATGCCTGCCCTATGAATGGGAATATGATGTGTTTATTAGTAAAAACAGTTTTCCATTTTTTTTTCCAAATCAAAACAAACATAAATTTAATATTTCCATCATGTCTGCAAACTTCTTAATTCTTCACCTGCAATAGCACCAGACTGCAGAACTACTAACATTTGAGGCTCCATGTTCTCAGCTCCTAAAATATGTATAACAGATGTGGATAGAAATGTGAGCAAAAGTGAGGAGAATTCAAATTTCAGTTTGACTCAAGCTTGGGGGATTTCAGCCCATCTGTGATGGACATGCTATGTGTGGATTTTCAAATGAAAACACCCAAGGATTATTGATGCTGAGCTTGTCACATCACTCACACTCCTGTATGAAGAAATATTTGGATCAAACAAGATCTCATGTCTCGTTCCTGCTCAGCTTTCCCAAGAATCACTGAAGTGACTCCTATGAATGGTGTGGGAATGATGGGAAGGTGTCGCATTTCACACTGAGAGAAGCCTGTTTGAAGCACAGTGTCAGCACTGATTTGTTCGTAAGCTTGATGGTTTACTTTTAACTGATTGATTAGCATATCTGACCATCGAGGCTGCCAGTTTTTTGTTTCTGTTACCTTTCTGGTTTCATGAAGTTTTCTTGCCTCGTCTGGCAAAATAAGCCACGCTTACTACTGCAAACCTGCCAGCTTTTTACCACTTAACTCCCGCTATGTTCCCTCTCTTTTCTGAGCCCCATCTTTATATCCACCTTGGCAAGACATGGCAATCTACAGCACAGCTATCAAAGCAGCCAAACACATCACGAAGAATTGTAGAGTCAAATGGAATTTAGGAAGCATGGAAACTTAAAATGTGTCTGTCCCATTACACTCAAGATTTGAGCCCAGACATCAAACACATTATCAGGTTAAAGCTGCCTTTGGCCACTGGCCTGACCTTTATGGAGACAAAGCGATAATCTCTGGACACCAGTATGCGCTGAGTTCACACTGTGAATGAGGCTATGAGAAAGAATGGCACATCCTCTACTACACTAGCCAGCTCATCAGGCATGCAGTCCCAGCTGGTGTGGTGGCAATATGAAACACATAAACCCTTCTGATATTAATGACTCTGTCGAGCTGAAAGCTTCTGATGCTATTCGGAGATAGGTGCTAAATGTCCCCGAGTACTGAGAACACAACATTATATGCATTCATATAAATATCCTCTCATCTCTGCATAAGACTGGCTGTCCTTGAGTTCCCATGAAAATAATAAGAGGTGGGCCTCATGTAACTCAATACCCAGATATTGCCTGCAGTGGTGGCGCCGAGAGATGAAATGAAATCAGAACAAGGTGATGACAATGATGCCACTTGTGGTCGAGTTGGAGACTTAAGATTCATTCCCCTTGTTTTTCAATCCCCACTCCAATCTCAACCAGACCTCTTTAGCCTCCTCTTGGCAGTCCTTGACATTATTTTGCTTGTAATAGTAATAATAATCAGAAACAGGGCTGCAAATTGCCTTAAATGAAGTAACCACAGCAGATGTTTTAACTTGAATGTAAATTAGAGGATTAGATGTGTTGCTTTTGAGTGGGGGGGTTAGATGAGAAGATTAAGACCACTCTCATATATTAAAGTAAATTTGACATTAGTGCAGAGCGCTGACATTGGAAACGGGGAGAAGGAGCTCCTCTGGCTCTTTTCAGAGTTAATAACATTTTCCAATCAGCACCTCTAATGCTTTGCAATTAACATATTACATCTCAGTGGTTTAAAAATTGAATCAGATACAAGTTACTGTTAGTGAGGGTGTGTGCCAAACTAATTTCAGGACCAGTTGCCAAACAACCGGCAGAAAAACTGGTTGATCATTAGTGTCAGCTGGCTGTGGCTTCATATTTACAGTCCCTGCTCATTCCCAAATATGACTGTTTCATCAAAGTCACTGGCATCCCACAGATATGCACAGTGCATAAAGCACCTGGTTTGGGTTAATTATATCTCACACTGGACAAGTAAAATCTGTCCAGCTTAACACTCCCTTTCATTTGGGCCCAAACGTGAAAAAAAAGTCTCTCATTTGGTCTCTGGAAAAAAGTAGGTACCTACGTGGGAGCCTGAATCTACAGTCCTGCGAGAGGCAGCGATTCTGTGCCACATACCCTGTTTTTGATTTATTTTCTCAAAGTCAGAGTACTTAAACTGTTGCTGAACCAATGCAGTGTGGAAAAACTGTGGAAGAAGACATGGCCGGGCTTCCCCCTCCCAGCTAGGCCCCCTAATCAGTTCTTGAAACAGGCCAAGAGTCTGTCATCTCTGGGGGGTCCCAAACGTCCTTTAGCACCCAGATCTGTCACACACCTGCCACTGTCCTTTAAAAGGGGCTCGTACACTGGATCTGTGCCGATGAGACCAGTTATCAGCCCCTCCTGCAGCACTTCAATAACAGCGTCAGTGTCAGGTTCCCCTGCAGCAGCACACTACACATGGATGGGGGGCAATCAAAGGCCACTCTTCAACATTAGGGAAGACTGGCCTGAATTTAACCCTTGCCTCTCCTCCTCTCAAGAGCCTGCAAACTCACGGTGAGCCAGTGTCCAATTTCTCTGCTAGTTTACCCTCTGAACTGTGAGGACGGATGGAAGGGCAGCTTAGCCTCTCATGGAGACCTCCGGGGATGGGTAACACTGGAGCTGGATGGACCCAAGAGGTCCCTGATTTTATTACATGCCTGTCAGGAGTTGGTCTTTGTTGTTTCCTGTTTAGGAATTCCCCCTAAATGGCCAGAGAACTGTGGACCAAATTATTACTTATTTGAGAGAGAATACATTTATACAGATAACGCAATGATTTTAAAGTGCTGTGTTTCCTCTAAAGTGGACTGAGAGGACTTGCTGCTTAGAGTCCAATGGCCCTGGACAGACTGTAGTGGAGAATTAGCTCAAACGAGGCCAGATTGGGTAGAATGTCAAGGAAATCATTATCACCTCCCGTTGCCCAGAGTGTGGTGCCACAGCCGATCATCAGCACTCCGCGCTGCCAACATGTCTTTTTGCCCACCAAGTACAACATTCTCCATTCCCGCTGTTCCCCATTGTTGGAAGAGTCATCTTCATGTACCTGTTTTCTCAGCAAAATGAAAGATGAGAGGAGGAATTACCCTGTAATTATTTTGGGATGTTGTACTCATTATAAAATCTTCATGCCTGACATTTAAAGACTCAGGCCAGTGTTAAATTATCGGTGACAGGCATCAACAAAATGGTAAATCCAGGCTGGTTGTAGTATTTGAATTGGATTGTTGTGCCATTGGTGAGACCGAGACCTTTAAGCAGTACTGACAAATCCCACCTCTGGTTTGCCGCAGATGGCACAGCAATCCACCCAAGCAATGAATAAAATAGTAGGTGTTGAGCCCTAATATCCCATGTCTAGGACTATTCCCATTTTGAGGTGACAGCTGCAGCCAAGTCAAACAAACAAAGCTACACTTTCCGTGTGCCATACTGAAATAGCAGCTACTGAAAATGTCAAAGAAAGCATCCACTTCTGTGCTATAACAGGTTATTTCAGTGTTTTGGTGAAATTAATTTGATTATTTGTCAGTTGCAGTTATTCATTTAGAATTAATGTAAGTGAACCACCTTTGTTGTTCAGGTCACCAAATACTTTGAGATCAGTGCGAGCAGCTAATTGAAAAGAAACTGATCATTTCCCAGTGTTGTGTTCAATCAGATAATTCAGCTGTTCTGCTCGAGCCCCTGATTTACTTGGTTTGGGTCTGCTGACCAAACCGCAGTCAGGCTCAATTCATGTTATTCCACCATGTCTCTGTGCTGAAAACAGCACACAGCTTAACAATTGCAATAATATTTGCTTTAGCTGGCTAAAGTTAACCACTTTATACAGAGATCACGGGTGGTGGGGTACATATTCATATTTTAGACACAAATTGCTAGTTAATAGGCATATTTACAGTACTTTTCTAGTCTTATTGAGCTATCAAAGAGCTTTACCCACACATGTGGAGGGACATGCTGCCTGGAGGAGCTTGAAAACAACCGTGATCAGCAAGTTTCCGTGCCGCCTGGGAATCGAACCCAGGTCACAAGAATGGGAATCTTGCATGATGCCACTACACCAGCGGCACAGTCAGCTCCTGAGAGTTTGGTGGAGTAAGTGGGAATCAAACGCTGGTACATTTGGTAACTTCACACACATTCCTGTGAACTCCACAGCTTTATTTCAAAGTGTGCTTGCACCATCGTGCAGCAAGTACATTGGGAGAGATATGATTCATAACTCATTTACAGCCTGTCTCATAAGATCAAGATGAGTCAAAATTTATGACGGGCCATTACTCTTATTAGGCTTGTAAAAGAAGGCATTAGCCCACACCGGGCATTAGTAAAATTCACTTCTCCTAACAAGGGGCAGGCTGGGGTGAGAGAACACTTATACTCAATCCAAGCTCTACAAGGTGATGGCAGGATGCCCAATTTCTTAACTAGTGATGTTCTGAACTGATAAATATGACAAACTGTGACTGTCTGGCTTATAAGTTTTGAAAGGTAAAAGGGAGTTCACGAATGCATATTGAAACTTCCTGCATGGAGATCTGATGTTTGTCTTAGACAAAATGAACAGCTGATTGCGTGCGAGCTAAAGCAAGCAATAACTCATCATGCATGTCAAATTTAACTCAAGAATCTTCCATTCATAGCATAATGATGCAAGACAAAATAAAATAAACAAACTGAGGGAGCCCTGTGGCTCGTGATTCTGCATGGCAGCTTTAGGAAATCCATCTGTCCCAGGACAGTCAAATCCCACGAGCAGGACCCTGGAGGAGCGACGAGCACATGTCCCGGTTTCTTTAATTTTCTTTTTATATGACACGGTTCTCACATGACCAGATAACTTTGCAATGTCTGTCAGACAGCTGGGCCAAGCTCAGGCCTTCTCAAGCAGAGAACAGATGGGAGGAGGTCAAGTCATGGAAAGAGGTTTGGAACCAATAGCTACCGTATCCGTGTTTGTGGTTCCACATTAGAAATCTTGAAAAGAATTGTTCTCATGAAGTTGAGAGGCCGAAACACCAGCTGAGAAGACAGTCATTTGATTTAAACTTGAGATTAAGGAATGATGGCTATGAACCACAGACTTCATATCAAAGATGGATGTAGCCACCACAGCATTTGAATTCCTGTTTTAGTAAAATTCTCATCTTTGTTTTTTTGGGGATAAAGAAAATATGTTTGGATGTGAATGTGGAAAGGCTGTCAGCTAACCCTAGCAGACGCGGCAGGCAAGGTGCACCGGACAAAAAGGGCCTGTATCCAGAACAATCCAGCAGTATACAACTTTATGGATCTGCCACATATCCATAATGTTCCAGAGAGAATTATGGGAAGATCTGATCTGTCACAGATGTTTAAATAAATATGAGCTGGATATTTAACGGATGTTCATTCAGAGTTTGGATTTTTCAGGGTTCAATCTTGTCCGCTTACAGAGAAATCTCCAAAACGTATCCGTATCCATCAAAGATCCGAAGTGCATTCTTCGGGATATTGTCCGTATCTGTGATGGATACTGAGGTATCACTACCTTGGATAGTACCGTATTTTAGGGCTTTTATTCCAGTGGTGGTTTAAAAGATTGGTCACAAAAAAGGTGCCGGTCCAAAAACCTCCTTGCGATTGCTTTGGTTGCTGGCAGATTGCCGCGGTCACCCATAGTTAGCACACCACTCGCCCACTTGTCAGGGAATACACATTTTTTCCCTCTCCACTGGTGGTGATCAGGGTGGGTCACTGACCAGTCTCTTGGCCTGCATGACTGCAGCTTTGGCAATCAATTCTACAACTAATATTAAGTGACCAGTGGTTACCAGGTGGTCACCAACTGCTCTCTAGGCCTGTGATTTGGGCCTAACTGAGATGACACTTAGCACCTGTGTGGCCACACTCCTGTCACTTGAAATGGCCATGCCCCTAATAATACAATCTTTAAGCCCTAATGAAATTTAAATGAAAGAGTTATTTTGTCACAAAGGAGAAGCACAGCCTCAGAGACCACAACCATTTTTATGTCAGGATGTAAACATGTTTATTTCTGCTGTAAAACTGGGCATTTGAACAAGGAAGTCCAGCTTACTTTTGGAGCCAGCCTCAAGTGCCCATTTACAGAACAGTAGTTTTTGGCAGTTTCTGCTTCTTATGAACTGAAGCAAACACAGCCAATTTTAAGCATTTCAGCATATTTTTAAACAGAATGACAAGGTTCACTCTCAGTGTACTACTCAGCTTTCTCTCCCTGTGAAAAAGCAAAATTTGACTGATGGCTAATTGTTTTACATCTGCTACAAATTTAAGTCTGGCTTGTCCAACAGAAGTAATGGGTAAAAATGTAATCATGACCATTAGCGATAATGATTACAAAAATATCAGAACAGCAGCATCGGATCGGGAAACAAAAAGAATTTCCTTTCAAAGCTAGGTGGGATAATCAGGCAGGAACCATCAAAGGAAATATTAACAACTGCATATTCCACGTGAATAAAAGCAATTAATTAGCATGTTTGATGTAATACAGCGCTCTAACCTCCAGGCATTCATGATGGCATCAGCTTTCAAGTACATCAGTACCTCTCACAAGTGAATATTGCCGCCTTATAGTCAATGGGGAATATTCTTTCACCAGGTCCCCAGGGGTGCAAACACCATTAAGGAATATGAATTCCATCCCACTCATTCCATCATCACATCCACTAAGAGTCAAATTAACATCTGATGTTCTTCACTTCAATTTGTTTGTGACATAAAAATGCCATAAAATCCTGAAGGGTCCGCTTTCAACCTAAAAGATGTAAATATTTTGCCCAGGAAAATGTAAAATTAAGGCAGAGTCGATGCTGTGTTGTGATGTGTTTTCCCACTGACAGTTTCTTATGGGTTTGTGGTTACACATTAGTCCATCATCTCCAGCAGTCACCAGCTCTGGATCTCCTCATTGATCCCACACAAAACAAATGGCAATCTGTGACAGCAGGACACAATGCTTCATCCTGCCCAATCCATTAACCTCTATCACATGGCTCCTACTCTGAAGATGGAACACACTGTTGTCCCACTGATAGACAGAAAGATGGAGAAAAGGAAGTGAGGGGAGGAGCGGTGAAAAAGGTGCTCTGAGGGAAGAGAGCAGAGCATGTGTGCAGGAAAAAGTGAGAAATAAGAAATGAGCTGCTGCCATTACAAAAAAAGAAGCTCTCTTGCACCACTTGTCTTTGGTTACATTATGAAAGAAGAGAATAAGAAGACTGAGACACTCATGACAGAAACTTATATCTGAGTTTGGATCCTTTTGTTAATTACAGTCTTCCCAAAGGTCAAGAATGAGCCTTCACACTCAAATACACAAGCAAGCTGATTTAACAGGGTTTACTGCAGCAATAGTGGATGCCTATGAAAATAATGGTACTTACACACTCTAAAGGGACCCCTCTTTTACCTTCAGAACCACCTTAATTTTCTGTGGCACAAACTCAACAAGGTGTTGGAAACATTCTCCAGAGATTTTGGTCCATATTGCCATGAGTTGCACAGAGTTGCAGCAGATTTGTTAACTGCACATATGTGTAGGAAATCTCTCATCCACCTCATCCTAAAGGTGCTCCAGTGGGTTGACATCTGGTGACTGTGGAGGCCATTTGAGTTCAGTGAGCTCATTGTCAAGTTCAAGACACCAGTTTGAGATTAACTGATCTTTTCCAGCTGGAAGCAGCCATCAGAAGATGGTACACCGTGGTCATAAAGGGATGGACATGCTGAGCAACAACACTCAGACAGCCTGTGGCATTTAAACAAAGCTCAGTTAGTTTTAAAGTGGACCAAAGTGTAGCAGGAAAATATCCTATTATAACACCACCACCAGCCTGAACTGTTGATACCATCCAGAATGGAAGCATGCTTTCATGTTGTTTACGCCACATTTTGGTCCGACCATCCAAATGTTGCAGCAGAAATTGAGACTCATCAGACCAGGCGACATTTCTCCAGTCTTCTATTGTCCAATTTTGGTGAGCCTGTGTGAATCGCAGCCTCTGATTACTGCTCTTAGCTGACAGGAGTGGTACCTGGTATGGTCTTCTGCTGCTGTGGCTCATCTGCTTTGCGGTTTGATGTGTTGCACATTCAGAGATGCTCTTCTGCATAGCTTGGTTGTAACAACTGCTTATTTGTTGATGGCTAACTGTTTTTTTTTTATTTATGGTTAATTGTTTTCCGTCTGGCTTCCTATCGTCTCAAAGCAGTCTCGCCATTGTCCTCTGACCTCTGGCGTCATTATCCGCATAAATATGAATCTGCAGATTTTGGTTGTGAGGGAAAATCCCAGCAGATCAGCAGTTTCTGAAGCTAGCCCGTCTGGCACCAGCAACCATAGCACGTTCACCATCACTTCAGGAGGTTGTCTGACCATGTCTGCATACCTAAGTGCACTGAGTTGCCACCTTGTGACTGGGTTAGAGATTTACATTAACAAGAAGCTGAACAGGTGTACCTCACAAAATTTACCTCCCCTTTCTTTAACTCACTGGATACTGTCTGCGCTAGCAAAAACTCCACTAACATGAGAAACCTGTAGGAAGAAATGTACAACTCAAGCTGAAAGATCACATCTCGCAGTCCCCAAATGATTCTCAGCGATGCATGTCAGCACTGACCAAACCTACACTGAATACAGTAACTCAGAAGCAGCGCTGGCAAAGTATCTCACCAGCTGCAGTCAGTTACTCAATTATTGCATCAAATTACCTTCACACCGCAGCTCATAAGTTTAAAAGTAGCCTAAGCAAAATAAAAAAAAAAAAGGTATGAATCATTCATACTATTTTGCTATAGAATTAATACGAGGAGCATAACAAATGACTGATGCTCACAAACTGCAATTTTAAAGGAAGAGGATTGCATTCAGATTATTGTGGAAAACCCAGCTCTCACTGTCCACAGTAACCTGGATGCATGCTACATCTACACAATAATGTAGACCACAGGCTTGAAAAGCAGCTGTCATATGCTAAAGCTGGGTTATAATGGGACTTTAAATTGGACAGTTGTGTTCCTGTCTTACTGGAAAATTGTACCACCAACAGCCACCACATACTCTGGCAGGTTGGGGAGAAGTCAGTGGGTCTTCATTAAAACCAAACCACAGCATGAAGAGGGGAAGGAGGAGGAGGAGGAGGAGGCAGCCTTGTTCTCTCTGGGCAGCGTTGGCTTTGTCAGCCCTTCTTTGTAATTAGAACAGACCTCCTCCTCCTCCCACTGTAATTAACAGCAATAGGAAGTATGCTGCAGTTCCGCCTCCTGCTTTGTCATGCTGATATGTTTCTGGACCTAGGCTGATACTGGGTGGGCGACATTTCCTGCTGCTGCAGTGCTGAAATATGAATCTCTCAACTTAGTTTTACTCCTTTGTAGTAATATACAGTTTATAACAGCAGTCACAGATTCTGCTGAAGTTGCAGTTAGTGGTGGTATTTTAACTAAAGTGTTTTTAATATGCTTTCTCATGTCCTTGAATGTGGCGGGCAAAACATTTGGAAAGTTTTATGATGCATTCAAGTTCAACAAAGCCTCATCATTCCTTAAATCAGTCCCTCTCTGACTTAATTGGACCAGATTTTTTTTCCCCTTTTTTTGATGGCTGCACTGTTGCATTACATTTTACAGTAAGTTATTTATATTACTAGTACTAATGCTAATACTAGTACTAATACAAGTAGTATATGTGTAATACGTACAAGAAAGCATTTACATAAATAAAACTTTGGAAATGACCATGTAAAAGCATGAAATTGGCAGTTGTGCTCTTTGTAAATCCCCAAACACAAAGCTGCTGTAAATGTATTCTATATTTGCAAAAGATGCCGGTAGTTACAAGGGAAAAATAAGCATTTATATGAAATATTCATACTATCATTCTGGGCTGCTGTCTGTAGCTTCACTGACTGCCACTGATGTGACTTTATAGATGTTTGACACTCACACTGATTGAAAGCGTCTGTTCCCTGTGTCTGAGTTACTCATTGTTTAAAGGTTATAGTCAGGTCTTGGTAGGTCAGAGCAAGCTGAAGTCAGTTGATGTCACGATCCTGTGGTATCCTCGTTAGTCCATCACAGGTCTGATGGCAGTTAAATAGCTTCCATCTGTACAGAGTGAGATGCTGCCCCAGGATATATGAGACATGGCAGCAGGGATTTGCGGTAGGAGCAAAGAAGAGTTCTGACATGCCTCAGTAGCCAAGACAAGCACAAGACACTTATCAGACTTAAAATTATCAGTCTCGCAGATCCCTTCCAAATGATCTGAAGGGGTGTGTCTATTTATTCTCAACTGAACAAATGCGCCTTAATTATTCCGTGCTGACAAGCCGAGGCATAGATGATGTGCATCACACGTTCTCTGCGTGCATCTTGTGTTTTGATGTGGTGAAGAAGAGCTGTTATTGGCTAATCCTGCTGAGTCAGCGCTCATGGAGATCAGAGCGGTGCTTTTGATGCCACAGGGTGCAGCACGGGCTAGGTACTCCCAAAAGGACGTCTTTGTTAATACAAGGTAGCTGTGTTTTATGCACTATTGGAAGATCTTCACACTTTGGCTGTCCTTCAGTGCTACCGATGAAGCATTCACTCCTGATTCACCCTCTCAATCTTGTCTCCCTCCTAACAAGACTGTGATTGGATGATATTTTTAACCTGTTTGTCCAAAGGTCCTTGGCATATTGAGGAAAGAAAAAAAGAGAAAGATGACTCGGAAGAAAGATGAGCCATCATCGAAACACATTTGTGTCAGGCCGTGTACGATATGTTGCAGTAATCTATGGGAGCACTTATGTCTGTGACATGAAGGGGCATTCATCACGCTCCTCCCCAGTCCGTGGCACTAGAATGCTGGCAGAAGAATTTCAATGCGACACTTGGGCAATACATCACTGTGGACGTCCCTCTGTGGCACGGTGAAGCACTTTCAACACATCCACCTCACACTTTTGAGGATACTCAGCACTGGCATCGAGGCACACGGATGCTGCCCTCTCAAATGCTCCACGATGTCAACAAGGATTTGGTTTAAAAAGGGGTCCAAACAGAGAAATCGTCCTCTAAAAGTTTAAAACAAAGGTATTCATTATACGCTGTGGGTTAACCCCAGGAAAGAGCAGGCAGAGGTCAAAGACTGTAAACATCTGTGTTGAAATGTCTCCGTCTAGACAACACAGAATAGTAAAGCAGTGGCGGTGGGCCAGGTAAACATTAACTGGAGTTCTAACACACAACCTCTTCTTGTGTCAGCCAAAGACTGGAAAAGTACTTATCTCTGTACATGACAGAATATCATTTTCTACCATACTGAGAGTTTTATTACAGCTCACAGACTCTGGGGTGCTAATTAAAAAGAAGTCCTTTCAACCTCTTCCCCCCCTATAAACCAGAATCTCTCCTCTCTCTGTCTTCTTGTATGGTGACTGTGTTTCCTCCATTAGTCAACAAAAAGCTGTCAAAGTCTTTGTCTGTTAGCCAGATGTGATATATGGTGCGTGGAGATGTTTGTTATCGTCCTGTGAGTGCCCAAATAAAGTGTCAAAGATGGACTCTTGTCACAAGTTTCTATAATGAAGCTATTTATTCTGAATATCTACTTTAAAGAAAAAAAAATAGAAGTAATTAGAACCATCAAGGGACTTGATGTCCTAACAGCATCTGCCACACTCAGAAGCTAACACTGATTTTTCTTTTTTCAACACACAGGAAGTTTATGCTGACACTTTGTAGCAGAGTAATGAAGTAGGAGTGGTTTGATAAAGAATTACTGATATTTTTTATTAAAAAATTGCAGGATTAGGTGACCTGGTCACACTCACCTGTACTGTTGAGGCTCCATTAAGAATCCAAATAAGTAGTTGGGTTTTTCTTTATACATTGGCTACTTTTCACACATTTTCAGTCCGTTCTTATATCTGACCATTTTCAGAAGAATTCGTTTTTGTCTGCCGTTGAACCCACAGATCATTTAAATGTCAAAAGGCAGCTCACTCAAGAGATGAACCAGTGTTGTGTCTGCACATAACAGACAACTAAGAATCAGTCTGGCACTTTGTTACTAGCAGCCTGTTGCAAAAAACCAAACCAAAACATAAATTGTTCCCCATCTTCAGCTGAATCTACTTCTTTAGTTTCAGCAGAAACACACTTTGACACGCATACATATACTTTGTTTTTTGTTCGTTGAACTGAAAATCAGTGGCAGCAGGTCTTAGTGATGGATCCAAATTTGAAATGAAAGCTTGTCTCACACGTTTTATATGTGTATAGATTTAGATGTGTATATAGCCAAATTATCTCTTTAGTCTTTATATTTTTATGCCTTTAGTGTATGTTATTTTGGTTTTGGTTTTATTCATTTAAAGAAACGGTTGCAGCTGTAACAACAGAAATTTCCCTCTGGGATCAGTAAAGTATTCTGATTCTGATTCTGATTGTGATCCTAAGAGAATCCAGGCTGTGTCGAAGAATAAAGGTAGTCATAAAACATATTGTTTTTGCCTTATATACTGCACTAATATACTACGTATATATGCTTGCATTTTTCAATAAACTCTGCACCTATTTCTCATTTTTCTATCAAAATATAAAGAAATGAGGGGTGGCTAAATATTTTTGCACAGTACCAGGAAGTGACGCGAACATGGAAGTGCCTTAAAGTTTTATTCTTCCTAAAAGCCAGCAGGGGGCGACTCTTGTGGGTGCAAAAAGAAGTCTAGATTGTAAAAAAGTCTACAAGAAAAAGCCTGCATTCACACATGGTTTAGGACTCCAATAAGCATTTTCCTAATGAGTGTATGGTCTTAATTGCTAGTTTCAAGTCTTATACAATGCAGCGTGCTGCTCATTTGGTAAATTATTATCCCATTTACAGTTTATTAGACCATAAAGCAGGGTATGCTTGAGAGATACCCTATTAGCATGCAGCATTTCTCCATAATATCCACATTTGTTCAAGTCTGCTTTCAAAAATACCAATAGGTGACATCATGGTGGCCAAATCCATTCTTTTTTTATGACTCATGATTACAATCTGGGTCAGTTTGGGATGAAATCAGCAGCTATTGTGCAGAG
Source organism: Archocentrus centrarchus (assembly GCF_007364275.1). Classification (NCBI taxonomy): domain Eukaryota; kingdom Metazoa; phylum Chordata; class Actinopteri; order Cichliformes; family Cichlidae; genus Archocentrus; species Archocentrus centrarchus. Next base: position 29,714,999 of record NC_044364.1, on the reverse strand, counting down.
TTTTGCTTCCATTTCCTTATTTCCCACTGCAGCAGAATTGTAGTATTCACAGGCAGAGCTCTGCAAATTTGCTCCATTACTTCTGACATGGAAAAAAATGATTGTAGGAAAGAAAAAAACCTTCACTTGATAATCTGAAAATGCACTCACTGACTCAGACAGAAGAGACACGGAGGAGATGTTTATGTGAAAGAATCATTTTCACAACACCATTGATTTAAAAGCTGTTGTGGCCATGTAGTTAAAAGCCTCCGGGCTGAATCTTTACTGCTGTGTGAGATAAAAGGATGCGCTATTAATCTGTTCCATCTCCAACTTCTAGGTCATGAAAAACACAGAGCTGTAAAGAAGCATTAAATGAGCAATTACCCAACAGCCTTGTTTAGACAAGACCTGCATATGGCTGACATTAGATTTATTAAGCCATTTCAGAATTAAACTGTCAGCAATTTAAAAATCAAATTACCCACAGTGACAAAAAAAAAATTACCCAGTAAAGATTGAGAGAGATAATCACAGGTCTGACAAACATGCTCTGCAGAGACCAGACAGTCAGACAGCTAATATTATGTATTTCAAGTCATCCAGATCTTGTGGTCTGATGAAAATTTAAAATGACCTGTGTTTGTTTACATTCTGCACTAATGGGAGTTTGACAAAATACAATTTCTCCCTAAAGGAAGATCAGTCTGCTGCACCGGCTGTCTGGAATGCAGCTGTTTTCTTCACTGGGTTAGTTTGTTGTAGGTAAAACACTGATGAGATCAGTGCGCTGGGCTGGCAGCAGCAAATCTGTTGAGTTTCCCTCTGCAAAGAACCAGGATCAGGTCGAGGTGTCATCTGTGGAATATAAAGTAAATTTGTGGTTCATTACACGTCTGTGTTTCAGTGCGTGACGGGGGCAGGAGACGATCAGAGCCTGACCTCTTATATTGGTCTGTTATGGTCCTGTTCATCTCCTGCCCATTAGCATGACATTATTTGATTCTTTTTCTCAGCGCACACCAGCTTCTCTCACAACAAAGCTGTGCACACACTTATTGCTGTGAATTTAACACAGAAATGCACAGACTCGGGGGACTGTATTTCTACCATTATAGGGGCAGAAATATAAAATGATGAGATGGATGACAGAAAAGGCTGCTTCCTGTCCAGACAGTGTGGATGTGCTGGTGTGGAACATGCCCTTGGGAAAATCCCTGTCTCCATGCACAGTGCCCATTATCTCCCATACGGTACAAAGCAGCTCTGCTCTGTCAAGTATTTCCTGTTTCCTCTCTCAGGTACGTATATGAGGTGGTTACAGGACTTCCTACTGTAACCCAGCTGGAGAACAGAGAGTAGAGATCGGCATCTTGCAGGCTTGTAGGCTCTGATTTAGTGAGCAGGAAGTATTGTTAAAGAACAAAGCTACGCAGTGCTGCAAGGAAGAGGCTCACTGAGGGTGTGCTCCTATATTTTGTAGGGATTGTTTTAATTTTTGCGCCTGTGAGGGTTTAATTAAAAAATGCAAGCTCTGCCACAAAAAAGGCATTTACCCCACACTGACTGCTGACATGAAATTGAAAACTACTGCCCTTATAATGCTTGCTTTGCTCAGTCATAACTCAAAGTAAATTCTTGACATAAAACTAAAGGAAAGATGCAAGTGGATGTGAAGTTCTCCTAGTTCCAAAATGACACAAAGAAGTGACAGCATACATAAATGTACAGAAGAAGGCAGAGACTGTGATGGAGCACAAGTGGAACAGGAACTTTATGAACTGTTTCAGAAGTCAGGAAGCCTCTTTTGTTTCTTTGCTTTTTGTCCTCTGACAGTTGCAGTAACTAATGTGCAAACAGATACCAGCAAACACAAAGAAGCCGTCCTCAGGCCCCTGTCATGTGTCGTGCTTCAGAGTGAACACGGTAAGCCTAAAACTAAGGAGGGGAGGAAGGAGTCAGAGAACTGTAATACTGCAGGACACATACCTGGGCTGCAGAGCTGGCAAATGTGTTCATTATAACCAAAACTTGTAATTTGATCAACTCCTGGTGAGTTAAAACAGTGTTTGCAATTGTGCCCTGCATTATAATATGACTCAAAATTTCTCCTGTTTAGCTCAATGGAGAAGAAAATGCACCTTCTTTCTAATGGACAGCAGGGGAGAGTCCTGTGGTTGCAAGAAGAAGTCAAGTTGTACATAAGTTCCTGGGAAAATGGTGAATTTTCTCTTTCTAGATGAACTTATAGGTCTCAGTTACCGTGACTGAGCAACTGATGTTAATTTTGTAAATGATGCTGCCATTCAGTGGGAAACAGGCAGCATAACAGGTAGTATGTTAGGCATAGCTATGCAGTCACTGATTACTCACTATAATAAGCCAACATATGAAGTGCCACATTTAAGGCTTAAAAAGCAAAGTCTACAAACCAGCAGGTAACATCACAGTTACTCCATTTTCTTACATATAGAGTTTTTGCTCTAAACACATATTCGAGTGGAAGATTGATAATGATGCAAACCAGAGGAAGGAGGAGAGAGTTATTGACACTCACCATCCGTCTTTATGCTCATTTAATATTAGGAAGCAATGATCACGATTGCTTCCTAATATTAAATGAGTAGTTTTAAGAGTTCAAGCTCATATGAATCATTTTAACACGTATGCACAATGAATGTGTACAAATGATAGAAACACCTGGTGTGTAATAATATAGTAATAATACAATGTCCTGTAAAATGTCATTTTGGTTACACTATGGATTAAACAAAACTGAAAATATGTATATTTGTGTTTTAGTTTCTTCATTGGGGGGCATACTTAGTTCCACCGTGAAGGCAAAGCAAAGAAGATGTGCTATTTTTCCAAAAAATGCAAAACAGTCACTTTGTTTAAACGCTTTGCCGAAAGCACGTCTCTCCCAAGCGCACATAGGCCTGAACAAAACATTTTTCTTTTCATGCATCTGACACGCTGCCGTCCGTCTGCTGCTTGGCTCAGCTTAGCTTGATGCATCTGTTTGTGGAAGAGGGGGGGAAAAAAAGCACCTGCATATCTCTCTCCCAACTGAAATGCTCAGAAGTGCTGCCAAGTAGAACCGGACAGATGTGGGGACTGGATCTGCAGTAGACAACTCCATCACTCTCTCCGCTCATCCCGCCATATAAATCTCTGTCTATCACTGCTGCTGCAGTTGTCCTCTGAATCCCATTTGTTTTTGTCTGTTGAAAAGGGCACTGGGGAAGGGCATTTGGTGCTGCGTAGGGAAGCAAAAATCTAAAGACAAAAGGGTTGCTGCTTCTCTACATGCAGTGCGCTGTGGCTCAGGGGCAACATGTGTGGTCCATCATGCCTTGACATATTCTCATTCTATGCAGTGGCGTGTTACCATCTCCACTTTAGGTTAATGATGTGTCTACTCGCGTTCTCATCCAGCAGGGGACTGAGTCACAAAAGAGGTCAATGAGGACATGATATCATAAACCACCGCCGCCTCCGACCACACTGCATCTCCGTTAAATGTGGCATTTTCTGTCGTGCACACAGTCCACAGCAGGAACCTGTGTTTACTGATACAAGCATGTTACAGATTAGGTTTCCTGGAAAATGCTCATCTCTCTGTCTCCTTTGCTGTCCTTCTCTGGATGCTGGATTTTTTTTTTTTTGCATGCTTTCTTTTAACACAAACCTACTCACTGCATTGCTTCTAATTAGACTGAAATACGAGCTGCATTTCAACAAAACACCTCCAACGAATCTAATTTTGTTTGACTTCATTTCTGTTTTTGCCCATTCTCCTTTTCTCTAGCCATTCCTGGTTTATCATGTTTGAGTCATGAATACACATCATAAACTCCATGCATACACAGTTCAGGTTCATTAAAACTATTAGAACACACGCACAATCAGAAAGCCTTTGATCTTCTTCAAGGAGAAAATCAGCTGACACTAAATGAAACCAACTGTAACCAATTGTCTTGGTATGACATCCTGTACTTATTTATGCTGTTTCTCTTTGCAACAATGCAATTTTTTGTTTATTCTAATTACAAAATAAAGTATTTTACATCTCACTTTCTATAATGCTGACTTGTTCATAACTTGTTTTGTGTGTTCCTGTGTTCACGAGAGTCATATGCAGCTGATTGCAGTATTGAACTGTCTCCCACAGTTCAGTCCATCTCAAAAATGTCCTCCTCCCTGCATGCTATTTTGTGTTGGGGTTTTAAATTGTTGTATCCATGCAGTTTATTAAGGTTCCCTGAGCTGAGTCCACCAAACAGCAGAACCTCCAAAGGTTTCACCAGTTGGTCACTTCCTGTACACTGTCTGACTGAACTCATAGAAATGAAGACAAAGATACAATAACAGGACCAACATTTAATTAGACCAAAAAGATCATTAACTCTTTTTTTTGTTGTTGTTGTTGTTGTTGTTGTCTTGGTAACAAATGCATGAGACTGAAATTTTTTGACTTGTAAAGAAAAACAAACATTTAAAAAAACCCTCTCATCAGCCAGCATGCACACAGAAAAACATAAATCCCTGCGAGGGTTGCGTCAGCCTAAAAATCTGCCAAATCAAATATGCAAATCCATCTGCTGCAGCGACCTACTGTAAGCGAGCAGCTGAAGAAAAAAAATTATAATCAGCAACAGATTGTATTTGTAGCTTGTCTGTCAAGCGCTTTCAAAATCATTACAAATTACCCTAAAAATACACACCCAAAAGAGAACACAATTAAGAGTGTTATATTTATTCTATCAAAATTTAAAATACATACACACACCTATTTGGATTGTGACCTAAGAAATGAGTGTGATCATTTTGGTGGCAGGCCAACCCTTTTGTTTACATTCAGGTAACCAGTGGTACCTTTAACTAAGTTTAGCCATTTCACTGCTTCTTTTGGCCTGTTTGATCACACCAAGCAGATGTGTGAGATGTGAACATGCCACCATTAATGCTGCTCACCCGTAAGCCTGTGCTGAGGCTTCAGCAATGAGGTGATGGATTTTACATTTTCGGTTTGTGAGTCAGTGGGTTTGGCTTTCACACTGGTAAAAATGCACTTTGGCACTAACAGGGTCCCGCTGGGATAATAGCTGAAACTCAGTTTCTTGTTACAGTCTTGTGAATTTGACAATGACATTCTTTACATTACTGGGCTCTTTTAAAGAGACATGATTAATTCTCATGAGTTCGGTAACGGCTTGGAAAAGTGTCCAGTTGCCTGACCTGTATATTGGTTCTCAGAGCCAATAACTAGTCTGTAACATTCTCGGTTACTTCCTTGGCTTGTCACTTGGTACACATTAAATATTATCCATGAAGGGTGTGTGTGGTAGGAAGGGAGGGACTACAAAGGCATTATTCACTGTGAGCGGCAGGAATGAAATCCAGATTGGACAGAACCAACAAGGCAGAACAGGAGATGAAAGCCTGTTCGGCCCGTTCAAGTGTCCAGAGAGAAGTGCTTTTTGGACAGTTTTGAAATGATATGCGAGGCAATGAAAGTCACAGCTACGGCGTATGGTTCTGGTCATGGTCGTTTTAACTGCCTCACCCCTGGCTTCCCTGTCCTCTGCTGGAGCATGAAAATAAAAACAGCACGTCTACTTTGACAAGAATGTGGGACTAATCAGTGCCAAAAGAGCTGTTGCTCATATGCTTACTGCTGCCATGACTTAGATGTATGAATGCTTTTTATGTCATATTGTGTGATTTTTTTTGTTCTATCATTTTAAAGGAACAGCAGAGAGTTTATTTGAAAGAGGAGCTGACAAGCTTCACTCAGACTGTGCAAAGTAATCGTATTTTAACTGTGACTATGTTACCTCTACTGTACAGAACTGTTGATCAGGGGTTACCACCATACTGAGAGTTAAGTAAACACTGCAGTCAAAAATCTCAAGTAGCACGTTTGTTATATAAAGATTGAGGAAATGCTAATTGATTAATGAAATGAACAAAACATCCACTGGAACAAGAGGACACACAGAGGTTGCAGCAAGGTGTGGGGCGCTATTAAAATTACCACTCACTCTAACTAAGTGATCACACTCCAATACCACCACACGCAATCCCATTACAAAGCCAGGCACCATCATAAAACATACTGCCCCGAGTGTGCACACGCTGCCACCAGGAAGCCCCGGAGAAGACAGAAGGACCACGCTGTAATAAATACAAATAAATAAATACTCTAGCACAGAACACCAAGAGAAGGTAGATGTTTAAAAACAAGTCACAAATAACAAATATAAAAATATCATAACCTTTGTCTCATATGTGCCAAATAAATACCAGAAATTTAAGTCCACACAGTCCAGGCAGCTAGAGGTTTATCATTCCTGAAGAAGTGCTTTGGCGTTAGTCAACAGTACCAGTCTCCAAACATTCGACTGGTACTGCATGCAAAGGAAGAAGGAAACAATAAACCAGCTCCAAGTGAGCAGTTAATCAACTACAGTAACTCATCTTGCCTGGAAGAGATGATTTTGGTTACAGCACACCAGCATCTACGGCAGCAAGTGCACTGACAGCACATTTACTGCACACGTATGGCTTGAAGGTCTGTGTTGAATCAGCCTCCTTTACTGAGCAAGACAAAGAGGCCTAGTACACCTGGTGCAAGGCCTTTTGTCTAAGCCCCTCCCTCTAACACACCCTACAGTATATTCCCAGCACTGCTGAATCTAACAGGGACCTCAGAAATCCCACTCACTACAAAATCATTATATATGATTGGAGATGACATCAGTCAGAAAACCTGTGGAACTGGATCAGTTATCAAAGAGAGCCAAATACAGGTCACCAAGTAAAACTGAAGGCAACAAGAAAAATAACCTCCAAAAGAACATAAAAGGATGAGGTGAGCAGCAAAGGCACCCCGGACAGAGACGCAAGCACAGATATCTAAACAGATGAACTGACAGAGGGGAAGGCTGGCCTACATATACTGAGAGGGGGTGACCGATGATGAGACACAGGTGGGAGCCGTCAAGCACAGGTGAAACGAGCAGTTCCAAAAGGAGGAAAGGAAGAAAAATAAAACCGAAACAGGAAAAACAGGAAGTGACCAAAGGGCAACAGAGTAGCTCTAAACATGATGCAAGAGCATGCAGATGACACACAACAAAACCAACAGAAACAAACCAGGACAATCAAGAAGAACACCGTAAACTAAACAGATTCTGTGCAGCTTGTAGCTGGTCTGACATATTAGCAGGAATATACAGTTTTACTGCACCTAGTGAAACTAGTCCTGGTAAATAGATTAAAGCAAATAAAATCTGTTAAACTGAAAGAAAGCACATATTTATTTTCTTGCTTTTAGAAGACCCAAAACTACCACCAAAAATACTCCTACTGCATTTTTAGTGGTTTAAAACAAACTTACATGACCTTAAGTTGCATCATTATTATAAATAAATGCATCTTGAGTATTTTGCTCGGCAGCTGCATTCTGGTTACTGTGAATGTGACTGCTGCTGACCACCTTCCTTGTTATCAGCAACAAAGTTTCTGTTTGTTGTTAAGAGTTCTCAATTTCACACCCCTGGTTTCAAAATATTACATTTTTATGTCTTTACAATTTGTTACCTAAATAGAAAAATATGTTTTTATGTTTTAATCATTCATGCGCTGACTACTAATGACTAATCCCAGAGATTTAAAGCAGGGAAACATGCAGCAAATTCACTTATGCACAGTGTAAAGAGTAGCCACAGCTGAGCCAGACCTGGGTCCAAGGAGCATGTGTAAATCTCATTAGCTGTATATCCAACTGTCCAAGCTGTGCAATTACTGAATTATAAATGTGAAATTAGTCAGAAAAAAGGGCTCGGTGTTTGTGTGAGGGGATTAATCTTGTCCTTGTTACACCAACGGCAAGAGGCATTATTCATGAGCCTTCCATTTCTCACTTCCCTCCTTCTGGAATGAAAAATATAACTCTGAGCCAAGAGCAAGCATTTACACTCCAACTCCACAGACCCTGACAAAACAGAGTTGTAATTATGTGAAATTATTGATATAAACAAACTGATGAATGGCCTCCATGCTAACTGTGTATATGAGCTTTCCTGTGTGATGTATATGTGCTTAAAATGTACAGTATTTGCATGGTTGCATGGGAGAGAAGGTGACTTTATTAAAGTGTTAAGGGAAGGGTGCATACCCTTGAGGGAGTGAGTGAGTGAGAGTGAAAAGAGTAGGTCTTTGTTTGAGAAACTTCGAGTACCAGGGTGTGGATTTGGGAGCTCTTGTGTTTACAGATTTGTGCTGAATAAATATAATTTCGCAGCAAGTCTGTTATTACAAAAGTCCAATGTAATTTTTTTTAAAAAGCCATAAAAAAGAATACCAAAACGTTGAGGCTACGAGGTACTTCAAACTGGTAGGACCACTTAATTGAAAACGTGCTGTTCTCAGGAGAAAATATCTGTGCCAAATGCAGCTGCTTGGCAATAAAGAGGAGCAGTTAGGGAATCTTTAACTGGCCACAATCCATTACAGAGAGTCATAAATGTCCGCAGGAATATACACTTGCAGGACAGGATGTGGTCGTAGTCTTGCAAAGGCTCATCCACATTTATGTGCCCGTAAGCTGAGCTTTTATGAGGACTCTGTATAAGTTTGTGAAAGTAATGCTGAGGTGCTGTTATGAGATTTTTCATCTCCATGTATCTGATCGCACATCATGAAAACCCTGGAAAACTCTGCGCCTGCTTTCAGCTGTTTTTAGATGGCAACTCTTCATGTTGAAAAAGAGACTTAATTCTTCATTTTCAATGTAATAATAAGAGAGGATGTTTCATGTTGAACGTACACAATAAGCTCATTGGAGTCCTCATAAACCTCAGCATCTGTGCTTCGACTCCACTCACATCCACATCAGTCCTCATGATATATTCAAACCTGTAACAAATTACTCACTCCCCCAACGCCCCATGCATGATAGGGGTGTCTTTCTTCTGATTGGTGGGCTTTTCTTTCATTTGTCATTGACACCCAGCACTGGTCAGGCGGCAGCGCCATTCATCATGTGTCACTGGCACACCAGGAGAGTCACGCTGTGACGGGAGAAGTCTGGTCCTCCTTACAAACCACCACCAGCACCCGGTGTATTCTTTTGTCTCGCTGCTTTGTTGGGCCTTACGGGCCTGCCTGCAGTGCCTGCTGTAAAACATTACCGGCTACACTGGGTCAATATTATGCATTAGATACACTGATGTATATACTCTGTGTTCTTTTATTTATGTAATTTTTAGATTTTATCGTCTAATTAAAAGGCTATAATGCAAATTTTCAATGCCTTACATGTATTCTTGGTCTATTCGAGTAGCTTTGAGTAACTTACAGTTCAAAATCATCTTCACTGTGCAGAAGAAGATGTTTCAGCTCCACTCCACATGGACTTATAGCTAAATATCTGAGTTTGTGCTTATGTGGTCTGACACATCATCAAATGAGAATTACTGAAGATGAGGATATTTCAGACTGTCCAAAGTGTTTAAAGAACCGTTAGAGGTTTAGGTGTGATGGCTGGTTGAGGCGTGGAGGCAAAAACTGACGACCTTTGAACTGTTCAGTCAAAGCTTTCCTTTTCTTTTCTACAGCAGTGGATTATTACAGCAAATACACACACACACACACTCACACACACACACACACACACACACACACACACACACACACACACACACACACACACACACACACACACACACACACACACACACACACAATACTGCCAAAAGTAAGTGACATCCCATCCTTAATCCAGAGGCTTTAATATGATGTGGGCCCCCCCTTTGCAGCTGTAACAGCTTCAGCTCTTCTGGGAAGTCTTTCCACAGGTTTAGGAGTGTTTATGGGAATTTCTGACCATTCTTCCAGAAGCACATCTGTGAGGTCAGACACTGATGTTGGAGAGAAGGCCTGGCTCACAGTCTCCGCTCTAATCCATCCCAAAGGTGTTCTATCAGGCTGAGGTCAGGACTCTGTGCAGGCCAAATCTGTCCAGTGGGTTCTGGGTCTATCCTTTTTTTAATAAAATAAAACTGAAGCAGGTCTATCCTGAGGGCTCCTCTGAGTTGGGCGTTCCCAGAAAGTCACTTGTTAAACACCGTGGACATTTTTTTTTAAGTAAAACCTGAGACATTACTGAACATTAATACAGTAAATGAGATCTTCCAAACTTCTTCCTACTGTCCTCAACTAAGTACAAAACTTGGCGCATTCCCCAAGGAAGATGACCATGAAAAGAAAAGGTCAGTTGTGTTGCAGTGTTACAATGTTACAAGGAGTCCCAGATGTCACTATGAAAGTGTGATCCATGTTTTGTTTTTCTTTAAAATCCTGAATTGACCTTTGATGATGGGGTAAAGTTTGAGGTTGGGCATGTAGTTGTGACGGTAAGGGTCATGCCAGTGTGTGTGTGTGTGTGTGTGTGTGTGTGTGTGTGTGTGTGTGTGTGTGTGTGTCTTGCTTATAGGGCATTAGTAAAAGGTCACACTAGGTTGTGTATGGTGCTAGGATCTTTGACCCCATGACCCCACCTTTGTGCAGACAGTGTGCCCTGCAGCAGTTTCAGCTCTAGATAAATCAGGTCAAACATATCTGAGAGCGATGCCGAGCTGCTTGCAGACTGCATGCAGAAAAAAAAGCAAGTCACTGAGCAATTTTTCATTGCCTTTCTCATTAAGTTTTCATAATGAATTATGTTTTTTTAATGGTGACCTTTTGAAATATGAAAAAAATGACTGAAGACCAACCTCAGCGTGACCCTTTTGTTCTTGTGCATTTGTGTAATTTATATGCGATGGCGACACAACATCTCGCCACTCTAAAAAACTGCTCGAGCCCACATTGTTGGAAATGCCTTGATAGCCTGTTAGCTGCATCAGAAGATGGATGTGGCACCGCCTGTGCCGCTCCATGAGGAGATGGCATGAATTCAGATGCATGAAATGGACCCGACTTTCAACATAAAATCATATACTGTAAATCAAATTCAAAACCTCCCTTGCTTATTGCCAATGACGTGTATCATTGGCAATAAGCAGTAAGCAGATCTGTTTAGCATTATTCTTTGATCCTTTCCTGGTGGGCACGCCAACTTTCACAAAAGCATATTTTCTGTTTTACGGGCACTTTTACAGGCACACCTGGAAGTTGCCCCATATGGGTCACAAATTGAAATATTACAAGTGTTAAAAACCTGCTCAGCACCTTTCGCTCACGCCAAAGTGTAGTCCTGCTAAAACACTTTTAACTAAACACTTTCTTCCTCTCTCGTTCTTCAGTCTGTTTGTCCTCATTTTGCCTCTGAATGATCTAAGTGACACAAACAAGACTGTACATCTGCTTGGCTCCAACTCCTCAGTATATATTCTGCATGCTATAAAAAGACAGGGTTATCTATCTTTTTAGTTGGGCCTGAGTAGTTTATGGTCACAGCAGTTCTTCTGGATCTCTGCCACTGTGTGAGAAGCCTGAAAGGCTCCACACTCACTGACTTTTACTGAGTGAGACAGCGACTGAGATATACACAGAGAAAAGAATGCTGACCTCCTGAATATCGTGTACACTTAAAAGTTCTTTGTGCATTCAGCTTTGGTTCAGTGACTTGTATCTAAAATGTGTAATACATGTATAATAGATAGTGCTGCTCAGAAAGCAATCAAAGCAAAGATATCCAACATGAAATTCTGTCTTAATGTTGTCCATTAATCTCCGTGGTGTGCAAACCTATTCATCAGCCTGTTGTTGTCGTCACCATGTGTGCACTGTATTAGGCAAAGGGCTCTAGTGTCGCTCCACTGTGGAGCTGCTGATGGCAGAGGAATGATAAGTGGAGGGATAAAACCTTTGTGGGGGTACAAGACAGCAAACACACCCTCAGCCATTGCTGAGCATCCAGTTTCAAGACTTCAGGAGCACACAGAGCCCCTTTCAGGGACTGTTTCAGGCAGAGAAACCCAATGAAGAGCCACACTTTTCTGTCACAGGTGGCTCAAGGCTGGGATGTCCCTCACATGATTACACTCAGGTATTAGTTAGCTTACACGCCCTTATTAGATGCTTACTAGTATAATAATATGCTTCAATAAGATTATAGAAGTGTGTCATTGTTAAACCTTTACTAAATCTTTATTGTTGTCACTTCACGTCCATTAGCTGCAAAACGGTGTAGTTAAGGGTGAATAACTGATAATAGATGCATAATTATAAATTACAGGCTATTCTTAAGAAAGAGACAAAAGAAAGCTTATTAAAGGTTTAACAATGGCACAATGTTTAAGTTAGTTAAACACTTATTTTGTCTTATTAATACATACTGTGTATCTGATAAGGACTTATAAGTGGCTGTTTACCTATGAACTAACACAAAGACTTTTCATGCTTGTGCAATGCTGTACAATTAGATTAGCTTAGGTTATCACAAAGACTGCAATAAAATAAAGGGAAGCCCTTATCTCATTCTAGCTCTAACATAATCCACCTATAAACACATGCATAATTCCCTAATTTCCAAAGTTTCATTTGTTAGTTATGTGCTGAAACATCAAAATGTGTCAGTTTGTGTTTAGACAGTTAATCATCCAATCATCCGGCGCTCTGTATTCTGTCATGGAATATATCATTCAAAGCTTTGTGTGTTTCCTGATATTTCATCACGGCTGATTTTGTTACAGAACACCGTGTTGTTTAGGAATCCAAGATGTCTGATTTTTACCCTGGGACACAGATGCAGCCAAATAATTAAGGCCTCAATCTGGAACATCGCTTATTCGAAGTAGCTGATTGTTTAAGCCAAGGACTTTCTCCCCACACATTTTCAGTCATGTTCCCTATAATGTTCACTATTTTATTTCTTTCACAAACGAAGAGGCAGATGCAAAAACATTACCTCTTCCCCAAAATGGATAAACATTCATTTTCCAGGTGCTGTATGTTTACCCAAACAGGGGTGAAGTTTCAAAAGATTCAGAATGATTTGAAGAACTGTTTTTCCAGCTCAAAGAGTCCACAAAACTCAGAGTGACTGTTTTTACCAACAATCGTGACCAAAAAATATCTTTTAAATGTTATGTGTCAGCTGGTGGCTGCTGATAAGCGAGTGATGGATCACACTCAGACACAGTAAAGTGCGCTGACTCTGGCTCTTCCATGGATTTTCTCCAAAGTTCTGTTTGCACTTCAAAGGCTCAAAGAAATATTTACATACAAAACATATTTATTCAACCTGGCATATAAAATAACAGCTAAATGTTGCCTTGTGACACGTACTGACAAAAAAATAGATCCGCACTGCTAACCTGTGTTGGGTTTACATGTAGTATTGAAGATGAAGTTCCTTCTCCTCTTCAGTCACACACCACCAGCTTCCGTTTCTGCTGCTCCCAGATCAGTCTGATGAACAGCTGGATCTCCCATCAGACTCTTCCTCTTCCACATCAGGTTTTCAGTCCCAAACTGCTCCCAAGACATGCACTTGTCAAGTCCCCCTTCACAGTGATGTTAACAAAGGCAGCAGAAGAAGTGTGTCATTTGTATTGTCATTGTGTACGTTAGAAAATCATTTAATTGGTATTCACTCTGAACCTCTCCATTTTCGCCACACGCTGCTCAAAGGGCCACGTTGCCATGGCACCTATCTGGATTGTTCATTTGGTGCTTTATCACATGGACGTTCTTCACAGATATAATTTCCCTTCATACAGTGGATTTTATGGATGGCACTGCTGTGAGCTTCACCCAGAGAGCCTGCTCCCCCAGAATTTGTTTGTTTGCTATTTCTGAAGAAACTCAGCGGCTCGGCACTTTCAGAGTTTAAATATGCAGATCCAGGTGGTTTTCTTTGATCCTGGTGACCATGACTCACCTGTGTTTATCAGTTTTCTAGATAGTTGCTGTCATTTTTTTTTTTTTTGGTCTAAACCATGGATTCAAATTATACAAAAAGGTATATATGTATTCAATTCAATTCAATTCAATTCAATTTTATTTATATAGCGCCAAATCACAACAAACTGTCGCCTCAAGGCGCTTTGCATTGTGGGTAAAGACTCTACAATAATACAGAGAAAACCCAACAGTCAAAACGACCCCCTATGAGCAAGCACTTGGCGACAGTGGAAAGGAAAAACTCCCTTTTAACAGGAAGAAACCTCCAGCAGAACCAGGCTCAGGGAGGGGCAGTCATCTGCCGCGACCGGTTGGGCTGAGGGGAGAGAAAGACATGCTGTGGAAGAGAGCCAGAGATTAATATCAATTAATGATTAAATGCAGAGTGGAGTATAAACAAAGTAAATAAGGTGAATGAGAAACAGTGCATTATGTGAACCCCCCAGCAGACTAGGCCTATAGCAGCATAACTAAGGGATGGTTCAGGGTCACCTGATCCAGCCCTAACTATAAGCTTGATCATAAAGGAAAGTTTTAAGCCTAATCTTAAAAATAGAGAGGGTGTCTGTCTCCTGAATCCAAGCTGGGAGCTGGTTTCACAGAAGAGGCGCCTGAAAGCTGAAGGCTCTGCCTCCCATTCTACTCTTAAGTATCCGAGGAACCACAAGTAAGCCAGCAGTCTGAGAGTGAAGTGCTCTGTTGGGGTGATATGGTACTATGAGGTCTTTGAGATAAGATGGGGCCTGATTATTCAAGACCTTGTATGTGAGGAGAAGAATTTTAAATTCTATTCTAGATTTAACAGGGAGCCAATGAAGAGAAGCCAATATGGGAGAAATCTGCTCTCTCTTTCTAGTCCCTGTCAGTACTCTAGCTGCAGCATTTTGGATCAGCTGAAGGCTTTTCAGGGAGCTTTTAGGACAGCCTGATAATAATGAATTACAATAGTCCAGCCTAGAAGTAATAAATGCATGAATGAGCTTTTCAGCATCACTCTGAGAAAGGATGTTTCTAATTTTAGAAATATTGCGCAAATGCAAAAAAGCGGTCCTACATATTTGTTTAATATGTGCATTGAAGGACATATCCTGGTCAAAAATGACTCCAAGATTTCTCACAGTGTTACTGGAGGCCAAAGTAATGCCATCCAGAGTAAGTATCTGGTTAGACACCATGTTTCTAAGATTTGTGGGGCCGAGAACAAGAATTTCAGTTTGATCTGAATTTAGAAGCAGGAAATTAGAGGTCATCCAGGCCTTAATGTCTTTAAGACATTCCTGCAGTTTAACTAATTGATGTGTGTCATCTGGCTTCATTGATAGGTAAAGCTGAGTATCATCTGCATAACAATGAAAATTGATGCAGTGCTTTCTAATAATACTGCCTAAGGGAAGCATGTATAATGTAAATAAAATTGGTCCCAGCACAGAACCCTGTGGAACTCCATAATTAACCTTAGTGTGTGAAGAAGACTCCCCATTTACATGAACAAATTGGAGTCTATTAGATAAATATGATTCAAACCACTGCAGTGCAGTACCTTTAATACCTATAGCAAGCTCTAATCTCTGTAATAAAATGTTATGGTCAACAGTATCAAAAGCTGCACTGAGGTCCAACAGGACAAGAACAGAGATGAGTCCACTGTCAGAGGCTCTAAGAAGATCATTGGTAACCTTCACTAATGCTGTTTCTGTACTGTGATGAATTCTGAAACCTGACTGAAACTCTTCAAATAAACCGTTCCTCTGCAGATGATCAGTTAGCTGTTTTACAACTACTCTTTCAAGAATCTTTGAGAGAAAAGGAAGGTTGGAGATTGGCCTATAATTAGCTAAGACAGCTGGGTCAAGTGATGGCTTTTTAAGCAGAGGTTTAATTACAGCCACCTTGAAGGTCTGTGGTACATAGCCAACTAATAAAGACTGATTGATCATTTTTAAGATTGAAGCATCAATAATTGGAAAGACTTCTTTGAACAGTCTAGTAGGAATGGGATCTAATAAACATGTTGCTGGTTTGGAGGAAGTAACTATTGAAGTTAACTCTGAAAGATCAACTGGAGCAAAAGAGTCTAAACAAATACCAGCAGTGCTGAAAGCAGCCGAACATGAAGAATAATCTTTGAGATGGTTATGAATAATTTTTTCTCGAATGTCTAAAATTTTATTTGTAAAGAAATCCATGAAGTCACTACTAGTTAACGTGAAAGGAATACTCGGCTCTCTACTGTATGTATGTACAGAAAAAAAATATTTATTAACATTTTATAATACCCCCTTATAAATAAGTGGTAGATGGATGGATGGATGGATGGATGGATGGATGGATGGATGGACTCTGATGGTCATTGTGACTCTTTTTATTCTCAGTACATTAAATGCTGACATTCAGTCAAATCTGTTGGTGTCTAAGAGACACAAGCAGTCCTGTGACACACATGTGGCAGCAATAGTGGGACAGAATTCACTGTGTGGAAAACTTGAAGCTTTTTGGCACCTAAATGAATGAAGCAGGATACATTATGATCTCCAGGTTTGTGGCTCACTGTGATTTTGTCAAGGTTCCCCCTAAGGGACTCCAATTCAGGACACAAATTGAAAGGCTTAACAAGCTTTAATGAAGGTTTCGGGGAAATGCGACAGTTCGGTTTAAGTTTTCCAAACAGCAAGACTTTATTCAGGTAAACTAGGATTCCAGTAAGTACTTCCATTTTTCCAACACGGGTTCAAGCTTCCAGTTTTCCACAGACAGGAAAGCCTCCGACTAAGACAATGCATGATTGGGTTAAGCAAGGTTACAGGTAAGTTTCTCGAAGGAGGGAGGAGGCAAGCAGGTAAGTAGAATGTACAAAAACAACAGGAAAGACAGAGCAAAAGAGGGAGAGAAAGATCCAAGGCAGGTCTGCACCTGGAGGTTAGAGGGACCATGACATTTATGCCATCCCATCTAAGTACTTATGTGTTCTCTTACAAAAGTATTCTAGAACTAATAATAATAATCATTATTGTTCTAGAGAGTGGGGGCTGCCACAGTGAAGGCTCTGTCCCCAAAGGTATGGAGGTTGGCTGAGGATCATAGCATCACTGTGGGTGATGGAGGTTGGAAAGATGCAGATGAGTTTTATCATGTGTTACCAGATATTCTGTCCTTGGTGTATTTGCCCAGCTAGTCTACATGTAATTTGTGACTGCCTGCTTTAAGGAAGTCTGGTAAGAAGCCAGCTGGTCCCTGTGGAAACACAGCAGGGGCCGGCTTGCACTGCTGATAATAATTTAGACTCCTTCCCAGTGAGTGTTGATCTGCTCTTTGGCTATAAGCCTCATAGTGACCAGAAGTTTGCAGATGCAGGCATCAGGACTGCACTCCCTTGAACATGAAAAGCTGCAGGCATCACTGAGATGTAATTTTATTTATTAAACCATTTTCTTTACTGCCTGGAGTCCTCTTGCTCAGTTAGTGTCCTTGTAGTGTAATGACCCAAGCAGACCCTCTCAGACTAGAGGCTCAGACTCAAGCCGCTGCTCCTCCACATCTAGAGGAGCCTAGTTAACCCAGGTGGCTCAACCATCTGTCAAATCTGCCTCCTGAATGTCTCCCAGGTAAGGTGTTTCAGGTTTGTCGAACCAGAAAACTGGGCGGAGCTACATACTGGAAAGTTTATGTTTCTCGGGTGATTTGGAGACGCCGGTGGGGAAGTGTGGGTGGCTTTGCTTAGACTGCTACCCCAGCAAAAATAAATATGATATTAATTGCTTGATGACAGTCCTCAACGGGTGGCACAGTGGTTAGCACTGTTGCCTCACAACAAGAAAAGTTGGGGTTTGAACCCCGTTTCTGTGAGGAGTTTGCATGTTCTCTCTGTGTCTGCGGACGCTCCCTTCCAAGTTGGTCGTGGAGGTGCTTAATGTGTATGGGTAAATGTTGGCAGTAAGATGAGAGAAAAACTATATAAATGACAGTCCATTCCATATTGCTTATCCGTGTTTTTAATGGGTCAAGACCAATTGAGGGCTGTTTAGTCTTCCTTTTTATTGTGGTACAAATCACGATGTGCTCTCTGAAAAAGAGGATTGTGCTCTCTTTTCATGCCCTGGGCCCTGTTAGCACCTTTTTCATCATCCAAGGTGTGTTTATATGTGCTGTAACAGCACAAGTGCTGTAGCCACTGACCTACAGCAGATTGTTTACACGGCAGAATGGGAATGATAAGTGATTCTTGTCCTTCACACTGGTCTTGTATATTGCTCAGTGCGGTATGATATGTGTTATTCTTTGCTTGTGTGTTTAAGCCACATGGATGATGAGATGTCATTGGGCAATGGTAAAATAAATTAAGAATGATAAGACTATAAAAAAGAATAAAAAATGTTATAATTTTTATTTTTGTTGGAGCCACGTGGACGTGATGGCGTGTCTGGAACACCAATCTGATAAACACTTCTCTTCCAAACTAACATCTCAGCTTGCCATTGAGCTTTCAGTAAAGAGCACCATTTAAGAATGAAACACCAAGTGGATGTGGCACTCTTCCTTCTCAAAATAAATGAAAACCTCAAAAATCACATCGATGATCATGAAGTCTTCGGGGCCTGGCATTGTTCCCCTGAAGAGTGGTAAAAGCCTGAACAGTGAGAACAGGAACCTCCTGGCACGGTTGTGTTATTGTTGCGAAGAATGAAGACAGTGTGAGCCAGGTACACAGAGTTAGTTCAATAAAACTGTGACCAAAGTCAGCAAATTGAGCCGGAAAGATTGAGACAGAGCCAATCCCGTGTCTGTCTGGGAGTGTCCTTGAATATTTTGTATATTCTATGCTTGCAGGGATATTTGCAGGTATGCATGCTGAATAACTACAAATGAATAAACTGTGGACAGATGTGAGGTCAGCAGTAATTCACGTGCATTTCCATAAGAACCAGACTATATGCACAGTTAAGTTCATGGCACACGCAACACATGCACAATCCAGCGGTGAAACGAGGAGGCGATGGGAGGAGTCGGTTCTTTGCCAGTATCGCTACCCAAATCTCAGGTTTGATGGTTCGCCCCATCCCAGAAGTTCCTGGAATCGCTTTCTTTCCATGTGGGAAAGCTTAACTTCACATGAGATTTGAGGCATATTTGTTTTCACCTACTGTCACGTCGACGGCTCGCCCATTTGAGCTGGATCAAGCACAAAGCCAAGATCCGCTGTCGTGTCTTCATGCCACTTGTGAGAAGGCATTAGCAGAGGTAAACACTTGACTGAGAGGAAGCCAGTCAAATATGGAATATTCACATGCATGTTTGGAGAAATATTACAGGGCGCCTGTTTGTGTGGATATCTTGACATCTCCAGCGTTTTTCACGACACAGTGATCCCAGATGTGGCCTTTGAGTCGTCGTCCAGCCCAGCACTCTCACTCTAACCCATCCTGGACGTTTGCCACTGTTTTGGTCCTTAGAATCACGGCTTCCCTTTTTAAGGCAACAGGGTGTTTATACGGCCTGTGCCAACTGGTTCCGTGATTGCAGGCCACTGGTTTATTTTAATTAGCCATGGAGAGCAGTTCCGATGGATTTTAGTGTGACTCACCACTACTTCAAAACATTAGTCTCCAACATGTCCCACTGTTGGCCTTTGAGGTTGGGTTTCGTTTCAGATTAGTAAAAAAGCCAGGGCCATCAGCGACGCTGTGCCATGTACTGTGTGTGTGTGTGTGTGTGTGTACGTGTGCTTGTGTGTAACACAGAGACTGCTGATGAAATTTTGATTTTTAATGAGACTCGATGCATTAGTTATTCAGGAATGTATTTTGAGTGACAAACCGCTGCAGCGGGGTTCGGTTGAATGCAGTCCACACTTTAATATAATCTCTGATGTAAGGATTCAAGGAGTACTCAGATAATTATTTATGGATGGCAGACGCCATCTTTAAGTGTAAACTGGGTTCAACCACCAGAGTAACAAATCTATGAGCCTAAAATGAGACCGGCTTCAGTGTCGTGAACCAGAGAGGACGTGTGTTGTTCTGTGTTGAGTTTGGCTCCGATCGGTGAACTCTGGATCAGCTTGTCTTCTGGCATGTAAGTGATCATTAGGTCGTCACTGCAGCAATTTTTCAACCGTTTCATCCTGAAATAATAACTCAGTTATGATGTGAAAATAATCGCCGTTTGTTTTCTGATGGCCACATTGTGTAATTAGAATTTGTAAACAAAAACAGATGTCATTTTTTATTATTATTTTTATTTATTAATTTAATTTGAGGGCCAAACTCTTTTTCCAAAAGTAGTGACTACAGAATAAGACGCAGAAAAATACATTAAGTATACATATACAGTACATTAAATAGCGCCATAACAAAATAACAGAATTTCTAAAGATCTTAAAAGAAACTTAAAAATAAGTAATGGCTGCAGGTCTGCAGGAGCCAGACTGACTGCAGCTTGTTTAAGTTCACCTTGAATTCATTTAGCGAGACGAGCTGTATTTAAAAAGGCTTTGGAGAGAATTTTTTAAAACATTTTAATCAAATGATACTGAATTTTTGGGCTAACAGATACACAGACCTGTTTTCTATGTGTTATACATAGCTTTCTTTTTACAAATGCTTTCAGCCACATTATCTTAAAGTCATCGTTAGTGAGATAATAAAACAATTATTTCCTCATTTGTTGGTATATTCATGCGTGCGGGAAAAAGCCACAAAGTCCAGCCATCAATGGACCATCACAATCCTGAAGCTATGAAAGCAGAGCTGATGTTTCCAAGTCAAACCACTGGATTGGCAACATTTTTCTGCTTTGTTTTTTTCCCTCAGATATATAATTTTGTGAATTTAAATTATATCGAAAATGAAATCCAAGCTCAAAATTATGTATCTTTGGAATTTGGGCAGTTTGTCTGAAGATTGGAGTGTTTATTTTTGCAAGTGTGAAATAAATCTCTGAGTGTGATTTTTCTTTAGCTTCCAAACATTTGCACGCTGCAGAATCGGCAGTTCAGACTCTTTTAGGTAAAGCTAGTTTATTCAAAACACATGAACTGCATTCGAGACGTGCAGGAAAGACATCTTTTGATGTAGCCACATCACTACGCTGTGAACACTAACGTAGAAAAGTGCAGCTGACATTTCCAACTTATCACATCAAGTATCGAGTTTCCTTTGTGTACATATGCAGTGGCTTGGTCTCTGGAAACAACTCGGCAAAATCGTCATGGACTCAGCTTTTATTTCATCAGCCAGAAGATTGCCTCTGATATCCTTCATTCCTTGTGTAACCTTAATTTCTGCTCTCCCCATAACTGTCTGCAACCTTCAACTTGTTGTTTAGACACTGGGTGAACACAACAGGACCATTTCACAAAGCGTCTCACGTTCCACTGCGACCACTAAACATGAAATTTAGCTTTTTCACAGTTCCTGAGAGGACCTGTAACCAGATGACAGTCCCAGCCAACACACACTCATTCTGCCCTGCAAAATGTGAGCTATTGTGTGCAGCTCGTGTGGGAAAGACAACTCCAGCTATGTCATTCTTACTTCATGCTTTTATTGTTGACGAAAAACACCACACTAGCCGAGCGCCTCAGCAGAGCACCTTTTACACACTCGTAACTGTGAAAAGCTGCAGCTGCATAGGGATCACTTCCATCCTTTATCTCACCTTAAAGAGATTTTCTGAGTGGGAACCATAAACCTTCAGACTTGTGCTGCTCAGAGAGGTTTCTCCTGATTCTGGACTCATTTTTATCTCTTTTTTGTCTCCAGCTTTGGCTTCAAATTAATTTTCTTGCAGCTGTTAACAGATGTTGAAAGAAAAAGGGGGATTGTAATTATTAAATGTCTACAGAGGGAGGTTACATAAAACACCAACGTAGTGAGAAAGTGGCCAAAACCAAAGAGCCATTGTGCTCCGAAGAAGGAAAAGAGAAAAATTACTGGCAGACAGATTTGTACACAATGGCCAAGAAATTTCTGGTTGAATCGCTAAATCTTATTTAGTGGTTAAGTAACATAAACACCTTTTAAAGAGGTAAGAAAAAAAAGATTAATTAGCAGTAAAGTTACGTAGTGAACGTAACTGAAGAAGAAAAAACTGGAGCAGAGATTTTGTTGGTTTCTTCCTTCTGGGAGAAAATGTGAAACGTTAAATTGTGAGTCACTAAAAAACCGCTTATTGTAACCAAAAGGAAATACTCAAGAAACACGTGTGTCTCTTGGAGAACTTGTTAATTCATATCAGTCCATAAAGTCACCATTATTTCTGAGGAAAGCGGTTCATTCCATCTTTCCCCTCCATATCAATCCCACACAAATGCAGATCAGACACGAGAGCCGGGGCCAAACAGATGGATCGCAGTTCGTCCTGTTGCAATTGGAAGGAATATTGCAAAAATGTTAAACATGGATATTTCTGGGTGGCTTTTAATGCATTTCACTGTGCATCCTTCTATATAATGCTGTATTTGTTTTATACACTGAAGAACGTCAGCAGTCAAAAAACACTTGCCTCGTATGCGACAACGGTTTTTGACTCCCGACTCATCCAGCTTGGCACATTAAAATAACAGCTCACACACTGAAACAATTATGGGAATAATGTGGGGTGTTTTAACAGCTGTAGACTGGGGGAGGGCAGGGGGAGAGGCTGCGGCGCTCGATGAATCGTCGCATGACAAGAGACTAGAGACCTGTCTTAATGCTTACCAGCATCTCACTCACCGCTGGCAGAAAAAGGTACATTTCAGTGTGGAAAAACTTGGGAATGATAGATCAGTTCTTTCATCCAGGTTCTGAGACGTCTTTGGCTCAAGAGAAATAAAATAGTTGGCATTTATTAATAGTTTTCATATGTATATAAAGGTTTTTTTAAGTTATTTTGAAATCCTTTAAAAGTCAGGGTAATTTTTCAGAGCGGAGAGATGTATATGATATTTAAATTTTTATAAGCTCCCCTCAGCTTTGCTGAACTTCACAGTCCCAGAATATCTTGTAGTTCTTTATTTTCAGTATCACTCAGTCATTCATTCATTCTGGCTTTTATGCTCAGACCAAGTCTGCCTGCCCTGCCTTGCAGCCTGCTGCATCACCTGGTTTCTGCTCACCTGTTTCCACTCCACTAATCAGCACACTTTCACTAACCTGCTGTTTCTGCTTCTAGCTCGTCTTTATGTTGTGGTGGCCACTGGGTCGGCCTTGTTTTCTTGTGTGTCTTTTTCAGGTTGTAGGTTTCTGTCTCTTCTTCCTTGTGTGGTTTTTTTTTTTTAAACTGCCTAATCTACAGTAACTAAACATCAAAGTGAGAGTGCCAACGATGAGTGCTAAACTATGCATATAGAAACAAAAGTAGATAAAATATAAAAACAAAGGGAGTGGTGGCTAAAGGGAGAAGGTAGAAAAGTAGAATTAAAAAACTGAGTGTTGCAGCAGGTGAAGAGAAAACTCCAAATGAATAAAAATGTGCTGCATCGAAATGGCAAAAACGTTCCTGTTGGTTTAATGGAAAAGTTTGACTTCTTTGTGAAGTTATAAGATGTATTTGTACAATGTTGCCTGTATGCATTTTTGTCTGTGAGCGCCAAGCTCTTTGGCATCAGTCTTCATGTTAAGAGGCTGGTGTGTTCGGCGTCATGGTGTACAGACATGGGCGTAGGTTTGACCCTCTCGTCTTCTTTTTAGCAAGAAAGAGACTCGGTTAAAGTTCCAGTCTGTCCACTTTTGGCACAGCGATAACTGCACGAATGTTTGGTGTCTATCTTATGGGTGCAAGGACCCTACATGCAAACATAACTCAAACCTGCACTCATTTTCTCAAACCAAGTTAAGCTTGATGTTTCAGCCTGAGGTCTGCAGTGTGTTTCAGGCACCAGTGTTAGCATGCAGGGTGACAGTTGTTGATAAAAGAGGCTTTTTACTCTTTCACCTTTACCCCTCCGGATTATCCTGACTGTCCTAAGAGTTTAATTCGCCTTTCAAGTCAAAAGCTCATGCCATCACGGTGCAAATGCTCTTCTTTTATCAACCAACCGCCCCTCTGGTGGCCACAATGCTCCTCTCACCACACGAGCCTCTGGGAAAAGCACATAAGACGCCACACTCGATGACCCAAAACATCTGCTGCTAATATGGGTCAGTTTTATCCCCAGGTCTCCTAAAAAATAATCCCACGCATGACAACTAAGCGAAAAACACAAATGGCATGAATCAACTGCACTGTGTGTTATTTTCCAGCACTTGTATCAACATGTTAAGGCGCCCGCTGAGCTGTGAAGTATCTAAACTGGGACGCCCGTTGGTTCTTCTCAGCTCCAAAAATGGCTCTTCCTAGGCCGGGGTCAAACGAGGAGAGAGTGAGAAGCCCGCAGAGTATTTACAGTACAAACAGCAGTCGAGTTATCGTGTCTGGAAAATGGTATTTGTTGTGACTAATGTTGGGTGGGTTATAGAAAGTTGATTTGACTGCGGGACAAATCATTGAACTGCCTCAGCATTGTGGAAATCTCTTTAAGTTTTAATGCTAACACGAAATCTGTTGCTCTGAAATAACCTTCTACAGAAGAGCCTAATCCATCAGATTTTCTATTTCAGGATCAAAATCCACCAGTAGAAGCTCCCTTAAAAGTGTGATCTCTCTACACTGCTGGGGCCCTTTCCTTATCAGGCACCATAACTTCTCCAAACAGCGAGAGCTCTGCTGCTATCGGGATTCAGAGGAGAGCAAACATCTGCACCTGACATGACCGAGCGGCTAATTGTTTGTCAGACTTTGATGAAGTGCACGAGTTGAACTATGAAGGAAGAGCTGATAAAGATGTCCATTAGCTCTCCCAGACTTTCTCCCACTCTGCAAATACAAGTACAGACAGTTGGTATTATAACCAGCATCACTTATTTACTCAGTGAAGCAGAACTGCATCCAGCACAAGACCTCTAATCCTCCGCTGCAGCTCTGGGCTCACTTAAGTGTATTCTTCTTCTTCTGTGGTGCATGAAGACCTTTGTGGTCCCAAGTTACAATTAATTTTCTATTCGTCTCGTAGCAGGAAGTAGATCCAGATGCCATTTTCCTAAACTTTTCCTCTGTGAATTGCCTTCTTGTTCCAAAGTGCCACTCCACCCCCGCTCCCCAGACGATATTGCGTCTACTGACCTCTAAATAGGGAAGTTTTATGCAGTTGACCTTTGACTTTCACGTTTCTGCATTTATGTCTGAGAAAATAGTGAAATTATGACACTTAACACTGTCGCCTACAAGTGTCTGGAACGGCTCTGTGCAGACTGAGGGCCATTGAGAGCACAGGTCAATCAAAGACACCCTTCCCTTCAGTTTAATAACCAAGCACTGAAACACATGACGTGCAAACCCATATACAACCTGACTGAAGCCTGTACAGTGGTTGCAGTGCTTATTTACAGAAACACATACATGCAACTTTGAGTATTTTCACCGTCACTTTTATCAGTTCCTTAAGCTAACACGAGCCATCTTACCGAAGGCTGAGACGGCAGTTAAAAACACACACAGTGACTGGCTGACACACACAGGCCTAAACATTTCTATAAGTGGTGATAGTTGGCCCCCCAGAGGACGAGTGCCATAAATCAGTGGCACCTGAAAATACTGGCAGCCTTAAATGTAACGCGTGCCACAGCCTCTGGTGTTAAAGCACTGGTGTGTTTCATTAACGCTGTTTTTGTTTGTTTTGAACGGTCCTTTGTATAAAACAGGTCATGTAGACAGAAAATAATCTCTTTGCAATTATCACATTAAATTCCAGATGTCACACTATAAAAGCAGAGAGTCTCCCGGGACAGTCAGTCGATTCATAGATGGAAAACAAAAAAGTTTCAACCTAATTAGACACTAACAAAATCAAGAGTGAGGAAAAAACCTTTGCACGTTTTTACAGTTCAATCACACAATGAGTCTTTATAAGGAGTGGAGCCTTTACGTGAGGTGTTGCTCATATCGGTGCACTGTGACACGTGTTAACACTGAGCCCTCTGTGAGTAACAACTTTGCACAATCATCTGTTGGGGTTTAGCCTTGTATATGAGAAGCCAGAAGCCAGCAGTAGCCTCTTTGATCATCTTCCTGATGTGCAGTCACAGCGGTTTCACTCTGCTCTTTTTTGGCTCAATCAAGGGGGCCTTGATATCCAGACAATCCAGCATCCAGAAAACAAGAACCTGCTCACTAAGGAAGCACCACAGAGAAGCAGTCAATGAGCAATCAGATTCCCTCTTATCTCTTTGGCTTGGCTGGATTCAGCCGTTAATCAGTCCCATATCTCAGTAATGGTGTTCCCGTTAATTGCCTCCCTTCATTGTGGCTGTATTCCCTTTCACTTATGATCTCTATCTGCAAATGAGGTCAGAAAGGCATATGGATCTCGTTTCCATCCTGGCTTCGCTGAATCCTAACAGGAGACGGTTGGAAGAGTGCTGGCCGTGTGGCCTGGCATTTAAAGCTGTCCTAAGATCAAGGCACTTGTCATCGCTCCCGTGTGTTGATGTCACTCCTCTGTGGGGCCTTGAACTTGTTCATAAGATCCTCGTTTAACCCCAAATTTTGATCTCCAACTTTTTTTTTAGATGCAGCACAGAACATGGCTGTACGTCTCCCTCAATGGGGACACTTGGAAGCCATTTTTATCATGACTCAGTTCCCCATGAGAATGGTGTGATTTGCATATTCATTGAGCTTTTGCATCTGATGCCCATATTGCCAGACTTAGTAACGGTGTGATATCTGAGTGGCTCCGGGGCAAGTCAGCCACCCGTCTGCGTTACATGCAAATACAAAAGTTATGCAGATCGTTATTTTCTTAATCACATTCTATACCATGACTGACTTGGCCTGCAAAGATGGTACTATTGAATGAAGCTGGAAGCTCAAACCTGCTGCTGACACAGCATGACAAAATTTGAAAAATTATTTTGACAAATGAACTATGATGCAAATATGCACCTTTTGGAGATGCAGATCCATGTAGATTCAATGTCAGCTGGGGCAAACTGAACTGCCTTTTGTTGCTTTCTCCCCCACTTCCAACCCTTCCGCCCTTTTTTTCACTTTGAGCCGGGTACATGTCATTTCTTTCGAGCTTCTCCTCGTGCATAAATAAACCTGTGCCCTCCTCTCCCCAAGCCAACCCTAGGGCTCGCTCAAAGGAGCAGAAGGTCTCGGAGCATTCCTGCATGAAGACTTTGCCTTTTCTAACTTTGTTTTGATTTTACGCTTGTTATCCCCCCCTACAGCACTGCCACTCCTGGAGCCTGGACAAGAGGCTTCATACCTGATGAAACAAAAGGCGGGCTGTGCTGCCTGATGAACCTAAACTCAGCTTGTGGGGGTTCAGTTAAGCACAGGAGAAAAAAGGGGGGAGAGCCATTCTCCCCAGTTCTCTGCAGACCAAATCAAATTATCTGCAGCGCACTCATGAAAGAAGAGATTCCCCAAAGTGTTACCAAGACCGCTCTCCTCATAACCCCTTTGTTATTCAAAGGTGCCCAGCTGTTGTGCTGCTGCTTCTAAAGCAGAGGACCTCCTCTCCCTGATCTTCAACCTCGTCACTTCTAATGATGCCCTCAAGGCACTGTGGCCTAGAGGGCAGGTGGCAGGGTGAAAGGTCTCTTTAGATAGGACAAGTTTGATGAGTCACCTCTCTTGTAGACTACTGAAAAATATATATATGTATTTTTTCTTTTTTTTTCAGAATGATAAACTAAAAAAGTGAGTGGTGCTGTGAGTGGCAGGTGATCATAAGCCTGCCACTTTAGAATTTGAGACTTTCATAAGAAGTAAAGTTCAAAATAATAATAAATACTAAAATATCTACAATATCTACCTTTTTTGACACAGTCTCTACAGAACCAACTTAGAAATAAAAAACTCAGATGGCTGCGTTTCTCCTTCCTCTTATTAACACTACCTTCATAAACAGCATGCAAAAACTGAACGTTTTTCAAAGCAAACAAAATGCAATTGTTTAAAAAAAAACCCAAAAAGCTCAAGCATACTGCAGAACCCGAGGCTCACTTCAAACACTAATCAGATGGTACAATACTGACCTCTAGTGGAAATTTAATGAAACAACACATTTCAAAGTAACGTGTATTGGATAAAAAGACTTTAAAAGCGGACATTATGCAGTGCTGATATAAACACTAACGATAAATCATCCATTAATGCACATTTTGTCCTTCTTCCCAGCATCATTGAATCTCTCTTGGCTTGTTCAGAGTCTTCTGCCTGTGTCACTGAATCCTCTGCACTCAAAGAATTAATCCTGGGTAAACTGGTGCTTGTTTTTTTGTAATATTTTGGATTTATTTGTGATTTAAAAGTCTGCAGCCTCCTCTTGAGTGGCCTGTGTGTGTCTGTGTGAACACTATAAGGCTCTCCTCGTGGTCCCAAGGGCAGTTGAAACATCTCTGCCTTGTGGTTTCTTTGTCATATTTTGAGTGACAGCTCTTTTCACAACCGGGACGCAGGTCTTGGCCCTGCTGGGATGACCATCATGTGGACGCTCTGTGTGAGGACCCCACGAATCTCTCAGCCTAGCGTTGCTCTCCATGTTGATGATGGCTTCTTCCGTGCGGTGAGCCGTCTGGACAGCGTTGACCCGGAGGTGGATGCAGTCCTGTGTGAGAGGATGATGAAGGCCCCTCTTTTTTATCCGTTCACTTGCTGCCTTCTCGCTCAGCATCACTGATGGATTAGCAGTCTCACTGCGCGCTCTGGCTGTGAAGAAAAAGTTCACTTACAACACAAATCAACAAATTATAAAGTATATTTCAGCTTCCAACCTGAGCGTGCTTACGTTGTGTTTGACGTTTAGTGGGGGAGGACGGGGTGGGGGTCTGATGAAGCAGCTCCACTCTCTTTGGTTTCATATGGCTATAGCTGCTGATCTTTTGGGCAGTTGAAGGCGGCTGTGCCACGTCAGCACACTCTGTGAGAGAAGCTGCAGATTTCTCAGACACCAAACTATCACAGTGGTCTCCCCGCGGTGAACTGGCATAATCCCAGAACACTTTGGCAAACTGGTAGAGCTTCACACTGTATATTGTGTTCACTAATATACTAAGGAACATCATTGAGAATATAATAAGCTGGAGAGCACTGTAAGAACAGTTATGTAATAAGCTCATGAATCATTTGACTCACCTTTGGTCAAGGAAGTGCAGGGACAGTATACGACCTGTTACAGTCTCTGCTGTGATCTCTCTCAAACAATCTCCAGTGAGGAAATTAAATATGCGAATCTTTCCGTCCACGCAGCCAGTAACGACACGAAGGTAGACCAGCGTGAGAGATCTGACCTCCCTGCAGAGCAGTCAGAAGGTCCTGTACTCCTAGAAGATTACATTTAAGTTGTTTTGCATGTCAGACTCAGAGGTTACACACTTACTTTTGGTGGCCAAAGGTCATGAGACACTTCTCAACATTATGGTTGATGCTCCATGCCATGACTTTGCCACTAGAGTCCCCAGACAGAAGGTGCCTTTCGTCAAGGAACAGGCACTTCACTGCGCTCCTGTGGGCATCAATCACCTTGTGGAACGTAGGACATCACACAAAAATGAACAATATATGGACAAAAAGAAATGTTCCATCATCTTCAGGTGGCACAAAGTTTTCCGTATTCTGCTCTCCATAAATGCTTCTCACCCTGAGCAGTGCTGCTTTCCCCATGTCCCACTTCCTGATGAGGCCCCTCTTACAGCTGCTGTAGATGGCTGTTTTGCTGATCTTCACACACAGGACAGGGCTGGGGTGCTTGAAATTAAAATGATCAAAATGCTTCCCGGTCTGCAGACACCACACTGCAAAAGGAACGGTTCGTTTTAGCTTTCTGACGTACGTCAGTTTGAAACGATGACAGCAATGTTTTTGTTTTTGTGAGGGCAAAAACACTATTTACATACAAAGTTAAAGGTGCGTGCATGCATGTGTGCGTGCATGCATGTGTGCGTGCATGTGTGCGTGCATGCATGTGTGCGTGCGTGTAAATAGGTAGATTTCCTACACTTTCTTACCTGTTTACTTAAAAAATTAAAAGCAGTTATGATGTTTCAACTGATTCAAAAACCTTTTACATAAAATTAAAGATGAGAATGAACAATAAAATAAAATAAAACCTCATTTTTAAGAAATTGTTCAATATGCAGGTTAAACTAACTTTCAGATTATAGGATTTTTATGCTTAAGGTAATCCAGGTGCACGCTGGGATTTTGTGTCCAACCACAGAATATTACTGTAGCTGCAAATAATTCTATTTACTGTATTAGTACATATGAAACAGTTATTCATAGCAATAAGGCAAAACAGTGTAGAGCAAACTGCAACAATACTACTACTACTATTAATAATAATAATGATAATTTTATTTGTGCAGCACTTTTTAAAACACACAGTTACAAAATGTT
The DNA here is from genome assembly GCF_007364275.1 of Archocentrus centrarchus. Taxonomy (NCBI): domain Eukaryota; kingdom Metazoa; phylum Chordata; class Actinopteri; order Cichliformes; family Cichlidae; genus Archocentrus; species Archocentrus centrarchus. The sequence goes on along the minus strand of NC_044364.1, from coordinate 29,684,672 downwards.
TCACAGTTTGAATAAAGCCCAACATTTAATATAAGTCTGTATGTTCCAGGCTCACAGTCAAACATACAGTCGACACTGAGTCCAACATACACACTTCCATCCAGGTGTTATAAAACAGTACAGCAGGTAAGAGACCCTGATCAGATGATCTGCTGTTATAAGGTCTCAGTAGCTCTGCTATATAAGCAGGAGCCTGCCCATGCAGGACTTTATATGTTAAAAAAACTTCAGTGGAAGCCAGTGAGGGGAGCAAAAACAGGGGTGATGTGCGAGCACCCAGCTGCTGCATTCTGAACCAGCTGACGACGGGCTGAGGAGGACTATCAAAATCACCTCAATTAAAAAAACTGACAGTGTTTTAGGTGACATATTCTCCACAGATATGAACACAGGTATGCCTTGTGTTTGAAAACCACTGATGTAGATAAGACAAATTACCCGCTTCATTGATGAGAACCACGGTGACTATTTCTCAACAGGAAAAGTAGTAGATGTGTTTTTAATATTAAAAACAAAGCACTGCAATATTCACTTGTGTAAATGGAAAAATGTTAATTCAGTGGCTGCTGACCTTTAACTGCACAGTCCTTAGCTCCTGAGACGAGCCTGTCAGCGTCAGCATCCAGACAGTTGATGGCGCCAGAGTGGCCGTACAGCGCCATGTCACACCTGTCGGTCTTCAAATTCCAACACCTGGACGCAGCCAATGAGATCAGATTCATTCACAAGAGGGAAATGTACCCTCAGTATAATTAGTCATCATCTATTCCAAAAGTTTGATGATTTTTCACCTGATGCTTGCATCGGAGCTTGCGGTTATCAGCAGATCTCTGTCCTCACGGAGCAGCACCGCCCGAATGCTTCCAACATGTCCTTTCAGCACTGACACGTCTTCTATTTGTGACGCCACATAAAGCAGACGCACCAAGCGGTCCTTTGAGCCGGTGGCCATCAGCGGTCCTCCTCTGTAGTCCAACACCCGGTGAGGGTCCTCGCTGCAAAAACACAAACACACACATGAATACACATCAGTCAAACAATGTTTTTCATTCCTGTGTTCAGAGTTTATTTAGGCACTATGAAAAAAATCAAGCAAACTGAGCACTTACTTGTCCAGCAGCACTTTGGTAAAATATGCACCGCAGTAAACATTTCGCTCTTCCATCTGCACTGCTGTGGTTCTGATGTTTGCATAAGCAGATTTAAATGGCTGGAGCTGTGAAACCACCCAAATAAACACAATCAGTGTGTCGAGCGTGCAAAATGTGCAGTTTAGTGTGGAGAGGGTATGAATCAGTGAAACCTCGTGGACAGCAGACTGAATATCTTCTTCATCATCCGCCTTTCTTGGCACAGGGACTTCAACAGTGTTGGCATAAGTAGGACTGACTGTATTAACATTACTGCAGCGCTGGAACAAAAAAAAATCTGATTAGATATTTGTCTTTATTATTTTAAAGGAGTCTGATTTTTTAAGGCCTTTCATTGAAAACTAATCTACATATTTAGATCATTTCATGTAATCGTGCAAAATTATCTCAACCTTCATCATGGAAATAATTTCGCCCTGGAAATTTCTTCGGAACTTCATTTCATCCAAGGTTTCCTGCACGAGGTGCTGCCAGTACCGACAAACTGCCATGCAGCACATCAAAGTATGCTTCCCTAACAGCCCTACAACACACACACACACACACACACACACACACACACACACACACAGCACAGCACCTTTTCAGTATAACATTTACTATATATGCAGTATATACAGACTGCACAGTAACAGTGTAACAGTGTCCTGAATATGTCTTCTGACCTGCAGACAGAAAATGGTTTGCCTGCCAAAACTTTGCTGTTCATTAAACCAAGAGTTACTCACATGAACAGGACGTGGGTTTAAGTAACTTTTACAGTTTTAGTTAAATGTCAGTGCACCTGTCCTTAAAAACTTGGAGCTGCAGTACTACACTAGTATGCGATGACTTGCCTAATATCCTCTTGGACAAATCAACAGGTAGGCAGCTGATGAAGTCGCGGTGTCGGCTGACTCCAGACACAGACTTGGAGGATCCCGGCACCACCATCAGCGCGGGGTCCTCTGACTCCTCCTGATTGTTATTACTCACTGAATAGATAAGACATAGTTTTTATTTATCTCAAATTTGTTACTGCATCCAAAATTTAAACAGAACCTACAACAAAAAAAAAAGAATAATATATATCAAAATAAAATAAAATACAGTTTTCCAGAACGGAACTAACTTAAATAGAAAAAATAAAATTAGTAGAAATCAAATACTACTGATATTACAATGCAACGCAGTAAAAAGACTGTCCAGTATATCCACTATCCCTCCTCTGCGTATGTCCAAACCATCTCAGCCTCTCTAACTTTGTCTCCAAACTGCTCGACCTGAGCTCACTCTCAGTGAAGAGCTTAACCTGTTAACTGGCTGCACCCAGTCTATTTTCAGTCATTCCCTCACACACCCAAATTAAATAAATGGTACATCTAAAACAAGTTACAGTAAATGTAAACACTACATATACACATAGACTAAAAAACACAGTCCTCCCAATTGTCCTTCTCTGATGCACAACTTACATTCGGAAGCACTACATACGTCCCGCAGACGGGACTTGATGGGGCGCGGCCAGTCGAAAAGTTAAAATGTCCAACTCTGCCACCTCCAGTGCCACCATCTCCAAACTGTACATCACAGCAGGTCTCACTACATCTTGTAAACCTTCCCTTTCACTCTTGCTGCTCTCCTTCAGTCAAAAATCACCCCTGACCGTTGTCTCCACCCGCTCCACCCTGCCTGCACTCTTTTCTTCACCTCTCTTCTGACCTGTCCATTGCTTCGGATGGTTGACTCCAGGTATTTAAACTCATCTACCTTCACAGCCTCTGCTCCTTGCAGCTTCACTGTTCAAGTCAAGTCAAGTTTATTTATAAAGCACATTTAAAACAACGACGTTGACCAAAGTGCTGTACAAGATCTGTAACCCCAAGGACTATACTAAGTAAAAATAAAAATATATAAATAAATAAATAAAATAATAAAATAAAAATAAATAAATAAAAACATTAAGAACAATAAATAACATAAGAAAATTAAAAATTAAAACGTTTAAAACAAGTACCATAAAAATACCATAAAACAATCATCTAAAAGGACTGCAGCCAAATGCCAAGGAAAAGAAATGTGTTTTTAATAGAGATTTAAATGTGTGTATCGTCTGAGCTGTGCGGATATGGATGTTGTTGTTGTTGCGCCTGTCTCCCTCTCACACACATGTATTCTGTCTTACTTCTACTGACTTCTCTCCAGAGCATCCCTCCACCTCTCCAGGCTCTCTTCCACCTGCTCTTTACTCTCACTACAGACCACAATGTCATCTGCGAGCATCATCTACAGAGGCACCTGCTTGAAGGGGTAACAAGAAGGAGCTCAGAGCAGATCTTTGATGAAATCCCACCCCCGCCTGACCACTGTCTCACTGTCCTCATACATGTCCTGCCACTCCTGATGTCCTCATGCACTAACACAGCTTCTCTCTTAGCATCTGCTTAGCATCTTAGCATCCTATCATCTGCTTTTTCTAGATCCACAAGGATACAGTGCAGCTCCTTCTGACCTTCTCTAAACTTCTCCATCAGCACTCTCAAAGCAAACCTCTCATCTGTAGTTCTCAGCAGAAGCCATACTGCTGCTCACTGACCACCTCTCTCATTAACCTAACCTCAACTACTCTTTCCCATATCTCCATGGTATGGCTCATCAACTTTATCTCTCTGTAGTTGCTACAGCTCTGCACATCACTCTTATTCTTGAAAATTGGTACCAGTACACTTCTCCTCCATTCCTCAGGTATCCTCTCACTCTCCATAATTGTGTTAAACAATCTTTTTTAAAAAAAAAAAAGTCCACCAGACACCTCAGTACCTGCACAGGTATGTCATCTGGACCAACTGCCTTTAATGAAGAGGATGAAGAGTGGAAAGGCAGTTGGTCTAGATGACCTACTCCTGGAGGTATGTTTATCAAGTGGCCCCACATAACTGCAATATGATCAGATTTCTGTGGAGTAACACAGACCTCAGCCTGTGTACTAATGCAAAGCTTACTGAGCAAAGCTCAAGTACTGTGTATGCGTCATCGGGTTGCCCCTAGTGGTCCGCAGTGGGAACTGCAGCGCAGTCCAAACCTCCGAGTCTTTGTCTTCCTCCGTGATCTTACCATGAAGCTGCAGAAATCCTCTTTTCTGTCTGACCAGGAGCACATTGGTCAGGTTGGAGACCATCTGTAAAAGTTCCGAGTCACACCGTGAAAAAATACGGCAGACGTAGCTTAACTTGACCCAGTCTGGACTGCTGCTGAACCACTGCCAGATTTCCTTCACGTTCACTCCGAGAGGTTCTCCATCCAGCGCCGGCTGCGAACAGTGGAAGGGGTGATACGGAGGCGAGAGGGGTCTTCTTGACCTGGCGTAAGTGTGCAGCGTCCACGACGTTGCGCCACGCAGCACACCTTGGATGCTCTCGAGCGCTTTGACGCTCCTACAACGTAAAAGGAGCGCCAGCATGAATCTCCGTTTGAACTCATCCGACACCTTCCACAGACACCGACTGGAACCCGGTGGTTTGGGGGCAAAGACGCAACTCGGACACATCCCGCACAAACTGAGACAGCCCTCCGCTGTTTCAGTGTTCGCTTCCTCCGCCGAGGCGTTTTTACTCCCGCTAACGAACTCCATGTCGATGCTATAAGTACTGTACTTTATACTGACCACGTCCGTGACCGGCAACAGCTGTTTTTCCTCTTTAAACATCACAACAAACATACAGTCAATTCAACAGGTTGCCATGCAACAGGTTCCACGCGTCAGCAGTGAATGGATGCTCACGCGGGATTGTAGGGAGCCAGTTTATTATTAGGAAGGTAAAACTACAGGTGAGCAATGCATCCAAGACCCTTTACGATGATAATGTTTGGTAATTTGTGCAGTGATTTAGAGAAGTGTTGGCTTATTAATGCCATTGTGGTTGTTTCCCTTCCACAGAGTTTGCTTCTCACAAACTTTGGCAAATCGGTGTGTTACAGCATCCAAAGCAACCTATAAAAATAGCTTAAATAAAGCATAATAGCTCAGATAAATAAATTGCAATATGACAAAGCAAATGGCTCAGTTAAAAAAGTTACACAAAAAAAGCTCAATTAAATAGAAACAATCCAAATAAAATACAGGACGAGATTATGTAAGTATCTGAATTCAGTTGCAAGTTAATGGGGGCATCAATGGTTGTTTGTCTCTGTGTGTCAGCCCTGCAACAGATTGGACCTGTCCAGCATGTACCCTGCCTCTCACCCCATGATAGTGGGAACAGACTCCACACCCAGTGATGGAGAGACTCGGGGAAGAATCCTGAGCTGAGATCTATCTCCAAGCTAGGAGAAGGGCTTAGGACACTCTCACAAACATATTCTTAATCACAAGAGTTAAACAACAGGAGGGAGCTTAAAAGCAAGAAACTTTATTTTTACCCCTAAATTCATACAGCAGTTTGTTGTGTATACGAAGTATACACATCTACAGTATGTGTCCCTGTCAGTTTACACTACACAGGTGTATACAGAGAATGAACCCCCCGCACTGCAACTCACACCAGGATGACACTTCTGCAGGGCACAACACTATTGCACCACATGCCAAGCTGGAACACCCCATACAGCCAAACACACTCATTCCCAGTTGCACACAGATGCAGTCACCTGAGGGCACCTAGCTCCCTCTATAATCCAAACTTCCATAATACAGCTATAGCTGTTCTATTAAAATGCACCTGGCAGTCTATAACTAGTCAAGATGATTAAAGGTTAAAAGTACTTGACTATCCACATAAGTACTCCTTCCCACTGGTGCACTCACATAGGCTTACTTTGAATGTCTGAGGTGCATTCACTCACACTACCTCCTCAACAGCCTTCCCTGGTGCACACTACATCTTAGGTACTGCAATAAACTAACACTGATTGTTGTCATTTTCAGTGTTTTATCTCAAAAGAGCAAACACATATTTGGAGTACATTGTACAAAAGTGTACAAAGATGTAGCACAATACTAGCCTAAATTTTAGAGATTTTACATGCTTCTTTACAACCCTTACATACTGTTCAGGTCAAATTTGACCCGTTCTGACATTTGGCAGCAGCAAAAATACAGCAAATGTCATTCTTTTAGCGTGAAATTCGATTACTTCTCCTAAAGGGATGTAAAATTTATAGAAATTATAATATTTTAAAAATGTATACTGTTGTACAGGTGCTCGACTCAGCTTATTTTGCATAATAAATAACTGAAGTGAGATAACTTTATTTTATTGGATAAAACAGATACATATACAAAGTATATGTTTGAGGACATAATTTGCAGTGGGAAAAGGTGATCAATCACGATATATGTTATTGCAATACTCAGCATATCGCAAAATGTTAAAAATTGCAATGATATCATCTCGTCAGTGAAGTATTGTGATATTATTGTTTCGTGGGGAGTCTGGTAATTGTCACCTCTCTACTTTGTGAAAACATTGATCAAGTATCAATCCTCTATTTATCAGTGTCAGGTAATTCATGTATTAGACACTTATTACGAGGACATTTTGGCCATGGTCAAAATTAACCGGCCCATACTGTGAAGGCATACAATACTACGCTTATCGTGAAATCTGTAGTCGCGTGGGAAAGGGGTGGTGGGGAGAGGGAGAAAAAAAGGCGTGCGCCGCCCGGGAATCGAACCCGGGTCGCAAGAATGGGAATCTTGCATGATACCACTACACCAGCGGCGCCGCTGGGTAGATACTTCATCGGAGACCTATTTATCGGAAAAGTGACAGTCTAATGTGGATAAGTTTGGTAATAAATGCCCACTTTTAATATTGCGGACAGGAGAAAACGTTGAAAGAAAGCGATGGTAGAAGAACAGCACATATTTGAAGCAACCTAACTACTGTTATTTGAAAAGAAGGAAACATGTGCCCTTATTCTGAAAGTGTGCTCTATTTACTTCCGGGGGAGCGTTTCTTAGGGTTCGGGTTTTTTAGTTTGCGGTTTCTAGTGAGAGTCTCATGTGCTAATAGCTAAATTCTGCGTGTTTTGGACGGTAGTTATCAAACAATCCCAGAAATATAGCCGCTGAAATTCAGCTAGGTACAAAAATTTCTACTCTTTATATATTATTATTAACTACACTTGCATTAATACAGGTTACCATATTGCTGTTTGTGGTGTCATAGCCCCTTAAAAAGCTTCGTTATTAAGCCATAGGAGACTGACTTGAGAGTACCTTTGATACTAGTGTTTTTTGTTGTCTGTATAAGTTATGTAGCTGAAATGTTAAAGGCTAAAGTGGTTTCACGTGATGAGCTGATGTTAGCTAATGTTAGCTGTAGCTCCGTGTTATGGTTTGTAGCTGTGTAAATGTGTATGTGTGAACAGCTGCCATAAAGACTAATCATTTCCACCAACTATTGGCAGTTTTTACTCATGACGGACAGGAACAACAGCGTGGAGTGGGTTGAAACAACCGAGGAGGTGGTTGTAACTGAGGAGTGCCTCCCTATTGAAAACAACACGCCTGCAGGTACACTATAACAACATTACAAATTACATTGACTTTAATGCTTTGATACGGGCTTTAAAATCGTGTCTTTGTTCCTCTAGGGATGCCGGTTTTAGAGCCAGCAGACACACCAATACAGAAGTTACTGGACACTGTGGGGCAGGGAGAAAATCCAGATGGTGACGATGGCTTTTGTAAGCAAACGCCAAGTTTACTTTTCTGCTATGGCCGTTGCCTGTTAGTTAGGTACACCTACCTAAATGTAGTGCAGCAGGGTGGCCAGATCCTAGTAAAGTAAATGTAGGGGACAACGTACTAATGCTGAAAAGTAGTCTAAAAAATCTTAACTTAAAAAAATAATCAGAAGCACAGTTGTGGTCAGAAGTTTACATCCACTCATCATGGACATGAATATCATTGTAATTTTGAACTTTTAATGATTTCTTTGAACTGTTCTTTTTCCAGAGTGAGATGATTGTACAGCATACATCTTTGATGACTTTAAAAAAACAAGAATTTATTTTTGATTTTCTCTAGACCACACAGGCTCAAATATAGACATACTTTAATTTAAATCTTTTAATGAGTGGTGCTGAAGTTTCTACATTGTCTTTTAACTTGACAAGACCAAGGCCTGGTAACCTGTCGGTAGTGATCACGATTGACGTCAACTGGTAGTTTGTCTTTGCGAGCATAAAAAGCTTTTGTTTGACTGAGCAATACTCATAACAATGGGAAAGTCCAAGGAAAGAGAATTGTAGCTTTACACAAGTAGGAAAGGTCAGTTCTAAACAGCTGCAGATTTTAAGATCAAGTGGAAGTTATTCATATGTGTCACCACCACTTTGCTAAGGTCTGGAAGAAGACCCAAATTGTCACCATCAGATGAGAGGAAATTGGTTAGGATTTACCAAGGAACCACCAAGGCTCAGGCTGGTGGTTCCCATGAACTGGGAACTGCTGGAACCCCAGCATCACTGTCCACAGTGAAGCCAGTTTTACATCACCATGGACTGAGAGGTGCCTACCAAGAAAGAAGCTCCTGGATCAACTGGATCCCAAAACGCACATCAAAACTGGTTTTGGAGTGGATAAAGCAGCAACATTAAGCTTCTGAAATGGCCTCCTCAAAGCCCCAGCCCCAACCTTATTGAAAATTCATAGGCTACACTTAAAAGCTGGGTCCATGCCAGGAGGTGTATGTATATATTTGGGCCTAACTCTGTGTGGATCAGAGAAAATCCTAAATAAATTCAAACTTGTGCACCCAATTCTTGTTTATGAAAGTAATTAAAGATGTATGTTGTACAATCATTTCACCCTGGAAAAAGAACAGTCCAAAGATCTGAAAGCTGAAGTTTGTTTTTATGATGTTAGGCTCGTGTATTTCAGTTTTCTGCCCCTTTAACTGTGAGCTTGGCTGTTTCTCCATCCAGTTGTATCTTCTTTGGGTTTTGGTAGGGATGCACCTAAAGATTAGCACATCTCTTTGTGAGTTTGTGGCAGTTGTAGACTAAAGCTGAAATGTAGAATGTGTGAGATGGAGAGACAGTTTCCACATGAAGTGGGACATTTGGTCACCGAAGTCCTTACCTACCCACACATCCCATAACTTAAACCATGAGCTACCCTGCACACATAAACTTTGCTCCTTTTACATTCCTTTCTGCAGTGTTTACACGTTCGTTCATGGATTTAATAATGAACTGTTAATAAGTCCAATAATGTATCATAAGATTCTAAAAAAAAAAAAACAAGTTATTTTTTCCTTGTTTTTTCTTCTTCTTCTTCTTTTTTTTTAGATTGTGAGGAGTGCCTGACTCTCTTCCAGGACCAGAGTGATCCTGATACTGTTAATGGTCCATCTTTTATTCTCGACTTTCCAACGAACATGGGTGTCACACAGAGGGCCCTTCTAACTCTACCCTTTGGCCTGATGATAGGCAGATCTAGCATTCCCAGTGCAGGGATTGGGGTCCTAAATTATGGACTTACAGTGTCTCCTGGAATGCATTTTGGACCATATGAGGGGGAAGTGACAACAAGGGAGATTGCCATAGGAAGTGACTTCTCCTGGGAGGTGAGCTGGGATATATTAAACCCAAACAGTAAAAGGTTTAAACCGCTTGATGTATTTTCTGTTTGTATTTTGTGACAATATTCAAATTTTCTGCAGATTTACAAAGAAAAGGATCAGTACGAGTACATTGATGCTGCCAAAGAATCATACTCAAACTGGATGAGGTATTGAGTTCTGTTATTATTTCCTGTTCAATCACAGAATTCATTATGTGCTCTAAAATAAAGCACAGCCTGTAGATTTGGTAGTTTTTCAGTTGATGCTCCGTGATGTTAATATTCAAGCTTCTGTTTGTTTTTGTTTGTTTGTTTTCCCTCACACAGGTATGTCAACCGTGCTCGAAATAAGGACGAGGCAAACCTGTTGGCAATTCAGTACAAAGGCAGCATCCTCTTTCACTGCTGTCGCTCCATAAATGCTGGAGATGAGCTGATGGTGTGGCCCAGCTACAAACTTCACACCCACTTTAGTGAAACGTGGGCACAGATGTGGTATTTGAAGTTGAATGCAACAGGTAACCGTACTTTTCTAGTCTGATTAGTCCAAAAAATGATAGTTGGTTTAGTTTTCACAGATATTTTGAAGTGTGCATGCCATTTATAGTAAAATTTCCTCTAAAATGCAGACAGCACGCTATCCGGTACATCGCAGATCTTCCTGTGCTCCCACTGTCAGCTGTCCTTCACCACCAAAGTCTTCCTCCAGCGACATACGGAACACTTTCACACACAACCTGAAGCTGCTGAAGCAGCTGATGGTGGGAATCATGCCTCCAGTGCTGCAGGATCATTGGTGGTACTGTCTGTTGAGCCTGTTGAGTCTAAAACATGTGACGACTGCGGCAAGACATTCAAGCAAATACCTCACCTCAGGAGGCACAAGCTTTGTGTTCACTCCAACAAACGCCCCTACTGCTGCCCACACTGCAGGCGATGCTTTAGTCAGGCCTCTGGTTTAATCAGACACCAGCTAGTTCACAGGAAACAGGGTGAAATAAAAGCTCCTAATCAGAACAAAGCCCTCAGTGACAAAGAGAGTTCAGCATCAGAGGTAGACCTTTTAAATCCAGCAGATTCAGTTGTATCTGAGGAAATGAATGAAAGTGAAAATCAGCAAGAAGCTACGGATGCAACTGGAGCTGCAGATACTTGTGGCGATGAGGCAGAAACACTGCAGTCAAACTGTTCAGACTGCGGTAAGAGCTTCACAAAGGAAGCGTCCCTCAAAAAGCACAAGGTGACTGTCCATGAGCGGATTCGTCCGTACGTCTGCACTGTGTGTCAGAAATGCTTCGGGCAGTACAATGACCTGACCAGGCACCTGCAGCGTCACCAGAAACAGAACAAAAGGAATGAGGATCCAGAGGACTCTGCCATGATGCCCTTCAGCTGTGCGGAGTGTTCACTGGCCTTTGCTTCGGTGGACGACCTTCAGCAGCACATAAATGAACTTCACTCAGAGGAGAACACAGCTGAAAATCAAGAAGATGATCCAGTGCCTGATGGCGAAAGCGTTGAGTCAGTCCAGAATCCTCCTTCTCAGAGGCCTCAGAGATCTGGAGCTAGATCTAAAGTTTCTGCCATAACTAAGCTCATTGCACCTAAACGAAGAGCTGCCAGTCCCGCTCAGCCCGAGAGGAGCTGCACTGAGCCAGAGACGGCTTCCGTCCGAAATGGGAAGTTAAAAAAATACAAATGGTTCAGCTGCAATCGCTGTAAGCAAACATATGGAAACCCGGATGACCTCAAAGCTCATAAATGCACTTTGAGGCAGCACAAATGTGGCCAGTGTGGGGCGACCTTTAGTAAGTCCGGTTTCCTGAAAAGACACGAGCAGATGGTACATGTAGAGGCCAAATCTTACAGCTGTGATCGCTGCGGTAAAGGCTTCTCTACATCTGGTAACCTTAAACAGCATCAGAAAAGTAACACTTGTATGAAGTATCACTGCACCTCTGAGCTCTTCCCATGCTCCTTCTGTCAGTTTTCCTTCACCATGAAGAGCTACCTTATTAAACACATTAAAAGGCACCATCCCGTCGAGTACCTGTCAAACTGCCAGTCCGACAGCCTGACGGATCAGCTGGAGGAACAGGAGGAGGAAAAAGAATATACATGTCCGCACTGTGGGAAGAACTGTTTAACTGCCAAAGCTTTCAAATCTCACACATGCTTCAGGCAGGTGAAGATTTTGTACTTGTGCAACGACTGTGGAAAGGGCTTCACAAACCACTACGGGCTGAAGCAGCACCAGCGCATCCACACGGGCGAGAAGCCGTACAGCTGCCCCCACTGCAGCAAAAGCTTCTCGTACGTCGGTCAGCTCAACGTACATCTCAGGACGCACACCGGGGAGAAGCCCTACCTGTGCACCCACTGCGGGGAGAGCTTTCGGCAGTCGGGAGACCTAAAGAGACACGAGAGGAAGCACACGGGCGTCAGACCGTACAGCTGCCCCGAATGCAACAAAAGCTTCAGCCGACCGCAGAGTCTCAAAGCTCACCAGATGCTTCACTTGGGACAGAGAATGTTCAAATGCACTCAGTGCGGGAAGAGCTTTTCCCGAAACTATCACCTCAGGAGACACCATCAGAAAATGCACATTTAGTCAAATCGCATGTTTTTGGACTAAAATTAAAAATACTGTAAAGGAGCTCAAACGTAAACTGATTTGCACTATATGCTCAAGTACTTGATGACTTACTGAATGTCCTGTGCATATTATTTAAGTTTTTCTTGTAAAGCATTTTTTGTTCAATTAAAAAAGGAAAAACTACACAAACAGGTGCTCCTCATCTCTGAACATCATCCTGCACTAAAAATAAAAAAAAACAACCAACTTAATCATCACTGTTGACCATTTATTCCACAAAACATACAATGCAAAGCATGTGCACTGTACAAGCCTTTATATTATGAAAATACTCATAACCATGCCTGTTTTTTTTTTTTTTCAATTAAGTCTTAAGTTTTTGTAGTTTTGTAGTCAGATCTACTATGTTTTTTCTTACATGACACAGTATAACTTTGTTTATTGGACATTAATTTTTGCATTGCTTTTGTCACTATTTGTCCTTGTTAGCTCATATTTCCACCTTGACTATATTATAAATACTAAGTAAAATTAAAATATTTCAGCCTGACCTGAACTATACAAACATACTGGTATGACAGTTGACACGAGTAAGATTCAGTTTGATTTAAACTGTGCGTAAACTGAAACAGGTAGAAACCTGGCAGTGTTTTCCATGTGCTACACACAGCGGTGTCACGTGCAGCTGCTGGTTAGAGACGAGCTCCTGGTATCTAAAACTTTGCTGCTGGTAACGGCTTCTTTGACTTCCCAGTCCGGTAATGTTTCTTACATCAGTAGTCCTAACTAATTCCAGTTCTACGAGTCCATGACAACATCCATTTGAAAGGGGGGGACAAGAGATCCATTGTTTGTGGCACAGCAGTTGTGGAGGCTTGTTTCCATGGTCCTTTTTTTTTAAAGAAGTGAGGGGTTGAAACCAGAGGATCGGTCGCTCATTCACGAGTCCTAATGTGTAAAAAATACACCAACACATCTGAAAGGTAGGCAGCAGGTGGTTCTAAAGGTTATGTGACGAGACCCCTATGAAGGCTGGGCTACTGTACAGTTTTGAAGACACGTCAGACTTGTTCCCGTTTATTCCTCCAATCCGGTAAAGCACCATTGTTGTCGTCTTCAGTGCGCTCTCCACCCAATTTACATCGTCGTCGTCACGCAAAATATACAACAACCCTCAAATCTCATTAGTTTATATTATGTGAAATGTTATACACATGAAGATTTTTACAAACCAAACTTGATTGTTAAACCACACAGTATCACATCTGTACAAACTCAGAAAGAAAAGTCACAAAACTAGGCAAAAGAAAGAAAGGATTTTTGTTTTTTGGCAATTAAAAAGCAACAGCTGGTCTGTCACAAGAATCACAAATTAAGGGAGAAAATACTGAACTCTGAAAATGAAAAAGGAACAGCACATCTAGAGCTCAACGGTGTCCGTTTGTGATGATAAAGCAGCTCTGCATGTTCCCATAAATGTCAACAGAAAAACATGGTTAAAAGGGTTAAGTGGCTGAAACACAAAGCCTGATGGGCACATACAGTATGCGACCACACACCAAGTTACCCTGCAGTTCGTTGCAAGTACTTTGAACACTCCGTCATCTGGTGAAGTTCTACATTTATTAGAAAAAGGCTTTTATAATGGTTCAGATTTCAGCTCCTCCACCCGGCACTCCAGGTCAGCCACCTAGACGAGAAGAGAGGAAAATGCACATAAATCGATGAAGAACACCTGCATTGTGAATCACAGTGGCTTTCTGAAACAGTCTGGGGATCATTTGTTCTAAAAAGTAATAAACTGCACATAAGCTTTAACAAAAGCTTCTCTCCATCAAAGGATTTGATCCAAAGCAAAGCCAGATCAGTCCAAAATAACCACAGCATCAGAAAGCTAAACGACGGCACCGCAGAGGTACAAAGACTCCTCGTTTAGTAGCAAACATTATCAAAATTTCAAAATTGGTTAAAAAAAAGTCTTGCTTGTGAATGGACCTACTGCGAGTTTTAAACTGCTGGAGGCAGGCAGCTTAGACAAGTGGATTCATGTGGGAGGATAAACTAGAGGAGCCCTCTGCACGGGATGCTGCAGAAGGCCATCCCATCGCTGCTCATCAAACGAGACGATGAAACAGACAAAACAGCTACTGCAGGTACTGCAATGCTACACGAGGAAATCACCCACCGCTCTAAACTACACTGAGAGGCATTTTCATAAGAACAGATGTGCACAGATCTTAAGTCTAATGAGCAAATCATATTAGTGCATTTATTCTGATAGCTCTTGGGGCAACATTAGGCTGTACATTTCTGCAATTCCACAGTAACAGGCCATAAGAACACTTTGTAAGGAATGTATATTTTATCATCTGCTAACAGTCTACTCAGAAATTTAGCTCACAGTGAAAACATTTATTCACATAAATCCTTTTTCATTTAATCACATGTTCACCAAGATGCTTTAAGATCTCTTGAAACCACCGGTAATTCAGATTAATAGCAGTTTCAATATCAGAGTTGGTCTCGTCTTACACGAACAGGTGTGTAAGACCTCTGGAAGATGTTTCCAAAGCTGAATCTAGGAGCTCCATATTCTCTCTGATATTAGCATTCTTTTTACAAAATGCTCTGCAAATCAGCTGTTGTGTGTGTATTATATTAGCTGCTACATGTGTCGCCTGATGTGGAGATTAAATGTGCACAGACGTGTGAATCGGCACCTCGGGTACCTGTTCCTGGAGTTGGCCCGACTCCTCTTTCAGAAGGGTGGCCTCAGCCCCAACTTGTGCGCAGCGCTGGGTCTCCTTCTTCAGGTACTCAATCTCCCTGTTAAAGGAGGAGGATAACAGCACTGACACTTCCATCTCACAGCTCTTTTAGGCTTTTGTATGTGCAGTAAACTGTCTCACTTTTGTTGATACTCCTTAATCAGACGTTTGGCTTTGCTGTATTTGCGCTCCAGGGCCTGATACTGGGCCTGCGTCTCCTTCAAATGCTCATCCACTGCCTGGCACAGGCTCTGAGCCTCCATCCAATAGCCCTCCAGCTTCTCCATGCGCTCCTTGTTCTCCTGCAGGGTTTGCTCCAGCTGGGCCTTGTCCATACGCCAGCGCTGCTTCTCCTGCTCTGCGTGGTGCAGCTGGAAGAATGTGTAATGCATCATTTCAATCGCATGATGGTGTGAGCAGACACACTCCTCTCATTCTTAAGATGAGAAATGCTTCTTTGCTTCTTCTTTATATCAACCATTATATAAAATAATATTCTCTTTTAATTACCTTTCTTTTCAGCTGCTGGATCTCAGCCTGGGTGACAGCATGCTTTATTTGGAGCTATAAAAAAAAGAGAGGTACTATTTTAAATACATCTGTAAATATGAGGAGCATCTGTGGAAAAAGCTGTGATTAAAGGAGAAGTGTTGCGTTCATGGCCCACCTCTTTATATTTATGGGCCAGTTTCTCAGGGTCTGTCTCCAGAGGAGACATGTCCTCGTTCTCCGCCAAGTCAAACACCTCGATGGCTGTGGGATATGGTGGACTAGCTTCCTCGTCATCATCCTCTTCCTCGTCTGTGCCATATTCCCCACCCTGCAGGGGTATGGTCGAGGTTAGGAGCACGTTTACAGGCAAAAATCGTGCAGAAAGAAGTAGGTAAAAAAGGTAAAAAATTTCAGCATATATAGATCAAAGTATATGAACAGCTGGAGGTTACTAAGGTGTTTCCCTTCTCCTGTTCAGATAAACAAAGTCTTTAAGTAAAAGTAGGATAACAACACACTGATGTCATATACAAGAAGTCTAAGTCTTCTGATGGTGTCACACTTGGTGCTGTGACACCAAATAGACACTAGATGGTGCACAACTCAAGCACGCGCCTGTACTTTGATTAAACCACCACCCACCTTTCTTCACACTGCTCATGAATGGAGGAACTTCCTCTGAGTTATTCTAATGAAATCAGAGAAAGTTTCTGAACATGTGAACAGAAACAATCTGAGGCATGATTCCCAAAGTGAATTCAAGTTATCCTGCTTAGTCCCCAAACCTGAGTGAAGCATATTGTTAAATTATGATGATAATATGGTGGATATCATAGTGTGGCTTTTTTTTACTGTTCATAAACTCAGATAGATGCCTTAATCCTACAGGGAAACCAAGGACTTACAGGGCTAAGTGAGGATTTTAAGGCAGCATTTTGTGCTTAACTGTGAAGCTGTTTACTGATGTCTTTGCTCTGTTAGCTCAGCTTTTGTGTGGGACTGTGCGTCAGCTGCAGTGGTTAAATAATATCTTATGTCCCAATTTTTTTTCCTTTTTTTTGTATTTGTGGAAGGGGGAGGGGAGGGGCGAAGCTGGATTAGTAAGCGCTGCACCCTCACTTCTCTACTGTGATGTGCAGATGTTGCTCCATCACCAGTTCAAGAATGATAAACCAGCAGCAGGCAGGGGATAAATTAGTAAGGACAAACTTTCCCTGACCCCCTACACTGAGGGGATGTGGTAGCATTGATGTGCTGTGTGTGTGCGTGTGTGTGTGTGTGTGTGTGTGTGTGTGTGTGTGTGTGTGTGTGTGTGTGTGTGGAGGGGGGGGGGGGGGGGGGGGGGGGGGGTAGTTTCCAGGCATGGTTTTGGTTCACGTGGCCACTTACGAGGAAGGACTCACTGCAAATCAATTGAAAGTTGTTCTGAGTGATTGCCTTTATCCTGTGATGTAACTGTAACCCAGGTGACAGTGTGCATGAGGTAAAAACCTGATTAAAATTTATTTTTGTTTATTATTTCATCTGGAAAAAAACTGGTTTAAAAATATTAAAAACAAACATTCAATCCATGGATGATTATTGGTTGGTTAAAAATATGTATGGTTGAAATTTTAAATAGGCAAGCTTTTATTCTGAAAGTGTCCCAGCGTGGCCCATGTGACTGGTAGTAGCCAACCGGATTCTTTTCGGTTCTGACCAAGATCGCTGCAGACACACAGACGTCGAGCTGCCGTTATTAAACAAAGGAAACTTATCTAAAAGAATATCTTTAATTTTTTGAGAAATTGTTTTGTTTTTCCACTTTATCCTGCCCTTCAGACGTGTGTACATTGCTGAATGGGACTTGGTGAGTTCGTAAAAATGTATTTTATTTCTTTTGAGAATTTTGTTACGTTGAATGTATTATTTGGGAAACAGTATAAGCTAAGATGTCAGATTTATGTTTTTTGTGTTTTAAAACTTGATATTATGATGCCCATGTGTGAAATTGAAGTGCAAGTGTTGTGTTTCCACTTATCTCCGCTCCGCCATTTTGGCAGGTGTGCAGCTTAATCAGCATCTATTAAGCAAAACGCTGACTCTTGGCTAATGTCTTAAGCAGCCAACGCTTTATTTTGTTTATTTATTGATATTTTATGTTGCTTACATTAGGCCATTTAAGTTGGAGTGGAGAAAAGTTGAGCTAGTACTGAAGTGGGACTTCATACGCGGTGAAACGAGATGGCGAGCCACCGGACCTGATGAACTGTGAATTTGCTGATCTGTGCATGTGGAGCAACATGCTGTCTGCGGAGTGTTGACCGTTTTCATCCGAACTGGTAGGATTTATCCTTGACTGCTAACAGCAGTGGATTCAAGACTAGCGCAGAACACAGACAATAGAGGGATCAACAGCAGGACAAAAGAAAAGAGACTCTCATGTGCATCGCACCTTGTTCAGCCTTTTGCTGGATTATTTTGAGTTGTCTTTTGGTTCAATATTTTTATTTTAATATTGAATGACCCTGTGTGGTACTGCTGTGATATTATTGAGATTGCAAACTATTTTGTTGGTTAAACCTAACATAACATTGAGTCTGCCGAATCTGAATACAGAGCCTAATTTTGTATTAATTTTGGAAAAAAAAATAATAAAATAGATAAATAGATTTTGAAGCTAGAGAACTAAACTAGGTTTAGTGACTACTGAGTTAACTCAAACAGACAAACCAAAGGGAACTGAACAAATAACCCTAAGTTGAAGTTATTTCTTTTGGTTAAGATAACAAAAAGAGGGATTATACACCAGGAAGGTGTATGCTGTTGTGTTTTCTGTTGTCAAAGTCTTTTATGGTTTTTGTTGTGTGTAAATAAATCTTGCCGGCTAATTTAAATTTATTCTCTTGGTCTGTGGTCCTTAATTGTGGTGACACTAACTCTACTCTCCATAGCCGAACCTGTCATCTGGTCCAAACCCTGTAACGACTAAGGTGTTACAGTACAAAAGTGGCGAGCCAGCCAGGAGAGTAGTAATAAAACCTTAACCACACTGTAAATAGAACCATAAAACCTTATTTTTGACCCAGACCTCAAAATAGGCCAAGACCGGCAAAAATGGACATTGTTGATAAAGAAAACATTAAAATCCCTAACTCAGTTATCATTGGGGGCTTCACTGATGCAGACTTTGATGAAGAGTTATCTGACTTCCTGAACAAGTATGGGCGCATCTCGAGAACCATTAAAGTTGATGATCTCCACTCTCCCTACCCCAAAAATGCCATTGTGGAGTATGAGAGTGGAACTGCCTTGATAGCGCTTGAACCCTTGCTGCCCTACAAATTTGAGAGACCTACTGGAGTCCCTTACATCAGAGCCCTGTCAACGGAATATGTGTCAGCTGTTACAACCAGCGCCACCCACAGCTTGATTAGTGAACTACAGAAAATCGCCAAATTAAGTGGCAAGCCTTTTGAGGATGTTTTGCATGAGCATCTGTCTGAATGCAGTCAGTCAGTTGCTGGTGATCCAGAAACAGCTGAAACTGCATTTCCTATGCAAGAAACACAAAGTAGACCTACAGCCACAGTCACCCAACAATCACAAGCTCTTCCAAGTGACCCAGTTAAGGTGAATGAAACCAACTTAAATGTAACTGAATCTGATTCAGGCAAGCCAACACAACCTGATCTGCCATGCAATGTTCCAAAAACCCTTATAACCCACCCAGAGGTTCAAAAGGTTATTGTGGAGCACATAGTTCGGAGTGAATCTCCAGTCTCACAGGCGAGTGCATCCTTTCGCCTGAGACCCTTTTCAGGCAGGTTACCTTGCCCTAGTCACGAGGTTGACTTTGACACATGGCGCCACAGTGTTGAGCTTATGCAGCAAGATCCTGATCTGTCTGACTTGCAGTGCTCACGGAAAATTTCAGACAGTCTTGTACCTCCTGCAGCCAATATAGTTAAACATTTAGGCCCTCAAGCTTTGCCTTCAGCTTACCTTGAGCTGCTCAATTCAGCATTTGGTACAGTGGAAGATGGCGATGAGCTTTTTGCTAAATTTCTTAACACACTGCAGGATGCAGGTGAAAAGCCATCACATTACCTCCATCGATTACATACAGCTCTCTCCAAAGCTTTGAACAGAGGTGGTGTTTCAGCTAGCGAGGCAGACCGACACCTACTACGGCAGTTTTGTCGTGGGTGTTGGGATAACGCATTGTTAGCAGACCTTCAGCTCGAGCGACAAAAAGATAACCCTCCTCCATTTGCAGAGTTGTTGCTACAGTTGAGAGTGGAGGAAGATAAACATGTTGCAAAAGAAAGCCGAATGAAAAAACACTTTGCTGCTACAAGACCAAAAGTGTCTTCCCACGCCCTTGCAGCAGCCACTGATACATCGGAGCCCATTTTGCAACATCAAATCACTGAAATGCGAAC
Source organism: Archocentrus centrarchus (assembly GCF_007364275.1). Classification (NCBI taxonomy): domain Eukaryota; kingdom Metazoa; phylum Chordata; class Actinopteri; order Cichliformes; family Cichlidae; genus Archocentrus; species Archocentrus centrarchus. The sequence continues at coordinate 29,664,690 of NC_044364.1, read as the reverse complement.
ACAAATAACTGAGCTGCAAACTCAATTGACAAGATTAAGAGCACAGAAAGCGGACCAACCCACAGCTCCTCCAAGCAATGTGGTCGCAGATTTGAAGGCACAGATCACTGAGCTTCAGAGCCATCTTGCTAGACTTAAGCCACCAGGTTCTCCCAAAAAGAAGCCCAGCACACCACAAGCTAATGCTAAGACAAAGCCTAGACCCAAAATGCCTGAGCCAATCTCCACTACACTTCAAGCCACAAGGAACAGACCAAAGCCGTGGTATTGTTTCCACTGTGGTGAAGATGGGCATATTGCCTCTGCATGCTCAAATGACCCAAACCCATCCTTGGTTGCTGATAAAAGGAAACAATTAAAAGACAAACAGTTACTTTGGGATAAACAGAACAATCAAAACTCATCCCATTCTTTAAACTAAAAACAGCCCTCATTGCGGGACAGATGGGTGCTGTTAATGAGACCAGTCCCTCTCTGAAACAGTCATTCAGAAAAAAGAGACTGCACAACAAATCAACCACTGTTAAACTACCTAAAGGCTTAGTTGGAGCTAAGTATACTGCTCAAGTCCAAATTGATGGTCAGGTTAGCAGTTGTCTTCTTGATACAGGATCTCAGGTGACTATCGTGTCACACTCATTCTATGAAAACAATCTCTCTCACCTGGAAATTCATCCAATAAATGAGCTGCTGGAAGTTGAAGCTGCAAACGGTCAAAATGTTCCTTACTCAGGTTTCATTGAGGTCGAGATTACCTTCCCACAGAGCTGTTTTGGTTCTGAAATGACCGTGTCCACCTTTGCATTAGTTGTCCCAGACACACGTTCTAATGCCCAGTCCTCTCTTTTGATTGGTACCAACACTCTTGACCTTCTCTATGAGCATTTCTTCTTGACCGGTGCAGATCTCCATGCACTACCTTACGGCTACAGAGTGGTGTTAAGCGTGTTGCAACAGAGACACAAGCAGAAGGAAAACAGTAGTCTCGGACTTGTTAGACTATCTGGAAAAGAGCCAGAAGTTATACCTGCAGGCCAGAGCCGAGTGTTGGAGGGGTCAGTCCATGTTAACACTAAAACCCCAGACAAGTGGGTTGTTGTTGAGCCACCCTCCACATCCTCTTTGCCTGGTGGCATTCTAGTCACCAATTGTTTACTCACCTTTCCTGAAAGGCCCTCACAAAAGCTTCCAGTTGTTGTGCGAAATGAGAGCAAACATGACATTATTATTCCTGCAAAGAGTGTCATCGCTGAAATCCATGCTATGCAGGAGATAGTGACAACCAGCCAAATACTAAAATCCACGCAGCCACCCAAATCAAAAGAATCCACAGTGCTAAATCTCAACTTCGCTGATTCTCCAGTTCCAGCTAAATGGAAAGAGCGGATTGTACAAAAACTCAGTACTATGCCTGAAGTTTTTGCACAACATGATACAGACTTTGGTTGTACAAACAAGGTAAAACATCAAATAAAACTGAGTGATGAAACGCCTTTCAAACACAGGCCCCGTCCAGTACGACCTCAGGACCTTGATGCTGTTCGAAAACATTTGCAAGAACTGAGTGAGGCAGGAATAATCCGCGAGTCTGATTCACCATTTTCTTCGCCAATAGTGGTGGTGAGGAAGAAGAATGGAGATGTAAGACTCTGCGTCGATTATCGAAAGCTAAATCTGCACACCATCAAAGATGCCTATGCCATTCCCAACTTGGAAGAGGCATTCTCAGCCCTCACTGGATCGAAGTGGTTCTCGGTCCTTGACCTCAAAAGTGGGTACTACCAAATTGAGGTGGACGAGGCAGACAAGCACAAGACAGCCTTTGTATGCCCCATGGGGTTTTGGGAGTTCAATAGGATGCCCCAAGGCATAACGAACGCTCCCAGCACTTTTCAAAGGCTGATGGAGAAATGTATGGGGGACATAAACCTTAAGGAAGTCCTAGTATTTCTGGACGACCTTATAGTTTTCTCTGAAACCCTTGAGGAGCATGAAACACGCCTTCTTCATGTCCTCAATCGCCTTAAAGAATATGGGCTGAAACTGTCTCTGGAAAAGTGCAAGTTCTTCCAGACATCAGTACGGTACTTGGGACACATTGTCTCCCAACAGGGTGTTGAAACAGACCCTGAAAAAGTCGCAGCCCTGAAAACATGGCCAAGTCCCAGAAACCTCAAAGAGCTCCGTTCCTTCTTAGGTTTCGCTGGGTATTACAGACGATTTATCAAAGACTATTCCAAAATTGTGAAACCCCTGACCAATCTCACTGCCGGATACCCACCACTGAGGAAGGGTAATAGTCCTAAAACACCAGATGTCCAGTACTTTCAGCCAAAGGCCCCTTTTGGAGAAAGATGGACAGAAAGTTGCCAACAGGCATTTGAGACCATAATTGACAAACTCACTACAGCTCCTGTGTTAGGGTTTGCCAACCCCAAGTTGCCTTATCTGCTACACACAGATGCAAGCACAACAGGGTTAGGGGCTGCTCTTTATCAAGAGCAGGGAGGAGAGGTGCGTGTAATCGCATATGCAAGCTGGGGACTGTCAAAGAGTGAAAGCCATTATCCAGCTCACAAGCTCGAGTTTTTAGCCCTAAAGTGGGCTGTAACTGAAAAGTTTTGTGACTACCTGTATGGAAATGCTTTCACTGTGGTTACTGACAGCAACCCTTTAACTTATATCTTGACCACAGCTAAGCTGGATGCAACCAGTTATCGTTGGTTGTCTGCTCTGTCCTCTTTTGATTTCCAGCTCAAGTACAGAGCAGGGAAACAAAACATAGATGCGGACGGGCTATCCCGCCGTCCCCACCCAGAACCAGTAAATGACATTGTTTCCCAGAAAGAACAAGAGCGAATCAGTCAGTTCCTTCAGCACCACTTACCTGGTACTGATCTGTTCACTCATGTTTCTCAAAATGCTGTCAATGCAATTTGTGAAAAACACCTAATTCTCCATTCCTCGGACACAAATGACCATGCATTTACGTGTCCACTTGTAACTTCCCTGTCCATGTCAGCTAATGCCATTCCTGATGGTTTTGATCAGTGTGACAGTAATCCAGTCATTCCATGCATTTCAGTAGAAGAGTTAAAAAAACATCAAATGGATGACCCTGCGATCAATGAAATCATTCGCCAGCTTGAAACAGGTGAAACATCACCCCCTGCTGTGCGAAAGGAGATCCCACAACTTTCCATCCTTCTGCGAGAGCTAAAAAAGCTTAAGTTGCAGACTGGGATTCTCTACAGAAAGAGGCAAGTTGGTGAAGAGTCTCAGTGTCAACTGGTCTTACCTGAGAGCCTCAGACTCATGGTTTTAAAAAGTCTCCATGATGACATGGGTCATCTTGGTATAGACCGCACTCTCGACCTAGTGCGATCCAGATTTTTCTGGCCAAGAATGGCCGCAGATGTTGAGCAAAAGATCAAAACCTGTAGTCGATGTGTTTTCAGAAAGGCACTGCCAGAGAAGGCAGCGCCTCTGGTAAACATCCAAGTCACCAGACCTCTTGAACTAGTCTGTATTGACTTTCTGACTATTGAACCAGACCGGAGCAACACCAAAGATGTTCTCGTCATTACTGATTTCTTCACTAAATACGCTGTAGCAACTCCTACTCCCAACCAGAAGGCTAAAACTGTAGCCAAAGCTTTGTGGGAAAACTTCATTGTTCACTATGGATTTCCCGAAAAGTTGCACAGTGATCAAGGAGCAGACTTTCAGTCAAAGCTTATTCAAGACCTTTGTGACCTTGCTGGTATCCAAAAGGTCAGAACGACACCTTATCATCCTAGAGGAAACCCGGTTGAACGGTTTAATAGAACATTACTCAACATGCTTGGAACACTCAAAGACGAAGACAAGAGACACTGGCGTGACTTTGTTAAGCCACTTGTGCACGCCTATAACTGCACCAAACATGAAAGCACTGGGTTTACACCCTATGAGTTAATGTTTGGAAGACAACCTAGGCTGCCAATTGACCTTGTCTTCAATGTTCCTTTAAATCGTCGTCAGCAACAATCCCACTCGCAGTATGTCAAAGCACTCAGATCCCATCTTCAGGAGAGCTACCAAATAGCTACCAAAAATGCTGCGAAAGTTGCTGAAAGGAACAAGGCCCGTTATGACAAATATGTCACTGAATCTGTCCTTGATATTGGTGATCGTGTACTTGTGAGGAATGTCCGGCTTAGAGGCAAACACAAGTTGGCTGATAAGTGGGAACCTGTGGTACATGTTGTCTTGAGTCAAAAGGGCAACTTACCTGTATACACTGTCAAGCCTGAGCATCAGGCTGGTCCCACAAGAACTCTTCACAGAGACCTTTTGTTGCCATGTGGGTTTTTACCCACCGTTCCTGTGAATGTCTCCTCAGAGCAAGAAAAGCCAAGCCGGCCAAGTACACGTCAGCACCCTATAACTGATCCTGACGAACAAGACCTGGATTACAACCTGGACGATGAGGATAACTACCTATTGTATTATCCTCCAGTTGCTCCTCTGGAAGTTTCAAAGTCCATAAAGGAATACGAAGTGGTCCTTTCTCCCAGTAATCATTCAGATTCTACTGTTGAGCAACCAACCTTTGATAATGCAACAGTCTCAGAACCTGTGACAGTTCCTGAAATTGCTCCAGATGGATGTAATGAGCAGATTATTGGACCTGATTCCGAACCGGATATGCCACTGAACCTCAAAAACTTACCTGTACCTGGAATGGAAAAAGAAATGGAAACAGACACTGGTGAAGTGGAAACTGCACCTGAAGCAGAGGAAGCAACTCATAACCAAATGAAGGAGAACGAACCCGTGGATAATAACACAGAAGAGCATGACCCTGATACACAACCAACTGTCAGAAGGTCTTCTCGAGAAAGAACAAAGCCAAAACTCTTAACTTACCCTGAGTTGGGAAACCCTCTTATTAGCATAGTTGAGTCTTTATTTCAAAGCTTAAGTGAAGCGATAACTAATTCCATTGAAGCACCTTAAATAGTCTGAACATATGCACTATGCAAAGGGACTTGCATAGATTTTAGAGGGGAGGGTGTAACCCAGGTGACAGTGTGCATGAGGTAAAAACCTGATTAAAATTTATTTTTGTTTATTATTTCATCTGGAAAAAAACTGGTTTAAAAATATTAAAAACAAACATTCAATCCATGGATGATTATTGGTTGGTTAAAAATATGTATGGTTGAAATTTTAAATAGGCAAGCTTTTATTCTGAAAGTGTCCCAGCGTGGCCCATGTGACTGGTAGTAGCCAACCGGATTCTTTTCGGTTCTGACCAAGATCGCTGCAGACACACAGACGTCGAGCTGCCGTTATTAAACAAAGGAAACTTATCTAAAAGAATATCTTTAATTTTTTGAGAAATTGTTTTGTTTTTCCACTTTATCCTGCCCTTCAGACGTGTGTACATTGCTGAATGGGACTTGGTGAGTTCGTAAAAATGTATTTTATTTCTTTTGAGAATTTTGTTACGTTGAATGTATTATTTGGGAAACAGTATAAGCTAAGATGTCAGATTTATGTTTTTTGTGTTTTAAAACTTGATATTATGATGCCCATGTGTGAAATTGAAGTGCAAGTGTTGTGTTTCCACTTATCTCCGCTCCGCCATTTTGGCAGGTGTGCAGCTTAATCAGCATCTATTAAGCAAAACGCTGACTCTTGGCTAATGTCTTAAGCAGCCAACGCTTTATTTTGTTTATTTATTGATATTTTATGTTGCTTACATTAGGCCATTTAAGTTGGAGTGGAGAAAAGTTGAGCTAGTACTGAAGTGGGACTTCATACGCGGTGAAACGAGATGGCGAGCCACCGGACCTGATGAACTGTGAATTTGCTGATCTGTGCATGTGGAGCAACATGCTGTCTGCGGAGTGTTGACCGTTTTCATCCGAACTGGTAGGATTTATCCTTGACTGCTAACAGCAGTGGATTCAAGACTAGCGCAGAACACAGACAATAGAGGGATCAACAGCAGGACAAAAGAAAAGAGACTCTCATGTGCATCGCACCTTGTTCAGCCTTTTGCTGGATTATTTTGAGTTGTCTTTTGGTTCAATATTTTTATTTTAATATTGAATGACCCTGTGTGGTACTGCTGTGATATTATTGAGATTGCAAACTATTTTGTTGGTTAAACCTAACATAACATTGAGTCTGCCGAATCTGAATACAGAGCCTAATTTTGTATTAATTTTGGAAAAAAAAATAATAAAATAGATAAATAGATTTTGAAGCTAGAGAACTAAACTAGGTTTAGTGACTACTGAGTTAACTCAAACAGACAAACCAAAGGGAACTGAACAAATAACCCTAAGTTGAAGTTATTTCTTTTGGTTAAGATAACAAAAAGAGGGATTATACACCAGGAAGGTGTATGCTGTTGTGTTTTCTGTTGTCAAAGTCTTTTATGGTTTTTGTTGTGTGTAAATAAATCTTGCCGGCTAATTTAAATTTATTCTCTTGGTCTGTGGTCCTTAATTGTGGTGACACTAACTCTACTCTCCATAGCCGAACCTGTCATCTGGTCCAAACCCTGTAACGACTAAGGTGTTACATAACACTCCTACCCTGATGGGCATGCTCGCTCACAAAGTCACCACCTATAGCGCAGGAAGGATCGCTGAATGGATTGATGAGTATAAAAAGGATGTGAATCATGTGCTTTCACCTGATTTTAACTAACAGGAAAATTTAGGCCCACGTATTAAATAACAGTGTTCACCACCATCATGAAAACATCAACTGAGGGGTTATCTTTGGGAAGAATGGTGACAAGACTTACAGAGACACAAATCTATACCAAAGCACATTGAAGCTACAGATTTCACAGTTTTTTTTTTCCTTTAATTTGTCTCTGGATCCTTCACTGGTAATCTCAGTAACGTTAATGCTGTCTGACCTCTTGTTCGTCCATGTACTGGTTGTAGCGCTGCTCCATCATCTCCCTCTGCCAGCGCTCTTGCTCCAAGGTCTGCTGGATGAGCTGGGCCACTTCGCTCTGTTCGCCCGGCTTCTCTCGTCCAATCACAAACCTGCAATTAGACATTCATCATCATCACCTCAGCTAGGGGTGGAAAACTCTAACAAAACCACATATATGCTGTGATGCTGTATGCATATGCTGAATAATACATGTTGGCCTTTTTTATGAACACTGAGGAGCATAAATGCTGGCTCCTTAAGCAGAGAGTGTTTTTCATATGTAACACACTGCTTGCCCTCTTGAGTTGGTATAGCATAATGTATTAATGCAGTTGGAATGCGCTGGCTCTCTGATGACAGAAAATGGCTTCCTGTTTACACTCTAACAAAGACCTTCTCTACATAGTTACCCTCTTGGGTGCATAAAATCAGATCCTCGATTCTTCCTCTCTTTTAGCGCATTGTACGGATCGTTATAGAAACTGTATTTTCTCTTGACTGATGCTCACAAATCTTCTTCCACTAAAAAGCAAAATGGTAAACTGGGAAAAGTACAGTGAATCATGACAAAGCCACAGACGGTTGTTAAGCCAGCCACTGCAGCCTTTCAATTTCTGCAGCACTAAGCGGTAATTAAATGCTCACAAACACACTTCCTGTCCCGAACCATTTGTCTGCGTGACGTTGTTTTATGAATAGGTCGGAGCTCTATTGGTCTTCGCCATCGCTGCAGCAGCTCTATAATGTATGAGCTATCTATGGAGGTCTCTGATCTTCACACGTCACACAACACTAGCAATTATGCCAACAGTGTGGACCACTAAACCCTGAATTATGAATGAGCTTGGATAACAAAAGGCGCACACGGGAACAGTCAGCACGACCAAAACTCCAGAGAGCACCGGGTACAAATAGCCCTTTGGCATTTTGAAATTATACTTTTGACACAAACTGTTTTGGGTCCTGATAACTGTTTTCAGTGGCACTAGTGTGGAATCTTTGGACTTTATTTTGAATGTCTCTAAAAGGAGCTTTTTGATACTGAAGGGTGTAATCATGACCCTGGGAGACTCACGATATAAATCTAAAGTCTGGTGAAGTGAATGGGCAGGATGCGGTAGAATTCATCCCTGTGTGAAAGATGGTCTGTGGTGCATATCAAAAGGAAATCATCTCTTTAAGGAAGAATGCTTGATGCCAAGAGCAAGTAGCAATGAAAACACATGTCCTGGTCACAGCTACGGCATTTAGAAAACCACAAAATACTAGCTATAAAGATAAAAGCCAATTTAACAAAGACCAGAGGAGTACTTTAATGTACTTTAAATGTGATTTACTTTAAAGTACATAAATATTTCAAATGCTAACATTAGCAAGTGGACGTGCTCACAATGACACCATGTTTAGGAGCTTAAGTCGGGATTTCTGAGTTCCTAGACAGACTCTTCAACTGGAGCGCCCCTCGAGTTGGACTTCCAACTCTGAATGTTGGAGCAGCCCCGCCAACCCTGATCTTTGTATTTGTGACTCACTAAATAAGTCAAAATTAACATCAGCGTGTCACTAGAAGAAAAGTTGGGGGACGCCCCAAGTCATTATGATTGACCCTGTCAGAATCATGAAATCTATACAACAGTTGTTGAGATATTTCTGCGTAAATCAAATTAGTAGCAAACCAGCATTTCATTCCCACTTCTAGGTGGCTACAAAAAAACATTAAAAGCAGTTGCATTGAATTGGCTACTCAGAGAGACTCTTACTTGACAGTTCCCGAGGTGTTCCTGAGTACAGAGGCGGCAAAGCTTTGGGTGACTCCCACCAAACTGGTCCCATCCACCTCCACAATTAGATCATTCACCTGGATCCTACAGGAGACAGTTTAAAGGCTTAGAATCTACAGAAACAGCTCAACTGTGGTGTGTGTTCATCCCTGTTATACTTAAGCCCACACAAGCCAAACTCCATTTAGAAGTCCTTATTCTTGGCAGCAGGACCTACAGTATGTGCAGTTGCCAGAAATCAAAATAGGCAAGAGGAACAATAAGGCATCCACTCCTGGAAATAAAACTACAACTACGAAGGTAACCTCAGGGTAACATTTGATTTACAAAAAAAAAAAGGCATGTTCAACTTCACTTAAGTTTTGGTCTAGGAGGTTTCTGTTCTACAATATTTTTATCCTATCAGGAATCAAGTTAAAGTATGAGCAAACATACAAACCTGCCATCTCTGTGCGCTGCTCCTCCTTCTGTGACAGTCTTCACAAAGATGCCCAGTTTCTCCAGGCCCATGTCAGCGCCTGCACCCATCCCGATGATACTGATGCCCAGGCCATCACCATCTGAAAGAATCCAGACTAGTTGTTACCAAACTGGCATTGTGATCTGTTTCTAACAGGGTGACTCCCACCAAACTCCAAAGTTTGAGTTTGTTGAAGCAACAACCACTGGGACTAAAAATGGAGCCAACCCAAAGGTGAAATAACCTGCAGTTCCTTAAACGGCCACTTGAGGCTGCTTCCAAAAGCAAATCAATCCTTCCAGTGTATGAATTGCTAAACAAGCTAGCTAAAATTAGCTAATAACTTAGACAACTTATAAAGATGATCAGCTCTTACTTCTGGCTCCAACACGGCATGATAGCAACAGCCATAATGCTCAAATATATGTTCATCTTTCATGTAACGTCTATGAATGTGTTATATAGCATAATAAGACAAGGCATAAAGAAGTGTCACTGCTTTCAGAAGAGGCTAAATGCTAATAATTGTGCAGCTGTGGACTAATAAAGTACTTGGTGAACCTCTGTTTGATTTCCTCTTTAATTGAAACCCACTTAAAGGTGCACTGTGGATGTTTCTAACACATCTTGTGTTTGCTTATTACGATGTTTCTGCCAACTTAGAAAACGTGTACAGTTTCCAGCAAAGTTGGCTTGCAACCGCTGTGCCATTTGTTCCAGAATCGCATAAAACCAGCAGAACGAATGCAAATTGCCCAACTATGATCACATATCAGCATGTATGAAACAGAAACCCACTCAAAAACATTACTCAACAGCACTATCAGTGGACCAAAGCGCCACAGGTACCTTTATTTATCGTAAGATATAATAAACCAATGTTTTAACAGTAAACAGCAGCTTAAAGTGACTTGCATTATTCATCAGAAAGAAAGGGCACACAAACTAAAGGGAATCTACCTAGTGTTTGTGAGGGGCAGCCAATTAGAAGAAAGGTGGACTAAAGTGAGAGGACAGGAAACCAAAGTGGCCTGTTTGAGACAGAGGAGTGACTGAGGGGATACACCAAAGACCAGTAAGAGATAAATACTGTGAGTCAAACAAAGGCACTCTAGCAGAGTTCAAGAATAAAAATATGGAACTGGAAATGAGCATAAATGCAGAAATAATGAGGAAGGTTCAGCATTAAAAATTTTAACTGAGCTGAAGTATCGAAGTGAATTATTAACTGTAAGTTCTTGTTATACGCGAGGTTAAAAAGATTAGTTTTTCTGATCCAGGATGAGAATCTGTTTGATTTTGTGGTTTTTGGAAAGAGAGCAGCAAAGCCTGTCAATATAGGAGGTTATCACATAGTTGGGAGCAAGCCCGTGAAAAGGATTGTGAAGTAGCATTGATTTAAAATTTCCAAAGACACCACAGTCTGTGTCGGGATGAGGCATTATGTAAGCTTTTTTTTTTTTTAATTTGGGGATTTTGAAAGTGACATCAGCATTCTGTGTACACGGCAACCTATTTTTAGTTGTGACAAAAGCATGCATAAGCTTCTTTGTACCTTGAAGACAAAAAAGAGATCTGACGTTCCTGATATTGAAATGTGTGACTTGAAAGTTCTATCATAATCAATATAACACCTAGATTCCTCCCCGAGGCGTCACGTTGCTGAGGAAGTGTATTAATCATCCTAGCACTGTTTCTTTCTCACTTGAGCTTCTATTCTCTCATGATTCAATTAATGCAGCAACTGCACACAGTATCACCTATACAGAACATCGCTACATATGATAACACATGTAACCTGCCTTATACACAAGTCTAATTATGGTCTTCTACACCCATAGGAATGCACTATGATGTTGAGTGGATGCTGGAACTGTAAGTCAGTGGGGAGAGCAGAAGGCAGCCGGTGAACCCTGCAGGTCTTTTAAAGTAGGACTTGTTTTAATTGCTTCAGAGATGGGGGCCAAATACATTTCCATTCCATTTGCTTTTATATATTCTGTTTCTTAACAAGGTGCAAACTAGTCACCTGGTACCTCAAGCAATTTGACGCAAATGCTTAAATTATTTATATGCCTAAACCAAAGTGCAGATTTTACAGAAAGGATTTGTTCAAATACTCCACAGATAATTACTGGGCAGAGAAAGAAGGTTTTGTTCTGGTACCTTTCTCCAGCTCCACAGGGAACAGGTCCAGCCTCTCCACTCGTTTCTCCAGCTCGTACTCAGCAGATGCTGCCATGGGATCCACATCTTCATTACGTCTGTCGTAGTCCTCGTTGGAATAGGTGGCAAACACCTGTGGGTGGAGACGGGGACAAGATCAGACTGAGAATCACACTTACACCAAGTCTCTGGAAGGCGAAGTCGACTTTTGAACAGTAAGTGTTCATAATTTGTTTGTTATTAAAAGGGGACATTTGTGAGTCACAGCTGTTTTTATTTTTAACTAAATGTTCAACATTTTGTGAAATGATTTGTTTTCTTGGCAAAAATTTGATTAGAAGCGCCGAACCACTGTTATTATTGCTTAATAAACCTACATGTAACTGGCCTCAGCAATATAATTCTAAATATTAATATTAAATATAAATATTTATACAAATAAATATAAAGTCTTTGGAGCCATAGTGCCTTAACGCTTTCATCTTACTGCACTTGCTCCAAATATAGTAACTGCTACTGTCACCGGAATCACTTCCTGTGCACCCCGAGGACCAGTGACTCACTTGGTGTTTCAACTTTTCGTTGCATTTGTGAGTCAACAGGTAAACGAGTGGGCAAATCGCAGATTGTGACGTGAATGCAGGTGTCTAAATTCAAACTATGGACTGCTTCAGTAATTATCAGTTACATATGTTTCATGGAAGAGGACTTAACAGCCACAGAAAGGCAGGAGGGGAAGTACTGAAGGAAACAGGCCCATTACTCACAGGAAACACACTAATCAGGGCTTCTTCCACTTTTCTCTTTCTCTCATTGGACGCTGTGCTCAAATTCATGTGTAATAGCCTTCTGTTCACCACCACACATGTTGTTAAAAAAATGAAAACATACATTCACTGGACACTTTATTAGGTACACCTTGGTAGAACTGGGTTAGACCTCCTTTTGCCTTCAGGACAGTTACCTGTTCTTAGTTAACAGCAGTGGCACCCAGTGTGAGCTTCTGTTGCTGTGGCTCATCAGCTACAAGGTTCAATGTGTTGCAGTGAGTAGCTATTTGAGTTAGTGTTGCCCTTCTATCAGCTCAAAGCAGTCTGTCCATTCTCCTCTGACCTCTAGCATCAGCGAGGCATTTCCACCCAGAGAACTGCTGCTCACTGGATACTTCCTCTTTTTTTGGACCATTCTCTGTAAACCATAGAGATGGTTGTGCTGGAAAATCCCAGGAGATCAGCAGTTTCGAAAATACTCAGAAGAGCTCATCTGCCACGTTTAAAGTCCCTTAAATCACCTTACTTCCCCAAGGTCATCCTGATCGTGTCTAAATGCCTAAAAACACTGAGTTGCTCCCATGTGATTGGCTGATAAGATATTTGCATTAACAAGCAGTTGAATAGATGTATCTAACAAAGGGGCCAATATTTCTGTTTAATCCTGCTTTAATCCTGCATGTTAAAATGGGTGGGATATACTCAATATAATTCACCTCCACTTATTTCCATCATTGTGTCTAAAATTTCATTTGAGGACTCACAATATTATTATGAATTTAAAAATGCTGAAAAGATCCCTACTTAGAGGTTTTGGATACGTGCACAGCTGAGACAGACAAGCTGGCTTCATGGCTCGATAATAACTGCCCAACACTGTTAATGCAGACATAATGCAATTCAAATGGATTGACTGTTTCAATTGAGACAGCCACAACATTTCCTCTGAGCTGTATTGTTTCACAGCAGTAATCTGTATCAAACACACTGGGGAGAAGAAGAAAAAAAAAAATCAATAACAACCACTGAAGTTGCTCTTATGAAGACAGGGGCCTCTGTTTTCAGGGCTCAACTTCCCACATTCACTCTGGTCTAACAGCATGACAGTTTACATAACCACCCCCAGCATGCTAATGGAGGCCTTCTGCAGCTGCTGCTCACAGGCCTCACACACACACACAAACACAGAGAGAGAGAGTCCGATCTTTAAAAGCCTCACTTTCAGTCTTCCAGGGTGATTATGTATGCACCACCTTGCATGCTCCTCTAGCTACACTAATTCAGTGCTGGACCGTCTTCCTTTCACACATTCTTTGATGTATTTTATTAACTTTTCTCTCCACAGTCTCTCTTCCCTCTTCTGCGACACTTTCACACTTTTCCCTTGAGCCTTTGTTTGCTTTACTCCATGCATCTCTTGCATGCGGTCTGCCTGTTTAGTTCGTCCATCTGTGTTGCAGAAGCAGCATCTCGTAGCTTCGGTGCCGCTCTTCAGTCCTACAGTATGGGGCCCCGTCTCCCTGGCAACCCCACAGTGAAGAGCCTGTCAGTTTTGACAGCAGCCCCTCCCCTCTTAAATGTATTCAGTATCATTGTATTCTCATGCATCATTGAGCACTGTACACGCTCCTGCTCTTACTTTTAGGTTGCTCTTACCCATAATAATGGAGTTTAAAATGTAATCGCCTTGAGTTAAATCTCCCCCAATCACTGTGAGGTCATGCAAGTGATGGCATGGATGATTTTTTCTTTTTGTCCAATTTTGGCACAAAAATTACAAGCTGCTTTAGAGTTCAGTTAGCATCAAATTGTCCAGTTAAAATGTAGGCAAGTAAAAGTTAATCTGTGAGTTTCTCAGGGAAGAATGTGTCCAGTACACAGGCTGCATATGAAAGATAGATGCAGTCATTGGGACGTTGCCCACTGGTTTGTCGTTATGATTTTTTTTAATATAGACGTAATCATATTTGGGCAAGAGGGTGAGTGTTATCAGCTAATGCTGCCAACCTGCGTCCACTGGAGGTGGAGCCCTGGTAATTAGTTCAAAATTATTAATATTAGAATTTCTTCTACTTGGACCGGCTATTAGTACAAAGCCATGTTATTCATCAGACAATTGAATTAGTGCTCTGAAAGATGCAAGCATCACAAACATAATTGATGTGATCCCTTTGCAGACTATGTGTGAATCCACCTGCCACTCAAAGTGGGAATAGCCCTAATAACACACACCTTTAAGCCTTAACACAACTCAAACAGGTGGGTCACAAAACTTACCCCTGCACAGTTGTTATGAAGGAAGAAATTACTTTTTATTACTTCCTTTCTGTAGCAGGCTGTAAACATGTTATTTTTTTATAGCTGAAGTTAACGTGGGATGGACTCGCTGAGCCTCGAGTGGCCACTCAAAGATTATTGGCAGTTCCACAGTGGCTGCATTTTTTCACGGAGGTTGCCTCTTGTTTCAGTATTGTTGGAAACACATTCTGACATCTGGGCGCTGAATATGAAGGTATGAGCAGCAGCAGGTTTGCTTACCTTAGCACAAAGGCTGGAAACCACTAATCTGGCTCTTAATAATAAAGTAGTAACAAATCAATTGCTTTTAAAACTGTTTCTTGGACCGTTGCAAAACTTTTCTAGTGTCTTGTCAATACCAGGAGGATGACTCAGGCTACAGATTTCCTGCTTTTTTCTACTGTTTATTCTTTTGCTAAGCTAACCATCTCCTGGTTGCGGCCTCATATTTACCCTGCAGCCATGAGTGGTACCAATCTTCTCATGTAAACCTCAACAAAAAAGCATATTTGCTATTATAATAGACTCTCCCTTTAACTGACAACAATTCAAATACCCATAAATGCAAATTACTGGGCAAAACTTCCAAAGACGAGAAACTGCCTCATTTTACTCTATTTTGTGGATAAAACAATGAATCAAAAATGGGACAAAAAATATTTAATGAAAGACTAATTAGGTTCAGCAGTACTAAAACCATTATATAAACCACTGTTTCAGTTTACACTGTGAATCCCACTGGACCTAACCCCATGATAGCTACCATGGGAGCAGCACTGAAGTCTAATGACTTCTGATTTAGGTTACCTTTGTATTTAGACGGATTAACACAATGTGGATTAAAGAGACAAAAAAATGCACCATTTGCATCCTCAGTAACGAAGCATAAATCAACAACAGTGCCCTCAGTCTCACGTGCCAGTGTGATGCCCCCGTTTTACGCCCGTGATGCTGCGAAACATCAAAGACAGAAGGCTGAGCAGCCTTTATTACTGCAATGGCAATATATAGTTACCACTGTAGGTGTGTTATGACCATGGGAGAAAGGTACCACGATAGCAACAATCTCGCCTTGACTGACAGAATTAACAGTCCAGCTCCTCCCTCCTTACAGAGAGACTAATTGGGATTCTACACGATGCAACCTCTGACCTTGCTTCACCTAAGCATGCAGAGTAGTAGATGAACTCTACGAACAGTGAGGTGGCTATCTTCGGAAGACAAACACCGGGATTAAAGACAGTGTGGTGGTGGGGGGGTGGAGGGGTGTTAGAGACGGACGCTGTTCCAGTTGTGGCAGATAGTAGGTCAGAGGAGCTAACAGATGGCCAGGAAACTCCCTTCCTCCCTCCCTCTGCCACCAGCCGCCTGGGATGTCCTACAAAAGCTCTGTGGGCAGAAAACTACAGCCACTCACCAGCTTACAGACTGTTTGTGTCTATACAGAACACCTACTTGGGACTGTAAAGGCTATTAAAGAGCAGAAAGTAAGTGACAACACCCATTTTGCAGTGCAGTTGTCGTGACACTGAAATGGCAAAATGATACCGCTGCCGTGGAAGCCTCCGCTCTGCTCCAGCGCGGCTGCATCTTGATGCCCCTCTGGCTACAGTGTGATTGGATAACACTGTGGTGTTAACTAGCAAGCCCATAACCCACACCCCACCACCCCCACTGCCCACAGCAGCGCGTCAGCTGCTGTTTCTTTCCCTCTTGACTCCAAAAGCAGATCTAATTTTGGATGGAGCCAATAGGATGTGTGTAGGTGGTGCCACTGGTTTTTCCCAAAAGAAACTGTTTTCCACTCTCAGTGCGCTCAGCAAAAAACTACTTTCCAGCATTTTTGTTACTTATACTATTCTTTCCAGCATTTCTGCCTAAATCCAACACTGACCTATGTTTGTTACCATACATAGTTGCCTTCCTTTTCCCTGTATATAAATATGTGTGCAGTAATTAATCCATGCTTAATTAAGCTAAGTTAAGCACATGTTGCACATTTGCCCTCTTAAAGTTTAATGGCACTGCTATTTAAACCAACACAGGTTAAACAAGCGGCAGGTAACTGCTCCTAAATCCTACGTAAACTGGGGGTTAATCCATGTCCCAGATGTGCGACATGCAGACAGAAAATAAGGATGTGGCTCTGGCAGCCATCATGTTGGACCAGTCTTCCCTTGCCAATAAAATGGATATGGTCAGCTTGTCATAATAATGTTTGCATGGCACCAAAGCTCATCTATTTTGGCAGAACAATTTTTGGTCAGCAGTCATGTTTAGGCTTAGCGCTAACACTGGAGAGAGGCACCGCAGTATGAGAATAAGGTCAGCACAGAGGAGTGCACGGCAGTCTGTGTAACTGTATGTTTTATTATGTTATTAAATATTACTGCAGACAATATGTATTAAATATATACTAAATGCCATGCTCATTGCACTTTATATGACATTTTCTTTTTTTTGTCTAGTTTTATATATAAAGACTTAATAAGGCTGTGAATATATTTATATTTTGACTAGCTTTACATCTTATAATGGTTTGCGCGTGAATACATTCACAGTCTTTTACACATGTAGAGATTATCAGCTTGATATTTGTATATATTTCAGATCTAAATGTATTTCACATAGAAAATACAGACTGAATTGACACTCAAAGTCTCGATAAAGACCAGTTTTAAAAGCATATTAATGAGTAGCATTATCACTTTTGGAGGAAAATATTTTCTTCTTCAATTATAGATTTTCTGATCTTAATAAAAACATAAAATAGCAACCATCCTAAAATACAGGACCAATAAAGCCTGAGGAAGATAGATTTGAATCTTCACCCTTCCATTCGGCACAGTTGGGGCCTCACGCATCACTGTAACCAGCGCCTGTCATTTTTTTGACAAGACGATGGCAGGCGGGACAAGACAAAACAGCTTCAGACATCATGAGCGAGACATTGCGTAACATGGCCTGTCGCAGTAACCTGAACGAGTGGGCACATCACACAAATGCTTGCAGCCCACCACCAACCACTGCAGGGCTGAGAAGTGGGACAGCCTGACCTTGCTGATAATCTGTCTGGTCTTCCACCCCTCCTGGCTGTGAGTAATGCACTGTATGAAATACTGCAGGCCTGCTGAGACAAAGTGATAGACAGTTTGAGGATACCTGAACATATGGTCACCTCTCCACATGCAGCTCCTTGCTGGCTGGTCTGTGTGGCGACCACAAATGGTGCATTTAGGGTATTCTGTATTTTGTGGCAGAGACTTTAAAACAGCAACACCTCCTTCTGTGTTTGTCAAAAATCAACACCCTCTGTTTATTACCTTATAAGTACAGTCAGCGTTTGTGTTAATAATACAGTGTGAAAGAAAATCATAGGTGTCCTTTGAGCAGGCTGGCCAGACTGAGCAGCGTAGGCAGAAACCTAGGAGAAAGAGTGTGTTGGTGGTGAAGGGGGACAAAATGTTTAAGAGCAGGTTAGGTGAGGGGTGGGCAAGGTGATTCTGTAGCATGGAAAATAAATCTGCTTGGAGGAAGCACAGCCCAAATCCAGTGGAGATTATCTCTTTTTTTTTTTTTACACAAAGCTCCCCTACACAATGGGATAAATAATTAAAAATCACAACAAGCTAGGGGGCTAAACAGGCAGGCTAAATACACTGAGTAATAGAGAATTAAGTCAAAACAAACAAGCTAAAGAAATAAATAAGACATGAGAGGCGGCTTCCTGTGTTCGACAAAGAGGCGTCCCTGAAAAGCGAGGCAGGTCTGTGATGATAACAATGCTGCTATTTTTACTAACAGCAGCAGACTGGTGACAAAGAGCGAAAGGGAGAAAAGAAGGAGCAGGAGAAACAGTGTGAGGAGGAGCAAACAAAGAGTGCAGTGTGAACTCTACCCGAAGCAGATCTGCTATTTTTTGCCTGTTTGGGAGGACACACACAGACACACACAGACACACACAGACAGACAGACAGACACACAGACAGAGAGGAGCGTTCAGTATGAAATGGGGACAGAGAAAGACATGCACCCAGACGTCCAACCGCTGTCACCGCAACAAGACTTTATTGTGACCAAAAGCTGAACTGCTGCTCAGAAGAGAAATATGCACTAAAAATGGGCACTTCCTGTTTGGCAGTCAAACTAAGTGACAGTGTGACTTAAGAGCTGGCTGTTATACTCTCACATGACATTTGAGCTGCATGATAACGCCCCTCCCATTTGACCTCGCATCCCCCTTTTACTCTCATCCACCCCTGCATCAATCTCCATAACAAAGGCCACACTGATACAGTGTGAAAGGACTCAGCAGGAGGTTTTTCTCTTCCACTGATGGCTGCAGGGTCACAAGGAAATTCTCCTCTTTATCAACATCATGACTTACAGCTTTTATCACACTGGAGATACCACCTTTGATCTCATGAGGATAAAATAAAGTTAAAGCTGTGTTGTCTCCTGTACTGCACTTGCATGACAGACATAGCAAAGCCACAAATGACTTCTATGTGATTCATGGGACTGAGCTGATTTCTGGGCATTTGCTCAATATATTAGAACTTAATACTGACACGTAATCACATATCACTGTTGGTACAATCACTGGTGGGGAATAACTAGTTCCATGTCAAAGATTTGTGTAATTTGATGTCAAAATAGATGTTAATGTGATCAGTTACAATATGTAATGAAACTGTTCATCATCACGAGTGTTGTATTCTTTACACTAAAAGGCTTACTGCATATGTAGGTTTACTGGTAATGCAACGGGACACAATTCAGTGCAACACCAACGAAGAGCCGACTCTCCAGACGGGCTCTGCTCCTCTCAAAGTCTGAGCATTGTTTTTGATGGTTTTTCTGTGTTGTTTGTTTGAATGTACACTGTTTCAAATCAGGCAGTCTAATCAATGCGTCTGAGTGTGGCCATGCCAAGGTGGGTGGATATGTCCTTGGACAAGAATTTTCAGTGCTGGAAACTGAACGAACCAGATAAGGGCTGTAATATTAAAAACTAAAGCTTATTTCTTAGCATTAATAAAATAGTCAAAATGCTTAACGGCAAGCCTAATATGATTTTTAGCAGGGCACCTAGGCCTCTGCAGCCTATTAGATTTCACACTAAGTATAGTTAGCATACATGCAAAGAAATTTCTCCAAATTTATCTGTTATAGGTTAATATCTTATTTTTTTATAAAATATAGTACAGAATTATGCTTCGCTGTTTCTCACCAGTTGCAGTATACTGTGTGTATCCTTGAGGCCTGACAAACATGAACTTTTTTCCAAATGTATTTGTGTTGTTTATATTCCTCAGTAATCGTCTCTGCTGACAGATTGCTACATTTGTGGGTGCATCACCTGATGAACAGCTGCTTCTCATTGTCATGGTTTGAAACTACTGGATATATTTAATATCTGAACTCCTGTGAGCTTGTGAAGGTGGAAAGCAGGTACAAAAACAATGATCCACAGCACCACTGGTGGTCAGAGCTCTACAGGGCACCTTTAATTGCACTGTTTCAAATTCTGTATTGTCAGTATTTCTCATTAATAATCCTGAGAGCCTATTTTTTCAGTATGTGCAATGGAATGCCACATAAGGAGCATCCGAAGCATAAATAATATTAATTTTATCTTTTTTGTCAGTGCTGTCCTCTGGTTGTTGGGAAAATTGTACAATTTGAAATGAACAATAAAAGGTAGAAATATTGTTGCACGCTGGTGTTTAGATTCTCAATATCTGCATTCCTCCAACTCTTCTATACAAATGCAGTCCTTAATAATCTTGCATTGGTTCATATATTTCATGAATATCTTATAAGTATCTATGTCATGTTGGATTTTAAACTATATCAAGCTACAGAAACTGGGTGGTACTGAGAACAAGAGAACAAGAGAAAATTTGGATTTGACGAGCCATGAAATGGTACAGGCGAGGCTTTCTGTGAGAAGGAATGTGTGTGACATACAGTGTCAGGGCCCACTGTAGCTGGCAGAGTCGCTGTATGCCTCAGACCTCAAGGCACAGCAAAGCAGCAAGACTGAGCTGGAAAGAGTCTGATGTTCCTCGCGGATCATTACACCACCCCCAGACACAGAGAGACACTTCAAATCAACTCGTCCTCCTCCTCCTCGTCTGTCCTATCCTCTCACTGCACCGGTCCAAGAAGAGATCACAGTGCTTTTTTATTTTTCTCACTTTCTCTGTCTTTAGCTCACACACACACACACATAAACACAAAAACACTCCGGTCCTCACCCGGCTTCCCATGCAGTGTCCGGTGACCTTCATTTTCCACAGCACAGTATTCACTTCTCTAAAATTGGGGATAATTATCCAGGGCTGTTTTGTTCTTCCACCCCAAGCAGTTATTTACAGAAGCAGCTCCCACTGCATTTCAGATAAGTATCTACACGAGGCTCTTTTGGGGCCCGTGTCAGCTGTACAGTGGGAATGCTGGGCCATCCATTAGTGACTGGCTACTGTAGAGGGAGGGTGTTAGTAGTGTGCAAAGCCCTGTGTTGAAACAGGCTAAAATCAAAATGTCAGCACTGGTCTGACACTGGCAGAAGCTGAGTGAGTTCATTAAAAAAGCTGACAGTGGCACTGGCTATGACTGTAACACAGCAGATAAGCTTTAAGGTCAAGTTCAACAAGCCTCTAAAGACACAGGATGAAAAGAAAATCCCACACCAGAACACAGACATAATTACATTTCAGAAATCAGCACATAAGCCTGATTAAACACGATTCTGAGGATACATTCTGAAATAAATGTTCTAGCTACAGTTCTTTATGTTAATTCAGTGTGTCTTTACACTTCCTCACCTTGATGGGCTCTATGCTGAAGCGAATCTTTCTTGAAGGGGGCGGATCCTCTTCCGTAGGCAGCCCAGAAATCTCCACACAGCTGGACTCTGGCTCGTACCGGTCATCGCCCTCGTCTTCTTCTTCCTCATCCTTCTGGCTCCCTTCATAGTCCTCCCCCACCGCACTGTAGGTACTGATATCCACAGAGTCCCGGCCTGACTGGTCTTCTCTGAGAGTCCTGTCTTCCAGCTCCTCCTGCCTGACCATCTCGCCACTCTTTGGAGAGCTTTGCTTCTCTGCAGCAGTTTCTCCATTCTGCACAGAGTTGTAGATGTCACCTTGCAGTGTTGTGCTGCTGAGCTCACTGGACCCAGAGTGTTCCTCATGTTTAACATCAACTTTGGCCTCAACACCTGCATCTGAAACAGTCTTTTCTCTCTGTTCATTTGGGTCTCCTACATTACTGGAAAGTTCAGCAGTTGAGGCATACTGGCCAACACTCTGGCCCCCATTAATGCTTTCAGATGGGGGAGTCACCCTTCCTCTGGGGCCCCTCGGCGGTGTCTCCTGTCCCTTCTGACTGCTTATCTCATCCCCCTGGTTGCCTGATGCAAAGGCACTGACCCTCTTTGTGATTATCTTGGAGTTCAACACACCTACCTTGGCGCTGACCCCTCTGGAAGGGAGTGGTGGTGTAGAGGAGAGACGGTGGAGGTTGTTCCGGAGCTCGGCTGCCCTTTCAAACACAGCACTGAGCTGGCTGACTGTAGGGGACACTGCTTCACTAGTGTCCAGGCTGTCCAGGGACTCTGTGCTGCCATTAAAACGAGCCACCATGTCCAACCTGCCATCCTGAAAGCCCGAGGCCTTATCTGTCTTCAGCAAGACCCTGGTAGTGGCCAGCTTCTCCTGCTGCAGCTTTTCCTGCTGCTGCTTCTCCTCAAAGATGCGGCGTGTCTCCTGCAGCTTGGAGTAGCTGGGCGACGAGGCCCGCTGGTGCCCATTCTCCGGCTTAGTGTCGAACTTGCTGACGCGCTCGGACACGGTGGATCCGAGCTTCAGCAGCGCGCTGTGGTCCACGTTCTCGTTCAGGCTCCCGGCTCTGGGCAGGGAGAGGCGGACCGTTTTGTCGGCGCTCCTTGCGTTGTCCTCTCCCTCTGCGTCGGCTGGGGATATGGTCTGCATCTGCTGGAACATGTTTTTGATACGGTGCACGTTAGAGCCGTACCTGCGCCCTCGGGGGCCCTCCTGCATATCCCCATTTGCAGCATTGTCTTTGACGGGCTTCAGGGCCTGCATCCCCGCCTCGTACGCGTTCCTGTGCGGGGATGGGCTCCTGAGCGTGGAGCCAGAGCCGGTGCTCTTGGATGTGGATTCGGTCTTCATCATGGTCAGTCAAGCGTCGCAACGGATGCTCAGCGACGGCATGTCTCCTTTCTCAACTCCCGGTGGCAAATCTGTATTATCCACCAGCAGCGGATCCCAGCGAGGTGGCGCCCAGACTAGACCGGCAGATGGAGAGAAACAAAAACAACAGATCGCATTAAAGGCCTGCCTGCATCCGCTGCAATGCTCGTCTAGTGCAGCGGAGAAAGTGAGCGCGATGCATCTGTCAATAGCTCGTTTGCAGTTGCAGCAACGCAAGCATAACCTTCTCAGATAATTGCATTAGCCACTGAAAATATTTGCACAGAAAAACAGAAGAGTAATGAGCCGCGGATTTACCGCAGCTGACGACAGATTGCTTACGTTTAATCCCTTTTTAGAGGCAGCATCATTTTGATCTCTTCATTCTGTGAGCTGCAGATTTCTGGTCCTCTCGTAGCGGCAGACTGCTGCTGCTGCATGGAGGGAGGAGCGCATGGGTCATAGTGCCCGTCATCTATTTCTGACTGTTCACCGGCTTCTCTTTGGGCAAATACAGGCTTCATTTATTATTATATTTGGCAGAGGTGCATTAATTGTAGCTACTACGCTGCAGGGAGTGATGCGGCTCTCATTCCCACTACAATAAAACAGTCCTTGTTAAGAAGAAGCAATACTTATTGCTACTCTAAGGGCAACATAAAATATCACAGCAAATTTAAAAAAAAAACACTAATTGTGATTTTTACCTAATGAGACTGTGGTGGTACATCAGACAAAAAAAAGGGGGGGGGGGGGGGTGACACCTTAACGGTTTTTTTTTTCCGATATATTTTTTTAAACCCCTCCCCCTCCCCAAAAGGAAATCCCTAATAAAGCAGTCCAGAGAAAGATTTAAACAAAATAAATGTATCCTAAAAGTATATAATATGGACGCTTACTTACTGTCTGTGGACCCTTGTAAAATCAAACTGAAGTCGCGGTCTTTCCGCCAAACCAGCGATAGGACCCGGTGCAACCTCACTCACGTCAAACCTCCGCGGCCAATAACACATCCGTTATTTGCAGGACACATTGTTGCTTCCTGCATTCTGCATCTGCGCCGACAGATACTTTAAATGTTATCACTGATCGTAGACAAAGCATTTCCTTTTTTTTAAGGTTTTGAACTTGCCCACGGAGTCTCGGTTTCGAAAGTCGTTTTTATCTGCGAGGCCGACCCATTCACGCAGCTGTCTCATATATGGACAAGAAGAGCATAAAGTGCTTTCCGTGTTTTCTTAACCGTCACGATGGAAATCAGTCCCTGAAAACGCTGAGGCGATGTTAAACGAGGCAGCAGTGCCATCTAGCCAGTGTTCTCATCTAAGTGTTACTGGTGCTAGAGCTGAATAAATTCAGAATATTAAAAGTTACATTTAATGCTGCTTGGTACATTATGCAGACACAAAACTCTTCACAAACTTATTTCCTCAAGAACAGTTTGTATGCTTAATTATTAATAATTTGCCAATTTTGTTACTTGTGATATCTTCTGCGTGACCACACTTTAGAGTTACTGTTTTATATAGAGTTTATGCATTTTATTAGGATCAAATATCAAAGAAAATCACTGTAATTTAAAATTATTTAACTAGAATAAAAATTCATGATAAAAGTTAAAATTCAACACCATTAAAGGTATTTTTGTAATTACCCTCAGCAGAAATACACAAAAGCTTTAACCACCACATGTGAAGTAAGCCAGCAGTCTGAGAGAGAAGTGCTCTGTTGGGGTGATATGGTACTATGAGGTCTTTGAGATAAGATGGGGCCTGATTATTCAAGACCTTGTATGTGAGGAGAAGAATTTTAAATTCTATTCTAGATTTAACAGGGAGCCAATGAAGAGAAGCCAATATGGGAGAAATCTGCTCTCTCTTTCTAGTCCCTGTCAGTACTCTAGCTGCAGCATTTTGGATCAGCTGAAGGCTTTTCAGGAAGCTTTTAGGACAGCCTGATAATAATGAATTACAGTAGTCCAGCCTAGAAGTAATAAATGTATAAATTAGCTTTTCAGCATCACTCTGAGAAAGGATGTTTCTAATTTTAGAAATATTGAACAAATGCAAAAAAGCGGTCCTACATATTTGTTTAATATGTGCATTGAAGGGCATATCCTGGTCAAAAATGACTCCAAGATTTCTCACAGTGTTACTGGAGGCCAAAGTAATGCCATCCAGAGTAAGTATCTGGTTTGACACCATGTTTCTAAGATTTGTGGGGCCGAGAACAAGAACTTCAGTTTGATCTGAATTTAGAAGCAGGAAATTAGAGGTCATCCAGGCCTTAATGTCTTTAAGACATTCCTGCAGTTTAACTAATTGATGTGTGTCATCTGGCTTCATTGATAGGTAAAGCTGAGTATCATCTGCATAACAATGAAAATTGATGCAGTGCTTTCTAATAATACTGCCTAAGGGAAGCATGTATAATGTAAATAAAATTGGTCCTAGCACAGAACCCTGTGGAACTCCATAATTAACCTTAGTGTGTGAAGAAGACTCCCCATTTACATGAACAAATTGGAGTCTATGAGATAAATACGATTCAAACCACTGCAGTGCAGTACCTTTAATACCTATAGTATGCTCTAATCTCTGTAATAAAATGTTATGGTCAACAGTATCAAAGCTGCACTGAGGTCCAACAGGACAAGAACAGAGATGAGTCCACTGTCAGAGGCTGTAAGAAGATCATTGGTAACCTTCACTAATGCTGTTTCTGTACTGTGATGAATTCTGAAACCTGACTGAAACTCTTCAAATAAACCGTTCCTCTGCAGATGATCAGTTAGCTGTTTTATACACAGCCTAGTCTTGCCCTAGTTCTACTTCAGTTGGTTCTCTTCAAGACAGTACACAGGCATTTTGAGCATAAAGTCACAACAGTTGTTCCTTTACATTCTGCTTTAATTATTTTTAGAAGGTTTTTCACTGTGTTTAAAGACAATAATTCACAATAAGTAGTTTTAAATTACTGAATTATATGCCACAGTCCTTTCTTCTTATTGCATTCAATTCATGCATTTTCTCTCCATTTGCAGTGTCTAGAGCAGGGGTGGGTAATTAATTTTCCCAAGGGGCCACACGAAAAACTGGGATTGTTGTGGAGGACTGCACCAATAAGCTGAACTCAATTCTGCTCAATATTAATTTTATTGTTTTATAAACTCACTGGAGCAGGGCTCCACAACAGCCCCAGTTTCTCCTGCGGCCCTTTGGGAAAATGAATTCCCTGCCCCTGGACTAGAACCAATCCCAGTTGACAGAGGGTGAAAGGGGGCGGGGCACTTTGGATATGTTGCTAGTTCACAGTGCAAAGACTGAGAGACAGACAAGAATTCACCCTCACGTATACATCTATGGCAAGTTCATGCAGACACAGGGAGAACAAACGCCACGCACAAAGGCACCAGCTGACCAGACGGTTCAAATCCCAAACATGCCCGAATCATACTGGTATTAAATTCACTTTAGTGAGATATGTTTCCTCAGAAAGAAAAGAATGCTTGAATTTTCTTTTAGGGGAGGTGGGGGAGCATGACAACAAACGTGTACTTGGAAATGATTTCTTTATTACCCAGTGTCTCCCTCATATGAATATAGAGATGAGCAGACATGTGAGTACCTGAGCAAATGTACTGAAGTAACAATGGAAAACTTAATATGTAAAATATATGACTGTATATCAACAAAAAGAATGTAAATGTTGCGTGACTGACTGCCGTTCACAGACTCACAGACACCTTCCGGATGTTATTAGGTAAGCGAGGCAAAAATAGTTCTGACACGTCCTTTGGGGTGACCGAGCCCCTCTCCACTTGCTTCTGTCAATCACAGCACAAAACAAGATGGCAGGCTGTGGGAGCTGGGTCTTCTTTTTAACAGGCAAGTTCATTCCTAAAATTATCTAGCTTCATAAAAGAACAACTTTTGCGTATGTTCCTTCTGATTAAGTGTCAGAGCTGTGTTATTTAGTCCAAACACTCGGCCTTCACGTCAGCTTTCAGGGACTGTGCGTAGCATTACTGTATCAGAGGCTGTGTTGTCATATTTTAATGTCAGATTTAAGGTTTTGTTTGCCTTTTCTGAGCCTTCTTATAAAACCTACTTTTGTGTGTGTGTGTGTGTGTGTTACACTTCCACACAGTGTGTGCTGCCAGTTTGTTTGGGGCCAGTGCTGAGATCAAAGTTACCATTCCTGTGGGGAAGTTTTTTACACATGAGCTGCTGAGAGAGCCTTTCCAGAACGACTTTGAACCTTTGGCCAAACTCTACGGTGAGCCTGAATAATCTAAATTCATTTAAAGGGTTACGTCATCCAGCTTTTTTTTAAACTGCCTTTTTCTCCCTTTTTGTGTTTTATAAAGCCGGCCGCTTATACAATGACCCCATAATTTTTAAGTGCAACAAGCAGAATTTCCCAGACCTCCCAGAGTGGCTGCGCTTCACCCAAAGGCACCCCTATGACAATGGCTTCCTGTATGGCACACCAACATCTCCAGGAAAAAGTACAATTGAGGTGTGAAGTCATCATTTACAATAACAGTGGCACAATATCACAGCATGCTGCACGTCTCACGTTGATCTCTGGCCTTAGCTTGGCACATTTTTCCTGACAATAGGCCAAACAAAGATAACATTCCAGAGCAGCTACAGTGGAAACAAATATGAAAAATGTGAGGCAATCAAAAACAACTGTCAGGATTTGTTGTCAAATCCCGAGAGACAAAAGCTTTGGGCTTCTTCTCTAGAGCTGCTATTTTGAACCAATATTAAAAATTCAGGAAGTGAGCTGTCTTTGAAGAAGAAGAGATTCAAGTGTCACTTTAGTCTCAATCAAACTGAATTTATTTCAGCTAGAAAACATGTTGGTTGTAAACACTGAGTACAGCTGTATTCTGATAGAACACGTCTATTATAACAAACTGCACTGCATTTTTATGTGCTTTTGTTTTTGTTCAGCACCTTTTAAGAAGCTCATATGTAACATTTATTTTCTCACTTTATTTCATAAAGTATAAAGCAGCTATAAAATATACAAAGCTTTTATCATAGTCACTAAAATAATATAAATGTTTTGATTTTGTACATAAACAGTCATGATCTTGTGTTTTTTTCTGACAGATGTATGCCATCAACAAGCGGAGTTACGACACAGTCAGACACCTTCTCATAATCGAAGTCGTTGCAGGTATTTAAACTGTCACATTAGACTTGCACAGTGAGACAATAGTTATAATGTATAAGCAAGTATCAAATGTCAAAAGTCCCCGATGTCACTCACAGAGAAGATGCTGCCCTATCAAGCCGAAGTCTTCATCAAACTGAGAGAGATTGAAAAAGTGCTGCCCTCTACTGTTCAGGATGAGCTAAAGCAGGATTTGCAGAAGCTGTGGGGGACACAGACCTTAGAAATAATCAACATAACCAACGCCCTCGACCGTGGGGGCAGAGTCCCCCTCCCTCTCGCGGGACACTTTGAAGGGTAAGCTGAGACCTGTGCATTCTTACACACACTGTCTTTAATGATGCTCTTTTAATAATCCTGCTTGTGTCTGCTGTAGCTCTAGCACCATGTTTGCTGCTGTAAAGGGTCTTGCTTTGAAATAACTGTATTTTTAGTTCAGTCTGATTTGTGTCAGTGTGTACGTGAAGGTGGGGTCAAAGAAGTATTTCTCAGATTGTCTCCGGAGGGTGCTGACTCCCCAGCACCAAAAGCAGTGCAAAGCAGAGGCCAAAGTCAAGGTCCCCGGAGAATGCACCTTCTGCAGCAATCCCAGCAACTGTATCACCTGGTGCAAGACGGAGCTGGTGAGGCCAGAAAAGACACTGGATTAAATCTATTATTTAATTTGGTCTCATTTTCTGTTCTATATAGTTTTTTTTTAATTATTATTTCCACTACTGAGCAAAAACAAACAATTTGAAGCCATTTCTTTAAATCCACTGAAGGCAAAATGACAGTTCTCTCAGCTGCTGCTCTGTGGGTTAGGGTTAGGGTTAAATTCTTAAATACCCTTCGTCCCTGCAGTTTGATCTGACAAAGCTGAAGCCACAGCCACCTGCTCCCACCATGGGTTCAGGGATTTTGGAAGCAGGAGATGACTTCAACCCTCTAGAGTCTCCCCCGAGCAGAGACTATTTCCCAGACTATATCGTGACAGTGATTGTGCCCCTGATCATTGCTATCGTCCTGTGTCTGCTGCTGGCCTACATCATGTTCGGCAGACGAGAGGGAGTGTATGTATCTGATTTTAATCTAATCTATGAAATAAATAAGTAAAGGGTCTGGTTGCCAAATTACATTTTCCCTCTTACTGCGAGTAGTCAGCCAAATAAATAATAATAATAAATTCCACTAGTGATAGGAATAATTTTGTGTTATGAGGCTGAAATGATTTAAACATGTTTAGAGTCTTATTGATCCAAATATCATGACTCGATATATTATTCTTTTTTACAGTTCTAAAAGGAATGCAAGAACAAACCAGTAAGTACACAGTTTAACAGACTTTGACCTCTCAATATTTTTTTCTTTCAATGTAAAATATGATCTGATAGATACGTTTTTACTGGCTGTCAAGACAGCAATACGAGTCATATCTCACTGAATTAATCTCAAATATAGTGCAGCATAATGGAACTCAAATAGCAGATGCTTGCTTTCCACCTCTGCATGTCATTAATACAGTGACCTCACATGTAGGATTTTGGCCGTCAGTATAGTCAGAACATACAGACAGCATTTTCAGATATTCTGAATCAGAGTCTCAGTAAAAGTACTGTATGCGATCCACTGTGTGCTGCAGAATTCAGCTGTACCACCACTACACCATTCACGAGAACACCGACGAGCTGAGGAGCATGGCCGGAAGCCGAGGCGTCCCTCCGCCTCTCTCCACGCTGCCCATGTTTAACAGCCGAACTGGAGAGAGAGC
This sequence comes from Archocentrus centrarchus, assembly GCF_007364275.1. Lineage (NCBI taxonomy): Eukaryota > Metazoa > Chordata > Actinopteri > Cichliformes > Cichlidae > Archocentrus > Archocentrus centrarchus. Next base: position 29,635,105 of record NC_044364.1, on the reverse strand, counting down.
CTCACCGGTGCAGTCTGACAGCATCCCCCTCATCATGGCCCAGCAGTAAGCACCTCACCCATTAATCCGTATCAGTGTGTACTCAGCTGTCAGATCTGCAATAAATAATTTGGGAGGATTCTCTCAGTAATAGAAATATTGTTTCACTACTTCAATAACATTGAACACTGTTGCTCTGGGGAGGCTACAGCACTGCGTATGCCAGTCAAACATTTTCCAGATGGTATCACATGGGGGGCCAAAATCTGACAGCACTTTCCTGCATTCATAATTCCATCCTTTTTGACAAGATCCCCAACACCACTGGCTGAAAGCAGCCCCAAACCACAACCCTCAGTGCTGCAGTTCTCTCGGGGCCTGTGTCAGGTCTGATTTTCAGATACCATTCATCTGCCGCAGATATTTTTTAGGCTCGCCACAGCTTCTTTTGTCCTCCACCTGTCCAGTTTTCTCAAAATGTTTAAGGTCACCCTGCACCCCATGAATGATTTATAGGTCAGTATTAAGTGGCTTAACAAACTAACAAACGTTCCTCTGATAATGATTTAGGAAAGGCAGCATTTACTTTTAGGAGAATAGATTTGTATTATGTGTATATAGATTTTGATTTATTTGTTTTTTCTAAACATATTTTATGCAGTCCAGTAAAAATCAGATCAGGGTAGCGTGACAGATGATTGCTTTGATTACAGAAACATTATGTAGGAGCAGGTAATGGATAAGGGATAAACGTTTGACCTTATTTGACCTTGAAGAAGATATTAGAGGTCCAAAGTAATGTGATGTGCCTATGATATGATTCCCTATATGCTGTCAATACAAACAATGGCAGTTTTAATAAATAGCTCTATATGCACTTTGACCTTGAAAGAGAAGTCAGAGGTCAAATGTGATATTTTAAATCTTTACATGGCTTTTATATGTTGGCAATACTCACAACAAGAATCATGCTTTCTAAGCTCTGAGGCTTTTGTCACTTTTTGCCCAATAAATCATTAAGTTGACCTTAAAGACTTTGGTGGATGTGATCCATATTTGCATGACAACACCCTACAAAGTTTTATCATGTTTACAGACAGAACGACACACACACATGCAGACGCTACCAAAACACAACCTCATTGGTGGAGGACACGAGGGGTGACTCGAGACTTTTGCACAGTGCTGTAAAACAACAGCACAGTAATTTACATGATCCAACAGCTTGTAATAAGGTGCATCACAGGTATTTCTCAGGTCCATGAATCAGTGCCCCTCAGAAAACAAGTTTACATATGCAGATGTTTGTATTAGCAGCAGCTCATAATCCAACATATTTGATTTATTATAGCCTATAAATAACACCTGAATACTAAAATGTTCTTTTTCCTTGAAAATCAGACATAATTTATAATTGATAAATAAAAAAAACTGAATTATTTCCTGTCAAATGACCAACTAACTGATCAATCACTCATTCATTTCAGCTCTAATAAACTCCATAAATGAAGGGCTGATCTGTTTGTTTATACACATTTTAGCCATGAGTACCTAATAAACTGGCAGTCTGCTGTTAGTAAAATGACTTTCATTAGTGCTGCTGCTGTGTTACGTGTATTATTTTTTTCTCTCTTGTTAGAGATCCATACAGTGACACGCTGCCCAGGTAAGCCCGTACACGGGACTTTCTCCTCCACGTTGGTTCTGCTCAGTGTTCCTGATCATTCCAAGAATATTTTTGTATTTACAGGAAGTGAGATCGGCGATGGATCAAACATCTCTGACATATGGAGTGTTATTTTTACCCTCTCTGTGGTTCTGTATTTGCATTTGGATGTTATAATTTTGAGTGCAGTGAACTCATCGTGATGCTCAAGAAACCAGTTTGAGGTTATCTGCGTTTTGTCACATGGCATGCTCTCCTGCTGGAAGCCGTCATCAAAAGCTGGCTACACTGTGGTCATAAAGGGATGGACATGGTAAGCAACAATACTCGGGTAGGCTGCAGCATTTCAACAATGCTCAGCTGGTACTAAGGGGTCCAAAGTGTACCAAGAAAATATCCCCCCACACCATTACACCACCACTCCCAGTATGAGCCGCTGATACGAGGTAGAAAGGATCCGTGCTTTCATGTCACCGCAGAAACTGACGCTCATCTGTCCCATCAACGTTTTTCCTGTTTTCAGCTGCTGAATTGTGGTGAGCCGGTGTAAACTTAGCCTGAAGTTCCTGTTCTGGGTTGACAGGAATGGCACCCGGTGTGGTCTTCTCCGGCTGTAGCCCATCTACGTCCAGGGTCAAGGTCCTGCATGTTCACAGATGCTCTTATGCACACCTTGGCTGTAACAAGTATTTATGAGTTTCTTCCCTGAAGCCATTCACCTCTGACCTCTGACATAAGCAAGACATTTTCACCCAGAGAACTGCTGCTCGCTGGACAATTTCTCTTTATTGCACCATTCTGTGTGAACCCCAGAGATGTTTGTGTGGGAAAATCCCAGCAGATCAGCAGTTTCTGACACACTCAAACCAGCCTGTTTGGCACCAACAACCATGCCACATTCAAAGTCACTTAAATCACATTTCTTGCCCATTCTGCTCAATTTGAGTCTCAGCAGGTTGTTTGTTTGACCGTGTCAAAATGCCTGAATACAGTGAGTTGCTGCCATGTGATTAGCTGATTAGATATTTGTGTTAATGAGCAGTTGAACCCTAATAACCCGTGAGCGGACAGATAAATTTGGGCTCCCTCTCTTGGTATTTCCCTGTCACAGTGGGTCCTATCTTGTACTCAGGACCTTAAATCTGTGGGTCAACAGATGATTAACAAGACAGAAAATGTAATCAGATTTCTGCACATCAGTGTATATGTTTCATCTCCTGACAGTCCAATCTTTTAATAATTGGTATTGTGTGGCATAAGGTCCACATTATGCTTTCTCCTGCAGGAGCTAATTGGAAGGATATTATCCTCCCTGACCCACTGCATGCTTTTTGGGTTTCTTTCTTTTGCATGTCACTCATCCATACCCACTTTACACCACTGATGTTGTTTTTGTCAATAAATCTCCATTTTCTAAATCACCTCCTCCTGTCTTCCATTTCTTCTCATATTCAGTTGGGCTGTTATAGTGATGAAGCAACCTATGAAGAGGAATGACTGTTTAATGCTCACCACTCATGGCTGCATCAAAGAAATCAGCCTCTTCTGGCACGGTTACAGTGTTTATCTCTGTGCTTCTTGCAGGGTGAAAACTTCGCAGCTGTTGTTGCATTAGATGTCCAGAAGGGGTCGCTGCTGGTGTATCTTCATCTGATGTCAATCTCTGCAAATTCAGCTCCCCGTATTTGAGCACAGAAACAGCTACGATTACGTCACTGAAAATCATTTTACAGTAAATTCCAACTGCTTTTTTACAGTATTTTAGATCTGATTTCTAAAGAAATTCAGATGAGCAGCCAATGACTTTTTTTTTTTTTTTTTTTAGGAACAATGAAGCCACACTAGAATTTGGTATATTGGCCTTGTTTTCACTGCTGCTTCACAGAAATGTAGTCAGTGCAACTGTTGTGGAACAGTTGATTTCTAAACACGCGCACAAAGATGTTTATGTATCTGCCAAAGGCCTAGCTCTCTGTCTCTTAAAATATCAATAAATAAACAGCATCAGTTTCACAACAGTTGCAAAACAGGACAGTGAAAACTCTGCCACTGAGTAGACCACTTCACATGCTTTATTTCAACACCCAAAATAATTAAAAACATCTTGATTTATTATACATGTACAAAATAAGTACAGAATCTCTGTTTTTTTTTTAAACCATGAAAGTGGGTCTGCTTCAAATTCTTTTTTAAGAAACCCTTCTCAAGAAAGACATCAACAAACAACATAAACAACAGGGTGGGAGATGTGTGCTGTTTGGCTTTTTAGTAAAGAGGAGTTTTCCACAGGGGCAAACAGACAGAAGGATCAACACTGAACACATGGGCAGGGAAAATGATACTGAACCAGACATTTTTGCATGCATTACAACTGCAGTGATCACCTTTTCAGAGGACCTCTGTTATCAAACCAACAAACCAAGAAAACAATTGCACTGCATAGACAACAAGACAAGTGAATTTAGTAGCACCAAAGGTTCTGCAGGCATTAGTGGCAATGATTACAGTATGACAGTGAGCGCGTCACCATCAAACACCAATAGCTGGACCTCATTGAATCGGTTATAGCACCTTTGAATGGTTTTAATGTTCCCCCCAATAGATTTGTGGTGTGTGAATCGTAAAAAGTGGCAGTGACGTCTTGTTATGAGGTAGCCATCTACATTTTGCAATGAAGGTGAGCTTCTTAGTCTTGCTCTTTTGCTGGTCTTTGCTTTCTCTGATCAATGTTCAGGTGTTTTTCTCATTAATTTTAGAACAAGAAGACACTTCACACTTTTTACAATTTATTTAACACCAGAAAAATGGTACATATCATTTGTTGTTTTCAATGTCCTTCTGCAGTGGTAGAAAATGGCAAAAGTCACCTTGCATGTGCAGATCTGTTGTCTTTTTTTTGTTCTTAATCTCCAGGGGGAAATTTTACACAAGCATATATTATTTTCTTGTTGCCAGTGAAAACAAAAGATTCTTTTTAAAGTGTCCTCGTAGTTGGTTTTGATTGAAGTAGCAGTCCCAAAGAACTTCTCATGATTGGAAAGACACAAACACTGTCTTCAGTAGAGTGGTTTTAAGCATGTGGACCAATGGCAGCCAAATGAATGCATAGAAAAGGATTTAGAGATGACTGCTAGAAAAAAAACAACAATGTCATGTCCATATTTCTTTCATTTTTACAAGAAGCAAACGGGGCCAACTTGGACGCCAAATTCCTGATCAGGTGCACCAACATCCATAGGAGCAATGTCAATGATGGGCAGGCGGGATGTTTTTGATGTCTTGTAGTCGATGACTGTCTTGCCCCATGTGCCAGTGTGTGACTGTGGAGAGAAACAGAGAGGAGAGCAAGTCAGAAATCAGTTTACGTTGTCTAATACTTGGATCATACACAAGTTTAGCTCCAGGGAAAACAGAGTGCAAACCCACCGTGCAGCCATCCTCGCTGACACTGTACGTGAAGCGGCTGTTGCCCTCCGCTCTGATCTCGACGTCGTTGGATCCCTGGAGGAGCAGAGCCTTCTTCAGGTTGCCGGTGGCGGAATCCATGTAGGCGATGCTGTTCTTGCAGTGGTATGTAATGTTCTGAGAGGCCTGGTTGGACATCAGGCGCATGAAAGTCATCTGGATGCTGACATCCTCGGGATCAGCTCCATCGGTGCCATACTGGAACTGCAATACGGAGGGAAGAGAAGCATACATAGTGTCACAGGGCTGATAGTAAAGCATGAATACTGTCCAGGTTCATGTCTTCGCTCCTCCTTCTCACCTGGAATCCACCAGTCATGGACTCGCTGAACCAGACGTGCTTCTTCTCTCTGATGTTCTTGCTGAGGTACCAGTTCTTCATGGGAATGGTGGACTCACTGGGGTTGATACAAGTCTCACCAGTCTCCATGTTGCAGTGGACCTTGATGGCATCCAGAGGAGAGCCCTGGTTGGGATCAACCCAGTACATGCCTGTAATGCAGGGACATTAAAACAGTTTCACAGTGAGCTCATCCTCATGTTATACTTTATCTAAAGCCTGTGTCAGAGAACTGATCTGCACTCACCGCTCTTCCACTCAGGGTGGCACATTCTCAGGTCACGGCACATGCGGGCTGGGCTCTTCTGGGTACCATCTGGGCTGCGGATCTTCTCGACCTTCTGAGTCAGGGTCTTGAGGGTGGTGTCAACCTCCATGTCACGATCGCGCATGACATTGGCATCATCAGCGCGGTAGTGGCCACCACGCAGGGGATCAGGGGCCTTCTCCTGAATAGGCTGGCTGATGAACTCAAATCCGCTGCCGGGAGGTCCAGGAGGTCCAGGGGGTCCAGGAGGTCCAGGGGGTCCCTGTTTTGAGACACCAGGAGTTGCTTAACGTGTCTGAAGCTACAAGGATATGGATAAAATAAAGATAGTTGTGCAACTTACAGCAGGTCCCATCTCTCCATTGCGACCGCGAGGTCCAGGAGGTCCAATAGGTCCGGGCATTCCGTTCACACCATCCTTACCAGGAGCGCCGTTTGAGCCAGAAGGTCCCTGCAGAGGAAAACCAAATGATCATTTTTTTTCTCAAATTCATGGAGAAATTTTTGAGGAAAGCAAAAATAAAAAATACCAAGTTACAAAATTACAAAACACAAAGTTTTGTGTTGTACTTACTCTAGGTCCAGCGGGTCCAGAAGCACCAGCAGGTCCTCTCTCTCCAGGAGGTCCCTAAAGACAGACAAGGATGCCAAAATGAACTATGGTTTAACATAATATAGTAGAATGTAGCATGCATGTGATAAAACCCAGTTTAATATATCCATAAACTCCAAAAAGAAGTGAAACTGATTAATACTGTATTTTATAAAACTTGATGAATGCATCTTCTATGTAACTAGAAATTGTTTATAAGTTCTTAATATGTTTCAGTAAAAATCCACCTGAACCTTAAATAAATATTCAACCATGGGTAACGTGTGTCAACTTTTACTCACACCAGGTCCGGGCAGACCCTGCATGCCAGTGAATCCTCTGTGTCCCTTGTGGCCTCTCTCTCCAGCCTCACCAGCCTCTCCTCTATCTCCCTTAGCACCAGCAGGACCCTGAATACAGGAAACAGCAGGGCAAGATGCCATCAGACAGTAATCAATACTGCAAGTCTTCCTAGATGTCTCAAAGTTATGGTTTCATATTAATGATACACATTATGGAGTGAAAAACGTACAGCAGGACCACGAACACCAGCAGGGCCACTGGGACCAGCAGGACCAGCAGGACCCTAAAAGAAAGAAAGAGTGTGAAAATATAATCGTAGTCAAATCACAAGTGGATTGATTTTGTTTAACAAATCAACAGAGGTACAAAGTGGGCTTACACTCTCTCCACGGTCACCAGTCTTGCCAGATGGGCCGAATGCTCCGGGGGCTCCAGGAGCACCAGGAGGTCCAGGGGGACCAGCCAAACCAGTCTCACCGCGGTCTCCCTATGAGTGCACATTTCCAGTGAGACAACACCAGGCAGCTAAAGGCCAAACCTTTTTTCTTTTACATAAATGCAGAATGCTTGTATATATTTTGAGCTAAATATATTCAAACTAGTCTTTTTAAATGGGATTACTTTAGGGCCAGAAGCTCCATCTCGACCAGGTGCACCATCATGACCAGGAGATCCCTGTGGAAGGAAATGGAGATGTTAGCCAGCGACACTGAGTTTGTGTGAATTGTGGGTGCTTTTGTAATTGTACCAGGCAGAAAGAGTAGAGAAGAACTAGGACTTCATACCTCGCGACCGGCCTCTCCAGTTGGACCAGAGAGTCCAGGGGGTCCAGCAGGTCCGGGGGGTCCACGCTCACCAACAGGACCACTTGATCCCTGCTTTCCAGGCTCACCCTAAAGAAAGCGAATTAAAGGTCAGTCCTCTGGATGCCTGTGGACGCTCTGTGAAGAGTTTTAAAAGAAACAAACTGTCTCCTCACATGCAGATGCCTAGAGACAGGTGATGCCACCTGTCTCTAGGCATCACCTGAGACAGGTGCATATGAGAATGCAAATGTCCAATATGATCAGGTCAGGCATTCGCTGCTCTTTAATCTTCAGAAAATATCTTTATTTAACATTGTATTTGGCTGTGTCCCAAATCTCTCCCTACTCACTATAAATGTCACTACACAGTGACTGTTCTCTTTTCTAGATGGATGAGAAGAAAGAGAGCATCCCAATACAACCTGCCAAAAATATATTTGTACACACATATATATATATTATACTGTATATTTGTGTTTATCACAAAAAGGAAGCCTTTTTTTCTGGGTGAGCTTGTTGTGTTGTCCTCTGCACAGAACTCCCTACATAAGTAGTGTGGAGCAGTGAATGATTGCCTACATAGTATTTAGAATGGACTCTGGCTGTGGTGCAGTCAGAGAATACTCACAGATGGTCCAGGCAGACCAGAGAAACCACGCTCTCCACGCTGTCCAGGGAGACCTACGATACCACGCTGTCCAGCAATACCTTGGGGTCCAGGAATACCAGGGGCACCCTGCATGGAAGGAAACGGTGGTCAATTCCAAAATCCACATAGAATATCTGTCATGGAGCCACAGTGCAATAGTCACTTACGGGGGCTCCATCAGAACCAGCAGAGCCCTTCTCTCCAGAAGGTCCTGGGGGTCCAGAGGCACCAGCCTCACCAGGGCGGCCAGCAGGGCCAGTCTCACCACGAGCTCCCCTTGCTCCATCTTTGCCAACAGGTCCACCAGGTCCAGGAGCTCCAGCAGCTCCCTGGAAACATCACACAATGATGTGGTAACGTAAAAATAGTTCTGAAGACAATAATTAGTCATCACTGCTCCAATTTAACACAACAGATGAACTGATCAGAAACTCACAGGAGGGCCAGGGGGTCCAACTCTGCCAGCAGGTCCAGGGAAACCAGTAGCACCCTAGAAAGACACACAACCAAAGCAAAATAAGTGACAAATCAAGCTTTAAACAAGTGATTTCACCTAGTTTGTAAGTCAGAGAATCATCTCATGCTATAAAGAAATATATATATATTAATACTTACAGGGGAACCAGCACCACCACGAGCACCTTTGGGTCCAGGAGGTCCAGCAGGTCCCTGTTGACAGAAACATTTGACAGTGAGGCACAATCAAAATACAATGTTAATAATGAAACTGAGAGAATTTATATACACAGTATATACAATTCATTATAAACACAATAATGAATTTACTGTATAAAAATTATTTTATCCACAATACCTAAGTTGTGATTTGTCTTTTTCTATTATTATTGTATACTACACATCACAGGTTATTTGCATTAGACATGGGTCAACCTACCTGAGGACCAGCAGCTCCAGCGGGTCCAGCAGGTCCAGGAGCACCAGCGTCTCCCTTGGGTCCACTGTCACCAGTCTCACCCTTAGCACCAGGCTGACCATCAGCACCCTGAGGATGGAGGAGAATAGAGGAAATGCATCAACATGCATTGTTTTGCATAGTATCTTTGAAAAATTGTAACCATCTAAATTAGTGGGGAAAAGGGCTTACAGGAGGTCCAGCAAATCCAGCAGGTCCGGCAGGTCCAGCCTCTCCACGCTCACCCTGTTAGAGTAATAATGAAATACATTTAAAAGGTCAATGAGTCATAATTTTCTGCACATCAAAGATGTAAATGTTTTGTTTATTTCCCCCCAGCTTTACTCTGTTTTTGAGTTTAGGAAAGAACTTACAGGGGAACCACGAGGACCAGTGGGTCCAGCGACTCCAACAGCACCAGCCTCACCCTAAAACCAGAGGAACAAAGGAGGTCAGCAGGTTGAGTCCTGATCATTGTTTGACACATGGAGAGAAACCATATTTAAGCCAAAATTAGCGAGTGAAGCATTGAATCTCTCTGTTTATCTTGTTTTTTTTATCATATAATTTCACATTAATCTTACTTGTTTTCAAACATATCATTTGATATAATCATGAAATTGCTTTTGAAAATGGCCGATGCATACTGTGAGCATGAATCCAATGATAGTCCAATGATAAAAACTGAATGAAGAAAAGGTCCTCGAAGATTACGAAACCTGAATAGCTAATGTTTTAGTCCAACCTCACCTTCTCACCCTGAGCACCAGGAGGTCCAGGGACTCCAATAGGACCAGTCAGACCACGTGGGCCATCTTTGCCAGAACCACCATCAGCTCCCTTGACACCAGCGTCACCCTAAAAAGGTAGAAAGGTTATAAAAAGTTGATATTAAAAATACACTCAATTACAGTGGTCCTTCTTCACATCTCAAAAATTCTGAATAGCAGAATCAGAATCATATATATATATATATATATATATATATATATATATATATATATATATATATATATGAGATATTTTCTGTCCATTGAGTTTAGTAAAAAAAAGTCTATTGATCATAAAACAAGCATGTGATTGGTGATCATAAAAATAGGTGCATGTGATTGGTGTGATACTCACTCTCTCTCCCTTGGCACCGGGGAGACCAGCAGATCCACGTTCACCAGGCATTCCCTGCATACCGGGGGCTCCCAGACCACCGGGGGCACCAGCAGCACCGGGCTCTCCCTGCGTACACATACAGGAAAGCTCACATCATTATCCATTGATAATATAAACTCAGTTTATAGTGTGCATATTGTGTGCAGTCTCTGTTGTTTACTATTTAATTACTTTTTATCAAAGTACAAAGGAGGCCAGATTTGTTGGCTCAACAGTGCAGTGGTTTACAGATTTGCCTAACAAGCAAAATATCCTAATTCAGTCTCAGTAGGAGACCCAGATCCCTTTGGGGTAGCATCCCAAATCAAATATACGGATCTGCCTGCTGGGGGGCATCATAAAGGTAATACCCCACATTGAGCTTTAATAAAAACAGAACTGCAGACTAGGCTTGCAATCATCTTTTTTTTTCTTTGAACAGTAAAACCAAGACTGCATCCTGGAGTTTATATTCTTTTACACACATGTTTTGTGATGATTTAATGGTTTTAAACATGCACGCAAAAATTATGCTCTTTATGATAGTTAGCAATAGAAACCAACATTTCAGTGAGGTCTGGCTCGAAGAACATGTAATCTATCTTTCAAATGCAAATAAATGGGCGTATGACAAACTTTATTGCTCAACAAAAAGTATAATAGGTCCCATGCAACAATAGATGACTTCCTTGCTACTTTTAAGTAATTTAATAAATATGATTATCCTTGATGCCATATGCACTCTGAAAATCTGATTTTTAAATGTTTTACTGTAACATTTTGCAGGATGGTCAAGATGTAGGATCAGAATGAATGTAGGAGTCAAATGTCCAGGTAGGCTTGTTCATACTATCAAAAAAAAAAACTACAGTATCTAAAGTTATGAAGGGCAGAATTTCTGAATATTTTGTTCTGCAGATCTTTGCTCTTCTTGTTTTTGGAGAAAAGCTGGAAGTATGTTGGACTGTTCTTACTTTATGAGTAAATATGTGCTCAGCTTGGGGTGGTTAACAGTTTAAATGAACTGTATGTGCTGACATCAGTTTCAGTCGTGTTTCTGTGCAATTTCAAAATCTGAACTGGAACTGACATGTGAGACCTGATACTCAACACACACACACACACACAAAAAAAATCTCAACATAATTTTTAAGAGGTTCTTCTAACCTACCTTAGCTCCATCGTTACCAGCAGGGCCAGGAGCACCACGGGGTCCAGTTGGGCCAGCGATGCCAGGAGCACCACGCTCACCGGGGAATCCTCTGTCACCCTGAAGGAAAGAAGGAACTCATCAGTCACCAAATGTTTTGCCAGTAAGAGGAAGTGTACCATAGGAGCTGAAAATGGTTTGTTTCTGCAATAGAGGGGACACTCACTCTTGGTCCAGCTGGGCCAGAGGGTCCTGCCTCACCAGGACCACCCTGAATAAAAGAAGGAGGGGGGAGAAGGTGATGACATCTGATTTACTGCGTCAACACGGAGACAAACAGGACGGTCTGGTACATGCTTTTGTCTGCTGTGTATCTGACCATGAATGAGCTGATTTAATAGGGACTGTGCTGTATACGCCACACAGACACCTGGTTTATAATTACATACCTGCTCACCAGGTTTGCCAGTCTCACCAGTAGAGCCTTGGGGTCCAGGAAGTCCCTGCACATGGGTGAAACCGTTTCTGGTTAGCAGGTGAAGTTATGACTACAGAAGATATGACAGCACTGTGGCTGCTGGAATAATCTCCAAACACACCTGGAATCCAGGAGGTCCAGCAGGTCCCTGCTCTCCTTTCTCTCCAGCAGGTCCCTAAACAACAAGGGCAAAACAAAATAATGAGAAACACGTGATTCATTTCAAGTATCCATAATGTCAACCTTGCTTGTTATTTAAACGATGCAGATAAGATACATACAGCAGGGCCAGAAGATCCAGGAGCACCAACGTCACCATCCTTGCCTGGAGCACCCTGTGAATAAAAACCATGATGCTCTGTTTCCACTTTCATTTTGATATACGCTGTCTTTAACAGGAGCATTTTATTTATGTAGATACTTACAACAGCACCAGCAGGTCCAGTGGCACCTCTCTCACCAGCCTTACCAGACTCACCCTGGTCAAAAGAAACAAGTCCATATTTACATGTGGGGAATTCTGCACCAGTATTTCTGTTTAGCCTTATTTTTCACGGGCTACAAATCACATCCATTCACAGTTAGAAGGAAAGCTCTGTTAACTCACAGATGCTCCCTTGGGTCCGGGGAATCCCATAACTCCAGGCTGTCCTCTGGATCCAGCAGGGCCGGGAGGTCCAGGGCGGCCATCTTGTCCAGGAGCACCCTAAAAGTAAAACAAACAAAAAAAAAAAAAACACAAAACAAAAAATGAAGATCTAACAAACTTGATTTTGCTCTTTACATTGTGAATTCCTTTCCTTCATATACCACATGTTCATTTGAGGCTCTGTACTTACAGCGGGTCCAGCTTTGCCATCAGGTCCAGGACTTCCAGGGCTACCAGTCATACCCTGAGGACAATAGTTCACATGTGAGGATTCATGACCAAAACAACACAGAAATGTTGCAGATGAAGAAACATATTGTCTTGCTAACCTTCAGTCCAGGGGCACCGGGAGCACCAGGGCTTCCAGACTCACCAGTAGCTCCCTGAGATCCCATTGGGCCGGGAGAACCACGCTCTCCTGGGGCACCCTGTAATATAAGTTAGTATAAGATCTAGAAGCTGTGATAGTGGATATAGTTTATGACTTAAATAATTCCTAGTTAATTGGTTTGACATTATCTTTGATGGTGGCTGTTATGGCATGTTTGTTTAGTTATTATATCATCTGATAGATTTGATTAAGTTGTTGAGTGATGAATTTAATGAACTAGCTCACCTTGCCACCAGCACCTCCATCAGCACCAGGGAAACCACGAGCACCAGGGGCACCCTAAAGGAGAAACACACACACCAACCATGTTGTTGAAAGTGATGTAGATATTGGGCTCCCACAGCCGGGTGAATCCCCCGGGGAGTTTAACAAACTGTAAGTTCAGAACACTTTGCAGAAAGGGTCTTAACACAGACACCTCCAACTAAAACACAAGTGATGGTTATTTTAATGCGGTTATTTTAAGGCACACAAAAAGCACTACTAAGTATCCAAGAGAAATTTGACATGGTCAACAATAAACATACACGCTCTCCAGGGGGTCCACGGGGTCCAGCACCACCAGGCTCTCCACGAGGTCCTCTCTTTCCCTCTTCACCAGAGGGGCCAGGAAGTCCCTGAAGTCCAGATGGGCCCTGGAAAGGGAAAGAAATTGAATCAAACAAAGCATTAATTAATTTTCTTATATGTAATTAAATGGCAAAATCCAGTGGAAACTATTGAGGAGGATTGTATTTTGAAACTTACAGGCTCTCCCTTGGTACCAGGCTCTCCCTTAGGACCAGAGGGACCAGGGTCACCCTGTTGGCAGAAGAATACCCATTTCATTTAGCCATCAGGTGATCTAGGATCTATAAAATACTGACAAAACCCTAAAAAGTCCTAAAATCATTTGCCAACTCACATTGTTACCCTTGGGGCCAGGAGCACCAACAGCTCCCTGAGCTCCAGCAGGACCACGAGCACCGGGGAAGCCAGGAGCACCAGCAATACCAGCAGCACCCTATGGGATGGAGAGTTTGGGGTGTAAGCACACTTTATGTGCAGAATTCAAGTGGAATACATTTAACCAATGTGGATGATACTTACAGGAGCACCCTTACTACCAGGGGAACCATCAGATCCAGGAGCACCCTGTTAAAAGAGGAATAAAGTGTTGAGAATGTCGGCATTTTCTGATGCACTAAAACATATGAAGTAGACATGGTAGTGTGTTTAAGTTGAGTATCTACTCACAGCAGCTCCAGCGGGTCCAGCAGGTCCAGGGTTACCAGGTTCACCACGTGCTCCCTGGGGTCCCTCAGATCCACGGCCTCCTGGAGCACCAGTCTCTCCCTGTGGACAGAATTAACAACATTTCAGAAATCTGCACCTTTAATGTCACGTTGGTAAGTGAGAGGGAAATCACACAGAACATCAGAAACATAATGTCAACATTAAATATTACATATACACGTAAATATCAGAGATAAAACAGGCCATATTCTATAAAACTGTGGTTATTGCATCATCATCATCAAGTGGGAAACACTTGATGATGATGATGATGATGATGATGATACTTTACTGATCCCACAATGGCGAAATTACAGTTAACAGAACACCCATCCAAGAAGACAAACAATCAAAGTAACAATAGTACTTAAGCAAAGCAATAATAGATTTTAAGTGTAAAATATACAGCTCACAGTAATATTTATGAAAGAATTTGAGCAGAAATAAAGAGTTAATAGAGACACACTAGCTCCCACACTGATCCTAAAGTGGTTTATGAATCTAGAAAGAAGTTTCAAATTGTATGATTGTTCTGTGATCACAGCCTCACGTCTTTTTTTATTCTCCTCCTCTTTACACCTAAAAATAACTCAGGATTTTGTGCCTTCCTGGTAGGTGAGACTTACAGGATATTAAAATAGACCCCTCAGTAATAGCATTGGGGGGGGGGGCAAAGATTACACTGGCATTGGAAGTGTCCTGATGCCATCTGGTGGTGAGACTGTTCACCTGAAGTATACAGTATTAGGCTAAACATGCTATTATTAGTTTTGCAGCATGTTTACAAAGCTGGCGCAGGCAGTAATCCATAATAACCTTAAAGCATATTGCAAGTCAAATGGTCTGAGAGTGAAATCTGGCCCGTGTCAAGAAGCTTTAGCCATTCAAAGAGCTTTACAGACTAGACATGTAAGAAAAGGTGAAGCAAAGGTGTTTGACATGGGAGAGCAGAGTTTGAATCCCGGGCCAAGAGTTGGCACTGCTTGTTTTGAGTGCCTATGAAACATGTGCATATGTGCAGGTAGGGAAAAGGAGAGTGATGCATGAATGGGCTACATATGATCTCATTTGGGGGGATTTTTTATTTTTCTTGATTTAGATTTCTGCAGCTTTACAAATTCTGCAGGATTTGCACTGGGATGTTTGCCCATCATAGGTCCAAGCAGGATGTCAGGGCTTAATTGAACAGAGTCCCCATATTTCCTACTACTAAGCAAGGGGGTGATGAGACACCTAGTTAGGGATTGAGGGGATGATGAGAAAAAATAGTGTCACGGTCCTCTAGAGTTGTCCCTGCTACCTTTATTTATGAGGTCAGGCAGCACTGCTGCACCTAATCTAACAGTAATAAACATAATGACTCAATTAAACAAGTTATTATGACATTACATGTAAAGTGTTTTGAGTGACTTACCTTAGCACCAGCACCGCCTGGGAATCCACTAGGCCCAGCAGGTCCAGTAGGTCCCTGAAAATGAATACACAGCATGTTAGGAGACAATACTGAGCCAGAGGTCTGAGGCAGAATGCCTTCATTTACAGTATGACTCTCTTACTAAAGCATTTTGTGGTGATATCACTGAACAGATTTATGTTATGGGAAAATGCAATACTTACAGGAGGACCAGCAGGACCGGTGTTGCCATCATTACCACGAGCACCCTGCAGAGGAGGAAGAGATTACATCAAACTTTTTCAGAGCTAAGCAACAGGAAGAGACTAACCATGAGAGATAAACGCAACCATCTTCCATCTCTTGTCTTGTTTTTAGTAGCAGTGATGGTGTTTTGATAACTGAATAGGGAGAGGAAACGTGGCAGCACTCACAGCAGGGCCGGGAGCTCCGGGGCGGCCTCTCTCGCCGGGAAGACCACGAGCACCCTAGAAAAGACAGAAACAAACCAAAGTGAGAAAAAAACCTTTGGCCTTGTTTTTGTAGATAGAAAAGAATCAAAGTGCTGAATCTAAAGTATTAATGGTGTATACAAAATGGTGTCTTAATCCTTTAAATGATGCATACGTCAGCAAACTGACAAACATACCATAGTACCAGGGAGACCATTCTCACCAGGGGCACCAGCCTCTCCCTGTAAACAAATACAGGAAGAGAGATCAGCTTGAAATTAATATAATGCTCATATTTATGATGAGACTTGAACTTTGCTGAGCAGCAGTATATCCTGCCATCTTACCTTGGGACCAGCAGGGCCAGAGTCTCCCTTGGCTCCATCTAGACCGCTGAAACCCTACAAAGAAAATTAATGCATTTTAAGCTCCATCACCACTCACAATAGTTTAACCATAATCATTTTATTTTCAGGGCTCTTCAAACTCACTCTGTGTCCCTTGATGCCTGGAAGTCCAGGGGTGCCAGGGAATCCACGAGCACCCTGCACGAGAAAAACAAAGATGCCAATAACTTAGTTTGAAAACATGCAAAAGCAACAGGTGCAATGAGGCCTGGATAAACTGAACATCCTGGATAATTAAGTGGAAAAAAATATATTTCATACATCAAAAAATGGGCACAACATAACTGAAATCAACATTTGTGTCAGTTTTCTCATAAATATCATTTTAGGTTTCATTTTTGGCTGACCGTCTCCTGACCTTTGCCCTCAGTGGGAAGCACTCACCTGAGGTCCGGCAGGTCCGCGCTCACCGGGGCGTCCAGCTTTACCAGCCTCACCCTGTTATAAGCACAGAGATAATGAGGAATATGAAGCAAGCTTGTGGAAGCAAACACGCCACAAAAACAAGTACAGTCATATCTGTGTAGTGTAAAATGGAGCTGTTTTAGCTGCGTGTCCCTGTTAGCTGAATGAAAATACTGAGTGTGTCTTAGTCAATGCATCACTTACATCATCTCCGTTCTTTCCAGGGGGACCAGAAGGACCACGAGGACCCATGGGACCCTAAAAAGACCAATAAATGACTGGATTAGCAACAATGGATGTTGGCTATTTTAAGCAGAAGTCTGAATATCCCCTGCAGTGCAGTGGAGGGCACAGGGAGGAAGAGGGAACTGGCAGGCATGGAGAAAGTGTCAGTAGGGCAGTGTTTACAACAGGAAGTGGAATCCAGGAAGTGTTCTGTTTAAAGACTTTCTGGAGTTCACGTTGACTTTTACACTAACCTAAACTGGAAAACACAGCACAGAGGTGTGCTGTACTCATCACAGACAAAAAAAGAGAAACAAATATTTAGTAGAACATCATGTATACTCACAGAAGCTCCGGGCTCACCAGGCTCTCCAGGGGGTCCAGTGAAACCCTGAGGACCCTGAGTGACAACAAGAAAAACAGATCAATGTAATATCTTCTTCAATGTCAAAGTATTCATTTTTCTGTTTTACATCAGATGCAAGAAAACATGTGCGGAAAAAATCTGCGAGCTATTGTAACTGCATGGTGTTCGCAGGAACACCTGGAACACCACTGAACTGATAGGGAAATACTTACAGAGGTGCCGGGAGGTCCAGAAAGACCACGGGGACCCATGGGACCCTATTGATAAAAACAAAAAAGAACCCATTAAAATAACAGCACTTTTGCATAATTATCAAATAAAGATATTTGAGAGAGAGAAAATCTTCTTACCATTGGGCCAGGAACAGGTGGGCCACTAGACTTTGAGGGGTCAGAATATTGAGGAGAGAAGTTCTGCGAGGGGAGAAGATGAAGAGTTAGTCAGGGTGCAGTTTCTGACCTAATGTAGTTGAAGAGGATACAAGAGCATAAAAAACATTACAGAGGACACCATCTTCCCCCTGACTGTGAGGTCACTGTTGTAGTCACTGGGTTAATTCTAGCTCATGTTATAGTGTAAAGCCTCCTTTTCTAAGAAAGGAAAACAACACTCTATAAAGAAACTAATATTATTTATTTAAAGATGAACAATTTAAAACAGTCTGAATACTTTTATGTCACTGGACCTGTCAGATAAACACGAGGCGCTGTGAGACTGTGAGCAGAAAGGAGCTGTCAGCAGTCTCAGTGCTGAAATACACATGGAGGGAATTTCCAAGCTTTTGCTCTCTAGTCAAGTTGTACCTTCAGCACTTTGATTATCAAGTCAGTGTTCAGTGGACTGCAGAAATAACATGGCAGAAGAAGGATGCATTTTGTCATTAATAAAACATGCTGGATGTTCTGATGTGTGATACTTACTCCACCAAGGCCAGGGGGGCCAGGGGGGCCAGGGGGACCGGGTGGGCCATCTACACCAGGGATTCCATCATTGCCAGGACGGCCAGGAGGACCCTGGAGAAACATGGTTGATTAGCAATATTCAGTGCTCAGTATTTCAGCTATGGAAACCTCAGCACAGCCACTGCACCTTAGACCACAGAGCTGGATAACAAATAGAAATGATTTTAATGTACATTCTATAATATAAGTCACAATATCAATCAATAAAATGTAACACTGTTTTCAGTGATTAATAAAAGCTGAACATTAACTTAAAGTTTGCCAAATGTTTCTCCTCTCCTTATTTTACTGATTTTATTTTATTTCTCTTTCATGACCTATTAAGGTTTCAGTGACTTTTTGACCTTGTGACCTAATTACCAAAGGTCATCAGTGGCAAGCAGCGTCACCAGAGTTGAGATTAGTCTGTGAGCTGATGCACAGCTGTACTGTGTACATTTTGGCATTTTTTTAGCTGTAGCTAGTGACAAGCATTAAAAAAACATCTCAGGAAAACAAACATAATGTTATATAATTATATAATTAGCCACCTGCTGTGCAGTAAACATGATGATTCAACAGGTTTGTACTAAAATGTTACTGAAACAGAACAAAACAGAATTCCATTTTATGAAAACAGTGCAAAAAAACCCCAAATAAGTTATTTTTGTCTTTGTTTCAACAAATATGTCAGAAGATAATTATAATTTTTAAAACAGATTAAAAATGAAAAGTTTTTTGAACACAGAATGGTCAGTTTGTCCTTAAAGCACACGTGTCTGTCATCTGTACTGAAGGACAAAAAGAGCTCTTGAATGGTGTTAATGCTGCTAAGAGTTTAAATAAAGTGGAACCTACCGGGTCTCCCTTGGGGCCAGGAGGTCCATTTTCAGCTCCCTATGGACAGACAGAAAATTGGAGTTAGGCCATGCTGCAGTGTTTCATCCAGATTGGAAATACAAGGATATCATTTATAACAATATTAATAATCAAAAGGGGACAGTACCTCATCTGGATACTGGGGTCCTACCAAACAAACAGAGAAAACAAATGTCAGCATCTCTTTAATGTTCATAGGAGACACATTAATTCATGTTTAAAGATCATCCAGAAAGTAAAAGCGCTGGGTAACTCTTAGCATGTCTGCGGTTGGTTGTGAGTCAGGGCTGATTAATGCATGAAACGCAGGATTTCACATGATTAATTAATCTAAAGCAATCTAAACCTTAACTATTAAGTAATTTCTGCAGTGGAACGTAAGGAGAGTAAAGGCATAAAGTATAAGCTCTGCTGCACCCTGTGCTTCACTGCACAGGTAGGAGTGTTGGGAAATTATATAATCATTGCCACACTTTGCCAAAGAGCAGGTATAATCCACTGTTAAAAAAATGCACATATAACTTTAATGAAACGTAATCCAAAAATGATTCTTTTCTGAGTGAAAAATCCTTAAACAAGCAGGCAGCTAGGCAGGAAGGCCAGGGGCCTCGAGTCCTTTTGAGGTCAGAAAGCCGGTCAGAGATGGAGAGGAAGGGAAAGTAGGCGGCGCCACAATCATAGTCATCATAGTACCATCATAGTCAGAGCAGATAGGGCAGCACTCTCCCTCTGGAATAACAGGGTCGGCGCATTCAGTTGTGTCCTCACAGA
Organism: Archocentrus centrarchus; assembly: GCF_007364275.1. Lineage (NCBI taxonomy): Eukaryota > Metazoa > Chordata > Actinopteri > Cichliformes > Cichlidae > Archocentrus > Archocentrus centrarchus. Next base: position 29,615,195 of record NC_044364.1, on the reverse strand, counting down.
TCACGTCATCGCACAAGGCCTTTCCGTTGTCACAGATGCAGATCAGGCAGGGCTCTGGTTTCCATACATCCTTGTCATTGTACCACTGTCCATCTGAGTTGCAGCTGCCAGCTATGCCTGAGACAGGAAAATGACGATGAGTTAGACACAAATCCTCAGAGTTAGGACAACCAATTTGAGTTTAGCTTGTCAGCATTCAAGTACTTTGGCACGTGCTACACCTGCACAGGTGTGCATTATAGTGGATAGGGCTTCTACTTAAAAACTGCATAAAAATCTTTTTTCTTCTTTTTTTTAAAAAAAAGGTAGAGAGGACCAGACTCTAAAACACAAAGCTGGAATATCTGATGTATAAATTTGGGGTAATGTTGGACCTATACTGTTAATGACCTTAGAAAATCTGGTGCTTGGTGACTGATTTGTGATCAGGAAAAGAGAAAGACTAACATCCATGCACATCTACAGGAGCGCCCTGTAAGAATTCTGGCTGCTGACAGAAAAGAGGTACCAAAGGTCTCTCCAACTTTCCTACTCAGATGGTGCACAAGAGTCCCTCCTCAAAAACTCAGAGCGGAAACTTTCACTGGGTCTGCTCATATGTCAGGAGGTGGATATGTGTTTGAGCCTCAGAAGTGGGAGGATGAATGCACGTTTCCAGAATTTGCCACAAAGCGGCGCTGTTACTCTGCAAAAGAAGGCCTTCCGCGCCCTCACCGGTTTGGTGATTAATTGACGTCTAGACTCGCGTTTTTCACCATCGACGTCAGACTTAAGCGATTTTTCCATTATCACTTTTTTCAACTAACCAAGTCCAGTTTTATACAAACTGGAAAACAGTTTAATTCAGTGTTCCTCATGACATGATTGCAGAACTTTGGGAAAATTTCTCAAATTTGATTACCAAACAAAATTCTGCCTGCCCTCTTTTTTTAGGCGTTTATTGATGAAACTGACTGCAACCGTATAAAACTGGTGAAAACTGCTTTCCAGACAAAACAGATGTATAAGATTTTTTCATCAGATTTATTCGCCTATCTAAATTTTCTTTACGGTTGTGATTGGACTCTTTTTAAAACTATTGTCCTGTCACTGCGCATCAGAGACAAATGCAGCTGCGCCCTCATGTTTGCACTCCAACAGGAGGACGCACACTCAGCATGTATATGCACGCTAGTGAAAGGAGCAAACAACAAAGAAAAATCCAGTCTATAAACTCCTACTCGCTTCCAAGTCTCCAAGAAACCACCAACACGCCTCACTGTGCAACAACTTTCATCATGTCTGGAGTCGGGTATCCCGCAGATCAGCTCCAGCAAACTGCTTAGCATCCTTTGCTGGCTATCCACATCTTGAGGGTGCCAACGCTCCAAAAACAACTCAAATCAATGTTTGAAAGTGATACTTACTATCATCCTCGCCTTGACCTCTCGCCAAAAGCACTGTTGCGCTGAGCAAAAGCGCTAACCGAATATCCACAAAGCTGAACATGTCTAAATATTAGACATGTAGATTCTTTGCGGCAAGGGGAATCCTTTTTCTCCTCAGACACCACTCATATACGGTAGGGTCCGGTCTGTGTGTTAACTCCAATCCAGACCCTAGCAGAAACTCCCTACTGCCTAAACAAATGAGTTAACTTGGCTTTTATATGCCAAAACTTTTGGGGAGGTCCTGTGCGCACCAGATAACTTGTACATGTTCAAGTCAGAGTCCCTCCTTCATCAGAAAGATGGGCCGTCTTAGAACATGTCAAACAAGTTCACGTTTCAGCTCAAACGTGGATGATGAGGAAAGGCATCATTTACGCGCCGGCTCTCCAGCGCTCAGACGTGTTTGATCTTCTTACGCTCCTTGGATTTTCTTAATTGGCACTCGTGTTGATTTGTTTTTTCTTATCGATGTTTATCGATATGCTGAGCAGCTGTTTGCTTTCAGATGTGCAGGAAGTTGAGTTTTTGGTTTTTTTTTTCATTGTTTTATTACACGATGGGCTTTTTTCTTTAAAAAAAAAAAAGCTAAAGGGTTCAATATAATGTAAGTCGAATTGAAGTTTGCGTAATTTACGCACGAAGAGTAAACCAGAATTGTCTCAGGATATTTTGGGACTCCTTAAATGTTTGTAGACGAAACATCTTTCATGTGTATATGTTATATATGTTCAAGTAACTATATTCAAAGTCTGCTGAAAGGATTTTCTTTTCATGGTATTGTCTACTTCTTTATTCAGTGGGGCCTAAACACTTTGGAGTATCAAGCATCTGCAAGAAACTGCAGATTAACACCAGCCTTCTGGATGTACAGGACACATGTGTTCCTATTTAAACAAATCTTCTACATACACGTTATTACATCCAGGTCCAGTTATAAGTAACTGAAAGTTTGACACAATCACAACATATTAACATATTATAAACCTTTATGTTTCCCCTCTTTATCTCAACTCTTCCTCTACTAGCAATAACCCTGCTTTCAGGTTTGGTGGCATTAACAACAATTAATAAGCAAGATAAACACAGTTTACGAACGTACAACTTGTTGTGTTAAAATCCACCTTTCCTCAAACAGACCAGGACATCCCATGATGTTAGAGATAGAGAAGGAGGGAGAGAGGGAGAAGAAAATCTGGCAGGTCCACAAAGCAGTCTGCTTGAACTGTGGACACGTTGCAGCTTCTACAACTACAGTGTGGCCCAGCCTGACCTTTCGTTTACTCTGCCTCTTTCTGCATCATCGTTTTTGCATTCAAACTCTCATCTTCCACACACTGGAAACAGTGAAGTTATCAGATCAATGATGAAGCTATCAGAAACTGACCACAAGTCAAATAAGCATGTTCAACAGAAACAACACTGGAAAAAATTAAGTTGTTATTTTTGTTTCAGTTTTGTGGCCAGAAAAATCAACAGAAATGTTTTAATTTGAAAACACTTCATACCCACATAGAAAACAAGTACAATTAGGAATGCATGCTGTGATGTAAGTATAGTATACTACTCAGTATACATCATTCTACCTGGAGAGACAAATCAAATTTAAAATATAAGCTTAACCATTATACTGTTGTAAAAGAATTGTTCCTGTGCTGAGTAACTTATTGTGCCTTGAAATTAAAATAGATGATTTTTCTATGTTTTTCTATTAATAGTTAGGCTACTTCATAGTATCTGGATCAACAAAGAATTTACATTCTAGTTTCATACAAGCTTGAGTATTTAAAAGTATAGTTAATTATTTTTCCTGTTACTCTGAAGATGTGCACATTTACTGGAGACAGTTTCAAAGACCTTGTTTTTATATTTATTCAGCTGTTTGGGAAATTTGGAGGTTTTGATGATTTTATATTAACTAAACAGGTCTTTTTCAGCTGTTCCTCAACAAAACAAAGCAAGTTATGTATGTGTATGAATTAATCATGACTTTGAAATAACTCCAAGTGACAATTTTGTGTGGACATTGAGGGAGATTCAAGACTTTTAGAATAAGAATTAGAGGGATGGGAAAACAGGGAAGTCCTGCTGTTTGTCTGAGAGGAAATTCCTTTGATAAGATGTGTGCCTGTGTGCTGACTCTGTGATTTGAACCTAGAAAATACATTTTAAACTATATTATGTTACTATTCATTCTCTGTCATCCATTTTGTGAATATGTGATATGCTGCGAATTAGGTGAGATTTATGATAAATCTTTAAGGCAGCACTTTCACAGAGACTTTCCATCAGTGAAATGAAGCTGAAGCTCACAGGACAGTGTTTAAATAGAACTGGTAATTTTCTGGTGTTTGCCTTGGACTCGAGCTGCTGCAATCTATAATATGTAGAGTCCAGACTGGTGGTTTGGGTGGAAGCATTCACAGTGATTTTATAGCATTTTAGCTGCCTTCAAACATTCTAGCACTGCAGTTTGAAGCTACATGTTTTCTCACCATAAGATATGTTAAAAAAAAAAAAAAAAAAAATATATATATATATATATATATATATATATATATATATATATATATATATATATATATATATATATATATATATATATATATACACACACACACACACACTGCTGTGAGGTCCTCCGAGAAGCCAAGAAGCCAAGCAATCCAAATTGTGTTTATTGCCAACACAGATAATATTAAGAAATCCTCCCGTGTAAGACGGTGTTCTTGTCATAACAGAAGGAGTGAAAATCATTGAACTGCAGCCACCGGGCTTTGTCGACTCAGGGGAGGAAATTCCACGTTTGTCACTGGCAGCTTGTTGAGCTTCATGAGTCCAAGATGTAACATATTGTGGGAAAAGGTGTCTTCATAGTTGCTGCTGCTGCAGCTTTTTCATGGCTTTCATCGTGTTAATTAGATTTCTGCAACCGAACCCCAGCGGGTGGCCGTGGTTCAATCCTTGGCTGCTCCAGTCTGTGTGCCACAGTGTCCTTGGGCATCAGAGTGTGATTGTGTGTGAGTGTTTGAAAGCACTTAGAAAAACGTGCATGTGTGAATGAGGCTCAAGTAGAAAAGAACTATATAAGAACCAGGCCATCTTCTATGATGAACACTACAATAGAATAGAATGCCTTTATTGTCATTATACAGGATGTACAGTGAGGCTTCCCACAGATTTATGAACAGAAACTGAGGCTGGTTGGTGGAAAAAGGGATCATGTGTTTGTTAAAGGCCTGTTCAGACCCTCAGGAGGGGTCAGCTCATACAGCTGTGGTCTGAAACATGCCCTGTACTGAGTTTGTTCGGGTTATCCGAGCACTCACTTCACTCAAGTCAATTCACAATTTAAAAAAGAAATAGGATTTTGGAGCAGTGTCTGTGCATATGTAAGCTGCATCCAGCATTAAGATGACACAGAACAAGATAACTAAACAGGCCCAAACTGTGCATTCCACAGCAAGCCTCTGAGCTATAGCCAGCAACACGTAGCATCGCCTGTGCTGTCCACGTGTTTCTACTTGTACGTCTCAGAGAGTTTGCTGTTTCATGCTGAACAAAGCCAAACCCCGTCCTCACTGTCTCTCACGTCTCTCTGCCAGTGAGTGCCTGACAGACTTTCTTCAACTTTATTTAAAGTGCCGGTGGGTATTTATTAGATTTTTTCTTCTTAAAAAAAAAAAACAAAACAATTATAATATCTCCTTTGACTCACTGCCTGACTGCCAATTTCCATTAAGGCCACCATTACTTGGCGTTAAATCTTTGTTACAGGCCATTATGATTGTTTGTTAATTATTCTCAATTACAGGTTTTTGCACATGAAGTTTCATGCTTTGTTTAGGTGGAAACCCCACTGCAGGCCCACCTGCTTCAGGCAAATTACAGGGTGTGATGTAGAAAATTGTACAGTGTCACAAATTAAAATCAGTCACTGCACAGTATATCTTTAAATTGTGAATGGCTGTAATCAAGTTTAAGGCTGAGCTTCAATGCTGTTTACCTTTAAACATCTTCAAGCTTCATATGCGTTCATTAACTAAACAATCATGATAAAAATTCACTTCTTCTAAGTTGATGCAGAAATGAAGCACCATGAAAGGATGCTCAGCTGGAGTAGGGTTCCTAAAATTACATCAAAGACATCTTTAAAAAAATTAAGAAGTTTCTCTAATATGTGGAAAGAGCTCCGTGTTGGTGCAGTCTGAGACTCTGTAAGGACAATTAATGTGGAACGAGCCCACAGTTCACTGCACCGCTTTCTGTTGAAGGTGATCAGTGATCAATGCTGCGACTGCCTGTCTTCAGTTTCGGTTAATAAAGCTGATAATGTCTGCCTTTGTGTTGATCAAATTAGTTCAATAAACCCCTTTAATAGACACTTCTCTGTCATAAAAAAGCATCACTAAGAATTCACCAAATTATTGCAAAATAATTATTTGGAAAATTGGTGATTATGAAAATGTATTTAGAAGTGATTAACAAAGCATTCAGCTCACTAATCAAAAATGCAATTAAAGGTTAAATTGGAGCATTTAATGGCTTCTGCCTCCTATGATTTGGGGATCTCCGTCAACCATTTTTAGTACAGTCATCAGTTTTTCTTCTTATATTGAATAATAAAACAGGTCTTTTGTCTGGATCTGAAATGAAACTCAGTTTTTGCTACAAAGGGAATTCTGTGTTGGGGACCAACAAGGCCCTGAGCGACACACACACACACAGCTCCAGTTTCCCCTTTGTTTTTACATTGCATGATGGCAGTTTAATCCAATAATTGCCCACATTCCTTATCAGATAGGCGTTATGGCTGATTGTCACCATTATATATTATACGGGGTCTAATAAATCACAGTTAACATCAAGCTGTTTATGTGCTGCAGTGGACTACAGTGAATTGGGAATAACTACATAGAAAGCCCACAGAATGGGTTTCACATCATTGAGGACAGTTTGGATTTCATCATATTACATTTTAGACCATCAAATGGGCTGAGCAATTTAGCCAAAGCATTATCACAAACTCTCATGCAACTCTTCTGGTAACTACATGCAGTCTCAGGACAGCGAGAGTCTGCCGTGTACGTGTACAGACGGGCAAATAACCACTGTGACTGCAGCAGTCGCCTCCATGAAAATAAACCTTCCAGCTCTGGCTCAGACTCTGCAGGTTTATTCAAAGCGGCAGCATCAGTCGGAAAAAAGGGAACTTTCACACAGCATCATGGGTAAACGCTCAATTACAGGGTGAATGTCTTATCCCACTTCTGCCTGTTACTTCAAGCAGAGCCTGATGTGAGATGCAATCTCATAAAGGCCTGCCTTCCTTCTTTTCAGCCTCCACGATGGTCTGTGCTTGCTAGTGAGCGCCACTCTCACCGCTCTCACCACTACAGAAGTCTGTTTGTGCCAAAAAATCTTTATTTAGTAAGGTCTAGGTTTTTCAGAAGTTTTCATGCAATATAGAGGAATACATGGAGCATCGTGGAGCAACGTCCAAATATTTCTTTAACTGCCTTTTTATTTTATTTTATTTTAAATGATGGAGGGGCAGCTCTTGCCATGCTTTTACAGCCTATTGTGGCATCCATCACCATGACAATATTTGTGACATTATTGCAGTATTTAACTGGACAACAACTGAAAAACTGCGTAAGCTTTGCCCCACACAGGTTTGTGCCTTTCATATATAGAAACTTTAGTCAATAAGGTTCAGAGTTCTTCCTGTGTGCAAGCTGTTTGCTTAAAAAAATTACGATTATTTAAGATTATCACAGCAATCAAAGTTGTACAATTAGTATATTGAATGATTTGCATAAGTTGTGTAAAACAAATATTTCATTTGATTTTTAATACAGTATGTACCCTTTAGTAGTCAATTTCATAGTGCTTGCCAGCAACCACTCACATCCAGCAGGGGTATACTAACTTCCCCACTGACTTATTTTTTCCTAGTGAGCAGTGGTTGCAAGGGGGTTGCCAAATGGTCTCTAGGCCTGTGAGACTGAGGCTTTGGGGTTTCTCAGGCAGCAGCAACAAGCAGGCAGCTGTTGTTTTAATCTCATCTTTTTGTAGCCAAAGTTAGCATCGCATTCAATCCCACACTAAATTATTACCCAGTGCTAGCATTACATGATAACCTCCAGTACCACCTTCCCACAGTCCAGTTTCAACAAAGATGCCAAAATGGTCAAAATGCCAAACTAAAGATGTTAAAATGTTAGTCCACAAACCAAAGGATAAACTCACAGAGGAAGGAGCTACATTCACCTTTACATACTGGTACTGATCATGCAGTCACAAGCAGATGTTGGTGTAAATGTTGATCCTATTTATTTAAATAACTAAAACATTTTTTTCCAGGAGTTGAGCTGCGTAAAAAATCCACCCTCTCAAAAGCACCACCCATCATGACATGCCACATCCTCTTTGAGGAGTGGAATAAAATGCTGGGACCCAACCTTAGAAACCTATAGCCATATTTTTCATTAGCCTATATTAAAATAGCATTTTTTAAAATGAAAATAATAGCTGTTTTCCTCTACAGTAGTTCTTTTCTTCTAGGATTTCATATAAAAATGTACCATGTTTATTTCTTTGCTTCCCTCACAGATCACACATTTCTGTAACGACTTTTTCTTGGCCTGGTTTTCTTTTCATCTCCGCATCTGGTTTTCTCCAGTGTCCCAGCCCCCATCCAAACTCCAGCTCGCCATCCCTCCCTCCTTCTGGCCCTGCCTCCTCTTTTTCCCTCCCAGCCCTCCGCTCCCCCACCAGTGCAGACATCCAGTTAGACTCAGAGACTGGGTGGAAAATATGACTGGATCCTTCCCTGACTTCAGATAATGTGCAAGACTGCTGGCAAGCGTGGCACCTCTAAAAACAGGGGAGAAACAGAGCATACTGGAGAGTGAAACGTTTATCTGCAGGGCTGCTCTTTGTTGATGGTTTTATCTCCACAGATGATCTGCTCAAACTTCACAACAAACGAGTTGGGTTTTTTTTAGTAATAGAAAAGATCCTTAAAGTATCGCCTGATCTGACAACATGTTTATGTTGATTATCTTCATGTCAGCACAACATCAGAGGCCACAAGAGTCCAGCTGTGCAGGTTCACATTTCACAGCCACAACAGCTCAAACTCGGGGAGAGCCTGCTGCAAAGCGGAGAGAGAGGCCTTAGATCAATCATGCTGGGATCTGGATGAGACACACACACACATGAAAAACAGGGAAAAGTGACACACACAACTCAACTACAACTGCTTCATGAAACTACTGAAATATGAGGTGTTCACTGGTTCACCGATGAATTTAAAGTCTTCGATTGCACTTTCCAGTTGATCTGCAGTCCCTTCAGGATGGTTTGACACTGATAACTGGTCAGTGCTTTTATACACAGCCCACTCCTCACCTTTTACCCCTATTTTTCTCTTTTTTTTCACCTTTTAGCGTTGTCTCCAAACCTCTGTGCCTAAATTCAATTTCCCTTTTTAATGCATTGTGAGCTCTTTTTGTTATAGACTATGACTATGCTCTGACCATCCCTTAGCCATGGTGAGCACTTTGAATATATCTCTGCACTGTTAACATTTAACTTTTAAACAGTGTCTCTGGACCTTGCTTTGAGTTTTGAAGTCAGCCTCTGTCACAAAGTGAGTCTGAAAGGAATCACTGGGGGAAAATGAGCTCAGAGATCCCGTCTGGAAATGTCGTTACTCCAGCTGCCTTCCACTCCTCTGCAAAGGCTCATAAATACTGCGGCCTGCAGAGATGTTCGCGTGTGAGAAAAAAGAGGGGAGAGTAGGAGGTACAACTGAGTATATGAGAGGAAGAAGGAAAAAGACAAGCGCAGGAAAGACAAAGAAATGCAAGGGAAGAAACTGAGGAGGAGGAGACGTTAATTGGGAGTTTTAGTATTTATGTGAAATACTCCATTAGATTCATCAGATGCAGAGAAAATGAGTAGAATACCCAGCAGGTAACCTCAAACGTAGAGACACTGGAAATGGAAACAGGGAGCCCTGTAACTATGTCGGGGAAAATTCCCATCTGTCTGATGACTCATACTCTCCCCTCAGCCACCAAAACGAAATTTAACAACGCTCAAGCTTTTGCACTGTGGAGACGATGATATTCTAAGAATGTTTCTGACACATTAATTAGAGTCATATTATTTAAAGGGATTAGGATACATTCCTGATTTCATGTTTACATTACAGGAGTCCTGCTGTAAACAACTTAGAGATCTATATCGCCCAAAAACAGGGGTTATAGATCATTTTGGAACGAGTGGATGGAGCGTGCTGTCAACATGTTATACTTGTTTAGTTAGTAAAGGTTTGTTTGTCCTGCCAGAATTTTTATTGTGAGGCAGTGAAATTCAAACTGTGATGTTATCACAGCATTGGCAGCTTATCCTGATTCGGATGAGCAGAAGTTAAAAGCATTAGTATACCTGGCTGTAGTGCTGGCTAGAGCAGCTATTCTTCTACTTTACTGCAGAAATGGACAAAGAGATATTTAAAGAACCATCTGCACTGCAAGGCTGCGTTTGATGGAGCAGTATTAATCTGTCGTATCCCTGTAAAATATCAAATTTGAGTTTCAGCGAGTTCTTATGTGAGGCAGTGGCTCAGTGATCGTAATCTAACCTGCAGTTCATTCTAACTCACTGCATCATGTGTGTACTGCACATAATATATACAGTCATAGACTTTCTGCACAGAAGCAACACTGAGGTGTGTGACTGCTGAGTCACAGTCACAGCGTGGGTATTTATTTAAAAATAAATAATCATGCTAGCTTGGACTTTGTTTGGGACACTGGAGCAACTGTTTGTGAATCTTTTCTTTACTTTTATGTTTTATCTGCTTTATTTCAAATGTTTGGCTCAAGTCATAAAAAGATTGTTTTAAATTTGGATCAGTTTCTATTATTATGAAATGGGAGGGACAGCAGTACAGCGATTAGCACTGTTGCCTCACAGTATCATTCTGTGTGGAGTTTCCATGTTCTCCCTGGTTCTTTCTGGCTACTTCCTCCCACAGTCAAAAGTCACGCATATGCGGTTAACGGGCCATAGGGGTAAATGGTTGTGTGTCTCTCTATGTTAGCCATGGCACACATTTAGCAAGAAAAAAAGGTGTGGTTTGAGTATGAGGAGCCTGTTCCCCAGCAGAGCTTTACATCTACCAATGAACAGCTTACCTCATCCAACAAATTTCTTCACAGAGGTCATCTCCTAAAAAAGTGCAATCATCAGCCAAATGCACGATTCTGAGTCATTTTTCACTACAATGCACAAAGTTTGGACCCAACTTTAAAACATTTTTCTGTATCAGTCTCACAAAAACCTACATTTGTCATTGCAGACAGTAGGCTTGAAGTAGGCCTATATATGATGTCTTTGCTCTTCACCCTAAACTCTGATAATATTTACATTAACTGCGATCCACATTTAATATTTCTATCACAACGACGTGTTAATGGTCAGGTGGCCCTAGAGGTAGGGGAGCTCCTCTCTCTGCTGCCACTCTCCATTTTATTTTCATGCCAGCGCCTTTGAGTGGAGTTAATCAGTGTCCTATCCTGAGACATTTTTACTGAGCCCATAACTTTCCATTGTTATATTTAACATGAAGCCAAGAATGTTTACTGCCTTCGTACTAAGTAAGGAGTCTAGGCTAGATTAAGGATCAGAAGCAAGGAAACGGATATTATAGTCCCATCGAACATGATTAATAACTGTTTGTAGTTGTTTTATTTTTCCAAGTAGCTTTTTAAACATATGAATGTGTAAGAAATGTAAAAAGGTGATTTAAAAGCAGGAGATTTACAAATAATCGTTTCCTAACCAACAAAAGTGCTTACTGTATTTGAAAGTTAAATAATAACTCTTGCAGTAGATTTTTAATAGATGTTTATTTAATAGATTTAAATAGATGACAACTAGCTGATAACTTTCTAGTAAATAATATGTAACTAGTCACTGTGTAGCTGCTGCAATTATTTCTCCTTATTTAATGTAAGTTAAGCCAAACCAAACACGTCCAGATTCAGCTTTATTAATTAATTAGTTGATTTGCAAGAAGGCGGGCATCAACTTACAAGCTCAAGACCACTGGTGAGAATTAAAAGCTGTAAGATTAAATGGTACTGTGGTTAAATAAAATCAGCAGGTTAAACTAGTATAATAGATGCCTAAAGCTGAGTAAAATAAAGTCCTGTTAGGTTGGCTCCGCATTACAGGACAAGGTTGTGTTTCAGTGATTGTACGACTAAAAGAGGGTCTGAAGTTGTGAAGTGTGTTATTAGGAGTATTAACAAGCAGCATATCTGGAAAAACGACACTGCTCAAAAAGGGAAATCTTAATCAGAGTTCAGCATCAGTCAGTTAAACGTCTGTGATACTGATGTGGTCAGTAAGTATCAGAGGGGGTGTTCATCAGTTTCAGCTGCTTTGGTGTTCATAAAATTAACAACAGGTGCACTAGAGGGGCAACAATGAGACAACCCCCCCAAACAGGAATGGTTTAACAGGTGGTAGCATGAGGTGATACCTGGACCCTACAGTACAGGTGTACAGGTAGTGCAACTCCTCCAGGATGACACATCAGTGAGAGTTATTGCCAGAAGGTTTGCTGTGTCTCCCAGCACAGTCTCAGAGAATGGAGGCAGTTTCCAGGAGACAGGCAGGTACTGTAGGAGAGCTGTACAGGGCTGTAGAAGGTCCTTAACCCATCAGCAGGACCGGGATCTGCTCCTTTGTGCAGGATGAACAGGATGAGCACTGCAGAGCTACAACATGACCTCCAGCAGCCACTGGTGTGAATGTCTCTGACCAAACACTCAGAAACAGACTTCATGAGGGCGGCCCTGTGCTCACTGCCCGGCACCGTGGAGCCTGGTTGGCATTTGTCATAGAATACCAGAACTGGCAGGTCCACTGCTGGAGACCTGTGCTTTTCACACATGAGAGCAGGTTCACCCTGAGCACATGTGACAGACCTGAAAGGGTCTGGAGAAGCCGTGGAGAACGTTATGCTGCCTGTAACGTCGTTACTGCCAGGTTGCACCTCAGACTGTCCAGGAGCTCAGCGATGCCCTGGTCCAGATCTGGGAGGAGATCCCCCAGGATACCATCCATCATCTCTGATGTCAGTATTTTTAATCCATAAAATTTGGTATGGATCTTTCCCTGAAAAAATCTAGTACGTTTTGGTTTGTTCTTGAAATTTTTGTGATTGTGCAAGTTATGATTTCTTTCTCACAAGCAAAGCTGGAAGTAGCATGATGTTGATATTCAGTATAGCCACAAAACCTGGTTTGCATCAGAATAGTTTAGGATTATTAGGAATTTATGGGAAAATGTCATGTACAATATCGGAGGTAACAATATTATAAGCATTATGTTATAGTATTCAGTACAGTTATAGCAGCCATTGCTCTCACGTGTGTTACTTTGCTTTTCAAAGGTGCTGATTTAGGATTTGATGATATTTGAATTCTGATAATGCTATCTGTTTCATAAAGAGGAAACACCAGTATTTGATGTCACTTCTGAGCATGTGCAGTAGCTCCCTCATGGCCCCAGCATATCAAGCTTCCAGTCCAGCCCAAACTTTGCTGAGTACCTCAGAAAGACTGAGCAGAAGAAAGTGACCTCAGTACAGAAGAATGCAGTGTGGTCTGTCCTCCCTCCCCTAACGTTCGGCACGGGTAAAAATTACTTCTCTTAACCCGCTGTTTAGCAGAGGCAGTGTATACGACTTGAGCCATTTAAATGGCCACAGTCTCCTTCTTCTCCCTCCTTACTCTTCTCCCTCACTTATTTTCACCTCCTCTTTTCATGGAGAGGATGTGTGTAAAGTTGCCACGTTAAATGCTTTCTCTCTTTCCCATTGTGATTGTTCTCACTCTGTAAAGACATCTTTAACAAAACTGGCAGACATGCACACAGAAAAAAACTGAATAAAGAAAACTGCTACATTGTACTTTTTTTTTCGTGCATAGTGAAGTTGTGTTGATTTTCATATTTTTCAGTTAAGTAAAATCGGTCTGATCACATTTGTCAATCAGTTTTTCTTCTTTTTGCCATTCCCTGTTTGGAAGTGAGTTATGGAAGTCATGATTTTCTGTTATGTCTTATCTTCAATTATTTATTTTTAAACAGAAAAGCAAACAAAGGAGTGTGATAAGGAGTTGCTGCACAGATATTTTGCCCTCAGTTTATTGTATCTTAAAACTATGACTGCATAAGACAGACAAGAGAGTGGCTGAGAAGGTATTAGAGATATTATGTAAACCCAAATGAGTTCTCACTTGCTCAGTTTGCAATCTAAGATGCCTGATTAACTATAAATTAAACTCATCACTCACTAAAGACTTTTCTTTTTGCCTCCTCAACATTGTTTACCACTTAGAGATTTTACTACGGAGGCCTCAGAAGAAGAAATTTCATGCATGATGAGGTGGTACCAGCCACATGTTCAGAAATCGGCACTGCTGCTGGAGGAGGAGTTAGGATTCATGCTTGCCTTCTGTGTCACCCTGAAAGTGTGGGACTAACAGCTTTCAGATGTTGGCTGGGGAGGAAGTATGAAAGTGGTGGGGTAGGAAGGCTATGTTTGTGCTATGTAAATGATCTATGCTAATGCAGGTTCATTGAATGATGCAGGGTGAGGGAGTGTTTGGTGTGATTAGTGCAGACTTGAGTCATTTAGCCACATACTGCACTACTGCTGCAATGTGACCAAAAAAAAAGTGGTAAAATGCTGATAATAAGCATTGTTGACCACGACTGTCTCAGCTGTCCAGCCTCCCACCACACAAGGCAGCACATAAATCAATATTCTGATCCAGTGAGCCCATATTGGTGCAGCATGGCTCAAAACTAGAATCCTATTGGAGGCACTAAAGAAAACTCAGAGGATCTCCAGTGTCTTTATCATTCAGCCCCTGGGCATCATGAATGTCTTTACAAAGGTGTATGGTAATCCATCCACACTGTGTTTGACCAGCTCATACTGCAATCCCTGGAAGCATTAGCATGTCTAAAACATTCATGGGCATGAATGTAAAATACATCCAGGTGTTACTATGGACTGTGAATGAATGTATGTATCCACAGATTTCATGTATGGACAGTGTTTGACAACAGCTGCAAGTATGCAGCATGTGAAATGAGTTAATGACAGGGGATGGCAGCTCTCATAATGCTGCCTCACATCCTACACTTTCAGTGGCAGTATGGACCATGCCCACTGAAGCCCCATTATTAAAACACAAAACCACAATTTCCCCCCCCCCTTTTTTTCCCCTGAATATGCAGTTATGTTGGATGGACACCTGGATTGTTTTGAAACCAGGCGAGTTTGCTGAAATTCATACTGATTCACCTTTTTTTTACAATCCCATAGAGCAACTGGAATTTTTACTGAAATTGCCATGCAATTCTGCATTTAACTGCATCTGTTAAAACAGCTCCAGTTTCCTGAGTGTGATCTGTAAGATAATTTGATGCCCAATCTAGTCATTCACCTGTCCTGTAAATACACGCTTAAATGTGGTGACCTATTTTAAAGTTTTCCATATTCCTGTGTCCCACACTAGATTGAAACTGCAGCAAACTCCCTCTGATGAAAAACTCATAGATGAGTGGAGAGGGCAGTGAGTGAATATCACAGTAACTCCCAAGATTTTGGCTTTGCAGTGAGACTTGAGCTCAATAAACTTTCATCTTAAAATAAATGCAAAATTAGAGGGTTATAGAATGGAGAAAAAAAAAGGGCCACTGGGCTTGGTTCTTGGCTCCACACTCCCAGTTGCTGTGTACTTTTCTTTCCTGTCTCCTATTATACTTGGTCTGCTGCCTGGATGAGTCAAGAGAGCAAGAGAAGAGGGTGGAAGAGGAGAGAGGCACAGAGAAAATGAGGAGGAATGGTAAAGATTCGCTACACTGTCTCCTTCCCCGGCTGATTTGGCATGTGTGCTAAACAAGGATTTGAATGTAGAAATTTTGGGGCATTTTAAATGAAACCACATTATCATTTACATTTTTGTGTAAAAGCCTCAGTTCTCTGGGTGGCTAAAAAAGTAATTAACCCAATTTTGTGAAAAATGGTAATTTTCTGGTCAGAGAGGAAGAATGTCCAGGATGTGCTCATTGGCTATCTGAGTGTTTCTCAGACTGTGAGGCGCAGGGTCCTGACAGGTGGAGCGTGAACGACCTGCGAGAAAAGTCCCGCTGAACAAATGTTGAACATTTGATTCATTCTCACAGCGGAACAAGGAAATAACATTAGCAGGTACATTAGCAGGTATGTTAGTAATGCAACTAAGGAAATTCTCCAAAGTCACTGTCTTTTTGTGTACATGCAGCTACCCATGGACCTCGCTCTGCATGAGGCGTGAAAAGATTTCATCCGGCGAAGTGGGGCACGATGGAGAAAGATCGAGAACCACTGGGCTAGCCACTTGTCAACCCCAAGTGGCTAAAGAATAAGCATGCAGCGTATCTGTCATGGTGTCGCTGTGTGGCTGAAAGAGGGTGGACCCAGAATCCAGGACTGAAGGAAAATGGCATGAAATACTAAATACAAATAACTGGGCTGGTCAGGTACCAGAACTAAACACAACTAGGGGCAGGGTGACACACAGGGATCATCAACAATGAAGCAACAGAGAAAAACTAAGATCTTAAATACACACACTAGGTAATCAGGGCAAGTGGAAACAACAGGGAACAACAGGTGAAACCAATGAAACTAATAACAGAGAAAGCAAAACTAAACACAAAGCACAGGAAACTAGGGGCTACCAAAGTAAAACAGGAAACACACCGAGACACAGGGCAGATACGCAGATTAGTCACAGCACTGGGACAAAACACAGGAGGCCGGGGAGCAAAGGACAAAACAGACACAAGAACACAGACGCAGGGGACACAGGGACACAGGGACAAGGGACACAGGGACACAGGGACAAAGGGACAAAGGGACACAGGGACAAAGGGACACAGGGACAAAGGGACAAAGGGACACAGGGACACAGGGACACAGGGACAAAGGGACACAGGGACACAGGGACACAGGGACACAGGGACACAGGGACACAGGGACAAAGGGACAAAGGGACACAGGGACACAGGGACAAAGGGACAAAGGGACCAGGGACAAGGGACACAGGGACAAAGGGACACAGGGACACAGGGACAAAGGGACACAGGGACACAGGGAAACAGGGACACAGGGACACAGGGACACAGGGAACAGGGACACAGGGACAAAGGGACACAGGGACACAGGGACACAGGGACAAAGGGACACAGGGACACAGGGACAAAGGGACACAGGGACACAGGGAAACAGGGACACAGGGACACAGGACAAAGGGACACAGGGACACAGGGACACAGGGACAAAGGGACACAGGGACACAGGGACACAGGGACAAAGGGACAAAGGGACACAGGGACACAGGGAAACAGGGACACAGGGACAAAGGGACACAGGGACAAAGGGACACAGGGACAAAGGGACAAAGGGACACAGGGACAAAGGGACACAGGGACACAGGGACACAGGGACAAAGGGACACAGGGACACAGGGACAAAGGGACACAGGGACACAGGGACACAGGGACAAAGGGACAAAGGGACACAGGGACACAGGGACAAAGGGACAAAGGGACACAGGGACAAAGGGACACAGGGACACAGGGACACAGGGACACAGGGACAAAGGGACACAGGGACACAGGGACAAAGGGACACAGGGACACAGGGAAACAGGGACACAGGGACACAGGGACAAAGGGACACAGGGACACAGGGAAACAGGGACACAGGGACAAAGGGACACAGGGACACAGGGACACAGGGACAAAGGGACACAGGGACACAGGGACAAAGGGACACAGGGACACAGGGAAACAGGGACACAGGGACACAGGGACAAAGGGACACAGGGACACAGGGACACAGGGACAAAGGGACACAGGGACACAGGGACACAGGGACACAGGGACACGGGGACAAAGGGAACTAGGAAATCAAAATGTAACAATAACAAATAACAAGACAGGAACTAAGATGGAAAACAGACTGGGAACATAACTCAGTGAAAACAAAACCTAAACACAAAACACTGGGTACACGGCCCAGGACCATGATCGTATCAGACCAACCTTTCTCCTTACATCTGATTTCGAAACACGAAGATGCTGACTGTGAAAACACTCAGCTTTAGGCTTCATTATGAGATTCCACTAACCAGTGGGTTAGGGTTAACCCTAACCCACTGGTCACTGGGGCCTTATTCACATGATCCTTCATTGTTACCATGATTGTCACTCATTCAAAATGGCAGGCAAGTTAACATCACGAGGTTAGTGTCTGTACTGACTATGATGGGTATCTCCCAACTTTCCCTGTGAGAAAGAATCACAGATTGAAGTTTGAATCTGAGTTCATACCTCAACATGTGTTACTGTTTGAGATTATCATTGATCCGCTCTAGAAGCCATTAGACAGGCAGTAAAAACAGCAAAAATAAACAGACACTCTTCAATTCGTCACATAAACACACATTTGTTCCACCTAACAGCAGATATGTTCAAACACAGGTACAGAAACCTCCTCAAACTTTTCCAAACACGGTGTTCCTTTGCTCCTCTACGGTATCCTCTGCCTAATTTCTTTTCCAGTCATTTTTTTAATGGCTGAGCCACAACTGGGTCCAAGAGTGACAAAACCAGATGTTTTTGGATGATGCTGCTGCAACCTGAGCGAACATTGTCAGTGCAGAAGCCAACTGCGAGATCGATAATAGACTAAAACAAGTGTCTAGCTGGAACTCTTCCTCGCTGTAGACAGATGTGAAATATTCAGTATGTGCTGTTCAGTTTCATAAAGCTATCTTTTCCTCTGCGTCTTTTGTTCATACACATCTGTTATATTTTATTATAAAAATGTATCTAGGAACCTCTGCCAACATAGACATCAAAAACCCAGCTTGTTTGAAGGGAAAAAAAGACGCTTTTACAAAGTAATTTATTAGAGCAAGTTAAGAGTCATAAGCAAGCACCCTCACAGTAGCAAGCCAGTGATTAAAAGAGGCCGTTTTGCTGCCTTCATTATTTACTAACTAAGAAGATCAAGGGCTTTTTATTTTAGGTGTTTCAGCACCCTTAAATATTTTACAATAGCTTCAGGTGCTTCTGTTTTTTTAATTAGGAGCCTAAAACCATTTTGAGGTCCTGGCAAAATGTAGAGTAGGGGACTGAAGGTGTGAAAGACCCCTATTGAAGACTAAATATGGCTGCACTGTAGGGGTTTGTTAGTGGAAAATTGACATAGATTTCTGTGACCTGTTTAACTGCTGATGCAGATGTATTCCCATATGTCAACAATGACTTATGTCTAGAAGACTAGTTCACCCATTCATACAAGCACTTCCATGTGTAACTAAGCTAAGTGCTTACTGTCTAACATTCACACTCCAACGCTTACATCAGAGAGCAACTTGGGGTTCAGTATCTTGCCCAAGGATACTTTGGCATGCAGACTTGAGCAGCCAGGAATCAAACCACCAACCTTCCGATCAGTAGGTGACCTGCTCTACCTCCTGAGCCTCAGCTAGTTTGGTAAGTTTTGGAAAGTGTGTCTGCAGCTGTTTCGTGTGCAAATGTCTACTTAAAAAGTAGGCATGTGTAAGGGAAGAAAAACAGGACTCTGTGCAGTCCTGTGACTACTTCTTCACTCTTTTTCTAACTGTGCTGTCATCAACTTTACTGATGCTCACTGAGGCCTGTGGAGTCTGAGATGTAACTCTTGGGATTTATGCAGTTTCCTTCAGCATCGCATGCTCTGACCCTGCTGGACCGTCCATCGTGTGAAGATTGTGGCGTTGTGTTAACACACATCTGAATGCTGCAAACTGCCAAAACTTCTGCTTTTATAGAGGCGCTCACACTCGCTGATGATCAGTTAATCAAGTGCACCTGGCTGCTGCTTAATTCATATGGAAGCAGAAAGAGTGTACATAGTACTTCATAGAGTCCTATGAAAACTTTATTTTTTGCAACTTTTTTCCCGTTAGCCCTGTTTTTGGTGGGCTATGATCCACATTTTCACATGTGCTATCGTCATTTGATCCATGGAGCACATTTCAATGATGCTAGTGAAAGAAGTTTGACTATTTTCAGTATTTAAGATGGAATCAAGAATATTGCTCTCAAAGGAGTGGCTGTAAACTGATTATACCCAGAATAATGTTTAGGATCTTTGGTACCTGAGCTAAAGTGCTGATTGTTGCTGCAGGGCGTCTTCTGGTTATTCAGCTGATTAAACGTGGTCAAGATCTGACTCCCCAGTGGCACGGCTCCATAAAGCAGCCTGCTTCCCCTCAGCTAATGGGTAGCATACGGCAGGTAGCAGAGTAAGGCTAACAAAGATGGTTTTTACACAGCCTCAAACAGGGGGAGCATGTTGTGTTCTTAGTCAAACCATGAACACGTAAACCCTTACCCCCTGCCTGTCTGAATCCTTTTGAGTGCTGGGGTTGCAACTCCACATGGGGAGCACAGAGGGCTGGCAATTAGGCTTCATGAAATGCTGACAGGACTGCATCCTTGCAGCCAGGTACTATATGTTATGTGTTTTTGCCTCCTTCAAAGTATCCGTCATAACCGTGTCCAACGGGATATAAACACAAGAAGTTTTAAACACCTACTGAACAGAAAAGATGCTGGCAGCTGTTCAGTCATATGGGGGAGGGTTCCTCAGATTGAGGATGAAAAGAAGCACATTGAGAGCTTTAGCTCCTGTCAGGCCTGTGAGAGCTGAGAGTCCATATCACAGCTCAAACTCTGGTATCAACATTTACTGTGACAGCAGGTTCAGGGCTGATTTCTAATTTGGTTTTGTTCTATACACAGTAACTTAATTTCTAAAGGTGGAAATTAATACAAAAAAAAAAGCTATGTACAGATTTGGGTTGAAGTTTGTTGTGGACCAGAAGAGCCTCTCAGCTGTGATACAGACACTGACTTTTTGGACTGCTGTGTAGACCAGAGCAGACACTGAGCCAGGAAGGTTGGGGATGGTAAGAGGAAGCAGCAGCTTTTGAGGTCTCCACGTCATGTGTTAAACTACAGTGAGAAGAGGGTGAGCTGGGAGTGGGTGGGGGAAACGGATGGACACAGTCTGATTGGCTCCAGCCAGTTGTCCATATTTAGATTAGTGTCATGTCCCTCCCTGGTTTTTGTTCAGCTGTGCTTTGGAATGAAATGCAAGATGTCTGGTTGTTCTCCCTCTCCTCCTCCACATCACGGAAACTCACTGAAACCTCGTTCACCGGCTCTGAAACACACCTCGCTCTGTCGTTTGTCAGCTGTCTCTCCTCCGGGTGCAATGGCATGCTGACAGTTTTGGAAGTAGAGCGAGTGAAAGTGTTTTTCCTGGCTGATGATGGAAATCAGATCATGTACTGATAACATCTAAGCATCTGTTTTTACTGGTACATTGTAAGATGCTTTCCGTATTGGGTCTAGGCTTTTGATTACATTGAGTACATGGGATTTATACTCAGATTGCTCATTACACCTTTTTTTCTCTTAAATGGGCCCAAACATGTTCAAATAAAGAAGAGCAGACAGGGCCTGCACTGCTGCATTGCTCATGTATGTTGGCCACCACGACGCGTCTCCTAAACCTGACATTTTGTGTCATTGTGGTAGCTTACCAAATTATCTTTCGTTTTTCTTTTCTGTCCACGTTTGCAAGCAAAAGAGTAAAAAAAAAAAAAGAAGAAGAGGAGGTGCTTTTCTTTGCCTAGCATGGAGTATCAACTCTTCATTTCCCAGGCCTGCCACATCAACAAAGGGAGTATACTTGGCTGAGGTGCAAAGAGGAGGAACAAAAAAAAAAAAACAGTCAAGACAAAAAAAAATCTTAAAATTGACCACAGAGGGCACAAAGGGAAGGACGAGCAGTTCTGGCAAAGCTGAGTTTGCTCAGTTTATGATGATGGGATAAATACGTGCTTATTTTACCCACTGACACCATTAACTTACACTTAGCCCTAGTTTCTCTTAGTGTCAGCTGTATATGAAATACCAATGTGTATCAAAAGAAGAAACGTGAAGAGAAGAACAGAGTACACTTTGAAAGGTTCTCCTCAATGCATGAGCAAAGAAGCATTTTTGTGAGGAAGAACAGAATGAATCATCTTTGCAGTGCACCAAATATCTGACTTCATTTAAAACAGATGGTCTCAGTTAAAGTGCATTGTCTAACCTAGGAAAGAATTTGATGGTACTTTAACACAATGTAATACTCAGATGACAGTTATTCACATGAAAGGTGACCATTGCACACACTAAGGTAAAGAACCCGTTTATCAGTTTAATGTTTGTGCTTAACCTGATAATGATGGTGACCACCCACATTTAAGACAGGATCCAAAGCTTCCTGCACCTCCACAATCACAATATAATCACTGTACTTAAGCTGAGCCTTTGTTTTACATTGCCTTTAAACCTTTGTGTAACACCATAAGGCTCTGGATCATGTTAAAAACTGCAATCTGTGCTATCATTCGTCCTCGTGCCTTTTAAAAGCTGTTTGTCAGCAGAGATCACAGACATGAGATTCTGAAGTATGTAAACCTCCAGAGCTGGACTTCTCTCAGTGCAGTGCTTCTCCCTCAACATGGCAGGATACTCAACAGTCTGCATTCCTCCTCTGCACAGTTTTCCTGGAGCTCAGCCTCTTTACAAGACACCATTACCGAATGCAGTCTGCTTTCCCTATCATCTGCAAATGAAAGACTGATGTAGTTTAAGATGATACGAGGCTGTTTCTGTGCTCTACTTGCAGTTGTAGAAGAATTACCAACAAACAGACATTGTGGTGCAAGATTTTATTGTTTGTCCCTGATCTGCTTGTCTTTTTCTGACAGATATAGCCTCACTCTTGACCTGAACAAGCACATTTTGTAGTCTAGCTCCCTCTCTCTCGCTCCCTCTTTAATGTCGGTCCTGTCTCTACCTGTCTCGTGCATTGCTGAAGTTCTTGATTTCTCTTTGCTCCCCCTTCTGCTTCCCCTTTAACTTCAGTGGGAGGAAGAGAAGCACCCAGTCAAGAAAAAAAGTAGCCACCCTTGGGGCATCATGAGAGTTCACGAGGTAGCAGTGCAGACCTATTGTCGGACTCCACCTTCTCCCACACATTAAACCCGGCCCCCGTCCCACCCGACTCTCTGTGTCTTTTTGCGTAGGGAGACAAACACCACCATGAAATGCGACAGTTTGTCTTTGCACTTCAAAATAGGACTCTCATTCTTTGTGCAGTGAAGCTTCGGTCACGTGCAGAGGTTTTTATTGTGTCGTTCACAGCAGTAAATTTTAAGAAAAGATTATAGCCCTGCAGTACTCCTCCCACGTCTAACCAGGATTTTTTTTACCTTTCTGTTCCATATTGTTGAAATTTGATCTCACTGCTATAGAGAAGAGCTTATTTGCGTTACATTTTGATGTCTAAATGTTAGATTAAAAAACAAGAACCATCCCCTGAAAGTTCTTCAGGAAAGGAAAAGAATGATGACAGCAACAGATGATAGCTTGGATAAATGAGGGAAAGGGAACATCTTTTTGTTCTGTCCCACACATGAGTTCAATTTTTTAAGCATCTGGAAGCACTTACAGCTGCAGCGCTGGCTGCATTATGTTGTGCTCTGCAGTGACTTCAGCTTCGGAAACAAAACCTTAAGGAAAAAAATGAAAACAGGCACAAAGATTTTTGGTTAGTCACACAAAAACGTCTATATATATATATATATATATATATATATATATATATATATATATATATATATATATATATATATATATATACATATATATATATATAGGGGGGGGGCTATTTAGCAGCTGATTGGTTCTTGATCTGATACTTGTGTATCTCGTCCTAGATTGCATGAGTGTGAACAAGCTATGTGAGAGATGAGGGAAGTCATTCATGATGCTGGCTGCTCTGCACCTACAGCGCTCAGTGTAGATGTCCTGAAAATGTGGCAGCGTGGCACCAGTGACTTTCTCAGCAGCTCTCTCTGTCTTGTCCAGTTCATGTCTTTCCTGTGCTGTGCTGCAGGAAGAGATACAGTGAGAATGTTCTCAGTGATGCCTCTGTGAGATATGGTCAGGGGTGGGAGAGGGAGAGCCACCTTCTTCAGCGTGCAGAGGGAGTGAAGGTGTTGTTGGGCCTTCTTGCCACTGGAGGTTAGCTCGTGTCAGATGAACTGCCAAGGACTTGGTGCTGTGAACCCTCACCACAGCAGCTGCAGATGGTCAGTGGGAGATGTTGCTGTCAGTCCACCTGAAGTCAGCTATCGTCTCCTTGGTTTTATAAAACACGCTCTTTATGATTTACCTGGTGTGTGTGTGTGTGTGTGTGTGTGTGTGTGTGTGTGTGTGTGTGTGTGTGTGTGTGTGTGTGTGTGTGTGTGTGTGTGTGTGTGTGTGTAGGAGGGCATCTTCTCAGCCATCAGCTGATGCTGTAGGATTATAGTTCTCTGCTGTGACCATTGCAGATTTTAGAAGAATAACACAGATTCATCAATCATAATCAATCGCTATAGATTTGCTATCCTGAAAGTAACTAGAATCAGGTTCACCATGACAACCTGTAAGTAAATTTACTGTATAGTGAGGTTAACCTAATAAAAAAAATCTGACAAAATAATCATGACAATAATATGCTTGCTGTGCTCAGCTTCGTCATTGGTCTATCATTATAAGGTTATTTCTGGTTGCATGTAGGAAATTCATTTTTTACCACGATGTTTATCCCTCCATTGTTTCTTCAACTCGTGTCTAACCTGTTGCTGGGAAAAAGTAAACCTCTACAATGGTTTTGTGAGTCTGTGTAAAAACGGAGTGAAAGTGACTCCTGCACTCTTCTTCTGTCTGCAGCACCTTCACAGCAGTACAAGCCATAACAAGTAGGCTGCCTCATTTATATCGCTTGTAGCTATGTATATTCCACCCCCACACCTTCAGCTCAGTGACACAGGCTCAGTAACATCAGTGCTCAGTTCTCAAATCATTGTGTATTGCTAATCAATGTTTTATTAATTTGTTTAGTTTCTTGTTTAGCTTGTTTAGAGATCACAGATCTGTCATAGAAAAGTGAAGATTTTAGAGGTTTGGCAAACAAAATCAGACGTGAGCTTTTCAGTTTAGAAATGTTGAACTGGCTTTTTCACCATTTTCAGACATTTTCTCAACCAGACTGATTCCTCAGGAAAATTGCTTAAAGATTATCGACTAATGAAAATAACTGTTATTTGCAGCCCTACACTCGTGTCACATCTTATCCGTGCTATGTGGTTTTATTTTGTGTGTAGGCTGAATGTCTGAATAAGAAAGACAAAGGCTAATCTGATGCAGGAAATCCTAAATATCTGCACATCGGCACTCAGCGGCATCAAGGATACAAAATGGTTTGGATTGGCAGCTTACTTTGCAGGAAAACCTACAGAGCAGAAGGCAAAAAAGTGGAGTCGCTCATTGTGGTCCCAGTGATGTCTTTGTCTGTGGTGCAGCGTTTGTACTGGGAACATTTAATCACACTCATCCCACTGGAAGACCAAACACACGAGTTCAATGAGAGTGAATCATGAGCCAGAGCATCTCATCTGTAATAATAACCTCCAGCTTTGCCTCAGTCTTTATCTCATACTGAGAAAGGAGAGGATGAGGGTAGAAAAACTATTTGAGGCTGGAAATGAATAGAAGACATGCCCCCAGTTTCTACACACTATACCTGAACCCCTAATCACTCCTGCCAGCAGTGCCTCAGTGCTGAAGTAAAAACATGTAGCTACGACCCCTCTGGGATCGTCATACTGCAAGGCCTTGTACCAGTGAGTAGAAGCCAGAGAAAACACCCCTTCCCAGCAGGAAAGCAAAACCTGCACTGAAGAGAAGATTAAGACTGAGATTAAGACTGAGGAATTAGTGTTAGTCGGCGGGAGACTGAAGTGGAGACGGATCACATCCTAAAGCATGCCCGTGTGTTGGGTTCTTATGCTCAAAGAAATGGTAGTGCCAGATGTGTCAGTTTTCTTTGTAATTAATTGGACCACATATTCGGTGATCCAGAAGCATTTGAACCTTATGCAGCTCTGTGCTGTTTTAATATTCATATTTAATATAATGGTTAAAACTGGTTACAGTCCATGAAGGATTTAAGTCTGCCACCTCCTGGCCAAATGTTTCTCACAACTATGATAAGTGCAAAAGTAAACATTTGGTGTGTGTGAAGATGGAGACGTAAGCATGTCTCAGCAAACTGTGGAACACATTTGCACAGATATGCAAAATTTGCGTTGCTGTAAGTGAGCTCGAGAACAAATCTGTTTTTGTTCCTTCACACGTTACTTCAAGACTTTAAAAAGAAAACCCTTAAAAAGGTAAAAGAAGTTTATTTAAGTCACCCCACAATCCCAGGGTGCGCCGGGGGGGTGCTCAGCCTGTGCAGCATTTAACACTTTCTATACTTGGATGCCTGAATCACAAAAGGAAAAACACCACATAAAAAATGACTGTGTGTATCATAGCCATGTGTTTAGGAGTCATCACTTTAAGAGGGGTGACTGGGATCAGACCCACAGAACAGCCCCCCCTAGTGCATACTCCCGTTTGCATTAAGCTCACCCCAACTTCACAGGCTGCCTCACGATGTAAACACAAGGCAGAAAGAGATGACGAATGCGGATGCATTTGGGGAATGAGGATTAGGGGAGGATGGGCTTATTTCGAGTGGGGGCTAAGTGGTGGAATATGAGACTCTGGGTCATGTCTGAAACATCCACTTGAAGGTGGAGCTGCAGCCACATAGTGCAGATGGGTGTGAAAGAGCAAAGAGTTAAATTCTTTAAAATTGTTAATAATGGATTCGGTACAGCTCAAATCACAGTGTAATTGAGGGTGACTTTGTGGTTTAGCAGATAGGAGTGACTTTTGTTTTCCATCAGCTCATTCTGTTTCACTGTTTCAAATAAATGGACACAAACTTTAAGACTGGATAAAGATGACCCAGAGGTCAAAGGTCATCAGTTTGTTCTAGCAAACTGATGTGGAGGTAATAATTACAGGAATAGAAGCTTGACTGGATGAATACTTGAAATGACCCTTTCATAAAATGGACATGCCACTACGTAATACAAAGTTAGCTTCCAGTGTTCTCCTGTCTTTGGGCCCCTCTATCACTTGGGCCTGTGGTTTCTCTCTCTCTCTATCCTGCTCTCTCTTTGTCTCTCTCTCAGCCCGACTCCAAACAGGCTGCAGCCTTACATCGAATATATCAAACAGATGAAAGGGGAGCGTAGAGGCCTGCCGAGACCCATTCCTTTGTGCTGTTAGGCTGATAAGAAGACCTTTTGAGGAAGTCAGTTTAAAAAAAAAAGGTGTCATGATGAATGTAAATCCACAGATTAAACTGAGTTCATATGAAGCATGCGCCGCCCACCTGTCCATTATCAGCCACAGCCTGTATGTAAAAGATGGACACATCCATCATGATGTTACATGATGTTAAACATTAGTGTTTTGGTCTGAGAGGTGACCACGTTTGGTGAGACGCGTTTGTACCGACGTCAGATCTGGATACAGTGCGGAGACATCTGCTAATTAGTGCTAAGTCTCAGACTAATTAAATGCTGAAATTTCACCCACGAAAAAAACAGGCCGTCACCGTGTTTATCTCTGCTCCAAACTTGGATATTTTACTGTGAGCTAGTCTCAAACGGCCTTTGGAAGAGCTGCAGTTTTAGGCACGGAGGCTGACACTTGCTATCAGTATGCTGTGTTCCCCTGTCTGCTGTAGTCTGGGAGTTTCTTCATTTTTAGAGCAACTGTTTTATCCAGTGTGTGTAAAAATGTGTCCAGTGCAGGTGAAAAGGAAAACTGACAGTGTGCCATTTGCATAATCAGCCGACACGGGAAGCTCACCTAGACTTTCTGACATTTTCAACTCATTGCTCGCAGCTAGCCTCAGATTTACTGCTTTGGTTCAATATCACTGTTTTCAGTACAAAAACTCTGAAAACTCACTAAACCCTGCTTGCAAAGCACTTGGCAGGTAGATGATGAACACAGCGGAGCTTTTGTCGGCTAAAGAGGCAGATGTTTATCTGATGAGATATTATGGACCTGAAACAGAGCTGAGAGAGGTTAAATATTGGACTGTGTTCTTTCAGAGGCCACAAACATGACTGAAGATGAATGATAATGTTGCTCTACAGAAACTGAATGTAAAAAATGATGATGCTCATATTATGTTTACATCTTGTTTCTACTTCTCACAAAAATATATTGATTTAAACTTGAAACACAGTCAAGGTGCCGTGGTTCTAATGATTCATTCTTTGCTCATACCTGAAACATGCCTGACTAGAACTATAGTCTGGATTTCAGACCTGAGCTGATCTGTGTGTTCGAGCTCTAAGTGTAAAGACGTGAACTAGTTTCAAACTGTGGAAGGATTTTCAGGGGGAAGAAAGAGAATTGGGAAGCTGCCATTTTCCTTGGATTTTCCATTTAGCTCAAGAAGAAAGTTGGCGCCTTAAAGCAGCTTTTTATTGAAATCAGAGAAGAGGTTTGTGATCAGTGCAAAGCAGGAAAACAGCTGATTTGGAGGATTCAAAAGAAACAGACATGAAGATGTTTTTTCCCTCTCTAATATATAAAAATAAATTTTACAAAAGCAAAAGCTGAAAGTACCTCCAAATAACTAAGATATGTCAGGGAAGTAGGAGTGACGCTAACTCAGCTGGCTTTTTTTTCACCTGCCTTTAAGCTCAGTCTGATCCTAAGTGCTAACTTCAGACTGGGTCTTCCTCTGATCTGGGTCGCCTAAAACTTTCTTATGAGACTTCTCAGATTGGTAGCAGCTGTGGCTGTTGGCTGAGCTCAAGCTGTGGGAGGCTGCGGCAGGCCAGCAGGGAGGAGCTCCAACATCTGGAAAAGAAGAAAATCTGGCCGAAGCTCAGAGATGAGAGCCCGGTAACACGACTGCTCGCTGAGCCAATCCTGCCGTTACAGTGTTTGCAAGTTTGCTTTATGTAAATGCGTTATTTTTAGGGTGGTTGTGTTGTTGGACTGCCACTCAGTCACAGCAGGGTTAGGGTTAGCCATTTAACCGTGTGAATCTGCACGGTGGAGTGCGGAGAAGTCAGGACAGGAAAGAGTGGACTGCTTTTGTTAAAATCTGACCCTCTGGGCCTCTCCTGATGTAAGAGCATGCCTGAACATGTGGGAGCCGTCTGTGGAGGGAAAAAGAGAAAGGGGGTTGAGGTGGTGCTTGTGCTGGTCAAGAAAACCTAAAATCCCTCCTCAGATCTGCCCACTTTAGCTCACATAATTTTCTATTTAGAATGTGGTTGCATTTTTAGTGAAATTTGAGGTCAAATAACCCCTTTAGTTTCTCTTGTCTGTTACTCTCTCTTTGCATTTACAGAACAGAACAAACCTTTTGTGTTGACATGTTGAAAGTAGGTGTAAATTATCAGAATTTCTGGCACCATAAAACCTGAAACTAGAGTGACCTGTAGTGAGATTAATGTAGACAACACCAGCTCTAGTTTTCAGGGAAAGGTTAGAGATCCAAGCCTGCACAGGCAGCATTAACCTAGGATGTTTTTGAGAACCTGGAGCTCCTAAAAGAAACCTGTCCAAGCACAGGGAGAACATGCAAAGTTCACACACAAGGGCTCACAGTGCTAACCATTGAGTCAGCATTGCTACTCCTGCTGGCACAGCTGATGTTTTGCAGGTGTAATGCTACAAAGGTGGCCAGATTATCTTATTAGCATGCTAACTTTTTCTGATGACAAAAATAAGAGCACAGGTTTATGGAAATGTAATTACCTCTGCAGGTTTTAGGTCAGGTTGGACAAAGTAATCAAGCTTATGAATCACAAGGGGACATGCACCAGTTTCAGTGGAGTGTTCACTGTTCACTGTTGGAAGACTCATCCTCTGGGCATCACGAGCTGCTCAGATTCAGCCTGGTGGACAAATGGACAAAGCAACATCCGACAGGCTGACTCCCATGAAGCCACGTTACAGGGAAAAAAGGATGAGTTAACCTGATTCCTGAAATAAAAAACTGAATTTAAGTGGGTCTGTGAGTTAGTCAGAACTCAGTGTAGGAAAGTAATAGTTATTTTGGGTGAAGTTGTGCACTTCATCATCCCATGGTAATTACAAGTTATGGTCTAGTGAAGTTCCAGCCAGACACAGTCAGTATAATTAACTCCGCCCTCTCATTTTACTCCTCATTCCTTCAATGTAATTTTCGCCTTTTTATCCTAAAATGTTGTGAGAAAGAAAGTAAAACTTGCAGCTTTTTTATTGTAGCTGTAGCTGCTGTAAGAGCGTGCCCTGGGTTTGTACAGCAGAGGGATGGAGGCTAACGGGGAGGGAGGGAGGGAGGTGCTGGCATCCCACCGTCTCCCTGGACAGAGGGGACATTCTTCTCCTTGGATCCCCCCAGTCGTCTCCTACAGACCACAGCATGTCAGCCAACTGCCCACTGCTTACTGAGGAAATGTTCACTTAGTGCAGGAAGTCTGAGGTTTCCCCTCATATGTTTGATTTGAGCAGTTACACAAACAAGACCAGGGTTATAAGTCAGGTCACAACAACATAGGTGGGAGCGAAACCCGGAGGGGCCGTGTAAGCTCAGTTCACCTGTAAAAGATCTTTAAATAAACAGCAAAAATAATCATCTGTTTGATGTGATACTATAAAGTCATTATTCTTGAATGATAAGGACATTTGAATCTTGAATCTTGAATCTTGAATCTTGAATTTGTGACATACTTGTATGATCACATCTATTCAATTCAATTCAATTCAATTCAATTCAGTTTTATTTATATAGCACCAAATCACAACAAACAGTCGCCTCAAGGCGCTTTGTATTGTGGGTAAAGACCCTACAATAATACAGAGAAAACCCAACAGTCCAAACGACCCCCTATGAGCAGCACTTGGTGACAGTGGGAAGGAAAAACTCCCTTTAACAGGGAGGGGGGGTCATCTGCTGAGGGGGGAGAGAGACAGAGATTAATAACAATTAATGATTAAATGCAGAGTGAAGTATAAACAAAGTAAATAAGGTGAATGAGACGAAACAGTGCATTATGTGAACCCCCCAGCAGCCTAGGCCTATAGCAGCATAACTAAGGGAGGGTTCAGGGTCACCTGATCCAGCCCTAACTATAAGCTTTATCATAAAGGAAAGTTTTAAGCCTAATCTTAAAAATAGAGAGGGTGTCTGTCTCCTGAATCCAAGCTGGAAGCTGGTTCACAGAAGAGGGCCTGAAAGCTGAAGGCTCTGCCTCCCATTCTACTCTTAAGTATCCTAGGAACCACAAGTAAGCCAGCAGTCTGAGAGTGAAGTGCTCTGTTGGGGTGATGTGGTACTATGAGGTCTTTGAGATAAGATGGGGCCTGATTATTCAAGACCTTGTAGGTGAGGAGAAGGATTTTAAATTCTATTCTAGATTTAACAGGGAGCCAATGAAGAGAAGCCAATATGGGAGAAATCTGCTCTCTCTTTCTAGTCCCTGTCAGTATATATATATATATATATATATATATATATATATATATATATATATATATATATATATATATATATATATATATATATATATATATATATATATATATATATATATATATATATATATATATATATATATATATATATATATATTCAGCAGCATTTAGCTGACTTTAAAATTAGGTCTTAGTGTCAGCCAGAAGCTTTTATTCAAATTATTCCATAAGGTTTTTTTGTGTAATCTAAGTTAAAGATCACATTATACACTGTGAAGTACAAAAGCAGATCAATGGGATGTAACATGGACCTGTAGATTAGCCAATAAAAAACATACCTTGTCTTTGTCTTTATGTCCACATGAAAAAGTAAGAATATATATACATATATATCTCACACAAATGATTAAGTTACAGTAGGTGGTGCAGTGAGTAGTGGTACAGCTGATTTATACTGTGTAGTGTGAGAATAAATGCTGTATTGTGACCTGTGCCTCCCTTATTAAGACTACATTGTTAATATTTGGAAACACTGAAAAAAACCCCAAAGTGGCCCAACATCAGCAGCTCCACCAAAAACCCCCACCCCCAAAGAATATCAGCTGAAATATTATAACACTGCAGTTTTGTAAAAAAAAAAATCCTGTTTAATTAACTCGTTTATATCAGACTTGTTTACTTACAGCACAGCAACCAAAGCTAAAAACATCTGTTAATACCTGATAGATTATTATTCCCAGTGCTGTTATAATTTTTAAATATATTGTTGTGTTTAGATCATTTGTGATTTGCATATATATAAAAACCAGACAAAGTGAGAACTGGATACTGAAGTGTGACAAATTATACAAAACTTGTTGCTTTTTATGAGTGACCCAGTATGCTGGTTAAGACACAGTTATAACAGTTTTGAGCTCACAAAACAGAAGAATAAAAAACAATTTTGGTTGTTATATTTTAAATATTTATCATAGGTTCCATTGCAATTGCATTATTTCCATTCATAAAAACAGGACATCCTATCTATATAATAAGTGCGCTATAATGTAGAACTGATCATCAGAATGATGTAAGGAAGAAGGTGTTCCTATGAACTTCCCGCACTAATCAAGGGTCCTGTTGTAACCGACTTCTGCAGTTCCATTATAGTCCTGCAGGGGAAGTAGAGAGCCCTCTCACTGCAGTTTCTTCTTAGCCAGCTGGGCCAGTTCTCTGGCTTTCCTCCTCTTCAGCTTCTTCTTGAGGATGAGCAAATCGATGTAGACAATGTGATCCAGCACTGCAGAGGCACAGAGGAGCCCACCATGCAGAGCACCAGCTATCCCACAGCTGAACACATCTTGGCCTAGAGCACACAGATTCAAACGGGTGTGTTCAATAATCGCATCGATACAGTCAACCAGCAAAAGGGGAGTTGTTTGATATTAATAGTTACACTGAAAGGAAGCTGTCATATTTAAAGCATTATCTTAGTCATTACAAAACTCCCACTTCCTCCTCAACCTTTATTTAAACAGGCAGAACCACTGAGTGCGAGGAAGCCCTGATGACAATACAGTAACAGCCCACGCTGCTCAATGTCCACCAAAAGGGATTTTAAAAAGGGATTATCTCGTCTAATTTTACAGGCTTATGCAGATCGTCACACTTATGTATTCAAAAGCCAATTTCCCATAAGATGATGATTTTTAAGGAGCAAATAGTCTTTGGACTAAGTGCAGTTTGTTTTTCCTAAAGAACAGCTGGTTATTGAACCTAAGTAAGCTTAAGAGCATATTCTTTCCATTGCTGTGACAATAAATGTAATATTTCCTACAGTTTAAATCAAGTTTTATTGTTCTAGAAAACAGTTCAGCAATAATTTAAGATCAGTTTAAGTTTAATGTACAACATGTAAATCTACAAGTATTTATTTTTATTCATTTAGGCAACACTTTTGTGTATAAATATCATCCTGCAATAAATAAATAAACACACAACTCTGTGTTTCTGTTTCTAACTTTTACGTCTGAGTCATTTATGAAAATGAAAAGCGGTGATACATTAAAACCCTGTTAATGCTTATAAAGCAAATTATTAAACCAATAAAAACTGGTTTGATGTTTAGGTGATTCAAAATAATTTGATGACAGATATATAACCTTAGAAAAAATAAACTAATACAATACTGCTAGTCATCAGTTACTGGAAACATCTTCCCCTGCTGCTGTCACAGTGCTGCGCGCTGTCCTAAAGCCTGATTGATTTCAAACCACCAATCACTCAGATCACAAAGACGTATTCTTCAATTTCAGCATGAAATCCAAATTTTCATACCTGAGATGTAGAGGTTTTTGATGGGGGTATTGCACCTGTTTTTGGCCACAGCCTCAGCGTGGAAACGTGCCAGGTTGTGCTCAGAGGAGTACATAGCTCCACGCTGAGAACCCAGGTAGTGCATGTTGGTCAGTGGCGTCGCCACATCCTGGAAAACCAACTGGAAAAACAACACATGCAGATTTCACAAAGCCATTCCCATCTGGTGTTGAACAATGAGCATGTATACATTAATCAATGCCTTTTGACTTGTTTCTTTGTTGCAGCATTTTTAGTTCGTTTTGACTTACAGCAGAATCACATCTAAACATGACAGATCCTACCTTGTCTTTAATTTTAGGGAAGACGGTGCAGGCCCAGTCAAAGAGGTTCTTAGCAAATCTCATTTTGTAGTTGAAGTATTCGTCACCCCTTTTGCGCACAGTAGTGTCCTTCCATTCTTCAAACCATTCATAGTTAACCATAATGAGTATTGTCATGCAGGATTTTCCTGTAGGAATGAACAGCAAGTCACTGCAGTTCATTTGTGTTGGATCATATGAAACATGCAAAAGGATTTATTTTTTGTAGGAGTGCATCTTTAAAGATATATACTGTTACAAAGGTGGATGCTCATTAAACTGGGCAAATTCTGAGGTCAGCATATGTTCATGTAAGCCATGTGATCTAAAGCTCAGGCTTCAGTCTGCTCTCAATGCTCAGTTTCTCCCATTTTTTCCCCTCTTGGCTTTGTGTAGTATCAAACAGAGGGGATATCCTTATATAGTCATCCAGTCAGCCAATCAAAAGAAAGCTAACTTAAAGGGAGGGTGAAGGGAGCTAATAGACTGAATGGCAGCACCAAGGCCTGGTGAATCATGCAAAGCTCCTCTAGTAGAGTCTAGAGAGCATGAGGTAAAATAATATTCCTTTAAAATATATTTTATTAGGTCTCAACCCTATTTACATACCTTTTCTTTTAAAATACATTTCCACTGGAAACTGTAGAAAAAGGGGTAACAGTTATTATTGTATGTACCAGGATGTCTTATCTTTGCTTCTGGATCTTTAGAAGACGGCACTGTGATGAACATCATGGGGACATTATCAGGTGCTTGCTCTTTGCTCAATGCAAAGAAGTCATCCATCCTACAAAATAAATAAAAATGCAAACAACAATCGCCCAGACAGAGAAATCTGAGCTTTACTGGCTGTGTGGCCATATTTTTATATTTATACAGCACAACCTCACAACAACAAGGTGCTGTGTACTGTAAGGTAAAGTGTTGGTGAAAAACCCCCACCAATTAAGACACACACACACACACACAACAACACACACACACACACACACACACACACACACACACCCATCAGCAAGAAGTTTTTCCTTCCCAGCATCAGTGAGAAGGAGCCTCCAGAAGAACAAGCCTCAGAGACGGACAGCTTGGCTGTGACTGGTTGGGAGGTGAAAAGAAAGAAGAGAAAAGAACAAATCACAGCTATAAGCTATTTAGCTATAAGCTGTATATTAAATAGATCTTTAAGATCAATCTAGGAAAACAAGAAAGGACCTATAACTGAAAAAGTAACAGCATAAAGCATATATAGTATGTTTCTTTATGTAAAAAGTTCAGTACATTTTTAGCTGTCGTGTTTTTCTTTGTTTGGAAGTGTGGCTCGGTCTGTAAAAATGTGTGACCCTGGAGACGGGCTTGTGCAGAGGAGCTTTTCAGGTGTTTTCCTTACACTCTAACGCCCCCTTGTGGTTGATTTAATGCTGCCTCTGTCTTCTTTGTACTCACGACTTGTCCATATCATTGTCCTTGAACAGCCAGAAGTTGGTGGAAACGAGGCCCAGTTCCTCTTCAGTTCCATCAAAGCCAGAGAAGACCAATAATGACCCTCTGCCGTGTTTCATCATCTTCAGTCGCTCCTGAACGTCTGAAATATAGAAACATAAATTATTGCCCTGCATTGTCCTCACCTGCAGTTGTCGCCCTGGCCAGCTTTACCTCAGGATAAGTGAAGTTTCTCACCTGGTTTGGCTTGAATCTCAAGGGGTAGAAGTTTCTGGAATGTGGTGAAGATGCCACAGTCTGAAACAACCACAGGTGCATGGATTTCCACTTCCTTTTGACCTTTCTTGACCTTTACACCTGCCACATACACAAAATAATATAATCGTTGCTTGACAATATTCTATATCCTACCAGCCTTTCACTGATTAAAAAATGGACTGGATTCATTTCTCACCATAAGCAGCTCCCTGTTCATTAACCAGGATCTGGGAGACGGGGGCTCTCACCAGGCAGCTTCCTCCATATTTCTGAATGGTACGGATGATGTGGAACGGGATCTCACTGCCGCCACCTTTAGGGTAGTAGGCTCCTCGTTTGTAGTGATGAATCAGGAGGGCATTGATCAGGATGCTGGAGTCTTTTGGAGGTACACCTAAATGAACATGGAATAAGTGTTTTGTTACGTTGTTTCTTTATCTTTTTAAACTTGCTTATACTCCACAGTTGCAGTTGTTACAGTTTTACCTGATGTGGATGTAAACCATCTCCATCATTTTAAAGCTTCCATCCAATGTTTAACGTTACAAGTCATTGTTCAGTTCATAATGCAGTGATTTCAAGTATGTGTACAAAGCAGTGTGTCTGTTGTAATTTGGCTGGAGCGTGTTTTGTGCTGTGGTGATCTTTTTGAGTACACACCGTAGAAAAAGTAAGAAAAGATGATTTGGAGATCCTTGTTGCTGGTCAAGGTGTTCACAAAATCTGTTGCACATGTGCCAGAGAGGCGGAAAACTGGAGAGATGAGGTCTGCCATGCCTGACTTCAGCAGGAATAAAGACACCCACTGTGGGATCAGCTTCAGAGTTGCCAGATAGTGCGTCTTCTCAGCTGAGATCTGTTGGAGAACCAGGGAAGTTCGTAAGGTTAGATTTTTATAGCTTCTGTCAGACAGATGAGACTGAAATATGTGTAAATGATAAACAGCAGCACCTTCATGATTTTAAAGAACTTCTCAATGGCTTCTTTTTCATCAGGAAATTGCTTCATCAGGTGAGCTTTCATCTGAGTTTTCCCAGAGAAGATGGTGTACTCTCGTTTCTCGTTGCCCAGGCCGATCTTGACGGTGTCAAAGTGTTGATCGAGCTGGTGAAACTCCAGCTGGCCCTCTGAGATCTGGTCAAAGGCGATACGTAGCAGGCTGTTCTCATGGAGCTGACCGATGTAGTGCAGCCCTGGAGATGTAGGAAGAGAAAAAGAAGGATTTGGAGGACTGCAGGATTTTTGTTAGAAACATGATGGCATGCCTTCATCGGCACTTTCTTAACTGTTCAGAATGATGTCTTGAAGCATGCTTCTCTGTTAGAGGTTACTGGGGCAGAATTGCACCCTGACAGATTTGGCTTGACCAGGATTACCAGCTGCTATTGTCCAGTCATAGGCATGATGCTGACATGCATGTTGTCTGTAGTGAACATGAGCTTGTGGATATCAGTTTGTTTTTGTTTTATATGTATTAAATGGGTTGCCTGCCTCTCCTCCTTTTTTGCTTTTTATTTGTGGTTTTAATATTTTACAGCACCTTGAATGACTGTAGTGTTTGAAAGGTGAGATAAAAATAAACTTGCCATAGATTAGCATACCCTGCAAATAAGTGATACACTAGCATCTCTGCTAACACAGTTACATTAAGCTCCATTTAACATTCGGAGCCCCTCATCGTTTTCTCTTGTTTGGAGGACATAATGAAGCGATGCAGCCGCTCCACACATGCACATTCATGTCAGAGAGAGTGAAGCTGCAAGCATCATTACTGGAGATGTCTGCTGAATGTGAAAGTACAGCAAGGCAAATTCAGTTTCACAAAAGTCTGATAAAGCTTCTTTTGGATACTAATCACAGTGGATAGCTCCACATGTTTGATTTGGCACATTTTTACTTTTTTATAATAATGATAATATTGATAGATTATTGATTAAGATTAAGATAGTGTTTATTTGTCACATGCACAGTTATACACAGTACAATGCACAGTGAAATGTATTTTGTATCAATAGATTAACAGGAAAACAAACTATAAATTGGCTTGAGAATATCAGCTGATGATTAAAAAATGTAGTCTATTGGGGAGATTTATCAGCAGAAAATGAATGAAACCAGTTTCTTTGATTGGCAGCGTCTCAAAGTTAAATGTGCTTTCCTGCTTTGATTTATAACTGTAACAGTAACCTTACTGTGTTTGGGCTCTAATCACTTGCCTTGAGCTTGGTAAATTTTAATTGCAAAAACATTACTTCCTGCTTTTGATCACATGCTGAATCTGGGTTTGTGTGCCCCTGAAAGTGGGAAACCTAACATAAAGCTCATACTAATTATTTAGTAACCTTAAAAAGAGAAATTAGATATGAGACGCCTTACCAACATCAACTCAAGCCTTTCTCTATAAAAGTGTGGCAGCAGCCTCCAGCCTGGTCATGTTGCTCCAGCACCAGCACTTTCTTTCCTGCTTTGGCCAGCGTGGCTCCAGCCGTCAGTCCACCAATACCGCTGCCAATGACGATCACATCCAGGTTCTCGGGAACATTGTCAACACTGAAACCTGCAGAGAAGCCGGCGTTAACCCAGTAAAATTTATTCTGATTTACACTGTTATCATAAAGGTGCGTGATAAATGTTATCATGACCAAAATGTATTGCATAAATCTATGTTGCATAATACAGATTGAAGGTTGTGCTGCACACATCTGGTCATAAACACTGAATAGGTGCTTGTGTCTGTGTTTTCCCATTGGCAATAAAAGCAATCAGGATGAAAGACACATGAAAAGCAGTCACTGTATTTACTGATTGTTTTCTCATGTTTGAATTTATTTAGATAACCTTATCAGCAGTTATGACTACAGCAAATTCACTCCAAAAGTCTCCATATAATTTTAAGCCTGTGTTTATGTCTGCTCATTATGCTCATGGATGTTCACGGTGGGGGGGAAGGGAGACATCTCTTGAAAATGAACTCTCCGAGAGACTCATTAATATCAAGGAATGATAAAAATGGCAAAATGTGTGCATGTGGTGCAAAAGCTGTTACAAAACTTAATGTACTGAAGCTGTGTGCTGTATTTGGAGGGAGAGTATCTAACACACTAGTTTAGCATAAACTGGAAACAGCCTGACCACCGAAACACTAATGAACTTGTTTGTTTGCTGTGTACCAACAAGCAGAGGTATAATTATTGTAAAATGAACATTTTAATATTATTCACAGAGCAGAATCATTGATATCGTGTTGGTTTTGGACAATACGAACATACGTCTGTATTTTAAGAATGTCACAGGCTGAGAGGCACACTCTGAACATGCTGCCGGTCTGTCACAGGGCAAATAATCTTTACATAATTCATTTAATTATATTCATTAATTGGTTTATTATAATGGACTGTTTTGTTTGTTTGTTTTTGTTTGCTTTGTTGATTCTGGTGTAACTGTAAAAATATAGGTATAAGATGGATATAATCCCATTGTACACCCTGTATAATGACAATAAAGGCATTCTATTCTATTCTATTCTATTCTATTCTATTCTAATATATATTCTAATATATAGTTATTCATATTTCATTCATTCTTCCCGTGAGAACTGTTCACTGATTTTTTAAGTTATGCCACAATATTATGAATTGATATAATAAAAATCTAAATTTGTATATGATTATGTATGGTTTCATGATGTTCCCTCAGAGTCTCCAGGCTGGGCTGACTATGAATGAATCACCACTTTATTCTGATGCTGCATGCGACTCTTCATCTGCAATAATTTTACCTTGCTTGATGACCTTGTCGCGCTTCTTCTGATCAAACTCCCGCGGTCCAGGTGGTCTCAGTGAGTCGAGCGAGAAGGGGCTTGGTTTCCTGAACAGGTACCAGTATGAGCCACCTGCACATATCACCAGCCACACTAAGAGAATCAAGAGCCACATCTCAGAGACAGTCGAGTCCCGGCTTCTGGTGTGCAGCAGGGTTTACGCAGCAGCGATCTAAACAGTCGCTCCTTCATGAGGCACTTTTTATTGTGCTGAATACCAAAGGTCTGAGGAAGAGGGGCAAGAGACTGATATGTAGTATTCGTGTTATGACAAGCAGTAAAGATAAGAGATAAATGATAAAAGTGACAGATTATAATAATGATGATGTCTAGTTCCAGTTTTGCTGAGTCCTCATTTAGCGCACAGACAAAAACATCAAAAAATTTTTGAATGAGTCTGTATTCATTTGTTAAATGTTAAGAACACAGCTGTGTATGGAATCTGAATGCTAATTGTTTTACAGAATAAACGCTAATTATAATAACCCATTTTGTTGAGTATCGTAGGTCAGCGAGCTCCCAAGAAATCTGGATACAGACAGTTATAATTGCTCCTATCTGATAAGACAATTTAGATAACATTTTATTGAAGTCTTCTTGGACTTCATGTCCAGTTTTATGTTTGTACAACAGTCCATCTGAGCTACATTGCTTCACCAAGTTTGGACCCGCTGAATTTAAAAGTCAGACATCTTGAAGATAAAAGAAATTTAGTGTAATAAGCTGAAGGTAGGCCTGCTGTGCCTGCACCGTTCTCTTGAGAGGCTACATATGCATTATTAGTTGATGTAGTTTTCTTTACACACTGTCACATTACGTAATCCACTGATGAACTTTGCACTCAAGTTAAACGTTCGTTCAGTCGACTTTGAGCTGCACATTTAATCTACAGCCATAGATAGCATGAAACACAATGAAGCAACAAGCTGCTATGTTGGCCAATGGGAATCTGAAATTGAGACAGAAATCTAACATCAGTGCAAAGCTTAAGGTGGATACACGCGGAAATAACATCACATCTTCACGCCTTTGTTTAATGCTCGACCCTTGGTGTGCCTGTAGCCATGAGCAGGAGTGTTGGGGTAAAACAAAGAGTCAGTTCAAAGGTTCAACAACGGTATATAAAACTCACCTGGGTGTGCGTATTTCAGTTTCTTTCAGATTTCCAAACAGGTGGTAATTTAAAGGTAACGGTACATTTTGTTACTGCATACCAAAGCACTCACAGGAAAGCCCGCATACATCACAGCTATTCATGATTGCTCTAATCTGATAAGGCAATTAAGATAATACAGCATGGATGAGTTGTATTAGACTTCATATCATGTGTCCAGGTTTATGTCTTCACAGTTCTGACTCAGATATTAAGAAATGTCTCAGCATTAGAAATACAGGTAAGTTTAGTAACATATACCATAATAAAATTATAGATAACTACTCAAATGGTTCAATTATTATTTTGAATGTATAAGCAGGAGAGGATGGATGGATGGATGGATGGATCCATATTATTGTAGGGTCTTTACCCACAATACAAAGCGCCTTGAGGCGACAGTTTGTTGTGATTTGGCGCTATATAAATAAAATTGAATTGAATTGGAGTGATGGCCTAGGGGAGAAGAAGAGGGTTCGTCACTGAGAGGACCCTGGTTCAAATCCTCGGGCTGGCATCACTGTGGGTCCCTGAGCAAGCCCACCCCCCCAGGTTGCTCCCCGGGCGCCCTTTGGCTGCCCCCTGCTCCATGCTGTGCTGTGTGTACTATATACTCCATGTGTGTGATGGGTTAAATGCAGAGAATGAATTTCACTGCATGTAAAATGTATGTGACAAATAAAAGCTCTTTCTTCTCTTCTTCTCAGAATTGAAATGGATGGATGGATGGATGGATATTGAACATAATAAGGCAGCACAGTGTGTGATAACTAAGACAAACCCTGACCAGCTGGTGCTCTGGTGTTTCACCTGCTGTTGAATGATGTGCCTGTTAGAATAATGGCTGGCTCTAAAATGATGGTCTTCTCTGTGGAAACTTCACAGTGGACAGAGTTTCCCCTGCATCATGCTCACTGTCAGCTGCCACCTGAGCGGGTGGACGAGTGGCAGATGGATATTATATGAAGTACTTAAGAAGTCTGCAGTTCTCCCCAGATCCTGGAGCATTGGCTCTCTTCAGACTCTGGTGAAGACTCTACCTCAAGCTGAAGGTCCCCACAGCTGACTCATACACGCCTCACCCTTTTCTTTTGTTTAGACATACTGCCTGAGCTCATGCTTTAGTTACCAATCCAGTCAAATGGGGTGACATGCCATGAGTTACGTGATGGTTACCCATAGACTGCATATAAAAGACGAATGTAGCTGCTGTGATTTTTACTGTTAAATAGGTCAGTCACACATTATATGGTAATGATATCTATTGATTTAATGTTTGCTGGCAGTGCTCCACTTCTGTACTTTACAATCCAGATATTGATATAGTCAATATAAGGCATGTAGGGCAGTGTAGATCAGATTTCGGAGTAGGATCTGGATTTTGTGCTGCAGAATGAGCTTTTGTGATTTGTGTGTGTGGTGAATGGCTGCGGATAATGAATGGACCCTGACCAACATCTGCACCACTTACTGTACTACTGGACAGTTAGCTGAACACTTTGTCTAACAAGCTCTGTAGATTTAAGCTCTTTATTATTGCATCATGTTGAGCTCTTCACTTTTTTTATATTTTCTATTTAACTGAGGGCCTTCTTTGGTTTAATTTTTACTTTTCCAAGCTATGTTGTTCTGTGGTGTTGCTTTTATTTTATTGCACTAAGAAGCCATCTATTTCTGTCCGCAGCAGCTCCAGCATGTCTCTTTTGTATTATTGCTGTTTTGAAAAAAAAGCATTCAAAGTTGTGTTGAGCAGTTTTAATAAATTTTCAATTCAGTTTTATTTATATAGCTCAAAATCACAATAAACAGTCGCCTCAAGGTGCTTTATATTGTGGGTAAAGACCCTACAATAATACAGAGAAAACCCAACAGTCAAAACGACCCCCTATGAGCAGCACTTGGTGACAGTGGGAAGGAAAAACTCCCTTTAACAGGAAGAAACCTCCAGCAGAACCAGGCTCAGGGAGGGGCAGTCATCTGCTGAGGGGGGGCTGAGGGGAGAGACAGAGATTAATAACTAGTGATTAAATACAGAGTGAAGTATAAACAGAGTACAAAGAAGTGAATAAAAGAAACAGTGCATCATGGGAACCCCTCAGCAGCGTAGACCTATTACAGCACAACTAAGGGAGGGTTCAGGGTCACCTGATCCAGCCCTAACTATAAGCTTGATCATAAAGGAAAGTTTTAAGCCTAATCTTAAAATAGAGAGGGGGTTTTTGTTGATGCCTGCATTGAAAACATCACTAATTGGATGAAGAGCTCAAAATGGAAGTCAGGATAACGTGTGGAACCAGCTTAAAGACTTTGATACAGGAAGCAGCTCCGTGTCAACAGGCCTGTGTGACCTATTGTGCCACAGCAAAGAAATCCTATTAAGCATTAGACTAAGCAGTAGCGGCACTCCTGTGACTTTGCCCTGCTTTGCACAGTCACACAGGTGGTGTTGACTTACAGTCAGAGATGTTGGACACAAATCAGCACATGGTTATTGCTATTTAATATTAGCAGGAGTTCAATAAAAGTCAGATATGTTAATGTGGTGTATATCAATAATCAGAGCCACCAAGTCAGGTTGAAGCTTTGCACAGCTATTTGGATTTAATTACAAATAGA
This sequence comes from Archocentrus centrarchus, assembly GCF_007364275.1. Taxonomy (NCBI): domain Eukaryota; kingdom Metazoa; phylum Chordata; class Actinopteri; order Cichliformes; family Cichlidae; genus Archocentrus; species Archocentrus centrarchus. The sequence goes on along the minus strand of NC_044364.1, from coordinate 29,572,187 downwards.
CAAACATTTTTGCATCAACAGGTGCATACATAATCCAGTGATGGAATTATCCAAGTTTCAGTTTTCTTTTTACTTTACATTATATCCACAACAACTCTACAGGAATATTACAGTAATGTAACCAATTCTAAAAAACTGAGTGACTTTTCCTCGCATGTCTGTGTGCTATGTTATTATGCAGCCGCCCTTGTCTCCCTTGTAGGGGTTCTTGTCATCGGGAACGCCCTTAATCAGCGGATCATTTGGGGCCAGTCCCTCCACAAAGTTAATCGTGTCTGTACAGTTTGCGGTCACCTGTTATTTAGAGGAAAACAAAGATCAGGTATGAAGACGGAAGCAATTAAAGGCATTTAAAATACATCTCCCTTAAATGTTTCCCACTTTGTTTTAGTACAATCAGATTTGTTGTTGCAGCTAATTCTGTTAAAAGAAGAGTTTCTTCACTTACTGCTGTCCTAGGTGTGCTAACTTCCTTCTTCAACTGGTCTAGCTCCATTTTCAAGATTTCCTTATCTGACATATCCCGAGCCATCCTGGCTGTGAGAAGAAATCAAAAAGTGATATAATAGTCATAGTTTTCTCTAAATCCTCAGTTTAAAAAAAGATAGGAGAGTCTGTCTTTACCTGTTGAATGGCGGGATCCCCAACAGTCAGAGAAATGTGCTGGCTCCTAAGAGCTCATCAACTGTGTGCCTCACTGCGGTCCGATCGCTTCTGCTCCCTGACTGATCTGTGCTGCCCCACTGCTCTTCATCCCAGCTGATCCCCGATGCTGGCTATTGGACGAGGTTGGCACAGGATTGGGCCTGATGTCACCAATCCCTCATGATGAGATTAAACAATCAGAAGCCATGACCGCTGAACAGGAAGGAGGAGGGCAAGGAAACACAGATCCTTACAATTTGCTGACGCCACGGTGGAGAAAGTGAGACATACAAACACAAGTTCAGGAGAAGAGTTTTTTCCAGCACAGAGGAGCTCGTGGTGACCCCAAAGAGGTTTTAGCCAAAGGACAAAACTATTGTTTTTAAAAACTGTGTTAGAGCATACATTTTATTGTCTCAGTGTTTGAGTCTTCTTTTTTATTTTTTATTTATAGAGGGTCTTTTTCACAAACAAAATTTACAAAGTTCAGGTCGGGTATTAAAATAAAAGCACAAAACCAAGTCTCATCACATCCTATTGGTGTATCCATCATCGATGCTTCTCTGCATGATTGATGTAAAGACAGAGATGAACGTGTGCAAAGCAAAGAAATGACTGTGTCAGAGGAAAGTATGGTTAGTGACAGCATGAAGGAACATGAAGACATCGGTATGTTAGCTTTGCAAAAAAACAGCTGTTTGGAAATGTCCTTCAGAGAGTTACGTTTTGTTGTATCCTTTGGGTACAAGCAGAAAGTAACCTGTACTTTTTCACTTTTACTTGAGTAAAGAAGTTGAATCAACACTTCATTTTCTACCGCAGTCGTGTCTGTACTCCTGCATCAGTGAAGACCGTGTGCACTTTGTGCCACCTCTGGATCTGTGCATCGCTCTGATTTGCTTCTCATAAGTGTTAAATCAGTTAAAGTAGTGACAAAAGATGTGATATGTGCTGAGACTGGGTTCATCTTGAGGTCTTACTTCATCATCATTATCATCACTATCATGAGACGAGGAGGGATCTAATTATTTGTTCTCATCTTGCTGCTTCTGTAGGGAAGCAGAAATTTATTATGTAGGCCTTAGGCTCATATTTTGGTCATTAAAGTGTTTTTGTTCAAATGTGATTTTCATTTTCAGCTGTTTAATGGCAACACATTATTATCCATCCATCCATCCATCCATCCATCCATCCTCTTCCGCTTATCCTGTTCAGGCTCACAGGGGGCTGGAGCTTATCTCAGCTGCCATAGGGTGAGAGGCAGGGTACACCCTGTACAGGTCACCAGCCTGTCGCCAGGCCAACACAGAGAGACAGACAACCATTCACACCTGTGGGTAATTTAGAATCACCAATTAACCTACATGTAACCCCACTGACTGCATGTTTTTGGACTGTGGGAAGAACCCGGAGTACCCAGAGAAAACCTACAAACACGGGGAGAACATGCAAACTCCACACAGAATTATTAATTCATTAAAATAGCTTGTTAAATATTAACTGAAAACCATTCATTTCACTTAAACCAATAACATATAGCTGGCATGACTCAATCTGGAATCATCTTGATGTTTTTAAAAATGACATTTTCACCACTTTGTTTCCGTCACCTCCAACTGACATTTCATCTGAGAGACATGGAAAGCTAATTAACCTCAGCCTTCAGGGGGACTCACACTAAGCCATTTTCAGGATCTGGGTTAGTCTCATCTATTCAAGATTAGCCTCACTGTGGATTAGCAGCAGCGTGGAGACGCTCCTTTACACTGTGAAGGCCTGGGTGGTGGTTTTGTCTTCCGCCTTGAATTCCCTTTCATTATAAAACAGATACACTAAATATCATCATTTACAGGTATTTGTTTTTGTCACTAGTGGCTTTGGGGACTTCTTTCTGAAATGTGGCTTTTGTTTTGTATACTCATTAATGAGGCGGGCTGCAGCTGAGGCCACAGATCTGCTCCTGGCATTTTTTTTTTCTGGGGTTTGAAGGGTTTTAACAACCTGATAATTTACATTCCAGTTTTACACAAAATACATAAACTATAATTTGGAATTTAAGTATAAAATACGGAAAATTCATCCTAATTGAATCAAACCTGAATCAAATTTAAATTCTTTACTCTGGCTTAGTACTATACACAACAAATAGAAAAAAATACATATTCAATTCAAGTTTATTTATAAAGCATCAATTCACAACAAGGCACTTTACACTGGAAAATAAAGACTGTACAGTATTGGAGAAAAACCCCAACAATCAAGTGACCCCTATGAGCAGCACTTGGTGACAGTGGGAAGGAAAAACTCCTTTTAAACAGGAAGAAACCTCCAGCAGAACCAGGCTCAGGGAGGGGGGGTCATCTCTGCTGTGATCGGCTGGGGGGGCGAGGGGGAAAAAGAGAGAGACGGGACAAAACATCACAGATTAAAGAGAAGTAACTGTGAAACTTTAATTACACTGATATATAAACACATGGGGAGTGAAAAGAGGTGAGCGGAGAAGAAGTGCTCAGTGCATCATACTGTGACAGAAAAGTCCCGCAGCAGTCTGAGCCTATAGCAGCAGAACTAAGCGATGGTTCAGGGTCACATGATCCAGCCCTATAAACTATAGGCTTTATCAGAAATGATAGTTTTAAGCCTAATCTTAAAATTAGAGAGGACGCCTGTCTCCCTAATCCAAACTGGGACCTGTCTCCATAGGAGAGGGGCCAGATAGCTGAAGGCTCTGCCTCCCATTATTCTACTTTTAGAAACTCTAAGAACCACAAGTAAGCCTGCAGTCTGAGAGCGCAGTACTCTGTTAGGATAATATGGTATTGTGAGGTCTTTAAGGTACGATGAAGCCTGATAAACTGCCAATATAAATTACTGAGGGTTTTTCCTGGGCCAAAGGGGTTATAGTATTATTATTATGTGTTATGCCCATCTTGTTCATTGCATATCAAAGAATGGAGAACAGTAACAGTTTTCATCAGGCCCATTTATTAATCATAAACTAAGAAAAAAGAGAATAAAAGAAACCTACGTGCTAACATACAACAAACATGTGATCCAACTTAGAAATTAAAACCGGAAGCGGTGATATCGGGCCCTCGCACCCGTGGCGCACGTCGACCCGTTGCGCTCGTCGACCCGTGGTGCACTCAGAGGTCTTGTGATCGTGATGGTGTACAGAAGGTCTGTAGAAAGTTGAATTCTTTTATGCAAGGGCGTAGGAAGGAGTTTACTTTTGGGGGGGACACATATCGGAAATCTGACAGATCCGTAAATACTCGGAGCAAAGCATAAAAACTGCTATTTGATCTTTTACTTTCTTCTTTTTCAAAAGATTCTTGGAAAAATAGTGTTGTGTACACCTCTATTATTGCATGTATAATTTACATAAATATATGTTTTATAATCATAAGACGTGGACAAACCACCAAACAAAATGTCTTTTATGAAGCATAGTGACCATGTCATTCCAGGGTGTAGGGCTTACTTTATCAGCTGGCCGCACTGGTACTAGTACAAAGGAGTATTAGAAAAAAAAAACTGGGCATTTTGAGAATGAATTCAAAATTTTGAGAAAAAAAGTCAAAATGTGCAGGTTAAAGTCGTTTCAAGTCAAACAACTGCCACGACACGTCTCTTATCCGCTCCAGGATGTCTTGTATTATGAGTTAGTGAAACTATACTTTAGAAATCAGTTTTAGTAACAAGGAAATTTCTCTTTTAGTACATAAACACGATGTAGTGATAAGTATGAGGACGTTAAGAGAGAGTGCAGAAAGCTGCATCTGCTCAGAAGGAAAAACCACACAAACTGGCAACGGAAAAGGAAAGCCAGAGCTGCAGTAAGAAGCTCACTACAACCACCTGCTCCAGTTATCCAACCACCACCTTTCACTGGAGCTAGCATCCACACAATTCCTTCTTCTGCAAAAACTCCATCACCACCACTGCTTACCCAGATGTAACACAGACCAAGAGATGAGCCAACTCCTTCTTCAAGCCACGCCTACAGGCCTACTTGGAAAGGGGGACAGCGTGGCAGTCTCACAACAACCACGACAACTTCTTCTTCTACCTGTATCGGTTAACACTGAGTTTCTATAACGAACATGCGCCATCTACTGGTCTTATAGAGAATTACCTCATTTAGGATGACCAATCAATTGTTCATATTGTTGCATCTCCCTTCTTTAAATAAAAGTATTATACTTTTAGAATGATACCTCATGCACAGTTAGACCTTATGAACTTACTTTAATCTAACTGTTAATCTATTGTACTTTAATTATTTTAATCTGAAAATCCATCAAACTATGTAAATCTAGATTTCAAAATGTTACCACGTCCTGACTAAACTACTATACTAAATCTGTTTAATCAGTCTCTCTGGTGGTCTTATAATCCTTGAAGATCTCTTGAGGGGTCGCTCTGGACTCAGATCCGGAACTGTTGCCTCAGATGATGGATTCTCTGGATGCTGTTGTTGCTCGGCTGCTTCATCAGACGGCTGATCTGCTTTTGCTGGCCCCAGGAGGTCACGGCGATTCCTTCTCAGTACTGCGCCATCTTCTGTTTGAATGTTGTATGATCTTGGTTGAATTTCCTTCAGGACTGTTGCTTTCTGTGACCATGTGTTGGTTTTGTCTTTGAGTCTAACCTTGTCGCCAGTATGCAGTTCAGGTAAATTCTGTGTTCCTCTGTCGTAGTAGAACTTTTGTTTTGCTCTCCTGTGTTCTTTGTGTCTCTTCACCTTTCCTCCCTCCTTTATTTGCAGCAGCCTTTCCTGAATAGGCAGGTTTGACCTTAGTCTGCGTCCCATGAGGAGTCTTGCAGGTGACATACCACACTCCAGTGGCGTTGTGCGGTACACGAGCAGGCTTTGGTAGTAGTCTGTTCCACTATCCTTGGCTTTGTACAGCAGTCTCTTCACAGTCTGAACAGACTTTTCAATTAGGCCATTCGACTGCGGGTAATGCGGACTCGATGTTGTGTGCACAAAGTTCCATTCCTCAGCAAAGCGTTTAAAGCTCGTACTGAAAAATTGCGGTCCATTATCTGAAAAAACCTCACTTGGCACACCATGTCTCGCAAAGATGGCTTTCATGGCTGTTATTACTGCCTCTGCTGTGGTAGTATTCAGTTTACTAACCTCCGGATACAACGAGTAGTAATCTGTCACAACAATGTAGTCTCTTCCAGCACATTCAAACAGGTCCGCACTTACTTTTTGGTATGGTCTGTCAGGCACTGTGTGCGGTTTGAGTGGTTCAGCTGGATTGCTTGGTTGATATCTCAGACATGTCGAACAATGAGACACTTCATTTGCAATGTCTTGATTTATTTGTGGCCAGTACATCACCTCACGAGCTCTTTTGCGACACTTTTCAATTCCAAGATGCCCTGCATGAATTTTCTTGAGCATGTCATGTCGTAGACTTTTTGGAATGACAATCTTGCTGCCCTTGTAGATGATATCGTGCACTACAGACAACTCTGCTCTGCAATTCCAGTATTCTGTGATATCAGGTGAACAATCTTGCTTTGTGTTGGGCCACCCATCTTTAATGATTTGACATAGTCTTTTCAAAGTTTGATCAGTGTTTGTCTCTGTCTTTATCAGTTCCATCTTTACATCAGAAACAGGTAAGGCACTTGTGATCATGTCCACATAAGCATTCACATCATCATTTATGTTACTGCTCACCGGTTCCTTTGGGTCAACTGCTCTTGACAAGGTGTCGGCTGTGTACATCAGCTTCCCTGGTGTATATGTCACTGTCAACGAGTAGCGTTGAAGGCGAATCATCATTCTCTGGATTCTCAGTGGACAGTCGTTGAGTGGTTTTTTAAACAATGCGATCAGGGGTTTATGATCAGTTTCCACACTTATTTCCTGTCCTGACACAAACTGGTGAAATCTCTCGCATGCATAGGTTATGCTCAACAGCTCTTTCTCTATTTGCGCATAACGCGTCTCTGCATTTGTCATTGAGCGTGATGCGTATGCAATGGGTTGCCATTCATCATACAGCTGTAGAAGAACAGCTCCTAGTCCACTTTGTGATGCATCAGATGAGATCTTGATGGGCTTAGCTGGATCATAGAATCTCAGTACTGGTTCAAGTGTAAACTGTGTCTTCAGGTCTTTCCATGCTTTTTCATGTTCATGACTCCACTCCCATTCTGTCTTCTTTTCGGTTAGTTGTCTCAAGGGTGCCATGCGTTCAGAGAGACTGGGTATAAACTTTCCCATGTAGTTTATCATTCCATTGAATCTCTGCACATCCTTCTTGCATTGTGGCCTTGACATGTTTTCTATTGCTGTCACTTTTCTGGGATCAGGCCTAACTCCCTCACTGCTCAGTATGTCTCCAACAAATGTCAGTTCTTTCATGCCCAGCTGGCATTTCTCTTTGTTCAATTTCAGGTTCGCTTTTCTTGTCGCTTCCAAGACACCTTTCAGTCTTTTGTCATGTTCAGCTTTCGTACTTCCCCACACAATTATGTCATCCATGGAGGTGTCTACGCCGTCCAGATGCTCATAGATCATATGAATTGTCTTATGGTATACTTCAGGCGCTGAGGCTATGCCAAATGGTAATCTCAAAAATCGATATCTGCCAAAAGGACTATTAAACGTGCATAACTTTGAGCTTGCATCGTCCAAGTTGAGTTGCCAAAATCCGGAAGACGCATCTAATTTGCTAAAATATTTTGCATTGGCGAACTGTGACATTATTTCTTCTCTCGTGGGTAATTTGAAATGTTCACGCTTTATAGCTCTGTTCAAATTCCTTGGATCCATGCACACTCTAGGCTTGCCATTCTTTTTGTTCACCATGACCAGGGAACTCACCCAGTCAGTTGGTTCATCAATTCTCTCGATCACTCCCAGCCTTTCCATCCTGTCCAATTCTTCCTTCATGGGCTTTTGAAGAGCAAATGGCACTTTTCGGCATGGATTGATGACTGGTGGCACTGCCTTGTCGACTTGGATTGTGTGCTCTCCTGGAAGACAGCCAAGACCCTGAAACAGATCCTTGTACTCTTCCATCAATTCATCATAATCTGTATCTGTATTTTCCACTGCTAGTACTCTTTTTACTAGGTTCAGTCTCTCACAAGCAGCTAATCCTAATATGGTCTGTACATTCCCGGACGCTACTATGAATGCCAGTGTATGCTCTTTGGCTTTGTATGTCACTTTGACCATGCATCTGCCTTTAACAGGTATTGCTGCTACGGAATATCCACTCATTTTCACTTTTGTTGCATGTAATTTAGGTCTGGGTCTGATCTTGTTAAACACAGTCTCTGAAATCACATTTGCTTGAGCTCCTGTGTCTAATTTCATCACAATGTTTGTGTTATTCACTTGTAGGTTCAGCGTCCAATCTTTCTTGTCTGTATTGTTCTCTGTTACTACATCAACATAGAATTCCTCAGAGTCACTCTCATTCACTGTATGCACTTTGCACTGTTGTGCCTGACTCTTACATTGCCTTGCATAATGGTTCTTTTTGTTGCAATTATTGCACACTTTACCATACGCGGGGCATTTTTTCGGAGGATGCTGCGTGCCACATCGACTGCATGCTTTTCCTTGCACGTCTCTGTGTGCTGGTTTCGTTTCACTTTTAACGTCGGGAGCTCCGCTTTTCTTCCTGACTGCTCCTCGTACTTCTCTTCTCACTGCATCGACACTGCAACTCTCACCGACCAGTTCTTTTGCTTGCGTTTTGACTGTTTCCGCTGCTCTGCACATATTAATTGCTCTTTCTAGATCCAATTTTTCCTCTCTCAGTAGCCTTTCTCATAGACCGTTATCAGGAATTCCGCAAAAAAGCCTGTCTTTTATCAACTCGTCTGTCAGTCCTCCAAATTCACACGTCTTGCTTCTGTTCCTCAACTCGGTTACATACTGATCAATTGTCTCTCCTGTTTTCTGAACACATGTAAAAAATCTGTGCCTCTCAAACGTGACGTTTCTTTTCGGAATACAGTAATCCTCAAACTTCCGTAGTATTTTGTCCAAGTCCAGTTTGTCATCTTCTGTGTCAAATTGAAAGTTGTTATAGACTTCTAGTGCATCGTGGCCCACTACATGTAAAAACACTGATGCTTTCACTTTTGCAGCTTTATTGTCGGCACCAGTAGCTGATAAATACAACTGAAAGCGTTGCTTAAATTTCCTCCAATTCTCAGCCACATTACCTGTCAGCTGCAGAGTGGGTGGTGGTTGTAGCGCTTGCATATTTGGTTTTTTGTTATGCTCTTTTTCTCCCACAGAAAACAGGCTAACAATCCTTGGTTGACTTAGCTCGCTATGTTCTCACCGGACTAGCATCAGACGTCTTTAGTCAATCCTTTCCGAATAGCTGTTAATGTCGAAGTTTCTCCTCAAGTCCATCTTCTGACACCATGTTTCATTTGTGTTGTGGGTTCTGCAATAAACACACAGGTACTTGAAGAGAACGGGCTTTATCTTTTAAGCTGTTTGCACACTCATCTAACAGGCGTACACACTGAACTGCGCTCACAACAACCACGACAACTTCTTCTTCTACCTGTATCGGTTAACACTGAGTTTCTATAACGCACATGCGCCATCTACTGGACTTATAGAGAATTACCTCATTTAGGATGACCAATCAATTGTTCATATTGTTACAAAATGAAATGTGACAAATACATGTAAATAAATTTACAAAGTGTGTTGGCATTTATTTGTGTTGGCTGTGCAGCTGAAGTGAATTTATTTATGATGTAAGAAGTATCACATGGAACATTCTTTCCCGCATGTTCCACAGTGACATTGGACAGAAGATAAATTGGACAGGGACCAATGCAAAGGGAAGTTTCTCCCAGATGGCATCAAAAACGGTACTCTTGAGTAAGTAATTGTAATAGATTTTGCAAATGATTTGATTGTCATGGTTTAATGAAGCACAAATCTTTTAATTCTGAGAGTTGTGTTGTATCGTATTGTTTCATTGATACAGTACAACTCTCAATACAAATTTTGATCTCTCTGGAGCAGTGGGCGGGAATCAGGGGCACAGCCCTGAGTTGGTTTCAGTCTTACTTGTCAAGTCAGAGTTTTTGTGTTGGACTTGGTGAATTTGTGTCCTCCACGGCTCCACTTGTGTGTGGGGGGTACCACAGGGCTCGGTGCTAGGCCCACTCCTTTTCTCTCTTTATCTATTACCGCTGGGCCACATACAGTACAGTACTGTACTTAGAAAATATGGTATCTCTTTCCACTGCTATGCGGACGACAGCCAGATATATGTGCCACTTAAAAGGAAAGACTCCTACTCAGTGGCACAATTACTTAAATGCCTAGGTGACATTAAGGCATGGCTGGCTCTAAATTTCCTAAGTTTTAATGAGAAAAAAACAGAGGTGATGGTTTTTGGTAATAACTCAGTGACCCCTCTGGTAGATCTGGGTCCTCTGGCACAGTTTCTCAAGCCAACAATAACAAACTTAGGAGTTAAACTAGATCCAGACATGAAGCTTGATAGCCACATAAATGCTGTGGTCAAGTCGAGCTTTTTCCACCTGAGGCAACTGGCCAAAATAAAGCCAATTCTCCAAAGGCGAGACTTTGAAACAGTAATCCATGCCTTTGTCACCACTCGGCTGGATTACTGTAATGCACGTTATATGGGGCTTAGAGGGTCCGCTATTGCTCGCTTCAACTGGTGCAGAATGCTGCTGGGCGGCTTTTAACTGGTGCCTGCGAACATGAGCACATTTCACCTGTTTTAGCGTCACTTCACTGGCTGCCTGTTCGTTTTAGGATCCATTTTAAAATTCTTTTATTTACTTTTAAATCTCTAAATGGTCTTCCCCCACCCTGTCGCTCTGAGCTTCTACACACTTACATTCCCACCCGGTCACTCAGGTCGGCAGACCAGCTGCTTCTGACTGTGCCTAAAACCAGGTTTAAGCTCGGAGGGGACCGGGCCTTTGCAGTGGCAGCACCGAATCTCTGGAAGGATGTGCCACTGCATATTAGACAGGCCTCATCACTCGCACACTTTAAATCACTTTTAAAAACTCACCTTTTTCCTTTGGCTTTTAACACTAACACTAATTAAACATCGACACTGTGAGCTGTGTATTTTTTTTAATGTAATTTTCAAGTATTTTAATGCATTTTATTGAGCTGTTTTATGTATATTATTGTTATATTGTACAGCACTTTGGACCCTGTGGGTGATTTTAAAGCGCTTTATAAATAAAATTGGATTGGATTGATAATGTGTTGACAGCCAGTTATAAAGGTGTACCTTTATTCCACTCACTGATCACAGCACTCTTTCAAATGAAACACTCCTCTGTGAGATCTGTAATGTTCCTCTGTGGTACATAGTTGGATACCCGGACATGACTGCATTGATTGGTAATCACTGATGCTGTTAACATTTAAAGATGAGTTGTACATTTTTTCCCCACTATGTCCAAAGCTTAAAATCAATATGTTATATGCTTGCTGGCCACTGTATTAGGTACACAATGCCAGTACCAGGTTGAGCCCCCTTTAGCCTTCTGAACTGCCTTAATTCTTCATGGCATAGATTCAACAAGCTGCTGGAAAGATTTCAAAGCTTTCATATAACATATACCTTTGTGTGTATCGATGCAGTCAGAAAGACCCACGTGTCCCGTGCTGCCACAGAAGAGGAGATTCGGAAACATGCCATATGATGGTTCAATCTGGCAGCACCGAGGAAGAAGGCGGCGTCCTCCTGTTACCATCCCGAATCAACTCTGAGGACTTAAGTTTATCTGTACTGTTGTTGTTCCAAAAATGGTTATCTTTCAGTTGTTTGTCTGTTGATGTTTTAATGATGTACAGTAATGAATCAATGCATCACCTGCTTAATGAATTTTAATGGGCTGTGAGAGTATTTCCTTTCTTTGACATTTTACTTGTGCAAGTGGACTCTGATACGGACCGGTTTTGCGGGTCTGTTACGGGGTCAGTGGCACATCGGGGGCGGAGTCATTTTGCCATCTGGGTATGGATTTACTGAGCTGGCTGAAATCCTGCTGACTGAAGGATGGAAGTTTGTTCATTCAGTCTGTTTACATGTTTGTTCTCTTACACAGGAGGAAGCACTTTGCTGAAGTCTGCTTCACTGCAGACTGGCTTTTTAAAGAATCAGTCAGCCTTTTGCTTTTTTTTGCTCTGGATCTTTTCTGTTTACATTTTAATAGCACAGCTGTGAGTCTTTTGTTACGGAGGGAAAAAAAAGCATTAATTTATTTGAGGAGCGTTATTATTTAAATGTGCCAGTGGATTATTTTTGAGCAATTTCTCCTGTACATCTACAGCTGAATGTTAATAAAAGGGTCTGTGTGACATCTGGGACATGTAGCTTTGACTCTGAAGTGCCTTTTTGTTTATACCTTTTGGGAAGAAAAAAATATCAAGATATAGGTCGTATATCGCCATTCAGCTAAAAAATATTGAGATAGTATTTTGGTCCATATTCCCCAGCCCTAGTAGTTGTAAACATATTTAGGGTGTTTTTCTTCACTTTTTGTCTCTCCAAAGATGTTATTCCTGTCTCCTTTCATGCTTTTTCCCACCCCTTCCAGAGTTTCCCATGGGTGTGTATTGGATGGAATCTTGGCGGCTAGAGTGAGAGCTCCAACTGTCACAGTGGGGGAATTCAAATTTTTCATCTTAAAATTTTTCTCTCTCAGCTGCCGCTGTGTCCAGTGTTCACTCTACAGACATCATTTTACCCTCAAAATGACCTGTTTGACCTGCTGCCCTCTGGCAGGAGCTACAGGAGCACCAAAGCCAGAACAAACAGACTCAGGAACAGTTTCTTCAGCAGAGCAATCACCACCCTGAACTCACACACTCACCCACTCTGTGCAATATTATATTATTCATACTGAACAATATCTATCACTCCAATATTCATCCACGGGTGCAATATTCATTCACCAAGTGCTGAGAAATGAATTTTTAAGTCATATAAAAGTGCAACACTGTTTGTAAATGGATACGTTTTAATGCATTCTGAGCTTGTATCAGTTGTAATGACGTTGAATGATTTCTTTGTTATAGGTTGGTGAATAAGCTCGGTCTCGCCTCGATTCAGTATGAGCCAGCAGAAGGGAACGCTCCAGCCGTTGAGCACCCGTTCCAATCACACATTTCTGTTCCTGTCTCTGTTGTTAAATGAAGACTTGGTGTTTCCAAGATGTCACTGTTTTAATAAATTAGTTCATCAAGCCCTGCCACAGACTGGAGACCTGTCGGGGTGTATCTTCCCCTCACCTTATGGCAGCTGGGATGGGCTCCCTGCAGCTCTGAAGTGGATAAGCAGAAGAAAATCTTTTTTTCATTGTTTTAGAGCTCTTGAGTGCTTTTCTATCAAACATCCCCACTTGGGACCCAAGTGACGGTGTCTCCGATAGCCCGACTGGTCCTGCTGCAGACATTCGTAATCTACATGTTTGATTTCTTGGCCCACAGTGTACCCACAGTATGCCCGCTGCGAGTGTGAGCTGTCCTGCTGGGATCCTCCCACACTGGGTGGCTGTGGCTCAGGAGTTAGAGCGGGTCATCTACAAACTGGAAGCTTAGCAGTTCGATCCCTGGGTGCTCCAGTCTGCACGCCAAGACACTGAAACCGGAGGTTTTTATTTAAAAGTCCACACAAGAGGTGGACTTTTAAATAAAAAACCATGAAGACAAAGAGCAGAGTACATGAGCAGAGTGCAATCTGTTCTCTTCTACTAACATTGTGTCCAGAGATGATTTACAGATGACGCTGCAGGTCTCCACAGCAACCTTCCCAAACAACAACAGCTGGAGAAGGAAGAGGATGGCCTTCCTGCAAAGGAGGCAGGAGCAGAGGCTGGAAGATAATACACCGGACGGGCAGCCAGCAAAGTGACGTTCAGACACACATGAACTCTTACTTCCTGAATGGGAGGAGGGAGAGCGCAATGTGTCTATGTGCTCCACCGTGAAGGGGGTGAGGTGTGTCTACCCATGAGCCGTGGATGTTTATGAACATGGTGAGACTGGCTGATGGACTGTTTTCAACATCACAAAAACCAAGTAAGTGATCATTTCCATTGGAGAAAATGCTGCAGGAGCTACTCTGCACTTTGAGACATTTAAGCTCTTTGGGAGACATCCCAGTGAGCTGAGCAGAGTATTCCAGACTAACCTGCCTGATGATGTGAATCTGGAGATGCAACACACTGTATAGTGGAGTTTTTCAGGCTGCAGTATCCTGATGGCAGAGATCTTCTAAGATAGGAGAAATCCTGACAGAGGAGGAGAATCCAGCAAAAGGGCTGCATGCATTCCAACGGAGCAGGGTTATTATAGTTAACGAAAACGAACGAAATAACGAAAACTGAAATTGAAAAAACATTGTCGTTAACTGAAATAAATAAAAACTATAATTAAAAGGAAAAAACGATAACTAATTAAAACTGAATTGTGAGTTTACAAAACTAACTAAAACTAACTGAAATTATCGATAAGCTGACTTTCATTTACTTGTTTTTTTTTTTTTTTAAGCCTTGTGGATTGATATGAAATCATTTTTTCCGCTCTCCGAGTTTAAGCTGGGAGCGCCACAGGACAGCTGTGTGTGTGAGTGCGCATGTGCGTGCGCTCACCGCGCTGGTCCGCAAAGTAATGGCTGCGGTCTGCAGAGAAAGCGGCAGAGTTTTTTTTTTTTTTTTTTTTTTTTATTTATTAAACAGCGTTCAAGAACAATACAATAACAGTATAAAACAACTTCAGAATACAAACTCTCATAGAGGATAACAAGCTAGGGGGTATGCAATAGTAATGAATTGAATAATAAAAGAGAGAACCAAACAAATATAGACTTAGAACAGAAAATTTTCAGCTATCTGTTGTGAGATGATTCTAGCAGTTTTCCATTTTTTGATCTTACATATCGATGAATAATATAATTTAAATTCGTTCATGAAACAGGAAAAGGAGGGCTTATTACCTTTCCATTTATTACAATGAATGTGGTATTTGGCTAAAAGAACAATTATATTTATAGCATCAGAGAAGGCTGGATTTAAGTTTTCCACATAAAATAAAATGGAATTAACATCAAATGAAGGAACGTTAAGTTTGAGATTAATCCAGTTCCCAATGTCAGTCCAAAAACTCTGTGAATAGAAAGCGGCAGAGTCCCGTATGGAGGTTCTTTGAGTACAAACACCTGCACACGACCACAAGGTAATTAACACACACAATCCAGCTACACAAGCATAAATGTGGACATGAGGTCGGCAACTTCCGTAGGTTATGAACAGAGGCTGCAAAGACCCTGCAGGTTTAATTAGCAGCATCTAACCAAGCTAGCTCCAAAACAGAAGCAGCTTCAGGTGGTGAGAACATCAGGATGCAGCTGGATTTGAGCTTTGACTCCTTCAAAGAGTTTGTTTTTGTCAAACACCACATGTAGCTGTTGTTAATCTACTGCACTGATGCTGAACTTTATTGTGGAGTTTATTGTAGAATTTATTGAGTTTGGGAGTTCATGTTTTCTTTGTTTCTCCCTGTTGATGTTCATGTGTGTCCTTAATATTACACACATTTAGCATGTCTTGTGAATAGTTGGTTGTTGAATATATCTCTTTAAACTGTATCTTTTGTCAAGTTTTCATTACACAATAGTCACTTTTGCGCCTTGAATCTTGCACCTGATTAGGTATGAAAATACTAAAACTAATACTGAAACTAACTGAAACTAACTAAAACTAAGCATGAAACCAAAAATAAAAACTAATAAAAACGAGAAAATCCACTCTGAAAACTAATTAAAACTAACTGAATTAAAGAAAAAAAAGTAAAAACTAACTAAAACTAAACTATAATGTAAAATCCAAAACTATTATAACCCTGCAACGGAGGAGAGACTGAGAGAGCTGACCAATCAGAGGAAGGAGAAGGCTAAACACCTCTGATAACTGCACACTGAGGCTCAGGCTGCAGTGCTGACTGCTAACACTGCTCAGAGTCTTGCAGCTTCTTCTCACTCACCCAGCCTGCTCCTCCTGCTGTCAGCACTACACAGGTAACAGGGGGATTCCCTGCACCAACTGTTCCTAACACTCTAACTGAATCTGCTGTGCCTGTTGTACACATGCATGTTAATCAAGGTGACAATCTGGACTTGTACACCTGAGAGGGAGAAACTAGAAGCAGATGAGAAGCAGAGTGACCTGGCGTGGAGGAAGGAAAGAACTGTCACAGCCAGGACCGCCGATTGGACTCACTCAGCCTGCTCAACAGAGGAACAACCTGCCTAGAGGTAACTTCACAGGTCACCTCCAGAGAGACTGCCACATGACCTCTTGGGCTAGACCAACAGCCTGTTGGCAGTAAGGGGGTCCAGAGAGGCCGGAAGAGGAAAAGGAGCAGCCTGATGTATCCTTTAATTTGTCAAGTAAGCTGACATTTCAATAAGTCTCATGAGAAAAGACATTCTGTGTTCTTTAGAAGCAAAATCATGTGCACCAGTGATGAACTGTATGCAAACTGTCAACTGAGGAAGCACACAGAATGATGATGTGCCAACAGACACAGAGACTGTCTGGGTTCAACCTGAGGTATTTTGGTTGCAGCCAGTGACTGAAGACTCCATGTTAAATGAACAATGGATGAAATGTGGGAGCTCTGGGTACGAACGCAAAGGAGGAGCTGAGGAGCCCGGACTACATTTATTGTTTGATGAGAAACTGGAGTCCAAAGACTATGAACTGTGCTTTGATGAGCTGATCAATAAAAGAACATTTTTCTTTTTACTAATGACTACATCTACTTTGCTCCACAGGGTGTGGCTGCTGCACCTGATGGACTGAAAAACTGGTAACAAGTGTCAAATGCTGGTTGCTCGTGGACATACTCTCATGTACTGCACAGATGTTTAAAAAGACAAAGCTTATTTTACAGGGAATCTAACTACACAATAAATGCATGCACATTTCTAAAGACAAACAGCTCATTAGGATTTTAATGAAAAATAGTGATGAAAGTGTTAGTGAATAATGTGGGTCACAGTGGATAGGTGCTCACCTCGCAACTGGAGGGTAGCTGGGTTGAGTCCCTGTCTGAGCGCATGCTGTCATTGTGTCATGGACAAGACACTTACCCCACATTGCTAAACTGTGAATGAATAGTGCATGGAATAGTTTATTAGATAAACATGTGTAGATCAAATTCAATTATCATTTGAACATGAGTAGTTGTTGAAACAGGTTCCATCTCAACTGAGCGAAACAACTCAGTATACTTGGTTGACTACGAGAGAGCCCTGCACAAAAAATTCCAATGTGTCTGGACCTTGGTCCATGCACAGATGGCAAATAAAAATCCTTGAATCCTTGAAATGAGGGAAGGCTCAAATTTGCCCAGCCTGATACAGTTGAGCTGAAACCTGGGGTCAAATTACCTTATTAAATTAGGCAATGTTCATTTAAGTCACATGCCATTGAAGCTATCAGGCTTAATATTGATGAGCTATTGAAGGTAGGAGTGCTATTTAAAGCTCATACATTCAAACAAAAATTCAGACAGTTACATACTGATGCAATTGCAGATTCTGACACACCTGTGGTTCCTGATCCATATCTTTGCTTTCTAACAGTGCACCAGATATCAAGTGGTATTTATGTTTAGTACTTAGTACATTCTATGATAACTGTGATAATGGTGATTAACAGCCCTAACATCTTCAACCAAACTTTAGTGTAAGACTTGAAGTATCTGATTATTCTCAGTACTGTCTTACAGCATGCTGCTGAATTGTCGTCCTCTAAAAGAACAAAATGAGAAGAACTCTTGCAATTCTGTTAACACACCATTGAATATCTAGGAAGACAGTTTAGTGGACAGAGGAAGCTAACTGCTCTCTCAGTTACAACCTGTGAATAAAACCTGACAACCGCAAACGGTTGGTGAATGTTGACATGTTTGGGAATGGCAGGATTCAGCAGATGGTGGATTTGTGACTGTGTGTTTAAAACTGCATCTCTGCTGCTTCAATAAGGCAGCAGGACAAACTAACTCTGATCCCTAGTTGCAGTGGTCGTTGGGAGCTGAAGCAACATCTGATGCACTGAAGCAGGACACGCAATCTGACCTGGCATTGGGTAATCAGATTACTTGAAACCTTTCCATTTATATGTGGCTAATAGCAGGGGCTAGGTAATAGCTGCTGCAGGATCCCCTAGTAGGTAAGCAGCTCCTGTCTTATTACAATATAAAACTGGATAACATGAAAGCTGGCTTCTCACCTTGCTATCAAGGTTTGATGGCAGCAGACTTTGTTTTTCAAAAACCAGGATTTTAACTCCAGGTCATCCTGTAACTCTTTGTACGCCACATCAGTTGTGTGTGTTGTTTTTGCCCAAGGTTTGTTATCACTCAAATAAGACTACGGGGTAGGAGGTAAGGTTATCTGCCCCTGAACTATTAAAGATGTCATAATGTTAAACCTGTTTCCAAAATGAACTCCTCATGATTGTGCCACAGACTGACAAATTCAGGAGCTGAGAAAATTAATGTGCATAATGAATTTATTACAGCTAATTTAACACTGCTTTTGGAGGGTTCTTGCTTTAGGGATGAGTGTGGCTGTAATGTGGGCTGCACAGTTGTTTAACTTAATTCTGCAGGTGTAAGTTTTTCTGCTCCAGAAGCTCAGAAGGTTGATCTGCTGAGTTCATCGCTGATCTCAGATCAAAAAACTTAACAGCGGCTTGTACACTGGCTACAGGTAAGACTTAATTTGTACATTGATTCAGCCTAGGTTAATGAGGTTTGTCATGCTAATGCTAATATTTAGAAATAGAGAGGATTTCATAGAGTTGAAGGCAATCCTCTGTGTTGCAGTTAATTGATGCTTTACAGCTTCCCAGTGCAGTGGCCATTATTTTTAAGTTGAAATCAAATGGCCAGGAGATCTCAAAGGTGTGATCAAGGGCATAGCCTGGTCAGAGCTAACTTTGTCTTTCCAGGAGAAGGAGAACTAAAGGGTGACACTTCACTGGACATAAGTAATCTGAATACAGAGGGGGTCAGCATGAAGCTGGAGAACAGACAGTGGAGCAAAAGTAGTAAGTTATGGTCAAGCACTCATCAGCCTCAAGGGGGGATAATTGTTGGAGGACATTAGAAAGTGAGGCTGATGATTTGCTATGTTATTAGCAATAATAATAATAATATTAAAACCGCAAGCGGTGATATCGGGCCCTCGCACCTCGACCTGTGGCGCTCGTCGACCCATGCCACATTCGGAGGTCTTGTGATCGTGATGGTGTACAGAAGGTCTGTAGAAAGTTGAATTCTTTTATAGGAAAAGATAGCTTTTGCTCTCGGCATAGAAGCAATGGAATATTTGGGGGTGTGGTCACGGCGCCAGCATGCAAAATAGGGCATGGGTCTGATTGACTTTTCTGATCAGGATGATGTCAAGAATGTTGAAACAAATTTTCATACATTTCACAGAAACTAAGTTTATGGATGCTATAGGAAATTTCATTTGCTTCTGTAGGGGGCGCTCTTGCAACTATAGCCTTGAATCCATAGTTATGGGTTCAGAGTGGCTGTGTACATGAGTGATTACATTGTCAGGCAGATTGGGCAAAGCATGTACGAACACGTGCCCAAACAATTTTGGTCGTGATTGAGAAAAATGAAGGCCAACTTCAATGGCCTGGTGTGACAAGGCCGTTTAATATTTTGTAAAACTTTCCACAATTTTTGATGGGCTGTTTGTCTAGATGATCTGGAGCCAATTTGGTCTCATTGGGTGAAATGCCCTAGGAGGAGTTCATTCAAATAGCAGGCCTGAAAATGGCAAAAATTGACACCTTCAATTGAAGATGGCGGACTTCCTGTAGGGTTGGGAGTATGGGTCCAAGAGACTTTTTTGTATGTCTTAGGATGTTACATGAGTGTGCACAATTTCAGAGCTGTAGATAAAATGTAGCTCTGGGGCTAGCTAAAAAACATGCTATTTTATATTTCAAGCTGCCAGTAGGGGGCGCTCTAACGTTTATGGACTTTGTGCATATCAATGTGTTCAGGGCAGGAGGCTTATTAAACTGATGAGGATTTTGTAAGGAATGGTGAAAGATATTTTCATGTATTTCAGAGCAAAACTAATTCTGTGGACGGTCATACAAATTTTCATTTGCTTCTGTAGGGGGCGCTATTGCACCTACAGGCTTGAATCTGTAGTTATGGATTCAGGCTGGGTGTGTACATGAGTGATTAAATTTTCAGGCTGATCAGACAAAGCATGTGCGAACAAGTGCACAAAAAAATTTGGTGGTGAGGGAGAAAAACGAAGGCCAAATTCAATGGCCTGGTGTGACAACACCGTTTAATTTTTTGTCAAGATTTCCACAATATTTGATGGGCTCCTTGTCTAGATGATGTGGAGCAAATTTGGTCTCACTGTGTAAAATGCCCTAGGAGGAGTTCATTCAAATACCAGGCATGGAAATGGCAAAAATTAACACTTTCAATTGAAGATGGCCGACTTCCTGTAGGGTTTCGGGTAGGGTCCAAGAGACTTTTTTGTACGTCTTAGGATGTTACATGAGCCTCTACAATTTCAGAGCTGTAGATAAAATGTAGCTCCGGGCTACTCAAAAAACATGCCATTTTCTGATATTTCGAGCTGCCACTAGGTGGCGCTCTAACGTTTATGGACTTTATGCATATCAATGTGTTCAGGGCAGGAGGCTTATTAAACCACTGAAGTTTGAGGCAGATTGGGCAATGTGTCTTTGAGTTACAGCCCTTTATGTCTTGATGGTGAAACATCAAACTTTGCCCTCCCGCCATGGTCACGCCCTTTGGCAAAAGCTCAGTTTTGAAAACAGTGTAAGCCCAACTCCTTAAGGCTTTCCAGGGGAAATTTGAGATGGTTCTGCTCCACCACAGTAGAGGTGGACCTCTAAGTGTAAAACATGACATTTCCTGCTCCCACTAGGTGGCGCTGCGATTGTCATAAAATATTGCCATATGTATGTGTTCAGGGGCGGATACTCATCCTACTTAGAAAGTTTGATCCAGATTGGAGTATGAAGGTATGAATGAGACCCAATCAAAATTTCATCGCGAATGATCAAATTTCAGGGGGGCATAAGGGCCACGCCCCCTGGTCAAAAACTCACCATTTTTTAAACGTAGATTCCCCTTGGTGTGTAGATGAAACACACCAAATCTGAAGTTGATAACTTCTAAACCCTTTGAGTTATTAGAGAAAGTCTGAAGGGTGCAAATCGCCAAATTTGCATGTTTGAGTAAAAATGGCTGACTTCCTGTTGGGTTTAGAGCATGGCCCCAAGAAGATTTTTTTGTGCGTATGGATGTGATACATATGTGTAGCAAGTTTCATAAATGTACGTGAAACACAGCGGTGGGGCTGTACTTTAGGGGGTGCTACTGAGGCATTTTGGCTGGCCCTTGCCCGAGGCCATTAAAATACTTAAATTTTCGCCAGGTGTGATGCATGTGCAAAGTTTGAGTTTTTGAATATGATAAAGCCCCCCAAAAGCAAATTCATTTCACTGAATAATAATAATAATAAACAGAGCAAAAACAATAGGGCCTTCGCACATTTCGTGCTCGGGCCCTAATAACAACACAGTCAAACCAAAGTAAAAAGAAAATCTTGCTGTGTGATGCATCTTTCTTTAAATTGACAAATTTCTTCTGTAGACTTCTGAGTTCATTGTACTGCTGCCATCATGATGACATCATTGATGAAGATTAATGAGCCCGTCCCAGAAGAAGCCATGGTAGCCCAAGCCATGACATCACCTCCACTGTGTTTCACAGATGACCTTGTATGTTTGGGATCATGAGCGGATCCTTTCTTTCTCCAAACTTTAGCCTTTCTATCACCTTGGTAACAGTTCATCTTTGTCTCATCAGTCTATAAAACTTTGAATCTGAATTTCTGAGGCTCCAGCCTGGCCTTCCTGTTCTTTTTACTAATTCGTGGTTTGCATCTTCTGGTGAAGCCTCTGTGCTTTTGTTCATGAAGTGAACAGTAGATTGTGATGTTTTAGGGCCTTTCTTTACAGTACTTACAATGTTTCTGTCATCAGCTGCTGTTGTTTTCCTTGGTCTACTTGTCCCACATCTGTTATTTAGTATACCAGTGATGACTTTCTGCTTCAGGACATTCCAAGCAGTTGTATTGGCTATTGTCAATGTTTTTTCAAACACTCTGATTGATTTTCCATCTTCTCTCAGCTTCACAATTGCTTGTATTTCACCAACAGACAGTTCTCAGGTATTCAGGTTGGTTACTCCTCTAAGTAGTGCTACTTATTGTTTGAATAATCAATTAACAGGACACACCTGGGCAACAAAACACACCTGTCAGTTGCATGTTCCAGTACAGTTGCTCACAAGAAAAATAGGTGGGTTCAGACAATAGGTGCTATCTTCTGAACTGTGTATCAGTTCCAGATGTAAATACCTGGAATAAAAAAGTATATGTGCGTGTCTAGTCTCCTATTCTCTCCAAGTCTCGTTCTTGAATTTTTAATTGAAGAAGAATGAATGAGCGTTTTAATAAGTTCAATACATTGTAATAATATTACAAACAGCCAATCGTTTTTTTGTTTTTGTTTTTGTTTTTAAATAGAAGAAGAGAGATCCAAGCCTCTGCTATTGAGAAAAATGAGGTCAAGCATCAGGCACGGGTACGTTTTCCTCTCATGACCGCTAATCATTCCTGTAATGACAAACGTTTTCCTGTAGATGGCAGTATCGACCATCTTTTGTCCCAACAGTACTGCGATTGGTCCTGCCCGGAGTTCAGCTCACGTAGTTGTCATATCAGCCAATAGGAAGACTGTAACGAAAGTCGTTTCAAAATAAGAGCTGAAAGCAATCATTTGCCCTTTTCTGCACCACGTATGCTTTTACTTCGACAGTAAAGGTAATTTTACCCGGAAGTTAATGAGGTATCTGCCGCTGTATCGCTGGTGGATAGATAAGCAGCATCTATGGCAGGTCCTAGTAGGAAGCAGATGTTGAGGTTTCTCAGCCAAGCGGGGGCTTTTATCTTGACCCGGTTTGGATTTTGGAACTGCTTCAGTATGCTGATGCTGTTTGCTGAACGAGCGGACTCGAAAAGGTAAATAAAGAACGAGAAAGCTAGCTCACGGTAGCTAACAGCTGGCCAATATTCAATCAAACTTCCAGAAAAACAAGTCTTCATATTAAAACGATATTACAAAGGTTATAGCTCGAAATGTTTCGTTAGTGCTGTGAAATCTGAATTAACAAGGCAACAAAGTTACATGAAATAACCTTTTTCTTATAAACGTGGAAATGGGCTTGCTAGCTTATGGGGGTTGGACTGCAGAAATTAACATCAGGCAGAAGTTTTTTGGGGCACCAGAGCTGGTTTAAGATGAGATGCCAGGTTATATTTAGCCTCGTCTGTAATTTTAGGTCGGGCAGGCTATAATTTGTCTTGCTTAGTCGTGGTTTTCGTCAGTTTTGACACTGGGAGTATATTGTTTCAGTCTGTGGTGGACAACCACACCCCTTTGAACCACCCTGTAATTACAGCAGCTCTACGGAAATTTTCCACATCTTTTATCAAATCTGCCTGCTTGGTTTATAAATGCCAAGGAGGCCACTGAGTACCTCAGAGGGACAGCTCAGGTTGAGCGGTTTGAAGACAAAATTAGAGAGGCAAGGCTGAGGAGGAGGTATAGTGGATATACTGGCCAGAGCGTGTGGAGCTGCCTGGCAGGAGGAAAAGAGGAAGACCACAGAGAAGATTTAGGGATGTAGTAAGAGTGGACATGCAGAGGATTTTATCCACTGTTAGTGGTTACCATGTATAGTCATAAGGGTAGCGTTTCTTGTTTCTCATTTTCCTGTTTCATTATTATTGTTTTTAAATACTAATAAATGTATTTTTGAGGAAAATGAAAAAATGTCAGTGCAAAGCCAGTTAGAAGATTATTAATGTTAATTATTATTTATAATTATTATTAATTATTAATGTGTTTCATATATATTGTAGCTACCTCAGTGCAATACACAATAATGTAACAAACAGTTAAAAAAAAAAGTAAATTGCATAGGGTTTTTCTTTCAAAGGATTTTTCTGTCTTCTTACAAGTGTTTAGCCATAAAATGTGGAGATATAGAAGTGTGTGTGTATATATATAACACACACACAGCTAAAAATAAATAAAGGAACACTTTGAAAACACATCAGATCTCAATAACAAAAAAAAAAATTTATGCTGGATCTCTACACTGACATGGACTGGGTAATGTGTTAGGAATGAAAGGATTCCACATCGTTTGATATAAATTTAAGTTATCAACCTACAGAGGGCTGAATTCAAGAGACCCTTAAAATCAAGGTGAACAAAAGATGAGGCAGGCTAGTCCATTTTGCTGAAATTTCACTGCAGCAACTCAAGATGGTACTCAGTAGTTTGTATGCCTGACAATGTCGGGTCTCCTAATGAGCTGTGGGGTCCTGGGGGTTCTCCTCCGAGATTTCAAACAGGAGCATCACTGATCTCCTGGTCAGCTGAGGTGCAACCTGGTGGTGTTGGATGGATGTTGGTGCTCTATTGGATTTAGGTCAGGCAACCATGGTGCCCAGTCAATGGTATCAATTCCTTCATCCTCCAGGAACTGCCTGCACACTCTCAACACATGAGGCCGGGCATTGTTGTGCACCAGGAGGAACCCAGGACCCACTGCACCAGCGTAGGGTCTGAAAATAGGTCCAAGGATTTCATCCTGATACCTGATGGCAGTCAGAGTGCTGTCGCCTAGCCTGTAGAGGTCTGTGTGTCCCTCCATGGATATGCCTCCCCAGACCACCACTGACCCACCACCAAACCGGTCATGCTGAATGATGTTAGACACCATAATGTTCTCACAGCTTCTCCAGAGCCTTTCATGTCTGTCACATGTGCTCAGGGTGAACCTGCTCTCATCTGTCAAAAGCACAGGGCTCCAGTGGTGGACCCGCCAACTCTGGTATCCTATTGCAAATGCCAACCAGGCTCCACGGTGCCAGGCAGTGAGCACAGCGCCCACAAGAGGATATCGGGCCCTCAGGCCACCATCATGCAGTCTGTTTCTGATTGTTGGGTCAGAGACGTTCACACCAGTGGCTGCTGGAGGTCATGTTGTAGCTCTGCAGTGCTCATCCTGTTCTTTGTTGCACAAAGGAGGAGATCCCGGTCCTGCTGATGGGTTAAGGACCTTATTATTTTTTTTATTTTTGGCCACAGCGGCTTTTATGGGCAGTTCCTTGTCCAGTTCTCCTACAGTAACTGTTTGTCTCGTGGAATCTCCTTCATGCGTTTGAGACTGTGCTGGGAGACACAGCCAGCTTCTGGGAATGGCATATATCGATGTGTCATCCTGGAGGAATTGGACTACTTGTGCAACCTCTGTAGGGTCCAGGTATGACCTCATGTTCCCAGTTGTGACTCTGACCCTAGCCAAGTGCAGAACCAAGTCAGAGGGGAGAATGTGAGTGTCCTCCACCTGTAAAACCATTCCTGTTTTGGGGGGGTTGTTTCATTGTTGCCCCTCTAGTGCACCTGTTGGTAATTTCATGAACAGCAAAGCAGCTGAAACTGATGAACACCCCCTCTGATACTTACATCAATATCACAGGAGTTTCAATGACTTGATGCTGAACTCTGATTTAAAAAGTGTTCCTTTTATTTTTTGAGCATTAGAAAACATTTTTTTTATGGGGGGGGGTCTTATTTGCTTAAGATAAATGGATACTTTGTTTGTCATATTGGTAGGAAAACCCTTGATTTCTGTTCAGTAATGTAACACAAAAGCTTTTTCTGAGCCAGGAAAAACTTGTTAAATCAATCCACAACATTTAATCTGACACCCTTCCCCTGCATTTACAGGAAACCAGACATCCACATACCATACCTGTATGTTGACATGGGTGCTGCAGTGATCTGCGCCAGCTTCATGTCATTTGGAGTGAAGAGGAGGTGGTTCGCTTTGGCTGCTGCCGTACAGCTTGCTATCAGTACTTATGCATCATATGTTGGAGAGCAGGTGTATTATGGGGAATGGCTTAAGGTGAGTGACAGCCTTTGATTTAAAAGTAAGAGATAAAGTCAGTTATCAGCCCACAGATTGATTTTTAGTGTTATTTGTTTGAGGAAGACGGGTACTTGTTACAAATGTGAACTTCACATAGGACGGCAATAACTAAAAAGGGTTTAAACAAAGAATCTCCAGCAATCGTTGTGACAGGTTGTGTGATTTGTTTGTGAAGGAAGACACCTGAAACACTTTAATTAAAAAAATTATGACATTTAATCTATTAAAGAATCAGAGGAAATTACGTGTACACGGGCCATTTGGTTCAGGGAGAGAGGCCTTCTCAGCAGCTGCCTGTGCTCCCTCCCCAGAAGAGCACTGCTCCAAGCTAAACATAAGTGATTTACAAGCACGATCTTAACATGTTATCCAGGAGCTTCGGCTTCTTCTCCCATATCTTTATTATAGGGCTTTGTGTTGGTGTACCACATGAATTCTTGAACTTCTGAAGACAAAGTTGTTTTATGTCTGTTGATTAATGTACTAAATTAAATTTTTGACTAAACTTCTACTAAATGAGGTACTGGCCTGGATCAGTGTTTAAGTTATTTGTAGGGGTGGGACTCGATTAAAAAAATTAATCGAATTAATTACAAGCTTTGTAATTAATTAATCGAAATTAATCGCATTTTAATCGCATTTCAATATTTGACATGAGAAATATTAATTTAAGTTTAGTTGATGAATAAATCAATATACATAAGCTTAAACTTCAAAATCTTGTTTATTTTCCCACCAGTCTACTACACAGACCAATGAAGGGTGGAAGTGCTCCTGTGATAAGCAAACTCCTGAAATTAAAGTTAAGCATCATAACTGGATAGTTTTATTCAACATTAATGTCTCACTTGTTATAGTTGGAAATTAATCATTCTCTCAGCTGTATTCCTTGATGTTGAAATGTGTCATGCTTGTTTTAACAGCTTATTTTGAATAAAATAATTAAAATTAAACCACAAAAAGGAGAAAAAGTTCGTTCTCCGTTTAACAGCTGCTGTTACACAGCTGGGCTTCACACTCACGGTTGCTAGGCGACATGAGCTACAGGTGAGGATAGGTGACGCTGATATGAAGGCTAGCCGCTCACGTCCTCCCTTTGCGGTCTTCGTGGGCTCTGAAGGACGTGGGCCGGGTCCTTCGCAGGATGCGGCCCCTAATTTGGACATTGTGCGTCGATATAATCTGTATGCCGGGAACTCGTGCACTGAGAAATGTTCCACGGTGCAAAGTGCGTTAAAATGCGTTAAAAATTTTAATTCGTTAATTTCCCCGTAATTAATTAATCGAATTTAACGCGTTAAAGTCCCAGCCCTAGTTATTAGACAAAAGTAGATCTGTGTCAAACGTGCAGGTAAAGCTGGATCTGGGCCACCACTACAAGTCTGAGAGTGGAGTACTTTATTAGCCACTGTAGTAGGAAGTCTCAAGAGCTTGAAAAAAGGCGACTGGATTTTTCATGTTTTGAAGACGAGGCTTCTTCAATTCTGAGCTGAAAATTAAAGGAGCCTCTTGGATAAAGATGTGAAACATCTTCACAAAATGAAAGAAATCCAGTCGCCTCTTTTTTTTCCTTCTTCAAGCTCTTGAGACTACCGTGACCTGGATGACTGAGAATCCACACAGACACTATAGTAGGAACTTGGGGCAGATTGTTACAGCCTGAACCTTCTTCACTGCAGGTGCGGATGTACTCCAGAGCGCTGGCCATTATTGGAGGCTTTCTGGTTCTGGCCAGCGGGGCGGGGGAGGTATACAGACAGAAGCCTCGCAGCAGATCCCTGCAGTCTACTGGCCAAGTTTTTCTGGGAGTCTATCTTATCTGCATGGTAAGACACATTTCACTTCTATAAATTGGGGCAGATCCAGGACACGCTGGTTTGGGAAAGCTCGTTGTCTTCCCAGAAGAGCTGCAGGCGGTGGCAGGGAGGAGGGAGGTGGACCAGACCCAGATAAAGAACAGAAGATGGATTATGCATTTCCTTTTGTGGCTGCTATTCAAACTACCATAACATGGATTTTGTTAAAAACATTTTAACAACTTTTCTAAGAGTGAGATTAAACTAGAGCCACAATTAGTTTTTACCCTGCAGTTATTTTGATAATTAATGGTGATTGTTTGCAGGAGTTTGGGTCCAGTTTGTTAAATGTGAAGTTTTGTTGTTTTCACTCATTATCTTTGTGAGCAGAATAGGTTTTAATTATGAAGGTTTGCTGCTTATTTGCACTTACTGGGGTTAGGTTAATTGGCTAATCTAAATTGCCCATAGGTGTGAATGTGAGTGTGAAAGGTTGTCTGTCACTCCGTGTTGGCCCTGCAACAGGCTGGCGACCTGTTCAGGGTGTACCCTGCCTCTCGCCCTATGACAGCTGGGATAGGCTCCAGCCCCCCCGCGACCCTTAACAGGATGTGCGGAAGCGAATGGATGGATGCTGCTTATTTTCCTCAACGTCTTCATAAACTGGCTCTCTTTGTGCTGCTCAGTTAATTAGTTTAAATTCTGAACCTTCTGATCGATCAACAAGAAATGAGCTACTAGAAATGTGTGTGCATAAACCAGATAATCATCATGGGAAATAATAACAGGATTCCATGCTTTTCTGAATAAAGTTAATGAGTTCAAACAGCTTTCTATCAAACTGTTTTTAGTTTTAATGCTGCAGTACCATTTTCTCCCCACTAGGTGTACTCCCTCCAGCACAGCAAAGAGGACAGGCTGGCCTATCTAAACCACATCATTGGGGGAGAGCTCACGCTGATGCTGCTGGAGGTGCTGTTCGGTGTTCTGGCTCTGGCCTTCCTCTCCAGCTGCTACATCCGCCTGGCTGCCCAGATCCTGGCCACCATCCTTCCTCTCATCATCCTGTTCATCGACGGCAACATCGGTTACTGGCACCACACTCGTAAGGTGGAGTTCTGGAACCAGATGAAGCTGATGGGTCATAATGTGGGCATTTTCGCTGCTGTACTGATCCTGGCTACCGATGGTTGAGCAGTCATCCTCTCAGACAGTTTTTATGGACCGAGGCGTCTGCACAGGATGATGATGATGGTGGTCTTTTCATCATGGCCCAACTCTGTACTCAAAGCTGCCGTCACTCAGTGACGCCTCAGGATTTGGGATTGAGACGGTTGGATGTAAGCTGCGTCGCTTGTCCCATTTCTAACTTTGGTTTTGCAAGAAAGAAAAAAACACAATCTTGTTTTTTTTATTTTAATAATTTATTTGGATTTATGTTTACATTTTTGTTTCTGTTATGCTCTGAAACATGACACTGTTAGTGCTACAAACCTACAGGGAACTGTAAAACGTTCAGTCACTATTTACAGTAGATGGTTTAAATATGTGGCACGGGGAAACTCGCTGTGTGATAAATTAAAGGAAAAACCAACATTAAGCTGCAGCTCAGTTACCACAAATCATAACTGATTTGGTAAATACTTAACGTCACACATTTATTGAACTTTAAAATGTCTTTTTAACCGTGGATTGCCTTGAATTGTAAAACTGATTCAAAATATTTTTTTTTAATGCAGTGGTGGAGTGGGCGTTCAGTCAGGACTTAGAGTTAGACTGGTGGGGATTTTTGACCCTGAATCCAGTCTCTGATGGGCAGCTGCTGTCTAACAGCACCTCCACAGCAACCACAGAGCCTAACACAGCTGACTTTGGGTCAGAGGGAGAGGTGGGGTACGCCCTAGGTGGGTTGCCAGACCACTCACACGTGTAGCCAATTTAGAACTTCCATATGTATTGAATTACCCCCTTTTTTTTTTTCTTTACTGGAGTGGGTTCAAAGGTTCAGGTTTTACCTTTGATTTAATTTAATGTCTCCTTAGTATTGCTTCTGTAATGGAATGACTGTGCCGGCCTTGTGGAAATAAACTGTTTAATGCAGTGCTTTAAACGGGCGTCCCTGTCTGACATCAGACAGAATAAATGATGGACGTCGCCACCGTGACGTCTGCCGCTGGTTTTCGAAGTCCTGTTTTGAAGCCGAGGTGAGTGTTTTCACCTCTGCTATTGTGACGTTACGAGAAGCAGGTGGTCTGAGTTTGAAACCGCACACTCATTGGTTAACAACTTGTCAGTCACAAGTTGTTAACCAATGAGTGTATCCCAGATAATCCTTCCAAAATTTACAAAATGGATTTCATTATTGATTCAATATGAGCCCAAGCCTGAGGGTCGTTTTCCCATAGACTCCTACAGTACCGGAAATCTGCTTTTTACAACCACCTGTGTCGCCTCCTGGTGGCTGTTAAATAGAATGCATGTTAAAGACACTGCCTTGGCTTTTCAGACCCAGAAGCTACGCCCAGCTTTTATATCTATATCTGTAATACAGGGTTTGGTTTGGTTTTTTAAAATAAAATGCTTTTGTTTGTATAAATAATGGTCACATTTCATATGAAATGAATTTAGATACATGGGTATCGAGTTATTGCGAGTTGCTTCACTTTACTGAAAATGACAGTTGTGTGTGTGTGTGTGTGTGTTCTTTGGTGTGACCGCTTCAGCTGAACGTTCAGTGAACAGCGTTTCTTCCTTGAATGTCAAGTTGAAGCTGAAACCTTGGAGTTTTTCCTTCTCACTGTCGGTGAGTGTTTGCTCATAGGGGGGTCGTCTTACCGCTGGGGTTTCTCTCGATCTTTACCTTTACAGTAGAAAGCGCCTTGAGGCAGCTGCTGTTGTGATTTGGCGCTGTATGAATAAAATGTAACGGATCCCTCGGGTCCAAGACGCTGCAGTGTGTTTAGGAATCATAATTACCAGCACGACTGATTAAAAATGCATAAAGCCTGTCCAGTCTTATATTTAATGTGTGACTTGTGTTAATGTCTGAACCAACATGTAGCTCAACACAAAGAAAGCTTTATGTAAAGATGCTAACCTCACTCAGCCATTCCAAACCTGCAAGACTGGTCGGTCTGTTTCTGTGTGATGTGAACCTTTGCAATAGTTTTGGCCACTGTTGCTGTAGTGACGTTTCTGCAGGTGCTGCTGATGGTATTTACATGAAAAACCCAGCAACAAGACAGCCAGTATGGTGTGACCGTAGTGTCACAGCCCATATGGAACATACTACAGGTTTAGCTTATTCTCTCACTTTAAGAAGGTCAGCAACTATAGGAAAGATCCGGTACCGGAGACCGACCAGTTCTCCAAATGCCTCAGGGTTGAGATGTGGATGTCGTCATCAGAGCAGTGTTGGGCCTGATGCTGAAGGAGCCCTACACCCACATTACAGTGATCAGTCTCTTCTGTGTTAAACTGCCCTGCTGCGCTCTCTGGTTTGCTGTAATTTGTAGATAAAGTCAGCTTCCTCTTCTTTCACATGTAGGTGTAGTTTAGGAAGTATTCAAGATGATAAGCATAAATCTGTTACGCAGAACATATGGGTACACTTCTTTGATATCTCTCCCCTTTCCTACAGCGCCTTCTTTGCGAGTATAAAAAAGCTTTAAAGGGCATTGAAAACAGATTAGAAAATTATATTTTGCACTTGTCTAAAGGCTGCATCAGCTTCCAGATCCAGGCCACACATCAGCCCCAGAACGCCTGCGAATGAAAAGGATGCATCACTTTTCTTGTCCCTGAGCTTCTGCTTCATTTGAGGCTTGCTTGTTCTTACGGTTGCGCTCCGCTTTCACCAGCGCACCGATGACAGCGAGCATCACAGTGATGGTGATGACCAGCACCGAGGCGGTCTCAGCTATGCACAGTTTGCTGTCCATTGAAGCCAGGAGGCTTCCGGCCAGCTGAGGGGGAGCGTGACAGATGATGTCCTTGTAGTCCTCCACGTGCAGATGCCGCACATGGTTGATCTTGCCGAAGATGCGCTGCAGTTCACAGTCACAGATCCAGGGGTTGAGGGACATCTGAAGGTAAGTGCTGGTTGTCTGGAGTTTCAGGAAGGTCTTGAACCTGATGTGCTCTAGCTGGTTTCCCTTGACACCCAGCAGAGTCAGCCTTCGCAAGGGAGCCAGAGCTTCAGGCTCAATCTTTGAGATGTTGTTGTAGTTGAGCAGCAGCACCTCCAGGGCTTGCTGCCTGTTCAGCTGGCCATCTTTAAGCACATTCAACCTGTTTCCGTCCAGGTTGAGGAGGCTCAGTCGAGACAGGCTGTTCAGAGCCCTGATATCCAGCCCTCGGATGTGGTTGTAACTGAGGTCCAGTTTCTTCAAGTTGTCACAGTCTTCCAGTGATGTGGAGTCTAAGTGCTGCAGCAGGTTGTGGCTCAACCGGAGCTCCTGGAGGGAGTACAGACCCTGAGAGAAGTCCCGAGGGAGCCAGCGCAGCCGGTTAAAACTCAAGTCCAACCTCTCCAAAAACTGCAGTGATGACAGAGACTGAAATGCAGAAGGAAATTATTAATGACGCATGAGTCAAATCAGCTGAGTTTAGATAGTGGTTCAAAAACAGTGGAGCGTTACCAGGTATGCTTTCTCAACAGCGTTTGGATATATACTGAGCTACACTACGTTCCATGTTTCCAACCACAACACTAAACAGAGCTGTGCTGACTTTTTACTTTGCCTCTGTTTAAGTAAAATATTTTATTTTGGACTGCTGATTGGAGAAACAGTGATTTTAAGATGTCGAGCTACACTCTGGAAAAGTGCAGCATTTTCTGACACTTGTACTCTTTTTCTCCTTGAATGCCTACTAAGAGTAACCTTGTTTCTCTTTTCTGGACTGAGCGGTCCTTTTGGTCCTCCTCCCAGAGCAAAATAACTGGGTGTGCATCAGAAGTCAGTGACGGTGATTTCTGCCCTTGGAAAAACCTGGAACCCATTCAAATGGCCATCAAACCGCAAACATGGTGAAGGCTCTGTCATGGTTTGGGCTGCATTTGAGCTAGCAGTGTTTGAGATGTCAAAAATTGATGTAATTATGAGCACAGAAAAGTGCAGTCAGATTTTACCATCTAGAAAGTGAAAGCTTCATTTTTCAGCATGACAATGATCCCAAACTCACTGCCAGTGCAGTAAAAGCATCCCTGGATAGAACAACACGCAGTAGAGCTCCAGATTCTGGACCTCGCCATTACTGAAGCAGCGTGGGATCATTCCTGAAGAAAGCTGCCTAAAAGAGTTCAGGCTGTATTGAAGCATAAAGGTGGTCATGCCAAATATTGACTTTCAAGCTCACTGGAATTGTACAAACTCTGTCTTATTAACTGTGTTTCTATGTATGTTTGCGTGTTTCAATAAATCACTGCACCCATTTGCTTCACAATATTTATAGAAATGTAGGTTTGCTCAAGAGTTTTATACAGTACTCTATAATTGAAAATACAAGCCAGTTACAACCAACAGTTGTGTGGCGCTTACACGCTCTCCCTGTGTGGCTTCCTCACACAGTCCAAAGACAGGTATGTTAGCTCACCTGCTGGTTACAGGTGTGAATACAAGCGTGACGTTTGTACCCTGCCTCTCACCAGCCTCAGCTGGGATAGACTCCAGCCACCCCGGACTGGATTTCAGTAGTTATTATATAATACTGTGCACTTGCAAAAATTTGGTCAA
The DNA here is from genome assembly GCF_007364275.1 of Archocentrus centrarchus. Taxonomy (NCBI): domain Eukaryota; kingdom Metazoa; phylum Chordata; class Actinopteri; order Cichliformes; family Cichlidae; genus Archocentrus; species Archocentrus centrarchus. The sequence continues at coordinate 29,538,843 of NC_044364.1, read as the reverse complement.
ATTTGCTGGTTGTGTTGAAAACTTGGTGAAATATTCAGTCCTAAACTTCTTAAATATCCTTCTTACAAATAATAACACCTGAGACCCAAAGTAAACAGAATGTTTGTAAACAAAAACTACACTGAAACGAGTCAATCTGGAATCAAACTGAAAGAAAGCTTTTTGCACGAGTATTTTTCATAATCAAATCAGTTTGCAGTACTCCCTTCATTACCAACACTTTGTGCCACGTTTCCCTCCCAGTATGTTTTTTCTGTTGCCAAAGAATCTAAATACTTCAGCGGCACTAAAATATCAAACAGAATATGCACAATAACCAGCTCTGATTCGGGTACCTGTGGGTGCAGAATATGGATGCTGTTGTTGGACAGGAGGAGGACCTTGAGTGACCACAGTCCTATGAACGACCTGGCGTGCACCTCTGTCACTTTGTTCCCACTTAGGTCCAGCAGCCAGGTGCCGTGGGAGATGCTGGACGGGACCCGGGTCAGCCCACGGGACCTGCAGTCCACCAAGTCTGAAGATTCATAGCACAGGCAGGGGCTGGGACACAGCTTGAAGCCCAGCACAGCGTTCAGGAGGAGAGGCAGCAGAGGCATCGTGCCGAGAACAGTACAGCCGCTGCCGGACATCTTGCAGAGATGCGATTGACCTCACTCCTGCTGAAAGGCATGGTTACCCTCTTGTATTCCCTCCGAGAAATGCATGTAGAAACCCAGAGAATTTGTTGCAAGGGTGCAGTAACGCTGTCATTTCAGCAACTTCTCTATGAGCAAACATCGAACCACTCCTGATTAGAGAGGGATTAATGGCTTAAACAGATGATCACATAACCACCACATCAGGGCAGCAAACTCGTTCCGTTCTGGATCCTTTCCTAAAGTGAGGATTTCCATCTGCTCCTCTTTATGGATATATTAAGCCCCTTTTCATCACAGAACTCGCTTGAGCCTGTGATTTCTCCACCATGTTACATAAGAGTGTATGAGTTTTTATAATCTCCATTAAGGTAAAGACAGCGCTGGTAATAACGCAACAGAAAAGCCTCAAGTTGTGACTTCAGTACAGCACTCCTCAGGACCATCATCTGTGCAGCACCGAGGATCAGTCAGCAAAAACAAGCCAATATTTAGAGACTGAGCCCCAGAAATCTGGTACATGTTCTCAAAAGTGAAGATTGTTTATAATACTAGGTTTTTTTTATTATATATATATAGTATTTTTGTACTGTAAGACAAAAAAATGTCAATCCAGCTTCACCTCTGGGAGCATTTCTACATTTTTCTGACATTTTAGAGCCCAAATAATTATTAATTTACTCAAAAATAAACTGCAGAAAACCAAAATTTAAAACATCGCGGTCTTAAGACAACCGGAAGATATCAGTGACCAACAAACAAGCATCCAACAACTCCAGCCTACCTGGACTGTAGCCTTACTTCCATCCACAAAACGAATTTTCCACACAGCTGCATTAGTGCTACTCATTTCACTACACATTAAAAAAACTGCACGGATTTACTGTCCACTGCTCTGTGCTGCCCACAAATGTTACCAACCAGCTTTAGAGAAATCCAGAGGCTTAAAACATTTAAAGAATTAATTTGAAAGAGCTCCCTGTAATTACATGGATCACAAACAGGACAGGAAGAGACACCAGGTGGCACCCACATCTGATGAACACAGGGTCCTTACTGACAGCTGATGGTCAGTTCAAGCACACAAATCACAAATTTATCTGTGACATGTTCATTATTTTACCCTCAGAAATGCCTCCAAACAGCCACATATTTATACAGAGGACGACCCATAAACTCAAGGCTGAGACAAGAGAAAGACTCTGGTAATAATGAAAGAAAAACAGTCCTTTTCTCAAAAAAGTCGTTGAATTACAGTATTACAGTCAGAATTTTTGTTACTTTTATTTTAGAAAATGTCCTTTAAAGTGTGGCATTTCAAGTCACATTTTGTTTAAAATACAGAAAATACAGACAGTAGAACATGGATACAGCAAAAAAAAAAAAAATAATAAAGGAAACATGACAGAAAATAAAGCTAACAAGCCTTTCTGACTGCTCTAGTTTTCTCTTTTTTCAAATGGAACTGAAGGCAAAGGAAGGAGGGTGGAAAAGAAAAGGCTTCAGGAACAAGAGGGAAGGAGTGGGGGCAGAATGAGACAAGTTAGTTAAGGAAACTATGGTTGCTTTATGGTTCATGTTTAAATTATTCTTTATAAAGTCTAATTTAAGATTTAATCTTTCCTCTTTCTTTTTTTGTCTTTTTCTTTTAATGGTATTTTGATCTTCGGGATCCAGGGCCCTCAGCGCTCCTCCTGGTGATCTCCGACTGTGGAGAAGGAATGCCGACTTTGTCTGGCAGTGGGAACAAAACCACCCGCGTCACCTTCTCCGGCCGACCCGCACCGCCAACTCAAGAAGATAAAGTGGAGTCCTTCTGTGTTTGCTGTGCTTGTGAACGTTGCATGGACTTCTGACTTTCCACGTCTCTAAAATGTTTCTCAACCTGTGAGAATAAAGCAAAAAAAATAAATATATATATATATTAATGGATGAGGAAGAACTGTGAGAGAGACTTGAACCAGCTAAGGCTTACAAACAGAACATGGACACAGGACACTGTCGTCAGCCGCGGGCAGCTCAGCATATCAATAACATTTTCTGAATATAAGAAGTACGTCTCATACCGAATTCCTGTTACAGCCCCCAAACTCACTCATTTTTAGTTACCCCCTCTGAGACTGCAGCTAAAGCAGAGTTAGGATGTGGTGCAGCATGCGCCATCAGTCAGATCCATGACCGACTGGTACCTATCAGCACTGTGTTATCAGATTTTGGAGTGCACTGGAAATGGGCGTACAGCAAAAATGAGAGAATGAGCTTCAGCACGTTTCAGAAGCTGCTCTCTGCTCCAAGCAGTACACACTGTTTCTGCTCAGAGGAGGACAGGAAGGCACAGCTCAGCGGAGGGATCTGCATGTTTTCATTTGCCACATATTTTAAGCCTGTATCCAGGCTTGGCACTGCCACGACAGTGGTTCTCAAATCCAGGCCCCGTGGCCCGGTGTCCTGCAGGTTTTAGATGTGTCTCTGCTTCAACACAGCTGAGTCAAATATAGAAGTCATTAGCAGGACTCTGGAGAACTCGACTGCATACTGAGGAGGTAATTCAGCCATTTGATTCAGGTGTGTTGGATCAGGGACACTAAAAGGTGCAGGACACCGGGCCACGAGGCCTGGATTTGAGAACTACTGCACTACGAGGAGACTAGCTTGTGACTTCCTGAGACTGGGTTTGTGTCTCCCCTCGGTCTTGAAGTGGGGCTGTTGTGTAAATGTGTTAACTATGCCATATCACATAAAACACAGAAACGGCATAGGAAGCCTGGCCAATGCAAATGCAATGCAAAGTGACAAAATGGTCAACAAGCCCAATCTAGAAAAAGTAAAACTCACAACATTTCCACAGGTGAACCTGTGGAAGGATTATTAGTGGTTCCCTTGATCTCCGGATGGGCGTCTCACACTGGTTCGCCTTCATGGGCGCCTAACAGCTGGCACTCAGCTTAAGCTCTGTCACTCACCCCGGTGCTGCCATGCAACAGGGTGAGTGACAGAGGTCTCCATCCCTGTCTGCAGCCAGCTGACCTGCAGCTTACTCACCACTCACCCCCCCTTCCAGATGAGTCTGGTAAGTTTATGAATCATCGTGCCAAATAATCCAGATAACAGTTTGTTACAATCGAGCAGCCTTATGTGACAGACGCGCACCCAGGGCAGAGTCACACTTAATGTTGGAAAAAATACAATAAAAAGGGTCTAATCAGGGCAACATTTACCAGTTACACCACTCATGCTTTCTGTCTGTGCCCAAAACAAAAGAGCAGAGCATTACTGACATTTTATTCTAGGCTGAAATTTAATAATCACACCCTTTTATGTTTGTTTTTTGTTGTTAATTTTCCCCATAAGAGGCAGCCAAGCAGAGGCAAAGGGCAGAACTGAACCCATTCAGTGACAGAGCTTTTATTTATATTTTTATATATATGCATGCCTTCAAACAATTACTGATGTCTGTTAATAAAAACAGCAAGAACAGAACATTCAAGACGGAGCACAGCAATCAAACTTCTGTTAAAATGCAGTATTTGGGGCACTCATCGTGGACCAAGGTAAAGTAGCAGAGGTCAAGAGATTTGGGGATTTATTAGATTAATCCAAGAGATGAGTGTGCGCTCACGTACACACAGAAATGAAAATGTCACCTTGGACTCGTCAAAGATGATTAATAAAGGAAAAACAAAATCTGAAAACAAAGTCATCAGTAAAATAAGTTACAGGCCTACATGCACAAGTCGCATCCATAATACACTGAAAACACGAAGTGTAACTACTTACTATTTTGCGTACATGACTTAAAGCGCTTCCCTCTTTGCCTTTGCAGTTCTCCACCTGGTAAGGCGGTGAGATTATGACGTCATCCATCACAATAATGTTCTTCTCCTGCCATTTACAGTCTTTGATGCTGCAAAGACAAGAAAACAATCTTTTATCCACAGTTATGTTTTTTGGTGAGTTTCATATTGGTGTTCGTGACATTTATCACTCAGGTAAGTATTTTAAGCAGGTTAAGCAATCGGCACATTTGTAAAACAGAGAGTTAACGACCTGAAAGTGAAACCAGATCCAACAATGGACACGTTTCATATTTCCTCAGGAACGATTCTTTTGGTCTCCCACGTTTTTGAAAACACTTCCAAACAAACTATGTGAGCAGCACTAAAGCTGACAGTTTCAATCACGATGTGACCTTTGAACCAACTCCGAGAGGTGACTGACTGCAGTCTGACTCAGGGCTAAAACACAAGATACCTCAAACTAAAATCTGTCGCCTAATGTTTTAATTTACCAAGAGGCAGATTCATCTTCAGCTCGAAGGGAACATGATGACAATACAACAGGTCTGAAACTATTGCAATTTAAAGTGCAGACTAAGCTTTATTTCAAAGGGTTACCAAATAAACTAATTTTTAATCTTTTAGTGGGCAAATTAAAATGAGCATCATTATATCTTATTTCTAAATTAATGTAGATCCTGAGTTTAGCCTGGACCTCATGGACATCAAAGGCTGGGTTTAATCCTCTTCCGTGATCTTTATGGTTTCAGTCACGGCTGAAGGGAAATTCTTCCTCGATTGGGTTCAGATCAGGTTATTCCTGAAATTTAACTTCTGCTTCTGTAAAGCACCATCCAGTCACCGTAGCTGCATCTGATGTCACACTTTCTTCTTCCTGCTATTCTGGAACGATGTGATCACAGGATCATCTGTCCAAACAATGATGTTCCTAAACTGATTGATCAGTGACTGCAGTTTTGCGCCTCGTCATGAAGTATTCTTCTCTTTATGATGGACGTGTTCTACACTTAGCTCAACTCGCTGGTATTTTTCTCATGATTATGGATCCTGTATTGATCAATCCTTTTTTTGTTTTGGTTTGTTTTTATTGCCAAGCCTACCAATCTGCTGATCTGTCCCCACTACATTTTAAAAGGACCCGATTTGTCTTTGTGACCTAAAGCAGGGGGTTACATTACTCTGCTGAAGTGTCTCTGTGGACACGCCCCCACGCTCACAAAAAACTCGCAGGACTGCCAACATTCCCGAGGAGCCTCATGCTGATGATCCACGCCTCTCAGACCCTGCACGCTTGCAGACACAGAAACTCTAACGCGCCTTTCTGGCCTGCATTGACCGCTCCTTTGACCACATGTTGTAGAGTCATAGAAGCCACTTCCACACTCGGAATAATCTCCAGACCCTTTATCTGCCTAATTTATAAAGTAATGAAGTTTTAGTATAGATAAAACAAAAGCTGTCAGTGTCCATTCTGTCCAAATAAATCTGGACATAACTGAACACATCATGAGCTTTGTTTTCATGCAACTGAGATTCAGAAAATTCCTGGCAGTTTTTACATGATGACCAAAAAAAAAAAAAAGCAATGTATATAATAATCAGTCACTGATACAGCTTTGAACACAGTTTACTGGGTTTTTTCCACTGCCACACACAAAAACTATGTTTTAGAAAACATGTGTACACTGTGAATTTGTCTCTGTTAGAAATTAATTAGTCAGCTTTCAAACTGAGAATATCTGTGAATTCACTTTCATTTCCCCAGCAGACCATCCTCCCTCCTTTGTGAGTTCAGTACTTTCAGTTTTCTAAATAAGTAACACACTTCTGCAGAACTGTCGGGTTTTTTAATTTTTTTATTTCATCTTCCTGTTTTGAGATGGCATAAGAGTTAGAGGCCTTTATGGATATAATCTCTCCGTCTCTCTCAATGAGTGGACACTCATTGATTAGATACACTCAGTGAGAGGGTTGAGTTAGGTTGTTTTTGATTAGATCACAAAGAACTTTAAAGGATTCATGCCATAAAATACTCCCAAATCAGTACTCAATGACACAAAAATATACTGATAATTTTGACCTGATCGGGTCACCGTTTACCCCTCTGACCTGCGATGAGATTAAACAGCAGCGTTCTTACGTTTTGTGAATAGTCTGGAATAGCTGTTGGCCCTCCACAGAAACCCCAGCACTGATTGCATAGGCTTGGGACAGCTTGTCCTCTTTTTCTGTCCGTGCTCGATTGGCAAGCTGCGAAGATTAGAACAGAACAAACGGCATTTTTAGGCACATCAAAAATTTGCTCTGAAACATGAACAGCTTATTCTATTTACTGCAAAAACAAAAATTCTGGTTCCAATTGTGTTTTTTTGGTTTAGCACTCAAACAGTGACCATGGTTCATATAAAAGTACATTGCACTTCCCTCAACAGTTATTCCCACATAAGATTACAGCATTTAAACATCCTCGACGTGTCTCCATTTACTCACACGGCTCAGTTTAGACCTTTTATTTTACGGGGAAATAAAAAAAATCTGACTTTTATTGCTGCTGTGTTCCAATTTTCCAAATCAGGGTCTCAATCCTCTGAAGTCTATTTCTAGATGCCAGCCCCATTTCACAGCCTCTTCAAAACACAGCCTGAATGGCAACTCCATCTTGGCCAAATGAATCCACTGATGAATGCCAAATATTTCTGGAGCATTCAGACAGTCCTCATTGTAAAGTTAGGCGATATCACAATAATTCTGCATTGTTTTAAAGTACTTAAACACGGGGAAAGAAAGAGGACAAAAGACTCAGAAACACATTTTGGTGGTAATTTTCAAACTAACACTGGCATGATCACAGGCTGCACTATCACTCTGATAAGAGAATCACTGCTGTCCTGTATTTTTGTGTAGGACATGGAGGATCCTGGCTCATTAACTAGTGAGTTTTTATTTTCTTGAGTTATGACGTTAAATAAGGTCTTATTTACACGACACTAAATTAATGACACTTGGTGTAAACTGAGGCACAAACACCAACAAACAGTGAAAAAAATGACTGGACCTACCTTGCTAACATTCAGTGATGCTAGAGGGGGTGGAGTCTCGGTGCGGTCATTTATAATGTCCACATCAGAAACAAAGGCTAAGTTGATCAAGATGACGTCGTTGAGGTTTGGCTTGCCACTGGAGGAAGCACATTCTTTGAAGACACTTAAGTCAAGGCAAAAAAACTTTGTGACAGAGCAGGACAGAACAGAAATGATCATTCTCTGTCCCCTGAACAACTCAGACAGCAGTTCTGCACAGAGCAGCTTATTATACAGAGAGCACCGGCTGACGAACGCTCACAGTGAAAGGTAGTGCCAGTCACAGCATCTGACAATGCTGCCACCTGTAGCATCTATGAATGAATGAGGACAGACAGCAAAAATGTGATAAAACAGTAGATATCATACAGCTTGCTTTCTGTGATTATGAACAGCTTTTTCAGCTGAAATTTCCTCCAAATAAACTTTTAAACAAATTATCCAGTGGCAGCTGTTCTCACTTTCCATCCATCTGAATAAAGTCTGCCTTAAATGAATAAAATGCCCATTAATAAACTGGTCACACTGGTTTTACAGATGCTTTAGTTCTCCAGGGAGAAACAGTTCAGAGGAAAAAACAGCCAAACTCAGAAACAAGTGACACAGTGATGATCCACAGCCTCACAGCAAGTCAGCAAACTCAGTATCTATAAACATTTTTTATGGCAAAGCTTTTGGAGAGTAAAACTGCTTTTATCCCCACTCCACTATAATTTATTTTACCTGTCATATTATTAATACAGGAGCGACTCGTCGGTATGACTGAGAGGCGATGCACATATTTGAGTGACCTGTCTGTGTGTGTTTATTTTTTTGGCACATTGACCACAGTTAAGTATGTTTGAAACAATTCATTTCTTTATCAATTGGGCGCAGGCTGCTCATTGTTCATGCCTGTTTATTATTTATTTATAATTCATACCACATATCAAATTTCCTCTCACTGTGCAGTGCCTGGTTATGACTAGTCTGATTTTAGTCTCCTGAGCTCTGCATCACAGACAGGAGTTTTCAACCTTCTTGTGCACCAAAGACCAAACCGGCATTTCATGGCACACCTCAATTCACACCTGCACAGAACATTTCCATCAATTCTTCTTTTGACTGTAGGCACTTACGATAGCCCGCCTGCAGCACATGGACCAAGCATGGTCCCTATCGTTTTGCCCTGTGTCCTACTGTCATGGAGTTTGCCTCTATTAACTCCACAGATATTCCAACAAACTGTCTGCCTGCTTCTGGCTCAAACTGACTGTGGTTTTGAAGTATCCCTGCTTGGCACAATGTTAACAATACCCAACTTGTCCTGATATATGACACTTTTGTGCAGAGGGATGCTGACAACTCCAGCTGAAGCTATATGTACCTTCTCTTTTCTATAGCCAATGAATTGCCTGCTATTTGTTTCACAAAATAAAGTGATACACTGCCCCCTCTCTTACATTTTGCTGTTTTCCCTGCTATCTTTAAGGACCTTTGATGTCCACTATTTTAACAAATTTAAATTCAACTCATTTACTTCCTGTATAGCTGCATTAATAATACATGGATCTCACCAAATTACAAGGCACATCATTTAGGAACCACAGGTTTAACTGTTTTAAAGTGTTTTTTTTTGGCACACTAATTCATTTAAAAAAACAAATAAAAAAAAAAACACGTTACGACTAAGGTATGACTAGTGCTGATGGATAAACTGCATTCTTTAAATAAACACATGGGAAAATGACTGAAAATAAATAAATATCATAAGTCAGTTGATTTTACACACACTATGAAGTCTAACTTAGCACTTTCTTGTTTAACCACGTTTGGGGGGGGGGTCTATCTTAGTGTAAAGCACAAAGACAAACTGGAAGGCTAAAAAAGCACACTTACACATTTATAACCAGTCATAGCGCACATCACAGGCTTCCTCTGACTGTGCAGGGTCAGGGGCCTTACCTTTTGACCTTTAGTGTAACAGACTGTCCAGATAACTTTACAAAAAAGCAAAACACCGTTTTAAGTGTTAAATTAACAATCAGGAAGGCCTTTACCTTCAGCTGTTAGCCCTACCTGCTGTTCATTTGATTTAATCACCTCACAGCTTGGCCACGCTCATGATTACTACACGATAACGTCGTGAGTCTGTGTAATTAACTCGGTGAGCACATAAATAAAGGACATACGTGAAGCACGTTCACTCGTTCACTCATTCACTCACTCACTCACGCTGATGGGTGTAGGCATGTTCGCCAGCAAACTAATGTTAGTAATAAGTTATTACCCACCCCCAAAATGAAAATGAAAATGAACTGTGGCACAGTCACACAATAGTTACAGCTCAGCTGATAAGCTTGAGAATGCTAATACCGTTAATTGAGCTAGCCAGTAGCTGGAGTGTGTGGTTGGCCGAAACTTAGCATGCTAACATGCTAACCGCAGCCTGATTATGTAGCCTGGACTGGAAACTACTCATCTCTAACTTGTACAAATAACCGTGAGCATCTCCGGGTGACGGCGCCACCATCCATGTGAGGTCAATATGTGGACACCGTCAACACGCGAGATGGCCCTAGTATCAGTTAGCTCGCTAACTAGCAACGATTGTGCCTGTTGAGAGCACACAGCCATGATGCCTTACGAGGATTCGCTGCCAGATAGTGATCCATGTTGAGGGCTGGCAATACAATGAGTGGGTTCAAAACACATGCGGTGCTCCAGCAGCTAACGAGAGGCCATGAAATTGCCAAGCAGCCCACACTAAAGGTTTAAACAGACAGGAGACAGACGAGGCGCTACCTTAAACATGAAAATATATAAAACGGGCAAACGTGTGTGCCTCTGCTAGCACCAATTACGCCTGCGCGGATCACTATTTGCCATATTTCGGTTACCCTACAGGCCCTTGCAGCCAGGCAGGCCAGCAACCTCCCCATCCGCAGCTCGGAACAAACAAAAGGATACTCAGAGTTAACATCTTGGACTGGTAGTCAAACGCGACCACTTCTCCTTGCAGACGTTGGCCCAAGCAGGTGACGCATGCGACATGGCTCCCGACGCTAAAATACTCCCCGGGTCCAGGAGCCGCCATCTTCTCCGCCAGGAAACCGGAGCGCCTGCCTTACGTAAAACGACGCGATGTCGTATGGAGACGAAATCAGAGCGTAACGAAATACGTCGATCGTTTCTTCTAATGTGATGAATTATACTTGCTGCCAAATCTAGTCTAAGTAAACTTGTGTCATTGACTCGCTAACTAATTGCTTCTGCCGTAGAACAACTACGAGTACAACTTCTCTCTTCGAAGAAGGATGTCGCTTTGTTTCCCATTGAACCGCCTTCCGATGTGTCCCGCCCCCTACCGGATGTACACCGGTACTGCGGACTTAAGTGCAACACTTCACATGAAAGGCTGTGTTTCGATTTCTCTTTGCATATCAAAGAGTTTCTACTGGGAGAGGACAGAGAGGAATGGAGGAGGTTTATACGCAAGGCGTCTGGATTGCTGAAGGTCTCCAGCAGAGGACGAAGAGTCAGGAGAAATTCTGGCTGACGGTCACTCACGTTGGAGACCCTAAAGCAGCTTTTCTGCTCGTCTTTCCATTCACTTATTTCATCAGCAGAAGAGCTGGAGTAGCGGTGCTTTGGGTGGCAGCTATATCGGAGTGGTTGAACTTAGTGTTAAAATGGTAAGGTTTATTAAAGAAGCACGATTTGAACAGCAGCGTCCAACTTAGCTTTTACACTTGCGCCGTTTAGGTTATATGTCTCATGCTAGCTTGTCGCAACCTTTTTTTTTCCACAATTAAATTAAAAATCGTTGCTTATATCTTTAAGGTCGCACATGGGCGCTCATTTTGTTTAGTTATTATTTAAAACAAATACAAATAATTTTATATTTTGTCTCTGCTTCCGGTACAGCAAAGCAGTCCAACCCTATATTAGTGTCCGACTTGAAACACAAATGAGCGGAACTCTTTGTGAACAGTTCAATGGCATTTTCCTAGAGACAGCCTGCAATCCAACAAGAAAAGTGACTGGGGGAAAAAAAGGAATCATAATCACATATACGTAACCAAAATAATCATCGTCCCAGGTTCTCTGCCGAGATTGTGGGATGGCCTTTCCTGAGGACCTCAGGTTACGCCCGGGGACTGAAGATCTGAAATACATTTTAGTGCAAACCCAGACAATAATGACAAAAAAGAACTTTACAAAATATTTTGACATATGAGCAAAAGCAGAATAATAAATTCAACAGAAAACCAGGAACGGGTGCTAGAAATAAAACAGGATAAAATGAAGGAGAACATGTCAAAGACAGTGGAAAACATAATTGCCAACTATTCTAAAAAATAAAATAAAAAGACATTATATTAAAAAAATGTAATGCAGAGAAATAATACAACTAAACTAATGATGTAATGTAAAATTTTTAAAGTAGCACATATTATTTTGGTTTAAATATTTCTGATTTTACTAGTTATTATTCTTGAGTGTTGATGGAGAAGCCAGTAAGTAGCTCTAAATGAAATAAAAAACAATAAAGTAAAAATAAGAATGAAGCCTAAGTATGAAGCAGCTTTATGAAGAAAAACAAAACTTACTAAATGTAACAAACTAAATGTTGTAAATTGTAGTAAAGTCGTGACCGTGAATGTTATTGATTTTATTTGGTGTGAATATTTGTTTATTCATTTTTACCCAGGCTGCTGTTTGGAGAGAGGCCGTTCTGGTGGATTGGTAAATCGGGTCTTTTTGTTAACAAGCAACCCAATATTCGCCAGTTTCCGTCCACGTGTGAAACCGGCCCAGGTGAGAAGTTTTCATAGGTAAATAAACAGTGTGCGAGTCATAGGCGAGGTCCTTCATTCATCAAATAGTCAGATCTCCAAAGTTGGTGTCTGTCTCTCAGGCAGTCCATCGGGACATGCGATGGTGACGGCAGCAGTCTGGTGGGTTGTCGTGTCCTCGCTGGGGTCCTTTCTGTACTCCCGTACTCACAGGTATGTGCCTCTTTTAAACTAATTACAGTATCCTGCTTTGGCTTTAAAAATGCACTCAAACTGCAGCTTATTAGAACTTCTTTTAAACACATCTCTCTTTTTCTGTACCTGGAGCGTGGTGTTATCAGCTGCTCCGTACCTGGTCTATGTGGTGATGCTGGTTGCAGTTGGAATCTCCAGGGTCTTTATCCTCGCGCATTTTCCTCATCAGGTCGTTGCTGGCTCCATTACAGGTATGAACACAGCATTTTTGCACAATTCGTGTTTCTGAAAAAGCTGGGACCCAAGTAAAAATCAAATGCAGTGATTTGCAAAGTGCAAAAACCACGTATAGTCAGAAATCATACAAAGTTAATACTGTCCACTATTGACAGGGGAGTGTTTCCCACTGTGTTGTATCACACTTTGTTTCAGCTGCACTCAGTAAGCAGCTGAGGAGACAACGCCTGTAATTTTAACAATAAAAAGTTCTCCCATTTTTGTTTGACACGGGAATGCAGCTGCTCAATAATACAGGTTTCCTTTCATAATACACTAAATGGTACATCTCCCCACTGACCAATCCGGACGGTCCCTCGGTCATTTAATCCAGAGGATTTTTGCGGTTCCCAAAAAGAATTTCAGAATGGGATGTGTCAGACCACAGGGCAGCTCTGTGAAGCTTAAACTGATGAAATGTTCTTGTCAGGTTTAATTCTGGGGATTGTTCTGAGCTGCAGAGTACCAGAAGGTCGCCCCCTGCTGTTCTTCTTTAGCTTCAGCTCTGTGTTGCTGTTCGGTGCTCTGATGCTCCATGCTGGATTAAAGCATCTGGAAATTGACCTCTCCTGGTGAGTTACCCTAACCCATTCATTTTTAATCAGTGAGTCTGTTCAGTGTATTTTGTGATGCTATAAATGGGTTTCCGTCATTGACTGATCATATTTTCATCCATTCAACAGGTCTATTGCATTGGCTAAGAAATGGTGCAGCCGTGAGGAATGGATTCGTTTGGACACAGCCCCATTCTCCTCTCTGACCCGAGACTGTGGGGCCCTACTGGGTTTGGGGCTGGCCCAGTACTGGAAGCCTGGTGGATGGTCACTGCCTTGGGCTCCAAGAGCTTTGTCTCTGGCTATATCATCCATGGGACTTTACCACGTGAATCGATTACCGCTCCCGGTCCGACCGCAGGAGCTTTTCTACGCCCTGTTCTTTGTCAAATTTGTCCTAGTGCCTCTGATTGTCATGGTACTCGTGCCTGGGCTGGTACACCTATTCACACGCAAAAAAAAGAGAGACTAGAAGAGTTCTTCCACATATTGTATCTGAAAGACCTCCCAGAACCAGAGCTTCCTTCTGAGTTTCTATAAACACCTTAAATAGTTAATGTTTCAGTTGTTATGCTAAGTTGAATGTCTTAAAATTCACTAAACAAGGGCCTTTTGTTCAGTCGGTGGCATGTTTCCTTCCCCTTCTTTTGATGACTTTATGGTCTTCAAGTTCATGTATTGGGACATTTTGATGTACTGTACATTCCAGGGGATGTAGTGTAATCCTAAGTATTGTAAATACCACAGTATTTTTGCTAAATGGATGTGGGAAAAGTGCAACTTTGGTTTTGTGTTGTCTGGATCTTTGCGAGTCAGTTTCTTACGGAGGTTTTAAACCTCAGATTTGTAGCCGGGTGAGGACGTGAACATTGTCCAGATGTTTGTTGCTTCATGTTGTGTTATTGTTTAGTGACCAAAGTCATCCAAAATATGAAAATTATATTTCTGTGTTCTACACAAATCAGTAAAAATAAATGACTGACATGCAGGGCGTGTTTCAGTTGGTAACCATTTATAAATATGTTCTCTGTTTTTCTCCAGTACATGTGTTTGACTGTACAGATTACAATCAGTTATCATGAGATAAAAACACATTCTTTTTTATTGTTTTTAATTAAACTTTATCACAGCGATCTGAAAGCTCACATTTACAGACAAGAGAACTCTGCTCAGCAAGCAAATACGTTCAAATAAAATAAAAAGAACCTTTTGGTCTGGTGTGATTGAAGGAAAATGATAAGGATAAGTTCGGGGATAGCAGTCTCCTTATCTTGATCCGAACATTGTATCACACACACACACACACGCACGCACACACCAGGGACACTGCTATACATGTTTCTGCTTGAGGTCATGGAAAGAATAGAACATGCATCAGACTATTTACAGCAAACTAATATACACAGTTTGAAACCATACACCCTCAAATATCCTCAACTTAAAAATTCTTGTTTAAATTAAGTATAATACAGTTTATACCTTCATTTCTGTAAAGATAAGTAGGGCTTCTCTCCAGTAGCAGGTGAAACTGAGGACAAACAGGCGACAGTCTAACCGTCTCCATTTATTCTTTAGCAGACATCCCAAATAAAATGTTACCGACAAATAGTCTATAACCATTCCCACATGTATAAATTGCTTGAATATTTTCATCACTCCTCATCTCGATGACTCAAATTTCAGAGCTCCTGGATACTAAAATCTCAGTCTCTCTCTCTTTTGTTGTTGCTGCAGTAGATTCGACTTATTTTCAAGATGTGCACCAGTGGACACGGAGTCAAAACCAGTGATTTAAAGTTAGAGGAACATATTTCTATGAGGTGGAGTAGTTAAATATGATTTGCCTCTCAAAACAGACTTGCTTATCTAACAAACCCAAGCTGCACCGGGTGCAATATCTGAGCCAATACAAACTACTTGTGCTAGAAAGTCTATATCTCCCCCCAGATTCTGAACACTGGCATTCACCACTGTGATGCAAATCATATAATAAGTGTCTGTTATAGTGTGGTTAGCACTGATCAGAGGTCTGACTGATCACACACCCACTTTCACGTGTTCCTAAAGCAACAATCGTAACAACAAAATAAGTAAAATACATAAAGTGCACTCTTAGTTAAGACCTTACCAGGCATGTTTAGTGCAGAGGTGGCTGAATAAAAATGCATTGTGATCAAAAAGAAATGATAAAAACGATGCAGAAGAACGGGAAAGGCTGGTAACAGTGGTCGTGTATGCATTTGCTTGCTTTTAGTCGCTGAGCATTTTCCACCATCACTTGCACGAAGGAGGGACAGAGGCGAACTTTGACGCTCATTTTTTGCACCATTTGATAAAAGCACCTCTCAGAGGACGTGCTGCTCACCATCGACCAGCATGGCTCAGTGAAACATGAATGAACACTCCTGAACTACTAACACTTTGCCTGCATTGCTTACTGAGAGAATAATATGTCAAAAAAAGCTTAAGGCCTTCACTGCTCGTTAACGGCGTTTCAGTCAAAATCATTTTCTATTACATCTGTAATTATTGTGATAACTGTGATTGGTATTACAATGCAAAAGAGACAAATACTCCTCTCCAGTCCTTGTTTTCTCTGTAAACTCCTGAAGATCTTTTGGTTCGCTGGTAGAACAAAATACATGTGACCATGTTGCCGGGGAAGTGGGAATGATTACCATTTTCTAATATGCCATAAAATAATCTGCAGGTTGCTGCATTCTGCTGCATTATACTGTAACAAAATCCAGCAGTCAAAGTCTGTCTGTGTCCCTCGTTCCTCGCACCGCTCAGATTTCCACATCCATGACTTGCAGCGTGACACAGAGGCAGGGTTAACAGAATAAAAGTCAAAATGCAAACTATGCTTTCTTTTCTTTTTATGTACAATATATAACTTAATTATAAATATTGTCATTTTTCTCTAAGTAGTGAGTTGTTGAGCCATTTGTATTTTCTGAACAATGTACAGTATTGAACATATAATATTGTATTACATAGAATAGAGCCTACTAGCAACCTTGGTTAAGAGCACACTTTGAAAGAACAGAAGATGGATACAGAGTCCACAAGTAGAGTCCGATGAGTAGTACTTTCACTCTTAAGAGTCCCACCTGATGTGGTCACATGTGGGGACGATGTGCCACATGTTGGAAGTGCACTGGTCTCTGATGTAGATCAGAACTCACGACCCTCCTGTTATCCTACCTGTGTGCAGATTATGATATTGAAAGAATCACTTCTCACTGTTTATGTTTTTCATATAAGTTAATGTCTAATACCCTAAATGAGTGTGTGTGTGTGTGTGTGTGTGTGTGTGTGTGTGTGTGTGTGTGTGTGTGTGTGTGTTTTTCTGTCTCTCGTGAATTCTTTAAGATGAGTTCGTCCATGACACATACACCCATCGCATCTTCTGTTGAGCTAAATATTTTTTCCTCTCTCAGTTCCACTAACAAGCCGAGTCCAACCATCCAATCACAGACAGGCCATCACACATTCGACTCCACAAATGGTCTCTTTGGTTTGATGGGGGAGGTGGGGCCTTGGGTCCGGGAGTCACGTGACAGCTGCCGGTACATGTTGTCCTGGTAGGCCTGTGCCACTGGCAGAGTCCTCGCCACCTTCACGTCTGGGTAGGTGGGCACCTGGCTGACCCGCTCCAGGATGTCTCCACTGCCTCGGGAGCCGTTGGCCAGCTTGCCTAGAGAGGGGGGCTGAGTCTGGGAGTAGTAATCCTCTTCCAACAGGTGTCCATTTTGGGCATTGTTGGTCTTGTTGTAGTAGGCAATATTTCCTAGTGAGGCGGGGGGACTGTAGGTGGAGCCTTGCTGGACCAGCTGGCCGGGCGAGGTGGGGCTGATGGCAGAGTCCATGGATGTCATGGCCCTGGACCGCGAGGGTTGATGCAGGTACTGCTGAGTCCGAGCCGTCTTGTCTATGATCCCCATAAAAGGCGTATTGCGGGAGCGAGTGGTCTCTCCCTGATACAGTCCCCCGCCTCCCTGGGAGGGAGAGATGGGAGAGATGTCATCACAGGTACGCTCATATGTGGCTTGCAAGGGGATCTCCATCTGCTGAATGGAAGAGGAAGGCCTGAAACCTGGCGCTAAATTCGAGGTGGATCCAGTTGAGATGTTGTTGCTGGAAGGTGAGAATCGAAGGCCTACGCTCTGAGAATGGATGAGAGGCCTGGGAGTGGGCACATGCTGCTTCATTTCAGTAGTATTGGCACTCACGGGGCGTCTCACCATATGGGGGATCTCAGGAGAGCCCAGCTGGCAGGGGGGCATGGCATTGGCACGCTCGAGCACATGTTCAGAGACTGGGTAGTAGGCGGCTGACTGGCTGCGGCTTATTTGAGGTGTCTGGCTGTAACGGATGCCCCCTGGGCCCCCACTGCTGGCGCGGTAGGCAGAGGAGGGGCGCTGGGGTAGCTCATCCTTCAACAGGCTCGACTCCATAACCCCTCCTCGGCCGCCGTGCTGACAGAGGGCCCCAGAACTGAGGCTGGCCTGGACTTGGGACATTGACCGTCCATCCAGGGAGGGCTGGTAGACCAAGCGGCTCTCCACATCCATTGAACCCCCTTGGTAGCGACCACCCATGGAGTGGCCCATCTGGCCACCATAACTACTATTTCCCATTACATTGCTGGGCTGGTTTGTGCGGACTATTTGGGCTATAGAAGGCTGCAGACGAAGGCCTTGGGCTTGGTGGTGCTGGGAGGATAAAGAGGGTTGTGAACTCAGCTGGAATGAACGCTGGCTGCTCATCTTGGAGAGGGGAGATTTGGGTCGGCCGGGGAGCTGCTCTGTCTGGTAGCGCACAGGTGACCCAGACTGGGACCTGTACAGACAAACACTTTCTAGCGGTGGACTGGCTCTATACTGAGCAGCCCGACGTAAAGGGGAAGGAGGCGGGCTCTGGTGATCCATCCCCTGACCCCCGGTACCCATAGGAGGTGGGCTGAAACGGTAGGATGGCTGGTGCACTGGGGAGGTGTGAGGTGGACTGTGTCGGTAATGGGAGTTTTGATGCGTTGGGGAGAGGGAAGGCGACGTGGGCTGGTAGGAGCCCCGAGTTGGGGAAGACATGGAGGAGGAGGTGGGGTGGTATTCATAGGGCTGGCCCATGGGTGAGCCTCCAGCTAAGTAAATCTGATCTGGATGTGTGGGGGAGAGGGGTGGACTCTGAATGATGGGAAGGCTGGAAGGATTGGTGAGAGACTCAGGTGGGGGCAGACCCATCGACATGGCTTCCAACTCCTGCTCCAAGTAGTCCTCATCCTCAAACAAGTCCTGAACGGGCTCCATGTCCTCCAGACGGGGCTCTGGTGGAGGGGGGAGGGGCATGGACAGAGACAGGGACTCCTCCTCTTCTGGGGGAGGCGTAGGAGGGGGCGACGGTGGAGGCTCCAGCTCCAGGTCCTGCTGCTGGTGCTCCTCCTGGTTAAGCTGGTGGCATTCCTCTTCGACCCTCTGGAGCAGCCGCTGGATTTCTCTGTTATTGGGGCACTGCTTCATGGCTTCATTGAGGTCCTCTAAGGCTTCAGGAAATTGTCTAAAAAAGAGAAGAAAAAAAACCCACATGGAGGCACATGCATGATAAAAATCTGGGAGAGGATTGTATAGAGATTATTTTAAAAGGAGGATGAGAGCGAGAGGACGGGATTAAAGCATTTCCTTGATCTATAGGAGGATAAAAGTACCTGCTGCTCCGCTTGGCGCGTGCCCTGGCATAATATGCTTCATATGATTTTGGTTTCAGTTCGAGCGCCTTAGTAGCAAATTCCTCAGCCATCCCAAAGTCCTGCAGAGATCAAGCACAGGAGAACGCTACTGAACAACACAGCATTATTAAGCATTAATAGTTTTAGTAACACCCTTCAGCTGTAACATTTTGGCATTTTCTGCTGACTTACGTTCATTTTCCTCCGACATCGGGACAGGTTGAGGAAGAGCGATACTTTGAGTTCCCTGAATGTCTTAAGGTCCTCGCTGAAGCCTTCGCGTGGAAACTTTTTGAGAGCGTACTGATAACGTTGCGCAGCCTCCTTCACCTTCCCTTTCTGTTGGACAAATACAAAAAGATAAATCTGCTTCATCCTCTCTTTACAGTGAAATAAAACAGTAATGTGAAGACGGCAGTTAAAAAGCCAAAATCTGTTTTGAGACTGAGCTCATTTGCAGAGACGGGAGGCTCCAATTGAGGGTTCTACAGGAGGTGGTGAAGCCTGTCCTAGCTATCGCGGGGAGAGAGTGCACCTCACATTCACACCTGCAGCCAATTTAGAATCACCAATTAACCTACCGAGCATGTCTTTGGACTGCGGGAGGAAATTCAAGTGCAAACTCCCCACAGAGAGGTCCCAGCTCCTCATCATATTCTTCAGAAGTTTGATGCTCAGTTTTGTGTTATTGCTTTGTGACCAAAGTCATTCAAAATATGAAAATTACATTTCTGTTATACACAAATCAGTAAAAACAAATAACTGACATGCAGGATGTGTGGGCTAACCACTGAGCCACGATGCTGCCCAAAAATCCTCCCAAATTCCAAAACGTCCTGCAACACGATTTACTCATCTAGATTGTTTTCCTGGGAGTTGCCTGTTTTTGGAGAACATACTGTACAGAGGGATTAAATCATTTGAAAAACTTTCCACGAATCACAATTCAGTTGCTCAAAAAATAATAAAAGAAATGAAATAAAATCAAATTTGTATTTTGGAACTCTTCAACAATCACCCAGGAGCAGCCTCCTTCTGGAGAGACACGTTGCTGCTGAGTTTTACTTTTGGTATTTTTGGCACTTTTAGTTTTTTAATTCCATTTAAGAGAAGGCAAACGTCTTTGCAGCCAACATCCATCACAGCGTTTCTTTGTGAACTCCTCCTGCACCATCAGGAGGCGAGGATCCAAAATTAGCACGCAGGTATAGCTTATTCCCCTTTATCTGTATTATGATGGCATCCTGTTGTCTATCAACTACCTAACAAGACGCTAAAAATACCCACTTGTAGCATTTATGCACTTATATCCTATAAAAAGCACAACAATAACAGGTAATTTATATCCACAAAACTGATGACCTGACAACTGCCAATTTACCCATTTGTAGGGTTTATGCACCTATGACACCTATGGTTTAATCTCTCAACCATTACATTCATATCCACAAAGCTTTCATTATGTTGCATAGAAACTGCCTAATAACTGACTAAAAATCACAGACCAAACAATGCTGTGGCACAGACATGTACTAGTCTCCAAAATTTGGCAATCTGCACAAAAATAATCCAGATGGATAAATAGCAAAATGTCTAAATTGGCCATTTAAATGTGTTTGTAAAGAGAGAGTGCCGAGTTGTTGTTTTAAGAATGTATTTGGCTTGAAAATATTCTAAAACAGATTTATACCCCGTTATGCAACACAAAGACCACAGCTGTTTGATGAGTGTCTAAAATGTTACCGATAAGGCATCTTTAAACTCGTACATTCATCACCTATCTTTGATTCCCAGCATGAAATCTGAACTGAGTGCACAGCGTGTTCTCTGACCTTGTAGAAACTGTCCCCTTCCTCGATGAGTTTGCTGAGTAAGATGATCATGATGTCGGGTTTGGAGGTGGCCATGGCCCACGTGGCCGGACCTGTGTGACAGAGGGGGGAGCAGATGAAAGAAAGACACAGTAATAAGCAGGGGGGAGGAGGAGGAGGAGAAAGAGAGAAGCGACTGGGAGTCACAGTACACACAACAATAATAACAGGAATGAAGACAACAGCCAAAATGGGGGAATGGGAGAGAAAAAGACAGCCAATCCACTGCAGAGGAAAAATTACAAACACTGTCCTGATGCCTCAAGAACACTGTGACCATTGTGACGTCATGCCTGGGTCAAATGCTATTTGCCAATGTTTTTTTTTTTAAAAGGGCATATTTGTAGTATAAAAATGAGCACTTAACATCGTTGTGAAAAGTTGTTTTGTTTTTTTTTACAATTAACTGTACGCAATACCTGCAAATATGCTTTGGCCCAGGCAAACCTGGTAGAGATGTGTAGAAAAGAAACAAAATCATACTGTCATGACTTTCTAAAGAGACACAGTTTCTGTCTTGTGAAGAAGTGCAGATGTACAGTAATTCACAGATGTGATTAAAAAGCAGGAAAAGCCACGTATAAAATGAAACGGGGAAAAAAAACCACCAGGAACAAACTGAGAAATCAAACACAATCGCTTGACTAAAACTGTCTTTGTTGTATCTGCGCAAAAGCAATCCTTGACACATGTGCAAACACCACAGAGATGAAAAGGAGGGGGGGGATCTTGCACAAGGAGACACAGGGGCAGTTACAGTAAACAAAAGAGGCAAGCAGGAGGGATAAAACGGGGCTCTGCAGGTGTGAGCTGCCCCCCTGAGCTGGTGGTGAGGGTGGGAGTGCTGCTGCCTGGCCTGGCTGACACTGAGCAAACGTTTGGAGGATGAGCGATGCAGAGGTCGGTGGTTTATCACTGCAGTCTGTGGTGGCGGTGGTACAGAGGTATTACAAATGCATGCAGTTCCGTTAAATCACCACCACGCAAGTGTTACTGAGGGCTTCTGTCATGCATCGGTGGGATGGAGGGTCAACACCTTGATACGACGTCATAGCCTGGAGGCTGGGCATGCTGTCATTAACCACTTCAACATTAGAATCTACCTCTAGGCAATCCTGACTGCATCTCTGTCAGTGCTAATACCTTTGCATGTTATCATTTGTCAGTTTGGGAAGGTTTTTGGTAGCTAAGCTTGCCTGCCAACACTTAGGACGACACAGACAACACAGAGAGAGGAGATAGAGCTGTCAAAATGCCTGGTAGGGTGAGAAGTCGACAGCCTTGGCTTTACCTCGGGGCCGACTGGGCAGCGTCTGACATCCTGGGGCCGGAGAGAGAGGCGGGGGGATAGGGGAGGAGGAAGGAGGTCATGAGCAAGGGAAGGAGTGTAAGTGGGAAGGGGAGGGCAGGATTGCCAGAGAAACAGGGGTGTGGGAGTGCGTAGGAGCGAGAGGAAAGAAAGAGATAGAAACAGCAGGAGGGTGAAAGAGAAAGAGAGGTGATGATGGTGGTGGAGGAGGAAGAGAAGTGAGAAAAGGAATACAAGCAGCAGTGAGAAGCGGAGATAAGTGCCTCGGCAAAAAAGAGAAAGAAAAACGATATTGAAAAGAAACACCGCAAGCGCTAATAACAACCTGTCTCTGAGCAACCGCAGAGGAATCGAGAGAGAGGACGTGATTGAGTGAGAAACAGGGAGATAGCGTGAGCACAAACAGAGGCACTGAGAGAACATGACAGAGAGAGAGAAAGCAAAACAACACAACGGCAACAGTAGTACAATAAAAAGAAACACACATCAGAGCCATAAATAGCTGTGGAGAAGCAGCGTGGTGCAGCAGTAGGGGGGGTGGATGACATACAGTCGCAGGAAGTTGTTTATGCTACATGGAGACACAAACCTGAATCCATGGCTTATTGCCTTAGAGCGCTACAGTGCTCTGTAATGACCAGCAGCAAGTGTGAACGCAATCATCTGTGGATTCTCCTTTATAGTGTTTCATGCAGCTCATGCTTGAACTCCGATGAACGACCTTTTCAACCAAAATACAATCTACAATTGTATCTTATTTCACAGCAGGCACATAATGCTTTATTGTGGCGCTACAGAACAAAGGTGCTGCATTAAGAGTCCCTCTGTGTGTGCTAAATGCTACATTCTTTAATTCTGTTCACCTCATCTTACCTATCTTGGCTCCTTTCTTGAGCAGGGCGACCACCACTGATGTGTTTCTGCAGCCCACCGCCCTGTCGAGAGGACGCATCCCACTGTAGTCTACGTGCTCTATCATGGCACCGTGGTCTACCAAGAACTGGACCTGGACAGACAAAAAAATGTGAGAAGGCATCTGATTACTTTCTGCAAAAATACTTCATCCTCATTTAGAGGCCTTGTCCTAAACTTTTATATAATCACTTTTAGTCAGCCCAGGGTTAGTAAAGATATAATACAGATTCCAGCTTGTGTTGCACACCTTTGAAGAGTAAAGAACACATATGCCAAATTTCATGGCTCACCTCATTGTGGTTTAAGAATCTATAGATGAGAAAGGTAAAACCTCAGGTCAAAGGTCAAAACCTTTGACCGGATCACCACCAAAATGAAATCAATTGTTCCCTGTACCACCCCAACAACTCAATTTTCATCAGATTCTTTTCATAATTTTCCAAGTTATCCTGCTAACAGACAGACACACAAACACAGACAGACACAGGCAGACACGGACAGACAGACAGACAGACATGGACAGACAGACAGACACGGACAGACATGGACAGACACGGACAGACACGGACAGACAGACAGGGATGGACAGACATGGACGGACAGACAGACAGACACAGGCAGACACGGACAGACAGACAGACAGACATGGACAGACAGACAGACACGGACAGACATGGACAGACACGGACAGACAGACATGGACGGACAGACATGGACGGACAGACAGACAGACACAGACAGACACGGACAGACAGACATGGACAGACACAGACAGACAGACACAGCCAGACATGGACAGACACAGACAGACAGACACAGACAGACATGGACAGACAGACAGACACAAACACGGACAGACAGGGACAGACACAGACAGACAGGGACAGACACAGACAGACACAGACACAGACACAGACAGACACAGACACAGACATGGACAGACAGACAGACAGACACAGACAGACAAACACAGACAAATGCTATCAAAAACAAAACCCCTTCATCTGTCAGGGTGAGGTAATAATATTGCAATAGTACAGCCATCATGAATTCTTTTGACCACAATAATTATATAGTGATAATTTCAAAATGGCTGCAGGATTTGGGAACAGTCTGCTAGTCTGCTGACTTTGCCTCTGAGAGCAACAAAAATTTGGGGTTTTTCAGTGTATTCAGTTGCTTTTTGGTTCAAGACTTCCTGTCATTGTTTATGAATACAAGCCAAAAAAAACCAAAACTTGAAACTTTGATACTTCTGAGGCTGAATTTGAGCAAAGGCATTTAATCTTTTACTCTGGACACCAGATACCTAAACTGCACAAACCCACAGCCTGCTCAAACAGGACTCAGCAGGACTTCAAGTTTAAGGAAACCTTCCAGTACTTTAAAACCTTGTTTCCATCTTATCTGTCAAAATCACATGCAGTTACTCTTTGATTGAAATAAATATGCAATAGAAGCTTATGTTCTCATGCTTTGCCTGAACAAAATAAGCCATACACAGACTCGGTAGGTAAGCTAGTCCTAAATTGGAACGATTGTACCAGCTACGTACGGGTACTGTACACGCATCCCTTTGGTTCCCAAGCAGCTACATACCACTTCAGAATCACCGTAGAAGGCAGCCAGGTCGAGGGGTGTGCGTCCGTTCTTATCCGCGTGGTCAGTGGCGGCTCCGCTCTCCACGAGACAGCGGACAACAGGTAAGTGGCCTTTCAGACACGCCCAGCTCAGAGCGGTCAGACCCTCCTTATCCATCAGAGACAGGGAGGCTCCTGGGACAGGAAACAGCAGCAGCAGTGAGACGCAGCCAGGCGTCTTTTGAACAGTAATCTGTGGTTGACTGGTGTGTAATTTTTTTTGTAACTGCTGTATTACTTTTGATTGATTTTGTAAATCTTCTGTTGATTTAATTTGAATGCAACCAGAGTAAAGATAATTTGAAAACTGTAATTATGCTCAGTTATATTAGTGCAGTCAGTATTCTTGTGCTATGATCGCATATCAGTTTGAGGCAAATATATCTGCTTTGAATCTTTTGAATTTTAAGGAGATTTTGTTTCCCCTCACTGGCTCCTCTGGCCTGTCAAATCTGACTCTCCTTCCATCTGTCAGCTCTGACCATGACTGTGTGTTTGCACCAGAAACATTTAGTAGTGCAGTAAAAACCTTAAGCGCTGACACGACCATCACTGCCACACATTTCTTTCCTTAGCTATTCAATTTCAGAACATCTGCTGAGATATGTCCAGTAATTTTACACAGACACTTCCTACTAATATATTTATGTGTTTAAAGGGTTTCAGCTGTGCCACAAATATTTTTTTTTTTGCTAAATGCATAGACCTGACAGAGTTTCAATTTGTTTTCAGGGTCTTTTTTTTCTGGACAGCTTACCTTGAGCTAGTAAAAACTCCACAGTTCCCAGGTGTCCTTCTGAGGCCGCCATCATCAGAGGCGTACGGCCCTGCTTGTCAGCCAGGTTCACATCTGCTCCATGTGTGAGTAAAAGGTCCACAATCTGCAACACCCAAACACAGCATCCACTTTATCATAGAACAGCAAGGAGATAAGTTAACAGGAAAACTGCAGCTAGAAGTCAGCCTACGCAACATCAGGAAAAACAGAGATTCCCATCACAATATCCCAAAGCCCAAGGAGATCTAAATGTCTAATTTTGTCCAACTATTGGTCCAAAATCCAGAAAGATATTTGAGTTGCAATAATTAACGTTTTTTTTTTTTTTTTTTTTTGCATTACTGCTTGAAAAAATGTAACAAGAAGTAAAATCATTGATTCTTTACTGAATCTGGAGTGAGCTCTGATAATACCATACCAAGTTTTAAAACCAAAATCTTTTTCTCGAGCAGAGGGATCAGGTGGCCACTGACCTGCCAGTGTCCCTGCCGGACGGCGCTGAACAGCGGGACAATGCCTCGTCTGTTGGGCTGAGCCACAGCTGCACCCTGCTCCAGTAACAGACGGCAAACCTCCAGCTTCCCACGACCAGAGGCTGCAGTCAGAGCTGAGCACAGAAATATACAATCATGTGATGTT
The DNA here is from genome assembly GCF_007364275.1 of Archocentrus centrarchus. Taxonomy (NCBI): domain Eukaryota; kingdom Metazoa; phylum Chordata; class Actinopteri; order Cichliformes; family Cichlidae; genus Archocentrus; species Archocentrus centrarchus. The sequence goes on along the minus strand of NC_044364.1, from coordinate 29,512,645 downwards.
ATGGCCAGTTAGGAGCACAACATTAGCATATTATTTGCTCTTACAATATTTCTAACTACATACTTTTATTCTTGGACTCTAAAACCTAGAATCCTTATTCATCTTATGCTGGGACTTGAGCCCCTAATCCATCCTGTGTCTCAAATAAGCTATTTCAGCTCCCTTCCCTGCATTGTGATTGGCTGCTCTTTGCAAACAAAATATTTGAACAACGGGCTCGAGGAGAGGGGAGAGAAGAGAAATTATAACTGGAATAATTTAAGTAGCGTGAATATATCTCTGCAGATCTGGCAGGGTGACCCCAGCTTCAACCTATTTATTCTTTGCTGGGGAAACACTTTGATATACTGTAGACTATAAGTGTCAATATGCATATGCCTCAGCCTGTTAGCATACTTCCAGCTGACCTAGCTAGTAACCCAGGGATTAGAAATCATCTGCCAGAACAGCTGTTACCCTTTTGATCCCGTATAAACAATGAAAGCAGAGCTGAATGACTCCTCTCTTCAAATGACAGTGAGAAACAGTCGCTCCAGAACTGCAGCAGGGGCACTAAAGATTGCAATGAGGTTTTATAGCTCTAGGTTATAATGATACATTACATTTCTCAACACCCTGCTACAGTGCAATCAGACTAGTCATTTCTAAGCACCCTAGAGCGCAGTCACCACCCCCCACCTCCCCCCCTGTGAGCCCAGCCCTGTCTATGCTCCAATGACACCACTGCACTGTCATCAGCGTCTGACGCAGCAGCAGGAGCTGGCAGCACACACACAAGAAACATCTCCCACAGCCGCACTGCAGCGCTCTGCCTCGCAGTGAAAAAGCCTCTCACAAAAACTCCATCAGTCTGAACTTTATGTCTCAGGGAAAAAAAAAGACTATATATCTTTGCATTTGCACAGGGGATTTAACATGAGCACATAAACCATTCGCAGTCATCTGTCAGTACTGAACTGCTGGTTTTATATGTGTAATGCTCGGTTAGAGTATGGACTCCCACCTGTCTCTCCCCACAAGGTGTCAAAGTTATTGATCTGAGCCCGCTCCACCTCCTCTTCATCTTTCTCTGGCAGGTCCAGCAGGTAGGACACAATCTGATGGGGAAGAAGATTCAAGAAGGCACAGATTAATGTCCAAGTTTACTCTTATAGACTGGAATCTACAACCCTAAAATCTGCTGTATTCAAGAGACTCAAGTCATTATCAGCAACCACACTGACAACCAGACTTCTGTCAGTCAACTGCAGAAAATATTTATAACAGAGCATAATTTACATTAGAGGTCACATCAGCCTCCTTAACCTACTACTCATCTCTTCCATTACACTGCCATTAACTAACCCTTTGAACTAACTGCCTACAGCAGGCACGTCTAACTAACAGCTGCTAGTTACATGCAGACACACCCTGCACAGCTTCAGCAAAGGTAAGGAGGACAACAACTAGCTAGCCAGCTAGGCCCATTTTTAACTCCTGTGTTTCAGTGGCACACTGTGTTCATCCAATTATCCAGTTTTAAGTATACTAATTAAATTAAAGAAATAGTACATTTGGACAGTTGAGTGTTTGGAGCAGCCTCCTGTCTGTCTCAAAAGGGCCAAAAATCCTAATTCTGCTCTCAGAAACAAAGGCTACTGCAAGAGGACGACTCAAGTACTCATACAACAGTGTGTACTACTCCCTCCACAAAAAAGAAAGACATGGGAGACATCAGTGCACAACGATGACAAGACAACGCACACATCAGAGTTTGGGAAATAAACTCCTCACAGGTCCTCAAATAAACTCCTCACAGGTCCTCAAATAAACTCCTCACAGGTCCTCAAATAAACTCCTCACAGGTCCTCAAACTGGCAGTTTGATTAAGTTTGTGGTTGTTTGGTCTCAGAGGAACTTCTTCCTGGTGGAACAACAAACCTACAAAGGCTGAACCAGTGAGATCTGCAGAGTCTCAAATCTGAATTTTCAGCTGGACTAAAATGATCAGTTTGAATTTTAACACGATAAAATTGTATTAGTTTATTCCATGTGTCACTGGAAGGCAGGAGTGATGTTTAAAAATGCACATCTGTAAAAGCGAGATAGTGCGTTAAATCCTTTAATGAAGCATGATAAATGACTGCATTACTCAGTATTCATTATTTATAACATTTCTGACCAATGGGCTGCTACATAAGTTTACTTTGAGAAACCCTGGCATTTATTAATGACTCCAAACTTTTATAGAGGTAGTGTAACCTTTCTTTGTGTGTCTTTTTAAAAAAACAATAATCTCTACAGAGCATCTTTAACAAATGGCTTACACACTGCAGAACAAGCTCCAATGAGAAATTCTGAAGTTATTGCTTCTTTTACTGGGTTACTAAATCTGATTTACCACCAGCCTTGGTGCAGATGTGGTACACAAAGCCACAAAAGGGTGCAATAACAAGTATTTCTAGAATTTTATGTATTTTTCTTCTTAACACAGAGACACTACAAAATGAAAATGTTCAATAAGAGCAATGAAGTCAAAGTAACAACAGTAACAGCTACATTCAGACCCCATCCATGCGCCCCTGCTGTACCTCTGTGTATCCCATACTGGCTGCAGCGATCAGAGCCTGCTGGACTGCGTGACTCTTGGTGAAGTTCGGCTGTTGTTGGGTTTGCGGTGACTGCTGTTGCGACCCCATGCTCCAGTCACACTGGATAAGATATTTCACGACCTCCATGTGGCCCCTGAGGGCTGCATGAACCAGGGCGCACTGCCCATTCTTATCCAAGTGGTCCACCTGGTAATAGGATACGCATTTGATCAAAAAACATGGAAATAGCCCAGTTTTCCCCACATTCCCCCTCTCTACTTGCCATTTTCCTTCACAAACCTTCGCTCTCTTGCGGCAAAGTGCAGTCACAATCGTCATGTGGCCACCAGCAGCAGCGTAGCCCAGCGGTGTGAGCCCACTTTCAGACTGGGCGTCAACGGAGGCGCCAAACTCTAGCAGCAAGGCCACCATGTCCATGTAGCCCAAGTGGGAGTGGACACAGAGGATGGGGGCATTGTTCAGCACCTCTGTACGGTAGTTCACATTGGCGCCACCCAACATCAGTAGCCGGCTGACCTAAACAAACACATTTAAAAGTTAGAAACGAGGAAAAGTTCCCGCTGTGAAGTATGAGTGAATCTGAATATTCTCCTCTGAGCTGTGGTAGCACCTGTACCTTGATGTTTGGAGTGTAGAGGTTTCGGAGTGAAGAAAGAGCAGCTGAGAGACCCTCTGTGCTGTAGGATACCCACAGGCCTTGCAAGATGGATGAGGAAACTCCGACTTTCTTGCTGAGACCCTTGAAAAGAGAGAGATGGAGTGTAAATATTCATTACTGCAGAGCTAGACCACAGCTGTGTGGGGGTGTGTGTGTGTGTGTAGAAGAGTGTGAGGACAAACAACAGTATACCTTGAAGATATGTGCTTTGAGGATGTGATGGCCCAGCTCAATCGTCTGCTGCCTGTTCAGCTTGTTCTCCTGCCGAGAGAACCAGAAGGCCAGAAGGGTGTGCCCGCTCCTGCAGGGGGAGGAAGACACTTTCAGTACTTGACACCGACTCAGGTCATAACACTTATCTGCAGACCGGCCGGCGCACCCCGGCACAGTTGGTGGAATAGGTTTTAATAATAATGTAGGAAAAGAAACGTTTACATTTAAAGATGTTTTACAGTTAAAGACTGTAATTATGTGACACTACAGGCACAACAGTAATGGCTGAAACTATAGTTTTGAGTTCTCATATTCTTATAAGGATTCTACTACATAAAAACTCCCAAAATCCAGTGTCCTTTTCATACGCTCCCAAAAATCCTGTTTTATTATCATCTTATTAAACCTTCTTTCTTATCATATGATCTACAGCCCGCCCCTTCTCACCTAGGATCGCAGAGGAACTTTGTTTTTTCCCCCTCTTCTCTCCAGATCAGCCACTCTCTGAAGGAGGGGTGAACAAACATCCGTGTGCCATCCCTCCTCTTCACAAGGAAGACCGACAGGTTGTCCACGCGTTGCTGGAAATCTTCCCAGTCCAGGGTGCCCTGCCATGTTAGAGAGCGGACATCACTGTGGTGTCCTAAAGCATCTTTACATCAGCAGTTATGAATGAAAGCATATGATGTCATCAGTCAGGGAAGCAAATGACATCATTAAATCTGTTGCCATTGTTGTCAATAACTGAATTTTTTATTGTTTAATTTACAAGCAAACACAGCACAGTACTGCACGTTTCAGTCCACCAGCACGTAATAAACACAGACATGTTTTAAGACATGAGAACTTTCCTCAAATAAATGTAATGGTCTTCAGTATATTTTCATATTGAAAATCGTTAACATTTTCTAGCTCACTGCTAATCAGAAGCCAGAAAAGGTGCTTCCCACAGTTTTTAATCAATCACCAACAATAAAAAGCATCAAGGCAAGAATTTTATTATATTATCTCCTCGCTCTCTGCTACCAGGAGCTCCACGCCACAGCTTTTGGATTCAGCTGGACAGAAAATCTGTTTTCTGCATCACAGAATAATCATCTTTTTGGTGTGTGTGCACTGACAGTATCAAGTTTTCACTCAGTCACTCAGTGACCTGCTTCCAGTAGCTGTGACATTACAAAGTTATAGATGTGGCACACACAGTTTCTGCCTTCTCTCAAACTCTGCACACATCGTCAGTCTGCAGAGCAAAGGTGAAACATTCAACCAAAGTCACAATATGCTAAATATATTTTGGATCTTTACATATTCATGAGGAACAATCAACAAGTTATACAATAGTACATATAGTTTAAGAAGCTGATCAAATAACTAAAGCTTTAAGGGGCCTTTGAATGTAACAGCCTCATCATTAAAAACACTTCATACATATTAATGACTTCTCGTTCTACTTTGGATAGTAATTAACTTTGATACTGACTGAATCACAAGGACATTCGTTCCACTGAAGCCTCGATACACTGAAAGGTGTAAAGGTGTGAGGTGCCGTATACCTGCAGCGAACCAGCGTTGATGGCTTGATAAATCTGCTCATCGGTCAGCGGGTGGAGCGAGGCCACGGCCACGTTGAGCAGGGGAAGCGCCCGTTCGAACGACGACTGTGTGGGGAAGCGCATGTTGCACTGCAGCAGGTATACCTCCGCCAGGTTTACTGGAACCACCTGAGGGAGGGAGGACGGATCCTGATTTGTAAGGCTGATTTTCAGCCCTGCACAGCATGAATAATTCATCTTGTTTGTACAGCCAACTTCAACTATTCTTCAACTCTTCCACGCGGTCTTCCTCAGAGAGAAGAATGTGAATTTATCAGATGTTTTTTTTTTTTTTTTTAAATAAATGGAGTCTGGAAACATGTCTGAATACATGAAATTAAATGAAGCTGGGGGTGTGAGATAAAATATTTCATAATGAAATGCTACACTGAAACATTTCAAATGCATAATTTATGAAAAAGGTGCTGGATTCTGGCTGTCAAAACGGGTTTTATGAAACTACTTCTGCACAATGCACGTCAGAGTGCAGGTAAACAGAAACACCTCTCCAGCACCGCAGCTGCAAATTACGAGCGGTGTGGATGCACAGACTTCATTACTTCTGAGGTCACTGTCTGGTTATGTATATTAGTGTTAAAGCCACAACCAAGTTATACCTTATAGCTGGAGCTTTTGAGGACAAGGTAGCCCTTCTCAATGAGGTCAAAGGTGAGTTTGAGGTACAGATAGGATCCCTGGCTCAGGGCCTTGAGGTGGGCACTGAGCTTGCCAAAGGTGGTGTTGTCCATCTTGCCGTTGAGCGAGATGTTGTTCTGGATCTCCGGGCTGCTGTGGATGCGGTGCAGGATGTAGCCCTGCAGGTCCTGATCTATGGCGTCATTCTCCTCCAGGCTGTCCAGAGAGATTCGGTGAAAAGGCAGCGCGTTGGTGATCTCCTGGAGAGTCAGAACCGTTTCCATTAGGAAGTCGTTTTTAAATGATATTGGTGATGCTTTAAACTGCAGATTTGCACAAGTACAGGAATTCATAAAGAGGTCAAAAATAAATAACATGCTATGATTTCTATTCTGCATCCAGTTATTCACGATGAATGAAGAAGAGAAGCTCTCCCCTACCTGTAGGGTGGTCCTGACCGTGACCACCAGTTTGAGCCAGGGAGGGAACTTGTTGATGGTTTTGGTGAGGAAGGAGACGATGGTGTCCCCGTAGTCTGGCTTGTGGAACTCGGCCTCGTTGAGGCCGTCGATGAGGATAATGAAGTCCTCCTCAGAGTTGATCTTCCTCTCTGAAAAACCGAGTGAAGACAAGTGGAGTGCAGAGTTAGTCCTGGCAAGACACGAAGTTAAGCTCAACTCCAATCGCAGCAACTGAGTCCACATCACCTTATGGCTCAGCTATTTAAGCTCCCTTAACCTGCCTACAGTTGCTGCTCCTGTGCGAGACATTCTGCAAACCTCCTGCACCTCAGCTTCTCCTGTCATCTGTGTCGAACTGGGTCTTGCTGCTGTTCTCCTCTCCTCACCGCTGGCTCTCCACGTATGCCTGTGGAAGGGCATGGTGGTCCCAGAGCACAGCCGCAGTAGTACTGACTAAAATATCTTCCTACATATTCCTACCACATACGTAAAAGCTGCAACACAACTGAAGATTAAGGAGTGAGAGACAGAAATTTGATACGATACGGTTTTGCACACCATGCTGAGATATGTCAAGTTTTCTGCTGATAGTTCTCCAGGAATCGTCTTGTTGGTGCAAAAATACAATTTTATGCCTGTCAGACTGATATCTTTGGCATTTTTCACAGATTCAGCTAAAGAAATAGGAATAAAGTGTGTTTTTAAGACAGGCTGCTTGTAGCAAAATGCTAAAGATGCAATTTAAAATTGATTCTTTGCTAGAGGGGTGGCTCAAGACTTTTGCACAGTACTGCATTTCAACCACTTGTCCACTAATGTTACTGAAGGGTTATTTATTATGTTTAGTAATTTATCCATATATTCATTTAGCTAACAATTTCAACTGGTCGCCATACTTTAAGTTAATAATTTTCCAGTGTTTTCTTTTTTCTTTAAACTGTTTTTCAGGTTTTTTTCCCTCCTTGCCCCCCAGGTTAGTTGCGCCATTCTGTCCACATATCCCCTGGTTACTGCAGAAGCACCAGGCCATCAGCTACAAATCCTTCACCTTTGTAAAGTGCATCCAGGGGCTCCAGGACCCCTCTCCTAAAGGAGGCCAGGGGGTCCTGGACGCAGGACCGCAGACTCAAGATGCTCTGCAGGTGTGGTTCCCTCAGCAGCTGCTCCCTGTAGGCGACCAGGTGGGGTGAGCGGCACAGGAGAGCCGCCACGTTGTGCACAAACTCCGGCACCAAGCAGGTGTAGGCGTTATCTGCCTGGCAGTAGTGGTACGCCACCACCTGGGGGCGACAGAGAGTTGGGAGAAGATTGTAAGCCAGGTCACTTGGAGAGCTGTAAAGGTGAACACTTTCCATTTCCCTCTGGTACTCCTAACCTTGAGCAACCTTTGGATAATGCAAACTGAAGATCAGTGTCAGGGAGCACTTTGGGACACATGACACACTTTGAGAAATAACACTTTTCAGGCCTCTGTCAGTGCAACGCCGGCTTTCCCAGTGTACAACAGCTACAACTCATTTGGGATTGAGTCAACTTCATGGTGGATGATTGCAGCATAATGAAACATAATACTGCTCGTCTCGCTGTATGGTTTTAGCTATTAATAATTCATTGCTTCCGGCTGCCAAAAGAGACTGACTGAGTTAGTTCATGCATGCTCATGTGTGAGATGACTGCTGTACGAAGGAGTCAAGTGTTAAACTGTCATAATTCACAGCTACGTGCTTGAAACACGTTCAGATTCACTGATTAAGGAAATGAAAGAATTAAAAAAAAAAAAGGTATTTTTGAACAGGCACACGGTGAGATGGAAAATAGCAGAGGGCAGGTGAGTTTTCTGAGAGCTCAACAATAGCAGCAGGTGTGACCAGGCGCTCCGGGGGACCAAGAGATCACAAAGAGTTTGAATTTTCAGAAGCGGTGGCAGCGATCAGAGGGCAGTGAGAAAAAAGGAAGGGGGGGACTAATCAAAATGGAATGCTAATTTTTGGTCACAGTGGAATAAAGGGCTTTAAAACAAAAGGGGTGAAAAAGGGAGTGAGCTCAATTATTAATTCACAGAGTTAACAAGATCTAATAGCTTGGCTGGGAAATGGCTTTCTGCAGGTATAAATATTTCATAAGGCTCCCTGGCAAAGTTGTTTTTTCTTTTTTAAACACATCTGCATAATGCATCAGGCTGGGACTGGGGATGCAGATGGCTACGCAGCAGGGGAAGGCGGGGGGGGGACTGAGGTGCAACAGCAGACAGGAAGAGGAGCAGGAAAGGGAGCCGGCTCTCACATCACAAAGGTTTACATCGCGGGCAGGTTAGAGGAAGTTAATGCTCGACATTTAAAAGCATTTAACACAACAAAGAGCCACACGGAATTCAGCTCGGAATGTTTCAGCTCGGAATGTTTCAAAAGGGTAAAAAAGCCAAGTCCCGGCTTATCTCCTGCACCTGTTTTGAATTCCTCCACCTCAGGACTAAGCTCTGTGCGAGCGCCTGCCGGTGGCAAGAAACTTGTTACAGAAGCTTGAAGCTGTTTCTGTGAGAGCAGGAGCCGTGTCATTGGCTGCCCTACAAACAATGCAGTCACTAACTGAGAGTTTAAGACATTAAAAGGAAATTATCTTACGAGGAAATTTCATGGCCAAAATGACCATTTTAGTAATTCAATAAGACTTTTTTCTCAGTCGTCAGATACACATTGCTGTTCTTTGACAAAGAAACAGATGAAAGACAGAAGAATACAGAAGCATGCAAATTCCCCTGACAGAATATTTGGGAATTGATTTTGCTGTGAAAATAAAAGTCGGGGGAAATGAACGCGCCGAGAGGTAGAAACGCTCACAAGTGGTTTTGGCTTGTGCACTTACACTGCTTTAATATATGGCAATCAAATAAGAGCTGGAAATTTCATATTACAATCACTTCAAGCACACTTATTTGTGAAGAAAATGGCTGAAAAATAGATAATTTGCATTTGTAAAAGCACTCTATGAGGGGAGGAAAAAGTCAAAAACACACCAATCAGCTGGAGTGTTTTGATACTTTGAGACAAATGTTCAAAATAAACTCTTTTTCTTGAATCCAGAGAGTGTTCAGTGTGCTGATCAGAGGCTGAAACGTGGAGGTGTATGCGGTACCTGAGATGCCAGCCTCCTCATGGCTTCCTCCTGACGTCGCCTCATCTCGGGGGTCCCCGGACAGCTGCCTCCTCCGAGGGTGCCGTGCGTAGGCTGGGGTTGGGTGAGAGGAAGCCCCTCTCCATCTGGACACAAGGCAGCCAAACACACAGGGACAGCTCACACACGTGTCGCATGCATGAAATATTTTTTGCACAACCACTGAACAAAGACTCATGAGGATTTCCAAAGTGCTGGAATTTTAACCTGGAACTCATAAAAAATATTCTCATAAGCTTTTTTCTTTTTTTGCTATCAAAACCAAGCTTAGAAACCGTATTTAAAATGAACAGATGCCTACGTTTGGGTGAGGCCTGAGGGCTGTCAGAAGCAATCTGTCTCATGCGGGTGCCGTGGCAGCTGAGCGCCACCAAGCGAGAGATAATCGCCGTTTTGCCGAAGCCGATGTTGCCTACTATCACCACGCCCTGGTTGGTGCTGATGTTGGGGTTGTTGAGGTGCGCGTCGATCTCCTGGAAGAGCCACTCGCGGCCAGTGAAGACGGAGTCCATGGTGATGCTGGGCACCTCAAACAGCAGAGGCTTGAGGGCGATGTCTTGAGGCCGATAGGGAGCAAAACGCACTGCCGAGCCACAGAGACACAGTTAGTGGTATAGCAATAACAGTCCCCTCCTTTAGTCGCAATAATGCAGCTGAAAGAGTGCAACAGTGTGCATGTATACACAATGTATACAACAAATATTTGTACTCTCTAATAAGGGATGGTAAACACTGCTGCACATTATGGCATGAAATTCACCACAGATGTGATTTTTTTACACATCTATCCATATATTTGTTTATTTTATGTGTAAAACCTGAATATCTGCATCTAATAAAGCATGAAAAGATTGGCATCTCTGAATTACTTTAACAGCTACACGAAAGCAGCTGAGATTAAATATATGACGATAACTTATGAAATGTGTCTGCTGGCCTCGGTGGAAAAAGCTGAAGCAGGAGTAATCCACTTCCTGGGACGCTGAAAGGCGGGAACATTTAAGAGTTCAAAGGTGACAACTTGTGCTGCCCAGGAATTTATTATTCGTGCCATCTTCTTTTAAATCTTCCCCACTTACATTACCAGCCCATATTTTACAGCAAAACAACCAAAATCAAGCATGTTTTGAATTCATGCAGTTATAAAGGAATTTTTTTAAGAAGCCAAGGGAGTGACTGCTTTTAATGGTCACGGCCGACTGTTGATTGTACTCACTGGGGGGAGTAATTAAACTAAAGTCCTGCAGAGGTTGGGCATCATTTCAGCACAACATATGGACCATTAAAGACTAATGAGGCTAAAATGAATCTGGTATGAACTTCAGAAGCTGTGCGATAAAATTCTGTGTAAAACTGAGTCTTCTGCTTCTGGGTGTCATCGCCCTGGCCTCATCTTTCAAACCGGTTTGAGCGCTGAGAATAAAAACATGCGTTCTTGTATCGGGGGTGTCTTTCCTTTAAATGCCATCTCAGCCTCTGGCAGCTACGCCTGATTTCCACTGCGAGTTTTATGTGAATAATCCAAACGCTTTGCTGGTAGGAGTGTTTGCCACTTGACTAGAGCACATGTAGCACCAGCAAGCAGGATGACTTTGAGCAGAACGCGCTACCTGTTGCAGCAAATTAAAGTTAAAGTAACTTACGTGACTGCGATTGCCAGGCATGGGTGCTATTTGCGGAAGCTGAGACGAACAGCAAGCAAAAGACAGAGAGAAGAAGAAAGAGAGTAATGAGAGAGAAGGAAGAAAAAGGCAGTGAGGACAGGAATGGAAACTGGCAGCAATGTGCAGTATGTCAGAGCACAGGGCAAGGTGTAATTCAGTAAAAGGGGGGGAGAAAAAAAAGAGGAAGCGGCAGTAGCATCAGCACATCATCATGTCAGAAATATGGGGAACCACTAAACCAGGGTCGATTACTAATTGAAATCCTTTGAATTACATTGAGCGCATTTCTCAGCATGTCTGGAGGGGAGGTTGGAGAGGCTTTGCACTTTTGGGAGAATCTAATTGGTTCCATTGCACTGGGCGAGATCAATCAATCCCCATAAAAGTAATTGAATCCAGTTGGAGTAGTAATTCGACCCTGTGAAGAGAGACTCCAACCTCAACTCCACCGCCTATGTGGCTCGCGTGTATGTGTATGTCTGCAGCCTGTTAACATTAACCACAATTTCAGGTAAAATATTCTAAAATTTGGAGTTATTACAGGCAGCCTCAAACCAACTGTAAAAATCTGATTTTCACCTCAGTCTGTGTTTTGGGTTCTTCGCTGGGGTAAAGTTTAATCAGACTCTTGCAGTATGCAGCGAAAAATAGCTGCTGGTCAGATAATAGCCAGTGCAGGAGTTCATTTCACACTCTGCAGCATACTAGCAAAAAAAGCACGCTGTGAGTCAGAGCAGTAGAAACTATACATTAGGAGAAAGATGGCGAGCGTGTGCAGGTTTCCTTCTTCAGTGTCTGCAAAGGTACAGTGCTGCAAATTATGCAGGGGGCAAGGAGGGAGTGAGCGTTGCATTAGAGCTATATGTCTTTTCTAAAAGACTTCAGTGTGCTGATAATGAGCTGATATTGCTCTTAATGTCTTGTACCGCACAGCACTTGAAAGTGCTGTTGCAAGCACTCCTCTTTTCCAGGAATGCTAATTATGATCGCAGAATCAAAAGAAATGCAATGATTATGCTGAGAATATTCTGTCTTATACAATCAGCAAAAAGCAGATATATCTGGAAGTGGGTGAAAAGCTGCTCTCCATTTACACTAAGTGCACAGCCAGGACTGCATTTCACTGCACTAAGCTGTGTGCCAGCTGCGGCCCAGTGTAATAAAAGACGTTTCATCCATATTCCCAGGTCAGATTATTTTAGTGCTAACTCGACAAACATGCATAAACATATAAAGTCAGAGAGAGGCAGAGAAAGAAGCCACTGTGCTGATGTAATATTCTCCCAGCTGGGTTTCCCGCTAGGAAGGAACTGACACAATGCGAAACTGGTGATCTGAAAACTACCCAATGCTGCAACTTACAATAGCTTAGATACCTCAGGTCAATGAAGTAGGAAGCTAAATACCCAGAGACTCAGTTTTAAGTGGTGCTAATCCAATTATCTTGGGGGTGACTGAGCACCAAACGTGCCCGTAAAGCTCCTTTCGTCCTTGTGGAATTATTAAGCACAACCTCACACCATCCTCCAAATGGCAGAAACGATTACATCTCTTCATGCGCGTTAAGTCGTACAGCCACCACTGCTCCACTGTGTCAGGTATTTCAGGAAAACATGGCAGCCATGTTGTGAACAGGGGCTGTGGGAGTTGTTTCCAGGATGGTGAGTGTAAAAGTGTGTGTGTGTGTGTGTGTGTGTGTGTGTGTGTGTGTGTGTGTGTGTGTGTGTGTGTGTGCACGAATGAGAGGGATGGATGGATGGCAGTTGCTCATAATCCTGCCCATAACACTCCCCCTCAGGCAGCATTGAGCAAGGTATCACTCCACCTCCCCCCGTCCTCCTCCACGTCCTCCTCTAACGCCAACCCTCCATGGCCAGACGGAGTGAGAGTCTCAGACTTTTTAATTATTCACCAGGTGAGGATGACTCATGGTGACTGAACAGCCTTGAGAAGGAGGGAGAAGAGGAGGAGGAGGACGAGGAGAAGCAGAGAGGAGGACAGGAAAAGAGAGGAGGATGGGTAGTGGAGGACAGGAAAAGGGGAAGAGGAAAAGGAGAGTGGAATTAGCACAGCGGTGAAGGAAGAGAGGATATATTAGGGGAAGAGGAGGATAAGCAGTTCAGATGATCACTCTGCTTGTTGTGAGGGGCTCTGGGGAGTGCGGTGATGGGTTATCTCAGGTCAGGAGAAAGAGTCAAAGGATTGTTTTTCTGCTGTCTGCTTTAAAACTCCAGTCATTTCTTGTCAGCTACAGCTAGCAAATGCATGGGCAGAACAACAGGATCTTACATAATTTCTGCTGAAAAAAAAAAAATCTTATGCAATTTGCAGAGCAGGCTTAGAGCAACATATTAAACCTGGATGTCCCTATGGCTAATGCATGTTCTTAAAAAATAACCTGTGGCTGCAAATTACCATTTAACTTGTACTATTTCCTTGTTGGCATAGTATTTACTGACTTGTGTCTCAGAACCATGTTACATAAGAACCCTCCAAAGAACCCCAAGACAAACCTAATTATTACAAGCCTAGATCATTTAAGTGAAACTCTGTTTATTAGATGAAGACTGCATGAATTATGACTCAGTACTCAAACAGCAAATCACATCATCTGAAGCACCAAACAAGTTGGTGCACTTTCATCAAATGGAGACGTTTAGCTAACCGCCTCAACTAAACCTAATCAAGAGCCTTCTTTCTTTCTCCTTCAGTTGTGTTTACTGTAAACAAATGTTACTATAAACACCACTGTACTGTAATTGATTTCACAATCACGTGATAAGCCCTGCAGTGTTTAATTAAAAAAAAAAAACCCACCATAACCAGCCCATGTAACCGTTTTCACTCATGCACTGCAGCCCTCAACGTCTCTAGAAATTACCTGATGGAGGTGAATGTGAGCAAATGTCCAGTGCAGGTGGACTGGACACCAGGAAGTCTTTAACTTCATCATGCATCATGCAGGTCTTTCCCTGCAAGATCTGCACGATGTCTGATGGCGCCTGCGTCCAAACGTCGCAGGTCAAAGTCAGCTGACAGTCTCATCGTGCTCCCTGTCTCCTGCATTCAGGCAGCACACCCTCACCTACACCAAGCTCAATAATTCTACTAGTGTATGAAGTTGAAAATCTCCAGCTGAGGGCTACATGTGTGAAATATCCTTACCGGAGTCTCTTTTCAGAACTCAAGTTTGAAAACAGCTTTAGTACATGTTTCAGTAATCTTCCCACTTAAAGGGATGTTTCACTTCAAATACGTGTCTTTTCAAGGCCAGTTATGTCCAGAACACCAGTACAATCTGGAGGGACGAACAGTACTACAGATGAGTACTAAAACTGTCCCATTAATATATAATATATAGTAATAGTTTTAAAAAAAGGTCACAGAGTGTGAAGTCAATTTTAAAAGGCTGAATGAATGAGTGCAGATTTGTAGTTTGCTGTGACTGGAAATAAATGACTGTGTTCAGGTTAATCAACAACAATAGATTTCTATGGCACAGATGAATAAACTGCATCATGCTTCATAGGTTCTACGTGTTAGTGGCATCAATTTATCCTTTGTTTTGGTATTCTCATGTCACTTGCTGACAGTAAGAAGAATACTGCATATTACGAACCCCATCCTTTAGATGGCTAATCAATTGCGGCGCTCAACGGAACTTCTCAGAGTTATTACTTACTTCTCACCTCTGTCAAAGAGTATATATGGGCGTAATAAAACCATTTGGAGTTAAAAATATTTTGCCAGCCAAAAGCTGCAACCATCAACCTGTTTTGTGTACGTGAGCTGAGGTGAAAAGATGGTGAGGGATGGAGGGGGGAGGGACAAAGACAAAGAGAGAGAAAGTAAGGACAAATGAGGGAGAAAATGTGTGTGCAGTGTACAGTTATGTGAGAGAGTTTGCAGTGAAAAGATAAGGTGGGTGGTAAATCTTAGAGGTAGGCAGGCAGGAGCACAAGAAGGTCCATTACAGTCTGACTCACTCTCCTCAAAACAGCAGCACAGCTTGGGCCCCCGATGGCTGGCATCAAAAGAAGCTTCGACAGAATCAACCACAGAGAGAGCTGGATCTGTCAGCTGGCTACCACCTGATCAATACTGTGCATAACCAGCAGTCTCCACTAAGTCAGAATCCAGCAGTCTCTCATGCAAAATACCCAAAGAGCCTCATTCTTTGATCCGTCTAAATGTTTGCATTTTACATCCTCTCTTAGATTTTTATGTACACGTTTTGATTTGGACATCACCAAGAACTGATTGGGACCCTGATAATACAGTCAGGTCCATAAATATTTGGACAATGATGCAGCTTTGTAATTTTGCTTATCAATACCAGCGCAGTGAATTTTAAATCAAACAACCAAGATGTGGTTGAAATGCAAACTTTCACCTTTAATTGGAGGGATTTTACAAAAGCTTTGCACTAACTGCTCAGAGATTTTCAGGGGCTCAAAATTAACTGGACAATTGACTGACAGGCGGTTTCACAGCCAGGGAGGCCCGTTCCCTTCTTATCCCACAACACATCAAGCAGGTAAAGGATGTGGAGCTGATTCCAAGGGTTGAACTGCTTACTGGATCTCTCAGAATGAGTTCCAAAGAGAAGTCTATACAAATGAAGGAGGCCATGATTAGAAAAACTTTAGTAGTATCCAAGTCAATCAAAAGGCCTGAGCGACAACAGGAGGCAACTAAAGTGGACGATCAAATAAGTTGTTCCTTAGTTAAGAAAAAACTTGGCTAGCCTTTACAAAGTCTAGCCAAGTCAAGAACACTCTGGAGGAGGTAGATGTATCATTATCAGAGTCTGCAATCAAGAGACGCCTTCACGGATGTAAATACAGTGGGTTTAAAAAGGTGCACTCAAGAAAAAGAAGGCTAGATTAGATAAGAAAAAAAGCCTGCACATTTCTGGAAACATTCTTTGGACAGATGAAACCAAGATGAACTTGTAGCAGAACGATGGGAAGAGAAAGGCACGGAGAAGAAGAGAAACAACTCAGGATCTAAAGCATGCCATGTTATCTATCAAACATGGTGGAGGCAATGTTATGGCTTTGGCATCTATGGCTGCTGCTGGAACCGAGGCACTAGTGTTGATATGATGCGACTGCTGATAGAAGCAGCAGGATGAAGTGTGAGTGTGCAGGGCTGCACGCTCTGCTCAGATTCAGCCAAATGCTGAGCTTCACGCTGCAAATGGATAATGACCCAAAGCAAACTGCAAAAGCAACCCCAGAGTTTCTCAAGGCAAAGAAAGGGGGCATTCTTAAATGGCCAAATCAGTGACCTGATCTCAGCCCAACAGAGCACGCTTTTTAGTTATTAAATACAAAAGTGAATGCAGAAAGACCCACAAACAAGCAGCAACTGGAGGTGGCTGCAGAAAAGGCCTGGCAGAGCATCTCAAGGGAGGAAACACAGCATCTGGTGATGTCCATGGGTGCTAGGCTTCATGCAGTGACTGACTACAAAATTTCATCCAAACTTTAAAAACAATCCTCAGATTTAAAATAGGTAGTTTGTCCAATTCATTTAGAGCCTCTGAAAATGAGGGACTGAATTAAAGCTCGAAGTCTGCACTTCAGTCACATCTTGATTGTTTGAGTTAAAACCCACTGTGTTGATGTACAGAGGCAAAATTACAACGAATTATCCAAAAACTTATGGATCTCACTGCAAGGCATCTGCCAAAGAAAAACAGTCTTAACACTATTATTTTATGCTTGATGTTTCAAAGATGTCTTTTAGGCCACAGAAAGCACTCTGTGAGCTGGAGAGGTAAACATACATTCAATCAGGTAATCCTTTAGTCTGGCTTTTCCACACTTGCAAGTCTGCTTTCAATCTCAAGAATAATTTGAGATAATTCGTCACCACATTATCTTTAGGGGGAAACCCTGTATTTCAATTTCCTTTTCTCCCTCTATCTCATTCTCTGTCTCACCCGATGAAAGCAGACGAGCAGTGCACTCAGGGAGGCACTGACACTGATCCAAGGAGGCAGTAAGCATGCTAGGATGCAGTCGTTTGGCTTGTAAACACACTTGGCTGCCCTTAGAGGAGGAAGGTTGAAACAAGTGGCTCTGGCAGTAACAGTGAGGCTTTGAGAGGAACTACTTCTTACCCAATGTCTGCTGTCTTTTTTTTCTCTCTCGTGTGTCCATCTCCATCTCCCTCCTTCCCTTTCGCTTCCCTTTACCACTCTTTGACTCTGCATCTGTCTGCAGCCAGCTGCCCTTGAGCAGAGGCATCACATCGCCGCTCAGCTGAGCACACTCTCATCTAAGTGGGGTCTTAACGGGTGTTTAAAACACACAGGAACGCATATTTGTGTTCGCTCGGATGGCAGAGGGCTGTCATTACAGTGCTCATTACCAGCTAAGTGACAGAGGAAGAAGGGCAAGGGGACACATAATGCGACATAAGGCCATTTGGCCATGTGGTAAGGAGGCCGCTCCGTCACAGAGGCACTCGCTGCTCTCTCGACTCGAACAGTGTGCAGTGAAGCTGACTCTGAATGTTAAGCACAGAGACAAAATTGGTCTTAGTGCTGAGACAGTATGACAAAATGCTCTTTGTGTCATCCCTCTGTTTCGCGCACAAGGACAAGAACAGGCAACAGCCGACAACATCCGGAGTTCACCACCAACAGCACAGCCGCATCAGCGGTCTGTTGTAAGAGCTTAGCGATACGTGCGGGCATTTGCATCTGAAAGACACCGCAGAGTGCAAACGAACCGTCACCGACATTGATTTGAATTTTAAAAACAACTCGCTCGTCGCGCAGCTTCGCCTCGGAACACAACGGCGTCCCCACGTTTGCCTCTGAACTGCGAATGACGTGAAACAAGTGGCCGATCACAGTGCTTCTCTACAGCAAATGACTGCAATGGGTCATACTTCAGTCTATATCATAGAGTGTATATTAAAGATGGGCAAAGCCTCCAGGTCTGAAAGGTGAAGCCTTAAACCTGCATTCTTTCCCATGACCAGCAGGCGGTGGCTGCATTAAGAAGTTCCAATTGTTTAGAAGCCCATAAAAAAAAAAATCACTCCTGCTCAGTTGATTTATGACCTCAGTGAACCTTTCCTGTTGAGTTCGTTATTAAACCCTGGTCTCAAATATTACTGGATACAACATGATGTTCATTTAATAGGCTATGGTCTCTTTGAGAGTAAAAAAGCCAATTAGGAAGGATATGATTCACCGCTGTGTGAGTGCGCGCCCCACTTTGGTGCTGTCATATTCGGTTACACAAACAAAGATCCCCGAAAAACCCAAACTTAGATAAGACGTTTCCATCACAAACTGATGCAGAAAAGATACAAAATGAATGAAACTGAGGAATTAAAGAGTCTGTCACAAACATTTGTTGGGCGATGGCCCACCGCTGAACGAAAACTCAGCACCTTTCATTCAATCTTATAACAGCAACCACAAAACTGCACAAAACCAGCTATCCACCAGTTTAAGATCGTTAGTTATTTTCTGAATGTTTGTGTTCCAAATCGAGCCGGAAGAAAATTGGGATGAATAAAACCAGGAATACCGCAATTATTTGGCTTTAAACCCCAAGGATACTCTGGGAAATCTAATGATTTATAATAGTATTGCATTATTCTATTATGAAACATCCTCTGTATCTTTATATTTAGAGGCTTTAGAGGGGGATCTCTCTAATGTGGCAGTTTCCTCATTATTCAGACATAATGGATCAGTTCAAGCCTGTGACCTGTATCTCACACAGCCAGCGTAAAAACCTCACAGACTGAACACCTGACAATAAGGAGGGGCTGTGTTTGTGCATAAGTGTGTGTTTGTCCTTAACTCTGCTTTGTCGCTCACCTCTCAGATCCTGCCCGGAGCGACCCGGCCCGCAGGTGGTGCTCTGTCTGGGCATGCGCAGCGAGGTGCGTAACGGAGTGTGCCTCTGCTCATCCAGGTACGCTAGATCCTCCAGGTGGGCCGAACTGGTAGCTGTGTGTTTGCGTGCATGTGTGTGAGACAGAGGGGAGAGGGTTAGGGTTAGGGTTAGAAAGAAAAAAAGACAGTATTGTCAGCACACGTGTACATTGAGAGACTACAGAAACCTAACCACACGTTAGACACACACACATGAAGGTGGCAAAGGTTCATGACAGTGTCCTGAGGCGGTCGTCAGGCTCCTGCTCTCCCACTTGCTGACTTCTACAGGAAAGAGAAAGTCAGCCCTACACGGTTGTGTCCTAAAATTCCCTCCTCTCCGTGTCTGTCACGCGGCACGGAGGCAGATGCCATCCGGCCCCTCTCAGGATTAATTAGCTCAGCAGACAAATGTCTTATTCATGGAGAGAGCACCGTCTGACGCTGGCTGCTGATTGTTCACACCACACCGTGTCTTCGGGGCCAACGCTCGGAACCACTGAATGTTAAACGAGATTAGGCGCCGTCAGCGAGAGTAAAGCACACAGATTCCCCGTCACACCTGAACCCCTCGGTTCAGTCAGAGGTGAGAGCAGGGAAAGACGAGGCAAACACAGAAAGGATTAAGGGACTTAATCGAGAGGTTGGTGGTTCCTTGACAGATGAGCGCTGAGCTGCCAAGTCACCACAACATACAGATTTTAAACACGCAAACCATTCAGCCAGATGGTCTGAAATACTCTGCGTGATGCAAGTGCACCTGTAAAGGCAACCAAGAAGCTCTTGTGTGAGCTTTGATGGATAAATGTGGATGGACACCAATTTTATCATTTGAATACATTTGGTCCGCTCTTCCATCTGTGATCCCAGACCTCCGCAGTAACCTTAGTGTGTGCATTAACTGAACGGACAGACAAAGCTAGAAAAATAAAATGTAAGCTGTATTAATCCAGAAAAAACAGAGCTGCGAATCCCTCTTCCTTCACACTATACCTGAAGTAGTCTGAAACATCCAATGTCAAATTCAAGGAGCTGGAGAGAGGTGTGAGTGAAAATCCATGGCTCTTCTCAGTTCTACCTCTGCCTCTCTCTCGGCAGTCACTCTAAAAACTAAGGCACAGTAAATCTCCCAGGAGCAGGCCTCTGAGCCCAGCACCTCTCGCCTGTCTAACACTCATCAGCACCTCAGCACTGATCCACATCCTGCTCATGGCTTCTGTGCTACTGGAGTTAAGCTTAGTCGAGCACCGAGCACGTCTACGGCTGTGTTTGTGTGTCGCTGACCATCTGAGTCACCCCAGCCGTGGACCCAAAAAAAATGAGCCACATGGGTTTCCCAAAATGGAGGGAAAATGGCAGCTGAGAATGCTGGAGCCTCGGCCCTGGCGGGATTGGGGGTGCTGATCATCCAACTGGGCTAAAAGCAGGGGCCAGTGGAGGCATTAATCTGCTGCAAAACAAGGAAGAATGACTCAGGCCTGCGGGGCTGGAAAGTCTCCTTTTTTTCCTCTTTCAACTGTGTTTGAATGTGAGGACTCAAATCCATGTGCTCATCATCTCTATCTGCAATGCAGCAGGCTGCTGGGGATCACATTCACAGTTCCCGTGCCAATGCGCTAAGACTACACGAACAGTGAAAAGAAAAAGAGAGGAAAAAAACAAGCATGGAACCGGCAGAGAATGCAAGGTGTACAAAAAAGTGAGAAAAAGGTTTAACTGTGCAGCAGAGAGCTTTGGGTAATGACAGCCACATCAGACACTTCCTGTTTTTAAGAGCGACAAATGGCATAAATGCATGCACGCACACGCACACACACACTCTCTAAGACCAGCTGGGCTGCCATCCAGAGCCAGTATCAGCCGGGAAGTCGACTACTCATCACAGATATGAAGTAGCTGCTGGAGCTCTGTATGCCTCACTATTCTCCTCTCAACTACCAGAACGATGACTCGCGATGATAAATAATGGAGGCAGAGGTATTTAAACAATATTTCCCAGTGTTAAAACACCATGCATCTAAGCTGATTGACGACAAAAAGGAAATTAGGAAAAACTGAAGGAAAAGGAAATCAATGAAGACGATGTACATCCCCCAAACTGAAAAATGTTATCTCAAGTGAGCCGTTACCCTAATTGAGTGAATTTGGAGACTAAAGAGCGAGTCTTTGTATGAGAAGGGATTTCACAGCTCCCCAGACAGCTTTATATGGTGGCGCATACAGATCTTCAGACGTGTCTATGTAGCCTTCTAAACATATAGGAAATCTGTAATCTGTCACCTCATTAACACCTGGGTAACATCTGTAAATATTTCAGGTTGTAGTGGCATCTCCAATATGTCAACTCCCAGAAGGCTGTGCAAAAATAACACCTGTGACCAGGCAGCAACCTTTAAGACTGCAGTTCCTTGAATGGCCACTCGAGGCCGACTCCACGACTGAGTCAAGCCCCACAGACTCCCATGTTAAAAAGCCCAACTTTACAATAGAAATAAAAAGGTTTACAGCAGGTTTTTATTAAGTTCAAATGCCATTAAGGGTTGGAGTTTGTATTATTATGGTTAACACCTAATGTTAAGTGAAGTTTTAGCACGGTCTGATTGCATGCGATGTCTAAGTAATGAAGTGAACTGACATTCATCCCTTGGGACGTGGTTGGAGCTAAAAAATAGATTTGATTGGGTTAAAAATTAGGTGAAAAATTCGCTCCTGGTGACACCGGCACTCAGAAATGGAGGAGGAGCTTACTGATGTCATTTGGGGGGGCAGCTGGAGCCACAATGGTTTAACTTCTGCTGTTGCCAGCATTTATACTTCTGCAGGCTACGTCGACATCAGCGTGTAATAACATTTATAGGCAGGTTCACGTAAGGCTGCGGTGTAGGTTATGGCATAGATTAAACACAGAGGCTCCAATAGATCACTAGCTTTCTGCTCTCTGTAGTTGCTGAGCTGGAACTCATGGCAGGTGTTTGTGGTGTTGCTTGACAAAAATATGGCACCATGCTGTAAACATGCATGGTTTAGAAGTGCTGTAAGGTTGGGCTTGTTCTGTGGTGACTGCCTGGCTTTGGGAGCTGGAGGACTGAAACTGGACCGAAACTACTTCAAACAATTTAACAGGTCGCAGTGCTCAGCGCATCGTCTCATGCTGTGTTACAGTTGGTTGGTCTGTAGACGTAGGTCACAGCAGACGTTTTGTAAATTTGGTCCCAGGCCATCTTTGGTCAGAAGCCTTTTAAAAACAGCCAGAACTGAATGTGTGCCTGCGGGCACTGAGCAAAGACTTCGCCACGAGTCTTCCACATTTAGGTTTCTCCAAGGGTGGCCCTGGTAGGCTGTGCAGGCGTCACCCTCACGAACGTCTAATGCACCCCCAGTCATTTTGTTCTGGAACTTCGATTTTCCCATGTTGTGAATATAGGATGAGCAGTAGTGGTTGAGAGCTTACATAACTATAACTGCATGGCCTCTTATAGCTTATTATGCTAACAAGCTATAAGAGGCTGTTTATGGCTAAAGCGTGTGATTCTAGAGAAAGCTGTAAGTAAAGAGTGAGCTGGAAACAGATGGCAATAGAGTTTATTTTCCCCGTTCATTATCAATTAATCGTGGCTGTAGTTTTATTTTTAGATTTGGTAGAAACCAAAACCGTATCCTGAAAACCGCGGTCTCTGAGAATCCTGAGATCCCTAATCGACGTGGCGGTCTCGTCTCTTCCACAGTTTCCATTTAACCTCAACACCAGTCAGCGAGGCACGGAGGATCTAACCAAAGAAACCACTTAGCATCAGTGTGGGAAATACACAACCCTGCCTGTTCAGAGTTTCTCACCCTCTGGTTTGTCCATTTTGATCATTTTTCTCTTCAAATTTTGTTGTGAGTCCTCCAATTTTACAATTCATTCATTTTTCTCTTAATCATCATGACGTGTGAAATTAAAAAAAAAAAAAAAATCTTGGTTTTGGTTTCTCCTTCCTCCATATCCATCTTCAGCTCTACCAACGCACTGACTTCATTAGGTAATAGAGTAGCCCCCTCCCTTCTCGCTTTCCTCCCCAGTCGCCTTCTGCTCTCGCTCCGTATCGCTCTCCCTCCCTCCCCGCACATCAAAGCGAGTCTCTGTCACTCTTGGGGATAGAAACGGTTAATGCCTGGGGCTTTGATGTTCCACTGCTGTGTGAGCCCAGCCAATCCTCAGCCTGTGCTTGCCTCCCATCCCTACATCATCTAATAATTCTTTGTGGAGGAGAGACAGAGTGAGAAAAAGAGATTATGAAACTCCCTTTCACTCCTCTTCCACATGTATCCATCTCCCTCTCCTCAATATGGAATTCCTGTTCCTGACAAATACAAATGCCTTCAGACAAATCATCTCCTCTTTTCCTGTTTTTTTTTAAATTGTTCCCTCGCTACACCGTTTCTGCTCTTTCCATTTTATATTTTGCATCATCTGCAGCTTATATCATGTCTTTTAAGCCGTATCTAGCTCACTCAGTCTCTTTTGAAGATCTGACTATTGAGGGGCGGAGATGAGATCGAGGATGAATCTCTAAACCCGACAGAGTCTGTGCGCTGCCAGACAGCAGAGTCAAACAGCAGAACATGACCAGCATAAAGAGAGGGTCATAGCTGCAGTGACAGGCCTTGTCAAGCATATTACAGTGTTTAGTGAAATATCTGAGTGTCTGCACGCACACACTCTTTAGCCAGGAGGAGTGGGAGAAGGTATAACAGCCTCTGATGAGAACAATATTCCAATCAGGCCCATTAGGACAGCCTCTCTGTTATGAAACTGACATTTTTCTTGAAATATTTACTGTTAGGTTTGGGAGCCTTTTTGAGGCAAAAAAGAAACACACATCAACGAGGCCTCTGTTAGCAGCACAAATGCCAGTTTTCCCTACGTATTCTTCCAGCCGCAGTGTGTTATCCTGCAGAAGCTCTCGTTCCCACCCTGTATTATTCTGCTGCGTGGTTTCAGTCTACACCAGAGGGCTGTGAGAGTTTAACAAAATACCAACGCGGATTTACAGTTACCCGAAGTTTCAGCATCACCCCCGTGACAGCTGGAAACAGGGGAGTTTTCTCCCTAGATTATCAAAAAAATGCAGGAAAAAATGTAATCAAGTCAAACCACATCTGAGCTCCTCTTATGAATAAGCCCAGATTTTAGGAAACTGCAGGAGAAATGTGGTCCAGAGCTTTGGGATGAGACCGAATTTTGGGGGCTTTTTCAGTAGCTGAAATGGAAGAAGGCCTTGCAGAAGTTTTGTGACGACAGACACTCAAACAACCTTTTTTCCGAAGAAGAAAAATGCAGGTCATGCCATGCAAATTCACCTTCAAAGGCCACTAAGTATTCATATATTGCCTGCAATCACCAACAGACATCAAAGAATTCAAAGGAGAAGATTGCAGTTCATCTTGTAGGACATCAAGCGCGGGAAGAACGGTTGAAAGGAGTGAAGAGGGAGCGAGTAAGGAGTCAGAAATAGGGCGTAACACAGCTGAACACCAGCAGTTCAATCCAATTTTGCCAGAAAAGATGGCAAAATGTGTATACTGCATGGCCATTCGCCTGTAAATAACCATATTTTTGGCTCCTTGGACATTTTTTTTTTTACTTTCACATTAGAGGAAGGGAAGGAGGAAGGGACTCACCAGCCACAGAGTTAGGGCGGGGCATGAGGTACAGAGGGATGGAGTGGGCAGAATGGGGGGACATGCTCTCCAGGTTGCGCTCAGGGATTTTGTTGAGGCTGTAGGTGGAGGCGGTCATGTTTTCATCCACCCTGTACAAGAACGAGTCCATGCCTGATTTCTGAGGCTGCCACAGTTTGAGGTTTCCCCGCGAACCCTCGCCGTATTTGCTGCCTCGCTCCATGTTCTCGGAATAGCTGGTCAGAGTGGCTGCAACACAAACAACAACACAATCGTTTAGGCCATTTTTTTTTTTAACCTGGCTTTGTTTGAGCTGTCCTCTGTCATCCCTTCACCTGCCCAGCCCATCTGCCTTCACATTTATTTGCTGTTGTTCTAAATCAATGGTATGTTGATGTAATGCTTTCCTCATCAAACTGCAGGTGTTCACCATTGTTGCCAGGAAACAATGATGGCACCTGTTTCGACTTTTGCTTCACACCAGAGAGCATTTCAGCTCCCCGATTCCTTTCAAATGAGGCACAAATGCCACAGATGATGTCAACGTGTGGAGGCGTGGAGCACAGACCAGTTCTGACTGAGCGGGAAGGGACCGTGGCTGCACTGGAAACTGATCCCAGACCAGATCAAAGAAGGTTTTTGGACAGTACCCCACTCAGGTCTGGAAACGGCATTCAGGAAACCTTTTAATTTATTTATTTTTTTTTCTTTGGGGGGTGTATGTCATTACTCAGATTTAAAACCATTGGTTTGCACCATTTGAAATATAGTTTTAAGACTTTTGGACTACACTGGCACACTAACGTTCCAGTCTGAGCTGTACAGAGCAGTTCGCTGCAGGAACCATCAGGCATTTGTGTTTTTGCTTGTTTGTTTTATGGCCACCCTGCATTCCTTCTGGAAATCAGATGTCAGTGCTAGGAGCGACATCATTCCTGAGTTGACTGCATTCCAGCCGTGGAAAAGCAAGGAAAAACTTGCTTGCTTGTCTTGCTCCCTAGCAAAGTACAGATACGGTGTAATGCCTGTTTCCAGTGCTTTAAAACAAAGATCAGCAGATCGGTTAACACCTGGAGTAGTCTGATTGGTTAAACTCGGACGAAACAAAAAGTAGAGGTAACGTTTTTAAAAGGAACCAGCAAACTTGGTAGAAGCTGTACAGTAAAATAGCAAACTATAAAAAAATGATGGATGAGAAAAATGGCAAATGGGCTGAGGCTTCAAGAAGTTGAGGTGGAACAAGAAGCTCTGTCTCATCATGTCCACCCACCTCAGAGGTGCCTTAAAGGCCACACCAGCAGGACAAAGAAATGAGAGGTATGTGATATCAGACCACAGACCGGTATAATCTGGGGCTGTGGGGCTCAGTCTCGCAGCACAGGACTAAAGGTAAATAAATATGCAAGAGAGCTTGCAGATGCAGATCTCACCGATAATCCCGCTGTCCCTGCTCTCCAGTGTTGAGGTGGGACTAGTGACAGAACCGTAGGCGCAGTCCTTGTTGCCAGCCTGGCCAGGCATGGCAGAGGGGAGGGTGGAGCAGGGGCTGCCTGCAGGTGGGGAGGCAGTGCTGCTGGTCAGGGTGGAACACGGGCTGATCCTCTGGTTCTGGCCCTGGGACGGACACAAACACACACACAGTTTAAAAGCTGTTTTTGTTTCTCATTTGGCTCCAACAGCTCCATTAGCACACATGGGTATTAATGGCAAAAGTACAATGTTTGAACTTTTAAAATGTGACTCATACTTAGCTAAATGCCATTCCAATACTGCAGTTTTCAAAAGCTCAGCCCCCCACTGCTCTTCTTAGCCAGTTTCCCACAGGTATACAAACACATATAATACTAACTAATAATATGTTACGCTTCTCTAAAAGATATATGTGAGAAAGACTGAACAATTAGGCCACCCTGCATAGTTAAAGAAAATGACAAATGTACAGCATATTTACATATACAAGCACGCTCAACATTCCCAGTAATGGTATTTAAGATGCCTGCAGTCATTTAAAAAAGTGGTACCTTGCATTGCACTTCACTTCAGCCAGTACATTCAGCCGTGTACATATCAGTGATGTGGTTTCTTTTCAGAAACAATAGGGAGATTCAGGGCAGTCCTGTAGCTCATCTGTGACTGTAAAAGTCTTCCTAAATACGTGGGAGGGGACTGTAGGGGTTTGTGACACTTCACTAAGTTTTAATCCTAATGCTACAACTTTAACTTGCATTTATAGATCCATAAAAATATCTATTTTCATGCACGTTTTCCTCTTATTTGCCATAACTACAATTCACTTTAAAATAAAACAAGCTGCATATTATATTATATGTGCTATAAATGTGTAGCATTTTCAGTCTTGGCACTTTTCTGGCACCCTGGAGTGACTCTCGTCGATGTCGGCTCGGGTTAGGAGACGATCGACCACAGGCGACAAAATAAAAACACTCTGCTGCATCCAATCAGCAGCTGCTGCAAACACCCACAGATGCACTCTGGTGCAAAACGCATAACCTGCCTGAATCTATAGGATAGAAGCATGCAACATTCACAGAAAAACAAAGTAACCACGGATTTGCACCAGAAAGGCACACGTAGAAATCTCTCCTAAGCACTGGGGTGAGCACAGACAGAGCAGGTGGGGTGAAGTGGCGCTCTGGGCAAATTCTGGTCTAGTTTAATTTGCAGGAGGAAGTCTGAAGGGACACACTAAGCCAATACATTTTATATTGGTCAACAGACATCCAGAGTCAGGCACAATGCTGCAACTAAACTAAATGATTATTTTCAATACTGATTAATCTGCCAATTATCTGCTGCCTGCCTCCTGAGGGTCACAGCTCTGGAGATCAGAGCAGGTCATCAATTAATCACAGGATTGCCGGTTTGATCCTCAGGTCCACTTTTCCACATGTCAACGCGTCCTTGGGAAAGACACTAATCTGCTGATTGCTCCCAATAACCAAGTAACTGCCCATTATCTATTCAAGTGGATGAATGAGAGACATTGCAGCCTTTTGATTTTGACTAGAACTGTAAAAATAAAGTCCAATTCACCATTATTTGTGTGATAAATTCTTCTAATAACACAAACAAAAACGTTTATCCAGAAAGTTGCCATAAGTCAAAAATTTAGAAATTTCTGAGCTGTATTTGATTCACAATTCCATATTTTTAGGAAAAGCAGCGAATCCTCAACATATTTTCATCATAAACCACTGCTGCACAGCACTGCTAGGTTAATGGGACACCTGTAAACACACTTTACCTTTGAGCACATGCCCCCTAACCTTCACCACACAGTGCGTTTCTGTGTCTGTGGAATAACAATTTGTCAGCCCGTATTTCAGTCACCGCTGGCCCTCTGCTGTCTTCATGTATGAGAGCGCTCAAGAGTCACGTTTACAGGAGCTTGACCCTGATGTAACCAAACATACACAAGAGCAGCCAAATCTTCCAACCTGCAAGCACTCACAGCGACACTGCAGTCGTATCTGCTCGGTTAACAAACGTGGACTTGTGTGGGTTTGACCTTCAGTGTCGCGTGAGGATTGGATTGAACTTGGAGTGCACGGCATCTATTTAGGGAGCGAGAGCACGCAAGTATGAAAGGCAATTAACTACACCCTCTGCAAGCTAAGGTCACCTTGTTCTATCAGCCCATGAGGTCTTGCAGCAGCTATTGTATCAGTTCAAACACGTTAAAGAACGGCACACAATCGTTTTCACAAATAAAAGCACAACAGCAGAGAAGACCTTTGACCCACGATCACTGATTTGCTTTGTAGAACATGCCATTCTTTTCTGAACCAGAACATATCAAAAACGCTTCATGCATCACTAGCAAGTATAACCTGACCATTATAAAAGGAAACAGCATCCAGAGAAGGGGAACTTCCAGGTGTTTCAAGGCTGCCAAGTAGGAAGACTTACTTCTACAGGGACTTTGGTAAAGGCCAACCATTATATTCTACTTTTATTGACCAGTGAAAGCTCTATTGGGCATCATGTTATCTGATACGTGCAGATTTTTTTTTTTTTTACATGATACAGAAAAAGATGCTTAGGTAACACAGGACTTGTGTTATTAGATCATTTGTCCAGCAGAGTGTATTTAAGAACAGTCTGCAGTACATGCAGCAGAGCAGCGTCACAGCTGAAAGCATGGACGGTCTGTGTGGAGTCAAGCAGTGCCATTGTGGAAAGTTGCTAAAAAATCTGTGAAACACAGAGCTGCAAAGTTAACAGTGACCACATTATTTCCCATTTTACATCAAGTGTAACTCTCCAAGGCTGTAACATGCAGTTCCTAAAATGGCCACCAGAGGCCGACACCATCATTAGAGACTTCCATGTTAAAACCCCCAACTTTACAATGTAGGTTAGCAGCAAAACCTGCAGAAATAGGAAATTAATAAAAACTCATACAACTGTATAGAGAGTGAATTTTTAAATCACCCTCTGTCTGAGTGTTTTCCAAGTCAGGCAGCTGTAGCTGGCTGCTGTTTGGTTACTGGGGTCACTGAACTGACCATGTTTGAGTGCCTTTTGGAGCATTTTTAATGTAATTATCTGACAGATAATATGGCTTTCTGTGAGGCACAGACCACCGAAGAATCTCGTGCTCCAGTTAAGTGAAATTCTGTTACCTTCTTTGTATATTACTTAGTGCATCCAGTCTAGCTAGCATTATCAGATGGTTTAGCACCAAATACGATCACGTCAGGCGGCTCCACCCAAAAATAAATTAATGAATTAATTTAATTTAAAATTTTTTTAAATTAAACAAAAACAAACAAACAAACAAACAAAAAACCACCAAGACGCTGGCATTGAAAACGCTGATGACTGAGCTTCAAAACAGGGATTTCAGAAACCAACAGATGACAACACAGTGGCTATGTCCATCTTTTATATACAGTCTCTGCTTAATATGCATGCATACTGTAGGTAAAGAATGTTTCTTATAATCCCACAAGCCATCACTCTCTTGAACAGTTAATTATCACACAAACAACATTTCAGTTTTTAAACTGCACCTTTACAGACACTCTTATATAGTATCAAGTCCAACTCCACCTTCTGGAACTGCTAAACCAGTGTTTGTTCCAGAATATTACGTCTCCTGCCATATTACCCCACCGGACCTAACTGTTACCTCACTGACCCCTTCTGTGCCACTAGACACCCTTTAACTGCTGTTGCACTCAGCTTTTTAACTTTAGACCCCTACTTCCCACAATATAAGGTTTATAGGTATGACCTTGTGTGTGTGTGTGTGTGTGTGTGTGTGTGTGTGTGCCTGAGTGAGTGAGGTAGTAATTGCAGGTTAGAGTTTATTTATTTTACTATCTTATGTGAAAGTCTGATACTGTGAGCTCCTGTAACCAAAATCAAATTCCTTGTATGCGTAGCATACCTTGGCCAATAAAGTTTGATTCTGATATCAACCTGGATTTTCAAGGTAACAGTATTCTATCCAGAGGGTGTGTGAATGTATTACTGCAATTTTGGGTTTGTTTGTTTTTTTAATTGTGAGCTCAACTTCTAAGGAGCGCGCAGGACAGACATGATGTGAACCTAACATGATCCCTGAAAACAACTGGATGTTGGTAGTTTGGCCCAGAATTTTTTCCATCAAAACACACAAAACTTCTTTGATTTATACACTTTTATCTTTCGAGTCATTATCTCAGACATTAAATAGAATCACTGAATGAAAACCCATAAATACTTATAAAGCATATTAATAAAAAAAACTGGCTCTTGAATGGTTTATATTACTTTAACAGTAGTTTCCTGTATGTTTATGGTTACAGCAGGATCTGCTAATCATTAACTGTGCACATTTTTGTTGTGTTGGGAGGGTAAAGTGTCACACGTGTGTCAAACCCCTGAATTGACTAAATTCATTAACTAAAGTCCATTAAAATCTAGTAAATCCCAAGCAAATTAGAAGAATTACAACAAAAGCCCACTCTTTTATCTGCTAATAGATGGTGTCTCGAGGCAGTCCTTGTCATTTTTGGTGGTTAATGAATCAAAGAAAATTGCAATCCAGAGAACAGTATTTGGGGCAGATATCTAAAACAATAAGTTTGTACTGCGTGCACGATGCAGCGGGGTGCTCGTATGAGTCACGTCTCTAAAAAGAGACGCTTGAATAAACCTCTCTCAATTTATACACCCCCACTGCTACAGCAGCGCTCACATCAAGCACATGCAGTCCATCAGTGTAATCGCTTATCCACACTGTTTCAGAGCGAACACATACCTAGGCCTACTTTGAATGCTTCAGCAACAGGTTAGCCCCTCGTCTCCCCTCCCATTTCTTGTTCTCTGCCTCGCCGCAGCTGCAGTTTGGAAAATTCATACCTGTCAAATTAGGTTTAGGTAGAGATACAAGGGCATCTGCTGCAGAGCCCAGAGTAAGTCTCCTGTGCCAAGAGCTGTGTGTTGCACAACTGCCAAATTCACAAATAGAAAAGTTACGATGCGGGAGAGAAACATTAAGCCTAACCTGAAAGACACTTCCTTCGAATAAGCTAAGTTTAAGGAAAAAATAAGAATATTTGTTATATAAAATCTAATTAGGCGGGTAGATATCTGACGCTTGATAGAGAGGCACCGATAAACTGTGAATCCAAAGCACTACAGCATCTGAGGGCAGTTTACTGACAGGTCCTTTGATCTGGCTAGCCTGACTACCAAAGATCTTTCAAAACTGAGTGTAAACAAGGATATTATGAAGATGAATGTCAAAACAGATCGAATCAGACGTGTTTATTCAAGTTTCCGTGGGCAATCTCTCACAATGGAAATATGTGTGCAAAACCACTCCAGCCAGGATAAACCGTATCAGTAGCATGAAAGCATTTAGCTAAGACAAGATTTCAGCAACTTAATCAGAGAACGCTGCTCCTCAAATTCACACTGTGTGAATCATATGATGACATCATGATGAGCTGTACCAGCAGGGGGGGGGGGGGGGGGGGGTGCAGCTCATTGAGAGCAGTTAAAAAGCAGATTTCTGGTACCTGTCTCGCCTCGGGTTCCTCCATGCTGTACTGGGTACCGGCTGGCCCCTCACTCAGTTTGTCTCCGAGAAGGAAACCCAGGCGCGTCATCAATGTGTTGGCTGCCTCATCCACGGACGGAGGGGGGCCCAGCTCCTGGCTTGACTCCCCTGTGGAGGCAGATAGACACAAGGAGGAGGAGGAGGAGGAGGCAGGAGGTGGGGGAGAGCGCAAAGGAGAGGAAAGAGAGAATGTGTGTCAGTGGTGGGCAGAAAGCAAAGCAGCAGCTTATTCTGCCTCAAAGAAACAAAAAACAACAACCTGATGAAATTTCATTTTTATATCCATAACCTCTTTACCTAGAGACGCAGCACATTTGTTACACTTCCTCTGAATAAGCTACACACCCGGACAGAGTACACACATCACCTGTGCACACAAAAACAAAATGAAGCACCCTACCCGAGTTCTCCCAAAGCTCAGAGCCGTGCATTACGGACACATTCCTCCACAGCAGGTATCTTCTTACATAAACTCCAAAATCCCCTCAGCCGCGACAACACAAACTGTCTTTACCTGTTTACAAAAACTGCTCTCCGAACCAACTAGCAGAAGTCTCCCATACTGACGACAGCTCCTTCCGCACCACTCATCGCCACTACAGCTCAGGTGACGTAATGAGATACGCCCTTCACCTGCATGTTTGTGTATGCGTGTGTGTGCAAGAGACAGAGGTGTGTGTCTTTTCAAGACAAACTGAGTGTGTAGCTACATCCTTGCTTCTATTTACAGAGTCCTGGCTCTAAAGAGAGCAAAGAAAACACCCGGGTGAGCCCGCTGATGATCACAATCACAAACACACTTCCAGAGCTGGGAGATTTCAGCAGGACCCATAACAAAAACCCCTTAATGACCTCATCCTGTCACCTGGTTACCCCCCACCCATAACAAACCCCTAACCGGTGGTATCATGTGTTTCAATAACACTTGGCCCTAGAGGTGCCTGCTACACCAGCTTGATTTCAATTTCACATTATTCACTGGAGTGCCACTCGCAGAGCTCAAGGTTTTATTAATTACTCACCCTGCACAAAAAATTGACTGCTAGCTAAATTCAAACAGCTGTAACTGGATATATAAGCCTCTGAACTGGCCCAGACATCAATGTTATTGAAAGCAACAGCACAAGATGGTTGATTTTTAAATAAACAGCTCGAGGCAGGCTCTGTTTTTTTCTCTCTCAGTTGTCTAGCAGGGCTGGTCAAACCAGACTGGCAGGTAGTTACACAAAGTCCTGACTGACAGCCATTAAACAGTCCAAACCGCCACGCCACCTCTCTGAAGACGGACAGCTTGTCTACAGCCTGTGTCCCCTCACTCGTCAGTTCAAAGACATACACACAGACAGGCAATCTAAAGCCCGGGCTCCCCTCTTCATTTGCTCATGGGCGGAAAAGGCAGAGCACTGTCAGGTTCCTCATTAGATTGACTCCAAGTCAGTGTGAGCAAGTGAAGAAGCTGGGTTCCTTCTGAGGGACGGAAAAAAACCTTTGAATCAGATGGGGATGACATGTGTGCAGTGCTTCAATAATAAAAAAAAACACACACACAGCAGCAACCAATAATGAGGTAATCACAGCACACATTATGTCCAAAACAAGCTAATTATGTTTGAGTTTTAACGAGACGGTGACGGCTTTGTGGAGCAGAACGCGTTCCTCCGAGGTCACCGAATCCACGGGCTCCCCTCGAGGAAGCGTGCATTAATAAAGAAGACGTAGACGGGGTTACAGTTCCACCTCCTCACCGCTAATACCACAGGAGGACGGCTAAGACGCACTGGCATCGATTCACAGTCTTCAGTCACATGACTGCAGCACAGCCCTGTGGGGCAAAACACAGGTTTGTGCTGGTATAATCTCAGCATAAACCTGTGAGTTTTTCATCCATTTCAAGCAATGAATAGATATGTCATTTCTCAAAAAGAAGAAAAACAAAGATATGTGAACAGACTGCATGTTTTGGACACTTATATACAGCACACACAGCAGTATTTCAAACAGCCCCGGGTCCCTGCCAGAGCTCCACTTTAGCTGTGTTTTACATGCATATTATTGACAATCTTTTCCCTTTATACTGCCGTCAGGATGAAAGCATGAAATCTACACATTTTTAATTTGGAGGGGTCACTAAATGTGGCAGTTTGAAGATGAAGGAAAAGTAGGTGAGTGCTGACTGGCTGATGTTAACTAGCTAGTGATGTTGAGCCATAAGACAGGTCATTTTAGTGACAATGCAGCAGTATCTTTAAC
Organism: Archocentrus centrarchus; assembly: GCF_007364275.1. Classification (NCBI taxonomy): domain Eukaryota; kingdom Metazoa; phylum Chordata; class Actinopteri; order Cichliformes; family Cichlidae; genus Archocentrus; species Archocentrus centrarchus. Next base: position 29,478,761 of record NC_044364.1, on the reverse strand, counting down.
AGGTTATGGGAAATAAATCTAATCAAATCTGATCAGACTATGTTTCAGTGGAGAAAAACAGACTGGTGTTTAATGAGCATTTTGGCTAGCAGAAGCACATTTTGTTCATTCATGAAAGATGGGCACGGCCAGCTTGGTGTCACCCACTGGGTTACAATGTCCCGTGTCAAACCTTGAGCTGGGCGTTTTCCCCACTGTTATCGTTTCTTTTTGAAACCAGATGCCATGATCCAGGGGTGGTGGCACAAACCAAGGACACCGCACGATGACACAGTAGCACACTGCTAATCACAATGAAGACGCCCCACTTTACCATCCTTCCCCAACACTAATGGGTACCAAAATCCACAAACTGAAAATCGTGTTGCAGTTAAACAAGATGTGAAACTAGTGATTAAGACTGTAAACTCATACTAAGGATAAGAATCCAGGGAACAGAGGACAACCAAACTTCTTTCTGCAACTAGAGGAGTGCCCCCTGCTGGTTTCCCTTTTAAAACCTGGAAGCTATATCCATCTTTTATGAACAGTTTTTCCCTAATGATGTGATATCACATGAAAACCATGAGCAGGAGAAATCTGCAGGAAAAGCAAAGCAAAACATCCATCCATACAGACAGCAGGTCATCTGTATGTATTAGCTGCTGTCTTTGTTCCGTCTGGACAGTGAGGCACTGGAGGCTTCCCAGTTGACAGACTGGTAGTAGTAAGCAGTGAATATATTAGCAGTGAATAGTCAACTGCTCCCGGAGGTGGTGGGGTGGGGGTTGGGGATTGATCCTGATCCTGATCCTGATCAAACACGGTCTGCCTCTGCTAACCTATGTTCCTCTCTGCTTTTCCTTCTTACTATAGCATCCCTGTAGCAGCTAGCTGTGTGCCAACCTGTGCAGGGACGAGCATTTTGTTAACAAAATCTCTAATCTGGACGCCCGAGCCCACAGTGACTCCCCTGAGCTAACCATAGGCGATCCCGTTGTACATTCTTAAACTCTCCAACTCTAAAAATGTGACAGTAGAGTCAAACATATGGCCGAGGCCCAGATTTTTGGCAGAAACGACAATCACAGAGCTGTCGAACCCAAAGAAACAAGAATGCCACACCATCTGAATCCTCTGCAAAGCTACCTGCTCTGGTAGGTACTGTAAGGAGCCACAATCAAAGGGAATAACATCATCATAATGAAGGGGCTGTATGTATTGATTTGCTTCCATTTAAAGCCTTACCTTTGTTCTTTAAATACACGTTATGACAATCAGACGCTGAAAACAAACATGCAGATCGCTTCAAAGCCAAACACGCCTAAAGGAACTTCAGGCGCTCCTCCTAACAGTGACACCGCGAGCACCTCAGTGATGACATGTCAGTGGTTTTTGGGGGGCATCCCTCCACCTCAGTGTGTGTGTCTATGTATACACGCACACACACACACACACACACACCTCTCTCTATTGGATTCCTGAGCTGCGAAGGAGACAGATGGTTGCCATGGCAACTATCTTTGCGCGCAGCTAGGAATGTGTTTCTGTGCGAGCGCATCTGTTTCTCCCGGCCGTCCACAGATCTGCCCTCGCGCCCCGAGAGCGAGCCAGAGAGAAAGAAGCCCGTGTGCAGCAAAGCGGGGGGACCGGCCGGACGGGAGACGGTATAAAAAGGCCCGAGGAGCAGGTGAGGTAACACACAGCATTCGGTGGCTCTTTTTTCACCTCCACCTGGGCGCATTAACTTCCAGGTTTGCAAAAGTAAGGTAACACATGGAAAAAAAAAATTAAATATGCAAGGCTCAAAGCTACGATTACTTTGACAGGATGTGACAGCGATTAAAAGGTAAAAATGAGGCTGAAGTGGTGTTTTCACTCTAATTTTAGAGCTTTGGAGGGAAGAAGAAAGCATAAATGATACCAGCAGAGAAACGCAAAGGCAAAGACATCTCAACACCAGGCAGCGTAGGGCTGATCAACAGATCAGAGGAGTGAATCCCACATTCCTGGTGTGCACAGCTGCAATCTTATCTGTGCGTGAACACGGTGAGATTTTAGGCACAAGAGCACACTGAGTCTCAGGACACCAGGTCTTAGGATTCGATTATATAACAGACATAAAAACTATACTGTAACTATACGACTTATACTTTAGGAATATTATTGTCTGTATTTGGTTTTTGCAGTGTTTGAACACAGCTTCATCGCCACAGTGGATCTGAGATTTTTTTTCCTTCAGTGATGAACTGGCCGGATTTATCAGATGTTTTATTTGCTAAAATAACAAAAAGCATCCATAAACCAAATAGTCATATTGTTATATATAGTGTATTTTAATATCTGTTATGTATTTGATGACTGTAGCGGAGTCCTGTGGAAGCTGACACCAAAATCAAATTCACTTATTCCCGCGTGGTGCCGGTTATCCATTCAGACTGTTCTGGTGTGAGCTGCCCAGTTCTGGAGAGCTCAGATGCAGAGGTGTCTGCCTGCTCTTTAGTACAACTGAACTAAATTTATCTTGCTTACTGGTGCTCAAAGGACAACCTAAAAAAGGGGAAAGGCTCAACAGCAACGTCTCTTTCCAGAAATAGTAGCCCGTTTTATTAAAAACAAAGAATAAATCTACAAACACTTCTCTGAGTATTCTCATGTACTTTCTTTCTACCGAGCTACACCCGCCAACCGCATCACTGTCCAGTGTCCAATGTGAGAGCATACCCATGATGAGAGGCTCGTGCTTTATGACAGCCTGACAGGATGTAATCATCAATGAGCTGTAATGTTAGCGAGCTACACACTTCCTTTGGTTGGCGGATGCAGACGGTAGTTCCTGCGTGAAATTCCTCCCCACAAACTCTTCTTTCTTTGAGTGACTGGGTCATGAAACACGAATGAAGCAACATCATCTCCTCTGAATACAATCAAACTACAGAGCACAAAAAACCAACAAAAAATCAGCCGACATCTGCCAACTCACAACAAGAAAATCTAGATGGAGAAATAACATTACACACCTTCAAGCTTCCATGTCCAACTGAAATTGTGTGCTACTGCATACATACACTCACCTGTTCAACTGCTCGTTAACACAAAAATCTATCCAGCCAATCACATGGCAGCAACTCAATACATTTGGGCAGATAGACATGACCTGCTGAACTGAGCATCAGAACGGGGAAGAAAGGTGATTTAAGTTTCTGAAGTTTCTGAGCGGACAGGGTGGCCTGAGTACTTCAGATCTACTGGGATTTTCCCTCACAGCCATCCCAGGTTTTACAGAGAATTGTCCAAAAAGTGAAAATATCCTGTGAGCAGCAGTTCTCTGGGCCTACCTGAGTGCTGATGCTGTGGCCACAGTGTGCCCATCTTCTAATGGCTGCTTCTAGCAGGAACATGTGCCACGTCACAGCTCAAATCATCTCAAACTGGGTTCTTGACTTCCACAGTCACTGGATCTCAATCCAGCAGAGCGCCTTTGGGGTGTGGTGGAACGGGAGATTTGCATCACAGATATGCAGCAACTGTGTGATGCTATCATATTAATATGGACCAACATCTCTGAGGAATGTGTTCAGCACACTGCTGATGCTGAATATACACCATAAAGAATTAAGGCAGTTCTGAATGCAAAAGGAGGTCCAACCCGGTATTGGCAAGGTGTACCTAACAAAGCGGCCAGGAAGTGTATGTACTTTACATCTTATATTTTTTGCTTGATCATGATAACCCCACTCTCTTCATGACTTCAGTGGAACAAAAATAGTCCTTCTTGCTAACTGTATGGAGAACACGTTTCTATTCAGCCAATTTAAAAAGCACCAAAAAAAAAAAAGAGTTTAATGCCTTCACGGCCCACACTTACGCTCGATGCCCCTCAGATACCAGCTCGTTCAGTACAAGGTCACACATCAGATGCATTGTTTACATCTTAAACTACATTCATACATCCTTATCGCAGCTTTGCATTAAACGTAAACAATCTGCTGGAACGCTTCAGCTCATTTGTTTTCTTTCTGCTCCTGACTCCAAATTTAGGTCCTGCGTTTTTCACTGTGGTGAGGTTTGTGGAATTCACCTTCTTCCTAATCCAGAAAACCAAGTCAGTGAAAGACTTTAATAAGACCAATAAAAAAGGTCTTTACATTCTTGAACAGAGAAATATGCCTGTGGTTTGAAATTTGGCTCACAGATAATAACTTTACAAGACACAGCGAGCCTTCCCCGACTGTATCACAGCACAAACATGTTAAACATTTGCCTATAATGTTTTTCAAATACAAAGCAAGTGCATGAAGAAGTGTACGCTAATTATCTATTTTCATTCCTTCCTACTTCCCCTGACATGGGAAGGGTGGAGAGGGAAGTGGTGGGTAATGTTTTGTTCTTTTGCTCCTCTCTGAATTAAATGAGACCTGCAAATACAAGTACTGACAATAAATCTATAAACACACCTGATAATAATTTTAATTGCAAAAAGGAGTGAGCAGATGCTTTTAAGCAGGTTGAACTCTATCAACATTAGAAAGGCTTTCACTTCACAGTATGAGGAGGAGGAGCTGGTGAGGAGTTTTACAAGAAGTCTCACAAAATACTCACAAACCATATTTATGATACCACAAATGTCTTTGTAGGCCATATAAAATCCGCTGATACCTTCCTCCTTGTCAAAAGTCAGCAGCAGAGTGTGGGCTGCCATGTGATCGGATGTTTAAGTCACCGCCCGCTGCTAGACATGACAACGAGTCCTTGTTAAGACCTAAGATGTCCATCTGTCCACATGGGAGGTGGAACTCCTCACCCCTCCTGAACACTCATCTCAGGCCTCCCAGTTCCTCCCTTGCTCAAGCTGTTATTGCACAGACTGCTCGCAATCAAGCGTTTTCCTGCCCCAGTGGAAGCGGAGATTATCATTTTATCTCTGAAATGTCACACCTATAGGAGCCCGTTGCACCTCCTAACAACTGATATTCAACAGTCTAGTGCACAGGAGTGATGCAAAAATAACACCAGGGTCAACAGTTTTTCATCCATGAGATTCAACAGCAAGCCAGAGTCTAGGCGAAAGTAATACACTAATCAGACCATATTGCAGTATGACAGAAATAAATATATAATCTACTACATCACCTACTTAGAATTCCCATTGAGCAGAAAGTCAGCAGAAGAGGCTCACAGACGGAGAAGGCTGGTAGCACTCTCTCAAACATTTTCCACCTAAATAACACCAGCTAAGCCTTGAGCCTCCCCATCACCATTTCTCGTGTGTACATCCAGCTCTGAGTTCTCCTGCACAGTCCAGCAGAAGCTAACTCTGCATTTCTCTGTGGCAGCAGGAAAAGGAGAGGCGAGATGAGAAAGCAGATATACCAGAGCCAAGTCTCAGCAGAGCACCATCCTCGGGTGACCCGTTTACAGTCCTCCCGAGTGAAGACAAGGGAGAGACAAGGGTGGGGGGGGGTTGCTGGGGATAGATTGAGAGAAGGGAGGAGGGGAGGTGGGGGTGGGGTGGACTGTCCGCAGGATTACTGAGCAAAAGCCGACTGCGAAGTTAACGGAAAACAGCGGCGGCGCCTCACCGAGCTCTCCGTCCGAGAGGGCGAGAAAGCAGCGAGAGCGGATTAGAGACACAGAGAGGGAGGAGGCAACGAGGATGGACACTGTGGGCCCCAGCAGAGCTTCTTCATTAATGACCCCAGCAATGTTGTACAGCAGCAGCACCATACCCAGAAAACTGCTAAAAAAAATTAAAAATCCCCCCTCCTCATCTCTCCCTGCGCCTCCCTGCATTCACAGACAGGAACCAACATGCAAAAAGAAAGAAAGAAATACCCAACACAACCAAATGAGGGATGAGCTGGCCAAAAACTTACCAGGGCAGTATGTGTCCAGGTCTGGATTCCTGGCAGTGGTGGAGGTGTGTGTAGGGGAGCCAAGCTCTGATTGTGGAATGCGAGGGCTCTCCACAAACTTTGCTTTCCGCAGAGGGGCTGGGAGCAGAAAGCACACACACACACACACACATTCATATACATATAGAGAAGGAGACAACACGTGCACACACAGAAACACACAGAGACACACAGAGACACACACACACAAATCAGGGAGATGGAAGAAGACAAGAAAGAGAGGAGTGACAGGGACAGGACAGAAAGGGAGGAAGTCAGAGAGCTTATGAACTTGAAGCAGCACACTGATAAAATGAAAACATCCTGAAGGCCTTCTTGGGCAGCTTTGTGCAGCTTCGCCTCGGGTCAGATAAAGCTAACGCATGAGTAAACAAGCAGCATTGCAAATCAGGTACTGGGCTACAAACCAATACACCTGCAAAACATCAGCCCACTGAAATGCAAAAATAACAAGAAGCAAACAAGATGCACCTTTGAAAAGGAGGAGAAAAAAAAAAAAAGCGTTTCTTGCGTCTGTTTGTCCAGTGTCAAAAATCACACCGGGAATGCAAATGATATCCATTTTGGGAATGTCCTCGCGCCTGACTCAACCACAACGTCTGAGACATCAAATGAGAAACTCAGAGATTCACAGAAAGCCGGGGGTGGTGGCTGTGACATGATCTTTTCATGGGTTCTTGGTCACGGCACACGGATCGTGAGCACTGTTACCCACACCAGATTACTGTATCATGAGTGCATACATTGTGGTGTAATAAAAAGCTGGTCTACAAAGCACACAAAGAACATCCATTCACAGCGAAGCAACAAAGTCTTTGTGCTGATGAACGCACACAGAGCACGCCCTGGAAGAAATGCAACGAGAAAAACAACAAAACTCTGCAATCCATTCAGAGGCATCCGTTTGCAGGGATGTTGTTGTAAAATCACTGAGCGTGATGGCTCTCCACAGCAATAATACCATAATGCTTCCTGCACTTGCTCTGCTTTTTAATGTTCTGTCAATTAGCACAAAAATGCTAAGCCTGCTTATGCTGAATATCCGGCTAATAAACCACACAAATGGAGACAAAACAAACAAGTTTCCATTCATAACCAGGAGGAACCAGACCATACCCCCCCCATAGAAGTTCTCACTATGGAAACGGCTACCATGATGCTATGAAGGGAAAAAGCAATCAGCCTATATCAACTAAATTGTGCATAAGGCTCATTTGTTTCATCTATTCTTCTCTGTACTGGTGTGGGTTTGAGATGGGCAGGAGCCGAGGATAATTTACTCTTAATTGACTAATCTGGTTAAATAAGGGTTTAAAATAGATTATACTGTATGCTGCAACCACTGTTGTTACGGGTGAGCACACATGTCCAAAGCTATCTGGTGCAGAAACACTGTGCAGGACCAAAGTGCAGCAAGCAGGAAGTCACGAGCAGCAGTTGGAACATATGTTCGAGCAACAGCGAGCGCGGAACAAGAACAGATTCTTTAGCGCTTTCGTTTAAGGCTCGTGTTACAGCTAATGTCAGGATAATGTATATGTGTGCATAATGGGTGGGGAGGAGAGCTCTAATCCCTTTGTCTACGTACTGTTGAGCACAGCGCAGCAGGACAGATGGTCGATGTAAAACACGGAGAGAAAGTTCAAGCTTCCTCACAGCCTGCAGGCTTGTAGACGTTCCATTTTTAAGACAAACTATTTTTAGCCTTTTTAACGTTGCATAAAAGGCACAGTTCAAAGACTTTCTCAGTGTAATTTTTTCACTAACTGCAGTCCAATTTATGCTTAGTGACAATGTGCGTCTTTCTGATACAGATGATCTTCAGTAACGAGTTTAAAGTGTTTTAATTTATCCCGGTGGCACAAAACTTCAACATCTGCAGGTGCATTGGTATAGATTTGTTGTGTTTAACTTTAAATTGGAATAAATAAAGTACGGACAAAAGCACTGAGACACACCACTTAATCGAATTCATGAGTTTTCACCTGTGGCTACAGGTGTATAAAAATCAATCACCTATCCATGCAGTCTGCAAACATTTTTGAATGAATGGGTCATTCCAAAGAGTCGCTGAAGTCGAGTGTGCTGCTGTAGTAGGACGCCACTGGTGTGAGGATTCATGGAAGCATTTAGGAACCAGAGCAACTCAAGTAGTGGCAGACCACATGAGGTTACAGAGCGGGGTTGTCAAGCGATGATGCGCCAAAGGTGCCAACGCTCTGCTGACTCAGTGACTGCAGAGTTTCAGACCTCCTCTGGCATCAAAATCGCAAAGAACTGCACCGGCATGGGCTTCCACTGCCGAGCAGCTCCTATAAGTCTAATGCATCCCTTTGCAAGTTTAATGTGACACTTTGAGCTAAAACAGAACCAAAAATAAAAAAAAGATTATTTTATCCCTGCCTTAAATGTTCCTACTCACTCTACAACATTGTGTAAAATATGCAAGCAAACACAAAACAGGAAGAAAAGTTAATTTCATTGTCAGTCTCTGTTCCCCAGAGGTGCTCAGCATCTTCTCTGTGTGAGTACAACAGATGTGCAACTCCAACGCTAAATATTATCAGTTGTAAATTGTTTTATTTCACCTGTAATGACAAAGAATTTGAAACTGAATGTTTTAATTAACTCCAACACTCGGAAGGAGAGAAAAGAATACAGATAGGTGAAGCCTGTCAGCTTCTTCAGAGAGCAGCTCTGCATGTGCTGCTCTGTGACCTTCTGAACTTAATATTGCACCACTGCTAGTGTCACCATGGAAGTTTAGTTTCAAATACTGTAATAATCTTTGCACTATTTAGCTGATATCTGGTCCCTAATCAAACTTTATTGGACAAAGTGAAATCTTAGATAAAAAAAAGTCAAGAAATCACCAAAGTTATAATAATTCCTTTCTGCAGAAATGTCAGCATCAAATGTCACATCAATCCATCCAAAAAGTTGCTCAGACATTTATTCAGCATCAGAGTAATGGACCAAAGGAAGAAACGACCAAATGACGTTTTCATGCTGCCGGCAGGACTAAAAACAAGAGTCAGTGGCCTCATAATGACAGCGGCTCATAAGGAAAAAGAAACTTGTACCTTGATCCAGATGTGAGCTCACCGTGCATTAATCCACTGCAATCTGTTGTCATAATTTGAGATATTCTGCTCACAAATGCAAAGTAAAACAAATGAAATGGCAAAGAAAATAAAGTCCCGCTTCACAGCGATGTGCAGAAAGTAGGAGTTGCCATATTCAGAGAGTACTGGGTTAGTGTGGTGTGGAGAGGACTCTGCTAAATACCAAATCTAGGAGGTTATCCAGCACAAATGTCACAGCGGGAACGGCACGGCAGACAGGATTACAAGATTTCACTTACACATTTTTGACCAGCGTTTTATGAGCTTAGCATGAACTACCTGACTGAATCTTCTTGTTTATATTTTTTATAGCGTAGTAGTAAAATTACACAAGATCTAAATCAATACAATGAGTTAATAAATAGATATAACAAATAATATTAATACAAACATGCAGCATGTAAACGTTATACAAATAAATGTATCTGAATCAGGAATGTTCTGGACTGAGTGGCCCCGTTTCATACGTCAAAGATGACTGCAAGCCTGCAAACAAAGATGGGACAGTGCACGATTTTACATTTATGAATAAACTGAGTATTTAGTGCTTTTATTAGACTTCACACATTTTCAGAGAGGAAGGCTGAATGTGAATACAACTTATTTGCAAGAAATTCCACAAGGATCCTTTAATTTATCCGTAAATATTTTCCATATTTTCCTCTCGGTTGCGTGTTCATTTTTATTATCACATATCAATAGCCTGTGGCAGGTTTTGACCTCCACACAGTCATGCTTTTTTTCACAGGTTTCTGGTCATAATTGGTGTGAAGGCTGTACACATATTACTGCTGATCTGAGGAGGTAAATAAGAATTAAATGAATTGATGGAGCTCTTGGTTTTCAGCAGGCAGAGATACTTTCTGAACTGTAAAGTGTTTGGCTCAGGGCTGGAGCATTTTTCCTGCCTTGTCTTTCTTTTATGGTTTTGAAATGTTCACTTTGTTGGTTAAAAAAAAAAAAAAAAAGTGTGTGCAATAGCAGAGCAGTCCTTCCTGAAAAAGAGTCCAAAACTTGTATTTTTCTGCTTCCATTCAACCTACAGTTCTGTCTTATTTCCAGAAGATGCTCTTGCACCTGCACTGACAGGCTTGCAACAGCTTGCGCTAACCTGTAACAAGCTGGAAGGAGAGTGTGACAGTCTGACAGCGTGTCTGCAAGAGCATGAACACAAAGTTCCTTATTTATATCAATAGTTTCTGCATTTGAAATCATTTACAGCTTCCTGCAACGCTGTGACACTGATTGCACTCGGAGACTAAAGTCATCCCCTTCCCAGAATATCAATTTTGGGATAAACTATAGCGAAAAGAAGATTATCTTTTCTTTTGTTTGTAGTCTCCCTGATCTCACCTCTACAAAATGGGGAAGGGAAACGCTGTGTATTGGAGAAAATCCCCTCTATAGCTCTGGTTCCAGGAGACTAAATCCCATGGACTTCTCTCCTGCAGTTCTGTTGTCAGTGTGTGCCAGGCTGAGGATGGGTGACAGTGTGATGGATGGCAGCAGGCAAATCCACTCCTCTAATGAGCTTATGAATAAATATATCTTGTCTGCATGTGCAGATGCACGTGGCCGTGAAATAGATATTTCTTACATGCTCTGGATGTGAGGCTGTGAATATGAATATGCATGCGACATGTATGCAAGTGTACATGTGAGATTAGAGTAAGAAAAAAGTGTGTGTGTGTGTGTGTGTGTGTGTGTGGGGTGCTCAAGGACAATGTGAAAAATTTAAAAAGCTCATATCTATTCCCTAGACTGTCAGCACAGACACACAGCCTTTGGCGAAGTCATCAACAAAACAGAAAGCACGTCAATATTGTGATTCAAATTCACACGGTGTTGTGCATATGAAAGAGGAAAGCTTCTTTTCAACATGGCAGTCCCCTCAGACACAACCTGGGCTTTCAACAAATAAATGACAAGATCTGAATATGAATTGGAAGCTCCAATATGCAATGCACATTTTCTCATTTGCTGCAGATAAGCGAATGATAAGCAAGCAAAAGGAGACGTTTCCACGGCTGCGTCTCCACCGCTGTGTCAGTCACAGACGACCTCGGGCACCCACTCAGACAAAGACACGGCGCCCACAAATTAACATACACATGCACGTACAGACCAGTGGGTGAGGACGTACATCGCCCAGCTGTCTGCAGCCGAAGCGGAGCTTTACAGAAACGGAGCACGCGGCCCCAGTCACTATGGCAACAGCAGAGCGCAGGGAGAGGAAGAGTTGTCCATCTTTTCAGAGTGGTGGTAACGCAGGCAGAAGCTGACTTCACCGACACTAAAAGCTTCTTTTGCTCAAATGCAATCAAACAGCCTCTTTGTATTGACAACTCTCAGCTGCTTCACAGCACCGCGTCGCCCCGTCATCACCTCGGCTCAACAAACTCAGCTTTCAAAGACGCGAGCTGCTGCAGCCGTGGCTCTGCTCCTCTGTGCGCCGGTCCAGAAACACATCACGCGATCTTAATCAACTTTCTTTACACATATAAGAACATATACGACATTTTGTGAGTGCCTGCGTAGAGTATAATGTCCAGACGAGCTGAGTAATACAGTCAAACCAATATCACATTTTATTATTTATAAAAATGATGATATTGCGGAGTCAAGTCGATTGTTTTTGTGTTACATAATGAATTTTTACTGTGCTCAGTTCCATCTCCACTATATATATTCACGGACTTTACTAAAGTATCGCTGCATGATTCAAAGCTCAAAATAATCCTTATTTATCTAAGAGTGGGACCTCAGTTCAGCCTCTGCCTCAAACAAACCTCCTTCTGATTGGCTGGCCCAGCATGTGGGTGGGGCTTCTTTGTCACAGCCTGAGCTGCCCACCTGAGATGACCATATTAGAGATATCCTCTCTTTTACATCATACAGAGTAAAAACAAAAAAACTGATACTATTGCAGAGCCATATTTCCTGTGCTGTTAAGTTCCTCTGAATGGCTTTTCCATAATACTAAACAGACGTATGCTTCCTTTTACGTCCGTGTGGGACATGTCAGAAAAGGTCAACAATGTTAATCTATCAAGCAGCAAAGAAGTCTGTCCACAAATAGGCTTATGGAGTTAAAAGGATGGAATAAAGTGGACATGTTTGGGTACGTTTGAAGATAAATCTTTAATAACTCCTCATATTCAACATATAACGAACCATAGCTTTGGCTCAGAAGCAATACGGGCTTCAAACTGTAGTAGTAAAGAGACTCTGTTTTATGTTTATTTCTCCAGTCTCCATGAATGACCCAGAGCCTTGTGTTCATTTAATAATCAGACTCACAGACTACAGATGATTTTGTGTACTTCTCTTGTTGACTTGTTAAACAAAACAATACAGACCAGATGTTGCCGTGCAACACGAAGGCTGCCGACAGTCAGCAGCGAGTCGAGTCCATTAGCTCGGCTGCCTCTCCCTTTTTTGTCTTTTATTTTCACGTATGCGTGCCAGTGTCTGTGCGCTAGCGTCTGCACACACTCATGTGTATCTATCATTACAGGCCTTGGGAGGATTAGCAGATCAAGGTGAGGCACAGGCAGAATTTTAAGAGGAAGGCGGGAGGGGCTGATTTTCTAAGAAGGCTCATTAAGTGAGCTCTCCTTAACCCAAAGAGCTGTTAATTCAACGTTTCACATAACCTTATTGGGCTTGGATTAAACCAACAGTACAAATTCAAGTGATATCAACACACAACAACATGCGAGTGGGTTAACCTAAATCTAAGACTTACAGAAGGAATGTGGAGCTGTTTTATGTTACTGGCTTTTGATAGAGGTACACAGCTGGTAATCCCCACACAAAGGATGATCTCAAGTTAAGACTGAGCTTCAGTGGCCAAACATGATGTGGCCTTTTCCCACTTGAGTCAAAGGCACTGTGGAGCATAGACTGTGTACACAGCAGGAACTTGAGGGCCTTTTTTTTAGGGCTGCACACATCTTTGTCCATGTTTCAACTACAGGAACTCCCATATAGGACCTCTTTAAGGGAGGTGTTTGTGTGGACCTGAAAAACTGTGAGGCGGGGGCTCGGCAGAGCGACAGTCGTTCTTGAACAACCAAAAATATGTGACAAAAAAAACCCGCAGACTGCTGCTCTTTCAAACATCACTGCTGAGCAGAAGCTGCCAAATAGAGTTTATTCCTGTTAGCCTGAGCCCACAGTTCACAGACAAGGATGTTCTTTAGTGTTTGACTCAGCTTCACATGTTGTTTGTGTACGACGCCATTGTTCACAAGTCACATTATCATTATTTAAGAAAAAGCATGATTAATGTTTTAATGGAGATCCATAGGATTTACCACACTGCAGCATTTATTTAGATGTTAGATTCAACTCATTGTCATTGTGCGCACAAGGCACACAACGAAATGATCGTTCCAGATCACTCATCCAGAGACGAGCATCTGTGGTCGTGCAGCCAGAGACCGGCGCTACCGTTAGGCAATGAGGTTTAAGTGTCTTGCCCAAGGACACAATGGGCAAGGGCGACAGGGGCTCGAACCTGCAACCTTCTGGCTACAAGGTGAGCGCCTACCCACTGCACCACTGCCACGAATGGTGTGAGCAGCAGTTTTTCTTATTCTTTCATCACTGGTCCAAAATGTACACATCCTCCTCATAGTGTCACACAAACCCTCCAAAAAAATGAAGACCAGCCGCCATTGAGTGGTTTCAGCACCGCTAACCTTCTTTTCTGACGGTTTCACTACTTCCACAGCACGGTGACACAGAGTGACCATGAACATTTCACATAACCTTCCTCAGCAGGAGACGAGGAAGGCCCGCACTCCTGAGGATAGCAGCAAACTGAAGTCAAATATCGGCCACTCTGAGAAAGCGAGAGGAGCATAATTTCCAAGGACACCACTTGATACAGTGTCCTAATAATAGCAAGGGTGCCTTGACCTTTGTCGCAGCTGGAGTCAGGCCTCTAGTGGAGATATTTATAACCTCCCAGCTACGCTACTTGAGAACCACACCCTCACCACTGAGACAAATCAGTGAGAGCTGGATGTTTTTCTCCTGTTATTTAATTAGGGCCCTGAAATAAACAATCAAAACAAAAACACATTGCATTACTAAAATCTTTGCTTCCAATATTAAGCTCTTCTGATTGAGATGTTTCTGATAATGTGCCACTATCTTTAGCGCGACATAAAATGAACATCAAAGCTCCCCAAATTTCTTTCATGTCTGATTAAGAGCTGTAATCAATCGCTGCCCTCGTGTAATCCCGCACACACAGCAGACTGACAGTAGCTGTACAAAGCCAGAGCTGTGATCCAGGCAAACGCCTCATAGGAGTTCAGGACCCTGAAATGACTGAGCAAATAAGTTAACAGCAGACAGACGAGCGGTGAATGTTAATACCGAGGCTGGTGTCACTGTGGAGTCCTGTGTAATAGTCCGTAAGGGTTTGGATACGCATGGACACACATACACATACAGTAACACACTTCTTTAGGTCTCTGTGTGTTTGTGTATCTCAAAGAGAAGTGTTTGCTCAGCTCTTCACCAGCGACATTCGGAGAAAGCAGTGAGGTGGTATATGTAACCCACTGCTCTGTTTTGTAAGCAAATCATTATCATTGCTATTAATAGCACACTGCGGGTTTCTCTTCTCCACTCTACACCCCCCCCCCAGAAGGTACCACTAAATACCTAGATAAAACTAAACATAAGCAACAGCCACAGTAAGAGTAGTAAGATAGTAATTTCATTTGTAAAACCTCACATGCAAGATGCAGCCGTTTGCTGTGCTACACAGAAGAGGATTAAAATTAAGAAAGAAAAACATTGAACAGAAATTCAACATCTGATGCCACGAAAACAGCAAAAACATCTTAACAGGACTTCATGAAAGATTGGAGGTTTAAAGAGTAAAATTCAAAGAAACAGCCAAGCCTTGGTAATTTATGCTGTTAAAATAAGAAATCTAAAAGATAATAATTCTGTCACCAGTTTGGTTGGATAGCAGAATATTTATTCAATTTCAAATCTTTGTAATATCTCATAATTTTTTAGGGATGCAGTCTTGTTGTTGTCTTGGTCAATAGTTTTTTCACTCCCTGTGTTTATACAGCACTACTGTATTTAATCATTAATAATCATTAACCTCTGGCTCTGCCCATCTTTTGTCTCATCTCCGAGTCGTTCTCTTTCCCCACACCCCCAAACCTGTGAGGGTGGATGGCTGCTCGTCCCTGAGCCTGATTCTGCCAGAGTCTTCATCCGGTTGAAAGAGTTTCTCCTTCCCACTGTGCTTTCTCACAGGGGGTCATGTGGTTGTTGTGGGTTCTTCATAATATTGTAGGGTCTTTACCCTTGAGGCGACCGTTGTTGTGAATTGGCGCTATATACAGTACCAGTCAAAGGTTTGGCCACACCTTCTTTCATTATTGTTTGCATTGTAGATTAATACTGAAGTCACCCAAACTATGAAGAAATACATATGGAATTATTTAGTAAACAAAAAGTGTTAAACACTTTTTGTGCACATTTTATATTTTTATATTTTAGATTCTTCAGAGCAGGCACCTCTTGCTTAGATGACAGCTTTGGTCACCTGGAACGGCTTTCAGTTCACAGCTGTGTTTTGTGAAGAGTTAATATCTTGAATTTCTTGCCCTCTTAATGTGTTTGAGACCATCAGTTGTGTTGTGAAGAGGTAGAGTTGATATACAGTGAATAGCCCTATTTGAGTAATGTTCTGATCCATATTATAGCAAGAACTACTCAACTAAGTAAAGACAAACAACAGTCCATCATTACTTTAAGAAATGAACGTCAGTCAATCCAAAACATTTCAAGAACTTTGAACGTTTCCTCAGTTGCAGTCGCAAAGACCATCAAACGTTATGATGAAACTGGCTCTCATCAGGACTGCCCCAGGAAAGGAAGACCAAGAGTTCATCAGAGTTACCAGCCTCAGAAACCACAGGTTAACAGCACCCCGGATAAGAGCCCACCTAAATGCTTCAGGGTTCAAGTAGCACACACACCTCAACATCAACTGCGTGACTGCGTGAATCTGGACTTTATGGTCAAATTGCTGCAAAGAAGCCACTTCTAAGAAAGAGCAACAAGAAGAAGAGAATAGCTTGGACCAAGGAACACAAGGAATGGACATCAGCATGGCTACCACAGCATTCTGCAGCAACATGCCATCCCAAATGGTTTGTGGGACCATCATTTGTTTTTCAACCCCAAACACACCTCCAGGCCACATAAGGGCTATCTGACCAGGAAAGAGGGTGATGGAGTGTTGTGTCCACAATCACCTGATCTGTTGGACCGCAGAGTGAAGGCAAAGCAGCCAACAAGTGCTCAGCACCTCTGGGAACTCCTTCAAGACTGCTGGAGAACCATTTCAGGTGATGACCTCATGAAGCTGATTGAGAGAATGCCTGGAGTGAGCAAAGCTGTGCCCAAAGCAAAAGTGCCGACTTTAAAGAACCTAAAACATCTTTTGGTTTGTTTAATACTTTGAAGTTTACTACATGATTCCTTGTGTTCCTTCATAGCCTGGATGCCTTCAGTATTCATTTACAATGTAGGAAAAAAAATTAAAAACATTGATTGAGAAGGTGTGTCCAAACTTTTGAGTGGTACTGTAAATAAAACTGAACTAAACTGAATTATTTAGTTTTTCGTGGTGTTTATCTTCAAACTCTTCTCTCTCTTAATGATACTATTTTAGAATAGTTAACCAGCTTAAAATTGATATGCCACTGATGCTCACCTGCTTGACCAGGTAACCTATAGGTGTAAGGCTACTGCTAGGGGCTGGGTTGGAATCCACCTCAGACCATTTCCTGCATATCATTCCCCCACTCTCCCCCTTCTTTCCTGCCCCCCCCCATCACTCATTCTTCTTTAAGCATTAATTTGTACAGAACAGTAGGATCACAAACTGAAATATAAAACTGTACATCATCAGCATATCAGCAGTTAACTACATATTGGTAATGTTACTGAGTGGCATTATGGATAAAGAAAGTCCAAAAGTCATGTCACAAAAAAGAAATAAAGAAATTATAATCAACAAAGTCAAACACTTTGCCAAGGACAGCTTTTCTGTGAGCAACAACAATGACATTCACTGCTTTTGTGCTACTTCTTGCAAAGTTACTTTTATGCCACTGAAATTTTCACAACAGTCATTTAATGCCAGGAGACATACTGAATGTCAATGGGACCTTTCTGTCTAGAGAAAGAAATAAGAAGAAGAAAAAGTTACTTTAAAGTTTACCAAAGAAAGGGAAATTACAGCCAAGCCTATAATTGCTAAGGCTGTCTCTGTCTGGGTTGTATTTCTTTAGTAGAGTGTATACTGGAGCTGTTTTGAAAGCTTTTGGGGAGTTTTCTAATTGTAGGTTGTTACCTGTTACACACAGTGGAATCTGACTTTAAAGAGCTTGGTCGGAGGGGGCTCAAGAGGATGACTTCATCTCGCTAATGGTGGCGCTGACTGCATCTTCTCTAATCATAATGAAAGACTGTAATTCTAGATTCAGGGAGTTGTTACCGAAGGGGCAACACTGGCTCAATTGACAAGTAATTCTACTCATTCGAGAACCGCTGCTCGATTTTAATATGTAAGAACAGTAGTCTAGTATGGTACTTATAATTAAATCTCTCTCATAAACTCTGAGAATGAGAAAAAGTGAGCTCTTTTAAAGGCCAGTAGTGTCACGCATAGTTAAGGTGACCAAGTGTCCCACTTCATGTGGGACTGAATGGCATTTTTAACCCTGCCTCACATTTTGATTGGGTCAAAAAGAGATGCTCCTCACTACTGAAACCAGGGCTAACCGCTGGTTATCACAGTGGCTCAGATGTTAGCAATATTACCTCACAACAAGAAGGTACTGGGTTCAAACCCAAGGAAGGCCCTTCTGTGTGGAATTTGTGGGGTCTCCTCCTGCTTGCGTGGGTTTTCTCTGGGGGCTCTGGTTTCTCCTGCCTTTAAAAACATGCTAGGTTAATGCTCCCTATTTTGCAAAAGAGGTTCTTAATCTCAAGAGTTTCGCTTCCTAGTTAATAAGACAAATCTTAAAGATTATAACCAGACAGAGCAGCAGCTGCAATAGCTGTAACCTTCACAGTTTTTAAAGACAGATGTGTCAGACTACCACTCAGGTTTACTGGAAAATATACACTTGGCCCCACCTTTAGTTTACTATGGTTTGTTCACCTTATAGCACATGCTGTCTATACGGTCACTCAGAAGGCTGCTTTTCTAATCAAGATCGAGTGGAAAACAGGCCTAAAATCCAGATGCTAGACTCCCACTAAATACTCAACATGTAACTGATAGTCCAGTAAGCAAATTAATATCACACCCACATTTCCTTTGCAGTTTGTGATGCCAGTAAACTGACCCATGCATGCTAGATTTTAGACATCTGTCCAATTTATTTCATAACTCATTTTTTGGCTTACAAGCTATTTGTCTTACACAGGAGGGAAACTGAGCAATTATATTAATCGATATCCTCTGAACCACTGCAAAGGGTACAGTAAGTGAAGTTTATGCACAGGTAAGTGGGCCACATCAATTTAGAAGCCTGCAATTCAAAGCCAGGTTTAACCGGCTTGTCTTGTGGAAAAGAAATAAAAATACGGGCTCACAGATAAATGCGGGCACCAACACGGACTCCCAAACACTTGAATGACTCAAGAGGAGGCAATGGTTAGAATAACCTTGAAAAACATACTCTATGATACGATTTCCCTGGGTATTCTCAAAAGAAATGCCTCAATCATGACAAAGTGGGATCTGTGTTGGTCTGTGCCTGTTGAATGCCCATCTTCAGACTGTCACCACTCAGCTAAAATGTCCAATAAAAGAGAGGGAAATAATAAAACAGTCCTTATGTCATAATCGTGGAGGGATACACTGCATTACTTTGGAAGAGACCTGATTCACCTGCTCCATAAAGTTCAAATAACCCCATGAGGGATCCACCATGAAGACAATAAACACGGCTACTTAGCCACCCTGAAATTGAAGTTCTTGGTGTCATTGCCTGATAAGAGCATGAATGACAGCTGACAAGGTAAGCTCATCAAAGCACTCTCCAGGTGGTGATACTAAGTGGTGTGAAAACCGGCTGTAGGCGCCTCATCAAAAACCAGTCACCTGAGACCAGCAATAGCAGCTGGTGACGAGATGCTCGTGTTTTGCTGGCAGACAATGTTATTGAGACATTTTGTTCTGTTCACACACCAGCCAGCAGTCCCCTGGGATAAGGTAGAGAGGCAGGAAGCCTGCAGTAAGAGGGAGGAACGACGTCCCAGCACATGACAAGGTGATTCTGGTACACAACAACAAGCTGCTGCCGACTGCCTGGGGAGAGGGGGAAACTATTCCCCACCAACTTCAACCCATTTACGCAACCATATGCTACATATGACGCTGCGCTCTGCAAGGAAAAGTGAGACACACAACAACAAGACCAAGCACCATTAGCCGCCCACAGCTTGCGCTTTAGACACGCACACACACACGCCAACAGACACATACATATACACACACACACGCCAACAGACACATACATATACACACACACACGCGCGCGCTCTCTCTCAAAGACAATTGAATGCTCACCCACGCTGACGCATGAAACAGACCAGCTCGCCACGAAAAAACACTTACATTATCACACTCTGGTTGATTCACAGGCCCTCGAGCCTACACTGTGATTAGAGTTCAGCCCTTTGACAAATGCATCATTTCATGGAGAGAAATGACTTTCCTGCACTCCTCCCATTAGCCCCATGTCTGTACAAACGTCATTCGAACCAGCGGCCGCTCCGGAGAGCGGACGAGCTCCATACAAGCAAAGGTGGAGCAGCAGGTGAAAAGTGGTGAGGGTTGGAGGGGGGAGACAGAGTTTGCGGGCACAGATGGAGGAATGAAACAAGCAAAAGAGGGTGTGGCTGAGCTCACCATTCTCAAACCAGATCTCGCATTCCTGAAGGCTGGAGTACGGCACCAGCTCCCCTCCTTCCCCTTCCAGCGACACAAGCAGTCCTGCTTCCTCCCTGAGCGATGACCAGTTCATCAAAAATTAAATGAAAGAAAAGGAAAGAAGGAAAAAGAAAGAAAAGAAAAGGAAAACGCAGAAGAGAAATACGCAAAGCAGGGGAGGAGAAGTGCGGAGGAACACGAGCTCGCCCTCTACCTTCCCCCCTTGTTTCCCTTCTGAAGCAATCTCCACAGGTTTCAGTGGTGATGCTGCCCGCTCACTTCAGTTGCAGTAAATGATACAGAGCCGGGCAGCTATGGCAGTGACGGGAGGAGCGAGAAGAGGAGGAGGAAAGCGAGAGGGGAGGAAAAAGGGAAGGAGGAAGGAAGAACGCAGCAGTCACTGGGGAAAGAGAGGGGGACACAGAGGTGACACCTCTGTGATGACAGCAACGTAAAAAGCTGACAGGTAACCAAAAACCTTTGCCGGAAAGACAAGAGAGGAAAAAAAAAAAAGAGCGATGCGAGCAGCACAAGGGAGCCTTTCCTGTGAGCACAGATAGAGGTGAGCTCTCCAATCGCCTCCGTGACTGCATTAGCGCTTAGCGTGTTATGTATAGATGTGAGAGGCGCACACTCTCCGTACAGGAACCGGAGCCCAGGTCTCCAGCAGATGAATGGTGCAGTGCTGCTGTTGTCATAGCAACCACAGAGCAAAAGGAGGGGGAGGAGGAGAAGGGTGGGTATTGAGGCAGGAAAGAAAATGGCATGAAAAAAAGGAGGGAGGGAGTAAGGGAGGGTATTATTAAAGGGACACAGTTTTGCTGTTTGTGGACGGAGCTGCGGGGACATATCAGATCACAAGTGTGTGTGTGTGTGTGTGTGTGTGTGTGTGTGTGGTGGTGGTGGGGGTATTATATGACAGAAACACAGGCTTCAATAAAACCGACACCGTTTTCCTCTTGGGTTAAGGCAGCCCTGTCCGTCCTTGTTTTACCCTTGAAACTATTTGTCCAGCTGCAGCCATGTTTTACGGCGATTTAGACGTCCAAACCCACAGGGCTGCGAGCTTGTGTACAATCTCTGCTTTTGTGGAGCTTCATATCCGTCAGGCTGTAAGCCTGCTGTTCTAAATGTTTTTTATTAATCTCCTTCACTCACAGTTATTTCCCCAGGGCGACATCCCTAACCCCCTGCAAGTGTCACCAAAAAGTCACAGGTCAAACTTCACACACTGAAAATGACAGATGGAAACTCAAACCGCTCATGTTCAAATCAGAGGACTTCTGGCTTTGTATTTCTCAGTTGTTAGTTAACTTTTTCGATCATTCATCTTTGCTAGATTTTTTTCCTCTTTCTTAATGACATTAATTTCTGACACTGTTCATCTGCTGCAGATATTTTTATTTAGGTCTGACACTTCCTCTTTGTCTTCCTCCAGTTCGCTCCAGTTTTGGCTTGTAATTCTTTGAAAATCACCTTGCTGGAGCCAAAATACTATTTTATGCTTGTCAAACTGTCATCTTTGCCTACATACAATTTAAAATCGATTCATTACTAAGTTGTCTGTTTTGTGTAGACAGCACTGGCTCATCCCTTGGGTTCGGTGCCGTTTCATGCTTGAATGATTCATAGGTCAAAGTTACGCGGCTTAAACAACAGTCGTCTGAAAATGGTCAGGTACCGCACGAGCACTGGACTGAGAAAGAAGAAGCTTTAAAAAGCCCGGAGAACACTGAAGACCACTTTAAACAATTACAAGAAAGTCTGAGGTGGCTCAAGACTTTTGCACAGCACTTGTACTTAAGTAAAGAGATTAAAAACGTGTGTAAGGAATAAAAGCATCAGGAAGGATGCATAGCCTAGACTTTGCTGCTGCCAAGGAGTTGTAATCAGTCCGTTATGATAATATTCATGTCCTGAGTTTACAGACTGTGCTTTAGAAGCAATATAAATCTTGTGCAAATGTATGTTGTCTTTATATTACGTGTAAACATTTTTGCAAAGCTCCTGGCAGCTTCAGCCTTAAGATATAAACTATAATCTTTATTCCCACCGCCAGATATTGCAGCTCTTTCGATACTGTTCAGAGCTTTATCATTTTTCTATTGCTAGTTCATCTTCCCTGTGGCCTTTTCCTCTGTTTACCTGATACAGTTATAGATGAAAGATGAGCAGAATCGGAGATTTTCACTGGCAGGCTCACCTTTCTTTTCAAATACATCAGAATAAGCAGCACATCAGCAACCAAACCTCAGGTTTAGACACTTCCTGGTGGACAGCTGGATCAGAAGACTGATACCAGTCTTATATCTGTCTAAATAAAGGTGACAGCCAGCAGCCGAGCTATAGGTGGTAGCATCTGGTTTGGTGTTCTCCAAACTTCTTACATCTACCTCTTCAGAGGGTCTCAGGGGAGCTGCAGCAAATCCCACCTGACACTGAGCAAGAAGTGGGGTCCAACTCCTACAACTACTGTATGTAACAATTTTCCACATTAGGCACTGAGCCTTAGTGGCAGAACATGGCGGCTCATTTCCTTTGTTTCTAGTCTTTATGCTCAGCTGAGCTAAGTTAACTGGCTGCTGGCCATGCCCAGATCATCATCTTCCAAATGTCTGATGTGCCCTAACCAACGAGACTTTAATGATCAGGGTTTTTCCCTCTTCTCAAATAATTAGACACTATAATATAATAGTGTACAGGCTGTATGTACAGAGGAACAGTTTAATACGGAGACGGCTGTACCTCACCAGAAAATAAAAATTAACCATCCCAACACAAATTCACAAAAAGCTTCAAAGTATCTGATATTTGATAGAAATTAAGCAGCCAGAGTGTTTTCATTAAAGTGCAAATTCACTGCTTTTTTATGCTGCTGCTGCTCCAGCTTCTGGATTTGTTTGCATGCTGAACATTTTCTCATCAACTTTAATGTTAGCTGTGATATTTCCTCCCTGAACCATGAAACCATGGTCACAAGTGCAGACAGGTCAGCGCTGACTCTGCCTTTTTCCTTGTTTTCAGCTTTCATTAAGCCAGTTTCCATTTGTTTCATGTATTTTGGAAATACTATGGCATGGACACCCAGCTGAGCTCAGGACAGACTAAAAGCCTCAGCAGCAGCGCGGGGAAAGGGCAGGTGTAACATGGACAGTGGTATTGTAATTTACCAATTAAATAATCTCTCTAATAAAAATGATACACTATTGTTTTCCAGATTTCCAGATTTGATTTTCTATTTAAAAATGTGTGGGTTTGTTTTGTTTCTCGTCACCATACACACGGCCCATTTCTGTACTTCAATTTAATAAGAAGTTTCAATTTAGAACGTTTGATGCATTTTCTTATTTCTGTGGTGCAGTTTTAGTCTTCCAGTTCTGCACCAGCATTCATCTGCAGAACTTAATAAAGTGCAACAAATGGCAGCTACAGGGATGCATTAATTCCCTCAAGTAACTTTAAAGTGACATACTGTAGCACACTGTAAAAGAACTGATGTTTGCACTTAATAACACAGCACCTCATCCCTGAGACAGTCAGACTATTTGGACGGTGACTAAAATATGTCAAGTATTTCTGTCGCAGCATTTAATCCAGCCAGTGCTTTCCTGAGGGCATCATACTTAAACATTTCAATTACACCTTTCTACTCTTAACCTTCACTCTTTATTTTTCAGCTGTGACAACGGAGCCGAAAATGTCACATTTTCCCTCTCAGCGGAACAAATGATTTTGTGGGTCGGCGGCGGCTGGGACGTTGGAGGGAGGAAATAATGACGATAATTGAAGAACGATTTTCTCAAGGTGCAACGCTGGGTAAGGAGGCGTGGAGATTGAGATGTCCCAAATGTCAGTGTTCATTTCCAAAACTCACAGAGGATACCAGATGCAATATAAGACATGAGGCTGGCCAAGGATGAGAGGCAGAGATTGAGATGTCACACAGGAGCTGTTCACGTAAGAAGTGTCAAACATAAGAGAGTTACTCCGAAAAAAAGGACAGATGGATTGTTGCGTGTTCAAACATCTGTCTATATGATGCTGAGATCAGCTGGTGTTTAGTCTCATGTACAGAAATCAATCAGCTGAAAACGGGTATTAATTAGCTGCTGTTTGATGATGTTTTTAGGGCTACAAATTACAACAGTTTCATCATCAATTAATCTGGCTTTTTCTTGATTAATATTACAAAAGTAGTAAAAATTTTCATCACAATCTCCTAAAGCCCAAACTATTAAAACAATTAGCGTCTTTTGTCCAACACTTTAAATTAAACGTGATCGATGGTCTAAAGTTTAAGTAATTAGAAATTACGCTACAGTTTTGAGATATTTCTCTTTTATGCATTTTTATTTAATGCGACTTTATGTTTTTGTCTCTGCCAGGTTGTGATTTTACAAACAAATAATTCATTCTTCCAACTGAACTAATGCACCAAAAATCACAATCCAGCAACACGAGCAGAACGAGACTCTCCGGGAGTGATCTAAAAACAGCAAGGGTGCTTGAAGAGGTCCAGAAGTGGTTTTTCCTTCGTACACACAGAGTTGTGGAACTTTATGTTTGTACCTTGCATAATAAAATAAAGGGTTATGCTCTATAAATCTTGCTTTGATATTTTAAGTATACTTTGCAGTATACTTGGAAAAAAGCTAAACTATGGTAATTCAATCAGAAATGGGTAAACTGAAGACATTCTCTTTACCATCACATAATACAAAGAAAATTAAATTAGTTTTCCAATTAGCAAATCCTGAGTGTTTGGCTTAGTATAATTGGTTATTTTAGTCTTTTAAAGTATTGGTGTACTCTCACTTATTTAAGCTCCAAATGGTTTTGAAAGGAAAACCAAAAGTTGGAAACTTCAGCAAAGGTTGAAGGACAGTCATCCTGCACTTATGTTGGGGTGTCATACTTAAGTGAGCAACAAAGTCCCAATGCCACAGGTGTATAATATGAAGCACCTACAGTAGCCATGCAGTCTGCCGTTACAAACAAAGAGCTGAATTCGAGCGTGGTACTGTAGTAGGATGCCACCATTGTAACAAGGCAGTTTGTGAGATTTCGTCCCTTGTAGATATTTTGCATGATCAAGTGGTATTATTCCAAGCTGGAACCATTTGGGAAACACTGCAACCCAAACACAAAGATACAGAGCGAGGTCGCAGAGTGCTGAGGTCCATAGTGCTTAAAAGTCACCAATGTGCTGCTAATTCAGTAAAAGCCGAGCTCCAAACCTCCTCTGGCATTAACATCAGCACAAAAACTGTGCGCCAGGAGCTACATGGCATGGGTTTCCATGTCCAAGCAGCTCCTCTACATGTAATGTGTAAGTGGCCCAGTACTTTTGTCCATATAGTGTACCTCTACAGCGGCCATTCCCAGACCTAAGAAGGCCATGGCTCGCTTTGATATCTGAAAATCTTTTGTGGTTGACCCAAGCCTTTAATTACATCTCTAATCAACCCATTGTACTGTTTCCCAACAACCAAGAGAATGCTTTGCTTGTAAATATTTAATCATCACATTTTTACAGTAATTTAAACCACCTCTTACAGCCAACTTGCAGTACACTGACAGCTCACCAGGTGGCCTTGGCCCACACTTTCAGAATCACTGCCCTGATGTTATTTTCTAATCAAGTGGAACCATTTCTGTGTCATGCTTTCCTCCACTAGCCTTCCTTCATTCCCCAAATACTTCAAAAAATAATAAAAATTCAGCTGAGCATGACTCAGAAGCTACAACATAATCTTATTATAGTCTGTTGTATCTGTGCAGGAAACCCCCCAACAAGTGATCCTGTCATCTCCCTTTGAATGATTCCACTGTAAACAGTAAATACATAAAAATGCCACAAAAACAAAACAGACCCAGAAATGCAGCATTCATCAGAAGTAACCAATTTAGCAGAGCTCAGCTGTTTTAATGTGGATTCTTTGAGACCACCCACACCATGAGCTACAAAACCTGACTAAGCAGTCCTGCACACTGTGCTGGGTTAATCCTGACCACTACTGCTGAGCATCTTTATGCCTACATCAGTGACCATTTAGAAGTTAGCTAAGTGTAGTGCATTGCCACTTATTCACATATTACTCCATTACTATGAGCACTACAGAGACAATAGATTTTAGATATACTCATATTACTGCGATAATAGCAGCAGGAGTGGGTGAAAAATTAGGCTGTATAATTAAATCAAGGCTTTTCTCAGGTTTTAAGGCCAAATGCATTTTTCCACTTTTATGTTGCAATCCATGGGGAGGCAGTAATTGTATTGATTGTAGCCATTAATTAGGGGAAAGCGGTGTAATCTGGGGAGAGACACTGAAATAATTCCCCTTAAATGTTTCTGAGTGGAGCCGGGCCAATCAATCAGCTGGGGCGACATCTCTGGTGAGCCTGACACTTGAGTGAGGTGTTTATTAAAGAACAAATAAGCAATCAGTGATTACAGCTCATAACAATCAGCCACTAAGAGATAAGTGTGAGAATGAGCCACTCCAATTCTTAGACAACAGTGGACTAAAAATAGACGACATAAACAATGTGGACGGCAAATCTGTCAAACACACATGAAGATGAAGGAATGACAAACCCTGGCAGTGGTTTAATGTACTATAATTAAGTGTATAAGCATTTATCAGACAGCTACAGTTACTAGTTACTTTATCAAGATTTTTCATGCAAAAAATATACTTTAACCAAGCTGCGACCTTCAGGGTTTCATCAGCGGCTCTCTCCGCGGTTCGCTGGAGTCCCGAAGCCTTAGAAATGGATTCATAGACCGATAGATTTCAATGGCTTGGTTTCTTTTCAGTTTCTATAGATTGTGGCTTGATGTGCTGCTTTCTGAGATCTTTTTGCTGTCTTCACTTTGCCAGACGGGTTCTATTAAAGTGATTTCTTGATTCAGCAGGCCTGGCTGTGAAACTGAACTCAGCTTTCAAAAAAACACACTCATGATTTCACAAGCTAAATGGACTGGTTCTTATATAGTGCTTTTCAACCCTACTTGAGCACTCAAAGCGCTTTATACAACGCGTCTGCATTCACCCATTCACACACACATTCATACAAGGAGAGCTAAGCTAGCTCTAAGTATCTAACATTCACACACACATACACACATCGCGAGCAACTCGGGGACCAACATCTTGCCCAAGGAAACTTTGGCATGCATACTGGAGCAGCCAGGAATCAAACCACCAACCTTCCGATTAGTAGAGGACCTGCTCTGCTTCCTGTGCCACAGCCACCCCAAATGTAAGCAATCGATTTTTCCACGTTTGGATAGATTTTGTCCTTTAATCAGTAAACTCATCATTTAAAAACTCCATTTTGCCTTTACTCAGTTTATCTTTGTCTAATATAAAAATCTGTTTCATGATCTGAAACATGCAAGTGTGAAAAATGTGCAAAAGAAGAAGAAGAAATCAGGAAGTGCCAAAAACTGCAGTGCCTCTAGTGGTCAGAATAGACTGCCATATTAAAATGCTCAACTTTACAGCATTAAACAGCCAAACAGCTGTTTGGACCCTGTGGATAGGGTCTCCTTTCATAACAACTTTGTGCAGGTTGATTTTTTTTTAAATAACATCCACCTGAATACTCCCATTAAAGACGCGTCCACACTGATTGACAGATGTCCTGAAACAGGAAACTGCAGCATCACTTCCCCTAATCGGAGTTGTGTTTGTGCTGTTGGAGTCTTTTAGAAAACTAACCTGGTAATATTATGTTTTTATGATAGTTACAGATCATCCAAGAAGTTTCTGCTTCATCCTTCGAGAGTGAAATTACAGGATTTTAGGACACCAATAGCAGATTTATGTGTCTGTGTGTCAGTTTATGGATGCAGCTTGCTAACCAAGCTTGCTGGTATGAGATGGGAACTTAGCACTCCACCCTCTCATAATAATATAGTAACTTCTGGCTACCAAAAAAAACAAACTTAAAAAAACCCCATGTGGCAGCCATGGGTGATGTCATGGTGGCTATGTCCACCTTTTATACAGTCTATAGATTCCTCCATCTATCTGGTATTGTGTAGGTCCTCCTCGTGGAGACAAAACCGCTCTGGTGTGTGTCCTGCACTGTCTAGCACTAGAACATTGAGAGTGGATCCTTTGAGTCCCAAGCATTTTGGGTGATCGGGGGTATTCTCTCTCAATCAGATTTGGCTCTAAGAGTTTGGAGGCCTGGTGAACGGCTTTGACTCTTTGTCATGTTCCTTGATCCATTCCTGATCTCACTAAATGTGCACCAGAACATCACTAACCTAAACCTTGCTGTGCACATCTGTTTGAAATGGATTATTTCTTAATATAGACTACTGAAAAGGAAGCCATGATAGTGCAGGTCAATTAGAATCACAAGATTTCTTAGCATAACATCCACACGTGTCTCCTGTCATGGTTTTAACGCTGCAGCTGATCGATGTATCAGCCAATATCACTACTTTTTTGACCAATACACTGAAGAACCATAATTGGTTTTACATTATTTCCATGTCCACAGAAAACCAGTGACGACAACCACCAAAAACTTTGACTACACAGCGACTGTACAGTTTGCATCAATCTGTCTAAGGAGGCCCCCTTCAAGAGCCTTCAAGCAGGCAGAGGGGATTCAATCGGGAAGTCAATGATTCTGTAAAAAGGTCAGCACTTTCACTGCATTTTAAAGTCTTGAGCTTGAATAACTCAAGTCCTCACAAACATCACAGTTCTGCCCCCCTAAGGCCAATCAGGAGCTACAAAGGAAGGCTGTGACTCGGGAGAGGCCACCGGGGGGGATCAAAGTGTTTCAGCCTTTAGACCTACTGCTGGTTGCTCTCTAAGGCACTCCCCTCCTCTCACCTCTGCAATCTGTGGCATGGGAGGGGTTCAGGCCCGCGACGGCAACACAGCATACAAGCTCAGTACCGTCAAGCTGTGCAGGATGTGCTGCTGCGTTGAATTAATTA
This sequence comes from Archocentrus centrarchus, assembly GCF_007364275.1. Taxonomy (NCBI): domain Eukaryota; kingdom Metazoa; phylum Chordata; class Actinopteri; order Cichliformes; family Cichlidae; genus Archocentrus; species Archocentrus centrarchus. Next base: position 29,449,775 of record NC_044364.1, on the reverse strand, counting down.
AAGGGTGACAAAGCTGGGTAGACTGAGCTCAAATACAATCTGGTGCTGGATGACACTTCAGAGCAGACACAGGTCTTTGAGGGCTTGAAGGACAATGGGCACTTGAGGGCTTCTGCGCGTGCTGTCATTTGGTCTTATCAGTGCTGTAAAGTCATACTGACATGATTTGAAGAATAACCACTGGACATACCATATGTAAGTCCATTTTTAATGCAACAACCTCAATCTGGATAAAACCAAACAGTTTATGCTGCCTTGTTTTTTTCAGTGACTTCATTATTTAAATAGACAACGCCTTACAACACACAAGTGACTTGATACAAACCTACTCAGATTAGCACAGGCCAATCCTGCTGAGTTACAAGCTACACAAACACATGTTCACGTAAGGTGACAAGTGTTGTGCAAGTAGGTTAATTATGAAACATAATTCATATAAAAAAACAAAAAGCAACACTAAATTTAAAAACATCGCAAAACACTCAAAGCAGGCCTCAAAACAAGCAGCACCCGACTGCTATAATACATCAAGCCAAATGATGACATGTGTGAGAACACTGCAAAGAGACCTCTCCCTACGTCAGCCACAAAATAAGAATAGTACAAATGAGACAGCACCGTGCATCATTAATCAAGCTTTTCTTGGCTGTCATGAAAACAACACACACACACAGACACACACACACACACACACACACACACACACAGAGACACACACACACTTTACACATTCATATGATGTCCTAAAAACTAGCTGAGACTCACACAAATGAAAGAAGCCTTTTAGAAGCAGGCTGAATCAGCCACAAGACATCAAATAAATGAAAAGCACACAAAATGCTCCTCAAACAGCAGAACAGGGTAGTGGTTTGATGGGGGGGGGGGGGGGGGGGGGGGGGGGTGTTTGGCCTGATTGTTCTGAAATCTAGTTCTCTATAAAAAAAAAAAAAAAAAACCTTCTGCTCGATCCACACACACACACACACACACACACACACACACACACACACACACACACACACACACACACACACACACACACTCCTCTACAGCAGTGTTTCATACTCAGTTAAGATGAGAGAAAAGGTTGTGCGATGTGTGTTTCCTCTCAAAAACCCACAGTTTGGATGACCCTGGAGAGATCATAAATCATTCTGTATGATGTAAAATAAAAAAATAAATAAATCACAGTCCCTCCCGGCATACCATAAACGGTTAATGATCTCAAGTAGTTGGGCGGCTGGTGCACCCTAGTGGTGACTACTGAATCAAGCTTTAAAGTCCTTCACACCCACTCTGCTTCTGTGTGGAGGCTGCACTGATATTGGTTGAAGCTGCGCTGTCAATATTTCCAATTCTCATTTTGAAAGCAAGTACAGCAGTAACCTCTGACGCCCAGACCGTCTTGTGTACCAAAACCACAGCTTCCCCACTGTAATAGTAGAGGGAACACAACACAGACTCATAATCCAGTTAATGGGGAGACAGAGGGGAGGCAATTTTCTACATTTTCTGAATGTCAGAGATGACTGTGGAAGGAAACGATTAGTGGTGGGAGATAAAAAGCGAAAAGGAGGCCCGAGCAGTCCATCAGCTGTTCTTGACACTGTCAATTAGGTAAGGATTTGGTGATTACAACAATTGGAAATTACAGTGTTTGCCAGAAAGCAGAGCTCAGCTCCACTTTGTGTTTCTATTCAGAGTTAGGGGGTAAGCAATACAGTAAATGATAACTGCTTATCAGCAAAGATCAGGGTGAAACATTGCTTAGGCTTGTAAAATCAGTTTTAACTCAGTATGCATGATTTTGTGATTAAGCTGCCTACAGTGGTACAGTGAAGGGCTAAGGGAGGCTGTGTTAGTACACCGAGTCTATGGGGGAGGACAGCCACAGGCAAATTTAAACCAGATTTAGCCCACGTCTCTGCTGGCTGTGGTTTTCTTCCTGAACTCTGGTTTTTAAAGGAATAATGTGACAGCTACAAATTCAAATCTGAGTGACTCCTCTTTCACCTGCAGCAGCTTTACCTGTGAGCTTCTTCATTGGCTGCAGCCTGACACTGATGGTCTGATGGGTGAGCAGCGGGGAGGAGGGCAGAGAGCGCGACACGCCCTCCATGATGCGAATATGCTGCATGCCCTCAGTCATTGAGAGTGGGGGCACGGCGTAGTCTCCTTCAAAGGCACAGTCGCTGTCTATGCTGCCACCTGCAGGATGGGAGGGAAAAACAATGTAGTCAGATATTTTTCTGGGCTTTAAATACATCATTATCTTATAATATTAATGGGACAACTGCAGACTTGATAGCAGACAGCAAAACTAGTCTGCGGTTACTGTGTGAATGTCCCAAATGCTCCCCCCCTCTGGATTTGTACATACATTATTAACTGGGTGCCTTTCATACATTTTGCTGTTTTCACACATGAACTTGGACAGTGTCAGGTGAATCGGGTCAGAAAATTTCTCTCACATTTAGTCTGCTCTCAAGTGAAAGTCCTCCATACTGTTTAGGCGAGGGTGCTGCCCGGATGGAGCGCACTGCAGGAGGCGGGACACACGGCACCGCTCTGAATTCTCCTGACAGTTACCCGCGTCTTTCTGTGCCATTACAGAGACACAAACAACCTATGAGCAAAACAGAATCTCCACTGAACCTAACCCCACTAACTGTGGGAGGAAACTGGAGTGCCCGGAGAAGACCCACACAGACATGGGGAGAACATGCAAACTCCACACAGAGAGGCCTGGGCCAAGGTGGATTCAAACCCAGTGCTGACCACCGTGCTGCCCCATAATTAAGACTACAACAACATCAGCAGATGACTAATCCATAAACTGGATCATGATAAATGTGAAGTGTATCAAGTTTAAGTGTTCCCAGGTTGGGAGACAATAGCCGGGTGGCACAAGGTTAGTTTGGATATAATAGCCATGAAATCCTTGATATACACGTCTCAGTGTATGATCAAAGTATTCTAATAGGCCCGGTCCCCTTTCTTAGATTATATCGTTGTTACACTCTCAGGAAATAAAGTACCTTATGACACCATTATAGGTGCAACAGCTCGTAAATGGGGCTTACTCTGTAAGTTACTGCGTCCGTACCTCCTGTCAAGGTACTGCTGTTATAACTCTTAAGTTTGGTACCTCTCAGACATCATTCTTGAACCTTGAACAAGTTGTACTTTAATGTTATGGTGAATTTACATTCTAGTCTTCCTCAGAGTTTCATTGATCTCATATCTGCACCATCAACGTAAAATCAACAATTAGCCTAACCTGCACGGCTCTAACCTGCACGTCTCTAACCTGCACGGCTCTAACCTGCACGGCTCTAACCCGCACGGCTCTAACCCGCACGGCTCTAACCCGCACGGCTCTAATCTGCACGGCTCTAACCCGCACGGCTCTAACCCGCACGTCTCTAACCCGCACGGCTCTAATCTGCACGGTTTTCTGTGGGAGGAAACCACCAAGCTGCTCATTTTCACATGTAGAATAAAATGTGTCCAAATAATATGTAATAAACAAACATTAAAATTGAAAAATCAATCAATCAAACAAAGAACTCAAAGGCACTCTCTTATTAAATGTAATTTTAAATGCCTTCAATGTCATGGCATGCTCATGTTCAACCTAAACAGTCCAAAGGCAGGTGTTTAGCTCACTGGTTGAGCAGGTACCCATACAGTATGGCTAAAACGCAGCGGCCCAGGTTTGAGTCTGGCCCTCTGCTGCAGGTCCTCCCCCCGCGCTCTCCCTCCCTCAGCATTTAAAGTCTGTTAAACAGAGTTCACAAAAACACTGGATCTTTTCTAGCCGTGTTCCAGTGACTGACCACATCCCTCTCTCCACGGGAATCTGATCCAAAAGGATTTATAAATCACTCCCCACTAAATAAGCTGGCTTAAATGATGACTTAGATTTTACTGCAGTTTAATAAACTCTGTCTGTCTTTTGAGATGCATTCATACTGTGATTGGTGCCGCTGTGTGTAGCTTATGAATTATAAATTTGATAAATATTCTGAGCTCTATGTTAAAACCCTTATGGGCTCCTACACCTGGTGGAGGTTTAAAAAATTCCTATAGGTGGCGCTCCACTGGTGGAATATTCCACTCTCATCCAAGGTGGATGCTCGCCACTGATGGTATTCCACAAGTGGAAGGTTCCTATTGGTGGAACACCACCAGGACAGGTGCAGGGGTTTCATGAAATCTGTTTGACTCCATTACAAAGGCTCGTATGCAGACATGATTGAGGATAAACATGACTGTGCCATGAGAATAAAGACATTTTAATCCCAGTTTTTTTGTGCATTACTGCACCTTAAAGTCTCTGTAGCATTTCCTGCTTGGGAACACACAGATTTCTTTTTACAAAAGGTACACATAGTTACGTTGAGGTTCAACGATTAACCCTAGGGGTACATTTATGTGGACTGTGGGGAGCAAAAATGTCCCAGTTTCTCTAGATTGTAGACTGACGGGTAGAGCTAAATATAACTGATTTGCCATTGTTGGAAGGAGCACAATATTTACTCTCTTTAAGCTCTTTGTTGGACTTCTTTGTTCTCTTTGTTTCTGTTTGTTCACCTGCTGTAGAAGCTGCATCACCCTCTGATAGAGGAGAGGACCTCAGCCTGCTCACTGGATCCTGCAATCAGTGCAATCCTGATATTGAGTGTAACAACACTGGCGTGACCCAGCAGAGAGCAGCCCTACAGGCAACACGTGCAGTTTACATCACTGCAACAAAAAGACAGCCTGTCTGACCTCTGGAAGCCCCACAGTAACACAATACCCAACAATTTTTTATATAATCAAGGATTTTCTAACCATTTGAAATGTTTAAACAAGAAAAGAGCATAGTCATGACCACAAGAGAGCATTTTATTTATGAAAAAAGCCTCTCACAATGAGCAGTAATTACAGATCCAGTATAAACAACCACTTACCATCACTCATACCCCCCCCTTTTCCTCTCTTGCTTTAAAAACCACAAATTATGACAACTTAGGGTTTTTTTTTTTAATTTCACACACACTCATCAGCCAGCTGTCTGTAAACATCCATTTTGTCAATCAGTTCTAGCTCAGACTGCCCATTTCCCTGCAGACGGAGCTGTAAAACCAACCGGTCAAGGAACGGGATCGCGTCGGATAGCAGCCGCAGCAGTGAGACAAGAAGCCACTATCAGACAGCGGTCCCTGAGGAAGCACGTATGACAGATAGGAAGGGGGAAAATTGGCTGCTGTAATGCAAATACATCAGTATTGAAACACTTGCACTCATAGAAGAAATCCCAAACACACACAGACACACACATCTCTCTGCGGCTCTGGAGTCAGTCCATCCATTCACTGGGGAATGTCACTGTGAAAGTGAAAAACACCAGCCAGAGCAGCGGTTACATTCCCCAGCATGGAAATTCTCCACATGTATGCAGACACTGGTGTGAATATAAAACAGCTAACTTGGTATTCTGACCGCAGTGACCGGCAGGCTGGATCTGACCTTAATGCTTTAAAATATCGAATAAAAACAATCATATACTCTCTATATAAGTAAACAAATCTGTGACAGCTCATGTTAAGGTGATCAAGACGAATACAAAAGAAGATGCAATGATTTGGATTTACATTTTAGGTGCATTTTCAACCAAGGTCCCAGGTCACTTTAGTCCAGCTGACTGCAGGTTGTGAGTGTGTCCATCAGTGTAAAGTGACTGTAGGTGAAAAATATGCCAATTAGTCAGCTGCTATATGAAAAGGTGACGGCTCTTTTAACGAGTTATTTTTGTAGCTATATACTGTCAGTCTATTCCTGCAGCATCATCAAATGCACTTGAGTCAAAGCCACTGACAAGTCTGAGGCACAAGGAAGCACAAGGTTACAGGACTTCACTGTGATTACACAAACATGTAGGAGTAGGTTATGGATAATAGGTATGGATCTGTAAATAACTGGACATGAATAACTTGAGTTTATTAGATACCACAGCCTATTTCTAACTAACTAGGCAGCTCAGTCTCATTCTCTTGACTTTCTTTAAAGATATAAACACATTTTGGGGTCAACTTGAATAAAGGCAGATGTGAAAAATGTGACTATAATGTGATATTTAGAATCCCCATAAACCAGTATCATTTCCTAAATGTTGCCATGTTGAGTAATGGCAGTAAGAAACACAGTTTTAAATAGGTCTATATAGCATTATTATCACTCTGACCTTCAGATCAATCTATTGACCTTGAAGAAGAGGTCAGAGGTCAAATGTCACATATTTTAAATCTTTATACAGTACACACCACACTTTTCATTGACCTTGAAGACCTTGGTGGATGTGAGCCAAATTTGAATGGACTGTTAACACGACCCCGCTCTGCACCCCTACGAAGGTTAATCAGAATTCATTCAAAACTTTCAGAGCCGTCATGCTTTCACACAGAACGACGCACAAAAAGGAAGCAGGCAAAAAGCAGGTTAAAACATGATGGATCAGTGAGGACACAAAGATCCAAACGGGATGCAAACCGTGCCCCACACCACTGCTTCCTCTCCCTCCTCCCAAGGCCGACTGCAGGTCTCTCAAACGAGACAATGTGTCAGGGCACCAATGCTGAAAGACATCATGTGTAATGGCATCTGACAAACAGGCATTATGAGATGCCCTGGGAAGAAAACCCATCAGTTCATGTGACGTACGATTCCTTCTGCGATTCCACTGATGTGTTAAAGCCCAACTGACAAAAAGGAAAAAAAAAGTTGATAAAATTTATTTATTTATTTTTTAACTATTGTCTGAGTATGGTGCAGCTTGCAGCACATGCACAGTACTGTAAACTGCACAGCCAGACTTCTGAAGCTTTCAGAAAGTACTTCTGAAAACACACTTCACACATTCACGTTCTAATTTACGCTCGTGGGGCGGCTGGAGCCAATCCCAGCCAATCACAGAGCGAGAGGCAGGTTAACGTAGGGCTAACACAGAGGCAGGCGACCGTTAACGCCTACAGTCAATTTAGAACCACCAATTACCCCAACATGGACTGTGGATGGAAACGAGAACCCCCGCAAGCACAGAGAGAACGTGCACACAGAAAAGCCCCAGCTGGCCTCGGATTGAAACTCAGGGCCTTCTTGCTATGAGGTGACCGTGCTAACCACTGCATCACTTTAATGTACCTTCCCAAAAATGTCACCTAATAACAATAGATGAATATTGAAAAATGTTTAATGCTTGCACAGTTAACCTGCAAACCTACCCCAAAAAGGTGACATTTTTAGGTGAACCTGCAGTGATACATTTGAATAGTAAAAGACCAAATGAAAATAATTCAGACCCTGGTCCAAGCAGTGGAAATGCAATAATGCACCAAATACTTAGATTTGGGCAAAGTTCTTGTGGTGGAAAAGACCCTAATCTCATTAATTAGTCACTTTAATTCTGAAAAGCCTCATTGAAAATTATGATAATGCTGAAAAGGATATTAAATAGTCTCATTCAGGTCAAAAATTAGAAGGGTAGAGAGGGAGCACCAGCCGCACTTCAATGGTGAAATCCACAGAATAAAAGCGGTGAAGGGGAAATTACCGTGTTTCATTTTAGAGTCGTGTACAAGGACCACTCCATGCCTCGAAATAAACAGAACCACCTACTCATCAAGGTGTTCAAAACATGTATGAGGAGGGGGAGGCCACATGAAATCATATTTTAACCCCAAACTTTTCCTGCCAAGTGCACACATTCCTGCTGCTGATAACATCTAATGTCACGCAGCCCATTTCTCCTCGAAGTTACTCAAATTTACAGGCAAAATTACAAGAATATAAAATTCCCTTCCTGTAAATATAACTTCATTTCCAGTAGCCATAAATTTTCCTGCTATAAAATGGAGTAAAATGCAGCCCAGCAAACAAGGCCCCCTGAAAACATTAAGGGTGCAGAAATGGAGCCTGGAAAGAGCCGAGAGGGAACAAATACGGGAAAAAGAAGGTAAAGGTGGGAAAAGAGCTCAGGTTTGTTTTCAGCGACGCAGCTTCTCGTTCACACATATTATACACATTCACACCGTGAACAGCTCACTACACACTATAAGCCAGAGGTGAGAAGAGCAGGTGCTTTTGAAGGCAAAACTATATTTCATGTCAAGATGCAGACTTTTGTCTCTCTCAAGTTTGAAAACAGACAAACAAACAAAACCATTTGGGTGCTTACCTTGGCCGATGTGGCTCAGGTGAGGGTCTAGACTGGGCGAGCGGGGGTCTGCCAAGTCCTCGCTCCCACCATCTGCAGACGAGGAGCACAAAGAGAAAGACAGGGAGTGAGCTCGGTGGTGCTGGCAGCGTGGCGAGGAGGTGCGAGTAAGCAGCAAGGCCACTTCTTCCTCCCCAATCAGCCAGATGTGAGATCTGAGGACACCCAGGAGGCTGCTCACGCACAGACCCTCGACACCCTTCCTCCTGGGGCCCCAGCGGCCCCTTATAGTGGCGAGGGAGGAACGTGCTGCTGAGCTCCATCTTTTCCGCCTCCACATGTTTAGACTAAACACTCAGCGAGCCTCTATCACTAGGTAGGCCCGAGGCTGATAGCATAAAAGTTTACATTACAGCCCCCTGGTGCATGAAGACCTGCGATGGAGCCACAATCAAAGAGCTCACTGCGACATATGTTTAATAATGAGGGAGGACTTGCAGTCAAACAGTGGGCGTCTCCCAGGATAGATCCGCATACAGCTAATGATACGAGGATCAATTACGCCCAGGGGGATCAGGCAGGCAGAATTAGCCACAGTGGATGGAGCTGAAAAGAGCATGTGGGGGGGGGGGGGGGGGGGGGCAGCATCACTGGGCAGCAGAGTCAGTGTCACCAGGGGATTGTTTCATAATCCTGCTCAAGTGCAGATGGATCTACTGTAAAGCACGACAGGCCAGCAGAGGAGGTGTGGAACAAATGATTTATGCTCAGAAGAAATGGATCCCAGTAGAATTAAGTGAGCTATTAATAAAATCTAAACTGAGCTCCTTGTATGAAAACTAGTATGTGCGAGTAGAGTAGAAGGACCAAAGGCTGTTGCATTAAGCAGGAAAGGAAGAAGGCCTTTTATCACAAGAAAGGATTACATATTTTGCCTTGTCCCGCACTGCGTTTCAATCACTGAGCTCATCCATTGGTCCAGAAAACCCAAACAAACACTCAAGTATTATCTCTCCCATCGCACATTCACGCTGTGAGCCACACGGCAGGCTAGACTGGCTTGCTGGTGGAAAGATCAAGCTTGTCGATGGATAGATAGAATAAGCCGTGGGGTATGAATGTGTGAGAACTGGGCCAGCCTAAGAATGATTCCAGCTGTGGACGGGAGCCCTCTGCAGAGGATTTTTCTCTGTTATTGGCAGGATTTGTAAATTAAAAAGCTCTACCAACACAATGAAAAAGGTATCATATTAAAAACACACAATTTCTGCTAAACAGTGTTTACATATTTGGCATTTACAGACAGAAATATAGATTGTGCTGCTAACACCTCCATTACTCGCATGTTCAACACCAACAAAGCCACCAAAAATAGCTTCTCACCTTGTGTACCTGATGAGCCATTTCGCCTAGTAAAAATCAATGGTGTGAAAATCAATACAGGCCTTGAAGATGACGAGCACTGGCTATAAGAACTGCTTGCACGGTGGTGAGACGTGACACCATGCACACGCTAGCACAAATAAAACATACGAGGTTGTGAGCTGAAAGCTCCATGATATACAGTATGACTGTGCATGCTTAAGCACTTAGTGTGAGCTCTTTTTACTTGTATTTTGATACACGTACAGTGGCAGCTGTAAATATCACATCGGAGGTGTTAATAAACAACAAGCCCATCACGTGGGGTCAAAAGGAACTACTGATGGAGGAGCTCTTGGACTGCAGGGACCTTTTCACAGCATACGAGTAGAGGAAGCACTTTGAGTCAAGTAGGTGTGCTGTGATTACTAAATGTTAACTGGACTGCCCATCGGGAGCGCCAGCACATTTCCAAGTAGCCTGAGGGTCATTATGGCCTGCCTTGAAGAGTCAAGCTATAATATGAGAAACAGGAATGAGTTCACAGACCTCCCAGAATCTATGCAACAGATGCGACTCTCTTACTCTCAACATAGTGTCTGTGGCGCCAAGGCCCCATAGATGTGTGCTCGCAGCCTCTCTCAAAGCATGAAGCCTCCGTCTGCCTCGTTAGAGACAACATTTAGACCGGTGAAGAAAAGAAACCACAGAGGAGAGAGGGAGAGAATACAAAAGAAAAAAGGCCCTCGAAAAATAAGCAACAATCACCAGCTCAGTGAAAAACACCAGCTAAACACACACTTGAGCTAGAACAACAGATAAATGCTCAGTTTCAGTAAACATGTAAAAGGTTTTTCATACTTTCACTTGATCATTTGAACCTTTGAGCTAACTGATTATCTTTGTGTGCCTCGCCTTGTGCATTTCCACTGAATCCACTACAGCTGCTTTACTGCTAGAAGGTTTTTGCGGGAGCACCCATAACCATAGCTCAAAAGGTCAGTATTCAGACTGGGCAGTCAGTCTGGTACTCTTTACACCTTCACAAAGGGTTACCTTCAAGTGTATTGTGGTATGCATGAATAGACTGAGCCCTGATGATCATCTCCAACCACCCTTGGCTGAAGGCATTAATGCAGCAAGGGCAGCAGCCATTTAAAAAACTGTGTGAGAAAGTGTAAATTATTGACTCAGACTTGGTATATACATAGGAATCATCAGTAGCATTACCCTCCTGGGAACTGCACAGCTTCTACCTACATACCAAACAATTCTGAGGAAGAGTATAAATGGACTCGTTCTTATAAAGTGCTTTTCTACTCTAGCTGAGAACTCGAAGCACTTTATACAACACATCTGAATTTACCCATTCACACCCACTCACACAAGCACTTCCTTCTACAGCTAAGTGCTTTCTGTCTAACATTCACACTCCAACAGTTGCATCGGAGACTTCAGTATCTTGCCCAAGGATACTCTGGCATGCAGACTGGAGCAGCAGGGATCGAACCACCAACCTTCTGATTAGTAGATGACCTGCTCTAAGCACCTGAGCCACAGCCACACCTCAAACTCCACACAGAAAAAAGTCCCAGGAACTGTTGGGACTAAAAGCAGTTATACTGTAATATAAATGGTAACTTGTATCCAGATTGAAACTAAACACAGGCCATAAAGTCAAGTCCCTGCAGATCGACTGATTTCCTTCTGTGTATTTGACTGGCAGATCTCATATTCATCCACACCACTTAAGCTGTTTCACCCTGGATACAGTTCCTGCTGGCTCTGCAAGCCACTTTGCAAACCCACCTCTACTCCAGCTCCTCCATTTCACGCAGTTTCTGACTTGCCATGCCATGTCTGCTGTAACTGATACCTCCTCGGTTCTGTGAGGCAGTCTTGCTGCTGCTTTCCCTGTCTTGAGGCTTTCCACATATGTGCATGAAAGGGCGGGGAGTTCCCAGAACAGACCTATACTTCCAAATATAAATTACTGCTGAAGGAATAACAATCCTTGTTTGGCTAAACTGGTTTGACAGAAATTACAGTCACCCCCTGAATAACAAATCTATGTTAAGCTGTTAAATCACTTTGTTACTGAGGTTTTTGGAGCCTCTTTCTCTCCACCACAGTTTATTTTTAGGTCTGAGAAGCACATCTTTGTGTGTCCTCTATTCAAAAGAAACCTCTCTTCTAACTCTTGTTACCAGTGATTCCAGTACAATGTCCCCCCTCACAGCTCAATGGCTTATTAAGCAGAAAACATGAAAGAGCTTGATGGAAATGGAGACATTTTTATTAAAACCTGCAAGGGCAAACAGTGGACATCATTCCAGTCCCTTATAGAACATCTGCCAAGCACCAGTGAGAATGAAACTGAGCCAATCTGTGCTCTGCAGCACATCAACTGTAAAATCAAAGAGTTGCTGTTACTGAACGGAAAAAGCCACCTCCTAAACAAAGATATAATGGTGCACTCACTACGCTGGAAATTTCTTTTCCACTGTGATACCACAGTTCTGTGTTATGGTTTCAAAGGAGCAAGCCAATTTCAAATGTGGACAAAGAGTCATTAAGGGAGAAGTCAGTGCAACATCTGATAGTGATCCCACGGAGCACCAACTATCATTATCACTGAGCCGGACTTTCATGAACCTGCCGGTGTTCGCAGGTCGGTGTGACCTTTGCCCCCAAATGAGGAAGTACTGCGTACGAATGATTATTATAAATGCTGGCGTTTAAGGCAGAGTATCTGGCAGAAAGCCGAGTTCCCTTTGGGGGTTTTGTGTGATTAAGTGGCAGAAGTAATGATTTGAAATAGATTTGGTTATTTTTCTGTGACTAATCAATCAGGTTACACACGAATGGAGCCAACAGACTCACCCCCCAAAAGTGCAATCAATGCCTGTCATTCACTGGAGGGAACTCGCAAAATAACAATAGCAGCAAAGGAGAGAGAACAAAACTGCAGCTGAGCTGTGTAAGTGAGAAACACCCCGGATACTCGGAGCCCAGAGAATTGTATCCTTCAGCTCACTGACAGCACAGTGATTCAGTGCGTGGTTCACTTCCTCCCTGCCTTTTCTTCTTACCTTAGCTTATTGCTTCTGCGGGACTCCAGTGTTGCTGTGTAGCCACCTTGTTGTCAATCCCCAAGTTTCTCAAGAGAAGGTAAAACAGTGCACTAATTAAACACCACTCACTCTCTTTGCCAGAGCTCATTTCATCACCTTTTTCCTGAACGTGCAAAAACAGCATTCAAACTTACAGAATCATAAACAATTCTGTAAGTTTGGCTCAAGAAATTATACTTTTCTATTTAAATGCACACCTTCCAGGAATCCAATAAGATATTTATTTCTTGAGAGCTAAATATTAACTCTCCATCCATCCATCTTCTAATCCCAGTTGGGTGGGGGGTGGGGTCTAGAGCCCACCCCAGCTGTTTTAGGGCAAGAGGTACAGTCTTGGAGAAGTTACCAGTCCATCACAGATCTCATAATTGGGGTCATTTTGACCGTTTGACAATTTAAAAATCATGGAACTGTTAAAAAAAATACCCTCGTTGTATATTTCATTCATTTTTCTAAAATGAGTTTCTTCATCATCATATAGTGAATTTTGGGGTGTGTGGGATAAAGAGAAAACAAAATTACAACCACTCGGCGTCTTCAACAGACGGCTCATTTCCCATTGCTACTGCAGCAGGACGGGGCCAAAATGATGCTCCCCCATCTCTGCTGTCACATCTAAGGATGGAACAATTCTAGAAAACCACAGTGTGGTTCATACCTGGGTTGCTTTCTTTAGAAACTGGGGTGGGCAGCACAGTGGTGTGGTGGTTAGCACTGCTGCCTCACAGCTAGAAGGTCTGGGTTCAAATCCACCTTGGGCCGGGCCTTTCTGTGCGGATCTCTCCGGGTACTCTGGCTTCCTCCCAAACAGTTACTGAGGTTAGGTTAATTGGTGGTTCTAAGTTGCCCGTAGGTGTGAATGTTGTCTGTCTCTCTGTGTTAGCCCTGCGACAGGGTGGCGACCTGCACAGGGTGTACCCTGTCTCTCGACCTATGACAGCTGGGATAGGCTCCAGCGACCCTGAACAGGATAAGTGGGTGGATCGAAAATGGGTTCATCTACTAATTGGACCAGCGTACCAAACCACCCACAATGTGTCCATTCAGAGTGTAACAAGCATGAATTTATGAATGCAGACTGAACCATCCCATTTATTTCCAGTTCGCTCCATACCTGAACAATCTATGACCATTACAGCTTTCACTGGACTAGTGGGTATAGTAATATGGAATATTCATATTGTGGTCTCTTTTTCACGTTACTGTGTGTGCAAGCTAGGATAATAAAAACATCCTGGAATCGATTTAACACACCACATATCACACCTTTCTGTCTTAATTTTCCAAAATAGAGGCCAATTTAGAGTGTCAAAAATAATAAACTTCACATTTCAAAAATGTAAATGCCAAAAACTGAATCAGCGCTGCGTGCCTGTAGAGAGCAACAAATGTGACTGCCAAGCTGCAACAGCTGATGTCACCAGAGAGGACGCTGGGATACGACCGCTCGGAGAGAGCATTTAAACAAAACTCAAATGCTCCACAGGGAATCATAAAGTTACAGACATTTATGTATGCCGAAGGTCTTTAACTGAAGGTTCTCTTGACTGAATTAATAATGGTTAGCTCTATAAAATGAGCTGGTCGCACCAACTACGATATTAGAAGATATTCAAATTAGAGAGTTGCAGATGAGGAACCTGCAGGAAATCCAAACATTCGAGGGGCTGGATTAAGCACAGATTTGGCATTTGCTGAATAAATGACTCAAGTGATTGTGAAAATTGCTGTCTATTAAATTTCTGCCAGTCAAATAAACATATAATTTATTAATCAGTGAATGGTTTTCACACCATCTGCACAAGTAAGACACGTTTTTTTGTCAGACATGTTAGTATGAACTGTACAACCATTACCATCCCACTGAGCACTAGACCCAGTTTCACTGCTGTGGCTGTGTCATATCCCTCATACAGCCCTAAAAATCTCTGGCTAATGAATTCTTAATAAAGACACACACAGCACACATTTCAGTAAGCTTGTGTAAATATCCAGAGTTGCATTAATTTTTCACCGAGGTCTTGTACTGTAAAGTCTTCCCTGGCATATCAAAAGGATTGTCAGTGGGGTGAAGGTCTGGCCTGTGTGTGAGAGCATGTGATCCCTCATGCTCCCTGAACCGCTCTTTCACAGTGGGAGCCTGATGAATCCTGGCATCGGCATCTTGGAATATGCCCGTGCCATCAGGGAAGAAAAAAAATCCAGTGATGGAAAAATCTGGTCATTCAGCGTATTTACAGGCAGCTGACCTCATTTTTTGTCCACATGATGTTGTTGAACCTTGACCTGGCCAACTAAAGCAACCCCAGATCAGAACACAGTCTTTATGCTTGTTAGCAAAGCGAAGCCTTTTTTCCTGCAATTATCTTCACTGATAAGTGGTTTTCTTAGGCCTGCACATCTGTTTAGTTCCAGTCCCAGGAGCTCTTTTGTATCGGATGTGTGGAAATGCTCTTAATCTCACACAGCTGTGGTATCTGCTCCTGTTTTAGGACTGGATTTCACCAGATGTTTATGTGATCACCAATCAGGATCATTCAAGATTTTTTTTCTGACCACATTTACTCCTCAGAGATGACACTCACGAACATCCTTCCAGATGTTCTTAATGTGTTGGACACTTTTTACACGACCAAACCGTCCTCCTTTTGCCCCTTCAATAAACAATATAATTGTGTGATGTGTGTTTGCTTTGTGTTAGCAACATTTTGGAAAATGTTACACATTTTTTTAAGGATGTTGCCAAATGATGTTGAATTGTCAGCTGAACTTTTAAAAATGTTTCCATTTGGAACTAAATTTACCCCAATTTTAGCCCAAATAGATATTTATACCTCAAACACACACAATAGCTCAACGGGATGGTACTGTTCTCATTAATAGCTGAAGTGATCAATTAATCATTAAACAATTTCAGCCCATATGCTACAGTGTGAGAGTCCCAGAAAAACTCTCTGCTCCTCAGGTTTGACTTTCATTTAGGACAGACTTAATCAGACTCACAACAAAGTGGAGCAACTTAATGACTCACAACACCACAGTGTGCTGCAGGGAGCCACACGAGAGCACACACATCTGCTCGCTGGAAAGTTGGTGGATATCGTCATCAGCATCGGCCTCAGTGTAAGCTAACATAAAAATGCATAGGATCAATACACACACACACACACACACACACACACACACACCTAATGTAAGAAGCCTTGTCAAGTGCCCTCTCTCCATCGCTGTAGTGAGCCAATCCTGGTCTACCACAGGAAGTGGACTGTTCTGACATCCCGCCAATGTAAAACATTAAGGAACCACATCCAAACCTCAACACACACACACACACACACACACACACACACACACACACACACACACACACACACACACACACACACACACACACACAAACACACAGGGTGTATCCACTATGCACAACAGATTCTTATGTACAGTATATACTGAAATTAGACCAAACAAATGATCAATATTGAGTTAAATTTCTAAGGATGACTGATTTACTGACTGACTACACAGAAAAATAAAATCAGTCTATTGACAAACCTGAAATTTAATTAGAGAAGGTTAAACACTGTCCATACAAATTATGTGTACATATTTAAGAGCCATTTGAAATCAATAATCATATTCCTCATAACCAAATTGGATTTTAAAAGCTGAATCGTGCAGTATTTTGAGGAGAGTAGCTAGCAGCCTTCGTTCTTTGCAGTTTAACATCCACATGGTTATGTACTGCTGCCTTTAAGCTGTCATATGACAGTTTGCCTCGACACAGCTGACATACAATAATTTATTTTCATTCCTTCATTTTGAAAGCACTCCAGAACCACGCTCGTTTGCTGTCGTCTGCAAACACTCACTTCATTAGTTAAACCTTGCTAGTGCTGGGTTGGACCCCCTTTGCCTTCAGATCTGCCTCAATTGTTTGTAGCACAGATTAAGATACACAGAGACTTGATAGCATCATAAAGGTGCTGCAGATCCATGATGTCAATCTCCCATTCTACCACATTCTGAAGGTGCTCTGTGGGATTGAGTTTGGTGACTGAAGGCCATTTCAGCACTGAGCGCTGCTGCAAGCAGCCATCAGAACGTGGGGCCTTCTGCTGCTGTAGCCCATTTGCTTATAGTTTGTGCTGCACGTTGCACCTTTTTTGTAAAGAGTGTAATGATTTACTGTTGTTCCTATGAGCTTGAAGCAGTCTGGCCATTCTCCTCTGACCTCTGGCATCAACGAGGCATTTTCTGCAGAGAACTGTGCTCATTTGATACTTTCTCTTTTTCAGACCACTGAACAACATCTTAGAATTGACAGTTAGCTGGACTGTACTTATAATAAAGATATGAATAACGAGTTTAACTGGCTAGTATTTCACATCCCAACTTCATTTGTGCAGAAATCCTGTGTCATGCATGAGTGTTTCCACTATAATGTTATGTTATGTAATAATTAATGAGTTATGCAATAATTTGCTCTATAACCAACTCCAACTCCACACCAGCATACTCCCTTCATCATTAGAGGGTCTGTGTATGGAAGCCCACCTCTGATTTGGGATCAGCGATTCTGACGTTTGTTCTGACAAACCACAGATGAAAGAAGGAAGCGGTGATGGAAACTCAGCAGGAGCACAAACAGGCACGTACAGCAGCACATTTGGACACTTGCTTTCAAGCTGTAGGTATTTCTCAAGATGAAATACTGATAAATTTAAATTATTCTTGTTTATGTTATAAATACAACAAAAGAAAAAAAAACGATTACAGTCAGAGGCTTAGCTCATCAGGACTGTGTAGGTGTGATTAGATCCAATCTCATGAGACTGTTTGAGGACAAACGGCTTCATTTTCACTATTTCCAGACTTTCTATGTAAAGATTTGCAGCTTTTTGCTGATATACATCATCATAAATCTAACATATTTGTATTTCACACTGTTCTTTACAACCTCATGGAAACTGTAACGGGCATTTTTCTTATCGTTACACCATGCAGGTAAAACAATCACTTAATTGAACAAAAAACCTGAAAGATGATCTAAGCAAGAGCACCAGGGCAAAATGTCCCCGTCACACTGTATTAACCCTGCTCATCATTAATTATGGGACCTTGACTTTTGACCTTGACCTCAAAGAGTTGATCTCTGCATAATTTCTTGATATGGAGAATAATCACACAAGGTTTCAGCAAAGTCCTTCAAATAAATTCTTAGATACAAAGTGGACATGAAAACAGATTAAACCATGTATCCTCGACCTACCAATATTTGTAGGATTGTACGCTGACAATGCTGATTTCAAATCATCCAATGAGCCGTAAAGAAAGCGGGCACGCCACACAATGACAATTCAAGAGCAACAACGAGTGCTGGGCTGAGTTTGCTGGTAATCAAACTTTTTCACCAAGTCTGATGGAAATCAGATTTTGACCCAAGTGAACACATATACAATACCAAGTGTGTTTTGGTCATATTTCCCCATGAAGTTTGGTATGTGTAAGCCACACAGTTCTCCAGTTATTGAGTGGACGCTGCCCACTCACATAATGTGTCCCATCTTTTGACAGTGCCACATCTAAAAAAAAAAATAATAAAAAGACACCATATATCCCCATCCCTCCATACCTTAATGCGCTCACGTTAGCCGTCTAGCTGGCACTGACACCTGTCCTCCTTTAAACGCATACACAGTAACAAGATTACCAAAGCTTCTAGTGGATGCAAACATCATTAAGGCTGTGCCGCTCAGTGCCTCAACCTTGTGGTGATTTTAAAGCAATACGAAAGAAGGGATGAGTGTGAGAGTGAGGTGCACTGAACTGTTTGTCACTGGCTGTATTACCTGCAGTGACAGGGCAAAAGACAATCCTGTCAGCTCTTAAGCAGTCTTATATCAAGAGAGGACAAACTGCAGCAGATATGAAGACTCCCAGCAGAGGGAAGATAGTGTTCGTGGGAACAGTACAATGCAGGTAAGAAGGGGCCTAAGAGGGAGGACCAGCAGTTTCACAAGCTGTTAACTGTGTTTAGGACAATGCCCATATCAGCTCTGATTTAATGGGTGCATCCCTCTGTTTTACAAGCAAGATGTCCAAAGGGAGAAAAAGGCAAGCCAGCCAGCTCGCGAGCGAGAAAGCTGGTGTATAGTACAGGTAGCAGAGACTTCTGAATGTTTCTCATGATTACTGCTGACAGGTGAGAATAATGCTACAAAAATTAATGTAAAAACACACGAAGAACACGGCACTGAATGCACAAAGTGGATCTATAGCTTCTTATGGAGTTTTTCTTTTGTTACATTTACATTCATGACTTTGCAGGTTTGAGATTACAGGGAACATGGACATCAGGGGCATAATAATTCTATTCAACTGATGTATTTTGCAAAGAGGAAACCTATCTACACATAAAAGGCACAGTGTGTCCGTATCAGCACTCTTTGTGGTCTGATCAAAAGCACTAATAAACTGTAATAATGAGATTTCATGTGGCAAGCTGCAGAAAAATGAAGACTTAATTCACACAACTGCTTTTTGCCATGTTATGATGTAGGGATATGTATGCAATTTTCCAATGAAATTTTTAAAACAGCCGAAACGAAATTAATTTATTTATTTTTGCAATTTTGTCACTGGTCATACTTTAATGCTCCTTTTCTTGGTAAATTTTGTAAAGCACTCTGTTTTAGGAAGGCGCGATATTATTATTTGTAAATTGGGCCCAAATTCCTTTTCTAAAAGTACCAAAGGAAAACAAAGAGAACTTAATTTCTAAGCTAAGAGAACTACAAGTAATGTAGATTAATCCTTGCTGCTTGTTGCAGCCCCCTCATTTGTTGTTCCTACATATTAGTTTACCTGCTGAGGGCATGCTGTAAATCAGTGGCATCTTCCAATTTACCAAGCAGCAGCAGATGCAATAAAGGAGAAATATCCTTATAACCCAGTCATGCCCAAAGCACTACAGGAGTATCTCTCTGTGTCCTGTTGTTACATAACTGTTGATTACCCAGGGGCTCTGACAAATTCTAATGCCGGGCTTTTTTTAGCTGATACTACTGCTGCTGCTTCTTTTTTAGACCTCACCTGTGTTCCCTGCTACGATGCTCTCTGCATTACACAACATAGCTGGAGTTATTTTGGACAAATTACATGAAATCTTATCTTAAAAATAAATCAATGCTACATTAAGATGAACAACTCAAGCATGCTATTCTAGTCTCAAACTGCTTTAGCCATCTCATCTTCATCAGTGTTGGTAATTAAAGCTATTTCTGACCCATTTATCCCAAACCAATTCATTTGCATAGTTCTGAAAAAATACAAAAAAAAAACCATGCTATGAAAATAAATTATGTCTCTGAAGGACATTAAGGAGAAAAATAGTGGTCTTTTTATTTTTGGATATCTTACATGAAATCTGTGCGTTTGTCTGCTAACTCCTCCTACACAATCAGAAGCTGAGCAACCAAACGGGCACCCAGGTACACCTGAGGCCCCTGGACGATTCTTATCTATAATCACATATTATTATGCCAACATGGTGCCTGGCAACCACCCAACAACCAGCTAAAATTACATAGGACCTGAGCACCGCAGGGTACCCACAAAAATGGGCTAATTTTTATACAGCTGGTCCCATATTTATTTTATGAACAAGATGAGAGGAAAAAGGCTATTAAAAGTCTTTGATGCGAACTTGATGTCGGCAGAAACGGAGCGAAAACATCATGTGATCAGGGCACCGGTTTGGCCTTCTGGGCTAAGCAGGTGACCCATGCCGCCCCGGGCCACTTCCTGCGTGTATGTCCCCACGCTCTGTCTCGGTCTGCTTCACCATCCTCTCGAAAAATAAAGGCCCAAAAATAAATATTGAAAAACAACATGTGATCAGCTTTCAGTTTATATCCTTCGACTTTAAACAGCGCAGCGAATGGACCACTTAGCAACAATATTAAAACCACTGAGTAGATGCTGAAGATGTCGAATGTTCTGGATACACAATAACTTGAAATGTGAGGAAAAAATAAATAAATAAATAAAAATCACAGACTTCATATGGAAGTATCTGCAGCCTGAAATGGCAGACAGCCTCTAATAGGTCTAAATGTATGTAAATGTCTGACTGAGCATCCACAATAAGCTGCTGCCCCCCCACACGCCACAGGACTCAAAGGCTCTGCTGCCAACATACCACAGGATAGCCCAGAGGCTTCGGAGCTGTGTTGGCAGCACAAAAGGGCACCAACAAAACATTAGGCACGTGGTTTAAATTCTGGGGCCAACTGGTGTAATGTGCAACATTAACACTCATTTGGAGAGATATTTCTGGCCACATGGTAAATTAAACCAAATATTCCATTCCTGCTCTGTTTTTGGTCTCTAACAACTGCTGAGGGAAATATCAGGCTCTTCTGTTTTGCGTCTGTTTGCCGTTTTGTGAGCTCAGGTTTTTTTTTTTCCCCACTGAAAAAAAGATGCAGCAAGCCCAAAACAACATTATGAGAAGGATGAGATTAAACCCATGCAGAGAATTGCAGCCAGACAGCTAAACAATGGCCGAAACTCACTATAAAGCTTGGGAAAGCTGAGGGGAGCCAATTTTCGGGTGATAATTCTCCGTAGGTTCAACATCAAGTACATACTTTCACATTATTGATTATAAACGCCATACAGCCATCCATTATCTGCTGCTTACCCAGGCAGAGGCACCCAGACCTCCCTCTCCCCAGCCACCTCCTCCTGCTCTTCTAGGCAGAACACCAAGTAGTTCCCAAACCAGCCAAGAGACATAATCTCCCCAGCATCCTGGGTCTGCCTCAGGGCCTCCTCTCAGTTGGATATCCCCAAAACGCCTCACCTAGGAGGTGCCCGGGAGGCATCCTAGTCAGATGCCCGAACCACCTTGACTGGCTCCTTTCAATATGGAGCAGCAGCGACTCTGAGCCTGTCCCGAATGACTGAGCTCTTCACCTGCACTATAACTGAGAAATCTTCTTTCTGCATCTGGAATCAGCACTCACAGCTCGTGGCCACAGGTGAGGACGAGTGAAGAGGCTTTAAATATTAAATGAGTAATGTGTACAAAGCTACTGCAAGCCATTTTACAAGTTTGTATTTAAGAAGGTCTCCAAAATAAATGCTTATTCTTATCTGGATAATTTCAAAAAAAATGCCAGGATTAGGCTTTTTTTGTTGTTGCCATCAGCCTCAAAAATCCAGCACTGATAAGGCTATAAAATGCAAATCTTTATGTTTTTGAGTGATACCTCTTCAAAATATGTCAGTGTGGTGGTATGCTTGCCCCAACCATGACCTGCAATCTTGTAACAAAGGAAAAAAGTGATTTCTTGGCTTAAAATAATACCATGCTTCCTCCCACCTTGCAGAAATGCCCAGAGCCTGTGACCCTGGCCACCAAGGTGTACCTGGAGGACAGCAAACAGCACGGTGGTGGCGCTAGGCCAGAGAGGTGACGCATATGTGAGTGGCCGAGTGCGTCAGGCTCTGGCTGACAGCGCAAAGACTCAGCAGTGTCCTGGATGGATGGAGGTGTTATGATGGAGGAAGCAGGGAGAGTGTGTATGCATGTAACCAAGAGAGTGAGTGGGAAAATAATAAATACAAAAAAAAAAAAAGAGTAATATGCCCCGACTCCCACACTGCCATTCGATGCTGAGAAAAGCTGTGTCGCAGCACTGAGTGGGTGGGCTTCGTTTAAAATAAATAAATAAAAAAAAGAGTCTGGAAAAAATATGAGAGCGAGAGAGAGACCATCTCCTACCTTTAGTCTGACACACCACTGGGGTTACATCACAGAGCAGAGAAGCGAAAAGCATGCAGCAAAAATAAACCAAATGGAAGCGTTGGAAAGGTTTTGCTTTGGCTGCTTCGAGGCTCGGTGAGAGGAAAAAGGATGAGCAGAGAAATGAAAAACAGTCGATGGCTTCTGCTCGGCTTTTGTTTCTTTTCATTTTTTTATCCCTGACAATCAAATGGACCACAAAAAATGAAGAGCGGGCACCCCGCCTGTACCACCTCCCTCAGTTCAAGTGTCCACTCGCATGTGGTCTTTCCATCACCTTTAACTGATCTTGAGGTATTATCAAGTGGTGAGTTATTTTTCCAATCAATCAGGAAATTATAAAAAATGAAATCCACATCCCGATTTTTCAGCAGTTCACTGTGAGGTTTGCGGTTCGATACCCAGTTCCTCCTATCTGCAGTACAAGGCATCTTCAGGTAAGGACGACCAAAAGTTGTTTCTGATGGCCAGAAAGTACTTTGCCACACAGCTCTGCTGCTGTTAATTTGTGGATGGATAAAAGGCCAAAATCTTATTATTTTTAGGCCCTGAGCACAACCTGTGCAAAGGCCCTATTGTAATTGCTTTGGACATTTAGGCAAATGAATTGCTTTTTTGAGGGCCTAAACATGCTCAAAAACTCATGAAATTTTGCACACACGTCAGGTCTTGTGAGCCCAGTGGTTGCCCACGCCACTACAGAGCTCCACTAGCCACCAACCAATAGCTACAGAGCAACGAGTGATGTGTGCATCTCTTTATACATGGCTGGGGCTTAAGTATTTAAGCACACAATTTTAGACACAACTTAAGTCTTTAGCTTAAAACAGTAGTTTTCCAATAATTGCTGATAAAAATGCAGTTAGAACTGGGAGGCCTGCTTTTGAAATAATAACCCACATTTCTATGATAAATCTGTCTCTGTTATTGTTTTAAACCAAACACAATATCGTGCAATAACTTCCTGTGAGACGGCTCAGAAAACCGTAAACTGCAGATGAGTTTTCAGCAAACAGATCAATCGATTCATTGACTAATTATTTTAGGATTGCTGAGACAGCCCACTGAACCGGCTGTGGAGGAAACCTGATTTGTGGTTATTTGTTGTTTCAGTGCAGCCCTGAGAGCAGCATCACCTCTAGTTTCCTTTGACCTCAGGCTGTCTGCAGTGAGAGGACGGGTGCGCGCGACTCCTGCTAAGGTTGCAGATGCCACTCTCTGCACCGACGAAGAGTGTTTAATGAGAAACGCTGTGGATCGTGATGAATTCACGCAGAGAGGTTAGAGAGAAGAGCTCCCGCTGCAGTTAGTGCTTCTTCATTATGATGGGAGATATTTATTGCCTTTCAAATTACCCTCTCAGCGAATGACAGTCATTACTATACCGCAGCTTAAAGAAGAATACTGCTAAATTTGAACTTTATTCATGTTGCTTAGGGGGGGGCTCTCTGCAGTGTGGAGATTTGTAAGTTTCACAGCAAAGCTAGAAATGTGTAAAGAAGTTTGTAACACACCCCAATCGTGCCTTTGCCAGCGCCGCTGAGAACGAGGTAGTAAAGTTCAAAATCAACAATTCTGCCACAGAAAATGCTGAAACACAACCCAGGAAAACCTGTCTGCGTTATTTTGAAAGCTACTGTGCAGCCACCATTTATTGAAAAGTTATGCATTAGTTTGCCTGGAGCACCCATTTTTTTTCCTGCCTATTCAGAGGGAATAAAATTAGGTTTCAACGAGAAATCGACGACTGTATCTCAAATAAAAGGCATCGTCTCCAGCTGATGTGCTGTTTTAAAATGCAGACTTGTGATAAAATACAAAAGGTTAATACATTCAATGAAATCCAGATGAACACCAAGGCTCAAGGCTGTGGATTCATATACACTTCATTAGGTACACCTGTTCCAACTGGTTAACACAAATATTTCATGAGCCAATCACATGACAGCAGCTCGGTGCATTTAGACATGCAGACATGGTCGAAACAAGCTGCTGAAATTCAAACCGAGCTTCAGAATGAGGAAGAAAGGCAATTAAACTCATTTCGAACGTGGTTGCTGGTTCCAGATGGGCTCGTCTGAGTATCACAGAAATCTACTGGGATTTTACCACACAGCCATCTGCAGGCTCCACAGAGCACGGTTGGCCCAAAAAAGAGAGAATATCCAGAGGGCAGCAGTTCTCTGGGAGATGATGCCTTGTTGTTGGCAGAGGTCAGAGGGGAACTGCTATACTGCTTCGAGCTGATAGGAAGGTAATAACAACCCAAACAATCACTCATTACAGCCAAGGTACTGTATGCAGAAGAGCATCTCTGCATGCACAGCATGTCGATCCTTGAAGCAGCAGAAGACCGCACCGGGTCACACTCCTGTCAGCTAAAAACAGGAAACTCAGGCTACAGCTCACAGGGGCTCACCAAAACTGGTCAACAGAAGAAAAATGTTACCTGGTCTGAAAAGTCTGTGTTTCTGCTGCAACATTCAAATAGCAGCGTGAAAAGGCGGCTCCGTCCTGCCTTATATCAAAGGCTGCTGGTGGTGTAAGAGTGTGGGATATATTTTTTTGGCATGCTTTGTTTTGACTGAGCGTTGTTTTAATGCCACAGCCTATCGTAGTATTGCTGCTGACCATGTCCATCCCTATATGACCACAGTGTGCTGTCTTCTGATGGCTGCTTCCAACAGGAAAATCATGTCACCGTGTCACAAAGCTCAAATGGCCTCCACAGTCACAGATCTCAGTCCAGCAGAGCACCTTTGGGATGTGGTGGAACGTGAGATGCTATCACGCCAGTATGGACCAAAACCTCTGAGGAGCGTTTCAGCACCTTGTTGAATCTGTGCCACAAAGAATGAAGGAAGTTCTGAAGGCAAAAGGGGTCCAACCCGGTACTAGCAAGGTGTATCTAATAGAGTCCACAATAGAGTCCTCTGGTAAATGAACAGGTATTTATATAGTGTATTTTATACTGCAAAGTACATTCACCAATTCATGCAGTACACACATTCATACAGTGCTTTCTTCTATGCCTTTAAACACTTTCTCTCACTCACACACACTCAAACATCAGTGGACGGTTTTCAACATCTTGCCCAAAAACACGTCCACATGCAGGCCGGAGGAGCCAAGGTTCAAATGACTGACCTAATTAGAAGAAGACCCGCTCTACCCGCCGAGCCACAGTCATCCTCGTGGCTGCTCTCATGGAGTCATACAGGTTATTTTGCTCTCCATGCACTGTCTACATGCATTATGACTAATTATTTTGTTGAGTGGCCATTTGGTGATTCTCATTTTGAAGAGCAATAGCTGGAAAATGAGTCATGCTTTTATAGAATTTCAACTAATTGAGGGATACTGCACGACCATAAAACTTTCAAAAGAACAACAACGAGCACATACACAGAATCCCATTTGCAGAACAGGAACTGCTCTCAATAACAGAATGCAATTACTTGTTTATTTATAGTGATTTAATGCTTTATAGCCTTTTATTTGGGCCTCAGCCACAAAGTGCACTTCTCCTCGTGGAACCAGCTAAATGCCAAACAAACAGCAGGTACAGAAAAAAAGCCCAGCAGACAGGACGCCTGAAATGGCCAGAAACACAAAAACAGGACTAAAGAGGTCGTTTGATGTTGGATAGAAAAGGGCTGCTCGCAGACAAGTGTCATTTGGTTTCTGTCCTTGTTCCAAAATGGAGAGAAAAGCTTTCAGCCTGTAAGGAGGTAACAATTAGTGAAAGAAGGCAGAGAGAGAGGAAAATCTGAAGAAACGGAAAGCAAGGTGGCCGCTGACCGTGTGGCCATAGTAACAGATGAAGCAATGAGGATGGAGAGAGGTGAAACAGAAAGACGACACAGGCTGTCCTTGCTCCTGCGCCCTCTTCCACGGCGCTCCGTTATTCTTATCGTATGCTAGCCCACAGCAATGCAATAATTCACTCCACTCTCAGTGTCATCGTGATGATAGGAGAGGGAAGATTCACACAAACACACACGCATATGCACAAAGCTTATACCCTCAGTTGCATTGGAGACAGGTCTACAACTGCAAACAAGAAGACCTAAATAATGAAGTACACATTAAATATAAAACAGACTGGGGGATTGAAGAGCCAGCAGTGAAGCTTACACATAGTAAGGAGAAAGTAGGCTACAGTGTGTGTGGCTGCATGTCTCATCAGCACCATGAAAGCTACACCCTATAAAACCCTGTGTGTGCTATGGACTATATTTAGTGATCAAACATTAATATGTAGATATCCTAAGAGGACCCACATAAGCCTGAAGTAATGGTATTCACGGCATGATGGCAGCAATCTTATATTTACTCATCTTTATATTTAATTTTTACATTTTATTGTTTATTTCGTTCCAATTAATTGTATTTATGTGTCCTACATCTATATAATAAATAAATAATATTTTCATTTATTTATATTTTAATGTTTATTTTGCTTTATTGATTTTTATTTATCTGTTATTGTGGCTGGTTATCAATGTAACTTTTTTATTTTTATTTCTTATTACTTTTATTTTATCCACTGTTACTGATCTGTTTCCACATTTTACATTGTTACACTGTATTTGACTTTATTTAGATAACTGTTACATGGTATTGTTTATTTTAATTTTTAAAATGTTTGAAATTTGACACACACACATATTTCACTGATTTATATTTATATATGTTCTACATACTGCAGTGTAACAATAACACAATAACAACAGCAATGCCACAAACTCCAGGATATGGGTCAGTGTGTGAGGGAGATGCAGATATTGCTCTTGGCAGGTTCAGCAGACTAATCTGACATCAATTTTTTATGCATCGCTTCCAGCTGGGCACTTCATACTGTTTGGGTGTAGGCCTCATTGTTTAGCACTAATGTATGAGCACAAAGATTTTAACTTGTGTTTGGATTATATTACTTTCCCATCAACTGCTTCATTTTATTTTCTATAAAATGTCATCACAGTGTTTGGTGTTGCTGTGCTCCGTGGAGCTTCATGTCTAAGGGGCTGAAATATGAGTATGTTTGAAAAATGAAGGGCTCAGAGCACTGGAGTCGATCTTTGTACCGCCTTAAACAAGAACGCATGAAGAGGAAAGGAAATTATAAAATAAGTCTGATTATATTTAACATTCCTTTAAATTGCATCAGTGCCTTTAAATTCATTTTTAATAAATTTTAAAGTTTACTTCCTTATACTGTGTTATCTGTAGGCCTTAAATACTACATACTCCAAACAAAAAAAGGGAGTAAATCCAGCCCCTGTTAAGCTGAAGTTTACGTAATATTTTGTAGTAAGTAAAGCCAACTTATCAAATTTTACAGTGTATTATCAATTTAAGTCATCACCTTTGATAACATCTTTTTGGATGTCGTCTTTTTATTGTTGGTTTGGTCTAAAATCGAAAGGCATCCAGCTTGTAGTGACTAATTAAAAGCCAAAAAGAGCAAACCCTGACATTTAAGGTGCTGTACGCAGAAAACATTGGCATTTTTGTTCAATAAAAGCCAGACAGTCAAAAATGTTACCAATTAATTTCAATCAACTGATAGATTAATTGAGCACAAGTGAGGATGCAGATGTAATATGTCTTTATGTGCGACCTGCACAATCATCTGACCTGTCAAAGCAGATAAATTCATCCGAAGGCCTGATAAATCAGCCCTCCCAGTAAGTGTCAGCGGGAGTTACAGCTATCAAACACACACAGTCGGGGAGACGCGTATGGACGTACAGCTGGCGTGGGTTTGGTCCACGCCTCGCTGTTGTGGTTCTCTTGTGAAGTGAACCAATGTTGTGTTTTGCTGTCTTTATCATGTGATGCAAAGCAGCACAATATCCCCGAGTATGCTCAGCTAGCAACGGCACTTCCTGCAATTCAAAGGCCCGCTGCGCTGAGCAGCAATAATGAGCCCAATCACATCGAGGGGCACAATGAGAGCCCAGTTTCCCGACTGGCAAAAACAACAGGATGCCACTGCAGAGGGGTGGGGGGGTGATAACTCCTGTATGGCATCAAAAATTTCAATAGGCTGCCAACATGTTAACATGTTATTTCACATTTCACACGACAAAATGCACAATACAGAAGGCTGATTTGTTCACGAAGGATTTAGCAGCTATATATGTGCCAGTGTGTGGTGAGTAAAAGATGGATACGTTTGTGGAAAAAAGCAGGATGGAAAGTGACGATGAAGGATGGCATTAGTTAGCCCCTGTTATGATGAATATAAATGGATGATGATGGGGTGGAATGAGTGGGACTTGACAAAAAGGAAGATGAGGGGGAGTAAGAAAATAACCACTCCAGAAGGAATGAAAAGAACGGAGGAGCAGCAGGATGGCTGTAAAAAGAGGCTGTGATGAAAAATGTTAGCACATTTGGATTGATGAAAAGAGCCAAGGGAGAAGCAGTTATGATGAATGGAGAAGACAAAGATGAAGAGGGAAATTACTTTAAGGTGCTCCCACCTTAAAGGCATGAGGTGGACAAGTTTGGTTATGAGATGATGTGGATAAATGGAGACAGAGGGGGATGGGAGACAGAGAGGAGTGAACTGGTGAAGACTCATTAGCCTACGCAGGACTGGTACATTAAGTCTTCCCTGCTCTTCTGTTTCATCTCCCTCTCTTCTCTCTCCTTTTGTTCTCCAGAAATATCCAAGTGGGTGGGAGAGAGTAACAGGGTGTGTGAGAAAGGAGGAGAGAGTTACAGTAAGTGCAGAGATGACAGAGTGAGGGGGAAGAGAACAGAAGGTGACAGAGGAAGTACATGACTAGAAAGCAGGCCTGGTGTCTTCTGAATAGTTCATCCAATATAATGCCAATAGTGCTTTTAGGACACCTGATTTTCATAACCAGAACAACGCAATACTTCACTCTGAGTATTTTCTGAAGAGCCAACAGGTCTGGTTTTAAATAAAGAGAACTCACCAACATCAGAATAAAACTATCTGCAAAACATTTGGCTCATTAGGATTCAAGGAAACAAGCAGTGGCCCTACATCACACCTCCGAGCACACGTCACCAGTGTTAAAGGTACAGTAGGCACAAAACACAGAATTATGAGGGAAAGAAAGGTCGATGTGAACTGTAAAAGTAAACGCATCCCAGATGGGCTGAATGTCCAAAATGCTAATCTCTAAACTGTTGGATGAAATATTCTCCAGATGAACTAATCTGTAATCTTTAGCTGCAGTCCCACCCCGACAGTAAAAGTTCCTTTATTTTAGATCTACCTGGACATAAACCTATTGAGAGGTCAGAGGTAAAGATCCCGTTTCAAGATCTCAGTTATCATAAATGGTAACCTGGCAGTGCAAATGTTAATGTCAGCCCTTTAACTATTAGCAAGTACCCAATAGCCGTATTGATTGTTACCACTGAAGTAGCAGCCAGTGGCTTCTTCTTCTCTTGGCTGCTTCCTTTAAGGGTCACTTTCCCTCATCTGACCCTATCCCAGCATCCTCCTCTGTCACATCCATGAATCTTTCTCCTGCCTGGTAGCTCCATATCCAACATCCTTTATCCAATATATCCACTATTCTTGCTCTGCACATCACAGGCTTGTCTCTCTAACTCTGTCTCCAAACCTGAGCTGTCCCCCTCATGTACTAATTTCTAACCCAGTGAAAAACTGCTACACCTGTCTCAGTCACACACATGTGTTCTGTCTTGCTTCTCCTGAATGTCACTCCCCTTCTCTCCAGAGCATGCCTCCTCCTCTCCAGGCTCTCTTCCACTTGCTCCCTACACTCACTACAGATCACAACATCATCTGCAAACAGCACAGTCCCTGGAGACTACTACCTGACCTCCTCGGTCAACCTGCCCATCACAGCTGCAAACAAGAAGATGCTCAGAGCCGATCCCTGATGTAATCCCCAAGGCTAGCGGCTATGGCTATTAATAAGACAATAATGATGATGTTGGGGCTGGGCGACAAATGTTATTAGTCATGTCATCTGTAACGTACGCTATGGTATCAAAAACTGCATTGAGTGTCGAGCATGTCCCGAGCATCAATATTGAGGCTGAAATTCTAACATCATGACAACCCTGTTAGTTTGTCCGACTGCTCCCTGCTCATGTTTAGTACCTCGTCTGGTTTATCATGTATGTACCCAGATCTCAGAGGATTACTTGAAAGAGCACAATATTAAAACTGATTAAAATGATTACAAACCAACAAAAAATTATCCTTTCCAGCTGTAGTAAACCTTTGCAGAATGATCTGATTCAAAGATGAAGGAAGAGACACAGCTAAAGGTAAGTTTCAGCATCAAATCCAAAGCATCTTTTTTTCTGCAATTCACCAAATTCCTTACATTTCAAATGTTGCCCAAACACAAGCAGCCACAGCAGAATGTCCCAACCCTAAAGAGGAGGTTTAAAGAAAGATTTCAGAGATGTGACATCATTTTGAGGAACCCAAACACCAGGCAGAGATATCTGCTGTTATTAAAAAACCTGAAGCCATAAAGAGTGACAGAAACACACTGAATGCCCATCAAGGCACTCTATGTCCTCTTTGAACAGCCATCTGTCAGACACTTCGGCCTCTCCGGTTCTTTCACTCTGTATTTATACATCTATCAACAGCACACACACACACACACACAGTCCAGGCTAAGGTGTGGCACGATGCCGGCAAGACAGGAATTGCTGAGAGACTGGGTCGAGGTAACACCCTGCACGGCAGCCACAACAGAGCAAACAGATCAGCTGGAGAGCGGGTTTGACACATGCTGCCGACACCGGTCAGAAAACAGACACTCAACGCTGCTCTTAAATCACACACTTGAACCCTTCACCTCCCCAAGTACACATTCAGCCACCTACACAGTGCCTTCCTGAGATCAAGAGCTGCTCAGACTTGCACCATGAAACAACAAATACCCCGAGAAACAATTAACAGCTCAGTCAGATGAACAGTGGCTCCTTCCAAAGCATGTTTCCACCACTCCCCACATTTAAAAAAGAATTCAGAAATCCCACATTTATGCAATATTTCTATCCATCTCCTCTGATTCATCCGGCTCACCTTTGTCAGTCGTTCGCCCGTCTGTCTAGGCAATAAAAATCCTGCACCATAGTAAGGGAGGTCTTAAACACAAAAAAAGAAAAGAAAGAAGATGGTAAAGGCACAGAGAGAAAACAAAACGCAGGAAAGAGAAAAAGGCAAAGTGAAGAGGACAAAGATGGAGGGAGGGAATAAAAGGGAAAAGAGGGAACCAGAGAGAGGTGAGGAACAGCACAGACAGGCAGAGAGCTCGCCACAATGTGAGGCGAGTGCCAGGTGTCAGCGCGCATACACTCAGTGAGCCGCGCATGCACACGCTCACACACTCACGTACCCACAAACACAAGCAGACAGGCAACTCGCTCTCATGCTCTTCCCCCTCCTCTTCATCCTCCTCCTCCTCTCGCTCTCTGGCAGCAGTAACTCTCCCCCATCCTCCTTTTCTCTCACTCATTCAGCCACGGTAAAATTCCTTAACTCTTTAAAAGCCAGTCATCTTCAGAACCAACCTCATCGTATTAACTGGAATTTAAAGGGGGCTTTTGTCAAATCGCAAAGGTGACAATTTTTATGTCCACATGGAGGCAGCACACACAAGTTGCCTTTCCAGATTCTGTGAAGCAGTCAGGGAAATATCTGATTCTATAATCTGCCACGGCTGTGCCAGAATATTGATTATGAAGTTGCCTGTCTCTGTTTGATGCTAGCATACACTGGCCTTACTCGAGCAGCAAACTGATGCTAACACATGAGTGCTACACTTCCTCAAATGGCCACTTGAGGCGACTGCCAAACAATCCCCATAGCCACCAATGTTAAACTGTGAGAATTTATAGCATAAATAAACATATTTACAGCATGGCACAGTCTCCGTAGCCAGTTTCACCCCTTGTGACAACTACAGGGGGAAAGTTTATTATTAGTCACCATCATCAGGGCCACAGCTGCTGTGAGCGGCAGGTACGTGCCATTCAAGGTTTACAAAGTACTTCCTGTAGAAAGTAATTTGTTACACAAGTTGTTACATTGTTACTCCACATCATTACTATGAGTTTACAGCATAATTTGTCACATGACTGCATAATTGCATAAATCCTTATCCTAATTAGAAGGGCTAAACTCTGTAGAGGACTATTAGAGAACACGTCACAGGAAAAGGCTCCACAGGCAGCACAGCGGTGCCGTTTTTAGCACAAAAGATGTTTATCAAATTAACTGGTGATTCTGAACTGGACATAGTGTGAACGGTGGTATATTTGTGTGAAACAGGACTTAAATAGAATAAAGTTGTGATTATCCTTGGCACGAGTGGCTCTTTATGCAACATGTGTGGCAGAAACGTAAGTCTGCACAAAATAATCACAACTAAACACCATTATTTGATTTTTTTTCCATAAATCGGCACATTTTCAGTTACACGGCCGGTGAATGGGGACAAAATTGCATGGGATGTATGAATTTCAAAATTCCTTTCAGTTGTATCCTACAAAAGCAGTGACAAGAGAAAACTGAAAGACAGGAGGTTTATGCGCTGCTATATAGTACATGCTCTTTCTCTCGAGTCCATATTTGAAACGTCGGTTCTCAAATTGCCTTTTCGATTTCTACTATTTTAGTCACAGAGAAGAGACTTCAAGCCTACATGCCCTTCCTTTGTAGACAGGCGCAGCATGGATATACAGTAGGTGACATCTTAAAAGCTCCAATATCACAGAGATACAATACACCAGAGTGCTCAATGCCCATCAGGGAGTTACAGCTGAAAGATGCCTCTGTGAAAATTCATAACATTTTGTTGTATGCTGAGATAAAGCGAGAGCTTCTAGATAACAGTACTCACTCTGTAATAGTGCAGACTGCACCTCCAGCCTATTCTTCCTATTTTTCCTGTGCTGTTGTAAGAGTTTGATTGTATGTATAGACTCAGATGCCACATACTCCACTGATTAGGCTGTGTTTTCAGTCCTGTGTCTGTTCCACTTGACATTTTGAAACTTGTTACTAGATTTTAATAATATCCAGTCAATGGACTCAGTAAGCAGTCGTGGCTTTTATCATTAAAACAGAGCTCCAATGCAGACAAAACACAAGTAGATTTACACATAAATGCATTTTAGTGGATTTACTGAGAGCTGCAAAAAATTAAAAATAAAATAAAGGCTAACCCCCCCACCCCCATCTAGTCCCAGCAGATGACCACACCTCCTGAGCCTGGAGGTCTCTTCCTGGTAAAAGGTTGTTCTTCCTTCCCACTATTGCAAAGCGCTTGCTCATTGGGTTCTCGCTCTAATATTACAGGGTCTTTATCTCAGAATATAAAACATCTTGAGGCTACTGTTATTGAGTATTGGCTGGATATAAATAAAACTGAACGAAAATTGAAATACAGGTCAAGTTAGCAAGCAAACAAAACTAGTGGGCTTAGAAAACAAAGAGGACCAATTATGTTCATCTCTAGCTCTACATTTTTATTCTTTGGCTCTTCTAGAGAAGCGGTGCATGTTTCACAGTTCAAAAATACTCCTTATTTCTTCTATACTCGGCCTTGGTGCAGCACCTCACCAAAAAACAAACAAAAATAATGCACAGGTGAGAGGGGCTGGAGCACACACACCTGAGATGACCATATTAGGAATATCCACCCTCATCAACATCATCCAGCACCAAGAACAGAAAAAAAAAATGTTAGAGCGTTTGGAGCAGTCTGACAACAGTGATCACTGTCACTGATTACCTGCACACATGCTGAGCTCATTATCTGAATTATAGCCAACGTTTAATACCAGCATCCACCACTAGAACAGGACATGAGACAGGAAACAAGGACAAGCATAAAGGTCCGCTCTGCAGAGGCAGGAAAAATTACAGGAACAAAGCTTTGGAGGTTGTCTTGTGCACTGAAAGATTGGCTTGAATAGTAGGCGTAAGTACACAGGTGAGGTGTGTGTGTGTGTGGTACAGGGGTAACACTGCAAACTGAGTGACTGAAAACTTGGTGGGAGGAAGGGGTGATAGAACTGGACAAGTGCAGCTTGAACTTTTTATGGCGTAAGCCTTTTTTTGTTTTTCATAGCAGGACGGGAGAGAGGAGAAAGCTCAGAGAATGAAGTGAACTGAGGATGTTTTGGATTTCTGTTATGTGCCCTCACCATTAGGCTACTGGGGCTCCCCAAGCAAAGCTCAGCAGGAGAACTTTTAGAGTGCTTTCAGGCTTTTATTTATTTTCCAAATTCATCAGCTGGGTTTTACTCTTTTGTATTTCATGTTTCTTGTACGACAGTAACATTACTTGAAAGAATGGCATGTTGAAAATTGTTGCTGTAAAGATATTTTCTAAAAGGCTTTGAGTTTTAAACTGTTGGTTGGACTTTTTTTAATTTTTACTGAAACCTTTGCATTGTTAGACTAATTGATAAAAATAGCTGGTATGGTAATTGCTGTCCTAAAATAAGCAAAGATAAACATTGAACACATGCATTTCAGTGGCAGCAAACATAATTTGACCAGTACAGATTTTTACTTAATTTTTATGCTCAGGATCACCCAAAAATGTTCCTTCCTGCTCCCATAACAGAGCAAATTCAGCTATTAGTCCAAACAAAGCAAATATAATGCATGAATGGTCTTACCACATGTACATGCCTGTTACTTTCCCTACACCACTCCTTCTTACCTTTCTAGAAAGGATACCAGCTGCTAAATATCAGTCACTCCTCAGCCACTAATCAAGCTATCATCATGAACAGATGGGGGAAGAGAAAGGATGCTGATCCACATCCAGATCCAAAGTATCAGACAGACACACGGAGCAATCGCTCTCATATTACAGCATACCATCACTACTCTGTTTTTGATTTTTTTTGTTAAACAGGTTTCTGCTGAGAGTCTGAGAGCCAAGTCTACAAAGAAAAAGAGGAAAAGGCCATACAGGGATAGCAGGAAAGTGAGAAGAGCCAGAGGGAAGGGAAGAGAAATGCACACATCGAGTTACCGATATTGACGTTGTGATCAGAGACGGAGGAGAGGTTAGACCCACGCATCGTGCTGCCCACTCCCTACTGTTAGATCTGGAATATACAGCTCCCCCTTACAAAAGAGCTGCATGAGAGAGAGGTAGAGCCACGGACTCTTGTGCTTGTCTCCATTTAAATGTCACCATCCTTCAACACAGAAATAGCCGAGAACGGCCGTCAGAACCAATGACAATATCATCACGAGTAGTTCAAGACCCTGCCGAGGACAGGCCTCCATGTAATGTACTGGCTTTAGCCAGACAGCAGGTCTTTAACACAGACTCATGAAAGCAATCAAGCCAGACCTGCTGAGTCTGAAAGCCAGACTGGTGGCTTGACAATCAGATGCATGATTCATGCCATCTTTTACACATCAGAGAGTACTAAAGTAAAAAGCCATAAGAGGATGTGCTTCACTATTGCGACGATGGTGATACAAAGGGAACAATGTGGAGCTGAGTACCATTGGCAGCACTGAGTACAGCCTGTTATAGCACAGAATCCACTTCACTGTATTGTGTGCTTTTTTATTTCAGCAGTTAGCAATAACAATAACTGTCTTTATAGCTTATTTTAAAGTATGAGTATGTGCTGAAAGACCAAAAAAACCTTAAACAGACATTTTTCACTGCAGACATTTGGATTTGTCACAGCAGGACCGGCACACATCTTATTAATTATGTCTGTGCTCTACAGGCAGCAGGTAACCAGGTTTCCAAGCAAACACATTTTAAGCAGATATAATTAAAAATGGCAACAATGACGCTTCCATGGCGATAGTGAATCTGGTTCTTTAGGACTAATATTGGAGACAGATGTCATTAAACCATCACAGAAGAAGGGTTTAATCAGGTAATTAAAGAGCATAATTCACACCAGAGAAACCTCGAACTCTAGAAGTCTGTAACATTTTGTGATGGCATCATGAACAGCTGTGACCCGACTACATCATAGGCTCTCTCAGTGGCACAGTGCTACAGTGGTTTGCACTGCCGCCTCAAAGCAAGAAGGTTCCTGGTTCGAACCCTTCCCGTTTGTCTGTGGGCTTCCCCCCACTGTACAGATTCATGTTAGGGTAGTTGGTGAGAGACAGCTTAAAATGTACAGACTAGAAGGCTGCATGATTAAATGGGAGCACTCTGAGTAAGACTGGAAACGGGCTCTGTAAATGCCCGTCCACATGCAGCCCGCCATAATGACAGGCTCTCACAGGAGACGCATAAAATCTGCTATAATAGGAAATTACTTTGGCACAGAAAGAATAACAGCTATAAGATGAGCCCTGTATCAAAATGAAAAGGAGACATTTCACACGCTCTTACTTGTTCTGAGCACCCACCTGTCCCACAGGGTGCTATGACCCCTGAAAGCTTCCCCTCTATGCACTGTTTGAAGTTTTCTGTAGTGAATTATCAAAAATCATCCAGGTAACCGATGCTTGTTTCTGTCCTTCCACACCACAGGCATTAAATTGTTGCAGTTTTGCTACTGAAACTATGACATAACCCATGATATCGATGCTCAAAGTTCATTACAGACAAAATGAAATTTTGGCTTTAGATTTTGACACTTGCACAAATGATTTTTCTGAAGTCTTTAAATGCATTTTTCAGCTGTGAACATTTCACGTGGCTACTTTGAGAGCCTGCACCTCAGAAGTTATTTCATTGTGTGAAATAATTACATATACTGAAGTCATTGTACCAAAAAAAAAAAAAAAGCCCAATTTTGAGAGTTATTTCAAATTTTGTTGAGCTGACTTTTAGAGTCAAGTTGGACTGATATGATGGCACGACTCTCCCTGTAGAAGAGGTTTCAGGCTGTCGCATTCTTGAGCCTGAAGGATGTAAAGGAAGTGATTCACTGAAGGCGTATGGGTGGCTATGATGAGGGCTGTATGTGCATCAAGTGGCTCCACTGAACCATAATGACGGGCTCATAAGTGCCTCCCACACTCCACAAGACAGGAGAGCAGCACGGCTGGCTTTTCGGGCGCACCGTCTCTCACCACTCCTCGCCCTCTCAACAGTCCGTCTACGAGTCTGAATTGTCTTTGACCTTCAGCGCACTTTTGCTTTGCTACAGCTTTGTTACCATGGCTACCCAGCCAGGAGGCCACAGGTGCCTGATGATGAGGTCGGCGGTATCGGTTATATCATCCATGACCCCGCGGAGGGAGTAACTTCTCCTGATCTGTTGGTTCTTTGGGGAAGGACATTTGTGTCACCGCTCATAAAAACCTTTACACATGACAAAGATGATGATGAGCTTTCTAGACAGAAGAGGAAAACAGATGAGGAAGGAGACCAACTCAACAAGCACGCTGATCTCTCAAGCACTGATGATGAAACCAGATCATACCCATGATTACACACATGCATGTATCTAAATGGAACGGACAGTCTACAGCGGTGCACAGTCTGTACTGCGTGAAGACGCCTCAAACTGACAGCCGCTGAGTGAAGGAAGCTAAATGACATGCTGCAGAGCAGCTCGAGCAGATTGGAGATGTCAGACTATTTGTTCTCTGTAACCAAAGGTCAAAGCTTCTCTCAACAGCTGTGCACCGTATTGATTCACATATTCACTGTTTGCTTCACCAGTTACAGTCTGTGCTGTACACAGCATGTTGATGCTCACATTTAATGAGAATTAAGACGTTTAGCCAGAGAGCAGCAGAATTATACAAAAACAAAGAAAAAAATCTGCTCAGTATAAATTAAGTGGAGCTGTTAAAGTTTTAATGGATAAACTGATT
Source organism: Archocentrus centrarchus (assembly GCF_007364275.1). Lineage (NCBI taxonomy): Eukaryota > Metazoa > Chordata > Actinopteri > Cichliformes > Cichlidae > Archocentrus > Archocentrus centrarchus. Next base: position 29,411,454 of record NC_044364.1, on the reverse strand, counting down.
AATCAGTCCAGACATTTTTGGATGAAAAACTCCCAATAACCCCAGCCTTTGCAGCTTCTTTGTGTCACATATTATTGTAAAATAACCACTGAATTAGAGGAATTCAAAGAGGTTAAATACATAATACAGGCATAAAGCAACAGTGTGTGTGACAGAAAAATCCCTGTAGCTACAGTATACCTATGCAAAGTAGTGCTACTGCAGGGTGCTGTGTGTTAGCATTACATTTCTATATTAAGGCTTGCAGAACAATAAAATGGATTTAAAATTGCTTGCACAGACAGGAGGAGTAAAAGCAAAGCAATAAAGTTGCTATTAAGGATCTATGTTTCATCAGGGAAAGACACAGACCCGGTCCTGAAAAACTCCAGACTAACTGCTCCATCACCACGGTCCCACAGGATCTTCCAGGAAAGGTGATGCTGTTTTCCAGGAAACTGATCAGCCAGTACTGTGGCAGTACTGTATGTGGTGACCTTATCTCTTAGATTTAACCTGCTCTGGAATCATGGTAGATGTGCAACTAAATAATCATTAAAAAGTGAACCTCATTCGTAACAGTAATAAAACCCAGTATCAAATGCAAAAATACCCCGCTCTCTGCGCATGAGGACCAGAGACAGTATAAAACATGGGCGTAACTTTGGGGCTGGTAAAATGAAACAAATACATAAATGCCTTGAACTTGCTTTCTTTCTGATGGCCACCAGATGGCGATAGCAGTGACCGCAGCCAGCCCTCTGGTCCTATAGAAGTCTATGGAGAAACGGTTTTGTGATTCCACCTCTAAACGCTTTCCTGCTGAGTTATGGTCTAAATGGAAGATTATCCAAGGTATGCTCACTGACTAATGAGCTGTGATTGACAATAACGAGCAAGCGGTTTCAAAGTTAGACACACACCCCGTTTTTTTATGAGATGACGATGATGATAAAAATCTTGAGGCTTCAAAATGGGACTTCAGAAGCTAAATGATGATGACAGCATAGCTCTGAGGACAAACTGTTGGTTACCAAAGCATAGCAGCTACATGGCCCTCAAGCAAAATACTATTTAAAGGCGGATTAGCGTTTGTTTTTGGTCTTTATGTGGTTTTTGTGTTTTGCTGGTCGCTTTGTGTTAATGTTCAGTAGATTCCATTTCTAAACTAATGGTAGTTAGTGTTGCTCATTCTTTACACTCAGAGTGCAAGAGAAGCATTGAGGGTGCTCAGGAATGAGCCTAATGTCACATCCTCTGGATTTTTGAGGTTAATTCTTTATCCTTAATATGTTGGGCTATTGCTGGACAGAGCAGTGAAGGTGGGGAGAGAAAGATGGGGACATGACCTGAAAATAAACTAAACTTCTCTCGAGTCCTTCAGATAATAATCAACACAGAACAGAAGGTCTCATTTTAAAAATTTCAATACGATTCTAACATTAGCATTAAAAAAACGCTACATACTGTACTTTTAACTGTTTTGATTTTCAAAAATATCACCAAAACTAAAGGCAAAAATATCTTACACAACCACAGAAGCCGTGACATTTCACATTCGGCTGTGAATGGGCAAACAAAAGGCTGATATCCCTCTGCAGGTGAACCGTGATCACAGAGTCCGGCTCGCTGAAATCCCTCCATTCATGTTTCCCTGGGTTCATTAATACAGGAAGGAAGGGGACATTCTGTGGAGCAGTAGGTGCCAATCTGTCGCTCTGTGGAGATCAGCCAGAATCGGCTGCCCCTCCTGTCGCCTCTTACAGCTATCTGATAATATTCTACAGGGTGGAATGATTTATTTCTCTCCAGTCAATGCAGTCGCTAATGTTTACTGGATATTCCATAGCTTGGTCTGCATGTAAGTAGCAATATATATGTAAATATGCAACATCTGCGTATGCATTTATATCCAGTGCATTTATTAGATTTAAAAATATGCCGACTACTCTGAAGATAAAATCTGAAATACATACACAAACACGGAAATATACTAAATAATGTAAAGTGTAGTGTATAGTGATAAATGCAAATCTTAACTAACCACATCTGGATATAGCTGCTGTTTTTTTATCCACAACATTAGATTATTTCCAAGACTATTCCATAACATGCCATCCTATATTTGTTCAGACCTTTCAGTTTATTCCCCAAAAAATACCAATTTGTAGCCGTTTCGATGGACCAGAAAATCATGCAAATTTGGCCAGAAACCTGATTAGAGCTATTAAAGTTTATAATCGTGTAAACAGCATTTAAAACTGTACCATCATCCTGGCAGTTTAACTTTTTACTCATGTAGAAAAATTGTGAATGGAAAGTCACCCTAATGAGTTTCTGAAAATACCTTCAATTAGCACAGAAGTTCCTCTTCATTCTGATCCACCTGCAGCACTTTGAACACACAGTACACACACAGTACACACACAGTACACACAACATAGTCTAAAATGCCTTAAAAGAACTTGCATTGGATATATTAAAAAAACAGTCAGTGCTTTGACACAATGCCCATCATGCTCAGTTTGGTGTGTGTGTGTGTGTGTGTGGGGGGGGGGGGGGGGGGGGGGGGTGTCTGCTGCTGAGGACTGACAATAACTGCATTTACACTGCATTAGGCCGAGCTGTGGTGTCACTCCTTGCTTGTGCCTTAGAGCTCAAAGCATGTTTGCTGATCTGATGATCTCTAATTAGATTTCTCAACCACTGTGGAAAATGAGCCATCAATTAGAGTGCTGTAATTAGGGGGACTGATTTGATTCCTGTCAAGCACCTGCTGCCTTCAGACTTGTCGAGTTAGTGGAAGTGGAGAGGAACGTGGCAGCATTTGTACTGTAAGTTTTGATCTTAATTTAAAACTGCAGTACTTTAATGCTCTTCAGTAACAGCTGGCTTCATTCTTCTATATAAAACAAATAAAAAAATCACAGGGTTGTGAGAGTTTCTGACAAAAATGTCTTCTCCAATTTACAGAGGTTAGTTAGAATCAGTCGAGTGAGATGTAGAACCATCAATCTTGAAGGCGTCTCGGTGAGCAGCACATATGGACCGCACTGTGGACGCACAAACCAAAAAGATTATACTGTACAAGAACCTCACTGCTCCAGTGAAACTCCAGTGCAGTCACCTGATTAATTTGGTCTAATTGGGCCAGTATGGAAGCTGCCAATCAAACTCTGGTGTGGAACACAAAGCTGGATGAAGAGGGCCTGAAAGGAAAAGCAGATCCTCGTGTTCGTGTGAAAGCACAGCCCCTCAGCTGCACGCCTGCATGAGGAAAAAATGAGTTTATAGCATGAACTCAAACGCCGTAACGGCCATAAATTATTATGAAAAAATCCTCTTTTGATGTACAAACAATGTCTTGATTTATTTAGACAGTATTTGCACGAGTTCTGTAATTCTTTCTGATGTGCCAAAAAATGAAATCAATACAGACATGAATGAGTTTTACTTTAGCAGAGAGCACATGAGAAAAGTAAGGACTGCAACATCTCCCTGTAACAGCGGTGCAAACTGTCTCATTTTGTTGTTTCCGTCTGTTCCTCAATATTTACAACATAAATCTTGACAACTCGTGCTAACATTAAGTTATGTATTTCTGAGAAGACAAATGCACGAGTGCAGCATAACTTGCTGCCAGCCTCTGAAGTTTAATTTTCCCACGTGAATCTAGCAGTGATGAAGATGCACAGTGACATCAATAAAAGCAGCTTTTCAGCGAGCTGTCAGTCCATATGACTTCATGCTTAAAGCTCCTGGTGAGCCCGTCTGTGTGAACATGAACGAGATTACAGCTAAAAGGGGAAAAAAGTAGGGTGCGCCCATGGTTCGGAGCGCATTAATCAAACCACAACGTAACCTGAGCAAAACAACCCAAATGTGTTATATTAGCTACTATACTGTGTGTTTGAAAGGGACCTATTATTCATCAGCTTAATCACTTATCTGGATAAGTAGTTAAGAAATTAGATTGACTGAGGTCTGCAGCCTATCCCAGCGATCCTAAAGCAGTGGGGTACATCCTTAATTAACCCTTACAGCTCCCTTAATTATTTATGGCAACTTGGAAACACTGCTCAGAGATTTTGGTCCATACTGACATGACAGCATCACCCATCACTGCAGATTTGGCAGCTGTGCACCCATTATGTGACTCTTCCACGTCCACACATCCCCAAAGTGCTCTACTGGTTTGAGATCTGGTGATCGTGGAGGACCTTTGAGTACAGTCAAGTCAGTCTCATGTTCAAGAAACCAGTTTGAGATGATTTGAGCTTTGTGACATGGTGAGTTATCCTACTGGAAGCAGCCACCAGAAGATGGGTACACCGTGGTCATAAAGGGATGGACATGGTCCACAGCAGTGCTCAGGTAGGCTGTGATGTTTAAACAATGCTCAGTTGGTATTAAGGGGCCCAAAGTGTGCCAATAAAATGTCTTTGACCATGTCTACATACCTATATTCATTATGCTGCTGCCATGTGATTGGCTGATTAGATATTTGTGTTAATGAGCAGTTAAAGAGGTGTATTTAATAAAGCAGCTGGTGAATGTAAATACTGTTATAAAGGTGGAAAAATCCTTTATATTAAAATTTTGATTAACAAGGTCAGTGCATGTGCACCTAACTCCTGTGGTTCAAAGCTCAAAGGTTTTTGGTATGAGGATGGATACCTGTAATATAGGATATCTTCACAGAACCATGGTGGTCAAACCTTTTGTTGGCGAGGGGCAGCCAATCAGAGAACAGCTGGCTTAAAGGGAGGCGGAGGGAGCTTTTTCAGACAGATGGTGAACTGACGAGATACAACGAGGTCCAGTATAAGATTAAAAAAAACAAACTGTAAATGTAAATCAAGAATAAAAAAAATACGGAGCCAGAAATGAGCATAATGGATTATTTTTCACCATTTTCAGGTAAATATAAGCTAAATTTGCTTGCTCCAAATTTATGCAGTATAAAGTCCTACAGCAGAGATCATGTGCAACATTTTTGTCTGTTCAAATGCCAAACTTCAGCCCATCGTTCTCAGAGCTCATTAGTCATGCAACAGCTCCCTGTCCACATACCCCAACCTTTTAACCCCATTTCTCATTTTCTAATCAGCCGGTGCCATAAACTGTAATTGCGATGTCAGGCTGTTGACTTTGTTTCAAGTGCAGACTCACTTCTCCACCCCTCCTCAATGGGGGCAAGAAGACGAAAGCAGTCGAAATCTGACAAAACAAAAATCAAGCAAACTCCTCCACATGCCTTTATTTTGAGCTCATATGCCAGCTAGAAAGTCTAAAAGGAACAATGCAACAGGCAAAGATCATGAGGGGATATTTTCCATCTCGTTCACTTTTTTACTTTCCAGGCGGATGCACTTGGACATGAAACAGCCGCTGGCAACAGTAACAGAGGGCCGCTTTGTCACAAAGAAAGCCTCGTATACACACACCGTGTACGTAGTCTGTTCAGTGTCTTAACGAAAACACTCATATCTGATTTGTAAACAGTGCTGCCGCAGCAGCTCCGACACATTTGTCCTTCTTGTTTAAACAGCCTGAATCTAAGTGTGTGAGATTATGTGTGCTCAAGTGAACATTCACTTCGGATCTTGAATGGCATCTGATTAAGCACAGAGAGGTTGGACTGAGAAGAATAAGCTGGAAAACTGATTCAACCATTTATGTGATAGTGTCTGAGGACAAAACAGGCAACACAATGTTGTTTCCCTGACAGATAACGCCCTGTCCCCCCCGAGTGTGTCGCGATACAGATTCGTGAAATTCAGCCTCATCACAATCAGAGCAGCTTATCTGTGTTATTCAATTTAAAAACTGCCATTCATCAGCTTAATAACTTGGGGCTCAAACAATTTCTGCAGTGGAGATCAAGGGACAGTTGGCTCATCTGTTCTCTTCAGATTAGCGGGTCTATTCCCCCCTCAGAGCTCCAGCATTCCTATAGACAGACGCAGCGATCAAACTGTATCAAACACAGAGGACGAGCATCTTATTTCACAATCTCCCATCTGAAACGAGACTAATTTCAGCAGGCAGTGCATCCACAAAACTCCGCTTTTTACTGTCTGTCGTGCACAGATAAGTAAGGGTGTTACCAGCCCTCCTTATGTCCTTGAAAGTTATGTTGCAGCTTAAAACATGTTCAGCTTTAAATTATGCACTAAAGTAAATTGTCAAAGTGGCAATGGTGTCAGCGCATTAGAGTATGTACATACATATGTGCTACAAAATGCAGGAAACTGCAGAGTGCAGATGTTACGGTTGAGGAGACAGACTGTCAGAGGTGAACTGCACTGCTGGGATGAGAAGATTCCCTGCAAAGCCAGAGCAGCAGATATCAAAACACTAGAGTGATGCACAGCTGCTTGACATCCTCTCAGCCTAACACACAAACACACTGAAGGCGAAGCAGAGCGGAGTCTTGAAGCCTTGCAGAGAAGATGTAGCCACTGAGACACAAGCCTTTAACTCATTGGTTTGTCAAGTCCCGTTTTGGGGCCCTGGCTTTAGCATTTCGGTCGTTGATGTGCTGGTTTTCCAAAACTGGATGTCAAAAGCGAGGAGCTGATTTGACTGAGACACCGAGGACACTCGTCGGCCCAGGAGCCATCAGAAAGGCTGGAGGCTTCACTTTTTATAATATATATGGAAGGACTTCACAGAATGAGTCACTGAATCAACAGGAGCAAAAGTTAAAAAAACAGCAGCTGTGCAAAACAGTCCAAACTATCCCCAGTTATGAATATGATGGGGATTATCTAGAGTGGCGCACGGACTCCTGCACTTGCAACTTTTTAATACTAGACCTTTAAAAGGCAGATGGTGTTTTGAACGTCTTACTTTATTTACAACATAAATTAAAACCACATTTGGTATTCGTACTTTGTACTGCATAGAAACTGTTTAATATGACTAAGATTACAGCCACTTCTTGTACATGAGGCTTCTCTTTGTCTATATATATTTATTTGGCAAACTGTTAATGACAGTGTGTGTGAGTGTGTCTGGCCCTCTTCTAAGCACCTGTCTTATGAAACAGATGATGTGCTTTTTCAAACATGTTTATTCAGTTTTGAAGCTGGGATCCAAAGCCCTGTTCTTGCCATGGCAACTAATGCAAATGTCTACATGATAGCAGAAGAAATATTCATGACCTTTGTGAATCAGATTTAAGACTTTTCCAGTGCCTCGTAAGTCTCATCGAGACCCAGAGACGCCCTGTGCATGATGCAAACACCGTGCATTTTGCAGCCCTGTTGGGGCATGACAATAACAAAACTGAAAAATAACAACTTCCTCCAAATTACGCAAACTACTAAAAGTGGGTGAGTAGTGGGCGACTCTGTAGGAAGTGATCCGCTTGGATCAGAAGTAACAGTGTGCTGGTTTTACAGCTCTGATGGTACAGCACAGGAAACAATCATGGCACAGAAGGGTTTTTATCTGTTGGATGAAGGACAGCACAGAACTTTGGCTAAACGACCCCCCCCCCCAAGCGACAAAACAATGGTGAAACCTACACTAAAAAAACGGGTATAAAAGGCCGCTGATCTGATGCCAAGAGAGCCAGCTGAGTTCAAGGTTGAAACAACACATTATGGCTGTGCAAAGCTAAACAACCGAGGCCAGCTCAGAAATCCCCTGCTGCGAATGTATAATAGAAACAAAACTCTTCACGGTGCAGCACGGCACGGCCAAAGCATGCTTTAACCGCCACGGAAAACTGGTGTTGAGTTCTGACAGCAGGAGGTGAAGCTATCCAAGCAGCAGAACCAAGAAACTGGTTCGGATCAACAGCGCTATGCAAAACTCGAAGGCATGTTAGACGCTTCAGTTGTTATCCATTATGCAATACTATCAGACGGGTGAATAATCCATCCAAAACTGGCAAGGACTCCTGACATACAGCCAGAGTCATAAACAAGGAGTCCAGCAACAGATGGTATGAACCCCACAGAGCCCTGGGGACTGGCTTCACTGATCTACCCCAAAGCTAACTCATCCCAAGGCTGACAGTTGATTTGTTAGGTCCTGTTTCGAACCCTCCGGTGAAACATTTTTAGTGTCGCCATCTTGGTGTTTAGAAACCAGATGCGACAAGAAGCAGTGAGACTGAGTGAGAAACTGGAGGACATAACCCAGATGATATCCAGATAATGATAAACCCAATGTCCTCCAAAATCATATTCAGAGCTGAGGAGATCATTTGCAAAAAAAGAAGCCAACTCAGCCCAAAAACAGCTGACAAACTGAAAAAGCTAAAAAAAAAAGTTCTTGAATTAAAATACATATTGTCACTTGACTTGTTCTTATTTATGGTCATTTTCCATAAGCATTATTACCTACATTCACTCACACTTCATTCCGGTGCAGGCAAATCATCTTCCAAAGTTTATCAGGACCCACCTCGAAAGCAAACCCACCAAACCTGCCGTCGTCTCAATAAACATGGCAGCTTTTCTTCAATATATTAGTTCATTTGCTTTGTTGTGCACTGCAACTGAAACAGCCTCGCATATGTTAACACAACAGAAAAATTATTTGTTCACTACAGTTTATTAGTTCATTAAAATTTTTCTCACTCTGCTGTTTGGGATTTCTCCAAAACATGTGTCGATCATTATTATTGATAATCTGGTGTAATAAGTAGCCATGTTTAGAATTGTGCTCATTTGTGCCATCGTTTCACAGCACGTGACGATAGCAAAGGCAGCCAGTAGGTGTCACTGTGGAGGTGTGTTAGACTGTTTTGATACAACTGCTTGAAACAGGAGTTCACAAAGCCTCGCTCTGCCCTTCACTTTGTTTAAGGCACGTCCACGTTGGCTTCACTTTTCAGAGCTCGAAGCTACGTCCACCTGGTACACAGTCTACGATCAGGAGCTAAGCTAAAGGACATCTGTGACACTGCCCCCTGGTGACATCAACAGCTGTAACATGTGGAAAGCATGTTTCTGTAAGACGAACACATAACCATGCTGGTTCTTTAAGCTGCTGGTAGAACCCCGTGTAAGCTGCGACATTAAGCCATTAACCACCTAGGAACTGCTTTAACAGAAAGTAGGACATTTCTTTCTTATTACTGATGACACGCTGTCCACGGTTTACCCCTCAAATTAGAGCGAACAACTTCTGATGGGGTAAACACAGATGAGCATTTGGCCTGTGATATTTTTCTGACTGCAACTGAACCAGAACCATAGTCCCTCTTAAGATGAAGGGCTTTCTGTAATGGATTCATTCAGACATCTCTGACCTCTTGTTTTATCTGATCAGCAGTCAAAAACCTGTCTCTGTGAAACCGGCCATAAATCTTAACTTGAGTCAAGCGTCAGTTACATGGAAGTGCAGAAGAAACTGAAGCAGCCTAAACCCACAGAGGAACAGTGGCAGGTTCTCCAGCTGCCTACGTGCCAACTTCCTTTAAAAAACGCCTAAAAGAAATGCTTCGAATGGTCACACCACACATTTATTTAATTAAGAATTCAAATAATTAAAATCTAATAACAGCATTATTTCTGAAAGCTTAAAACATTTGTAATATATTTTACCAGAAAACAAGGTTGACGGGGGTTTTCAGCATGTATGAAATGTGTTTTGGTTCATCTTCAGGAACCAAAATACATTTCATTCAGCCCGCTTCCTAAAAATACACAGACAGAGCTAGCCAGCACCTTCTGCGTGTTGACAGGCAGATGCGTCATTGTTTGTGGCTGGCATCACAGGACAGACTCACCACTGCTGCGACTCTTGCGATTTGCCTTCCCCCCCGTCAGCAGCATCTTCAAGCTGTTCCTAAACATGACTGCAGCAGATGCCCTGGACTCAACTACAGAAGAATCTGTTGGAGAAAGACAGAAAGATAAATATTAATATTTCCGAGGACACTTTCAAAAGGACCGGCTGTCTTCCATAAGATACAACTAATATTTAGGATTACCTCTGGAGAAATTTATTTGACTGACAGTCGGGGAGCGGACCAGCAGCAAATGCTCCATTTATATCCGGGGCTGCAGCTCAAAGCATTTGCAACTAGGCTATCAGGGTCACCACCTTATCTGACATTTTTAACAACAGGATTTAAACAGTTAAAAACATTGGCGTGGACATCAAAGCAGGACACGGAGCTCCAATCTCAAAGCAGGAGAGAAAAAAGAACCTTCAAAAACGTTAATGGGATTAATGAGAGAAGATTGAAGCTGAGGAAAACCCATTCATGTGCACCCAATCTTATCTGTTGCCATCAAGTGCTGGATCAAATGCTTCACGGCAATTAGGGAAGAATAGGAGGAAGTTCCAGCGGTTTTACTACACTTCCTAATAAGCAAAAAAAACATATTTTATAGTTGTTCATTCATAAAGTTGGACAATATGACCATGAGACGGTGGCTGCAGAGTGAGATGTGGAGAGGGGGAAGCAACAGCAACTAAATGAGGCCTTTGCATGCTAAAACTTTGGTATCACACTTGCTTCAGCTGAGTGGGGAATAAAGATTTTCCTCCCATAAACAAAGGCCTCATAGGTTATGTGTGTTTAACAGCTTAGTAGAAATTAATAGACAATAAGCATGACAAGAAAAAAACTGAAGTTGCTATACACTGGTCTTGTAGCTAGTCTTACAGCCACTCAAACACTTATAAAGCACTGACGACCCCCCCCCACCGACCCTTCCAATCAAAAACCAAAAGTTATTGTTTCTTTTAATGACGAATCCTCTATTTTAAAGCTTTTATTTTGGTAAAAACAGGATCATACCCTCGTGGCGATGTGCACACACGAGGATATTTGTTACTAATTTTCCATCTCCTTCAGTTGGAGGATGCATGTGATGCACCGAGGCTCACGTTCACCTTCTGCTGATGAAACTGTAGGTCACTCTGACCCGAGCTGACTCGAGCTGCTGGTGTGCCTAAACCGAATCAAAAAATGGGTAAAATATCTGGGACGTGTTACGGGAAGCATTCTGAGACACGGGAGACCAGCACGGTTGGTCAAGGTGGAGGACATCTTGGTATTTCAGATGATGAAAGAGGAGAACATCTGTATTAAACCATAACGTTCATTAATTTTTAATTTTAAAACTATGGCTTACTCTAGCCAACTAATTCCCCACTCACCCACCCCTTCACAGGCACACGTATCTCTGCTGTGAGTCCTGATAGTAAAAAGCATGGCAGCAGATGTTCTCCATTAGATGGGAGTGACTCAGCAAAGCCCCACAGACAGGCTCCAGCTGAGAAGCTGGCTTTAGACCCCCAAAAAAGAAAAACACCTCAAAGAGGAGGACATGGAAAAGCTCTCAAAAAGCCCTCCTCCCTCCTTCCCCCAGTGCTGCTTAAGCAATGTTTTTCACAATCCCCCAGTGTCCTTGAGGAGGTCTGAATGTTTCCAGGATTATAATACTACTAACAAATATGAGGGAGGATGAAACTGAGCCATGACACACCTATTTTACTGAGGCCTCACTAAGTAAAATATCAATATACAGCAATTTAAACAATTTCAGCTTAAAAGGATCGACAGTTTTGTAGATTAGGGCGAGGCCTAAAATCGAGTTACCTTACAGTGTGATGAGGTTGTCCCTTTGAGTCCCTCGGCAACCCCAGATCTCGATTATTTCTGTTTGATTTCATCAAATCTATCTGGCTGGCTTTCTGTAATCTGACGCCATCTCCAGCCAGTCTCAGAAAGATCGAGAACCGAATGCCGCCGTGGCAGGTGCCAGTTCGGAGTTTAGCTCGAGTGCAGAGGGGAAAAAAATAAATTTAAAAAAGCTGATCTAAACAATTGGAGGGAGCTGGCAGAATCAGACCATCCCCAGCTTCAAATGACTTTAGCTCCAGCCACATAAGTGGTGACGGTTGAATCATTTTTGAGCGCTCAGACGTTTTCTATACGTGTGAATATTATTTTTTTTATGAGTTTGGCTGGTTTTGCTCACAGATAATAAGCAATAAGCGGCTACCTAGAGAAGTCCTGATATCAGCTACAGTGACAGAGGAGCCTGATGTCTGATAAGATTGTGATCCTTACACTTATCAGAGGGACAGATAAAAAGCTTTAGTCACATCAGAGGCAGCAGCGTTGGTTCAAAGTGACTGAGGAGAGATATATAACACCAAGGTCTACACCTTAGTTTCAGCTGAATGGATTAATCAAAGCTTTTATAATCCAGTCCTCTTTAAATCAACATCTATCAGAACCATTTATCCCTATTATATTATTTATACCATGACCCTTTTCCAGGAAATGCAAATGAGAAGACACCGTTTGCTAATTTAAATAAAACCAGCAATGAGGAGTGATTATTTTTTTTTTAAATCACACAGAACCATGCAACGTCCCCCTTTGGTCCTCGGCATGAATCACATGCTTTCAAGAGATATACAGAGAGCGGGGTGTGGTGGCTCCAGGTCAGATCTACTGGGATGCACCATCATCTCTCTGATAAAGCAGAGCTTGTGCAGGGTCATCTACTGTATGCAGCTGTCTTTGGTGACTGTTATTTCAGCAGAGCATAAAATATGAGCAGTGCTTGGACTGGCTTAATGTTCAGCAGTAAATAAAAGCCACATGTGAGAGGACATGGATTCGATCTCTGCGTTAAATATACCGTCTCCTTCAGGACGCAAAAACTGTTGCCAATTTTATATGAACGTTAAAGCCTGTTTGAATGATATCATTTGCAAATTAGGGCATCCATGATATCACTGAGTCATGTGTGCATTCTGCCTAAACTCACATCTGTTCTCTCCTACTCTGTGTTCATATATACTTTAGCTTAACGTAGCCAAATTCCCAAAAATCAGTTTTGTTTTCTGCAATCAGACAAAAGAACAAACTTGACCAAACATGGCCCCAACCATCAGACACTTCCAGGATGTTTCTAAGCTGCTGCTCTCCACAGCTTAAATCCTGACTTTATAACCACACTGACAATAAACTGCATGCACATCGGTTAAAGTTACTGTGACCTCGGTAATATTTACGCATATAATGATCACTCAAAGAGAAGGTTCGCTTACCCATCCAGATCACTGAGTTCAGGTGTTCCAGTCACTTCCACAGGTATATAAACCAGCACCTGGGCATGCAGACTGCTGCTACAGACATTAGTGAAAGAATGTGTCGCTCTCAGGAGCTCAGTGAATCCCAGTGTGGTACTGTGATAGGATGATACCTGTGCAACAAGTCCAGTCACTACTACACAGTCAGCTGTTAGTGGGATTATAACAAAGTGGAAGCGATTGGGAACGACAGCAACTCAGCCATAAGGTGGTAGGCCACGTAAAATCACAGGGTGGGGTCAGTGGATGCTGAGGGTCATAGTGCACAGAGGTCACCAACTTTCTGCAGAGTCAATCACTACAGACCTCCAACCTTCATGTGACCTTCAGATCAGCTCAAGAACAGAGAGAGAGAGCTTCAAGAATGGGTTTCCATGGCAGCTGCATCCAAGCCTTCCATCACCAAGCTCAATGCAGAGCGTTGATGCAGTGGTGTAAAGTGTTGATGCAGTGGTGTAAAGTGTTGATGCAGTGGTGTAAAGCACGCCGCCACTGGACTCTAGAGCAGTGGAGACGTGTTCTCTGGAGGGATGAATCACACTTCTCCATCTGCCAATCAGAGGGAGGAGTCTGGGTTTGGTGGTTGCCAGGGGAACGGTACCTGTCTGACTACATTGGGTAAAGTTTGGTGGAGGGGGGGTTATGGTGTGGGGGTGTTTTTCAGGAGTTGGGCTCGGCCCCTTAGTTCCAGTGAAAGGAACTCTTAATGCTTCAGCATACCAAGACATTTGGGACAGTTTGATGCTCCAACTCTGTGGGAACAGTTTGGGGATGGCCCCTTCCTGTTCCAACATGACTGCACACCAGTGCACAAAGCAGCTCCATAAAGATATGGATGAGCCAGGTCTGACCAAAAACCTTTTTTCAATAGATCCCCTTTTTAATAATAATTTTTTTTAAAAAGTAGCTAAAAGGCATCTGAAACATCAGTAAATAAAGTTGGCAACAATGAGGAAAACTTCTGAGCTAGTCCAGCCAGGTGTTCCTGCAGATCCTTGAATGAACAAACATCTTTCTTGCCAGTAACAGGCTACACACAGACATCTAGATATCACCTGCAGTGACAGGATCTTGATGTCTGATAAGATTATGCATTCAATAACACAGCTGACTGCAGTTACCTCTCCATTCCTCTCCCCAGTCAATCAGTGTCAGTAAATATCTATATCACTTACACAGGGCGTGATTGAAATGTGATTCATAATATTTTTAGTATTTTATCTTCTCATGTATACTCAGGTCTGATGATAAATGTAAACACATTTGACCTCATTTACCAAGCACTGAAATGTCTCCCAGTAAGTGTGACAAGTTCCTCTGAATAAATAATGTGAATAAGTATGTATTCAAGGAAAGGCCAACATATGCTCCTTTTTATTTTTGCAAGCTTGATATTACCATTAAAGCATATAAAATGTCAAGTACTTAGGTATTATACAGTAATTATACAGTGCTGTGAAAAGTATTTGCCCCCTTCCTGATTTTTTGAATATCTGTCACACATTTCAGCTCAAACAAATTTTAATCCATCCATCCTCCTCCGCTTATCCTGTTCAGGGTTCCCTGGGGGGGTCGCCAGCCTGTCGCAGGGCCAACACAGAGAGACAACCATTCACAATCACATTCAATTTAGTGGGCAATGGGCAATTTAGAGTGACCAATTAACCTAACCCAAGTAACTGCATGTCTTTGGACTGTGGGAGGAAACCGGAGTACCCGGAGAAAACTCCACACAGAGGCCCGGACCAAGGTGGAATCGAATCATTCTAGCTGTGAGGCAGCAGTGCTAACCACCACGCCACCGTGCTGCCTATTTTAATATTAAATATAACCCAAGTAAATACAAAATGCAGTTTTTAAATGTATTTATTAAGGCTAACAAAGGTATCCAGACCCACCTGGAACTACGCGATCATGAATTAACAGTGGTTAACCACATTTTTTGGAAAGCTGAGTTTAGTTTCATGAGCCACACCCAGGCTTAATTAATGATAATGCAATGATGCAGACCTCTTTGCCTTCTGTTAGGAGTGTGCCCCTGTTTCTAACAATCTCATGATGCCTTGTTCTTTTCCTACAGCTTTATTGGTCTCACCTCTCCAAGCTCCAGGACTGTAACTCTACTGCATGACTACATACTTTGCAGGTTTCCTCGGCTGTGGGAAAGAACTTGTTAAAAGCGACCTTAATCACAGCAATCATTGCAGCTGCTTTATAATACAGTGACACAAGTGATCCTTACACCTACCAGAGGGATAGATGAAAAGCATTAGTCACGTCAAAAGCAGCAGTGTTGGTTCAAGGTGACTGAGCAGTGACACACACCACCGATGGCTACATCTCAACGTGGGCTGACTGGGATAATGCAGATTTTTACAGTCCAATCTTATTTAATAAAAGCCCTTTTCACGCTGTTAATTACCATCAACAGAGAGTTATGTATATTCCTCTTAGAATGGCACTTTGAGATGTGACTCATTTACGAGGAAATGTCGAGAAGACGCTGTTTGCTAGTTTAAATAAACAACCCAGCACTGAGGAGTGATTTCTTTTTGTCATGTAGAACCATGCGAGTCCTTCCCTCAGAATAGAAACCACTCATTGGTATGAATCACATGCTTCCCCATGACAAGATGTAGACAGTGATAAGAGTGTGTAAGGTGGCAGCAGGTCACATCTATTGGCATGCATCCACATCACGATAGATGTAAGAGGGCCTGTGCAGGGGCTTCTATGCTAGTATTCATGCAACTCACAACAACTTTACCTCAGCATAAAATATGAGCGGGGAACAGCTTATTATGTCTGGTTCGGCTAGCTTACAGGCCAGAAGGCATTCAGTGATTATAATACTAAATCACAACCTCAAAAAGCCATGACTCAGTAAGTATACTGGAGCTTTATGTCAGCCATCCACAATGCAGCAGGGATGAAATACAGAGGACTTTGGAGCCTTGAAATGTGTTTCCATATGTAGAACTGGGAGCTAATCAGGCAAGACTACAGTGCTTTACTAAGTGCCAAAGCAGAAAATAGGGGGAGATGCTGCTGTCTGCATCTAGAGAAGGCAATCAATGCTTTGAATCTTAGAAGACGGGATACTGAGTAGGCAACCGAGTACACACATACAGACTCGCAGATCGCAAAAGAGAGACAAGCTCACAGAAAAAAAAGTACCCATATCCACAGCTGAAGCAATGCTTCATCTGAGGGTGTAAGCATACACATCTCTCATTCCCACTCTCTCTGACCCTGTGTACCGGCCTTTGTGAAGGGAAGCCAAGAAGCAGCATGCTCTCACAGATAATGTGCGTAAGCGGATGCAGCCCATCTCAGGATCCTCCACAGCTCAGGCGTAATGCTCCTCCTGTCCGTTAACAAGCACTTAAAGGCACATTCACCGCGCCTGCACGATGAGCCACTTTCATCTGCTCCGGTCAGCCCGAGCGGCCGCTCGTTTGTTCTGATGAAAAATAAAAACACAGTTTGTTTCTGAGAGCGGCTAACGAAGGCTGAGTCAGGACTCTAAAGAACGGGTCTCTAATGTGAGCCAGGCAGAAAGGCTGTGAAGCTGACGCCACATTACCGGCTTAATTATTTTACTATGTAGGTTTATCTATAAGCCTGGCTTGAGGACTTGCTTCGTCATTGGCATAATGTTGAGAACCCAGAGTTATCATTATTTGAGGATTAAGTTAGGTCCTGCAACCTTCCTGTAGAATGGATTAAAATTTTAATCACTAAGCCCCATCTACATTTTTGAACATAAAAGAAACCCAGCTAGCAGCAGGTGCAGGCGTTCCTCTGAGCCTGAGAACCGCCGTGACCCTCCCTTAATTACAAAGCTTATTTACAATCAATAAAGTATCCTTTAATGGGGCCGGTGATGGCAAAGGCCAGTGTTGCAGGGCGTCCAATACGATTTATCTCTTGTTACCGTGGCCTCCAAATTAAAACTCATCGAAGAGGAAACCACACAGACTCACTCATAGAATTAGTGAGGACCCGTTTCCCAGGGGAGCGCTCTTACTGTGATTACCTGTAACACAGCCGTTACAGCAGACACAAAGGAGGACGATTTCAGTTCAAACGGATGGAAAATGTATCGTTTTAAAAGCTACTCAGTGCCAACCAGTCAAACTAAATCTTTCAGATATGTGAACCAGCGGGAAATTTTAGGGTAAAATCCATTTTCTCCTTAAACATATAATAAAACTTGTCCTGAAAACAGTAATTAGGAGTCTTCCATGAAAGAAATACAGCTCAATGTTACTCTGCCAAGGGAGAAAATATTTTAGTGAACAAAGCACAGTCTGAGAATGACAAATGGCGACTGCCCTGAGGGACGCAACTTTCTTCAAGCAATTACAGCAACAACAATCCAGAGTTCTGACTGGGAAACATGAATGCCAGAGCCTAATCAAACGAGGACAGGCCTCAGAGAAAGCATACATTCACAATACTTATCTTGTGAAAGCTGTATAATTGAAGCTGAGTCATCCACAATCAATTGATTTATTCTGCTTCTTTTGCTTGAAAGGTCCAAAGAGAAGAGTGAGGTGAAGGTGGTGACAGCCAGCAGATGGACTTGTTCATTAAAATAAAGTCCTGCTGCAGAGGTGCATTTCCAAATGCAGAAGAGAAAACATTCACACTGAGAATAAAAAGGAATAAAGCTACTCAGGCTGAAAGCTAGTTTAGTCAGAGCCTCCTCCCTTATCTCGCCAGCAGTAGACACCCTGCAGCATCAGACAGGGATAAATCATACTCCCATCTCCAGTTTGAGGATGGCCAGGGGAGCAGAGTTTCATAAATCACACTGATATCAATAAGGGGAAGTGTCAGAGCCCGGCACACAAGGTGAGAGTTCCACAAGGCAATGCAGAAACCATTTAAGGTGGCTGGTAACAAAGTTTTACTCCTGCCTAGCGATAGATTATTTATTAATCTAGATGAATGCCCCTGCACTCATTGCTGTAGGGGAAGGCGGTGATATCTGTATCACAATGCACCACAGAAGGATTGATCGGTCACAGATGAGACCGTTATGAAGCCTGTTGTGGACAATATGAAGTCTGAAAGCTTCTCGTCCAACTGCTCCAGAAGTGTATCATGTTGAGAGCTATTTACTGTTGCAACTGACCAATTTTCAATTCAATTCAATTCAATTTTATTTATATAGCCTCAATTCACAACAACAGTCACCTCAAGGTGCTTTATACTGTAAGGTAAAGACCCTACAATATTATAAGGAAACTTCAACAATCATACACCCCTATGAGCCAGCGCTTGGTGACAGCAGAAAGGAAAAACTTCCTTGAAACAGGAAGAAACCTCCGGAAGAACCAGGCTCAGGGAGGGGGGGGGGCATCGACCGTGACCGGTTGGAGGTGAGGGCAAAGAGAAAAGAGCAGGGAGAGACAGGACAAAATGCAAATTGTAAGAGCGAGAGCCAAAGTTTAATATAATAATCTAAAAGTAAAACATATCAAATTACTGCATGTTTCCACAAAATGTCAAATTTAGTAAAGAAGAAACTCCAGTGCCACTGAGAAAGTGCCAAAAATGGCATTTTGTCCAATGGCCACTTGAGGCTGCCTCCAATAGTGAGTCAATTCTCACGTGTGTGAGATTGAATGCATAATCTTATCTTTGTGATGACTGTATAGGTGGTCTTGCTGCCTCGAGGAGTATTTTTAATAAAGATTTGCTCCATGGATAGTTAGACTAACACACCAGCCAATCAACTTGTGCTCCACTCTGTCCTGTGAGTGAAGATAGACATAATCTCTCCAGCATGTATCGGGTCCACACTGAGGCCTCTTCCAATCTGGACATGCCTGGAACAGCTCTCCCAGGAGGCACCCAGGAGGCACCCAGGAGGCATCCTGGAGGTATCCTGGAGGCACCCAGGAGGCACCCAGGTGGCACCCAGGAAGCACCCAGGAGGCATCCTGGAGGTATCCTGGAGGCACCCAGGAGGTATCCTGGAGGCACCCTGGAGGTATCCTGGAGGTATCCTGGAGGCACCCGGGAGGTACCCAGGAGGTATCCTGGAGGCACCTGGAGGTACCCAGGAGGTATCCTGGAGGCACCCTGGAGGTATCCTGGAGGTATCCTGGTCACATCTGCGAACCACCTCAACTGACTCCAGCTCATTTCCTCCACTTGCCTCTGTGCTCTTATTCTTTCGGTCGTTGCCCACAGCTCGTGGCTGTAGGTGAGGGTGGAAATGTCGATAGACCAGATGAGTACACTATGACAGAGTAGTACAGCATCCGTCGCACAAATCAGTCTGCGGCTCCACTCTTCCCTCACTGACGAACAAGACAGAAATACCTGATCGCCTCCACCTGAGGCAACAACTCATTCCAACCCCAAAGTGGGGCCCGTTTGGAGGTAGGAGTCATGGCTTCAGGCCTCAGACAAAGCAGAGACGAGATCCTGAGATCACTGAACCGGACACCCATCGGCCCGTGGCTTACGAACAGAATCACTGTTGGAATCCAACACCACTGTTTTTTCCTTTAAACACAGTTTGTACCCCACATTTTGTGGTGTTCATCAGATTTAGGCTGTTTTTGAACGTGCTACATACTACACAAAATACTGCAACACGTACATGCTTAAGTATATCCATTTACTGGCATTTCTGTGACACTTTAGTACTTGCTGGATTCATCTCTCTTTTTTATTTACTTAATTATTTTACATTAGTTTGATCCAGGAAAGCTGCACAAATCTAATGAATTCTTCTACAAAAACTGACACTAGCCCACGATGAGTCACTGATCTTTGCAGCTACTGTGGCTACAGCTAGTTTCAAGGTTCCAGCTGAAACTGGATAACAGGGAGGTTAAAAGCCTCCTACAGCCCCACCAAAGCACCAAGTCTTACTCACAGTCTTGACAGGCCTAAACATAAAGTAAATCTTACCATCTAAAAGTATTAAAGACCTTTGTGAATGAAATGTAAAACTTTTTAAATATCTTTAAAGCTTCTTATGACAGAACTAAACCGAGTGCCTTTTGAAGGCTTTGAGTTTTACAGACTCTTAGTGATCGACTCTCCAATAGTACAAATTACATGACTGCATTTAGAGACGTAGCCTCAACCCATTACAGTAATGAAGCAACAATGTTTGGCCCAAGTTTCAGCTGCATTTGAATGGTAACATTTGCATACGAGAGACATTTCATCACTTCTCATGTCGTGGGTCCCAGCAGGTCCCCCCTCTGCCCCCCGATCCATCCATCGGTGTGCGAGTGTGCAACAGAGAAAGCCCTGTATGTTTAGAATACGGATCAATGTGTGTGAATGTGGCTTGTAGTGTGAAGTGCTTAGAGTGGTCATGTGCAATCCAGTTTACCATTTGCACAGTCTGTATATAGCCATGTGAGTTATCATGTGCTTTGGTTGTGTCGCGTCCCTGCAGGGAAACAGGAATCCTCACACAGTCCAAGTGTCACGTAGTTTCATTACCAAACCTGCGCCCAGCTGAAACCAGCTTTCACTCAAATCCAGTCAGAGGAAGTGACTGAAACAGCTTGTCAACCTTTATCAGAGTCAGAGAGAGCCAAATGAAGGAGAACATGATTCAATGCCTCTTATTTTCCTGTTTGCTTTAGAGGGTGTTTGGGCAAGACCAAATAATGGGATGAAATACTGTTAGCCATGTAGGCAGGTGTAGAAAATTCCCCCAGCCACTCCGAGGACAGAAATAAATCACAGACTATTTATTTTCTCAGAGCTGCAGTTTTTTAAAGTTCACTTGCATGCCTTCGTTGTAATCTTTAGCAGGTGGACAGTGCAGGAGTGGGTATTGTCGGAGATAAAAAAGCATTTTTCCTCTGCAGACATCAAAGTGACAGCAGCAGAGCTCTGATTTTAAAAGGTTGTGAACGTGCTGCGCTGACACTACCTCGCTCTCGTGCGGTCGCTCCTGTGAACAATAACACACAAGACTGAGCGACTAAACATCGCAGAGAGCAGGTAGAAAGAGAGCGCTGAGGAGGAGGAGCAGGGATGAGCTTCATGGGATTTCCCTAATTGTGATGTTAAGGGTAATGGGACTATTTTGAGGTTAAATACATAAGCATGCATTCCTAAAATCTTTTTACCATTTTCACAACAAATGAAGCTAGATGATGCTAAAAGGTCAAAGACAGAGCTAAATGTGGTATTTGCCTGGAGAGACAGATTAACGCTGGTTAAATGAGACACTTCAATTAATCCCACTGACTGCAGCTTCCAGCCCTCCCTCCTCTCCTCTTCTTCATCGTGCCTCTTCATTCAGAGAGCTCACTGCTACACCTGCTGGCCATTTAAGAGTGCTGCTACTGCAACACATGCATTAAAATGACTGAGCAGAGGTGTGAGGAAATGCATTAATGAAATCATACATCGAAACCTAATCTGAATTATAATCATTGTTTCTGACACGTGACACTGATGTGTCCATCATCTGTCCTGTAGAACACACGGGAAAACTTGGTTTTGCATAAACCCTCCACTTGTATGCCCAGAGCTCCTTAATGATGTTCAAACAAACACACCAGAGCTTCAGGAAGAAGAATGGTTCCATGTTTGACAGGCAGCTTAAAGGGGCAAACAGAGTCATGACACGAGGGAGGGAAGGTCATTCTGCAGACGCCTGCTGACGGCAGGTAATCAACATTGGCACAAGTGCACATTTGCATTGAGATGGAGGCACTGGGAAAAATAAAGAAATAAATAAATCAGTTGGTGTCTCTGGTCTGTGCAGGCGCTCAAATTAAACTGTAAGAATTAAATCGGCCGAGGTGCTGTTCCATCCGCCGGTCTCCCTCATTCCTCATCTTCCTGTTAAGCGTGGCTTCGATTTATATCCGGCTGGGATCTTCTTGTGTGCTCCGAGTGACATTTGAAAGATGGAATCATTGATGTAATTATGCTCCACGCGACGCCAGCACAACAGAGTAAATAAATGATTTTTGTGAAGGCAGCTGCATAAAAAGGCACTACATATAACAAGTATTCATCCCTGACATTTTCTGTTGTTTTTCCAAACAATAATCACAGTAAATGGAATAAAGGCTTAATTTGACACTGATTAACAGCTACAGGTTTACTGTGCCAACTGGCCTGTGCTGATATGAAGTAGGCTGAGCTTGTATTATGACTAAAATGCACAAAGAAAAAAAGAAGTCACCCTACATAAAAAAGGCCTCAGGGAAGCTGCTGCTTCATTAACCATCCTAAAATCCTGCCTTTAAAAATATTAAATTTTTTAGAATTTCAATATTGATGTGGGGATTTTCCCACCTATTCCTTAAATTCCTTAATTACCAATCCCAGAAGAACCACAGAAGATGGAATTAATATGTCAAAAGAGCGAATAAAAAAAGAGGGGAACAAATCTGTGCAATTATATCAAAATAAAAGATATTAAGAGCATTGTTGTTGATCTACATCAAATAATCATAACAGTCACAGTGAGTCAGTGTTGTAAGAGAAAAACATTACCAAAGAGGTGTGAATCCTCTTTTAAAGGCCTTCGAAATGAAAGAATAAAATGGCTATGATAACTCCTAATAACATTCCCACACATCGTGCCCTGCCTCAGCTGTCACATGGTTCCAGTGCCAGCGTGAAGCTGGTTTCACACAGAATTAACCAGCGCTGCTTCCCTCGGCGCTGTCAGCTCCCTCTGCCTGACATGAGGAGGCTTCAAATCATACCCAAATGTGTTGATTTGGCCACTTCAAGGGAAGCGCTAAACAACCAAGTACGACTCTTATTCCCAGTTGATGTGTGCATCCAAATTAAATTCATTTTCTTAAAAAGCATGACAACATGTCACTTAGCTGGAGGCCAGTTAAGGCCTTGTAGTAACTTTGTATCTCTGCATACCAGAGCCAGATAGTGTTGGACTTCCATGCCTTAGGCTGTTGTGTATGAAGTGCAGCTTACTGGTTGATAGGCTTAGCATGGCTTCTAAGTGGAGTAAAGCCACGAGGGGGCTTACTGGCTTCCTTCATGAATCCACAGAGTTACAAAGGTCTTCATCTGAGAAAAACTTTAAAGTGTATAGAGAAGAAACACAGCAGCTTTATTGGATTACACACACACACACACACACACACACACACACACCACACACACACACACACACACACACACACACACACACACACACACACACACACACACACAGATAACAGGCTGAAATGCATTGCAGCCAACACTTTAAAGCTTCAACCATATATTTAAAAAAAAAATGCTTGCACGTCACTTTTTCTTGCAAAGATCAATCAGTTAAAACTGCACGACTTTGTTGCCAGGAAAATGGAACCGTGCCATATTAGAGATGCTGTGGAGCCTTCAGCCGAGCGTTTTCACGATCGCCATCTTAGCGTTTCTAAACTGGACACGATGAACGACAGGTGGATCCGCCTGAGAGAAAGAGGGAGATTATGGCTCACCTTTATTACTTAAAAAAAATTACAGCATGCTGATTAAATAAAATTTTTATGAACTCATCAGAAAAGTGTTTACTGAGGAGTCGCCTCCTGCTGGCTATTAATGTGTTATTATTAGTCATTTCATGGCTTTTCCTAAAAAGGTTTTTTCCTCGCCCACCGATCGGTGGAGGGAGGTAATGTTCTCAGTCGCATTGGTCTGTCTGTCAGCAGGATAACTCGGAAAATTATAAATGGCTTTCGATAAAAATTCTGGAGTGGTCGGGGGTGGGGGGAACAATTGATTACATTTAGTATTTTTAGCGTAGTATTGGCAAATTTGGGGTGGATGAGGTATCCACTGTACTGAGTGCCCTTCTCGTTCATCTAGAAGTAAATTTTGTCATGTGGGATAAAAAGAAAAAAAATATATGACTTTATATCATTTATACCTAGAACCACCAAGGGAATAATTTTGATCCTTATAGAAATCAGTGCAAAATGCAAAATGCTGCACTCAACAACTGACAGATAAATATAGAGTGGGGACTGTACTTTCCACAAAAGATGAATAATTACTGCAGGGCTGATTGGGGATAAAATATTTAGCAGAGGAGCAGAACGGTTACAGACACATGGAGAACAGGGCGCCATGCTGGCTGTGCAGAGCAGCGGAGGGAACCTTACCTGAACAGAGCAGAGAGTCCAGTGCGGGGAACTCATTTAACTTTTGCAACAATAACTTATTTAGATGTGTTATTGTATCTTTGGTTTATTAGTGGATTCCAATATCTTACCTTTACAATCTGTAATTAAATGATCTAAATCTTATGTGAAACTAATAAAACCCCTAAGTTTAATTATCCTGTCAGCTCTTATAATTGGAAAAACATACATCAAAATTAACTTCTTCAAGAAATCACGTCTTTGCCGTGGTGCTGATGTAGCAGCACTGGCCCACTAGAGGAGCTGAAATGCTGGCAGTTCAAGTGTTAATCCATCCATCATTTATATACAGTCTATGACTGTGCTGCAGTGAAGCAATTAGCCAATACTGGATTTTAATTGTGAGGTATGAAACTCTCCAATATGTCCATAATTCCTGTGGGATCCAGTGCACATTCTTTTAAACCACAGAACAAGAACTTCCATTGAGTGCTGTGTAAAATGACACAAACAAAATGGTCATCCCTGATTGGTTTCTCTTCACCTTCAGCTAACTGTCAAAGAATGAAGGTAAAATCAAGTGTTGAGCTTCATTTCTGGCTTCCACGGGTAGCACATGTGATGCCAGGAAAACCCACCGAGAGACCACGTGTGGAAATCAACACGTCTCGGGGTACAGGGACAACGTTATCAGAGATTCAGAGCAAGGGCATGGCTTCAAAACCACAGGACAAGAACAGAACCGATCAATAAGGCAATGCCATTTAACACAACAGAAGGAGAGGCAGAGAGAGTCGCTTAGGTATGTCAGAGGGGTACTCGTGATGACATGTGGTGCTGGCTAAATTAGTTTCTCCCCTTTACTGGGCTTATCCACTCATACATAAGGCAGAAAAACAGATCAAATTGTCAAAAGTGATTGTTGACAATAGCCTCTGTTTTGTTCACGTCTGGGGAAATAAGTCTGCAAATTACACTGGCGTGGATATAAACGGGGCTCCGCTGAAGCAGAGACTGAGATAGGAGATGAATGCTTTTCCCGATGAATTATGCATTGTTCCGCTTTTGTATCATCGTGTACGCCACCACCGTGTTCATGTTCACTCTGTGAAGAACTTTTTGTCCACTGTGGATTAGCAGCACCTCTCCCTAATCTCCTCTCATCTCATCCACAGACAGTTTCTGCAGCAGACGTGTATGCATTCAGCCTGCAAATGACAGCCGCTGCAGGAATGTGGTGTCCTTTTTACGTAATCGGCAACAAAATATTTAGCTTAATGACCAACTTAAAATTTTTTTGTTATTTGAGTTTGTGTCTTAAATATTCTTCTGTCGTTCAGACTATTATAATATTATAATAACACACATACAAAAAAAAAAGACATTAGTGGGCTTCACAGGGGTAATGGTGCCTTCAGGGCTGCTATTTGTAACTATAAATCTAGCTTTGAGCAGAGAGCACAAAGGACAGAAGGAAGTGTGGGAGGGAGAGAAAACAGCTTAAATTACTTGCTCTTTCAGTTCATCCCACCACCAGATCGCTGTCACAGGTTGGACTGACGTTTGATTGAAACGCCAGTCCAAACAAGACCCAATTAGCACGTTGGCTAGCCCCTGACCTCCGATGGCAATCTGATGACTACCAATAAATGTCTGTTAGATCCCAGCCGCCCTCACCGTGTGTCAATCACGTTGGGTGGCTCAGGAAGATGGTGCTGCAGTTCACTCCCACACTCGCTCGGAAAAACGATCCAGGCTTCAAAGAAAATTGGAAATATTTTATTTATGAAGACTTTTGGCAGTCACGCGTGCCATTTTCACTTCAGCAGCAATGCATTAAGTAGCTTTAATTGAAAGATACTAATAAGTAATTTCATTAAATGGCTGTGATTGTTTTCTTTTCACGTCACAATTATTTATCTTTAGTCATTCAGACGGTCGGGTTCATGCGGCTGTGCCGTGGAAATTAATGAGCTTTTACACACAAGAAAAAGCATTTTCACTCTGCTTAATTGAAAATGAGGCATTGTATTATTAACCTGAATGCAGCATTGTCCCCGATGATGTCTACTGAAAAGCATCACACACCATCTATGAGCACATGTGGCTGTACCAGCTAAGTCTGGTCAATAAGAACAGCCTGAAGCCCCACAAGCTGACCGTGCAGAAATATTATGTAGATGGAAACATGCGGTGTCACCTCCAGTCCATCCCCTCCGCTCAAAGTCACGGGTCATCACGCCTTGTGCCGTCCACATTAGCGTGTTCTCAGGTTCTTCCACCAGCCTCACACAAACTCTCCACACTGGCTTTAATATATTTTGGAGGGCATCCTTTGCTTTTGGGTCGCAGACACCTTGGGGTTCCTTCATCTTTCTTTGAGAACCAACATGTTTAAACAGTGTATCGTGCGGCACCACTATAGCTCACTTGGTTGAGCGGGTGATCATATACCAGTAGGCTGCAGGGGCCTGAGTTTGATTCTGCTCCGGACCATTTCCTGCACGTTATTTCCCATTGCTCTCCTCCCTCCTTCCTGTCTGTGCTCTGCTGTCCAATAAAGGCTTTTAAAAATGCCCCAAAGATGAATATAATGTAGGAAGGACTGTGGAGGGGAGATAAAATAATGCATTTAATACATATAATTTATGTTCCCTTGTGCCATTTTCAGTCCAGTGTGAGAGTCTTTAATACATTTGCGTTATTTATGGTCCCGCATGGGTTTTCTCATGTGCCCCCTGTCACCTGTGGGCTGTTCATATGTAATTAGAGGAAGGGGTGGAGTAGGTAACAATGCGGTATCTGCCATGCTGGAAGACCCTGGTGCAGCATTACTGAACCCAATCCCTTCCAAGCAGTCAAACCAAGGGAAACAGTGCCACTGAATGACCCTGCTGGTCAAAAGTCAAACTGCAAGATGCTCCAGTGGAAGGCAAGCGCCTTGAGAAGCACCTTTTGAATCACTATTTATAACTTAAGATTAAAAGGTGATATGCAAGAGCAGACTAAGCAGTCAAGATTATGTAGTAGCCAGTGGAGCTGATACAGAGGAAATAAAAGTGCCTGCATGTTTACATAAATGAACCCAACCCTTAAAATCAATTTAAAATCACCAGAGCTCACAGTTTCCCGTTTTGCACAATCACCCATGAGATCTTTGAAATGTATCCACTTAAGATCAGGATATAAACAGGGTTTTTGGGGGGGATCACTACACGTGTAATCTGAGCACAATTAGTCCCTGTACAGTAAAGGAAATTGACACGTATAAATAAATGGAATGAAATAGTCTGTTATACTAGCTTGACATTTTCACTGACCTGTTTATATCAAGAGTCCATTATGCTTCAGTAAATAAAACTACCTATTTAAATACGTTTACTACAGCAGCGGTGGTTTTGCTTCCAAAGCCTCTGTGGGGGCAGCGCAGAAAAAATATTTTTGCAGGAAAACCCTGAAAGTGGAAGTGTTATCTTAGCCCGGTTTATCAAAACACACTACATGTTGTGTTGCACTGCAGACTCACAATGAACTTTACAGAGGCAGGCTGCCAGGAAGAGAATCCCCTCAACAACAGACACTTATTTAACAAAGTAACTGCCACATGTACAGTCTGCTGTGTCTGTGAATGAAGTCACTGGACATTTTATCGTCATCATCAGGGGATCTTTTTTTCCTACAGTCTTCTCTCCATTTTTTTTTCTTTTCAAAATATTTTACTTATCAAATGCTACCAAACTCCCCTCTGAAAGAAGACACTGAGGATGAAAGTGTAATAAATTAAAAAAACTAAAAACAGGTCGCTCTACACTTTGCAACCCCGTCCAAGAGGGACCACACACGTTCTCTGTGCCTCTACTATAATTTGCTCTTCTACAAAGCAAGCTTGCCTCCAACTCTTTGTGTTAACTCATTAGGTTCTGGGGAGGGCAGCAGCTGTTAGCTGAGCCCAGCTGTCAGAGATGGCTGGCATAGATGAGAGGGGAGGAGCTGATTTTGAGTAAACCTGTGCATGTGTGGTCCCAAAGGAAACTGACTTAAAAAAAAAAAAAAAAGAGTTCCCTCAACAGTCCAGATGATAGCTGGATGTCTCTGTTTACCTCTGCGTCGAAGGCATGTTGACAATCCCGTGCACTCATTACTTCTGCTAATACTGTGATGAAGGTAAACCATGACTGACTTGGCAGGATGAGGTTCAGCATGAAATCTCTGCACACTTGCATAAGACTTTGGTCTGACCTCACCAACATCATTTAGAAAAAAAAAGTCCAGAAGCTGCAACAGGTCCAAACACAACACAACACACTGCACAGGGCAAACTGAGGTGGACTCGGGCCAGTGACGGAAAGATTCTAATTTATAGGGCAGGAGTTTTGAATATCTCCTTCCCCCTCACAATTATTATGCATGAATTGAAATGAGAAAAAAAATGTGAAGGAAACTGCGGTACAGCTCAGTCTAGACTACAATGCAGATTTGCCTTCATGCTGTTCACGCCATGTTATTTCTCAAACTAAACATTAGCACAAATTGAATTCTCCGTCCTTCATTCCTGTGTTGGAGCCTGGCTACTGCACTGTGGTCACTGCTGAGACCACTGGAAGCTGGGCAGCATTATGATGCTTAATGACATGGCTGTACCATGGACTATGGCAGTTGTTTAAATGAAGGCTTTTAGCAATTCCAACCTTGATTTTCTCTGTGAAATATTCTCTGCCATGCTAGCACCGTCAATGGCAAAGTCAGAAGCAGTACTGCATGCTCTTTTACAACAAATATAACCAATGATAATTCCTTTACCCGTTATGGCACTCTGCCCATCACAGCTTCTGTCATTCGCACTCTGGATGACAAAAATGTATGTATGCAGAGCTCTGCTGGAAAGCCAAACACAGAAATCCTCACAGGACATAAAAATAAAAGCCTCTCGAAGCCGTTTCATGTACAACTTCCTATATCCCCCGTGAATGAGCAACTCGCTGCTCAAAGCCAATGCAGCCCCCCTCCCATCTCAAGCCACCGCCTCCAGAGTTAACCCAATGTGTCCAGCTTCAAAGCCACCAGCCTAAAATGCTTTAATGAGCTGCATGACAATTAGAGTAGCTTGTAGCTAGAAGCATTTAAGTCAGCAGACACTGCTGAGCATTTTCCCCCCAAACCAGCACTGCAGACAACACAGTCCACGGATAAATGATACTGTTACCGGCTATTTTTGTTCAACCAGCCTGCAAGGTAAATGAAGGCCATGTTGGAGTTTCTTGGAAGTTTGTGTTACTGGATGCTACCTTCTGCTTTAGAGCTGGAATAAAAAGTGCACATACAATTATGTAATCCCTCACTAGGTTAACGTGTAACTATCAACAGCATTAGCTGGCATGCATGACTAAGCCAGAACCATCCCAAGCACAGGGGTAAGACAGAGGCTGCAATAGCCTTTATTTTCATTGGGAAACCTATTCTAAGCATTTAATCCATCTAAAGTATTAGGAGTTGTGTGCAGCCACCGTGCAGCACCCCAGGGAACAGGAGCTCCCGGAGGATACCCCTGCAAAAACAGAGGGAGCACGCAAACTCCACACAGCAGGGGCCTGCCTGGGTTTGAAGAAGAACTGAGCCATCATCCTGCCTTCTGTGCAGACTGATGGACGGAGCCACCAGTACAGGCTCTATTGGTTTGTAGATTGGCAGCACGGTGGAATGGTGGTTAGCACTGTTGCCTCACAGCTAGAAGGTCTGGGTTTGAATCCACCTTGGCCCGGGCCTCTGTGTGGAGTTTGCATGTTCTCCCTGTGTCTGTGTGGGTTTTCTCTGGGTACTCCTGTTTCCTCCCACAGTCCAAAGACATGCAGTTAGTGGGGTTAGGTTAATAGGTGATTCTAAATTGTTCATGAGTGTGAATGGTCTCTCTGTGTTAGCCTTGTGACAGGCTGGCAACCTGTACAGGGTACCCTGCCTCTCACCCTATGACAACTGGGATAGGCTCCAGTTTGCAGTCAATTTTAATGTAAATAGGACCATAATTTACAAGCTAGCCATTTTAAATAGTTTTAAATAGAAGATGAAAAGGTGATTGACACCACAGACTCATCAGGAAAGTGTTGACTGCAGAGAAGTAGTGTAGGCTTCCCATAGATTTCTATACAATCAGAGTTGCATTTTGAAACTGGAGGAGTTGCCCCCTGCTGGCCATTAGCAAGAATGGCATTAAGGTACTTTTGCACTAGCTTCTCATTCAGAACCCTGGAGCTACATCCATATTTTACACACTGTCTGTGAGGATGAGTTTAAGGTATTTCTGAGTGTTTTACATGAAAGAAAAGACATGCACCAACCCAGCAGCCAGATTCTTTGATCAATCAATCAAAGTCTGTGGTTTCTGTTTAAGACAAAGCATTAATGTTCAAGCTGCTGGAACCACATCCCCTGAACATCCCAGCTACTTGGAAAATAAACGCTCGCCTTATCAACTCTTAATCTTGAATGGAGTTTTGACTACAAGTGCAAACACGACCCAAAAAGAAACCACTCTGGACTGACACACCAAAAAAACCCAATAAAAAACAAAATAACAAAAACCAAACTGAGATCCAGCCAGTGCAGACAGCTCTCCCTCAACTCAAACAGAATTCATCTTGCCACTAAATTGGTTTGCTTCACAACTGGCTCTCAGCGTTGGCGTTTGTGGCTTTCAGTGTGTCAGATTTGACACAGCTCCCTTTCAGTAGCTGTGGGCTGTAGCTAACCGCCCACACACCCCACTGGAGAGCAACCAGATTCCCTTCACCGACTTGACAATACTGATCATTCTCATCATTGTCCCCTCAAGTACTGCAGAGACATTTATTGCTTAAAGCATGCAACTGGTCAAAATATGACTAACACTGTAGTGAGGAAGTCTATAAACGCAGTTCCTTTACTGTAACAATAAGCTAAGGCTTATAGAAAAGTACTGGAGCAACTAAAATATACTGCAAACCACTAATGCCTACAGTTTCCAGAGGGTCAGCAGCACATCACTTTGGATGACATGCACAACTGAAGGACTAGGAGCCAGCATTTTATGTGCCTGGAGATGTTGTCATATTTCTGCATCTTCGCACCAGTGACCAACGCAGGAGCGGCCATGCAACGTCAATCACAAACTGACAGGTCCGCGCTGACGGCCAAAGGGAACAAAATAGCCTTCCTCTGGTCAAAGTGCCAAGATTTGTGCAATTTTTTTTTGCTTGTTTACCAGGATGTGTGCACAGAAGAGGCCAATTTAAAAGATTTATGCATATAAATCAAATCAACCGCTCAAACAAAGGAATTCCTTCACCCTCTGAAATGTAATTCAGACCTTTAGAGCAGTTTATGATTATAATTTACGCCAGCTCCTAAACAGCACACGCAGACTGTGTCCCTTTTGTACCGTCCCAGCTTTGCAGCCGAGGAATCTCTGAGGAAGAAGAAAAGAGCCAGTGTCACGCGGTCAGAAGGCATTTTAGTCAGACAAAAATTTGTGTCAGCACTTTCTGCAAGGGAGTGAGAGGCCAGCGTTCAGAGCTGTTAGCCTCTTTCTCAGAGGACAGCCAGGGTTTAATGGGACTACTCTTCCACTCCATTTGCCTGCTCACATCTTACAGGCCACAGCTGCATACATGTGAGCCAATGGCTGTCGCTCTGCATACCTCTCTGCAGCCTGGGAGCTCCTGAACCCACTTTAACAGCTGACAGAAGTCGTTCGTCTTTGGGCACACACTTGAAGATCGAAATAGACGACAAACCAAATGTGTGTGGATGAGACGATACTTAGCCTGGTAATGAGACTGCACAGGTCACTGACAAATTATACATTTTCTTACCTCCTTACGAGCCCTTGAAATTATTGCGCCATCTCCTGGTGCTTCTAAAGTCATAGTCATTTGGACTATGGCGACACCAGAAGGTCTCGATCTGACTTTGGATCCATTTCAGAGCCAAACAACAATTTCATGGCTGGCTGGTCTCAATGTAATTACATGTGGCCTCAAGCCAGTGTATCGAACAGTACCCGGGATAAAAATGAGACTATTTTTTTGACAGACAGCTTCTTGAAGAGATGACAGCACCTCCACAATATGGAATATGAAAATTCACAATGAGAAAGAAAAGAGGTTTCATGCTTCATGCATTTATTTCCCGGTGTCAGAGTTTTCCTGAATAAACACCAGAATTATTCCAAAGTCCCAAATCCCCTCTGTCAAAAAAGCGAGAGGGGTGTCAACAATGAGTATAAGTAAGGGTTTCATAAAATTAGTTGACATTTTTTAGTAATAAAAACATAAAAATTATACGGTTATTTTCTCTATAGTGATGAAACCATCTTAACCATCTCAGAGATCATCAAATGTCAATGAAATCTGGCAAGTTGTAATAATGATAATCACAGTAATTGTTATTAATGCTCAGTGGGTGGGCACTGAATTAAATTATATGACTGCCGATGGGTTCCCACCCTGCTGCTGGTATAACAGGGCCACAGCCACAGTGAATCACTTTATGTGGGTTAAAGACATCAGCTGTTCAAATTCTCTGCAAACATATTTTGTCCTGTGACTCATTATCTAGAATTAGCATCCTGTTAACAGCAGCTTGAAATATAGAGCCTTTTGAATATGCTAGCTGGTAACTTCCAGTTTAACCCATATTCCATAAAATCTATACATTTAATCTGAACTTTTAAACAGAGTATGTATCCCAATTACTGAAATAATACAGGTCTGCCTCAAAAGCATCAAAAATTAAACATATTTTTGTCTCTTTTTTTGCAGCCTACTTACACATCTCAAAGCTTAACAATATATCTGCTGTTATGTGAATGTTCCCGTCCCTCAGGACCTTTGTGTGGTGCATCTGTAGGTGTAAAAAGGTCCCAACTACACACTGGTTCCTGTGCTAGGAAACTTAAGAAGACTCACCATGAGCAGACAACAAATCCGGCTTTGAGGGCAGCGAGGCGCTACATTTCGCTGGGCTGAACCACACTCCCAATCCCT
This sequence comes from Archocentrus centrarchus, assembly GCF_007364275.1. Lineage (NCBI taxonomy): Eukaryota > Metazoa > Chordata > Actinopteri > Cichliformes > Cichlidae > Archocentrus > Archocentrus centrarchus. Next base: position 29,378,270 of record NC_044364.1, on the reverse strand, counting down.
CTCCAGAGGAGACACCCGGCAGTTCTCTACAAAGGCAATAACAGTGAAATAAAACGCTTTAAGGTGAGCAATGAACTGAAAGGGCCTTGTATTGACACACAGGAGAAACAGCAGACACTATTTGACATCCGGCTCAGTGGAGTGGCAAGTCCACAGAGTGAACAGCCTGACCTGTCACTGTTCACTCTGCTGAGGATCTTTTTCCAACAGAGAACACAAACAGCTTTCGGGGTACAAGGGCTGATTGTTAGGGCAGACTGGGACAGCAGACAGTTGTCATATTCTGCAGGGGGCGGCTCTGCCGTGAAGCACTACTTTGAGAGTTGTGATGTAGAGGCTCTAAGTAGTCTGACCAAAAGCATCATTATGTCATTAGATGTTGAGTTAAGGACGGGGGAGAGAGGGACTGAAATATCTGTGTGGGTGATGTTAGCAGCCATGTGATTAACACAAAAACGAGTGGGAACTGGAGAGATGTAAATGTGAACGGCTATTGTTTGGTTGCTCCCAATGTTGAGCATCTAAACCAACATCTTTAACACACACAGGACACCCAGTGGCAACATTTATGTCACATACGGTGTCCTGCTCTTATCCTCTTTAATGCCCAAAAGTACCCATTGTTCTCATTCCAGCTTCATATTTGTTTTTTATTTGAGACTCTGCAGAAGTAGCCCTGCATGATTCACAGTTTAAAATAATACTTATGCATCTCAAACTGGGCCTTGGTGCAGCCTCTCAGCTCATCCATGTCTGAAATAAAACCTTTTAGCCTTATACAGCACAAAATGACGGACCACCGGTTTGTGATGATTGATAGGATGCAAAACGTTCATCACCATGAGATGAGCCTTTTGCATTGTGTTGTTTTGAAACTGTGGTTAGCATGGGGTAGGTGCAAGAGTAAAGCGAGGACAAAACACGCTCACTGGAAGTTGTTAGAATGCTCTGGATGAGCCTTTCTGACAGATGGCAATGTTTTATTAAATATTAAATGAACCCATAAACTTATCAGGAAATTGCTTACAGAGGTCAAGCCCAGAGGCTTCTATAGCCACGTTTCCATTAGCACCTACTCAGCGCAGATCAACTCGACTCGGCACGACTTGCCACGATCTTGTTTCCACTGCAATTGAGGACCACCTCAATGTGGGTGGAGTCGATATAGCAGCAGCCAGTAGTCTCTTGACGTAAATTGTATGCGACTCAAAACACAACACAACACAACAATGGATAAGATAGAGGCAAGCTAACATAGCTAAGGCCAGTTTACTGCGGTCATCATGCATAAGTTCCCCGTACGATGTTTCAATGCACATGAAGGTTATTATTGTTAAGTATTAACCCTATACTGCTGAATAGGGGTGTGCTATATTGACAAAAAATAATATCTCGATATTTTCTGTAATTTTTGCAATAACGATAATAAACGATATTTTGCATTACTTAAAAATGTGTTCGTACAAGAAGTGCAAACTGGTAAAATATAAGACTTAAATCAGTGTTTTTGACACATTAACTTCTTTTTATTTCATTTTATTTAACCAGGAAAAGCACACTGAGATTGAAATCTTTTTCAAGAGTGTCCTGGGCATGACAAATGTAAATAGAAAAACTTCGGCGAGTTTTGCAAAAGCAGTCGCTCAATACGGAAGACTTGACAGAAGGAGAAAAAAAAAAAAAATCAAAAAAGAGACTGTCCAGGGAGATTCCCCCTACATTATAGCAAAATAAATCACAGAAACTACACACCTTCATCTGATCAGAAACCAGCTTTTGGCAGACCACTTCAGCGTATTATCCACGGCTCCAAACAGGTGAGCTCCGAGAATGTTCCTGGGTTATGACGCAGTGATTGTAACATACCTACTTTAACTTAAAGAACATTAACATCCCGCTGCCATGATCGCGGGGAGGCAAAGTTTGTTGAGTGTATGTTTTATCAGATGCCTTAGCTGATTTAGGTTTATCTTGGACAGCGGGTTCCCGAAACTTTTCATATTCCTCATACTCGATGATGGAACAGGTTAGGTGTCGAGCTTTCCGCTTTCTTACAAAGTCCACAAACTGCAAATCACCTCCTCGCCTAGGAATTAAGGCGGTAGACTGCCAGGACGGTGATGTCTGAATTTCTTCCGCTGGCGCAGTGTGTTCACTCATTTCCAGCTTTAGTTGTGTTGTTCAGGCAGCTATGCTAGCGCACAGTATGGGCACTCTCAATGCGCACACGCAGCAGCCTATACTAAAGCATAAAGTAGCAAATGCGTGGAGCCGAGGCGTACTGATTGTTGTTTTTTTCCTCATTAGCATACTCAATAACGTCAGCTCGCACATTGTCAACACGGCAATTACGATATCATCGTAGATGATATATATCGCACACCCCTTTTTCCGGTGGGACGAACGGTCGCCTAATTACGGTAATTCAAAGTTCCTTTGATCAGCCGCCTCAGGCTTGGTGTTAACCACCTGTTCACGGCTAGTAGGGGTAGGTAACGGGTGCTTCAGCGGCGATCGCCAGTGGTATAGGGTTAAAATATGTGAAATATGTATGCGGTGTATGCGTTTCAGATGCTCTCTTGTTGCAAAACTACCGCTGCAAGCTGTTGGTCTGGGCATTTAACTGAGCTTCCCCGTGCTTTACGTGTCTCCACTTTCTTGCTGTCATGTTTTAAAAATGGCGCAGTTGATTCTGGTGAAGGAGTCGCTCTCATGACTCGACCAGTGACGACACTCCCTGGCCAGTCAGTGGCATGCTGTTCTTCTGCCTCACATTTTCAGATCACCTCGGATGGCTTGGAACCCCGGCTGAGTGAGTACTAAAAAAGTATGTGGTACCTGGTACCAGATACTAATGGAAATGCCTACAAACCGCACTGAGTAGGTACTAATGGAAGCCTATAGCACCAGGTCTTTTTTGCAACCACAGATATCGACCCCTGGTGGCTGTTAAAAGAGACACACACACACACACACACACACACACACACACACACACACACACACACACACACACACACACACACACACACACACACACACACACAGACTGCTGCTCACCTGCAAACACTCACCAACTACTTGCTAAGCGGTAGTGAAACAGTTTGAGAATGTTCGGCTTCAAAGAAAAAGTTGCCCTTTACTGCTGCCACCAACACACTTCAAAAAGGAAACTTTTACTTTGAAGGTGGACATTCTCCATTTCCAGTTTGCATTGCATTTTTTTAAAGTTTCACTACTGCTTGGTGATTGTTTAATAAGTGTTTGCACACAGAAACAATTGGCATTAGAGATTTTTGGGGGGTCTTTTATATTAAGATAGCAGCTGTTCGCTGACAGGAAGTTGGGGAGAGAGGGGAGATACCATACGGCAAATGCCACATAGAAATACTCCCAGTCTATACATCAGATGTGTACTGTAGGAAGTTAGATGGAACTCTGCTCAATAGCAATTTAACTAACACACACTCTTGGAGAGAGAACATTACTTGCACCAGTTTTTGTGAAACAAATATTTCCTTAAAAATCTTCCAGTGGATTTTAATATATTCATTCAAGCTTTCTGATGTCCCCATTTCAACTCTACCATCCTCCAGAGTCAATGTAGATAATTTTCTCACATCAACGAAGAAAAGGAAACAGAAGGCCATTTCTGCACAAAAGACAGAAAAAATACGGCAACACAGTAATCAAGTTTTCTCAAGGGTGTCACACAGAGTTTGAATACTTTTTTTCCATTTTCTAATTATAGTTTGCACATTGCTCTCTGTAGGGAACACTTTATAAGACTTAATCAGTTTTAAACCAAGTTGCCAACACATTAATTAAGCCGAGCAAACCAAAGTCTAAATAAATTACAGCAGGAAGAATGAGAGGCAGAGAGAAAACTCCATCATACTGATTTTGATGCTTAGGAATATTTTTCTGTTCTGGGATTTGCAGACTTGGAGGGGAAATCTAAAACACCTGGGGCAGCGTTTGACTGTTTGTGAGAGCCCACATGGTGTTATTTTAATAAAATGTCATCTCCCCTATCAATGACTATTTTTTTTAACTGTAATTTTTCTTACTGGGAGTTTTTCCATCATAACATTTCCAAAAAGATCTGGTTATGTGAGTTTAGTGTGTGTGTGTGTGTGTGTGTGTGTGTGTGTGTGTGTGTGTGTGTGTGTGTGTGTGTGTGTGTGTGTGTGTGTGTGTGTGTGTGTGGAGAAATTTAGCTAATGGTTCGGGGTTAGAGAGAGGGACAGCAGAAGCCACTCCCCTTGTCACTTGAATCCAGAAGGGTCACATTGTTTGGGCAGCTGCCCCCCAGCAGATGATGATTAGAAGAGAAAGAAGGGCAGAACACCTCCCCGTGCTGTTTGTCTGGTTTGGAAAGATACGGACTGTTGCAGCAAAGCCTGGTGCACGATATGAGGAAACACCGACAGAAATCCCAATCATCTGAAAGAATAAAAAAAATCTCTTTTGTCCGCTGGATTTCTGTATTATTAGCTGAACGGGCCAAGAAATAAGATCAGAACAAATTATGTGACCAACACTCTATGTCCCCATTTCACTGATAAATAAGGCATTTAAGCTTTCCCTCTCATCTCCTTCTCAAAGGCCACGAGTGTTTCAGCTTTCATGTAATACAAATGCCTCTGTGTAAAGCCTAGCAGTTCATTTTTGCCTTTTCACACTAGCATCATGAAGAAGCCACTGTTCTGTCCAATTTAGGAAATGGGTTCTCCAACAACCTCGCCTGCAGCTATGCGCTCACAGCGTAGGGTTGTTCTGCCCTGATCGTGTTCATTATTTCTGAATTATCTGGGACATAAAACACATGACACACACCTAACACCGCTTACAAATATTTAAAAAAATATCACCAATTAAACTTAGTAACACTGATGAAGACGGGGGAACGGAGAGGATTCTCCGGCTGATTTGGTGAGCGCTTTAAATTTGCACTGTAGGCTAATTTAGAGTAAACTTAGAGCAGTTTTTAATTTCAGGCCCCTGACTCGGGTCAGAGAAAAGGCAGCAAATTCAAATGAGTTTTAAAACAGAAACAAGCATCCAGTGCATCCCAGAATCCAAAATAGAAATCTATAGGAGAATACAATACAGGTATTCATGTGGTTGTCCTACTTCATGTCCACAAAGACGTAATCAAGAGCTGAACCAGGAAACATGAGCAAATCTACTTATTAGCATATTAAAGATGTAGGTAAGTGTAACTGCGCTGTAAGTTAAGCTATAATGTTATCAAACCTTTTAGCTTTTTAAATCTCATTTTGCTGGTCAGAGTGTTGAAGAGGTGATTCATGTCCCATAAAAAGTGGCCACATTTGGCCACGTTCACGGTTCTTAATGAATTCCAACCGTTATCATATCAGCCCATCACAGATGCAGCTTAGTAACATTAAGTTTGACATGACTGGATGTGATTTTTTTTCATTTTATAATTTCATTATATTGGCATAAGTTACAGCAGTCATCTCAAGGGGGTTTATATCATAAGGTTAAGATCCTACAGTATAAGAGAGAAAACTCCAATAATCAGACAATCGTTATGAACCTGGAGACTGTGGTGAAGAAGACCTCCACCAGAACCAGGATTAGGGAGGGGCAGCTAGCTACCACACAGCTGGATGGAGAAAAGAGGAGCGTAGAGAGACCACCAACAACAAACGGGACAAAACTCAAACACGGGAGAGAGAAGACAGGAGTTAATGACATGAAAAGCAGCAAACAAAAGCATGAGAAGTGAAAATAGGAGAGTTGATATAATGCAAATAAAAACGCTTTGGGTATTTTAGAAATGGTGTCCTCACATCGTTCTTCCAGCAGAGCGGCTCAGAGTACCTGCAGCCGTATCCAGAAGGGGCTGAGCGCACAGTGGGGAGTCACGCAGCATCCTCACCCTGAGCTCCTAGTAGGGACGGGTATTTACAACTACTGAAGACTGCAGCCACAGTTGAGACAAACTAATCTGGTAATTAGTGCTCTGCTCTTCTGCTTTTGTTGTTTAATAGTTGCTGGTAAACAGCTTCTAGGTGCCAGTAGTAACCAGGTGCCAGTAAAACAAGAAAAAATACTATTGGGGGGAAACAATAACACACGGTACTATTTTTTTAAATATAATTTAATGATTCGTCCATCCAATTTGTTCCAGTTATCCAATTCAGGGTTGCCCAGAGGCTGAAGCCTATCTCAGCTGCCACAAGAAAAGAGAGGTGGGGTACCCCCTGGAGAAGTAGCCAGTCTGTCTCAGGGGTAATAATTACTATTTGGATATTTAAATATCACGGCCAGCGAACAATACACTGTATTCCCTTCTCAATGTAACTATACACTACAGGTGCCCCACAACTTTGGTCCATAAAATATACTCATATAGATAGAAAAAATATCAGCTGATTTATAGGCACAAAAATCCAAAGTGGCCACATGGTCTGTGTATCCAAAAGTACTTCATCACCTGCTCTTACTCACCATCCTGGAAACAAATGCATCAGAGATGGTGCTGCCTACTGCAAGCCAGGCCCATTAGTCTTTTATCTATAACTTCTAACATAAATCTACTCTCATCAAGAGACACAAGGCATTTCCCCTGAAATGGATGTGTAAGTGCTGCTCAGTGGCTTTTTCCCATTACTTTTCCAAGACCGAAATGCAATTTCTAAAGTGACAGTCTGGCCTTTACTCCTAAACTGGTCCAACACTCACCTCCTTTAGCATCCTCTAAGTACAGATGACCTTTATTCCCAGCCTCGAAATGAGAAATGGCACCTCTTGTGCTGAGATCTCCGCTCATTAAAACACGTTACTAATGTTGCCCTGTGGGGAGCCGTCAGAGAGAGGCTTAAAAGCACTTTGTACCATCCAAACACAAAAGTTTTAGACCGCTTTCTTTGAAGAACGCAAACTAGATATAGTATAAGTATAAGCTGTAAAACAACACAAGCACCAGCAGCACCTACTTAAGAAACCAGCAGCTGATGTGCTTAACGTTTTATCACAAGAATAGAACAGCAGCTCGGCAGCTGTGCTGCGCTTTAAGCTGGAGGTACATGTTTCAGCCTTTAATCGAAGCATCAAGTTTAAACAGCACTAACCTTCTAAACAAACACGTGCCATCTGCTGGTCTGCTCTCAAAGTTTGCAGCAGCTATTTTAAGCTTTATCTTATGCAGTGTTAATCAAGATGAATGAAACGTTTAGGCAAACACAGTGTGTATGCCGTCCTGGCAGAAGGACTGGAGCCGCCACAGCATGAAGAATGGGATCTGGTTAGGCAGCTGGCTTAAAGCATTGCCTAGGATTAGCCCCTTTCTTAGAATTCATCTTATTACTGCAGTTACATCTCATAAAAGGGTGGGAGATGAAGAAATATTACTCAGTTCTTAATACTGCAGCTCTAGTGGAGCCCCAAGTGAAATATGTTTCTGCCTCTCTTTATGTGTAGAAAGCAGACGTACAGCTGGAGGAAGCATAAAAACTGACTGACCAAAGCAAGAACGTCACTGAGCAGAGTTACTGTTAATTTCCTCAGCTTTTAATGGCTCTCGTAAGCTGAAAATAAACATGGAAAAGGGAAAGTGTGTAGAATATGTGACTCACAGGAAACACCGTCACTAACCAACTACCGTGTTGTTACCTCTGTGAGTCCACGTTAAAAATGTATGCTTCGGGGCCTTCTGTGGCTTGTTGCCTTAATGAAGACAGGACATAATATAGTTTCCTTGGACCTGGCATTAACACTCTGTGGGGTTTTCAGCTGGATATCAATTAGAGGCTCATTAGGCGTTTAGAGATGGCAGTCTCTCTGGCTTCCTGTCGCCCACTGTGAGAGTAGCTGACCCTAACCTTGAGGGCAGGCTGGTGCTCTGTGCGTCCTTTCAGCCCTGGGAGAAGGGCTACAAGCAACCGTGTAATCCGTGCTTCCTTTAAATCTCACCAATCAGAAAACACATTGTTTAAAACTAGCAACATGTGGCCGTGAGCTCTAAACAGGAAGTGCAACAATTTCACAGAGCCCAACATCATCAGTTAGTTTGGCTTTTGTATATTTTACAAACATCTAATAACTGATGATGCTGCTCAAAAAGGATTAGGTTCACCTGTTCAACTACTCAGTAACACAAATATCTAGTGAATCATAGGACACCAACTCACTGCTAACAGCCATGTAAACAGGCTCAAGATGACCTGCTGAAGAACGCATCAGAATGGCAAAGAGAGAGGATTTAAGTGACTTTGAACGTGGCACATGGAAAACAGCTGCAGAAGACCATGCCGGGTCCCACTCATCAGCCAAGAAAAGGAAACTGAGGCTACAATTTGCATAGGCTCACCAAAACTGGACAGCAGATACTTGGAAAAACGTCACCCTGCTTTATGAGCATCAGTTTCTGCAGCAACACTTAGATGGCAGGGTCAGAATCCATGAAAACATGGAAACAACCTACTTTATATCTTCAGGTTGTTGTTGGTGTTGTAACAGTGTGTGTGTGTGTGTGTCTGTCTGTCTGTCATCTTCTTTGCACACTTTAGGCCAACTGAGCATCATTTAGCCACCACAGCCTGTCTGAGTATTGTTGGTGATCACAACCATCATTTTATGACCACAGTGTACATTGCCCATAATCATTTGCCCCCCAAAATTGTAATTCTACCAAATAATAAACAAGAATGATACAGGAGCAATCAGCCTGATTTTAATGATTTTCAATCTTATACAGTACCACACACCCAAAATTATGAGGTACAAGTAAAAACGTGAATTTAAAGTTTTACTTAAATACAGTATCAGCAAATCCAAGTCAGGATTTCTCCTTTTTACCTGTAGCATCAGGCGTGTTCTCACAAGCACAAATACTTCATTTGGTGAAGGTGAGGGGCGCTGCATGTGCGGATTGTGCAGGAAATGGTGCAGAACTTAGCCATGCGCTTCTCAAGTGGGCACAAGTGAACATTATACGCTTTTTATAGAAGGGAACTCCCAGGTTACAGACCATTAAATGTTCAATTCCACTGAGTCTGACATTTGAGTCTGCTTGATAATATCGAGAAACGTTAAGGGGTGCAACGCGTGGTAATTGTTGAGAAATGCATTTAGCTGTGTGTGTGCTGTGTATCTGCATGTTCACTCATCCAGGCACATGCAGCTTCTCTTTATCCATGTGTAGTTTGGGGCAGAGGTGATGCGGAGTATTTTTAGACTCACTCAGAGGGGACTGTGTGTCCTGACTGCTAACACAATGAGCCCTCATGCCTGAACAAGGACATATTTTGGTGACTGGAGGCTAAAGCAGCAGACCACTCCCCTACCTTGAAAACAAGCCACTGTTGGTGAAAATCAACCCAACTGCTCTGTCAACGAGACCATTTAATAAAAATAATAAAAAGCCTAATTCAGTACATATTCTTTAACTACACAGTTTGATTAGGTTGCATTATGCCTACATTACTCTAAAACAGAATGGTAGAAGCGTTCCCCGGCACAGCCAGAGTGGAGACTTTTCATTGCAAGCCCGTGCAGCTGCAGGCACTGTGGTCAGTAAACTAACATTTGCATGAACTGAGAAAAATCTTTTTGATCTGCAGGCGCTTTCCTTTCTGAAATTCGTGGACACAAAGTGTGCGTGGCCTAACCATGTTGGTCTGAGTAACATACAATAGTTTAGCTTAAAGGAGTCTTAAAAATAGCCTGCATGCTGTGCCACGTAGCACTGCAGGGAAAGAACCACTTCACTTAACTTTGACTCCCTCAATCAACATTTGCTGCTTGCAGGCACTGCATTAAGTATGCTCAGTCAAGCATTGTGTGTACAAAATTGCTTCTTTTGAAAACTTGTACTGTGCTTGAACATTTATTTATTTAGTTATTACAAATAAAAAGGAAAAAGAAATCTGTACAAGTTCAAACTACTATCTTGAAATGCTTTTGTGGGGTTTTGCTTTCCAACACTAGTCTTCCTGTGTACTCAGAGCTCCAACAGATACATTTTTAATGTACTTTAAACATTCAAACACAACATCACTGTTAATGTTGTTCACAATGATTTGGCCTAGCATAATCTGTAATTAGTGCTCAGACAATAGCTGATCCTAAAAATGACTCTTGGATTAGATACTCATTCGTAACAGCATCCATATCAGAAACGTGGTGTCGTTGGCAACCAGAGCCTGGACTGTCTGCAAGCGATCAGCTGACAAGCTCCGTACACACTGAAGCTCAGGGCTGGTCGCTAGCAGACATCCCATGCTCCAGTTGCCTTGGTAACCCCCTAAAGTATTTACTACCAGGTCATAGGTCAATCACAGGTATTCTTCACTCTTATAGGTAGTCAGAAGCTGGGAAGTTAAGAAAAGATTACCTCGGGCCGCTAACTTCGCCTCACCAGCAGTTAGTTCTCCCATAGTCACTTAAATCAGGATGCCTCAGCTTCAAAGCGATGAATGACGAGCAACTCACTTCCAGCGTGGACGCAGCTCTAATTTTGTCATTTCTTCACCACCGTATTGAAAATGGTATCAAGTATTTTCCTGGGTATCAGTAAGAAGTTTAAAAATATATATGCACTAATCAAGTGCACACAAGTTGATGGTGTCAGCTGAACATGTAAAGCTGCATTAATTCATAACATTAGCATTGTTATTTATTAATTTGTAAAATTTCTCTCTTTAGTTTTTTTTCCAGGCTACATTATATTTAATATATGTAGAACAGCTAATAGCTGCAATAGGCTAGTAGGTGGGGAAGATCAGTTTAGGCCAGGTCAGCATCCAGCTCTGTAAAACTCTGGTGGAAACCCCGACTATGAAAAACATCCAGGAAATATTACAGATGCCATTGGTTTAAAAATAAAAATCACGTGTTTTGAACTTGCAGTAACTTTGTAATTGTTCTAATCACTGCCGATTAGAGCAATTACAAATTAATCACCAATCACCGTTGGTCATTAATAATCAATAACTAATTATAAAATGGCAAGATTGAAAAAACTGAACAGCGTACAGTCCTCCACCAAGACCGATGCATTCATAAACATCTTGTTTCCCCAGGTTGCTGCCAGGTTTCATCAACTTTGTTGAGGCAATTCTTTTTGCTTAATCTGACAGAAAAATAGACAAATCCCAGCGAAACTGCAGCTCACGTCATTCCGTTTGTTACTGGATCAGATCATTTTAGTACAAAGGGAGAAACTCAGTCGCTGGAATAAAAACCTCTTTGACTGGAAATAGATGATAAGGCAAACCAGGAAATGCAACAGAATACCCTACTGACAACTAAACTAATGTCATCAGAGTGTGAAAATACTCAAAATAGCTGGAGTAAAGCACCTGATTCAGCACGCCAGAGCTCAGGGTTCAGCAACTTAATCTCATTCTTGACAGATTTAAGGTCACATGAAACGCTTTGAGAATAAAAGTCCATTTTTGTCCTTTAAACAGTCCAAACAGTCCACATGCTCCTAAAGTTAGAGCAGTAGAGATTAGGACTAAACTGCTCTATGATGTGGCCAGAAGCCAAATCTAAGAGTCCAAAAAGTTCTGGGACTCAACCCATAAAAATTTGGCTGATCTCCCCTCTGAGGTCGTTTCCTTGTGCACCTCTGAGCCTCCTCCCCATTCTTACTACTTCCTCTTGCATCTGTGTTCTCATCTCCTAAGCTAGTCCACGATATTAAAATTTGATGCTTTATTTACTTTCTGGGCAAGTTTGAGTTGCACAGTGAAACTGCAGAGGTGCACATGCATGTGGTAAGAACGGGACTTCCACGTCCAACAGTACCGCTGGAAGATGTGCAGAGGTAGCACAGTAAGAAGATCTTGAAAGGAAGGCCAGCCACATTTAAACCGGGTATGCCTCTCTCTTTTTTAGGTCTGATAAGCACCAATAGGAAAATTATTTTCCAGAGCATAATGGAGAAAAAGATGCTTGGTGCAGTTGTCAAGCAGACCAGCTCCACCATGTTCAATACTCTCCCAGAGTGCGGTGTCTTCATGCCATAAACAATGGCATTTCCCGTTTTCACGATAACTGTAACCTACTGTATGTGCATATGTGTATGAAAATAAAATGCCCCTCTATAACAATTTGAAAATTTTGCTTCCTGAAAATGGTATCGCAGCGGGTTCTGCTTGGATCTGTATGTTCTCCACTGGAATTCTTCTTACTGTTATTGTATTCACTGTAGTTCCTTTAATACAAAGAGTATCATTGACAACAATTCGGTCCCCGGACTCCACACAATGCTGCTTTTCATAAAAATCCTTTTCTCTACACTCCCACTCTCATCGTCACACCCTGTTTTAGCACACAAAGCCAATGAAGGCAGCCGTATTAATAACAAGGAGTCCACTATGTTCAAACACAAAAATGCCACGGCAAATTATAATGAAGTTAACCCATTAATGGCTCTTCTCATCACAAAGCTGAGGCACATCTCCCCACACAGAGTCACACTGGAGCTATTTAGACTCGACAGAGCACTAGTGTTTCTTTGACAACCTCACGCCAGCCCACATATCACAACACAAAGCCTTGGCAGCCACATTGTCGATGTACAAACATCAAGTAGGTGACATGGCGCTAACCCCTATTTGTCTTGCTTTGAACCTCACGATGGATGGCAAAGCCCCCAGCAATCATGTAACAGTTACGCAAGCTGCTGTCAGTGATGGGCTCAAGGTAGAGGAGTTACAACACTTGGATGGTGATGTGTTTGACGTGTGTGCACAGAAGGTGACAGAGTGAAGGCGCCAAAACTAAACATCTTTGGAGTGAGGGGCTAGAGGTCACGGGTTGCTCCTGACAACATTGTAAAGTCAGAGCTGTTGGCATTATGCTGTAGCTGTTGTTCGAGCTATGAGCCACAGCTTTCAAGCCTGATAAATGCTCTGTCATTCATCTGCCATCCGCAGCTGGGGCTGACTCAAGCAGCTGCTTAATAGGCTGACGGGGATCTTTGGTTCCCAGGAGGAAGTCTGAGTGGCAGACTGATTGGATACAGCCACACATCTAATCTCTGTTATCTAAAAGCCTGACCATCTTGGCAGAATCAGGTAATGTCATGTAATCTACGAGGTGGCAGACATAAAAGAATGCATGTAACCCTTTAGTTTGTCCAGAGAGCAGTGATTAACTTGATTTCATTAAGGCTGCAATGCAGCAATAAGCTCAAAGACTCCAGCAGCTGCCAGTATGATATATATCTGTGCAAACTATGGGGAGAGCAGTAGAAATGACTTCCCACACATCCCAGCACAGGCTTCTGGTCTTAGGTCATATTCACACTAATACATCACTCTGAGCAGGTTGTTACAAGTCAGCATCTTTCAGACTTTAAAGGCCATTTGCAGACACTCCTCTACATTCACACTGAGCTGCCAAAACACCAGAACACTGAAATTCTTCTGCAGGGAATTTACTGGCACCCATTATGCTTTTCACTGTGTCCAAATTGTTTTAATTTACTGTTTACGCTGCAAACACAGAGTGCCAGCAAGTCAATTCTCATTACGATGATGACTGTGATTATTAGAAGTAGTTAGCTCTGATATTTGGCTTCCATGGGTAGATGGTCCACAGCAGACTCTGATCCTTATTAGGATTATTTGTGCATTTATTAGGGTTTTATTCTTTTCAAATAAGTCAACGATGAAATAAGATGTAGGCTTTGAAACGGCAGAGGAGAGTATGAAAATCTGCCTCCACAAACAGCTGTTTAACCCCATTATCTGCACTCATTTACAGTCTCTTCTGGGACGTACACAGTTACCACACTGCTGTGAGGATATGCTACACATCAACTCAGGCAACTCAACAAATTCTCCTTCTACATGTACAAAATACAACACGAAAAGCAGGAAAACTGAAATATTAAGTAAACGAACAAAAAACAAACCTCAAGTTATAATATATTGATGCATTGCCCCCATTTACTGATATGAAACCATAACTGATAGCCTCCATTGCAACAGACAAAAAAAAAAAAAAAAAGCACTTCGATCCGGTGGTGTATTTTTGAATGGGCGCGCTGGAGGAGAAACAAGAAATACCAAACAGTCGTACAAGCACCCGTCCTTCAGTCTGTTCTGTTTTGACTGTCATGGGGGTGTAGAGCCTTTTTTAAAAATACAAAATGTATTTCCCAAAATGCTGCCGCGCTGCTGTCGTGGTTTTGCTGAAATCACTCTTCTGCAGTAACAAAGCCACAGAGATCGACTGTATGCTATTTGTGGCAAATAGAGCCTCAAGTGCTTGATCTTAAGCTGCAGCAACAGAGGGCGGATTCCTTCCAAAATGTTCAACTCAAAGTCAGTGCATGAGTACATTTCACTGTTAAATTACAGCAAAACAGCAGCATTCACCTGCTGTTTTACAGGGTGCTCACTGCTGTGGCATACAACAGTATCTTACTGCTGTATACATTTCTGGTACAGTGCTGTGTACAATACAGCTTAGCCTAAAGCTGTTTGGCTGCTACTGCACTGCTATTTTAGTGTTGTAAAATGTAACTGCGTGTCTTTATGCATGTACTTCTGCTCTTTGCACCGCATGCTTGTGGGAACGCTACTGTGATCAGTGTTTTAACAGAAGATGAACCCGGAGCTGATGAACTGCTGTGGTGCCACATTACGAGCTAAACCTTAACACTGTTCTCAGACACAAGAACGCAGGAAACACAACACATACACAACCGGCCCAGATAGCAAATAACTGAAATGACTGTCCCAATGTTTCTGTTCTTCTCTTCTTGTATAAAGTCCTCAATGATCAGCCCTCACAGGACCAGCAGAGCGCTGTGCCCTCAGACTGTAGGCTTACTTATGGTTCCTAGGGTTTCCTAGCGTAGCCTTCAGCTGTCGGGCTCCTCTCCTGTGGACCCAGTTTGAATTCAGGTGTCACCAGAATGTTTTCAGAACATTCTGAAATGCGACGGTCCTTGTTTTGGCACAGTCGGCAGTGCATTTACTGACTCTGCAATTCTCCTGGACCTGACAGGAGACGCATGCTTCATCTCCTTACGTACTGAAAGAGCCGCGGGAGGCTCACAAGCACAGGAAAAATGAGATCTGGAAGATGGCAACCAGCGCAGCAGCTGCGTTAGCTCTGCCCCAACTCACTGATAAGAGTCGGGCGTGCAAATATGTTGTGATTGCGTCAGGTGACTAAGGGGTGATAACTGATAAGGAAAAAGTGATCGTGGATGGAAGTACGTCCAATTTAGTGAAACAAGCTAAAGTCCAGCACCTCGATCTGTTCAAAGAATTCAAGATGAGTTTAGAATATTTTCTGTACAGTCGTTGCCATTTTTGTTTAAATGTTTTATCAATAACAGAGTTTATGTTCAAGTATATGGGATAATGTTTTTGTTTTACCATGGTATCAAAAATCATGCAACTCTACTGGTACCAACTACTGAATTTCTGGTATCCCTACAGGAGACAGAGCCCCTCCCTACGTTTAAGACTAGGCTTCAGTCTTTTCTTTCTGAACCATCCCTCAGTGATGTGGTTACAGGCTCAGGCTGAGCACTTTTCACTCCCCATGTATTTGTATGACTAACTTTTGTCCCCCCCCTCCTGTAGTTTATGTTTTGCATGTTTTCGCTCCCATTTTCTCCCCTCACACATCCAAGTGGTCCAGGCAGATGGCTGCTCCTCTTCCTGTTAAGGGCGAGTTCTTCCTTCTCACCATCACCAAGTGCAGGTCATAGGGGGGTCATCTGATCTTTGGGGTTTTCTCTTACTTTCCAATATAAAGTGCCTTGAGATACTATTATTGTGATTTGGTTCTACATAAATGTAAACATGTACATTCCCTTCTTTGTGCCAACAATAAAAACTGTATTATAATGGTAAAGGTTTACAGTACTTTGCTGCTATATTCCTTCTCAAAGGTGTCTGTATTTACCGCATTGAGCTGCATTCACAAAGAACAGTACATTATGCAACTTCACGCATTTTTAGAGCAATTTATTACAGTGTAGGTGAGAAACAGAGTCAAATTATGCTCATTAGAACTCAATTAATGTCACCGACTCCCAGCAAAAAACAGACAAAAGGATTGCAACCGCTAAGCACAGCACTATTTTTCCTGAAAGAGGAGCAGAGAGGCCAAGATGAGACAGTCTGACCACTAACAAGAAAGAACAAAGTGCTAAGGAGACGCCTTTTCTGCATCATTATTACATAATCAAAGGGTCACGCTGAAACGAGGGACATGCCCGAGGAGAATCCATCTCTCATTCAGCGCACCGTCGTTTCCTCCAAATGAGCCAATTTCAGAGTGTTTTACTATCTGGAATATCTTTAACCACAGCTCCTTTTTTTTAATTTTTTTAACTGGTATAAAGTCAAGTCAGTTTTATTTATATTACTCATGATCACAAATTACCCTTGAGGGGCTTAAATGCAACGCAACACCCTGAATTTGAATAAAGAACAAACAGGAAGAAACCCCATTAGAGGGAAAAAGAAGAAGACAGAGCAGACACGCTCTCACTGTGGTCGGCTCTGCCTTGCATTTCTAATATGATTGCCTTGCCCACTCTTGGGGCATAAATTGAGTTACTGGCCAAGAAGGAAATAAATTATAACCAAAATATCAATTTTAATTCCCTTCACACTACATTTTCCCCAAACTGATGATCATGCTATTTATCCTACAGCACACAAATAAGTGCCAATGTACCCAAAACTAAAAAGCCAAGCATTCTTCCAAAAGCCTTTCCTGGTTTCCTTGACTGCTTTTCCTGATTACAGCGGCATAAAGAGTGCCATTTTTCCTCATAGCTCTGGGAAATGAATCAAAACATCCCAGAGAACGATACCTTTACTCCCCACACAGGAAACAATCTCACATTTTCAGAGCTGATAAGACTCGGAGAGCAGCACCCGGTGCTGTCTGGCTTGCTCGTGGATGCACATCAAAAGAGTTGTTTTACCTCGTTAAACAACAGACCTTTTTATATCTGAAAGCACAGGCGAACGTTCTCGGGCACTTAGAAGCCTCTTAATTAACTCCAGCTTCTCTCAAAGTCAGGAGTTAGTCAGAGGTCTATACATTACTGGACTGCAAAATAATGAAAATCTATACTTGTGTGTTTTTGTGCTCTGCAGCATTAATCTGTAATGTTTCTACATTCAGTGTAATCTTTCATGAAGAAGCGCTGTTCGGCCTTGTACCCACTTTGCTTCAGTCGGCCTCGTCTGCTCCTGATTTAAACAGCGAGCTTCTACATTTCCAAGACTGACTTCCAGTGACCCACAGAATAAGAATGTGCTTGAGCATTTCAGCTGTGGGATTAGGCGAGAAGATCGATAATCACACTAGAAAGAGGCTTTCTGGTTAAGAAGAAGTCAATTTCACCCCTTCTGTAAAAATGTCCTATTGCTGAATTGCATTAAAATGTAACTAGACTATAGTCGATAGAAAAAAATGGGATTTCTATGGCTGATCTGTTCTCCAAATTAAACTACATAATGTGTTATTTGTCCAAGCTCTACAATACTTAGTCTGACACGATAGCTCAGCTAGAAGGAAAAGATCCTTTAAGAAACTAAAATCACAAAAACTGAGTGTGACTCGTGATGTATCCAAAGGAATCATTAATATTTAGCTGGGTTTAAATCAACTCTGTCATATGTAGCCATAGACTGTATACAAAGGATGGTTGCAACCAATGCGACGTCACCTATTTGTTTGTGAATTACCGTCTTGGGGCAAAGTCACCAAACGTTTGAAGCACTTTTTAAATTGGAGTTTTCATTATACACACATTTCTATGTGCCTGAGACCACTGAAATTCATTTATTCAAAACAGCCTTGCAAAATCATTTCAAGATGGCTGCCAAATTTACCATACATTAATCCATAATAGTCACATGATATTGAAATAACTGCAAAAGACACCAACACGAATACCGTGCATTTGACAGGTTAATTTCACTGACTGCAGACAGTTAGCTGCTTTCTACCTGTGTCAGCACACACCTATCAATCAAAGGAGCTAGCCTGTTAGCACTTCTGTGTTGGCTTTATTTTACCGCCCTGGTTGAAGGAGATGCTCATAGAGTGGGTTTACTTTGTTAAGGTTATAGGACTTTTATCATGATGGCAACAATAATAATTAAACTGATTAAAATCAGGGAATTGTGTTTCCATAGAAACTTGGGTATAAACATCTCTCCCGGGTTAAATGGACCAGTGTGGAGGATTTGAACCACAGACTTAACACTTTGTCACCCCTTTCTATTCAAGTGTGAACAGCATCCAGAGACAGCAGTGCAACCTGGCAGGGTTGGTGGAAGAGGAAACTCACCATATGAAAATATAAAAGGGTTCAATGCAAGCCAACAAAACTTCCATAGATGGATAGTGATGAAATTATGAATACATTTAAATCCTAAAATGATGTGTTTTGACCCTCCACCCATTTGCTTTAGGCTGGGTGGATGGTCATTGGTTTATAATCCCTGGATGTAAGACATCCACCCAACAGACACCCAGTGGAGACAGACAAACATCCCGATCAGCAGCGTGTTGATGTGTACATTTGTATTAGGAAAAATTCACTAAGATGCAAAGAAGCTGCAAACTGAGATTTTATCTTCCGTGTAAATTCAATTTCTAGCCTGGCTGACTGATTAATGACACACTATTTATTAACTCTTTACAATGAACTCCTTTCACTGTGCTGACAGTGAGTTTAGAGTGGAGTCTGTTAGCTTTGATTAAAATACATAAGACATGTTTTATTTATACTTCTTTAGTTCAGTGAAAGGCGTGAGGGCTGTTCTGTGTCAGCTTAAGCTGCAGAGGAATCGTTTTGCTTGCAGCAGTCTTTCTGTTTTGACCTTTGGCCGGTCGGTGAGGAAGAACGGAGGGACTGTGTTGGCTCGGACTGTGGAAAACAAGGCCTCGCCACTGCCCCCCACCCCCAAGCAGGGGGCGATAAGCACAGAAAGACAAAAAAGTTTCGGGCTGGTGGGCTAAAAAAAGAAAAAAAAAATGATCTCATAATGGAAAACCTCCACACTGTGTGTGAACTCACATGTGAGGAGCGGGGTGGCAGCAGAGCAGCAAAAGTAGCGCATGTCGCTGATGTGATGAGAGAACGCTTTGAGGATGACTGTCTTTCATCTGTGGTGAGTCGAGCTGACAACCAAGAAGTCGAACAGCAGAGCACAGCGAGACAGCAGTCATCTGCAGCCTCATACAAAAACCATGAGTGCTGGAACCCAATCTTACCAGTCTGCAGTCTATTTTTCTGATAAATGCTTTATCACAGCATTCTTCTGCTGCTATTAAAGGGACGGCTTGCAGTTGTAAAACTGTGTATGAGTAAACTATATGCCCTCAAAATGACATTTTCCTCCATGAAGGCTTTTTGCGACTTTACAGATCTTCACCGTGTTAAATCAGAACCATAAAACTGGGAGACAAAGCATCTGAAGTTTTCACATCTCAGAGCACACACCACCCAAAGCAGACTTACTTTTCTCCATATAAAGTGCTGAATGGTGATCATAGGGAAATAAGTGTTTTCCCCTTCCAAACAACAGGCATTACACAGATTAGCTGCCTTTGCTGAAACATACTATTACCACATAAGTCCCTGTAGAGAAGGACCAGATGTCAGATAATAGGCTGTGCTGTGAAGTAGGTGTTGGCCTGAAGCCATAGAACAAGTAAGAACAGCTTCCTCCATATATACAGCTTCACTTTATGGACAGCTTGCTGGCTGGCTGGCTGGGTGGGCACCCCCCACCCCTCCTGTATACCTTGAGATTACTAGAGTAAGATCTCAGATGTGTAACCCGCTCTCCATAGAAGATAAATATATTTGTGTAATTGACAATAGGCCTAAACTTTAAAAAAAATCCACCCTGTTACAGAGATGTGTGCTGCCTCTGTCTGGTCTTTAATTGATAAGCCTATCAATATATTAAAACACCAAAGCATTTCATGTTGGAGGACAACCACAACAAAGTTCTGATATGAAAGTAAATGAAGTACATATGCTGCGGGGGGGCTCGTTAGTGGGTACAAAGGAGCAGCTGAGTCTCTCTCATTAAACACTACGCTGCTGTTTATTGGCTTACTTGGCTTTGCCTATAAAGCAGCTGAGGGTTACTGACATTGTACGTTATAGATCGGCTGCTGCAAGAGCATGACACTTCTGAGGCATTTTCACTAAAGGTATAATCAAACTTTCAAATGTGAATGGGTGCAGCAGCACAGAAGGGCAGATTACCTTTCCTAGACTTGAACCTTTGTTTTTCTGACCAGCTTTGGCATCAGTCGTTCCTTCCCTGCTGCCGTTACTCCGGTTCCGTGTCTGCCGCTGCTGCCGCTGCTGCAGCGCTCCGTGAGGCTCCTCACTCCAAATTACAGTCTGCGCGTTTCCAGTCGCTCCGAAATAGCTTACAGAGAGTGACTCCGAAAATAACCGCACTGATCAAAGCGGCTACATTCAGTCCAAACGCAGGGTGCAGTCACAGTAGCGACACCCCTGGGTGCTCGAGGCGCGAGCTCCGTCTGCAGCAGGTAGCAGAACCGGACTGACGGCAGCTTCTCGCCCACCCAACGTGTCACGCGTCCGGGCCATTCACAACTAAAGTCATGCGTGTGTGCTCGTGTGTGTGTGTGTGTGTGTGTGAAGCAGCCAGAGACAGTCGGTGCCCAGTGCCACGCAGCGCCGCAACATGGAGCGCTGCCCTGCCTACCACAGTGTCAAGTCAGACACATCTATCCAGTACACCACATCCGGTGCTGCTTTCAAAATAAAAACCTCAACAGACAGGACTTCGACTGAAGTGCACAAACCAAAATTATTAAAATAAGCCTGAAAAATCCGAATTTAGTGTTTGTGATCTTTGCCATTTTATCTCCGGTATTATGAGGCTTTTTTAAAATTATTATTTTAACTTGATCCAGGCGAACAAACTGAGCACGAACGGGGGAGGGGGAGAGGGGGGGGGGGGGGGGGGGGGGGGGGGTGAACTCAGTTCTGCTGAATTATTTATGCTGAAAAGAGGCACTAATACCTAAATCATTCATAATTATTCAAGAGAAACAAGGTCGATGCCAATCAAACCTCCATTCATTCCCCCAGAAGACCACGGCATCTGACATTTCAAATGATAGATGGAGGAGACGCTGGAAAGTGTCAGGCATTATCCTGACCCCTTTCTTCCGTCAGTCAATTAAATAACAGGTCCATCAGCCGGAGTAACAAATGGGCTAAAATTAACTCTACACGGCGCGTGATTGTGGCATAAAGCTACAAGTTAAATCGATCTAAACCAATTCAGTGCTTAGAAATAAAAGTAAACTCACACACAGTTCGTGCTGAAGGCATATTTAACGTAACATTTGTGAGCTTATTTTTCTGCTTGTTTTTTTTTTTAATTATTATTTTTAGTTGTTTAATTGTAAAGGGCAGGTAGCTGGGCAAAACATGGGCCCCCAGACCCTGAATTTGAATTATTAGATGGAGAATTTAAATCATTTATATTTAATGTTTAATTTATCAACATGAATAATTGTGCTGACATTTTGAATTTGAATGATTTGACTTGAATAATTCTTTGTTTATTCTGGCCCATTAACACATTAATACATATAACTATTTAAAATTAATCTTGTATAGTAATCAGTAAAAACAAGGCAACATTTGTCCACAGCATTTGAAGCAAGAGTTCAAACACACAGCTAGGTTCTGACTGCAGTTTTGGACAGGTTTTCACCAGCACTTACAGCTGTGGTCAGACGTTTACATATACTCCTCATGGGCCTGACTATCGTGGTAATTTAGGGCTTTTCATTATTTCTTTGAACTGTTCTTTCCCCAGGGTGGAATGATTGCACAGCATACATTTTTAATTACTTAAAAAACAAAACAAGAATTGGGTGCACAAGTTTGAATTCATCTTGGATTTTCTCTGATTAACACAGAGCCAAAGGTACAATCTCAAATATATACATACACCCCACTAATATTTGGTTAAATATTCCTTAGCGAGTTGAACCTCAAACATGTGGCAGCCATTGGCAAACCTCTGGCATAATTTTGACTGGATTTTGATCACTCCTCCTGGCAGAAGTGGTAGAGTTCTTTTAAAATGGTTGATTTCCTGGCATGGACCCAGCTTTTAAGCATAGTCCACAAATTTTCAATAGGTTTGAGGGAAGGTCATTCCAGAAGCTTAATGTTAACCTGCTTTATTCACTCCCAAACCAGTTTTGATGTGTGTTTGACATCATTGTTTTGTTGGAGCATCCAATTATGTCCAAGTTTTAACTGTCGAGCTGTTGATTTGAGGTGAAGTTGGAGAATTCTTCATTATTCCATCCACAATGTGAAACGTGCCAGTACCACTGGAACCAAATCAGCCCAGAGCATGATGCCACCACCACCATGCTTCACAGTTGGTGCAGTGTTCTTGGGTTTTAAAGCTTCACCTTTACGCCTGCAAACGTACCTCTTGTCATTAAGGCCAAATGGCTCAATCTTTGTCTCGTCTGACCATCAAACTTTTCTCCAGAAGGCAATTTGGTTTATTCTTGAGGGCAACTGCGAATTGTAGTCGAGCCTGAAGGTGTCAATATTGGAGCAGGGTCTTCAGGGTCAGCACCTTCAGTCCATGGTCATGTAAAATACTGTGGACAGTGATGCTGATGTTCCAGCAGTTTCCAGTTCATGGCAGGCTTGAGCCTTGGTACTTCCTGAGTCATTCCTGAACATCCTAACCGATTTTCTCTCATCAGAGGGCGAAAGTTTGGGTCTTCTTCCAGCCCTTGGTGGTGACACATCTGAATGACTTGGATTCTGCAGTTGTTTAGAAATAATTCCAAGAGACCTTCCCAGCTTGTGTAAATATACAATGTTCCTTCTTAGCTCTTCACTGAGTTCTCTGAACTTTTATTAGCTTTATCAATCAGTCCAATGAGTGCTGTCAAACATCCTTTTTATTCTGGCAAAGAGAAACTGCTGTTGTAGTCAATCATCATGATCACTAACAAGAAGTTAATAAGCCTTGGCCTTTCAAGCTAATAAACATTATAGAACCTTCAGCACCACTTATTAAAAGATTGAAGTAAGTGTATGTACATTTGAGTCTGTATATTTGTGGTAGTATGAGCTCAGAATATTTCATATTTTCAGACAACAACAAGACCTGCTCCTGTTCCAGCTATCGCTGCTTTGTTTAATAATGTTACAATGGATTTTCTGAGCAATTAGTCAATTTATTTCATGTTTTCATTGAAGAAGAAAAGTGTATGTGTAAATATTGTGGGGCATGTTCTCAGCTTCCTCCCAGAAATCTGCAGTTATGCCTAATTAAGCAGTCTTTAAGAGAGAAAGTAATCATTTTTCTACTACACTTGGCACTTTACAGAATAACATGACAACATAATTTATCTCAGTTTATAAGCCATGTAACTAAACACATCCATCAGCATCCACACTAACAAACACATCAACACAGACATTTGTACTCTAAAGGTCCCCTCTCTGCAAATGGTAATGAGAAATACCTAAGGGGGTCCCTGGAAACTGGCTTTGGTGCATTGGTTTTCCACCGTGTACACACTCAGAGTGTGATGGATGAGGTGGTCACAGATAGAGCTCCCCTCACCTCTGGAAACACGTATGCTTCTACTGGCACTGAATCAAATTCTGCCAGAGCTTTCTTAATCTCCGTCTTCCCCTGGACTTTCCCGTCTGTCTGACTATAAAGAATGAAAACAGTAGAGGTGAGTGTGGAGCCCACTCCAGCCCACTGCAAGAGGAGGTAAGATTAACTGGGACTAACACAGGATTGCAGAGGGATCAGCAGAGTCGTGGGGAGCCAGAGAAGGAGGAGAGGGGCTCAGTGAACCTGCTGGCCCTGGATCTCTTATTCTAATCTGCTGGGGCTGGAGCTCTCCTCAAATCCATCAGATGTTTTCCCAGTGCGAGAGATCCTTTTATCAGTTGCATGTGGGCTTGTACCATAAAAGAGCCGAGACATTTTTAAATCTGAATTCACTGCAGACCAGATCAGTTCATATCCATCGAGTGTAATAAAACTGCATTTTTTTATTCTTTGATAGAAACCAAAATACATATATGATAGCACATATAAAGGAAAAGAAACTGTATTTCTACACGGTCAATAAAACAATAAACTGGCTATAAAGACAAGCCTGAACTGGAGCTAAAGATATTTTAGACCCAACAACAAAACTTCACATTCATGAAAGTGATGCAAAAGCAGGTCTAATATATATATATATATATATATATATATATATATATATATATATATATATTCTTTAAAGATAACCCCAAGATGCTTTCTAACTTGAAAAAAGGCAGATGCGTAATATAAGAATGAGGTCAGAGGTCAAGTGTGAATTGATATTTGGATGGAAACTATAATGTGATTATTTAGAATCCCCATATGCCAGCATCATTTCCCAAATGTTGCCAATACAAACAAAGGCAGCAGAATTGAAAGTTTTAAAGATAAAAGACATCTTGTGACCTAATTTGACCTTAAGAAATCTTTATATGGCGCTTTCTATATGTTGACAATATACACCGTGCATTGTCAACATATAGAAAGCGCCATATAAAGATTTAAAATATGTCACATTTGACCTCTGACCTCACTCTTATATTTCACATCTGCCTTTTTTCAAGTTAACCCCAACCCACATTTTACCTCCTCACCTTTTCGGATTGTTCTTTCACTAGTTTTGCATTTGGCTAGGGTCAGTGTCACTGCTGGTAGCATACGTGGACCCTACAGAGGCTGCACAGGTAGTCCGACTCCCCCAGTATGGCACGTATTGATGTGCCATACTGGGGCCCTGTGTTTTTCACAGATGAGAGCAGGTTCACCCTGAACATGTGATAGACGTGAAAGGGTCTGGACAAGCCAGTTTGGTGGTGGGTCAGTGATGGTCTGGGAAGGCATATCCATGGAGGGACACGCAGACCTCTGCAGGCTAGGCATCGACACCTTGACTGCCATCAGGTATCAGGATGAAATCCATGGACACACTGTCAGACCCCACACTGGGGCAGTGGGTCCTGGGTTGCACATCAATGCCCGGCCTCATGTGTTGAGAGTATGCAGGCAGTTCCTGGAGGATGAAGGAATTGATACCACTGACCGGCCCCACACTCATCTGACCTAAATCCAATAGAACACCTCTGGGACATTATGTTTCAGTCCATCCAACGTTGCCAGGTTGCACCACCACCTGATGCCCTGGTCCAAGTCTGGGAGGAGATCCCCCAGGACACCGTCCATCATCTCATTAGGAGCCCTGACATTGTCAGGCTGCATACAAGCATGTGTGGAGCATACAGACTATGGAGTACTTTGAGTTTCTGCAGTGACATTTCAGCAAAATGTTCCAGCCTGCTGCATCATTTTTTCACTTTGATTTTCAGGGTGTCTTTAAATTCAGCCTCTGTAGGTTAATCATTTTCACTTCCATCAAATGATGTGCTATCCTTTTGTTCCTAACGCATTACCCAGTCCACATCAGTGACTGCTGGATATCTACAGCATGATTTTTTTTGTTTGTTTGTTTTCTGCAGTGTATTATATAATAAACGTGTTATTCATGTCCTGTTAAACACAAATTAATGCCTATTATCTATTACTTACATAATGTTTGTGTAATCAAAGCCAACATCAGTCATGCCACCCTTATCTGAATTTTACTGCACTGCAAACCTCTTAAAATATGTTCAAAATTAAAATGAATATATACAAAATACAATACTATTCCCTTAAGAACAAATGCTGCCCAGAGATTGAGCTACCTTGGTGGAGTTTGTGCTCCCAGAGTGCTTCTTGTTGTTTCATATCTTTAGAGGTAATTCAGATGAATCAAAATGACTGTAAATGTTTCAGTGGTAGACAAACAGTCTTCAACTGTTGTCTCAGATGTTAAAGCCTTTAAAAAGAATATGTGATTTGTGATTTGAAGCCATTAAGATACAAGGAAAAGCTGGTTCAGTAACTTAAAAGAATGGAAGAAGTAGCTGGCATGCAAATTAAAACATATTTCCTGCAACTCAAACAACAGAAGGCAGAGACAACTCAAAAAATCCTGAACCGAAATATATGGGAGAATCCAGCTACAGCAAAAAGGGTGGCACAAGTATGGTTTTGAAATCAAAAATGTTTTTTAAAACCTTGTTTTGTGTTAACGTCATCATTTTTTAAAGTATTTTGTATCAGATATAACTGCTGCTTTGGTCCATGCAGTTTCTTTGTTTCCATGACCCTTGAACTCAAAGTTCATTTAGACATTTCAAAACAGAGCAAATAGTTAAAGAATAGCATTGTTTCTAACAGGACTTTGATGCTATTGAACAGGCAGCCAGTGAAAAACACGTAAAATCAAAGATAAAAGCAGAAGAGACACAATCAGACAAAATTAGAGCAGCTGGGAACAATGACAGAAGTTGTTACTTTTTAACCAGTTAAATGAAAACAATCACAACTGGAAGAATCACACCGAACTGTGTCTGACCAGAAGCTTTTATTTCTAAGAGCCTACACATTGATACATTGGAAAAGCATTATGAAATTAAATTCGATATTACCAGCTAAGGAGCCATAAGTAGGCAGTAGACTATCGCCCTACAGTGGTGGTAGCTTTTTCTTTCCCCCAGGGTCTCGGTAGCTTGTTTATTAAGATTGCCGAGGCTTAGTGTTGGATCAGTGGTAAGACACCAAGTTATTAAACAGGATATTGTATGTCCAAAAAAAAAAACAGCATGAAAATAAGTTTGAGTAGCTTTACATGCCAGTTGTTTTTTTTCCCCAGTAAATCTAAAACTGTTGAATATTGTCTTTGCAACAACTCTTTGAACTCGTCTTTAAAACTTTGAGTTGATTATAACCAAATTCCTTTTTGAAGAAAGTCTCACCAATCAGCAGCCACCTTTAAGTCCTGTCTCAATGACATTTAAATTCTGTGATTATAATTTGCACACATAGAGTCAAATATGATTTTTTTTTTTTTTAAAAAGAAAAGTTGCTGACTTTGCTCCAAGGCAGTTAGCCTATACTTCTAGGAAGAAGAACAGGACAATGAGTTCACGGTACTCAAATAACCAAAGGCTCTCATTCCAACAGAGAACCTCTGAAATGTGGTGGAACAGGAGATTTCTGTTGTGAATGTGCAGCTGACAAATGTGCAGCAACTGTGACACTTTCATGTCAATATTGACTGATGTCCAACTTATTTACTTGCACTTAAAATCAACTTATTTCATTGTATGATTTATATTCAGTGTCATTCAGGCCAGGGTAAGTTACAGGTTTAACTACTGGAAGGTTTATGTGCATCTAGTATCCATAAAACTTGTAAGCAGAGGGAGCAGGTCAGGATTCACTGTATCAAACTACCTTCAGCACAGGCGTTATATCATGCTTCACTCTTGCCTTCGGCAGTAATAACTGACACCTGATCATGTCTTTAAATGTTCACAGTAGCCGTTATGTTATTTCATTCCTCTCACTGTGGATTACAGTTGAGTAATGCTACGCTTGTTTGGGACGTGGAGAACCTGATACAGGAAAATGTACTTGATGCAAACAGTCATACAGACATACTTTATATTCTTCCTTCTCATCCACTGGATTGAATCTGTTCTGCCAGAATTCCAATCAAAGGGGGAGTAGGGGGATGTAAGGAAATATTTCTGGCATGCCGATTTTTTTTTTTCACACAATTGCACCTAATGTCAGCAGCAGAGGAAGCCTCAAAGATGAGAACATTTTCAGCAACATCCAATATCCCTCTTAAGTAGCACAGCTTTCCAACACAGTTTCACTCTCCAAAAACCTCTCTGTTTGCCACCTGTAGTTGCCCCCCCGCTGCTTTGGGAAATGTGCTTCATCTAAGCCGGAGAACCCTCGGAACAAAGGCTCAGTGTCCCGCCGTCAAGCCTTCTCCAGCATAACCCAGAGCATGAGCGCAGAGCTGGCAGCGGCTTCAAAGATGTCCCACCGTGGAAAGCCCCCACTGGCATCCAGATGTAAGTTTTCTAGAATGCATTTCGTGCTGCGGGTTGTAGCAGGATGCAGCCAACCACTTTTCTCACTACCTGCTGCTTTATTTATTTTAGCTCTATTAATGTTAGTGGATTTCAAATAACAGCTATGTTTTAATTGCAAACCAGTATGTATAATTTCTTATCCTTTTCCAGGGGAATATAGTACACCATGCACCTTATCACACCAAGCACAGGTCTGAGCTTGTGAAAGTTGGCGTATTAAATGGATCTACCCACAGGGAAGGACGTGAACAAATACAAAGCTGAGAACAATGTGAACCACCTTTTCAACAGAACGAGCTACAGAGAGATCACAGACTCTGAGCTCCCCTCCACTGCTGAGACTCTGGACAACTGCCAGGGAGACAGCACCGCTGTCCCACATCGCCCCACATTGGATATATTGTCCAGAGAATCTGAGGAGGAGGAAGAGGAGGCGGCAGATGGTGGCTTAATAGGAAGCACACAGGGAGAGTGATTCGATCACCTTTTCGAGAACAGCATGTCAGTCAAGCTCAGTCTCTGCTGGCCTCTCCCACAGTCCAGAGAGACTGCAGTCTTTCAGGTCACAGTTAAGTATGTCAGCAGGTTCGAGTGGAGTACCCGTTAGCAGTGATGGATGCAGTGTCACCCCTCTCCTCAAACAAAGAAGGCCACCTCATGTGATGCCAACACCACCTGGCGGAGTCGACAGAGGCTTTTCAGCTTGTACTCAGGAGGCAAAGCAATGTCTTACCTCCTCGCATAGTTCTGCTTTCTCTCAAAGGTAGCCTCACCTGGGCAACATGGAGGAGGGTGCTCTTCAAAAAAGAGCCAGCAGCACTGACACACTGCAGACTTCTAATGAGGTCCATTAACCTCTAAAACCTCCAATATGACGACAACTGGTGACACTGAACAGTTACCACACAATCAAGTGTCAAGGGACTCCTGCTTTTCATGGAGAGGATATGATTTTAGAAAATATTTTCATTACTTTTACAAACACACTAGGTAATCTACAGACAAATTTTCAGTTCATTTTTCTTACAGCTCTGCCTTTGAAATGATACACTGAGTCGCTGTTACTTTACTGGAAGCTTATTCAGCATGTCTAAACACAGGTTAAACATAATATGTTCCCATTAAGACATAAAAACCCTCTATTGTGTAATGCGAATTGTATCATCTCCTGCTATCTGCAGGATATTAGAGGAGCAATTACAGGAGGAGGAGGAGGAGGGCGACCGGTGCCGACTGATACGGTGGTGATGCTTCAAACAACCTGCTGCCTGTTGTGTTCAGGAAGTCTGCTCTTCATTCACTTGGACTGCCTGAAAACGTGGATCCAAAATCCAATCAGGTCAGCAGACAGCTGAAGGTGAGAAGATGGATTTGGTGGATTTTTGGTACAATAAATACAATAAAACAAATTAAAATCACAAGAGCCCCCTTACATGTTCAGTCACTGCTCTGATTTACACACCTTATATACACATACTGTCATGTACTGCTGTGGCAGGCAAGGCAGAGGACCCCAAAGCAAAAGCTTCTCTTAGAGTTTAAACTTTATTTACTGGAGCACAACAAAAGACAGGAACCAGCAGCACAAACTTCAACTCCAAAACTAACCGTGACTCGACTTCTTGACGTGGACTTAAAACATGAGGCGCACAGCAGGAACAGAGGACAACAAACAACAACGGGAGCCTGAGACAAAATATACACACAGGTAACGAGACAATAGGGAACACCTGTGAGGGAGACACAGGAACCAAAGACACACCAAAATAAAACAGGAAGTAACTAAACACAAAGACCAGGACTAGGACACATGAACTTGACACAAGGGCAGCGGATAAACACACAAATATCCACAACAAAAGAATCCACGGGGAATCAAACCAGGGGCCCAACATAAGGAAAACAACATAACACAATATCAAAACCAAACACAAAGCGCCGGGCCAACAGCCCAGGACACACACTCACTTAGAAGGTGACTGACTAGGAGGTGAAAACTGCGAGGCACAGATGAAAACACAACCAAAAAAAAACAAACAGATATCAACAGGTAAATTGAAACAGTGGCAAAATTAAGTTAACAAAAAGACAGCGTTTTGAAGGATTATAACTATATTACATTTCCTCTATGCTTTTGTGTCCTGATGTAGTGGAAATCTCAGCAGCTTTACTACATGTAGTCACAACTAACTCCCTGTTACCAAGAATCACTACATGAGCTTCATTCACTGCCTACCTAATAAGAACAAGAACACTTAATCCCCCCCTGAAGTCAGTGCATCAAATATAAGCAAGTGAATAAGTGTTAGCAGCTATATTTGAAACCAAATCAGCTGTATTTCAACATCTGTGATATCTTCATTGATTGGCTTTATAGAATGAACATTAGCTCTAACACAAACCAATCTTTAGAGATTTATTCATTTGTTTTGATGACAGTTCGTTGCAGCACATGGATGTTTTTTTTCCTTGTGCCAAAAACCTTAATGAAACGTAGAGCGGATGCTCCGTACCAACAAAAGTAAACGGGATAAAGACTCAGTGACTGAGAGTGGAGTCTACATGGACTGGGAGCCGATGCCAACAATGTGCACCAGAGTTGCATGAGCAAAATCGGTGATGCTCCTTTTTGAGATTCCTGTGATGTGGCTCAGTTCTCCAACTACCTGCAACGTGTTCAATGAAAAAAACAGTTTCAGCTTTAGTTTAGATCAACTTGATGACTTAATTTGTTTGTTTGACCCTTAAACAATGAGAACAAATACTGCTGTAGGTCTAATTTAAAAAACTACTTTACCTTTTCCCACTTTCTGACAAGGAGGATGAACGCAGCCACAGCGATGACACCAACACCGAGAAGCATGCAGTCTTCTGTCACTGGCACAAACTTCTTTCTGGTTTTCACACATGATTGATACAGTATTAAATCAGATATAATCAATACATTTATATTAACAGTGGATCACCTCTCTATACTGATATCAGTGTCTTGTAGCATTTTAAAGTCTTTGCACCCACAGTTTTGGTTACATGACCTGAAACTTTGCTGTGCGAAGCAGAAACACAGTTTCCTGCCTGCTGGCACTAAATCAGAGACTGACATATCACCGGCATATATCGTCAGCCCATCATCTGATGTGCTGATTGGAGCCTTTTTTCCTTTCTAAAGAACACAACAGCAGTAAAATGACATGATTTCGTAGCTCTTGGGGAACATGCTGCAGAGGAACAGCCATTTCTGATGCAACAAGTTAAATCATTATGCCCAAACAGCACCGCCAGCAAGCTGCAGGCTGCCATCAAATGGTCAGTTTTGCTTCTGAAGGTTTCTAATTAAGGGACGTGACCCTGAAGTATCCGGTCAAATTCTCTAAATACTCAAGAATGGTGCTTCAGTGCTTCCTTTATGACCTCCTTCAGCAGAGAATACACTGGACCATCCTTTATGAAAGGAAAGCAGATAAAGCCATCCCATAATTCACAATAACACACGATCAGCATGACTAACAACTCATGCAGATGTTATCTAAGTGTTAATTAAGTTTATGTTTTCCATTTTGTGCCATAACCTGCTTTGTTTTGAATCAGAAAAAAGGTCTTTAAATCAAGATTATGAGCCATTTAAGGTTTAGGGTTAGGGTTATGCGGTCAGTTTAATTGTTGATATACTGCCAGCCTTTACGATTGTCATGAATGACTTTAACTTCAGTCACAGAAAACCTTAATAACTTTATATTTAAAATGATAACTTCTGTAATGAAGTCATATTTTCTCTGGTTGCTCTCTATTATATGATCTGTATGAAACAAGATTATAACCACACAGGCCAAAGGATATAAGATTAACCTTTTGTAATATTTAGGACGTTGTAGTTTCAACATCACAAACTCGTGTCAGCACGTGTAAATGCAGTCAGACTGAGTCCTCATGAAATTTCCAGAGGACACAGAAAAGTGGTTTGGAAAAGACTTCAGGGTCTTTTCTGGACTATTTGACCGTGGCCATGAATGCACTCCTCAGCAGCATGTCCACTCTGCTCTCTATCAGAAATATAGTTTTAAACAGAGATGTAATACCTCTGTTCCCTGGATGGGCTGACACACTCAGTGGTCACCTTTAGCAAGGTTTCATAGACGGCAGCCCGCTCCAGGCTGATGAACTGGAGAACGTGGTGGCAGAGGTGATGAAGGCACTCTATAGGGACTGATGGCTCATTGTATCCTGCAAGAGTTTATGTAATCATTTCAAAGCCCTGACAGTAACATTTAGAATTTGAAATAAGCTGTCCGATGCATACATAGACCCTTACCGAGAACCTCCAAAAGTATTTCCACATATGTCAGTGGGTTGGGCACATTTAGTCTGAACTTAAGTCCTTTCAGAACCATCAGCTCTGAATCCAGGACAGCCTGTTTGGAAACGCTGCAGCCGACCGAGTCCAGAAAGCGTACAGCAGTATTGTTGTTGATCATCTAGCAAATGTGTGGGAAAAATGATAAAAGATTATTTTAAGTCATCTCAGGGTAACTGACATAAGTAATGACTGGCATGGCAGAACTTACGTGACTGTGCAGAGACAGTTTGCTCGCAATCTGGACGCAGGAGAAGACGATGAGCGGGAATTTGTCCTTAAGTGTGTCAAAAAGAGCATCCTCACAACTTCTTGGAAGATTAGCATTTGCGCCTTGAGATGTGGGTGTGGTGAGCAAATCTTCAATGTGATTGACCATGAACCTGCAGGAGATAATTATTCATAGGCGACAGTACATACATGACTAAACCCAGTAAGACACAGGGTGTGATTGACAGAATTGTTCTTACCTCTGAAGTAATTCAATGGCGTGGTAGCCGACCAGCGGGTCCAGCCTCAGTTTATCAGTTATCAGGAAGATGTACTCTGAGTAACACAGGACAGGAAGGCAAAGAGCAAAAACATTAAAACTCTTCATGTCAAGAACTTGAAAAAAAGGTGACTGGACTTCCTTAATTTTTTTGGAGATGTTCCACCTCTTATTCTAGAGGCTTCTTCAGTTCTAAAACCAAAAGGTGGAGAGTCCCACGTATTTAAACCCTAGTGGCCGTTGTCCCCCTTGGAGGTGGCCATTGACCCACTATTAATCGTGTGCGTCATCACATGGGCCAAGGCGTGAAAAAAGTTGTAGGTGATTGCCACTGTGAGACCTTGCCACACCCTATCATGTGACCTACTGAGGTCACCTGAGGTAAGGTGCGAGTGGGGGTTGAGGCGCCTGGAAAGGCCTCTGAAGACTGCGCTGTCGGTGGCTGACAGCTGACCACTTCTATGGTCGGTCACAGTGGACGTAGGAGATATTTACTCCTCTTTCAAACCATCTGCCTTCTCGGTCCAAAACGTGAACACTGGCATCCTTGAAAGAGTTCACCCCAAATTCAAACTGATTTAGGCCTGTATTAGTTTTTATCCATCTATAGTGTTTTGATGTGACTTGCCCAGTTTTGGGGATATTAGCTGAAGAGATGTCTGCCCTCTGTTGATCATATATTCACACACTGATTGGCTGAGGACTAGTGATTGACAAGCCCTTAGTCAATGAGAATATCCTGGAGAATCCTCCTTTCTAACTATTAGAATGACCATACTTTACAAAATAAACTAGACTCATTTAAATTTGACCTGAAACTAGTATTTAGCCCATAAAGTCATCAGGAAATCATTTACAGAGGTCAGAGCTGTTTGGAGCTAGAAGAATCACCTCCTGCTAAAATATGCAGGTTTAAAGCACTTCTGGGTTGGCTTCACTTCCTCTGACCCTACACAGCTATGTGCATCCTTTATTCTGTCTGTGGTTGTGAACAGTTGCACAGAGGAGCTAGTTTCTGTCTCAGGTCTTAATCAGACAAGTAAAAGAAGTATGCAGCTCCTACATCCCAGCTGAGGAGAATGCATCAATGTTCACATCATGCATTTATGAGCACTATCTTTTGCAAACTGATACAATTGGTAGATGTGGAAAATGTTTGTAGTCGATCCACATTCAAACTGTTACATTTGGTCATGACATCTGGACAGTGGCCAAAAGGATGAGATGCAAGAGGTGAAAATGAGTTCAGGGCGGCTGGGTTCAGCCTCAGAAACAGTCATGTCAAAAGAAGCCAGCTGAGGTGGTTTGGATATCTGAACAGGACGCTTCGTGGGCACCTCCCTTTGGAGATTTTCCAGGCATGCCCAAATGGTAAATGGACTAGTTCTTATATAGCGCTTTTCTACTCAGATATGAGCACTCAAAGCGCTTATACAACACGTTCACATTTACCCCATGCACACGCATTCATACAAGCACTTCCATGATTAATTAATTAAGCTAAGTGCTTTAATCGTCTAACATTCACTCACATTCATACTCCGACGGAACGGTCGGAGAGCAACTTGGGGTTAAGTTTCTTACCCAAGGATACATTGGCACGCAGCCTGCAGTAGCCAGGAATTGAACCACTGACCTTCCAATCAGTAGGTGACCTGCTCTACCTACTGAGCTACAGCCACCCCAAATGGGAATAGATCACAGGGTAAACCTAAAACTTGCTTGAGAGTTTGTTTATCCTGTATGGTTTGGGAGTGACTCGGGATCCTCCAAAAGAAAACTGGAAAACTTTGCTGGAACGTCCTCCCAGGACTGATACCACCGAGACCTGATCTCGGATGAGCAGAAGAAAATGAACTAACTGGGTCACCGGGTCATGATTTCTGGATAGAGACTTTTTTTTTAGTTAGTAAGCTATTGTTTTCTTTTTTCTTGTACTTTGACGGCCAAATATGCAACTGTCATTTAGTTCCATTATATTCAGGAGATGGGAGACATCTCCACAGCCAAATCTCCAAATCTGGGCACGTCACACAGGATAAACAGCACTACAGGTCAGAATGGGAAAACATACACATTTGATTATGGGGTGAAGTGCCCCTTTAAAATGGATGACAAAATAAAGGAAAACATGACATGACCTCCTTATGTCTTACAGATGAGAATACTGAGAGTTTGACACCCCAGTCACAGGCTGAGCTTACAGTACATCTCCACATTATTACATACACAATAGACAGGATCTGCAAAGAGACATTTATGATCGAAACAACAAATCATTCATAGAGGTTGAAAGCCTCCTCTAGGTTGTATAGAAAATACACAGATTCTGAGGGGCCAGTAAAGACAAGAAATAAAACCAATGAGTGATCATGAACTTTGTTCTTGTTATATGAAGCCTCTTTTTCCTCCAAGTAAATACATTATACTTTACTGGTAAAAACAAACCAAAAAAGGTGGCAATTATGGCTAAATTTCTAAGCTAAACGAGATTTAAAATTGAGATTCTCCTCTTTTTATGCTCCTTTGTTGTGTAAGAGCTGAGCACATAAGCACTGCATCACACCCATACTAGGTTCTCCACTCTACCTACCACACAAAAACTCACAAACCTGCACATAACAGGTCAAACCAGCACTGATAAGCACTTTTCATATGGCTGTCCTCATAAATCTAGCCACATAAACTGTATTTTAGCTGATTTGTGGGCTAGAAGGAAGCATATGGATTCATTAAGTTATTATCATTGTTTTCCATCCCCTCTTCCTCATCCTCCTCCTCTCCAGGAGGCTTTGTCTGCAGCGATGCTCCTAGCTGGTAGACTCAGCTGCCTCGAGCAGTTTATATTGCGACTCGACCTCCATAATGACAAGGTTCACAAATCGAGATGTATGAGAGAGTTCAGAGTGATGACAGGGTGCAATGAGGCTTAGTGGGCCATTCAGAGGCAGTCCCATACAGCTTAGCTTACCTGCTGACAAAAGAGACTTCACCCCAAAGACCTGAAATTCACCAAAGACACTGTGCTGTAAGGTTAGTGTGTACACAGTACTTGCTTATAGTAGTCTAGCTACCTTGGAAGATATGCTGTAGTTTTACTTCATGCCTTAAATTTATTTTTTATGTGGAGTGTGTCTACCAAGCTCACTAGAGTTAACTGAAATTAAATTAACTGCAGTTGTAAAAACATCAAAACAACTTTAACTGAAATGGTATTGTTTACTCGCAATATGAGCTAAAAGTAAATAAGAAACACACACAATGATTTTAGCCTCTGACAGGACAAATCTGTCACCAGGATGCTTTACAAGACCATAAAAACTGCCCTCGTAAAGTGTGTTTGTTTTGCGGTTCTTTACGGCACATCTGTCTAGCAGAGAGCCAGCTGTTCTCTCATGTTAACAGTTTATTTCATGTCATCAGACCTTCGCAATTTTTTATTTTGCTTTATTAATTTTATTGAGCTATTTTACTTCAGAAACCCACTTTCTCATATGTTATTTATGTGTGTGTGTGTGTTTTGAGTTATTTTGTTTCATTCTGTGATTCTACTTCATTTAAGCCATTCTCTTATAGGCTGTGTAAAGTTTTGGCAGTTTTAACACAGGAATTTACTAAATTTGGGATATATGCAGTATCTTAATGTTATTCTGAACTTCTTTGATAATCTTATTACAAAAGAACAACAAGAAAAACAACTTACAAAGAAATTAAGAAAAACTAAAGTAACTAAAAACCAACTGAAAAAAACCAAAAATAAAAAATTAAGAGAGATTGTGAAGAATGTTCAAAAAACAAAATCTAAACAAAAACACCAATAAATAATAATCTATAACTGTGAGGCATGTTTACAAAACATAGAAAAAAATAAAGAGATAAATTATCTATAATTTTGAGGCATTTATAAAATAAAGAAAAGATAAAATAAAGAAACAAACAAAAACAAATCATGGTTTAAAAAAAACAACAACAACAAAAACACACACACACACAAAAAACCAAAAATAAAAATGATTACCAACAAAGACTAAAACAACTTTTCCTTGGCTTATGGAAAACTAGGACATTTGAGTTTGCAAAATTATGTGAAATAAAATTTTAAAAATGATCACACACACACACACACACACACACACACACACACACACACACACACACACACACACACACACACACACACACACACACACACGGGGAAAAAAAAAGAGTGGGTACAGAAAGTATTCAGACCCCTTTAAATTTTTCACTCTGTTTCATTGCAGCCATTTGCTAAAATCAAAAAGTTCATTTTATTTCTCATTAATGAACACTCAGCACCCCATCTTGACAGAAAAAATAGAAATGTAGAAATTTTTGCAAATTTATTAAAGAAAAACTGAAATATCACATGTTCATTAGTATTCAGACCCTTTGCTCAGCATTGAGTAGAAGCACCTTTTGAGCTCATACAGCCATGAGTCTTCTTGGGAATGATGCAACAAGTTTTCCACACCTGGATTTGGGATCCTCTGCCATTCTTCCTTGCAGATCCTCTACAGTTCCTCAGGTTGGATGGTGAACGTTGGTGGACGGCCATTTTCAGGTCTGTCCAGAGATGCTCAGTTGGGTTTAGGTCAGGGCTCTGGCTGGGCCAGTCAAGAGTGGTCACAGAGTTGTTGTGAAGCCACTCCTTTGTTATTGTAGCTGTGTGCTTAGGGTCACTGTCTTGTTGGAAGGTGAACCTTCAGTCCAGTCTGAGGTCCTGAGCACTCTGGAAGAGGTTTTCTTCCAGGATATCTCTGTACTTGTACTCGTCCTGTCCCTGCAGCTGAAAAACTCCCCCACAGCATGATGCTGCCACCACCATGTTTCACTGTTGGAATTGTATTGGGCAGGTGATGAGCAGTGCCTGGTTTTCTCCACACATACTGCTTAGAATTAACACCAAAAAGTTCAATCTTCATCTCATCAGACCAGAGAATCTTATTTCTCACAGTCTGGGAGTCCTTCATGTGTTTTTTCATATGTCTGCACTGAGGAGAGGTTTCCCTCGGGCCACTCTGCCATAAAGCCCCGACTGGTGGAGGGCTGCAGTGATAGCTGACTGTGTGGAGCTTTCTCCCATCTCCCTACTGCATCCCTGGAGCTCAGCCACAGTGATCTTTGGGTTCTTCTTTACCTCTCTCACCAAGGATCTTCTCCCACCATTGCTCAGTTTGGCTGGACGGCCAGGTCTAGGAAGAGTTCTGGTCCTCCCAAACTTCTTCCATTTAAGGATTATGAAGGCCACTGTGCTCTGAGGAACCTTGAGTGCTGCAGAAATCTTTTTCTAACCTTGGTCAGTTCTGTGCCACAATTCAGTCTCTGAGCTCCTTGGGCAGGTCCTCATGATTCTCATTTGCTCTGACATGCACTGTGAGCTGTGAGGTCTTCTATAGACAGATGTGTGCCTTTCCTAATCAAGTCCAATCAGTTTAATTAAACACAGCTGGACTCCAATGAAGGAGTAGAACCATCTCAAGGAGGACCAGAAGAAATGGACAGCATCTCAGTTAAATATGAGTGTCACAGCAAAGGGTCTGAATACTTATGAACATGTGATATTTCAGTTTTTCTTTTTTAATAAATTTGCAAAAATTTCTACATTTCTGTTTTTTTCTGTCCAGATGGGGTGCTGAGTGAACATTAATGAGAAATAAAATGAACTTTTTTGATTTTAGCAAATGGCTGCAATGAAACAAAGAGTGAAAATTTTAAAGGGGTCTGAATACTTTTCGTACCCACTGTACACGTGATTCCAGTTGCAGATCTTGAGTTATACTTTTTAATTACCGTTATGAATGTAGGGGTTCAAAGCAATGTTTTTACGGTCATTGATTCAAACCGGTGACTTTTTAATGGCATACTGACAGACTACATTCGTGTTATTTACATTTTCATAGAGAAGCTGTTTTTTTTTTTTAAATGCAAGCTAACATAAATGAATAAAAATCTGAGCGCTACTCACCAACGGCTCTCTTATTCTTGAAGTTCCCGCTATAGTTCGTTAAACTCCGGAGGTTATCTTTGTTTCTTTTGTTGAGATTGACAAGAAAATCTGTGAGTATGTCAGAAGAGGCCTCCCGGAACTTTACACCTGCAGCGTTACTCTTGCTTGGAGAATAAAGTAATCTTTTCGCCATTTCGGTGACAGATACTTACATTTATATAACAAACCACACAAACTGCGTTTAGTTTTGTCAAAAATAATTACACCCCATAAGTAATATCCTGTGGCTTATATTTTCTAAAAGATGGCGCTATTCCCGCGCTTTTCCCAGTAGGACCGTCTTCTAATAGGAACCAAAACTACCTTAGCGACTCATTTGTAAGTTGCACATACTGGTTCCGGGGCGGGTCCTCTCAGGGCAGATCTGATAACATGTTGATAGGACACACGCACGGCGCTGTCGCCCAGCAGAGTGGTTGAAACGCGTTTGTGTGTAACAGTTGTGAAACCGCCGTGCTCGCCTCAGAAAGCGCAGCCATGGCCGACAAAACGCCGCCTCAGAAGTCCAATGCTCCATACGCAACCAGGATAGATCCGACCAAAGAGGGTCTTTCTCAAGAACAGATTAATTTCGTCAGACAGGTGGAGGTGGAACAGTGGAAGAAGAGAGCGTCGAAGCTGCGGACACGAAACGTGGTGACGGGACTCGCCATCGGAGCGCTCGTGCTGGGAATCTGTATCCTTGGCAAACGTCAATACAAGGTGAACTATGTAACGTTAGCTTAGCATGCTAAATTACACTGTGGCACCTGATTGCGAGTTAGATACGTGTGCTTACCATAGGCTAGTGTTAAGACACACTCTAATGTATCGGCTCAGTGGAAATTTTAGCGTTTACTGACAGTATGAGACAGAATGCTAACGTGACAGCTAGCTCAAGGAGTTGTAAAAGGATCTAAGATTACTGGTAAAGTTAAACACCAGTGTTGTTGCGTTTAATTACTTATTTTACAGGCAATTAACTAATAAGCTTCCAGGGTTATTCATTTTACTTTTTATACATTTGTTAGCAATGAAAACACTTGTGATGCACCTCATTTACAGGAGTTTGTTTTTCTGTTGCTCAAAAATCCCTGTGAAACACGAAAGCAGTGATGCTTCCTCCCCTCTGAGATAAACGTGTTTCCTGAACGTATCACTAGGAGCTTGTAATGACAGATGCTGGAAGTATTTACCGGTCCTGTCGAATGGCCAGGTGTTGTCTCTTTACATAAAATTGTTTTTTTTATACAGTCGATAGCAGAGTTTTTGCTAGGAAAAAAGTTGCTCATTATTAAATCAAAACATGCCCTCTTCTATAAAAAGTTCTTAAAACTTGGCCTTAATGCTTACATAGGAATTAAGAGGGTAAATAGCGGCCAGGTGCTGCTAATGAAATGCACTTGATTCACTGATCATTAACAAGTGTGAGGTCTATAAAACAGAGGTTTGCAGTTTACTGGTCTTGAGCATTCAGTTGTCTGCTAACACAGTGGCACAATCTTCCCAGGAGTGGGTGTTCCAGCAAATTCATCCCAAAAGCAGACCGAGCCATGCTCAGAAACTGCAAAAATAACTCCACAAGAGCTACATGTCAGACTCTACAGGCCTCGGTTAAATGATAAAGTTAATGATGTTACAATCAGAAAAAAATTGAACAAGTATGGCGGCTTAGGTTTGCTAAGTTGCAGTTGAACAAACCGCAAGACTTCTGGAACAATGTCCTTTGGACTGATGAGACCAAAGTGGAGATGTCTCCGCTCTAATCCATCCCAAAGGTGTTCTATCAGGCTGAGGTCAGGACTCTGTGCAGGCCAGTCAAGTTCTTCCACACCAAACTGGCTCATCCATGTCTTTGTGGAGCTGCTTTGTGCACTGGTGTGCAGTCATGTTGGAACAGGTAGGGGCCATCCCCAAACTGTTCCCACAGAGTTGGAGCATCAAATTGTCCCAAATGTCTTGGTATGCTGAAGCATTAAGAGTTCCTTTCACTGGAACTAAGGGGCCGAGCCCAACTCCTGAAAAACACCCCCACACCACAACCCCCACCTCCACCAAACTTTACACTTGGCACAATGCAGTCAGACAGATACCGTTCAGGTACCGTTCTCCTGACAACCACCAAACCCAGACTCCTCCATCAGATTGGCAGATGGAGAAGTGTGATTCATCCGTCCAGAGAACACGTCTCCACAGCGTGTTCTCTGGAGGGATGATGCGTTGATGCAGTGGTGCTTTACACCACTGCATCAACGCTCTGCACTGAGCTTGGTGATGTAAGGCTTGGATGCAGCTGCCATGGAAACCCATTCCATGAAGCTCTCTCTCTCTGTTCTTGAGCTGATCTGAAGGCCACATGAAGGTTGGAGGTCTGTAGTGATTGACTCTGCAGAAAGTTGGTGACCTCTGTGACCCTCAGCATCCACTGACCCCACTCTGTGATTTTACATGGCCTACCACTTTGTTATAATCCCACTAACAGCTGACTGTGGAATATTTAGCAGTGACTGGACGTGTTGCACAGGTATCATCCTATCACGGTACCACACTGGAGTTCACTGAGCTCCTGAGAGCGACACATTCTTTCACTGATGTCTGTAGAAGCAGTCTGCATGCACAGGTGCTTGGTTTATACACCTGTGGCCATGGAAGTGACTGGAACACCTGAACTCAACGATCTGGATGGGTGAGTGGGGAAAAAAACAAAACATCATCCACTTTAGTTTTCCACACCCACTGGCAGCGACTCTGTGGCTCACTGTGTAAAGCAATGGTGGATGGGAGCAGTTAAAAGGATCACTTTTCTTCACGTTTTAACTATCTGAACAGGTGGTTTGATGAGATTTTTATTTGTATTTTAATGTCAAAACACTCACAGTAAGAAAAAACTACTAATTAGAGGGAGATCAATTTAGCCAGAGTTCTTCTTGAGTGAACTGATTGCTGGAAACAGGCCAGCAGCTGGCCAGTCAACTTGTCAACCTACCTTCTTCAGTGGCTCCAAGCCATCGGTCCATCAGACATGTTGAACCCTGCACTGCTTTATAACCTTTATGCAAAGGTAGGATTTTATTGTAAGGAAGTTGTTAAAGGCGACATTAGGCTTACTCTTAACTTTAAACTGTTCCTACAAGCAGCACA
This sequence comes from Archocentrus centrarchus, assembly GCF_007364275.1. Lineage (NCBI taxonomy): Eukaryota > Metazoa > Chordata > Actinopteri > Cichliformes > Cichlidae > Archocentrus > Archocentrus centrarchus. Next base: position 29,336,197 of record NC_044364.1, on the reverse strand, counting down.
GATATCTGGCTAACACTGCCAGCATCATTAGTTTCTCATGTTTGTTTCTGTTCTTGCTTTCAAATGTTTCCCTTAACCACTTGCTCCCATTAGACGGCTACACGTTTTACTCAGTCTCCCAGGAGCGGATCATGGATGAGATCGACGAGGAGGCTAAGCGTGCGAGGCTGCAGGGACCAAAAACTGGTGCCAACTGAGGCTGAAGTGTCGTCTGTCTGTTGTTGAACTTTGTGTCAATGAGGAAGAGGACTTATGATGCCACTGATCATATTCCATGGCCGACTGCTGTATTTTTATTTTTTTTTTTGTAATGTCGAGACAGATCTGGACTTTGTCTCGATTTGAGGGTAAAACTAAGTGTGTTGTAGTTTCACAGAAGTTTCCTGTCAGTGGAAAGGACCCATCCGCTGACCTCTACATGACCTTACAAGCTACACTGTAGCATAGTCAGCACCTTCTACCTGAAGATGCCAGCATCGATTATGTAATGCATATGAAGAGTGAACAGAACATAGAAATAGCAGTCAGCTAATGACTTAAATCTACAGTGGCCTTCAGCAATAGAGAATGCCAGTGACACAGCAGAAATATTATTTATGTTGATAAAATTATGATTTGTGAAATAAAAGCCTCCTGTATTAGATTTACAGTTATGCCTTTTTGTGAGCATTCATGTAAGCAAAATACACAGCAGTAAACACGACAAAAGAGCCAAAATATTTACGATCGCATTTATTTTAATCAAAATGTGATATATGGAGTTTGATCTAGCCACCAAATCTCATGAGTAAAATAAGACATTGTTAGGGAAAGGCACAGATTCAGCATGGCAGGACAGCAGCTTCAGGAAGCAATACAATTATATATTTACATTCAAATAATTTTGGAAGAGAAACCTTTTTTTTATTTTGAATATATTAAGATTTAAGAGTTTAACTGGCAAGAAATTCAGTGTGTGGTGGGAATATTTTAAGGCAACAGCTACAGATTCACAGCTTTGACTGATTTCTCTACACCCCACAAAAATACATTTTTTTTTAAAAGTGTGGGGAAATAGATCATCACTACTGTGATCAAACATGAAACTGGAGAATATCCTCGACCTCCCTTATCGACAAATTAAAAAAACTCACAGGCAAACCTCTCAGCTCTCCCTTAAATGAACGGTTTTAAACACAACTGTGTTAAATGACTGAGAACTACAAGTGGATTTACTAAAGTGCACAAGGAGCTCGATCTATGGAACAAGCAACAACTCTGATTTTTGCTTGAGAAAGGATTAATCTTTAGTTTGCTCATAACTTGTAAACATGAATTCTATTATATACACATATACAGTCAACAGGAAAGCCAGTAGTATAAAGTCTAGGTGGGTTTCTATCCATACTTAACCCCATTTTTTTTAAACCAGCTACTGAATTTGAAAAGTGATGTATAACAATTGTACACTTGTGCACCAGTTAACTGAACTTCTGACCATTTAAATGTGTTTTAAACCAGATTTGCCTTCTGCTGAAGAATCGTGTGACATTTGTTGTTGAGAAATATCTTATTGCAGAGCCGTAATGGAGGGAAAAACATCTTCACTACATCTGAAAATATCAGGGATTGCAGTCAAACATCTCCAGGCTGAGTCTATAGAAAATATAAGTGTCCAAATGACTAAAGAAACCAGATAAAGACTACAACACATATCTGAATGAAGCCCCTGGAAGGCAGTGATCACAGTTCTACTGAACGAGCGTCTGTTCACTGTGCAGCTGCTGAGACATCTTTACCAAACTACAGCAAGGTGTGCGACAGCTGTCAGTGTGTGTCTGCCTCACTGTGGTTCACATTTCTGTGCTCAGACTGGATTAACAGCAGTGAGCCAGACAAGCAGGAAAACGGCAACTGTTGTCGTTCTGCGTCAAAATCGTGGTAAAGTGTAGCAACTCTGCAGCTGCAGCAACCGCGTACCATCGCTTGACTGCGTTCAGGCAAAAAAAAAAAAAAAAGTCATGATGTGACATTGTGCAGAGCACTGCGGCAGCCTGGAATGAAGGTTATGTCTGAACCGTCGGGATCTGGCAGTTTATCTACAAGGAGCAGACATGAACGAGTCACTTGGCTGCTGTTCTGTGCTTCAGCTGCAACAAGTTCACCAGGACGCGATGACGGGCCGAAATCTGGATGTTACAGTTCCTGTGTAAATCCAGCCCCACTGGGACCGTTACTGTACATTTGAGGTAAGTGCCCACTGGCAGAGGGGGAGCAGTTTGCTGATAGGTGCCAGGATTAAAGTGATCCTCCTACGGGACAGATTTGACCACTGCAGTCACACTTCGGATGAGGTAGTCCAGATAACAGCTTGGCTGAGAGTTTGTTACTAGAAAAGTGAGATAAAAAAAAAAAGATTATAAACAATGGATTGTTGTTTGGAGATGAATGATAACAGTGTGTCTATAGGTTCTCACGATTATGAACCTCTCCTGCCATTTTTGCTTCCCCTACACATTCAGATCAGGAAATACAACTCCATCTTTTACAGGTGTTAAAACAGCAGTGAGATCCATTAGTTGACTCAAAGATTGTAACTGATTTATGAAAAAAAATGATAATGACTGCACAATTTAAGCCATAGACTGTGTATAAAAGATGGACATAGCTACTGAGCCATCACCCATTAAGTGAAGCCTCAAGCTGAGCATGAACCCATTAGTGAGTGAATACTCACTTTATCAGATGGCTTTTTGAAACATCTGAGAAATCGAGGAACGCTGCACGCTGGTAACTAACAACCTAATGGGCATACCCCTGGTTTATCGTCCATTCTGACTGGGATCATAATTTACAAAATGAGCATCGTGTTGTATTAAATAAGACTGGACTATTGCAACTGAGACCATAAGCTCATCAGAGAAGTCTTTAATGAGGTCATAGGTCAAAGGAGCAACATGGATGTTTTCTCATCCATGTTTATACAACCTGACTTATTTTTGCAACTAGGGGAGGTGCACATTGCTGGTAATTAGAAACAATGTAGGCTTAAGGCAACGTTTTCTCACAGAGCTGAAGTCTTTTTTGCAGCTAGAGGAGTTGCCCCCTGCAGGCCATTAGGAAGAATGCAGGTGTAAGGCTCTTCAGGATTGGCTTCAATTTTCAGACCTGGAAGCTACGCCCATATTTTACATAGATTATGGTTTAGATCCAGTGATCTGATGGGCTTCCAAAGTGTTGGAAACCCTGAAGATGACAATGAAGAAGGTGGCTTTCTAAGCTAGCCTGCCTCTTAAACAGTGTTAAAATGGCCTGTGTGGCTAAATCTGTAAGTTCATGCTAATTAATGTGCCAACAAACACTAAATTTAACTCGTTTATACCTGTACACACCCTGGTTAATTTGTAATTAAGTAAGTTAAGGAAGTTACTTACTTAAATAAGTAAGTTTGTTAATGAAGTGTTGACTCACCATTCTACTTAGGTCTGTGGCAAAGGTGACGCCTTTGCATGGTTTATCCTGCGAGCCGCTGCTGCTGCCGCCGAGAGAGTTTCTCCTAATGATACCTTGGAAAAGAGCACATGACTTAAAAACCTGTTTAGACTCAAAGCTGTTGCATATTTACGAGATGATAACTGTAGTAAAGAAGTGAATATTCTTTGCTACCTTGAAGTGGCAACATCTCCAGTCGCTGCAGGCTGTTCCTGCGAGATGAGGGAAAACCGTTTCCCTTGGACAGGCGGCGCTGTCGGCTGGACAGCATAGCAGCAGGAGAGACGATGCCCGGCGGGGGGACCTTCCCCATCTTCTCATATAGTTCCTCAATCTCTCTTTTCTGGGCAGCCTGCAGGGCCTGAACCTCTGCCAGATGTCTGATAAAGGACAAAAAGAAATGCATGTGAGCATTTACAGACTCGCTCGTGTTAAAATGACATTTTAATTTAGGTCTTAGATTAGGTTATGTACTGGATTTATCCTGTCTTAGAACAGTAAAGGCAAATCTCTACAGTTCCTTGTTATTCCACACGATTTTCATGAATACAAAATGTTGATTAAACTTAAATAAATTAAACCCCCAATGAACAAAAATGACCTACAGTGCTGATTATCTTCCTCTGGATTTGACTAAAACTTTTTCTTGTACTCTCTCATCTTAACTGGCTTCAGTGGTGTCACTTACTTCTCTCTGAGTTCCTGAAGCTCCTCCAGCATGTCTTCGTCTTCACTGTCCGAGTCGTCACTGCTTATGTAGGGAGCGCTGCGGTTATAAGTCATCATCCATAAATTGTGAAGGGCATTGCTGTACTGTGGGCTTTCCGCCGCTCCGTCCCACAGTCTCCCCTCTGTATCAGCAGCCGTCACCGAGAGCCCGCTGTCCGCAGACGTTCCCAGCAGGCTGAGGCTGTACGCCCTTCGACGGCTCCTCCTCCTCCCCCTTGGCTGTTCCCCAACAACCTCTTCCTCATCTTCATCGTCCTCTTCCTCTTCCTGCTTCTGCTGCTCTTGGCTCACAGTCCATCCCGCCTGCCCATCGGCCTCCTGGAGGACCCCCAACGACCCTGTGTGGGATTGTGGGTGAGGAGGGGATATGGTGAGGGAGGTGCCCAGGCTCACCTCAGACTCACCCTGCTCCTCTGTGCTGCTTTCTGACTGGGTGCTGCTGCTCTCTGCAGGCTTTGGCGCTGCAGGCAAAGGGATGTCTGTGCTGGGAGTCACCTGGAATCGTCCAACAGTCACAGATGCAGACTGAACATCTGAAATGTAGAGGAAGAAAATGTGTTCATACATATAAAGGCTGGCTGTGGCAGCAAACCATGGGCTAAACAGCAGAGATTGTTAATCAGATTTGACAGGTCATTTTGACCAAAGCCTCATCATTCTGGATCACATAGGTTTGATTCAAATCTTGTTGTGTTTCCGGTGACAAGATCAGATTTAAAAGGTGTGTTACAGTTTTTTTTTTAGTGTGCTTTATTTCCCAAAAGCCAGTCTCGATAGCTGGGGATCGGTCTACCAGGACCTCTGCCCTTGGCCACCACCCAACACCCACTGCACCCAAACCCTACGACGCCTCCTGCGGGTGGCGGGCCTACAGGAGGGCAGGCCTATGTCTCCTCTTCGGGTTGTGCCCGGCCAGGCATCACGGGCTAATTGTCCAGCCACCAGACGCTCTCCCTCGAGCTCCCTCCCCAGGCCTGGCTCCAGTGTGGAGCCCCCAGTAACCCTTTCCTGAGCCGGGTAACAGTTCCCTTGGGGACTCTTCCATTGGAATTGCTCTTTGTCTGTCCCCTCACCCAGGACCAATTTGCCATGGGAGACCCTACCATCTCCTAGGATCACTGGGACACACAAACCCCTCCACCACAATGAGGTGGTGATTCACAGAGGAGTCTGCCTCGGGCAGACCCAGGACACGCTGGAGAGATTATATGTCTGGCCTAGCATGGAAACACCTTACCTCTGTTGTACAGTTTTTAGGGTAAAGGTAACTTTTTGCATTCATGTATTACATTTATATTCATTTATCTCTTGTCCTGGGAACGCCTTGGGGTCCCTCCGGATGAGCTGGAGGAGGTGGCTGGGGAGAGGGAAGCCTGGACTTCTCTGCTTAGGCTTCTGCCCCCGCGACCCGGCCCCGGATAAGCGGAAGAAAATGGATGGATGGATGGATGGATGGATGGATATCTCTTGTCTTATTCTTTTGAAATGTTTGCATCATATGCTTACATGCTCTCCTTACACACTTACTCTGCTTGCATGTTTGCACAGAGGCCTCGCCACATTAAGGGCTGTTTAAAACCAGCTGGCTCTCCCACATGGAGTCTGCAGCAGAGCAGACATACTGACCCCACTTCCAGAGAGCATCTCCTGTTTTGTATCCAATAAGATGGAAACTCTACACACTTAAAGGCATTAGTTTGAGTGTGATTGTCTCGTTTCTGTTGTATTTATAAATAAAATCAAATGTTTTTGTGGAAATTTTGTACAGATTTTAATTCTTATTGTTTTAAATAGTAATAAAAATACATCCATCTGATAGCAGTATAAATCACTGCAGTTCCTGTTTCTGTCAGAGAGAGAGGCAAGCTTGCTGCTCCATTTCTACCCAACCACTTAATTAAGAGACCCTTCAACAACCACAAGTGATTCAGCAGGGACTTACACTCGTCACGGATTGGTGGGCGTTGAGGACGAGATGGAATTGGGCCCGAGAGTGACGGCATGTGCTCACATCTGGAGACAATTTAAAGGTTTAAAGTCCTGCAGTGCCTCGACTTGCCCACTGAGTGTCCTCCTTACAGTAAACACAGAACGTGTCTGGGTCTGTGCCCACTAAAACAGAGGGGCTCTGTTGAATGTGGGCTTCTGAGGAGCGTATAAATACTGTCAGGTGTGGACATGGGAGGAGAGGCCTTTAATGGGTGCAGCTGCTTGCTGATTGGTCTTTGCCAGTGGGCCGGGCCGCAATAACACCTACATTTGTGTTGGTATTGAACGGAACATTAAATCCAGACTCGCGCTTACGCAATAGCTCTGAGGCACCACTAATAGGCGATAATGTCAGCAGAGACACAAGGAACAAGGAAAACAACTCAGAAAGCAAATGTTCTGTAACGCAGACATCACAATGTATTTTGAGGCAATACAACAAAATGCAGGAGAGGGAATGCATGTAATTTTGGCTAAAGGTGCATCGTGTATGGGTGTGTTTGGGATTTGCACATAAACATGGCATTTTCTAGCACCCTGAGCCCCTGGCAGGTAACATTCATCATGCTAGAATTGCAGTGCCCGCTTAAGGAGTGGATGTCCAAAAAACATGTCAGAAGCAGGAAATGATAAAGTTAGTGTTTGAAAAGAAGAAAGCTGTAAGGACATACTCGCTGAATGTGTGTTGTTCAAACCGTGGCTCTGCAGTGTGAGCAGAAACTGTGAATGAGCGTCACAGGAAACCAAAGAAAACATGTGCAGCTATCCCGACTTGAGTTTTACAGTTTAACTTTCATTTTGTGAGAACTTTCTGGCCGGCTTTCGCTGTTTAAACACGTTCAGGGTTAAAGGTTAGTTTTAGGGTTAAAGTTTAGGTCAGGGTTAGCGTGAGGGTTCAGCACTTCTTTGCTTAAATGTAGGAGTAAAACTGGCGACAGAGAACAACTTGTAGACTAAAAATATGTGAGAACTGCTTTTCAGAACAACCTCAAACCCAAGATCACATTTGAGCGAGTAGCCTGCAATACAACTGCTACGCTTAAAGCAGATAAAGTGAAGAACAGACAGACATACAGAGATTTCTTGAATTATTAGTTATATACCAGTAATACTCAACTAGTTTAAAATCGAGGCCATCATAGGATGCCAGCTTCCTATTTTCCAGTTCACCAAGTAAAACTGTGTTACTATTAGAAGAACTCTTAATATGTGCATTTGCAAGTAATTTCTTACCAGATTTAGGGGAAGAAGCTTTTGGTTTTGGGGTGCTTGTATTCTTGTGTGGTGCAGCAGGGTGCAGCTGGCTGTTGAAGGATGATAACTAAACAGAAAGAACAAATATTATTAGCATTAGTGCTACAGTAGACCACACAAGACCGCAGTGGAAGTCCCTGTCTATGTCCTAATTTACATACAATTCTAATTAGCCCCATGCAGTGAAGACTAAATTACAGTGTCCAGCACTGTAGCCTAAAAATGATTGAATTACTGATGAAGTTCTTGTTGAAAGGTTAATGAGCTAATCATTTCTACACTAAAGACAGCTTTAGAAGAAAAGGTACTAATATAACTCACAGTGTTTTCTGGGCTCTCTGGGGGCGAGGGTGAAAGATCTGATGAGCTTGAACTTGAGTTTGAGTTTGAACTGGAAAGCTCTGGTCTGGATTTAGCCTGAGCTGGAGCCGGAGCCGGGGCCTGGGGTGAGTTTGGGGCCACGTGACTCTTCTCCTGGGTCGGGTTGGGGAAACTGGTGAGTCCAACCTGTTGCGCAGGAGCAGGTGGAGGAGGGGTTGAAGGCATGGACGGTGGAGTGGCAGGATGGGGCCACTGTAGAGGACTGCTCTGAGGATAATTGGATCCATTCATTTGAAGCGTGTGCTCGGGGCTGTGGTAGACACTGTTCTGCAGTGGGATGCTCCCTGCAGGGTAAGGGGCCTCTGCTGGTGCAGTCTGGTAAGGTTGAGGGTAGACAGAGTGGTAACCTGGCTGTGGAGCCATATGACTGGATAGATGGGGGAGAAAGCCTGGATAGGAGGGTATCCCTTGAGTGGGAAGGCCTGCAGGAGGGATAAAAGACTGAGCCATGCTCATTGCCATGGAGATTACATTAGCTAAGGAAAATAGGGGCTGCGAGTGGGGGGGCCACATGGTGGGAGTTTGAAGGGCAGGAGGGGATATGTTAACAAATTCAGTGTTGACAGGACTTGAAGTCTCACTCAGAGGACTTGGGGAACTGGGGGTTGGGGATGGAACAGAAGGGAAGGTGGGATTACTGGCTACACGTGTGAGGGGAGGATGGATCCCGGCTGGCTTGGGGGAACCCGGAGACCCTGGATATGGGAATGGGAAGTGAGTGTGGCTCATAAAGGGCAAGTGGTATTGCTGGTGATTAGGGTGGAGAGATGTAGGGCGGTGGTGGTGCTGATTATGAAGAGGAGAACCTAGAAGACAAAGCAACAAGCAGAGCTTAATCCAAGATTTAAAGCAAATCATCTTAGACTAGAACAGAAAGACTTCATTGTCACTGTACAATGCCAAATACATTAAAATTAGGAGCGATGGTGTCATTTGTGCTCGATCCAGTGAGTCAAGTTCGATTGTATCTGTCGCTTCTGGTTTTGTCCATCCCACTTTTCCCCTCTCCCGCCTGCCAAGATAATCGCCACGAGGAGCACAGAGTAAATGTTTCCCGTCCTTTTAAATATTGGTTTCCATGGTGAACAAAGGCGTTTTGTCTGAAAGGATCTGACTATAATTGCATCTGATCGCTGGAGCAGTTGCACACCAGGCTTACATGGCCCTGAGGGATTTAGCATCAGTGGAGCAAGTGAGGTTTTTCATGTCAACATTTTAGAGGAGTTTAAAATGGGATGCACGTGTGCGTGTACACGTTTGTGCGTCTAGCTGTGAGATAAAAGAAGATTTCTACATCACTCCTCGGGGAATAGTTTAGGATGCCAATACCCGGCCCCATCCATTGATTGGTCTTTTACCTCAACAATGGCTCCACAGTTATAAACCACACCTCCAGTTGCTGATGATGCAAACCAGCCTCTACTTTTTCCAGGCTGATGGAAGCAGGTTAGGGAACACTCTGTAATGGTGGTGTGTGGCCAAGAAGATTTACAAAAGCAACCATGCAGTGGACGTCAAGCAGAGAAGGAACACAGGAGAAGAGGGAATGAGGATGTACAGATGGAAAAGTGGGTGCACGTGGAGGATGTATGTAGTTAAAGAGACTTTAAATGTCTCTCCTGTGGGCAGAGAGACTGACAGGGAGGGAACTTTCTTGGAAATTCGGCAGGAGTTTGTTCTGGCAAGCAGATGTTGCTGACTATCGCAGCACTACACAAACCTCATGCTTTTACAGCGACAGCATTCACAGCTCCCTAAAAGCTAGAAAGTGCCCTTCAGGTGAGGTAATTACCCAAGAGGCCCTGCTGCAAAGCAGACACAGACGAAGGCTTTGAGGTGTGGAGATGGTGGATGGCGCCATGTGAATGTCTGAACAATACCAAGAACTGGCTCTGAGGAGTGGAGGGGGGTTTATGAGGTAGCTGAGCTTTGCTTTGACTTATTCTTCGCCAGAGGACTGTAACAATTTTTCAGTGTGCTGAAACAGTAAACAATGCTAGGCCTCTTCACTCAGGGACCAGAGGGAGGGGTGGAGGGCCATTTACCTGGGGCGTTGTGGAAAGACTGTGAGCGTATTAGAGGTCGCACAGGTGAAGTAATGTCTGCACTGGAGACCTCTCCATTGGGACGTGGGGGAGAGCCACGTACCCCTACACTCGGTTTAGCCACACTGCAGTCTAAGACAAGACACAAACATGCACGAGTTGATGCTCATTCACAAGGATCATGCACAAAAAGATGCAGCACAAAATTGCAAGTTATTCCCACATGCAGCTCGCTAACACACACACACACACACACACACACACAGCTGATGGTAATTTTAGAATAAGAGGCTGATTCATTTTCAGATTCCTGTCATTTTTTTTATTATTAAAGAGCATCAAATCATCCAGTTTACCCATTAATGGATGAATTCAGTTCATCCGAAAACATGTGAAACTCACCAGGCAGTGAAGAGGACGAGTGTGTTCGAGGCAGGGTGTGATTGTGCAGGTCAGGCTGTAAAAGAGGACATTAGATCAACTTCAGTCTCTACTTCCAAAAACACTCTGATGTGCTGTTGTCCTGTATCTGATGTTATTATGTATGACTCATCTGCACTTCAAAAAGCTACTTCACAGATTTGATGATTAGCTCTAATAGGTGTTTAGGGGCCTGGCTGGAATACTGATGTAATCTATCACACAGCCTAAGAGAACACCTTCAGTTACTTCCATTAAGACGGTCGACTTAAAGAGCCAAGCTCCAAAAACACTGGATCCCCATCCTGCTCCTCCGGATCGTTCAAACTCCCATTTAGTAATTCAGGATTTCTGTTACAAAAGTTCAAGCTTAAGCTACAACACCCAGAGGATCTCTGCTGGTTACCTGTCTCAAACCGGACAGACTGCTGTGTTCTGATGTGAAATCCATGGAACGACAACTAAAGACACATTTGTGTAAACAAGCATCTGAATAACATTATTTATTTAGTCCTGCATTCATTTCTTTTGCTCATTTGAATCCAATTTCTTATTGTTTGCCTTTACTTAAAAGGTAAATTACATTTTTTTGTATTGCGTAAGTTTCCTGAGTTCATTTAATGTTATATTCTCTTCCCCTTTGACTTTGGATTGCTTTAGATTGTAAAACCAGTTATTTTGTGGCTCCTATCTGTGTAAAGGATTATATGAATAAACAAAACTGGAAGGCGCGGGCAAACCTGAGACCTGACCACAGGTGTATTAGGGAACTTGACAGTGTAATACAACATAAATTACATTACTGTGGTAAAGGTGGATGTGGAGACTCCAAGAGTTGCTAAACTAACGCGGTGAACAGTGCACAGCAGAAACTGCATGTCAGCAGTTTTTGTTTTATTCGTCCACTGGTGTGCAGAGTAAACTAAGAACAGCTAGACGAGCAGGACTTTCCAGGGATTTCATTTCCACTTATAGAATTAATTAATAGTCTCAGCACATTGCCCCACCTCAGTGTTACAAGAGCCAGAGCAGAGGTTGTGTAGATGGATGAGTCTGTGCGCTTCCTGACTTCCTGTTGGTCTGTTTTTGCTCTTTTCTTTTCATTCTATCTGTTTTTTCTTGTCAGTGTGGGATTGCAGTCACATCAGTTCTCAGTGGATGTGAGGGGATGTATCTACACATACAAGCAGGTTAAGTTTAAGACTTTTTAATACCGCTCTATAGAAATAGGAAGCCCAAGCTTATGATGGAAATATGCATGATAACTTAAACTCAACCATGTGAAAGTTTTTATACAGGTTTTATAATTGTGAGAAGAGAAAGAAAAATCTCATTATCTTCAACAACATCCCAAACACAAAAATCTGAAACACTTTTCAACTACAGCACGGCGTAGTTTAGTGTAAACCCAGACATCTGTGGGCCAACATTTATCCCCCAGCAGCTCTAAATATTGGTGGTTGGATTTTAGATTTTTTTTTTAAATTTAATATACAACCATTAATTAGTGAAAATATAATGCATGGCCTTAAAGATGAGCCAGATAACCTGTGAGAGAGGAGCCGGAGACATTTTGTCCATTTCAGAGTCATTTTGTGATGGGGGGGGTTGGAAACATGATACATAGACGGCGAGTAGTGGTTACAGCTCCACTGTGCCTTTTTTTCCCCTCATAATGTCTCTGATCATTTTTTACCAAAAGCATAAGAATGATTGATTCTTTGTGTTCTACAAAGTGGAAAATATCCTGGCAGAACAGACACTTCTTTTCCCCAAGTGGTCAAGCTGTACCTGATTATAAATGAGGTCATATCTCGTACAGGGACTGCACTGCTCCAACAAGTCAGTTCATTTTACAGTTTAACAAAAACCTGATTCATAAAAGCTTAATGCACCCAAGCAAAATTATTTTACCCACTCACTGTGGGCAGATATGCTGGAAACTTCATTATGCTGTTAGCAGTGGAAAGGATTTGTGGTTATGGGAACAAATACAAAACAGGAGACATATGATTTAATGTCTTTTATGATATTAGTGCTCTAAGTGAAAGCTCTACCTCAGGTGGCTTAAAGAGCACTTAAACCTTTCGTTTTAAAGGGCAAACCTCAAAGGACTGTGGACAGAGAGGGTTTCCTTATTACCAGGGGAGAAGACTCTGAGGTTTTCCCATTTGTTCCAGATTTATGGGTCTGTCTTTGATAAGCACAGACATATGATGTAATTTACAACAATCAGCACTGTAAAACAAAGACACTTCCTTTATCTCTCAGCTAACAATGCTGTGGTGCAGATTTATGGAAAGGAGCAGGTGCTGCTGCTGACCTGTGAGGACGACAGCGAGTTAATCCCTCCGTGCAGCGCAGGCTGGGCGAGCCGGTGGCCGCTGGAGTGGACCGGCTGTTGTTTGGCAAAGAGCGCCTCGGCCCGTTTGATGATGTCACCCAAGCGGTAGATAAAGCCCTCCTTCTCCGATGGCAAAATGAACTCGTTGTGCACCTAGACGGCAAAGAGGGCAGTGGAGAATGTATTCAGATAGTTCACTAATTCAGAAATACCACAAAATTATACTTCATTTAAAGAAAATGCTAGAGCACTGTAGGTACTAACAGAGAATTCATAAAGAGGGGGAGAACTCCCACTCATAGGAGGAGCTCGGCAGATAGTCCCGAACTAACGGGGCCTTTCGAGCTGCAGCCAAAAAAAATGACAGAAATAAAATTTTCTTTAATTTTTCTTTAGGTTTTAATAGAATGGTAAATGGTAAATGGACTAGTTCTTATATAGCGCTTTTCTACTCAGTCAGAGCACTCAAAGCGCTTATACAACATGTTTTACATTCACCCATGCACTCTCATTCATACAAGCACTTCCATGTTTTACTAAGCTAAGTGCTTTTAATTAGCTAACATTCACACGCATTCATACTCCGACAGGACGGTCGGAGAGCAACTTAGGGTTAAGTATCTTGCCCAAGGATACATTGGCATGTAGCCTGGAGTAGCCAGGAATCGAACCGCTGACCTTCCGATCAGTAGGTGACCTGCTCTACCTACTGAGCTACAGCCACCAGTGAGGTCCAAATAACAGATTTTGTTCATTTTTATTTTTCTCCCCCCCACAGACATCACACCAGAACTGGCTTTACTTTCAGAACTTGGCATCACGGCAGAGATTCAACAAGCTGCATTTCTCAGAGATTTTGGTCCATGTTGACATGACAGCACGACACATTTTTCACCTGCACATCCACGATGCAAATTTCCCGTTCCACAACATCCCTATGGTCTTCTGCTGGGTTGAGATACGGGTACTGTGGAGGCCATTTGAGTACAGCGAACTCATTGTCATGGTCAAGAAACCAATCTGAGATCTGAGCTTTGCGACACGGCGCCTGCTGATAGCCGCCATCAAAACACGAGTTCACTGTGGTCATAAAGGGATGATCAGCAACAATGCTTGGGTAAGCTGTGGCAATTAAAGACACTCCGTTGGTACTAGGGGCGCAGAGTGTGGCAAGATAAGATTGCCCACACACTACAACACCACTGCCAGCCTGAACTTTTGAAACAAGGCAGGATCTACGCTTTCATGTTGTTTACGCCAAATTCTGGGGCTACCGTCTGAATGTCTCAGCAGAAATCGAGACTCATGGGGCGCCCGGGTGGCTCAGTGGTGGAGCAGGCGACCACATGCATATGGCACAGGTTCGAGTCCCGGCCTGTCGCCAATTTGCCCGCGTGTCTTCCCCTGTATCTTTCCCCCATTTCCAGTCTCCCTCCATTGCCGATAAAAGCCGCTGTGGCCAAAAAAAGAAATCAAGGCTCATCAGACCAGGCAACATTTTTACAATCTTTCATTGTCCAATTTTGGGGAGGCTGTGTGAACTGTAGCTTCAGTTTCCTGTTTTTAGCTGACAGGACAGAAGTGGCAGCTGTGTGGTCTTCTCCTGCTTCAGCGATGCTCTTCCACACACCTCGGTTGTAACAAGGTACATAGAAGGGCAAGAGGTATGCTTCCTGCAAGCTCAAAGCAGCGTGGGCATTCTCCTCTGACCTCTGAATGCATATTTCCTCTTTTCCAGACCATTCTCAGTAAACTCTAGAGATGGTTATGTCAGAAGAGCCCATCTGGCACCAGCAATCACGCCACTTAAATCACCTTTCTTCACATCCCGTCATCTTTCTGAGGCTCGCTTTGAGCTTCAGCAGATCGCCTTGACCACATGTCTCCATGCCTAAATAGATTTTGAACCATTTGATTTGATGTCATCCATTCAATATTTAGTTTGTTTAATCTTTTGAGCTGACACAGGATTTTTTTTTATGCACATATTTTGTTTGACATGTTTTTTCTGTCTGGTTTTAGAAGAGTGTGGATCGCCATATTTGTTGGTTTGTTTCAGGGTGTTTGTTTTGATTGTCTTAATAAAAATACTGTTGAATAAAAATCATGATGAAAAAAAAGGAGATTTTATGAAAGAGGACCCTGTTGATCCTTTTATCAATTGAGACTAAAAGCTAATTATTGGCATTACCATGACAGCAGAGATGTCTTCTGGGTTATCTCCATCCAGATCGAACTTGAAGGTCACCATCTTGTCATTGTGCGTCTGCAGCTGACACTCCACCACCCGGTCCACTTTATCAGAGAGCTGCAGAGACAGAGAGGCTCGGTGGTGATGACGGGGCTGAATGCAGGAGGAATAATATGTTTGTGCACATGTATGAGAGTCTACTGTAGCAGCGTGTTTAGGCATATGTGGTTATCCACGATGTGTTTGTCTCTGCAGCCAATCCAAACAGGCTCATTAAACGACCACAGAATGTCCTGATCAGAAGAGTAATGCACTGTGGTTGCTGGGGGAAGAGCCGCATAGCTACTGATAACATTACATAACCAGGGTGGAGCCTCACCACTCGCTCATAAATAAACTTCCTCCGCTAACTCAGTTCAGGCCGCTTTGATTTATTTGTTTATCATGTGCAAAAAGAAAAAAAAAGGATTTGCTGTGCTGTAATAAACATCTGATTTATTGTACCCCGATGATGCGAAGCCTTGAGCGCGCCCTCCTCCTGAACAGTTTCGCAGCCGTTCGTCTCGCGGCCGTTTTCTCGCTCTTCTCCGATAGGCCCTCGTAGCCGTCGCTCAGGCTTGAAGTCACATCAGAGGCGTAGCTGCAGAGAAATAAATCAAGTGTGTTAGAAAACACACCCTAACCAACCACTGATAAATTCCTGGTAAAGCAATTTTAAAGTCAATTCATCATCTAGAACAAAAGTAGAGATTTGACTATCCACAAGGGCAGATTATCTTGGCATCGCACACAGGAATAAACACCACTCTGAAGTGTCAGAGTCCTGATGTGTTACTGTGGCACGTCTCTTGGGTGTAAACAGTCAAGTTAAACAATACAGTCTCTCAGAAGCCTGTTAAGAGGCTGTAAGAAGCTGATGCTCATCCAGAGGAAGTGACATGTCTGTGTGAGCGGCAGCGTTTATCCAGCGAACAAGTTTTAGGTTTCAGAGAACTGCAGAACAGTCAGCACATTTTATAAAAAGCTTTGGTTCCGTTAATTGCATCTCATGGGCCTTTTTTTGGACCGCTGTGGTCACAGACTCCCCTCCATCCACCTCCCCAGCACAGGCTGCAAACATTTACAGGCACCCACCCGTCTCTATTTAAAAACCTCCGCCTCACAGGTAACTTTAGTTCACCTTCAGACACTGAGCACACAGAAATCAGTCGGAAAAAAGCAAACATCTGTGGTGCTACTGCAAACAATTGTTTTCTTTCTTATTTGTGACACGCAGTTTGGGTCATCAGTTATCGAGGGCTTTTCTCTGAGGAATTAAGCAACTGGGAGTGTGTTCTGTATGCTCAACAGTGCATGACGAGGCTGTTGCAAAACACGACAACCACTCTTGACGTTTGTTTCAGTCTATAATAGACAAGTTAGAGACTGTCAGTGCCTCACAATCAAAAAAAGGAACTAAGATGACTGTGAAAGACTATTTATTTGTTCTAAAAAACCTTTGATAAATCTGTAATAAGCAGAATTCATCGTCTTTGATCAAACATATTAGCTTTAAAACAACTTTAGGTCAGAACTGATGCATTTTTAAAGACATAAGGCATTTTTCTCATATTCTAAAAATGGCCTTATATCCAAGGTGAGCAACACTCACACACGTGAACACACTGCACTCCCTCACTGTGTGCCACTCACTAACATCCCACCAGCAGAGAAAACAGGCTCTCTACAACATCTGAGACCCAAACTCAGAAACCTTCCAGGGTCCATTCTGCAACCCCACCGACGTGGAGGAGGAAGAGTTACAGAAGGAAGATTCACACTGAATTTAAGGTATCTTACTTAAATGAGGCAGGAACTGCTGAACTCCTCTGTTCTGTGAAAGGCAACAAAAAGGGGAGAGAAAGGCCTGACAGATTTACCTGTCCACAGGGGAGTTGAAGCCACTCGTGGGCCTTGAGTTGATGTTGTTGGAGACAGCAATACTCTGAATAGGAAACAAGGACAGGGAAAAAGAGTGATTTCATTTTCTTTTGTACTTACACATGATGGTAGATGGGGAAAGAGTTTCCTGAAATATTTAGAACAGCTCTCACTGCTAATGCCTAAATGTAGCATTTTTTGGACACATCATACCATGAAATACAAAAGGTCAAAGTTTGATTTTAAGACTGAATTAATGGAAAATTTCTCTGATAACCTGTCAGGAAAAGTGCATGCATTAAATACTGGAAACACCTATCACGATAACTTTTTCCACAGTCTCATTTAAAAGCACATGAACTCACTGAAAGCAGAAAAATGGCTTCCAAGTGTGACCGAGGTACAATTGAGTAATTACAGCTGCTAGCACAGTTTTAAACTCTTAATCTTCCTAAAAAATTTATCCAACTACATAAACCCAAACTGCATCTTGGGCTAAATGAGTATAAAATAAAATAGGCGCTGACGTGAAGACAAATATTTAATTAATCCCCTCATCCCTGACTGGTCACAGCAGATGACTGCCCCTCACTGACCCTGGATCTGCTGGAGGTTTCTTCCTGTTAAAAAGGGAGTTTTTCTTCCCACTGTTGCCACAGGCTTGCTCAGAGGTCATGTGATTGTTAGGGTTTGCTTCTAATATTGTGGGGTCTTTACCTTACAATCTAAAAGCCCCTTTAAAGCAGTTCTTCCCTTTAATTTTTTTAAAATTATGTGCAGCACTGGGTTGGACAAATTACAAGACCCCTTCTTTCATTACAGTCTTGAAAACCCTCCTCCTCTCCACCACCCTGAGCCTTCTACTTTGATAACAAGCTCTTTATTGAAACCACTCACCGAGGGGAAGCGGAGGGAGAGCCCGTTTACGGCGGGGGTGCTGGGATGCGTGGCGGGAGAGGTCGCAGGCATGCTGGTGCTGCCGGTCTCCAGTGGATCCTGAAGCCCAGAGGAGCTCAGATAGCCGTCTGTCTCGCAGTCAGCTGTTTCAACAAAGCACATCGGCCATTAGCACATGACCCACTGCGGCCTGAAAAACTGACACAATTTGTACCCTACGCATTCCCGCACACATCTCCAATGACCCCAGGCTGAGATATACAAAGCACATAAACAGGGAAAAAAAGGACTTCACTGTGGAATCGATCTGGGTGCATTTAAATGAGATCAGATGGATGCACGAGGCAGTTTTTAAAACAGAAAGAAGCTGAGAAACATTCAGCACAGCACGTGTGTGCACCATGAGATAAGACCTACAGGGCCTGAATTATTCCTTAATTCTTCATTTTTTTTGAAGGAAAAAGTTTACATTAATATTTTTCATAACACTGATTGATTTTCAAACACGATGCACTTTTTTGGCCATTGTTCTTGCACATTGCACCTTCACTGTGTTATGCATCCTGTGAACACTCAAACATTCAACCTTTCATGGTACATGGATGTGATATCAGGCTGCTTACAGTTAGCAGAAGACAGGCTGTTGTGGCGGACGTGAAAGTGCTGGTCAGCCTCGGGCTCCTCTGGCTCTACAGGGTAGTGGGTGCTGACGCCAGAGTCCACAGAGCTGGTGACGGGGGACAAGACCGGGGCCAGCGGTGTCAGAGGTGGGACAGGGGAATCTGCTGCACCAACATCGTTGACTCTGGGCGAAGGCGGCTGGTGCTCAGGTTCTTCCTCTATGGCTTCTTGCATCTGCTTTTTCTTCCTCTCCTCCGCCTGCCGCTTCAGTTTCTCTCTCTGACGCTTGATGGCCGTCACTCTGTCCCGTATGGCCTTTGCTACCAGTTTGAAGTCTGCTTCACACACAAAGCCAAGCACAACCTGCATAGCAGCACAGAGAAATGGTCATGGTACAACACGTGTACAATGAATACTCCCCGGTGTGCTGATGAAACAAGTGCAGGACTGCTGTTGTTCTGACATTAAGGGACAGTCTTTATAACACACACAGGCTTCACTCTGTAGACATTTTGGCATCTTTATCAGCTTCCCGTGACGTCCAGCTCAGCAGCGTGGGACACTCAGTCCATAACCACCTCTCAACACGTAGTCAGATTACAGCAGATCGGCCTGACTCGATGTCCCCTGCTGATACCAAATTTGATCTTGATGAAAACTACCACAAAAAGGTAAACAAGTAAGGAATTGTATTTTGTATTCTCATTAAAAGTGACCTCTATGGTTGGTCTCTGGAGGGCATGAGGTTTTGTAACAAGTGTAGGAGCCATTTTAATATTAAAGACGTGACTACGGCCGCTTCCTGAGAGGTGCTCTCACATTTCGAACCACTGATAATTAAATGCCGAGCTGTGACATTGACACAGTACACACGGTGTTCTCTTTATGGGTCACGGTGGATTTCAGTGCTTCTGCTGTTGCAACAGAGCCGTGAACCATAACGATGTTGAGGTGCATCTGGTTTCACTTGTACGGGGAAGATACAAAACACATACAGCTCTTATTAAAGTGGGCCTGTTAAGCTTTTCCAAATTTCCTGTCACATATGTGCTGTTCCAGTGGAGGATGATCATATTAAAGTCGGAGTATGTACGAGTGAGCCGACGAGTCAGGCTTCAGATTACTCTAAATGCTTCGATTCAGACCATTTTGTCTACTCTTGGCTCTGTATGATGTCACAGAGAACGGATATCCTCACTCACCTGCTTTAAACCTGCTGTTGGTGAGGGACAGCTGTCAGGAGAAAGCTGGCTTAAAGGAAGAGGAGCTAAGACGGTCCAGTATGAGATAAATAAGGGTTATTTTGACCAGTGAATCATATAAAAGCTTCCCCAGTAGCGTCGAGTAAAATTACAGATCTACAAAGGTCCTCTTTAAACAGCTCCTAGAAATATTACAACTAAATCCACTTTAGGCTGTCTTTCTAATCACAGCAGCTTCCAAATTAGGTGAATTCATTTTTGTAATGAGGGCTCCACCCTTCCTTCAGAGAACCTAAAACAAAGCTATTATCATAAATCAAGACTGGGACAGAGAGAACATGTGGAGGCTGGCTGAAACCACCTCTATCTGCTGATCTGGAATCAATTACTCAATTTCCTCACGAACATGTGTTACAAACTGGATCAGTAAAGCAGTAAAAGTTGACCTCACAGGATCTTGTCTTCGTGTGCCAACCTACCATCTCCTGGGCCACCTCCTCCGGCACGTCTTTGTAGAGCTCGAAGAGGAACTCAATGGCGTTGTTGTCCTTGTACTTCCCGTGGAGCTTCTTGGTGTCGTCCATCCGCAGCCACAGCTTCAGGCCCGACTTCACCATGTCGTCCTCCTCTGCCAGCTCCACGTGCACGCCATTGTTCTCCTGGAAGAAGGGGTGATCCAGAAGGTCCTGAATGGTGTACCTATACAGAGGAAGCAGTTTGTTTTAGAGCTGACATTGTAAAGTTACTTTCTTTAAAACAGCCACAACTGGGATCCCTTCAGTTTTTAGAAACACATTTCAGGATGTCTGCAGGTAAAAAGAAATTTCATTTAAGACTTTTTAAGGCTGTTTGTGTCATTTGGCTATAAATGAAATAAATCATTAAAAAAAAATTAGTTCCTGGAATCTATTTACTTTTTGTAGCAAAAGGCATTAAGCTAATACACCTCATTAGCTTATTGATACCATTATCATTTTCTGCATAAAAACATCCTGAAAGGTTTAGTGGAACTAACAAGAAGCTATAAAATTTTTTAAAGAACCAGGCAAATTTTATGACTTTCTACATGCCAGTGCTACAGTATCGTTTGGCCTGTTTACACTGCTGGCAAACTCACATACTTCATCACACTGAGAACAGTGAAGAAAAAAAAAAGGGGTTGGTCAATGTCGTTTATATGCTAAAAAAATGGGTCATTTTAGCCTGTTGCTTCATGGTTACTAGGCAACACATTGACCTCATAATATCTGATATATGTAAGAACCTTCGAGGCCTAAGATGCACCTGTGTGCCAAGTTTGGTTACTAAACTCCTGATGGTAAACACACACACACAGACTAGGATGTAAAAATATTTAATTTCTTTTAAGGAAAATGAAATGATGTCATTGCATGAAGTTTCATTTAAATCAATTCAACTTGGATATAACACATGATAAAAACTGTGGAGTTTTCACCTCCTGGAGGGAGAACCACTGATATCTTTTTATTTGCATCGTTTGGGCCATTTTAAGGCTTCTTAAAGTCCTGTAGACGTCCTCTATGTGCATTCTGCAGCACAGTGGTTTTTACCTCTCGTCTTTGTTCATGCGAATGCAGCCCTCGATGATCTCCTTGAGTTCTGGCACTTTGACCTTGTAGAAACTGTCAGGTTTAATGCCCTGTGCGAACAGAAGAGAACACCGAGTTTAGGTTTAATAAGAAGTACAGGAGGCAACATGTTGAAGTATTTCTTTATTTTCATACAGACTGGAGCTTCAAGCAGAATAAGTTAGCAACAATGATCTCCTCCCACAGTTCTCCTTCTCAGAGGAGCCAATCAAAGCACAAACAGCAACTCCCACCAGCCTCTCATGTTCAATCCAACATCTGCTTTGTGACTTCTGCCACTGGCCAGCATGACAGTCGGCTTTGGGATCATGTCAACACCAGAGGAGGACAAAACCAAGAGCTCCTTCTTTCCTGTCCTGTTCACAGACAGTGTGCCAGTCCTTTGAGGGATTTTTCTAACTCAGAACAGCTGCTGCTTCTGTGCAGAGTTATCCAAAAATATTAGGGCAGGACTTCTCAGTAATATGAAATAAGGAAGTTCTTCTGAATGCTATCATAAGTATGTGCACAAGTATAACTACAGATTACAGCAGAGCTCCGAGTCCTGTAGAAACAAAGATAAGAAAGGAAATAACGAAGGTCATTTGGCCTGCAGATACCAAAGCAACCCGATGATGCACCAAACATCCAAATAATTAGATTTACCAGTAATAGGCCGAGTGCTACAATTATCCCGTTTAAAGACTGACATGTCACTGCGTGTAACTGCTGCCTGTTTAAGGAGCAAATAAAGCACAATTATGGCTTTGGTATTTTCATTTTTGATTTTATGCATCATTCTGACTACATTTCACTTACAGAGACGCCGTTTGTTTGTTTGCACTTTGCTGCAGCGTCCTCATGCTGGAGACACCTTGAGAACAAATCAATTTTCTCTCGATCCAAATCTAATTTGTGACTCAGCTCAGGCGACAGCGGTCAAGATGAGAGCTTCACAAACACACTGTGGTTGTGTCCACTTTGCTTAGTGGGTCAGATTTTAATGACATTAGGGACACAACAATCTAAAACTACTATTCTGCACAGATATGAGAACAAAGCATGGTTATGTCTTAGTAAACTGTGCTATTCTTTGATTGAAAATTCACCACACTGAGGAATAACACTGTATGACCACAAGTATTTGGACAGCATTAGTGTAGTTTTCTCATTTTAATTATTTTGTATTCTTCAATTAGGTTTCCAGACTTATTGTTTGCTTCAGTTTTATTTTACTGTTAAAGTCTTTTATAAATTTTTATTCATTAATATTTTTTTTTTTAAATAATTAAGATACAGGGGTTATTTTTAAGAGACAGATTTAAGGAGTTCAGAACATTATTGCTATTAAAAATTTGAAATCTGCCATATTTATTTTTACGTTGGTAAATACACTGTATACCTGCTGTTGTTGGTGTAGGCTCTCAGGCTGGAGGGCTTGAAAAGAAGGCATCTTTTTGGTTGGTTGCCTCTCACCTAAGAGGCTTTTTCACGTCTACAACAACTCGCAGAGAGCTGAAGGTATGTTACCCCTAGTGGGGGCTGTGCCCTTGGAGGTGGTCCTGGGTGGAAGTCACCGACCCACGATTAATCATGTGAGCCATCACATGAGCCAAGAAGGCTAAATATAAGACACTTTTTAATGCTTTTGATAGAGGCTGCTTGTCAAGGACTCAGAACACTTCATTAAATTCTATTAACTGGTTTTATAAGAGCAAAATTAATTAATCCTAAAAATATACTTTATTTTGTACATATTTTGTTCTTACTATGACATCACTACACCATGCACTATTTGTTTCTACATAATTTACACTATATGGACACATGTAGTGGGACACCTACAGGACCGTGTCATGAAGCTCCCGCTGCACAGGTCTGTGCTGATGTTAATGCCGGTGGAGGCTCAGAGCTCTGCAGATGAGTCAGCAGAGCGTTGACGACTGCAGCCCTCAGCACTCACTGACCCTGCTCTGTAAATTTATGTGGGCTGACACTTTGTGGCTGAGTTGCTGTGGTTCTTAAATGCTTCCACTTTGCAATAATACCACGTACAGCTGATCGAAGAATATAAGAAACAACAGTGGCATCCTATTCTTTCACAGATGTTAGGAAAGGCAGACTGCACAGATTTTATACACCTGAATTCAAAGATTAAGAGGCGTGGCCAGTACCTTTGTCCATATAATGTAACTGCATCACTGTTCCTGTTGTTTGCACTTTACTTAATCTAATACAGTAATAATTTAACTTCATTTGCTTTTGGTCCCTTCTTGTTTGAAAATCATGAGACCTCCCTGCACAAAAGTGGCTCTTTAATAAAATAGTTTCCTGGTTTGAAAGAACTTGACTGGCCTGCACAGAACCCCGTCTTCAACCCCCTCCAACTGCAAACTAGACCTTATCAGCCATCATCATGGTGCTCTTGTTTATACGGGAACAAATCCCTGCAGCTAGGTTCAACATCGGGCGGGAAACCTTTTAGAAGAGCGGAGAGCGTTACAGCGCATCATTAATGACCCAGAAGAAGCTGTTTATCTAAAAACACAAAACCCAGAAAATCTTATGTCCCTGTTTCCAGTAGTTTCTTAAATTGAGCATATACAACAAATCACTTATTAAAAACAGATGCTGTGGAAGTTGTTCCCGTAACGCATCCTGAAGAATAATGTGCACACTGAATCAGAGTGTGCTCCAAAAGCCTTTTAGGAAGAATAAAGCAGCTTCAGACAAGAGCAGCTCAGAGAAGGTAAGCCTCAAACTGTACAGAGAAGGGGGGCGGGGCATAATGGCTGAACCAACAGGTGTGTTTACTGTAAGTGGGGAAAGTACAGGAAAAAAAAAAACACACCCCAAAAAACAAAACAAGCAAAAACAAAAAACAAAACAAGGAAATTTGCTAGATGTTGTGTGGTGCAAGTCTATCGATTATTAAAACTCCTATTATCAGTGTTTAATGCTCAAACACCCACGTTTTCGGTCCTGTAGCGTGCTGGACGAGGGAGCCCTTTTCCATCTGTTTACTTGGTGTAAACTTAAAACATAATACGAACAAGGAGAGTCTGTAAACAGTCACGACAGCAGCCTGTCTGTTCTGCCTTTCATATGTCACACTACACTGGTTATTCCAGGCCTCTTTAATGGCAGGTGACTTCAGCACCACATAAACATAAAGCATTAACAAATCATAAAAAGCAGCTAATGACTGCTTTTTTTCATCATGCTGCATGCCTCAGCTTCTCCGAACATAATGTTCCTGTCTGTGGAGGAGCGAGGCCCGCTACGACTCGCTGGCATTGTCACTTTCTCACTTTCCAGCCTCTGTCAGACGCACTGTTCGCTCTGCGTGCGCGACACACAAGAAAGAAACAGCCCTCTTTGTGGAGTAAAGAGTGAGACACATTTTCCAAAACATATAATTCTCCCGTCGCCTGCTCTCGCCCACCGTGGCGTCACGGATGTGCTTGGCACCCCCAAGAGCAGCTTGAACCGCATCAGCCTGAAGCCGTGCTGCCACTTCATTCTCAGACTGATAATATTCCAGTGCAAGAAAAAGATTTCACTTACCAAAACAGCTGTAATCTGTTATTTTTTTCTGCAAGGCTTAAAGCAATTCAGAGAGAAAATTTACAACGTCAGTGTCAACAGGTCGCTTTCAGCTTTCTGTTCAAACACTTTGATGATGAAGGAAATATTCCACAGCCAGGTAGACAGCTAGTAGAAGATGCTGGCAATCAGCAAGTAAAACGTCACAATGATACACAGCACACTCCTGCCTGCTGAGGCCGTAATGGTAAAACTAAGCCTCTAATAGACATAATGAAGCTTTCAATCCATGTGCATGAATAAGACACCCTGGTTCCTCTCTGTCTAATTCCAGTGTGCACAAGGAAGAACACATGTGGACAATTACATTAAACATGGAGGGGGAAATAAGGCAGTCCTCCCCTTTCCCTTACTCACGCTGGTGACTTTGCGGTAGATCTGGGCAGCGTTTTGGCACTCAGAGTATGGGTACTCAGATGTGGCCATCTCCAGGATGCACATTCCAAAAGCATAGACGTCCACCGCTTCGTCGTACTTCTCCTCGTACATCTCTGGGGCCATAAACTCAGGTGTTCCTGTCAAGAAGAAAAGGTTAAAGGTTATTCCTTTTTTTCAAGTCCCTGATGGACCACAAAAACCCTTACTGGTCGGTGTGGTTGCAGCAGAGTGTGATAATGAACCTTAAGTCTGTGTTTTTTGCCCTCTTGATGGCAACAGAACAGGCTGTGAACATGGGGAGAGCTTTTTAGTAGAAAGTCACCTCAGTGGATGGATAATCGCTTTTTAGCCACTAAATACTCCAAGATGATCAGTTAGATTTGATTGTTAGAGATTTTAAAATAATGGGAGCAAATTTATAGAATAAGAGATTTAATACATATAAAATATGAAAAGAGAAACATTATGTGCAATAATGCATGACATGTTTTTCTGTACCAAAGTAACTGTGCACAGAACCAGCCAGATACATTTGAATCTATGTTTATCCTGATTTTTTCCTTTTCTACATGCAGCTGGTTAACTCACTAAAGGCTTCATATGCTATATGAACAAATAAGTCTGTGCATGTTTAAAGGGGACCTATTATATCCATTTACAGCTCCATAATTTAGTTCCTGGAATCTATTAAAGTAGTTTTGCATGAATCACAGTTCAAAATAATAATTTATCTTGTGGTTGCAGCGCCTCCATTCACTGCCCTCAGTGTCAGTGAAAAATATGACATGAAACCCAATCTGCATGAATGCTATTTTTAAGGGAGCATAAACAAACAACAATTTAATGCTTTCATTTTCATAAAATTCAACTTGCATCCTTTTATATTTAATTCAATGTTATTTACATAGCACCAAATCACAGCAAGGTGCTTTATATTGTAAAGATCTTAAAATAATACAGAGAAAACCCAACAGTCAAAACGACCCCCTATGAGCAGCACTTGGTGACAGCGGGAAGGAAAAACAGCAGCAGAACCAGGCTCAGGGAGGGGCAGTCATCTGCCATCATTAATGCTTAATAATAATTGTGTGTAGCTTTAAGCCAGCTTTCTTCTGATTGGCTGCCCATTGCAAACAAAAAGCTTTGAACAGCATGTGGTGGGGCCTCTGTGCCTGAGATGACCCTCTGACATCATACAGAGCCAAGAGTAGAAGAAAAACGGCCTGAAATCAAGTATTTAGTTTTTGGCTCACAGGGATTGGTTGTGGATAAGCAGAAGATATATAATAAAATAAGACATAATACTCTCAAGCAGCTAACAGAGAAAAAAACTGTTTCTCTTTTAATCTTGTTTGACGATCAAAAGTTTAAAAAGTTTCCTCTTGATAAAATAACCAAATACGCGGTCTTTGATTTGGACCCGGTGATTTAAATTTCAGTGCCGCTTTCAGCAAGAATCAACAAGTCATTACAGCGCATGTGACGGCTGGCACTCCCTGGGTGTACGTGATGGGAAGGGCAAGTTGCAGGTGAAATTAGAAGCCATTTGGGTAATGATGCTGCATTTAAAAATGCAGACAGGAATTTAAACAGAGGCATTGGTGGCTGCATGAGCACGGAGGGAAAACGAGTAAGAAACAGGAAGGCATTTACGAAAAAGCAAGGCCTGTAAAATGTCACTGCCTTTTCCCACCGAGGACATTTTAATCATGATCAGCTGTTAAATTTAAGCCAAATTGTGCTCTAGATGCCATTTCTTGTATACACACAGACTAAATTAACACTCACCAATGACACTTTTAGCAAAAGAGGCACTTTTGAGAGTGGCCAGCCCCAGATCTCCTATCTTGACAGAGCCTGTGGGGCCAGTGATGAAGATATTATCACACTTGAGATCCCGGTGGATGATAGGAGGAGTGCGGGTATGCAGGAAGTGCAGCCCTTTCAGGATCTGACGACTCCAGCGCTGCAGCAGCTTCAACTTCATCTCTTTGAACCTCTTCAAGTACCTTTAAAAAAATTTTAAAAATCAGCAGGATAAGACTCAGCAGTACAAACGTATCAAAACACGGCAAGAAGAGGAAGCTTTAAAGTGCTACAAAACAATTCATCTCTTATTCTGACAGCCAAGAGGAAGTATTAAAATGAATGAATTTCCTGAATTCTGTCCTAGAAGTAGAACTATTCTCTGCACCTTTTATCATAACTTAAAGGAGAGCAGAAGCTGTCAAACATGACACAAAAATCCTTTTTGCTATGCAAGTTTTATTTAGAAACTGAGCATCTGCTACTTGAGACATAAAAATGAACTGTTGGAGACTTTGATTTATACATAAACTGCAGTCTTTTATATGCACACACCCAACCAAAACTGCAGTTCAATTCACAAGTGGATGCAGAGACTCACGTCTTGAGCGTGCCTGACGTCATGAGTTCGGTCACCAGGATGATGCACTTGTGGCCCTTCACCGTCGACTTCCAGGAGTCGTGGAAGCGCACAATGTTCGGATGCTGCAGGCCTTTCAGCATCTCCACCTCCTCGCTGAAACGCTGCCGCTCTGCCTTGGTCAACTTACGGGTCTGCAAAAAAAAGGCCACATTTAGCAGGTGAAAACACCAGTATCCTGGTTATGAGTCTCATATTGGTTTTGATCACCTTCAGAACATGAGAAAATGTTTATTAAATTGGGAAAACTTCATCTGCTGATCATATGAAATGACTGAAAGCTCTACAGTGATGACTAAATGGACCTTGGGGTGAGATTACTTTGCCAACCATAAAACTACAATGGCGCTGATGGTTGAGAAGTAGCCGTAGTGAAGTTTCAACGTGCGCATGCTCTGGTCTTGTTCGATTACATAAGCTGGCAGCGATAAACACAACAAATCCAAATGCATGGGAGCGATCTGATAAATCACTGTTACTTTAGCTAATGAGCTCACTGTGGGATTGGAAACCACAGGTTCATCCATCTGGGAGACCCTCCGGTTACATAACATTTATTTTCCAATAAGGGGAGCGCTGACTTTAAAAATTTACGGAGCGGCTTTAAAAAAATCTGTGTAAAACTGAGCTGTACCAAACACTGCAATCACACTGGACGAACAAAGACATATTTGTGCTTCCTCCAGGATGAATGGCCCAATTTAGCGACTGGTGGAGTAACTCTGCCTGCGGTGGGTGGTTAGTGGAAAACTCCTGAGAGACTTGAGAACCATGAATTCTGCATTGAGGCAGATTTCTGGAAAAAAAAAATGTTCTACATGTGTTTACGCTTACAATCAGCTCGACCACTGCTGTCTCCTTCCTCTCCACGTTTTCCCAGCGAGGCTCATGCTGCGCTACCAACACAGGAGGCAGACTGTCTGAAGAACTGCACGGTCTGATGTCACACAACGAAAAGCTCCACTTACCTGCGTCAGTCACCTGTCAAACTGTCATATTACACCAGCAGCTCGAGCGTGAGGCCCTGAGCTCAAAGGCAAAACACAAAGGAGACCTCTGACCAAGTGGATTACGTGTAGGTCACCAGTGATCAGTTTATGATGTGAAGACAGGCTGCAGCATACTCCACATTTATGAAGACCTCTGTCAGAAATACTAAAAGCTTTGCATGAAAGAAAAACTTCTTGGCATAAAGGTCAAAAGAAGTGGTTAGAATTGGATTCAAAAAAGCTATTAAGTAAGACTAAGTCAGATCAACTTTAATCTAATTTCTGCTACACTTAATTTAGCTTTATGGACGCTGAGGTTTACAGCTGCCGTGGATTAATGTGCTCTGACAATACGGAAAAATATGTAATCGGATATAAATTATGGCATAAATCTAAGAGTGTGTGCAGCCTCCACGAGCCACGGCGAGCGAGTCAGTGGGTTTGTGGTCCGATGTGCATCTGGATATTTATGTATCTAAGAGCGATAACATCAGATAACACCAGACCCCTGTGCAGCAAAGCTTGGCCTCCTGTGGAGAGTCACCTGTGCAAAGAAAAGCTGTTTGCAGGACAGAGTCGGTGTAACTTGTGGCACGCAGTCTAGCCACTTGGAGTCCTGGATGCCTCCAAAACCGCAAGATTTACTACAGCTCGGCAAGCCAGATGGCACGGATGCAAATGACTGAAACACAAAATGCAGGCCTTCTTGGAAAACCAAAATCTTGCTGTAGCAACTGTGAACAACAGCGTTCATAAAATGTGAGCTGCCCAACAGACCAGCGCAGGTAAAGGGTGATTCCTTCATGTGACTCATTCAAACCTGTCTTCTATTTAAAGCAACCATTGTTCATTTAAAAAGCCAATACCTGAACAATGTAGTAGCAAATTATCTACAGATGGAAACACCAAAAGCAATTTATGAGCAGCATTCACACTGCAGTGCAATCATCTAATCACGCTGCTGTTGACACTGGCCAATTTCAGAGTGACTTAACGATGCCTCACTCCAGTAAAGATGTTCACTTCAGCTGTAACTAACAGAGGAAATCAAAACCAATCATGCACCATTGTGCTTTTGGTTTACTGCAACCATTTTCTCATTTTTCTCAGCCACTGGTTGATCAGAGAATAACCTCATAAAAAGAATTATTCCTTTTATTATCACTAATACCTGTAGCCTATTTTAGTCAGAAGCCCTCTGGCATTTCCTAAAGATGATATCTTCACCCTGCAAGGCCTCTGACTTTTCCCTGAATATTAGCTGCCCTGTATCTGTCCCTCACCTCTCTGTCTTCCTTCCACCTCCCCTCTTTGAAAATCGAGGCCAAAATAGGTTGCATAACAGCAGAGAAAGCGGTGCAGGGAGGAGCAACAAAAACAAACCGTCTCCATTTTGAAAGGACAAGTGGGTATATCAATAAATCAACCTCAGAATCAGAGGTGTGCGAGCAAGCCTCTGCTCAAGGTTTTCTTACACTTCCAACTGGATGATTTATTCTTAGCCCCTCAGAGGTGTGTGTGTGTGTGTGTGTGTGTGTGTGTGTGTGTGTGTGTGTGTGTGTGTGTGTCTGTGTGTGTGTTAAGCTGGGGGTCTGCAATAGTTGTGTTTGGAAATACCTATGTAACTCCACTTACATAAGCACTGTTGATGGTAGAGGAGGCAGGGGTATTAAGAAGTCCCTGTCAGCGCCCCTATTATGACAACAGGGACGTGGACACGACATGTCAGCCAACATTTGCACCAAACCAGGTGGAGCACAGCGCACACTGTGACTTCATACGGGAATGAACTGAGAGCATTCAAACTGATGCAGTCGATGCAGATGGACCGGAGCAGTGTGTACAGAGTGAAAAGTAGGGCAAGTTTAAAAAAATAAATAAAAAGAATTCAGTCTTACTACTTACAGCCTGCAGGAATGTGTGTTAAGGGCTTAAACTGACTCTTCACTGTTCTCTGTGTTCTCTTGTAAAAAAAGAGAATTCATTATAAATTTGATCAGCCATGAGTTTGATATGTGATTATTCCTTAAAAGGACAGACCTGTTTAATGGCAGACATTCAGACACGTGGATAATAATAATGGCTACATTTCATTAGGTGATGCCAGTACTAAAGACTGTAGCAAACAATGCATTCTAACACATTATTCATGTTCTTCTTTTGGCTGCTCCCTTTAGGCGTCACCACAACAGATCACCTGACTCCATCACATCCTATCCCCAGCACCCTCGTCTGTCACACCAGCCCTCTGCATGTCCTCCTTCACTACAGGGCGGCTGTGGCTCAGGTGGTAGAACAGGTCTACCACCAACTGTAAGGCCGGTAGACTGATCCCTGGCTCCTACAGTCCATGAAGCCAAGTCATCCCCAATGATCCCCAGTGTGCGTCAATGTTAGATAAAAGCCAATAAGACTGAGTAGAAATGTGCCATACAAGTACCAGTCCATTTACATCCATGATCCTCCTCTGTGGTCTTCCTCATTTCCTCCAGCCTGGCAGCTCCAAATTCAACATCCTTTTTCCAGTTTAATAAGAATTTACTGACTCAGTGTCACAGATCAGCTGAACTCAGATCAGCTGAACTCAGGGATCATAGTCACAGAGACTTCTGTACCTGATCAGCTTTAAGCACTTGTTTTCAAACGGGGCACTTGCAAGACAATAGATACGGGTGCCATCGATCTTGGCCTTAAGTGACCAATCAGCGTGCTTTAGCAGAAGCCCAGCATTCAAGAAAACTGAAGGCCATGAGAGTCATTCTGTTTCAGTTTGGTCACATTTTGGAGTTTTGGGGTAAAAGGAGACATAAACAGCCATTTTAAGCTATTTAGTTGCATTGCCTTGTGGTTTATTCCTCCATTAAAGACTGCAAGATAGCATCGACTGCTGCACCTCCAACTGAACTGCTGCTAGCTTTTGTACAATGGCTTTCCTCCATCAGCTCTAGTGCTAGCAGGCTTTAGCCAGGCATCAACAGTTCAACGGCATTTTTTGGGAGGGAACTTTCACAAGATTTATTGCCAGAAGAAAAATATAAGATAGTCTAAATTTTGTTCTTGCCAAAACTTTTAAAATATGAATATTTGACACTTTTTTGTTTTCCTTCAAGAAACTGAAGTTTAATCTAAAGACTTTGGATTTACTATGTAAGCAAAGATCTGTGACTGGGAAATGCTTTCCATTTTAATTTACAGACAAAAATAACTGATGGGTTGATTATGAGAAGAGTGCAGTCATAGAACAGTAACAGTAGCTGTAACAGTGGCTACACTGAGACCCAGTTGGTCTTCTGTTCCTTCTGGTCCACTTTATTAGTTTTTACCTCGTGAAGGTATTTGTTTGGTAATTGAGCTCCATACTTTTAATCTATTTATTTTACATTTGTTGTGATTAACTCAAATTTAACTGCTGTAACAAAGGAAATTCCCAACTCTGGGATAAATAATGTGTATCCCATCTTATCTTAACCTCTGTGCAAACCCCCTTTGGGAGTAAGGCAAGTTTTCTCTCCTCTTCCTGTCATTAAGTTATTATTTAAAGTGATGCGAACATTCAATAACTCGTGTGTCCTGTGACGCTGACAGCGAGGAGCCCTGCAGATAAAAAGCAGAGTTCACTGAGACGTCTGACAGCAGGAGATGAACCTGCGCGGCTGCAGATTTAACGAAGCGGTGTCCATCAGAGGCCGGCCGACTTGCCAAAAGCAGGGATTGAGGTCAGAGGCAACGTGGGAAAAAAGTCTGACCTCACGGCACTGAAGCTGACATACCCGCCCCTTGACTGACATACAGTTTGTATAAACAGGCACGTAGGCACTTACACTGGCACAGAGTCACATTTAGATGTTTGCAGGTGAGAACTGAAGCGGCAGTGTGCTCTTTCCAAGAAAAACCTGACATGTTCTGTAAATGGAGCAGGCAGAGGGAGGTTAGCCATTAATCTCATAAGGATTGGGGACTCAAACCAGCCTCTGACTGCTGCTCTCCCTCTGAGAGCCTGACTTGATTTGTGGCGCCCAGGTAATTAGATGCAGGATTACACTATCTCTTATGTGTTTTAATCATGAAAAGTGGCCTGTCGAGCAAGTATGTGCAGTTTTTTCTACATATTTTATTATTTGACGACAGCATTTTAGGGTCAACTTTGACGCTGATATTGATATCTTATAGACAGTCCATTTTACAGTAATGTCATATAACGGTGACCCTGTTTATAGCAGGGGTGGGCAATTAATTTTAAGTGACCACAATTAGGCCCCACGTGTAACATTTAGTCTTACCAGTAGCAGTTTATGAAGAGGTAAAATTAATACTGAGCCGCACTGAGTTCAGGTTATTGGTTGGATTTGGTTTATAGCGTGTCAACATATACAAGAATACCAACCTGGTCGATTCGACCTCTGCTACAAGGCTCTCTTTGTTTGCGAGCCGGGAGATCAGCTTTTATCGTCTGTTTACTTTGTTATTCTTAAATCTCTTAACCCGTCTGGTGTTTGCTTTTAGTAACTCATTAAAGCCTCAGTCTTCTATAAACTGCTCTGCATCTATACTACCTTCTCGGCCCCGTTCTGAGACATCTCTTAAATAACCCTCTTGCCTTCCAGGTTGAGCGTTGCTTTATGCAGCTACAGAGATGGACAACTTTTCCTTACGTTACATCTTTGATCTACTATGTAATTTCCTTTTGTTGTAATCTTACATGGCAGCTTGTAAGTGTTCATTAAATGCTTCAATTAGAAACTGGGGTGAATGAATATGGGCAATCAGTAGTTCATAAACAATGTCCTGTTTATGGCTTGTGAACTTTTGGAGCTCTAACACCTTTTAGCTGATATCTGAGGAATCTCAGGTCAAGAGGAACAGGCATCCGAGGACACTCTGGCTCCTTTCAGATGGAATAACTCTGCGAGGAGAGG
The DNA here is from genome assembly GCF_007364275.1 of Archocentrus centrarchus. NCBI lineage: Eukaryota > Metazoa > Chordata > Actinopteri > Cichliformes > Cichlidae > Archocentrus > Archocentrus centrarchus. Next base: position 29,302,809 of record NC_044364.1, on the reverse strand, counting down.
AAGTTTGGAAATGCCACGGTGGACAATATAATAGCTGTTCTGTCTAATAGTATGATGAGTGTGAAAGGAACAAACACTTTGTCCTCCTGTAGAAATCCAGAGAGCCACTGAAAGATCACAAGATGCCCGAAGGATGCAGCCTGGAAAAGTGCTGCTTTAATAATAAACCATGTAGTTCAACCTGATGGCTCCAAGGAATACTGAAGGGGTAGAAAAGGTTTAATTTTGGGTCACACAATCTGCTTATGCAATATGGCACAATGCCTTTGACTTTTCTTTTAGTTTAGTTTTTTGTTTCATAATAATTTATCTTCATCTGAGGAAAACTCAGAGTAGGAATTACAATATAAACAACCCTTCTGTGAACACAATGAACAAATTTGAATGAAGGCTAATTTTTTATTTCATTTTAGTTCATTTTGTAGGCACGCATTATTTCAGTCATCTGTTCAACAGCTTGTTAATGCAAACATCTCATCAGCCAATCACATGGCAGCGACCCAATCCATTTAGGCATGTAGATACAATGAAGACAACCTGCTGAAGTTCACACCGAGCAGCAGAACGGAGAAGAAAGGTTCTGAGTGACTTCCACACGGCCGCTGATGCCACACAGGCTCGTCTGAGTATTTCAGAAACTGCTGATCTGCTGGGATTTGCCCCACACGGTCATCTCTGGAGTTTACAAAGAATGATCTCAAAAAGAGAAAATATCTTGCTTGTTGATGCCAGAGATCAGAGGAGAACACTCATTACAACCAAAGGTGCGCCAAAGAGCATCTCTAAATGCACAACCTGTCGAACCTTGATGCAGATGCTGGAGTATTCGAGTAATGTGTCACACAAGATTTGTGTACTTCTACAAATAAATAAAAAACAAACAAACAAAAAAACATTAAGCAGTTTCTCAGCTTGCACAGCCAGGGTCATTATCGGAGCCGCAGCCTGACGCAGCAGACTCGACAGCCTGTCCTAAGCCGTCAAAGATCCATCTTCTTGCTCTCTAAAGAGCCGAGGTGAATCTGTAGGCTTTGAAACCTGATTAAACTGAGCCAACGGGCCAGGCAACTGTGGCAGTCCAAAACAATTACCTGTATGAGTACTTCCCACGACAGGGAGCTTCTGTGCCTCCTGGGCTTACAGAGACATAACTAAAAAGTTTATATGATGCTCTTTGACTGTGTTTGATTAGATTTTGGCCTCTTTTATATGGATGCTAAAGCTAAAAAGCACAGAAATAATTTTTGTGGATTTCCATTCAAAAGCTACAAAAAGATCCTGCACAGATTTTGCCTTCATCAAGCAAATGAGCCTCACACGTTACACAATATGCTGTGAACCGCATGTCGGGTTCCCACCAAACTCTGGGTCTGGTAATTATTTAAAAATGTTTACAATAATTATAACCAGGCTACGGTTGACACACTACAGGCTTCAGCAAGTTCATGACAATACATATCTGACAGGCTTTAAAGGCTTGTCCCCCCTGGGCAGATTCCTTGGCACCAGCTTTTACAGTAACTCTGTCAAAGACATCACAGTTGTGCACCTGCTTGACTTTATGCCCTGTTTAAACCTAATTATACAAACTGTTCCCACATATTCATCACATATTTTTAAGATGACGTATACTTACCTCTTAAGTTCCTGAAAAATGACCTTTAAGATTGATTCATTTCAGTTTGAAAAGGTTTATAAGCGATGACTAATGATTTCCTGTGATTGAATTGTAATTAACCATTAACTGTTCATTCATACACACAGTGGAGTTGCCAGGTTGTAGAAGGTCCTGTTGAAAATAATGCATGAACTCTGCAGCTATAAATGTTAGTAAATCATTAATGAACAGGTTTGGAAATTCGTTCACAGAGTGTTAGCTGACCAACCGTCTGCTAGATGCTTTCTTGGTGAAGACAAAGCAACTGTCACGCTGGTGGAAGTCAGATTAAAAACAAATGGGATAAACCTGGAAACCTTTAAGTAATTCTTATGCATGTAGTGTAAAATCTGTGTAACTCATTAACCATTCATACACATTTTTCCCCTGTCTCGATTTATTTACTCCATCGTGTGATTCCCCCCAGGACAATCACAAGGAGGATCAATCAAAAATAATTTTCTCTGAATAAAAAAAAGGCCCTGATACAAAAATGCTCCACGTATGTCAACTCCAGGTGAGGCAATATGCTAAGCTTTACTGGAAACTGCCAGCTGACAGATCAAAATGGGAGCGTGCTGGAATAAAGCCTTTTAAAGTAGTTATGACCCCAGGCTGAGCATCCAGGCAGAGCAAAGGTGCTTTCATCTCAGGATACGCGTTTCTTTTTCATTATTACTTTTTGTGATGTTAAAGCTGATAAAAACCCTCAGACATGACTTGAAACTCGAAACAAATATCTTACATCTGGCAAATGTTCGACTGAATGAAGAAAAACTCGAAGCATGCGTTCTGTACGAATGATATGTTTGGTCCACTTGAGGTCTGGGTGCAGGAGGTTCAGCAGCATAGTGTTACACTCGCAAACACGGGTCTGCTATCGAGTGCCACTGGCAAGTAGCACTGGATACAGTTTACAAAGTGATGGTATGCAAGTGGTGCCGTATCACAGGAAGCTAGCAGCATGAAAGATTTATGAATCCTTGACTAGCTACTCAACTGTGTCCAACACACAGACTGAACCCCGAGCCTGAATGTGAGCACCAGCTTTAGAAACCCACGTAGCTCGGAGATAAATGTGCACTAAAATAGCACAATTTCCATCTGGAGGAGGGGACAAAACAAATTACAGTGTTTGCTGATCAGTATTGAAAGGTGCCAGGTTCCAAAACACAGAGAGCCATTACTGTACACCACACTGGCTAATTCATGCCGAACCTCACACAGAGCACGTTTACCCCCCTGACACCTCTGTCCTGCACACTCCAACACACACGGTCAGCTCAGAACCAACCAGGGCTAACCTCGTGAAGCAGCCTCGGAGCCCCGACAACTTTAACGGCTTGAGGCCTTTAGTTTGTTTAGGAGGCAAGTCTCGGGCCTCTTTGGGGCCCAAGCTAGAGGGTGACTACATTTTCTACCAAAGGCTGTGAAGTCAAACACTGCCAATACTGAAAATACTGAGAAGGGAAGACATTTTCCAAAGTGTAGCTACTGCTGGGTTTATTTTTCTAAAGGCCCCCTGTGTACTGTGTTTTTTATGCATTTGGCAAAAGTTAACATCTGTGAGAGAAACTTGATGGAAACAACAAAATACTAAATAAGTTATGATTAGGTTTAAATGTAAAATAAAGAATATACAAATACTAGCCAGAGACCCCCAATAACTGGACAATCGCCCATGAGCAAGCACTTGGTGGTGGTTGAGGAAGAAATCCCTTTTAACAGGAATGGATACTAATGGCATTTGAAAAGCATCTTAGGGCAAAGCAGTGCTCCTAGTAATGTGAGACACGTCCACTGACAGCCATTTTTAAATCACATCTCTGGCAGGGTCAGGATAACAAGGACTAAACCCTCATTATATACCTACACCACGACATCTATACAGCAGCTAGTCAGAGCACAGGATGATTCAGTACCAGCTGAGTCATTACACAGTATTTTTGTCCTCATTATCTGAAGAAACAGATCTCGCTCTGACACAGATTGTGACCAAGATTCTTGCAGGCCGATCCTACACAGTGTGTCATGCAATTAACCTGCATAATTGGAGTTACTGCAGTGCAGTGTGGAGAGGCTTTAAGTGTGATCCAAATTAACTATGCAGCTACAAAAAGGGGCTAATCTGAGGGTACAGGCCCTGTCCTAGTTCCACAGAAGCACATGTGGTATATACCAATCAGCCTCATTAATACCCCCCCCCCCCCCAAACACCTCTGACCCAGATTGGGAAATGGACACAGAAACACAGGGTGCTGACGCTGGACTGTATAAAGGGGAGTTTAAAAGTCGGGTCAGTTATGCAGGATTTATACTTCTACCTTACACCTACACACCCTAAGACACGCTGCACCCTGCACCTTCCTCTAATGACACACTGGCTCGATGCCGCTCGCAGCAACTGTGATTGGCCTGTACAGTACAGACGTTTCCTCCCACGCATTTCCGGCTACTTCTTTTTCTGGTACCTTTTTTTCAAACTGTCGTGGGCTTCAGCTGAAGGCAACTGGGTTTGTTTTCTGGTTCTTGAAGATGTTTCACTTCTCATCTGAGAGGCTTCTTCAGTTCTAAGAGATGATGGGAAGTCCCAGGTATTTAATCCCTACTGGAATTTTTAGCTTAAAGGTGGTCCTGAGTCACTGACCCACCTGTCATCTGGTGAGTCATCATAAGCCAAGGTGTGAATTCTGATAGGCACTCCTTGCCATCATATGGGTTATTAAGGATCTTGTCCTCCTGGGGGAGACTGCCATCAGGGAGAGCTGTTCCAATGGAGGTGGGGGAGGTTGGTCTATGTTTAGGTAGGTGGTTCATGTCAAAGTGCATCCCCGTGAATGGAAGGAGTCAAGGTTTCCCAGCATAACATTGCATTATAAGGAGATGATCAATATTATTGACTTGTCAGTGGCTTTAATCTTAATATTGACGTGCATTCAAAGCAGAAATGATAAGAGGAAAAATAGATTCATGCACTGAGACAATGTGATTTTAAAAGGGACAAACCCAATACCACAAAACAAGCTTTCCATTGAGCTGCATCTGGAAAACATGAAGAGGAGCAGATTGTATAAAATATGGGTTACCAGCACTATTACTGGAAGTTGGAAACCTTTAAACAAACCTGGACTACTTACTGAAATCTCTCACATGAAGAATGGATTCACTGAGGGAAAATAGTAAAGGCAATGACTCAGCAGAGACAGAGGCTTTGCCAATGGCACTTTTTAGCACGTAAGATTCAATAGCTCTATCACTACATCTAGAGGACGGACAACCAGTTTCTAATCTGTTCTTTCCACTTAGTGTTTCCAATCTGTGTCTGCCAGAGGTGCATGTAGTAACTGTTTCTGTATGTCTCAAAAGACTAATACAGCCTTATCTACGATACATTGTTTTGCTTTCTGTTAATCAAACTTTACAGAGTCTATAGTTATTGTAAAAGCATTATTGTACAAATATGTTCCAACCTAAACTGAGTAATCCGTAACAATAAGAGTACGTGACCTATCTCTGAATGTATTTCACTTGAGCTGGATTTTCTTCCTGTAACTTCCACTCAGAACTTTGGGGTCGCATTGAAATGCCCTTGTTTTATGAAGAAAAGCATTTTTGAATTAAATATGACATTAAACTGATCAAAGATTTGCAAAGGTAAATGAGGTTAATGGACTCATTCATCACAAATCTTGGCATATTTGGAAAGTTTTCTTTTTTTAAATTAATACTTTTCTTAATAGGAAACTGCCAAAACTCTGAAGACTTCAAAACAACGGAGTATTCTACTTCCTTCACAGAACTGGAAAGCTTATCAAAATATAAATAGGAGTTCCTAGTGTACATGTGAGCATGATGAAAAGCACACTGAATACATCTCTAGTTTAAGAAACACTGCAAGTGACAGCTTCATTAACTGGTAGGAAAGAGCCAGATTATGCTGGTTTGTAAAGGGAGTAGTACACACCATTGTACGAAAGCATACAGCCTTCACTTCTTAGCACAACAATCCTCTGATTGGTTTTAGGAGAACTGAGGGAAGCAGCCAGATTTATTGCTTCTTTAATTATTAGTTAATATGATTAATTAAACTTTTCACATAATAAACTTAAATTAATTAACACATGCTGCTGGAACAGAGGAGAGATGGTTGCCTAAAATGGGCCTTTGTAGGCTTCTGTGGCCGTGCATCCATCCATCCATCCATCCATCCATCCATCCATCGATGCTTATCTGAATCTGGGTTCTGGGGCAGTTTATGTAGAGACGCCCAGACCTCCCTCTCCTCAGCCACTGCCTCTGGCTTTTCCGGGGGAGACACCGAGGTGTTCCCAAGCCGGTCAGAAGATGTAATCTCTCCACCGTTTCCTGGGTCTGCCCCAGGGTCTCCACCCAGATCCATTAAAAATCATTACGCTTTATAAATGATTCTATTAATCAACATTTGCAACATTTCTGGTCAGTTTTCTGTTATACTAGATAACATTTAATACAATTTTCTTTGAAAAGCAAGGACATTTTTAATGACTCCAAACTTCTGAGTTGCAGTCTGTATTTAAAACTAACTGTAAAACTGTGGATTACAAAGTTAAACTATTTAATCAAGTTAGCACTACTTCTGGAAATTAAGTAGTCTGTGATATTCCCTTACCTGTTTATTTTTGAGCCACTGCATCAATGAGGAACCTCCACAGCATGGATTATGTGAGTGACAAGGTACAGTAACCGGTCCATCAAGCACATAGAAAAACACATACATGCTGACCTTTATACCTACACAAGAACTATGGTTTCCAATATAAACACACAAACACACCCAATGGCCCCAGGCCCCAAGCCCCTAAACAAAGAGAGTCATGCTGTCTCTGCTTGTAGCTACAGTATCCACCCCAAATGAGGAACTAACCTATGATAAACAACAGCCAATGAGACACTGCTGTCTAGCTACAGTGCTGTCAGTATTCTGAATCACCAAATCACCAAAAGTGTGCACACTTAGTACGGCACAAATTAAGGTGACCCACTGTGCTCAATGAAAACAAATGCAAACAAACAGCCCCCACGTCAAAGTGACGTGATGCCATACATGCGTGTAGGCTATCGCTGTGCGCCTTCTTAACTTTCTCCTTGCAGAACATTGGCTCGCCCTGATAAGCTGGTCCTTGGTGCACTGTGGGCCCTACAAGGAAAGACCATGTTGATGCTGGCCACAGTAGAGCTGATAGGAAGCCCACAGCATGTCAGTGAACACTAGCCACATTCAGATAAAGGTTACACAGCCAGGCTTATACTATGAAACCCAGGCTAGCATGAGTGAAAGAGAGAGAGAGCGAGGGGCAGCAGAAATCTAGGGTTGGTGCCAAATTAGATTTATGCCTTTTTGTTTAGCCTTATAACTACTGCGGACCCAGTAGCAAGACATTAATAAGGTTTTACAGCTTTAATTAAATCTGCTACTCCAATATGAGTATTAAAACTCTGAGCTAAAACGTCAGCACTGCAGCATCAGGTTCCAGCTCCCCCATGAGCCCACGTTCACTGCTGCAGTAATGTTTCCAGCTCTGACTACAACCGGGCTGATGCAAATCTCCCAGCACTACAACCCACCCCCCTTTTTTGTCCCCAGACACAGGAACTATGCTTACTTGAGACAAATGACATAAAGCATTAAAAAAAAAACAAGCAGTTATTTTCCATTCAGTTATTATTACTACTTCAGTGTTTATATATGAAAAAATACAGTGCACAAATTAACCTGTGTGTGCTATACTAGTATGTTAAAACTAATGCACAAACTTTTTTCCTTGTATGAAAACTACCAGTTTATAATGGGTAGGAACCACACAAGAAACGGTTAACAGCCCACTCTAGACGCTGTAACAGTGCGGAGTTTTATTTGTTTTAGAAGAAGCATTAGGAGAAGAAAAAAAATCCTCTTAAACAGTTTGTGACCATCAATAAAAACCCCACGGTGCACCAGCCTTTAAAATCTGGTTTGTCATAATCAGCAGAAAACTGTCTTTCAGCTTGTATTCATGCATCTGAGGAACTGGTTAATTGGTTGTGGGAGCAAAGGCCAGTCTTCCATTAATCACAGCCCTCATAAAAACACTGATGGTGCTGCTGTTATGAGCAGCAGCATAACAGAAAGTGTGTTGGTTTAAGTTTAAAAATGAAACAAGAGTACAAAAGTGCCTGAGTGTCTGGGGTGGGGTGGGGGGAACTGCTGGAAGCTGCTGCCCTTGAATAAGATCAGGTATTGTGCAACCAATGCCCTTTAAAAAGGCTCACCAAAAAGGATATGTGCCTCAGTGCACTCATTCCTATCAGTTACTAAGTAGCTCAGTGTGGTGTTGCAGTCAGTTGTGAAGTGCTGAAGCTTCAAGCTCAATAATCCATGCAAGAATTTCATATGGAATAACAGCACCTCTTCCTTTTGACTCAGTGCAGTGAGAACAGCATATGAATGTAAGGAGCACAGGGCCATACAACAGCTCATCTATGTTTTCACGTCCTCTGCATTACCTTAAAAGCTCAGTGGACACTGCCTATATGGTACCTGAATCACCTGCGAGTGAGTAGCTGCAGCTGCCATTTTATTTCACCTCTCTTTTTAATCGATATGTAACTGATGAAAAATTTGAGATGTATGCAGCTAATCAGTGGTCTGGAGGACAAAGACAACAGCACTAACAAATTCACAAAAGCACCAAAAGAGCAGGATTTTTAATGTCTCTGGCCCACTGAAATTAAAGCTCAAAGAAGTGCCCGAAATGCAGGCCATTATCCTGTTTCATGGCATCACTGGTGTGATGGAAATTAAGAAAACTTCACAGTATCCCACAGAAAAGAAGAGGCTTCTGTAAAGTTTTCAGTGCTGCAGGATAATGCAAGAACGACCAGAGCGACTTCCATGAAATCTGGTGGAGATCTGGATGAAGAGCAAAAAACTGTGAGAAGTGTGGCAGATGCAGCTGAGTGTCTAAAGATAACTGAACAATGGGCACCAAGTGTCTGGGTACAGTTTGTTTTAAAGTGTTCTGCAGAATCCACTGGGTGTTACTTTATCAGCTTGCCAGCAGATTTATGTAATCAGTTAGTGATATTTTTGCCGTGTCCGTCCGGTTTTATAATGCACTGATGGGGCGTGTACGCTGAGCGCAGCGTGTGGTATGGATGAGGAGTATCTGACTGTTTGCTCTTGATCCTAAACCCAAAATCCCAAAGAGCACAAAGTAATCGTCCGTTACGCCTGATCAGTTCTTGATTTGCAGGATATTTTGCTTTTTGGAGAACAAAGAGTAAAATGATTATACTTTCTAATCTTTCTGTACAGCTGATATATAGTGGTTTCATTATATCTGTGATAAGCTTCAACTGGCTGGTAATGTTGTCAATGTCAATACATAAGTCATGTTTAGATAATAAAAAGAGTGAAATTAAAAACCCTCAGTTGCAATGTTGGTGCTGGATACAAAAAGAATCTACTAGACAACAGTGGAAAAGCTCCAAAACACTGAAACTAGAGATCCTCTTCAAACATTACACGAGTTACGTGTATTATTTTACACTGTTTATGTCTCTCGTGGGTTGTGTAAGCTCAGGGGAGATTTGACTGTGAGTGGTTACAGTCTGTATGGAAACAATCTGGTGTATGAGCAGAGACAGGAAGCGCTCTCCAGTATCCGACGGTGTCCAGCGGCTTTAAAGTCTCGTGTCATGGAAGGTTCGACGTGCTCTGTTTACCTTTTGTGCGCTCACACAATACCTTTCTGCAGACGCCACCCAGACAGCCACGCACGCAGCACAACAATGCCGACAAACTGTTAACAAAAGGACACCTTTCTGTGTTACAGTGACAACTGTGTTGAATGGAAGTTTTGATCTCTATAAGTAGATGTGCTTTAAAACCTCCTCTGCATTCTGAGCAGCTGATCTCAACTTCTGGCAGATTACAGCTCAGGCTCTGTAATACATAGTTAAAAGAGCTTAAGGCATTTCTACCTGAGTTCCAATGACGCACCTTCCACTGCTGCTCCATCAACAGTACAGGAGCGACTGTGTTTAGCCACCAACACACAACTTTTGAGTTTCACTTAAGCATTGGGGGTGGACAGGGTGGTGATTTCACTTAAGAATTACCACTGAATCGGAGTCCGTCTCTTTGAAGTTAACTTATCACAGCAGTAACCATATCAACAATGGTCACCTTTAAGCTTATTAGGAGCGATTAAGGAGCTTAACTGGACTCATGTCTCAAGTAAAGAGATGAAATAGCATGCTTGTTTCCAACATGGCCCACAGCCACAGTCTGCTGTGCTTTTCACTGCACAGAAGGTAAAATCGGGCTTATGCCTGACCACAAATAATAACGGACAACTGCTTTTATTTGACTCCAGAATATGAAACATCGATGCCTGTGTTGCAGCAGAGCATGTAAGGAGTCATCTGTGCCCTAAGGACGAGCCTGTGTGGCTTTCAATCTGCCTCCTGTTAGCAGATACCTGCTGTGTGAGCTGACAGACAGGTGGGCTCTTGAGGCAGAAGGTGCTAGAGCTTGAGCCTCAAGGGCAGATTCCCTTCACCCCCATATATCTTATTATCTGCACTTCAATACCTTCTCCAGAGATTAACTGCATGACAACGGGCAGCTCTGTGCATTTTTTACTGAGCAGTGTGCTTTCATGTGGAGCTGCATCTGAAAACAACTTCCAATATCTATAAATCAAAAGTAAACATCGCCAGCATGTATGCAGCACAATATCCTTGTCGTGTGGTTTAATTTGACATTTAAAGGCTATGAGGGCACAACTTCAAAGCTCATATTGCTGCCAGTTATTGACACCCATGCACATCACACACGCTAAGAGTGGACTTACAGTTTTAATCTTTAAATCGACAACTGTGCTATCAAACCATGTACGCAAGAGGAGTGGCAGCTGCTGCCCAGGCTGTTTGAAGGCTGCGTGCCACATGCTGTGGCGTAAGAAGTACTGACCCCTCTACAGTTTTACAGCCTCTTCAGTTGTCTGTCTTGCTTTATGTTTACACGACACGCGTGCGGATAAATGTCCTGCAAGGCCGGATCACTGAGCCAAACTTGATCCCACAGGTTGTACAAATGAGTCACTCAGAGCACAAATTTTTACTCAGAAGCACTGATGATAGGTTATCAGAGGCGCACAAAAACTGATTTATTACCTCTCAGCTATGAACATCTGCAGATGTTCATAGCTTTCACATGAGGCCCTCACAGGACCCCAGTGTCACCGGTTGATAATGAAAACAGAGATTAGATGGGATCATGGCAAGCAGGGGACTGTAGTTGAGCTGGAGCTGACTGCTAACAGGATAGCCTGCCTTACCATGCAAGTGCCTGACACAACCAACTCAAGGTCAGTAAGGAATAATATAGAGTAGATTAGCTGCTTGACATGAACTCTGATGCCCTGAGGAAGGAATTAGAGCAGAGTGGGGCAGGAAATCAAAGAAAGCATCAGCTTATACGCTTGACCTATTCAGTCTAAGAAAGGCTGATTTAAAAGTAAACCAGTGTCTCTTTTGTGTGGAGCTGCACATAGACGGGAATGTGTTGTGATCAGCTCTGGTGTGCATTTTTCTCATCCAAACGGCTAATTAATTTGTGGACCATAAGATCAAGCCATCCTACCTGTAGCTCACACCATGCCACCTCCACTGTAGTCTCTGTGTCCAGCCCTTTATAGACGGTCTTGAAAGATCCTCTTCCAATCTCAATGTTGAATTTGAGATATCTTCCATCAGGAGACGTTGCCACGGCTTTAGTCTCCACGTCCTCCTTCTCATCCTGCTCCCACTGGGTGTCAAACGTAATGCGAGACAGGATCTTTTGTTGTTTATTATGAAGTTCATTTTCAGAGTCCGAGCTGGCATCTTGAGGGCTGGATCTGGTAACGGGCTTCCAGTTCCCATCGGGATCCTGGCAGCACGGAAGCGTGTTGGAGCTGGAAACCGGGGACGCGGACGGCGGAGTGTCATCAGTTTTTTCGTCCTCTGCTCTGGACTCGGACAGAGAGAGAATATTTTCAGCCGACCAGGATAAGGCTTTGGAAAGTGCACCGCTGTACAGGGGAGAATCAATGTCCATGCTAATTTTCTGCAGGCCGTAAGAGTTCCTTCGTGCGCCCAACCCGTGCGTCCTCAGCACGGATGGGACCCGGGACAAGCAGTCGTCGGTCATATCCACAGAGAGCCCCGGGAACCCGCGTCCTGGTATCTCAACTTGTGCATGAGACATTGTGACAGGTTCAACCTGATTTGGAGCCTAAATATGGAAATGACAGCACAGCAGAGCACAGTTACTTTATATTCCAGGTTACTTTTCCATGATGTCAGTGAAGCCAGTGGCTTTAAACAAAAGGCTGGGTACTAAATAACAGCCATGTCTAACAAAACAGAGACGCCAGTCGGTAAAGTTTAAGCAGCAATTACCTGAAGTTTTAATGAGCCCCAGAAGTATATAATAAATAATGGGAAAAAGAAGAAAATTCACTTACTCAGCTCATTCAGTGCGTGAAAAACATTTCACTTTAACGCTCCGTGCATATTAACACAGTCTCTTTCAAGTAATTCGCGCTGTTCTCTCTTCTTCTTGTCTTCACGAAGGCTGTAGCCATAACCTACTGTGAAAGGTCTGAACTGCCAATATCAACACAGCTCCAGAGGGCTGCTCGTCCTGTGCGCTCCCAGTGCGCGCTTCCAACTCCGCCCCCTCGCAGCTTTGACGCGCCAATGGGGCTCTCCAGAGAGAGTAATGTGACGAGGACTGTTTGTTGAGTTATACTCTTTAAAACCGCACGTTTCATTAACTTTTGATTTGTTTTACACAAATAAAAGAATATCTTCAAAACTCAAGTGTGGGAATGACACAACGTGTAAAAGCAGGACAAGAGTGAGAAACACAAGCTGCCTTTCTAGGCACTCCCTTGTATTGATTTGGTGACCAGGTGCTACGGCTGATGCACTTGAAGCTTCCAGAACAGCTCTAATTGGCACCTCACTGATCAAGAGACGACCCCCCCCCCCAAACACACACACACACACACACACACACACACACTTTCCTCTGAAATAAGATTTAAAAAACTGATGAGTCACTTACTGCTGGCCCTAACCTGTCCTCATTAGTGGACCGCGACACGCTCCCTAAGGAGGGATGTGCGCCCACGCCTGGCCTACAGGGGGGGCTGCTGCTTCTGAAACGGGACACCATTATCAGTCAAGGCCACACTGTGCCCCACCTGCTGCACAAGAGCGCACACACGGTTTTATCCACAAACACGCACACACGTACAATTCTGTGGAGCTGTATCATCCCCCCCCCCCCCCACAGGCGGGAACACTAAGCGCATGATGTCAGTGAACCATTCAGTATGCAGTCATCTAATACAGCTGCAGCCAGAAGGAGATCATGTCTTCATCGCTGTGGTTTCAGCCTGCACGCTGCAAACCTCTGGAAGTTGTCACTCACGTTTTTCACACAGCAGACGTGCATGAATTTGAAAGAAAAGAAAAACCAGGAAATGTAACAAATTTCTCATTTATTTCCTACAGGATATGAAAAAGATGTTGAATATAGACAGATACCGATAACAGGAGCATCACAGTAGCTACTGCACAATAATAGGATGACAGCAATCTGTACATGAAGTCCACTATTATTACACACAGCTGAGTCAAGCCAAGACTGGCTCAAGTGTCTGCTGTATTCCTCTTCTGGAAGCATTTACTCTCAAAAATAAAAAAGTCCCTCTGGTGTCGTGTTCTGGGATTTCTTGGTATGTCTGGTTGGAACAGAGGAAGAACAGCCAAGCAAAGGTCCACAGCGACTTTTACAGAGTAAATTTGTTAACAGAGGAAAACAGGAATGAAACTGGATGCATTTACATTAAAGAAGGAGTAAAGTTACAGCAGGCAGGGAAAGACTTTCCCCTAAAGTACTCAGACATGATAGTATTTAGTCCCCTGATATTCATTGCATGTTTAAATGGCAACAAATGTCACCTGCGATGACTTTACAAGTAGCGTCACCTCAAATCCCCACCCCCCCGCCCAAACACTTAGAAATGATAATGGTTCTCTTCCAGTAAGAGAAGGCTTTGAACCAAAAGGCAACAACAATCAGAGGACCTGCATCCACTGGGCTGGGCATTGAGGTGCACCTTATGTAGCCTTAAATGGCTAAATGGTAATAAAAATGTGTCTGTAAAGTACAGTATGAGGGCTCCCGGGCAGAGAGTGCCTGATTCCAGCACCGTCTCAGAAGAATTTGACACCTTTTCCGTCGTCCATGGTGATGATCTCTGCTTTGCCTTCTGTCTGTAAAGCCTGCAGCGAGCGCAGCAGCATCCACTCCTCCAGACCGTGGAACTCTGCAGAAATTCAAAATAAACTCATCAATGAGCCAAAACACTGATCTGTCAAGGATGAAGCGAACAGCAACTATTATCTCATAACAAAAGTGCATGTCGAGCCTGGAAGTATACTGTGTTGGACGGCTCCAACAGTTCATGTGCTGGGTCTGGGAGAAATGCACGTGGGTAAACATCTGAGTGACTCTGACAAAAGCCAAATTATTATAGAGTCCGTGCCTTAGGGGATCAGAGCCAATTTTCAGCTCTTGGCAGCCCGGCAGGATAGTTTTATATGATCAATGTTGACTCCTTGCAGCTATGCCAGCTGGGACACTGGGTGGGAGGTGGTGTACTCCCAGGATGGGCTCACACAGAGACACAGTTAATCTATGTTTTTGGACTATGGGGGGAAGCCAGAGCACCTGGAGAGAGCTCAGAGAGCCACAGGGCAAACATGCAAACTCCATATAGAAAGTGAAAGCAGTGGATGGTGGCTTGCCACCCTATGAGCTCATTTCAAGTGCAAAGATTTAGGAAGTGCATTAAAGTGGAGCTGTTTCCTTTTTCTCTCTCATATATACTGTTACAGTGGTGGATGCTCACAATAAACATGGACATAGTTTCAATAAATAAATTTCCTCCTCTTGGCTCTGTATGAAGCCACAGAGAGGAGATATCTGGAATATGGTCATCCACAGAAGTGTGACTGCTGCCTTAAACAAAGAGAGAAAAGCAGCATTTAGTTTGAGTCAGTGCCTGAGCTGAAGGCTCCATCAAGGCCCAGTGTTAGGTAAAGGAGGATTCTTTTGATAACTTCATAATGTTTTGGGTCATTGTGTGCAGCATATTTAATTAACATTACATGATGCTTTACACACAAAAACTGAGATAAAGGAGGAATTTGTGACTACAGTTATCTGAACTCATGCAAAAAAAAAAAAAAAAAAAAAAAAAAGGAGGAAGCAGCAAAAACACAACACAAATCAAACAGAACAAACTAGGGCTGGAAAAATACGTATAACCAGCATTAATAAAACCCTTTTATATAATAAATGTTTACTGTAACGTGAGCCAGGCTTTGTGTGTGCTTATTCCATGTGGAAACTTTAAAAACGGTGCCATACCTTCACCTTCTGTGTCATCACCGTTGGACAGCTCATAAAGTGTGAACACAGAGTTGACCATGCCATTTTTGGAAACCTAAAATGTTGGAGAAAGATATAATGGTTACACTTACAGATGTTTCCATGTGACAGTCTGAGACTCTGATCTTTTGTTTTTTAGATGCTGAGACTGTGTGCATATAAAATAAAACTCAATGAGGTTTTGAGAAACTCTAAAGGTTCCATCAGACATCACTCGTGCACTCAGTGAGGTGCGCACAAACTTTTGGCTACTGCAGGTCACGGCTTTGTTACAGAATGGTGATAGTCTATATTTCTGTCAATAAATACCTGAGAACATAAAACAAACCCTGTGTTGGGATTACAGCTAATACAGTTAGGGCCATAAGTATTTGGACAATGACAATTTTTGTATTTTTTTTTTTCTTTCACCTGCATCAACATCTCTTTCTGTGTAGAGCTACCAAATGCAAGCCCAACACCTGCACTCAGCTCCAGATCTTTGATGGAATAATGAGGGAGAGGCCTCACCTGGCCAACTACCTTTGAGCCTCTGAAAATGGGCGACTATGTATGTATAAAAATGCCTGTATTAACTAAACAGATGGTGTAATCCTTTAGTTAAATGCCTTGAATTAAAGCTTTATGCTCTTCAGATCTTGGGTCAATCCTATTTAATACAGGTGATGGCAAAAATGTAGAGAGCGTAGTTACAAATACAGATTTCTTTAACTGGCTGTTGGTGCAGACGTGGGTGTGAGTGCTTCTCTGCATCCCACTTTCTGCTCAGCATTAACCTGGAGAGGCCCGAGCTCATCCACCCCAAACAATTCTTGTTAGTACAACAAATCTCTGATTGTGAGCAAAGACAGCCCAAAACTTCACACAGGTAACAACTGCATTACACGTGTGGAAGTGCGAGGTGTACAAAACAGCACAGCAGCCGTGTTCAGACTGATTACACAACTACAGCGGTTGTGACATGCACCCAGAGCCCTGCAGATGTGGTCCATTAACCGTCACCAGCACCATCTGTGTGCCTGGGTGAGAAACTCTGACAGAGACAGCACATCTGTAAATGGCAGCAAAATGCACGAGATCCTTTTTATTATCAGTATTTGAGACCGATGGTCTTCCTAAATTTACTCTGCAATTTTTTAAAAAGCTGTAAACTGACTACTTCAAAGTTAAAGGAGGCTCTTTGCGCACCCTTCTGTTAACTCAGACTGAATCAGCAGAGTCTGTTTGCAGAGGGTGAAACCCGGATGTTTCTTTAAAGCTATCATTTCCCTTAAATGCATCGCATGCAGGTAATTGTAACGTTTCTGTTTTGAAGAGAAGACAAACATTAGGACACAATCGCTGCTCAAAACGTGCAGATTAAAGCTGCTCGTCCAAACATGAGTGAGTGACTTATGTAAATGACATAAAAATAGTGTAAATGCTCATCTTTATGAGAGTTTTAGACTATCAGAGTTGAAATTCTCTGGCCCCTTACTTTGAAGGCTTGCTAGAGGGTTAAGATTTGGCTTTAAATTCAATCTGATCTCAGATTGATCATAAATACTAGAGAGAGCACCCCATTAGTTTGATGGTTAAAGATAGAATTAATTTTAGGGATTTTGTTGACTGACGATACGTTAATATCAATGAATGACAACTTAAAAATAGCTAAAGAGACATGTTTGTGTCTGTGTGCACACATCCCTCTAAACAGTGAAGCCAGGGTGGAAGCATCATCAAGCTCATTTTGTAACTTATGGCTGTTATTAGAGTCAGAAAGGAGGAGAATCCAGGGTATCCTCATTAGCTAACATCTTATCATCAATGGTGTGAAAATCCACCGCTCACTCATCATATTTGTTTCAAAACACCAAGATGGCGGCCTAGCAACACAGCTGCCAAGTTGGAAGCGGATAAAGAGACAAAGAGACGGAAAGAACATGCACAGAGTTCTTGACCTATTAGATTTTAAGTACACGATGTTTTGTTTGCTATAATCTGTCCTTTAATGCTGCTGCTCTGCTGCCACAGTGATGGTCACAGGCTGTGTTCTGCTTCCATCAGCATAGATGAGATACACGGGATTTTCTTTCCCCTGTTTAGTTAATATTGCAGTGTAGATAATATTGGTTCTGTGCTGTGATTATCAGACTAGCACAATAATGAACAATAATGCGAGGAAGGAGAAAAACTCATTTATCAGCTGCACAAATGAACAAAGAAAAACAGTTTGTGGCAGTATATGTTGTAATTTGACGACTCACCCACTGATATATTAATTTGCCCCATTCCTCAGGTCGTCTCCACATGACTAAACACCGAGACTTGTTTTTGTCCAACCATTCGAGGTTGCCTGAAGACAACAAAAATGTTTTTTACTGATGAAACTTTCACAATAAGATTTTTTTAAAAATCTGACAGGGACTAGAAAGAGAGAGCAGATTTCTCCCATATTGGCTTCTCTTCATTGGCTCCCTGTTAAATCTAGAATAGAATTTAAATTCCTTCTCCTCACCTACAAGGTCTGAATAATCAGGCACCATCTTATCTCAAAGACCTCATAGTACCATATCACCCCAACAGAGCACTTCTCTCTCAGACTGCTGGCTTACTTGTGGTTCCTAGGATACTTAAGAGTAGAATGGGAGGCAGAGCCTTCAGCTTTCAGGCCCCTCTTCTGTGGAACCAGCTTCCAGCTTGGATTCAGGAGACAGACACCCTCTCTATTTTTAAGATTAGGCTTCAAACTTTCCTTTATGATCAAGCTTATAGTTAGGGCTGGATCAGGTGACCCTGAACCCTCCCTTAGTTATGCTGCTATAGGCCTAGTCTGCTGGGGGGTTCCCACAATAGACTGTTTCTTTTCATTCACCTTATTTACTTTGTTTATACTCCACTCTGCATTTAATCATTAATTGTTATTTATCTCTGGCTCTCTTCCACAGCATGTCTTTCTCTCCCCTCAGCCCCAACCGGTCTCAGCAGATGACCCCCCCTCCCTGAGCCTGGTTCTGATGGAGGTTTCTTCCTGTTAAAAGGGAGTTTTTCCTTCCCACTGTCACCAAGTGCTGCTCATAGGGGGTCGTTTTGACTGTTGGGTTTTCTCTGTATTATTGTAGGGTCTTTACCCACAATACAAAGCGCCTTGAGGTGACAGTTTGTTGTGATTTGGCGCTATATAAATAAAATTGAATTGAATTGAAATGACACTGCTAGCAGGTAGAGAGAATAAAACTCACCTTTTTTCCTCAGTTCCTCAAACACAACTTGAATTGCTTCCATTGACAGTTTTCCTGGCGTTCAGTTAAGGCCAAGAGAAATGTGAGAAATGTGCAAAAGCATAATCAGTGTATTAATGCCAGCTTGATTTTTTTTTAAATGTCTCATCTTGGCCTCAGCGTGAAAAAGGCTGAGAAAAAACATTCGGTGTTCATGTTATGACCTCAGTCCCTCAAGTCAGTTTTGTATCAGGCCCAAATCAAGAGGGAAACCTCAAAATAAATCAGTCAGTCAAGCCGAGCAAGAGAGAGAGGAGGCTCTGTCCTAAAAAGCTTAAAAAAAAAAAAAAAAAAATCCTACAGTGACTGTAATATGTGTCAACATGAACATTTTGTGGGTTTGCTTTTATATCCCACTAAAAGCAGCAAGACTATAAACCTTTCACGTGATTTAACAATTGAAACATGAGAAAGAAACGATTTAAACTTGCAGTTTTTTTCCAGTAAACAGTAAAATAATAAAATGCTGTCTCAGAGTGAACCACAGGTGGACTTTCAGGATACGTTCTATCTTCTTGTTGTTGAACATGGGGCTTTCCTGAGCCTCCATGACATCCAGGGTATAGAGCTTGTGATGCCGGCAGTAGGACAGAGCCAGCGAGCACCACGCCGCCAGCTGCTTCTGTCTTGTGTCCACATTGGGCTGTAGCCTAAGGATGAAGAGGTGAAAAAGAAGACGGAAAGATGATATCTAAGATCATGCAAACACCAAATGCAATTCAAATTTGATGCATTTTTTTTTAAACAAATAGTTTTACTGAATAAGCCAATTTAATTACTTTATATTCTGATAGCTTAATCTATAAGGAGTATGGCAACATTTTTTTAGTAGATTTAGATTTCATATTAGAAATCTACATCAGAAAAACATAGCTCCTAAGCTTTAAAATAAGTGCAGCAGAGTAAATGCTGTGGCCCTCTTTAGACTCACCCCCTGCATGTTTTAGGTATTGCTGCTAGAAAGAGAGAGAAGTGCTGCTTTCCAGGTGCAGCAGAGTCTACAAGACCTGTGCCAAATTTAAAGAGCTGGCAGTTTACCCACACATACAGAGACAGCTTTTATTTTAGCTTCGTCTTAATTTAGCTGTGCTGTCACTGTCGAAAACAAACGGGGTGCATGAGAGCTGCTAAAACTCTTCTCCACATGTCAGTTATGTACACAGACGATTTATTGATATTTTAATGTAAAAATACCGGCTACAAGGAAAACTGCTCGCTAGCTAGGGTCCATTTTAGCCCGTTTGCTTCACAGGTGAATTTTACTTTATTTTGCTGGCCCTGAGCCATCAGGCCATTGGTTACGTTGAACCCTGATCATATCTTTCAGGCCTCATAATATCATATCATCCCAACAGAGCACCTTGCTATCAGACTGCAGGCTTATTTATGGTTCCTAGAGTCTCTAAAAGTAGGATGGGAGGAAGAACCTTCAGAAATCAAGCCCCTCTCCTGAACAACCAGCTCCCAGCCTGGGGTCAGAAGGCAGACGCCCTTTTTACTTTTAAAATTAGGCTTCACATTAGGGCTTGATCAGGTGTTGCTATAGATTCAGGCTTCTGGGGGACTTCCTGTGATGCAGTGAGCACCTAACTTTTATCTACTCTCTCCTGCAGTTTGTCCTCTTTCCCCTCAAACCTCACCTGTCACAGGAGATGGCTGCTCCTCCTTAATCCTAGTCTTATTAAAAGGGAGTTCTTTCCTTTCATTGTCACCACGTCCTGCTTACAGGGGATCATCTGATCACTGGGATTTTCTCTCTTATATAGTACGGTCTTTACCTTACAATATAAAGTGCCTTGAGGTGAATTGATGCTACATCAATAAAACTGAAAAGAACTAAATTGAACATCCATTTTGAGCCAGTAAAAATGCAGACGGACTGTCTTAAAACAAATAGGATAGCTATCAAAAAACACACGAGAGGAAAATGATATGCCATTCACTCAAAGCAGTCTCTGCTTTGAGTGAAGTTTCCTCCGTAGGTCGGCTGGGTTCAGCATTAGAGATAGGGTGAGGCCCTCAGACAGGGATCTGGGAGTAGAACTGCTGCTTCTGCTGACAGAAAGGAGCCTATTGAAGTGATCTGGGCATCTGGTTAGGATGTCTCCTGAGCACCTCTCTTTGGAGGTTTTCCAGGTACGCCCAACTGTCAGGAGATCCCGGGGTAGACCCAGAACCCGCTGGCCTAGGGACACCTTGGGATCCCCCAGAAGGAACTGGAAAGTGTGGCTGGGGAGAGAGAGAGATGTCTGGAATACCCTGCCTAACCTACTGCCACTGCGACCTGACTTTGGATAAGCAGAAGACATGAATGAATGGATGGATGGACTTCACTCAAAAATGTTTAACTGCAAGTAGAGTACATTTCTGATTAAAGCTATGTTGAGCTCTTGCAGGCAGGATCTACCCTAAAAACTGTAACTCATGTTTAGCAACATCCACACTTAGTACAAGAGAGAGGGAGCACCAATACGCAGATACATTTACACTAAACCTCCATCCTATTGAGAGCAAGAGTGTTACATGAACTTTATGCATCTGAGCTGCTTTTGTCCCACAATTTCTGGTGCTGTCACGAGTAAAAAGTCATTTATTAACAGTTACAAAGTGTCCACACTTCAGGTCATAAAACCCGTCTTTTTATTGCAGTCCTACTCCCCATAACCCCATAAAATGTCCCCTCATGAGGTTACGATTTACTCGCTGTGGTCACCATGGCCACTGTGAGGTTAATATCTCTGCGTTTAGGTGACAACAAGGTGGAGTTCAGGTTATTTGGAAGCTCATCCTAATATATCAGCTCCCTGGAGCTAACAGCTAAACTCCCAAAATTCAAACACGCTACGATGGAATGTTTGCTTGTTAGTGTTTTAATATAGTTGCCTCAAGTCGAGCCTTAAAGGGTCGCTGAGCCAAACCGAGACGAGTTGTTAATTAAACTTCAGAAAGCCAGTGAATGTAAGCTCACTTCCCTAGCAATCCGTTTCGTTTGGCTAGTTAGCGTGCTAACAAGGTGCTAGCTCGTATATCAGCTCTCGCCGACTCATTCATGCACTGAAAACTGATTTACATGTTCAAAAAAATCTCCTTTGAAAATGGCTCAGAAAGATGTGACTCACGTAAAAAACGGTGGGAAATTGTACTGCCACGGCCACTCAAAACTCATTGCAGTGGATGTTGGGTGCTCACAGCTGACAGCTTCCGGAAGCGCGTCCAACCCCTCAAATGGTTCCGACTCAGAAACTTCCGAATTACAGATGGAAAGATGTCTTAAGACTGATTTCTTTTTCTAATGATTAAATTTATAACACAGTACCCACAAAAATCACAGCTTAATGTTTTATTATTTTTCCAATTTTTTTTGTACATTTATTTAATGACAACATGCGATGTCTTTTTGTCAGTGGTTACTCTTTTGGCATTTTTAAAGGCTTTTATGAAATATGATTTCCTCAGTCTCTTCAGCACATGTAGTCAAAGTCACATAATAATAACGCAACAAATCAGGAGATTATATTATCATTTTCAATCAGGTTTGTTAAAAGTGTGACTGTATGATATCCAGGGGTGAAAGTAGTTTTAAATTCTATGACAAAAACAATTAAAAAAAATTAAATAAATAAATACATTATATATATATATATATATATATATATATATATATATATATATATATATATCCATCCATCCATCCATCCATTCGCTTCCGCTCATCCTGTTCAGGGTCGCGGGGGGGCTGGAGCCTATCCCAGCTGTCATAGGGCGAGAGGCGGGGTACACCCTGAACAGGTCGCCAGCCTGTTGCAGGGCCAACACAGAGACAAACAACCTTTCACACACACATTCACGCTGTCATTCACACCTATGGGCAATTTAGTGTAGCCAATTAACCTAACCCCAGTATATATATATATATATATATATATATATATATATATATATATATATATATATATAGGCAGCATGGTGCCTATGAATAAAGTTTTTCTGAATCAAAGTGGGATATATATATCCACTTTGAAAACTTTATTCATCCCCGAGGGGCCGGATGAGATTGATGCCTCATCTGACCAATCATGTTAAGAAATGTTGGCTGAGAAGGCCTGGCTCACAGTCTCTGCTCAAATTCATGCCAAAGGTGCTCTATCAGGTTTTATTGTTTATATATTGCTTTGTTCACTAGCGTGCAGTCATGTTGGAACAGGAAGGGGCCATCCCCAAATTGTTCCCACCAAACAGAGCATGAAATTGTCCAGAATGTCTAGGTATGCTGAAGCATTACGAGTTCCTTTGACTGGAACTAAGGGATTCATCATTCCAGAGAACACGTCTCCACTGCTCTAGAATTCAGTGGCGGTGTGCTTTACACCACTGCATCCAACACTCTGCATTGTGCTTGGTGATCTAAGACTTGGATGCAGATGCTCAGCCATGGAAACCCATTCCATGAAGCTCTCTATGTGCTGTTCTTGAGATAATCTAAAGGCCACATGAAGCTTGGAGGTCTGTAGTGATTGACTGCAGAAATTTGGTGACCTCTACACACTATGCCCCTCAGTATCCACTGACCCCACTCTGTCATTTCATGTGTCATTGCGCCGTACCACGCTGGAATTCACTGAGCTCCTGAGAGCGACCCATTCTTTCTCAAATGTTTGTAGGATCAGTCTGCATGCCTAGGTGCTTGGTTTATACACCTGTGGCCATGGAAGTGACTGGAATACCTGAATTCAGGGATTAAGATGGAAGAATGCATATGTTTGGCAATATAGTGTAGATACAGGATACACCAGATGGAGGTAAAATATCAATTTATTGGCAAGTGCTGGATAGAACCAGCAGCAAATTAAGGATAACCCAAAAAAAAAAAAAAAAAAACTTGCCTTGAATTCCAGGAGCAAAGGCAAAAACAGCAGGGGAACAAATGACAATGCAACAACAGGCATAGAAAACACAGAACTTAAATACACAGGAGGGCTAATGAGAGAAGTGGAAACAGGAGGGAACACAGGTGAACCAAATTACACTGATGAGATAAGGGGGAGCAAAACTGAACATGACAGACAGGGACCAGATGACTATCAAAATAAAACAGGAAGTCAGAGGGGGGAACAGAGACGCAGACCTGACACAGGGAAACACAAGGAACAAGAAATAAACTAAATCCAGAACAGAACAGACAAAATTAAGCAAAACAAAACACACAGGGTCAAAAGGACCCTAGGCCATGACAGACCCCCTCCACCCACTCCTTCAGGTTTCAGCTCATCAGTCCATGGAACATTCTCTCAAAAAGTATGAGGGTCATTAAGGTGTGTTTAATCAAAATGCATAATAAGCCATCTTGTTCTTCTGGGTTAGTTCTGTTTTCACCATGTTAATCTATAGATGCCATTTTTTGACCCACATCTCCAGGATAGTGGAGTGCCTGAAACTCCTTGTCGAGAATTTCCAGAATGGAAAGGCAAGCGTCGAAACTGGACAGTTTGTCTATGGACTCCAGAATATCCACCATATCGCTTGAATGTGGAGAAGCTGCCTCTGGGGAATCTTCAAGGCAGGGTTATAATAGTTTTGGATTTTACATTATCGTTTAGTTTTAGTTAGTTTTTACTTTTTTTCTCTAATTCAGTTAGTTTTAATTAGTTTTCAGAGCGGTTTTGCTCATTTTTATTAGTTTTTATTTTAGGTTTAATGCTTAGTTTTAGTTTAGTTTCGTTAGTTTCAGTTTTAGTTTTAGTATTTTCATACTTTGTCAGGTGCAAGATTCAATGCGCAAAAGTGACTATTGTGTAATAAAAACTCAACAAAAGATACCATAAAGAAATATATTCAACAACCAACGGTTCACAAGACAGAAGCACTACACGCTAAATGTGTAATAATTAGGACACACATGAACATCAACAGGGAGAAACAAAGAAAAACATGAACTCCAAACTCAATAAATTCTACAATAAACTCCAGTGTCAGTGCAGTAGATTAACAACAGCTACATGTGGTGTTTGATAAAAACAAACTCTTTGAAGGAGTCAAAGCTCAAATCCAGCTGCATCCTGATGTTCTCCACCACCCGAAGCTGCTTCTGTTTTGGAGCTAGCTTGGTTATATGCTCGCTGATTAGACTTGCAGGGTCTTTGCGGCCTCTGTACACAACCTACGGAAGTGTCCGACCTCATGTCCGCATTTATTCTTGTGTAGCTGTGTGTGTTGTGTGTGTTAATTACCTTGTGGTGTGTGCTGCGGTGCCAGCTGGGACTTTTTTTGGTCCTCGCTCTTTGTGCTCAGTTTTTTGGCTGCAAACACATTTGTCCCTGTTTTTCCACTTCCTTCATTTCCTCTCGTCCATTCCGACAGTTAGCAGTCTCCCTCCAGGAATCTGCTGACATTTGTGAGTCCTTATACTGATGCTTTGAATATTATTCCTGATTATTATTCTCTCACTGATAAAGTAGACGGAAACGCACAAGAACTGAACAGATTAACCACAGCGTTGCGGCAGCGTGGACCCGCTCTGAACCCGATCGGTTCAGAGCGACTCTGCCGCTTTCTCGTGCACACGCACGCACACAGCTGCCCGACGGCGCTCCCAGCTTAAACTCGGAGAGCGGAAAAATGATCAATACACAATAATTTCAGTTAGTTTTAGTTATTTTTTTAAACTCACAATACAGTTTTAGTTAGTAATCGTTTTTTCCTTTTAATTGTAGTTTTTATTTATTTCAGTTAACGACAATGTTTTTTCAATTTCAGTTTTCGTTATTTCGTTTGTTTTCGTTAACTATAATAACCCTGCTTCAAGGCGACTCCTCTTGGTAGACGGAGCTCCTTTGTTAACGGAGGGAGTCGGGGTCTTGTCTGGTTTACCCATGACAACTCGCTCGAAACCCTCGTCAATATAAATCTGCAGACTGTCCAGGTCCTCTTGCTGTCCTCCAGTGCGCTTCAGTTAGTGACTATCTAGCTCAGGGGTGGGCAATCCCAGGCCTCAAGGGCCGGTGTCCTGCAGGTTTTAGATGTGTCCCTGATCCAACACACCTGAATCAAATGGCTGAATTACCTCCTCAGTATGCAGTCAAGTTCTCCAGAGTCCTGCTAATGACTTCTATATGTGATTCAGGTGTGTTGGGTCAGGGACACATCTAAAACATGCAGGACACCGGCCCTCGAGGCCTGGAGTTGCCCACCCCTGATCTAGCTAATAGAAATTTTATAGCCTTTAAAGTTGTCTAGAACTGAGCTGGCGAAAAATAAATTCACTAGAACAGGGGTTTTCAAAGTATGAAAGGGTGAGCCCCCCTCCAAGGAGCACAATGCCTGCTGCGCCCCCCCCCCAATAATCAACCCACACACAAACAAATGCCACTACAAAACACCTTCTAATTGCTTTTATTTTAGAACCATCTCATCTTTTAAAATGACACTTTATCTGAATGAAATTTAACGCATGAACATTTTAAAACATTTCCTCCCATTTTAATTATTTTATCAGGGCCTTTGTATGGCAAATACGCCCTTTTTTCATTTTTCTACTTATGCCAGAGCTTGTCTCCCCTGCCTTTTTCTTTACTAAAAATGTGTCCATTCTTTCTCTCACATCAGTAGACAGCAAGCAGATAGCTTCTTTTCCCGGTTTATTTTTTCCCTCGCACCGCGCCTCCCCTAAAGTGCTCTGGCGCCCCCTAGGGGAGGCGCGCCTCACACTTTGAAAACCGCCGCACTAGAATATCAATGGCTCGCGTCCTTGCGCGATACTGCCGAGATTCGCGTTGAAGTCTCGCGTTACTACAGCATAGGTACATCACCATGGTAACTTGTGGAATGTTTATGGAACACTACTGGCAGTTAGTCACATGATCAGTGAACTTGTAACAATGTAACAAAACATCAAAGCACCTGGTCTATAAAAAGCTACTGCAAACTCAGAAGGAGCCACTTGCTAATCTGAAGCTGTCGCGATTCAAGAGATACGAGTAAGTAAACAAACAATCCATGTAAAATATCCTAAACCACACAACCCACATTTCCAAAAAAATACTGGCCTTCAGTTTATATTTTTATGTATTTTTCGGGCTATAAGGCACACTTAAAATCCTTAAATTTCCTCGAAAATCGGCAGTGCGCCATATGGTCCGAAAAATAAGGTAAACGATTTGCAACACATTTGAATCTTGTACGTGATTGCAAGTAGTATAAATCCAACATATCTAATCAAATCTGTTTTTCGGTAAAATGCTGTAACAAATTTATTCTTTGAGAAAATTAATTTGACCAACGTATACTCATTTACAATTTGATGCCTTCTAAATGCCTCCAGTCCCCTTTTCTCACCACTGTATTGTTGTCATTTATAGATACAAAATCCACAATGTCTAAAAGAAAGGCCGACCACGAAACGGAGGCTCCAGTAAAACGGAGGGTCATTGAGCTTCCCATTCCTTCCATGAACTGGAAGGAAGATGTGTCCATGGTCAAAGGGCAAAAGCGGAAGGACCATGGAGAATGCTCCTCCATACCAGCAAAGAAAAAGAAACTTTTCGAGCATGTGCCCAATGACAGGGAGCAACCATCCTCCTCCATGGACACCATGAAACAAGATACATTTCCAGTAAGTATTTTCAGGTATTCTCAGGCATAAGAGCACGTGTGTTTTTAATTTTCCATGCTAAAATGTCCAAGCTGACTCTTAAAAAAAAACTCCCCACACAGTCCCATGGTAAAATGTCTGACTTTACAGTGGATATAAATATGTTTACAGCCTCATACAAAAAAACCAAAAAACTTTTGGTTCATCTAATTTCCGCCTCTATCTCAACTGTACAGGTGGTTAATTTTTATACAATTTAAAGTTTGTTTAATTTTTCATATTCTTGAGGCCGTAGCTGCTTTCAGTGAGTGACATGTAAATTAATATTAGTGAGGCAGAAATATGGAGCTCTAAACAATATACAGTATATATAAATTAAAGCCGCGAGTGGTGATGATTGGGCCCTTGCACCTGGCGCGCGTCGACCCGTGGTGCGTTTGAGCTGTGCTGCACTCTGAAGTTTTTTTATCGTGATGGTGTACAGAATGTCTGTTACCAATTTTACTGACAGTTTTGAAAACTATGTAAGGCCAGCTTCTTAAGGCTTTCCTGTGCTCACTAGGTGGTGCTGCGACTGTCAGTAAATATTATCATATGTATGGGTTCAGGGGCGGACCCTCATCCTACTGAAGACTGAAGACTACTGAAAAGCACAGAGTATAACAGAAATGTTAATCCACTGACTCATCATAATTTATCATCTTTCCCAGGTCATTTTAAAACAACCCACTGGATTTGGGGGCAGAGTGACGAGTGACATGGCGTCTACAAGCTGCAGAAATGCTGCAAAGAGGCTGGACAGAGCTCACTGTCCCTACCACCCTGATGCCTACCTGGTGGAGGACTACTCAGCAGGGGACTTGATCTGCACTGAATGCGGCCTTGTTGTAGTTGACCGATGTATTGATGTAGCTGCTGAGTGGAGGGTGTTTTCCAGTGAGGAAGACCTCAAAGACCCATCCAGAGTGGGAGACGCCCAGAACCTGCTACTCAATGGAGGAGACTTAACCACCATGATCAGCAAGGGAGCAGGAGCTGCCAGCTTTGATGAATTTGGAAACCCAAAGTACCAAAACAGGCAAACCATGAGCAGCTCCGACCAGTCCATGCTCAACATCTTCGAAGCGATCAGCACCATGGCGGATCGCATCCACCTGGTGGGGATCATTGTAGACAGAGCAAACCGCTTAGTCAAGCGGGTTTATGAACAGAAGATCCTGAAGGGCCGAGTCAATGCCATCGCGTCAGCCTGTCTCTTCATCGCCTGCAGAGAAGAGGGTGTACCGCGATCCTACAAAGACATCTGCGCTGTGTCCGAACTCTCAATGAAAGAAATTTGTAGGTGCGTCGGTTTGATCATGAGGGGACTACAGATCGTTTTGGACCCCATCAAAGCAGAAGACTTTACGCTCCGCTTCTCCTCCAACCTCGGCTTGCCTAAAGAGGTGCAAAAAGCGGCCACCTTCATCGCCAGGAAGGCTGAGGAGCTCTACCTTGTGCCTGGCAGGTCCCCCGTATCGGTAGCTGCAGCTGCCATCTACATGGCTTCCCAGGCTTCTGCAGAGAAGAAGACTCGGAAAGAAATTGGAGACATGGCTGGTGTTGTAGACGTCACGGTCAGAGCGTCTTATCAACTCATCTATCCACGGGCTGCAGAGCTTTTCCCTCCAGACTTCAAATTTGACACACCTGTTCATAAACTGCCCCAGCTGTGAAGAATACTCCTCCTATGCAGCACCGAATTTTTCTGCTGTACTGAAATGGTTATGAATATTTTTTTTCTCTCATGGTTAAAATTTTATTGTGAAGAAATTTACAAAGTCACTAGAAAAAACATTTCCTGCAGAAAATGCAATGTGAATGCTGAACACTATTGTTGTCATGTTCAGTTTTGCTCCCCCTTATCTCATCAGTGTAATTTGGTTCACCTGTGTTCCCTCCTGTTTCCACTTCTCTCATTAGCCCTCCTGTGTATTTAAGTTCTGTGTTTTCTATGCCTGTTGTTGCATTGTCATTTGTTCCCCTGCTGTTTTTGCTCCTGAAATTCAAGGCAAGTTTTTTTTTTTTTTTGGGTTATCCTTAATTTGCTGCTGGTTCTATCCAGCACTTGCCAATAAATTGATATTTTACCTCCATCTGGTGTATCCTGAATCTACACTATATTGCCAAACATATGCACTCTTCCATCTTAATCCCTGAATTCAGGTATTCCAGTCACTTCCATGGCCACAGGTGTATAAACCAAGCACCTAGGCATGCAGACTGATCCTACAAACATTTGAGAAAGAATGGGTCGCTCTCAGGAGCTCAGTGAATTCCAGCGTGGTACGGTGCAACAAGTCCAGTCTTTAAATGTCCTCACTACTAAATATTCCACAGCCATTGGGAATGACAGTGTCTCACAGTGGTTGGACACATGAAATGACAGAGTGGGGTCAGTGGATACTGAGGGGCATAGTGTGCAGAGGTCACCAAATTTCTGCTGTCAGTCACTACAGACCTCCAAACTTTTTAAGATTAAGATAGTGTTTATTTGTCACATGCACAGTTATACACAGTACAATGCACAGTGAAATGTATTTTGTACCTGCAACCATATATACTTCATGTGGCCTTTAGATTATCTCAAGAACAGCACATAGAGAGCTTCATGGAATGGGTTTCCATGGCTGAGCAGCTGCATCCAAGCCTTAGAACGCCAAGCACAATGCAGAGTGCTTGGTGATCTAAGGCCAAGCACCTCATCCAGCCAATCATGTTAAGAAATGAAGATGATTGGCTGGATGAGGTGTCAAACAAAACAGTCCCCCCACAAACTATTCAGGCTACAGGTGATAGCACGCAAAGGACAACATCATCACTGATATTCTTCAGGGCTGAGTTCAGTTGCTTCAGATATAAGTATTTTAAGGAAATCTGTGAATGTGAGTGTGAATGATTGTCTGTCTCTGCGTTAGCATTGCGATAGATTGGCAACCTGTCCAGGGTGTACCCCACCTCTGGCCTTATGATAGCTGGGATAGGCTCCACCCCCCAACCCTGAATTGGATAAGTGTAAGAAAATGGATGGATGGATGGATGAAAGTACTTATGTGAAATTGTGCAGATTATTACAACTACTTTGTATATCATATTCGTTTACTTACTACTACTATTACTACAACAGTTACTACTACTTACTCTTGGTAGTGCATATTTTTCTTCCGCTACTACAAAGTGTTTGTTGAAGAACCTTTCTGAGGGTCTCCTCATCAGTGGTAATGGTGAGGAACCCCCAAAACTGTGTACTAGAACACCTTTCCTTGATACATAGTCAAAATGATAAACCTTATTTATCTTGTACTGGGCTTCGGTGCTGCTCCTCAGTTCACTGACTGAAAACAGCTGTTTCAGCTGCTTCCCCTTTAAGCCAGCTGTTATCTGATTTGCTCTTTCCACAGCAGGTGGGCGGGTCTTTCTGTGTACCTGTGATGGCCATATCAGGGATATCCCTGCTCAGTGACATCAAACATATCCAAGAGTAGAAAAAACGGTTTTAAACTGAGGGCTTAAAGCAGTCTGAAGCTTGAACTTTTCAATCACAGGGATTCCTTCCACATACACTGACCTCGTTATCTGAACCTTTAACTATTTTTATATAAACACCCATGATGGTAAAAATATATGTGTAACATACATACTAGGACCCCTGGAATGAAAAAAAAAAAACAGCTGACACATGATTAACAAGAATACACAAACATTTTTTTAACAAAGTTATTTTATTATGAGATAACTTGTGCATTTCACCAACTTTCAGCATAAATATGCCATCTAGATCTATTTACATGTCATACATTTTTCTAAAATCAAATTTTCTCTTCTGACTTTACTCCAGACTGTCGCTACTTTATAACTCTATGCTGTTAAACATTTTCTTCAAGTACAGAACAATTGGAAAATTATGTTTTCAGTGGAAAATAATCTACAGGTTGCACAAGTACTCTAAGTCTCCATCATCTACTTCACAACAGGAAGTATTAATATTTATTTTTTATACATTTCTATATTACAATAAAATTCGTGGGTGAAAATGAGGCTGAAAAAAGAAGAAAGAATATTAGAATAAAATCTCAGATATTGCCATGAGTGATATACCTCAAATTTCTAAAAAATAAAGATAAAAGCAATAAAAGATCATCTGCTAAAGAGGGCATTAATGCTTTTTTCCAAGTTTGACCTACTAGTTTTATTATCACTGAGATTTAGACAAACCCAAACAAACAAACAAAAAAAAAGCAATAAAATCTGCAGAAAGTGACCTGTGAGATTTCGACTCCCAGAGCCTCGGGGAGGGGGAGCAATTCAGTGGCTTTGGGACGGTAAACCAAACCACGCCTGTCTACACCCATGTAGCTGCAATACTGCCAAAGAAGGTCCTAACAGTGTAAGCTGCACACGACAGAGAAAATCCAGATAAAACAGTGGTTAAACATGCTTCAAACATCCTCAGCAAAGAGCACTTGAAAATCCCTCTCCTAGTCTGATTAAACTTGAAGGAGCCTTTCACATATTTTACAGAAGGAGTTTAATTTTCCAGGATACACACTGAAGCTGCTGATGTGCAAATCCAAAGGTAAATCTAGCTCTTTAAACAACTTGAAAACATTTACACGTTGGCCTGGGTCTGTACCACGAGCTCGTTTACTGGAAGAGATAATTATATTCATTCAGGATGAACTCCACTATCTGGTTCTGGAAGACCATGTACATGGCGATATTCCCAGACTCCATCTCCGGCCGAAGCAGCGTTGGGCCGAACACGATTGCCACATTCTGTACAGTCATACGATTATCCTGTCCATATTCAATAACTCTGTCAAAGAAAATGAATAATGATGAGAGAAGTGAATCTTTATATTTTCCCCATTTTCAAGTCTGCAACTAACACTTATGTTCATAAAGTATTTTAAAAAAGTGAAAGTTTCCCATTTCATCATTAAAATCTTCATAAAGTGATGCTGACAATCCAACAGTCCATTATGATAATGTTAAAATCATTTAAAAAAGCAATTTTGCACCTTCTAAAATGACTCCAAACACTCTCAGTTTCAACATTATAATTTTTTAAAAATACAGTAAGCAAAATCTTACTGCTAAAATGCAGAGGACAGAAGTAAAAGGTGCTGCAAACCTGTGTAAATGCCCAAAAAGGAGCCGCATTGTGTCATGGTTTGGATCCGGAAGTGACTCGATGAGGTCACGCATCTGATTCCGTTTTGTGTGGTTATCAGGAATTCCTAGAAAGACACAGCAAAAGTTAATGATCAGTTTCATGTATAAAATGGGTCACACAGTGGTTCAAATTAGACTTATTAAAAAATCCTCACTGATGGCTGAGATGAACTTATTAAAGTGGCTGTATGGGAAAAGCGGCTCAGGCAGCTCCCGGAAAAATAACTTCAGTGCTCCGGTGATGACGTGAACATCTTCCCACTGACCGTCCTCGAGGTCCAGCTCATCTGTTTAAACACAACACACACACACACACACACACACACACACACACACACACACACACACACACACACACACACACACACACACACACAGTGTTAAAATCCAGCAGGGGGCGCTCCTGTCTAAAATATGCCACTGCAGCCTGTTCCCTGCACATGAGGTGACTCAGTGAATTATTCAGTTTAACTCGCTGATTGATTTTACCATGATCGGCCTTGAAGCGCAGTTTCTGAATGACAGCGAGGTTCCCACTGACTCTGTAGAGTCCATCGATGTCCAAACCTAGAAATCAACAAGTACGCAGCACCAGCGGGTCAGCTGCTAAGTCACACGCACAGGAAAAAATACTTCATAATTATTCTGCTGTGATATAAATAAAGTGTGGTACCTCTCCGTTCTACTGCATGAATACATTTCTGCACAAAACTCGGAACAGTGGTCTTCTCATGTGAGCACAGTGTTGCAAGATCACAACCAAAGACATTTTCTGCAAACAAGTAGAACAGTTTTATTAGCCATAATATCATGAACGGAAAAAAGAAGTGATCTGAAGTGAAATTAAGTTGGAAAATGCAAAGCAGTTCGTATTTAAATGCACACGTAGGCGCAAACATCAGGGCTCGGTGTTTTGTAGGAGCAAAGACTGATTTTTCCCTCCTATTCAAATCAGCCAAAGCCTGCGAACAACAACAACGCTCAGCACGCTCGTCTGTAATCACCTCTGATGTAGCCTTTTTCTTTGACCGTCTGCAGCGTGGGACGCTTCATGAGGAACTTCATCAGTTTGGTTCGGACCTTCTTCTGGTCCTCACCAGCAGTGCTGGGTCCACCTGTACTTGTGACGCTTGCTCTGGCTGAGGAGAGCAACAGCAGACATTTAAAATGGTTGTGAGGGTGGCTCTCATTACCTGATATATAAAACTGAATCACAGTGATCATATTGTTAAAATCAGAGCTTGCTTGCTTTCTCAGTGAAGGAAGAAGGTAAACGTACATTTCCTCTTGTCTATGCCGCCTCCCGCCTTTTCATCTATGTTGGGGATCTTTTCATAAAGGTCTCCATCCTCCTCCTCAGAATGATGTTCCTGGTACTCCTGATGAACACAGACAAACAAACAAAGTCAATCTTAATGTAGAGTTTCTACTGGATATTTAAAAGAAACATTTTACAGTTTTCTGTCCAGTACATGGCTAAAGACAGAAATCCAAAAGCATATCTAAGAAAAGTGTGAGACAATTATGTGTTTTCTAATGCTCTGCTTTTTTCCACAAATCAAATAAACTAGATATTAGATGTGAAATTCACTTTAATGATGCTAGAAGGTACATTTTTGTTTTTCAGCCAGAGCTACACTAGCTGTCCAAAGCGCTAAGCTAACTTCTGCCTCCCACTCTCTGGACGTCCAGTATTAAAGGGTCCACTTGGAAGACAGTCCAGAATCATGGGGCCCCTTTGGAGGTTTGGCCTCAAGATGGTCATTTTGTGAGGGTAAACATTTTTCTTCTGGGAATTCTGACCATGCATCCATTTTTTTTCCACTTAGCCTATCCCAGCTGCCATAAGGCGAGAGGCAGGGTACACCCTGTGCAGGTCACCAGCCTGTCGCAGGGCCAACACAGAGAGACAGGCAACCATTCACACTCACAGGCAGGGGCGCAGCTATATAATTTCTGAGGTGTGTGCGGACACATTTTTAGGCGCCCCCCCCAACCCTAGCCAGAAATTTCATCTGCACATTTTACCTTCCGTACTGCAGTTTTTCTCTATGTCACATGTGTCAGACTCAAGGCCTGCGGGCTACTTCCGGCCCTAATTTTATACGGCCAGCAAGATGATTTCATATAGCTATTATTAATAGCCAGTGGGTAAATGTGCTCCCACCACTTATACTACAAATCCCACTCATTGCAACAGCTGCCGGGAGGCCAAGAACTCTGCACCAGTTTTGCGTATTGCCGATTGATCAGCGGATAAAACATCAGTCAGCACTTTTTACAGTGACACAGGTGCGATGAGCTGCCTCAGGAAATCTGTCACTTCATAGAAAGTGAAGGAAACAGCACCAAACAATCGCACAAACCAAACCAAACCACAATAGTGTGATTACCACCAGATTGTGCTTATAGTGATCGTTCTGGTGGCTACAGCTGATGTAAGGAAAAAAATAACAGCTGCCATTCTCTGCACAGTGAGTAAAACGACACAGACAATGGAGGCGTGGAAAAAACTTGTCAGCCATGATCCACTCCTGTTAAATCATGCCTGAAATTTTCATTTGATCTTCGTTTTTCTTCTTACTTCTCCTCATTCATGCTGGTTGTCATTTCCATTTCTGTGGCCGCGAAGCCAAGTGCGCGCATGACCTTAGGGACCTCAAACGTGCACATTGTGAACTTTCCCTGCTGTGGTAGATTGTAAATTGCAGTGAAATAATAAAGGCGCAAGCAGCGATAAAAGCAGCGATCTAGCCGGTGCGGAGTCCGCGGGGCGGGCTCCTGTTTGCTGAATGCAGTGACAGCAGAGCTCCGAAGGTGAAATCCTCAGCCCGACTAAAGGGCGTCTCAGACCAGCGCTAGCTGAACACACACACACACACACCAGCCGCATCCTCTCAACATTTACTGTGTTCATGTGTGCAGATCACTTATTCATGGACTTATAAAATACAAGACTTCTATGACATAAATTACGACTGTCTTGGGGACAGGAGGAGGGGAGGTGAAGGAGCGCAGGGGCGCCTAATCAGCGCCGCGCCTCTGTTATTGATCATGTCATATGCACAGCTGTTAAATACAGAAAATGCAACTACAGAAATATTTTCCCACATCGTTTTGGTGCCCCCCTCTTGTGCGGCGCCCCTATGCATTGCATATAGTGCATACCCCCTTTTTGCGCCACTGCTCACAGGCACCAACTAACCTAACCCAGTAACTGTCTTTGGACTGTGGGAGGAAACCCACGCAGACACAGGGAGAACATGCAGACTCCACACGGAGAGGCCTGATGGTGGATTTGAACCCAGACCTTCGAGCTGTGAGGCAGCAGTGCTAACCACCACACACCGTGCTGCAAAATTCTGACCGTGTTTTTGATAAAAGGGGTTGATATTATAGTGATAGGTAAATTTTTAGAATTTTTCTCATCACTAACTCAGTCGGTGAAAAAGATGCATGCTTTCCCAGAATACTCATGTGTGGTGTTAAACCACAAACATGTAGCTCCAAAGGCAGCACTCACACAAAATGTCATCGACAAGCGTGCTAATGTTTCAGCCTTCCTCAGAGCGTGGCACACGAGGCTGAAACGTGTTTGCCGACATGGCCAAAATAAACTGGTGACACTGGAATTTGTCCACCTTTTCCTTAAACTTTGAGCAAGTGCTTCCTGTTTACCTTTGGGTATTCAAAACTGGAAGTGTCAGCGATATCACAGCATCACAAACCTCTTTATCTGGACTTCAGGCACAAAGCAGCAGCATCACCATCCACCACCACAATCAGCTGCCTCTCATGGAGGCTTCTTGTGATCTTCTAATGTCTAGTTACTGTTTGTAAATGGGTGCCATTAAGCTTTTATGGGCAGAATCTGCTTCCCTGTAATATAAACTAAAAGACATACGTGCTGTTTTATGTCAGTTATTGATGCAAAAATTTAAGAAACTGTTTTTTATCTAGAAGCCAGAGTAAATACTTATTTTAGATGTCCACGGGCACCATGCTGAATTCTGTTTTTTATTAATAGGAAGTGAAATAGATCAACTCTGTAGTAGCTTCATATTTGATGAACAGACACAAATTTAATACATTCTTTTTCATATAAGAGAAAAAGTTTAAAAAATGAGTTAACAAACAACTTCACCGCAGCTTAACTGTGATTGTGTAAAAGACTTACAAGCTGCCGTATTGTGTCCATTAAGACTTTATGCCAGTCACTGATGATGCTTTCAGTGTCATACTGTAACAGAAACTCCACGCCGTTCTTTCCTTTTAACTGAAACAGAGAAAGTGACAGATTAAACTAAAGATGATGCAGATTTAACTCACAACAGTTTTCTCACAGCAGATGTTAACGCTCGAGGTCTTATTTTAGTCGTCCATTTATGGACCCGACTCTGCTAAAACACTCACATGTACAAAAATATCAAATGAAGATGAAGATGAGAACAATTCACTGCTCTCCTGAACAATGGCTAAAAGCTCCAAGAGCTTCTGTTCTGGTGCTCTACCATAAGAATCCCAAACTGAGCTTCTCTAGAGAAAAGGAGATGGTGGCAACAAGCTGTGGAGTGCTATAAGCAGGAAGAAGGACGCAACTTTGCTTCTTTAAATCGAGTACGCATGAGTCTAACAGGTGTTTTTTTAATCTAGGTGTAGCACACAGCCGGAACACACATCTCTGGTGGGAGGGACTAAGAAACAAAGACAGGATTTAAGGAAATGAATCAAGGATATACAAACAGAGAAATGAGCGATATCAACAAACACACCTCTAAAACATTCTTTTTGCTGGATTTGTCCTTTGTGGCCCAGCCAATTGTTGCTCCACGTAGATCCACCGCAACCTCCGGGACAATGTGATTGGTCTTGTTCTGCACGGAGGAAAAAATTCCAGGTGTTTACAAAACCAACAGCACTGCATTCCAAGAAGCGAGATGCCTTAAATAGAAGCTGTGGCCGCCCTTGATGCTAGCTCATGACCCTGTATGCATGCTCATAAAGGTGACACTTCAGCTGCAGTTTAGGTAAGAAACATGATACTGCAGATGCAGATAATAAGATAAGAAACCACAAGGAGAAAAAAATGAAAACCTGATTTATTTCATTTTTTTTTTTTATAATTTCAGAGTAATTTCTCGTCTAGTCACAGCCCTGCCAGAAATGCTAAATGAGCAAGAATGCTGCTTGCAAGTGTCAGACTTTCTATAATTAACACATAATGAGTGCATTCTGCACCTTTGAGCTCTGACACACAAATGTGTGAGTGCTTCTGTTGTTAACACAAAGTGTATACTGTACCGAGGCCCCTGATGATGCAGATTTTGGGTCTTTGTGGAACGTCAGCACCCCTCCGTGGAGAACAGTCCATGTCTGGGCCCAGTTTTTTCTGGAATAGGAGAATAACCGTGAATAACACAGAAAAACCCCCCAGAAAGAATCATAACCTGTGACATAACCTTCAAAGTAATATCTCATCTTACCGTACTTTCCTTCCATTCTCAGACACTTTTGTTTTGTTAAGAATTCCAGCTTTTTCCAAGTTCTGCACCTGAAAATATAAAAGATGAATATATTTTAATTCTTTGTGGATCGTGTTTAGTTGTCAGGCTGATCAGTAAAATTTACTTATGGGATGAAATGAAGGACAGCAGGTTCTGGTGATGAACTCAACTTTCTCTAGTAGTGCCTTCTTTTATATTATATTAAACAGCTAGATTATATTTAGATTATATTAAACAGCTGTAGCAACATTAACTTCTGCATACAGAATTATTATAACTATTCTTTTTTTATTTTTTTTTACATCTCACATCCGAGGGTGCCAGTTTTATTTTTGAAGCAAAGGGTACAAAAACAGCCCTGCAACAGGCTGGCGACCTGTTCAGGGTGTACCCTGCCTCTCGCCCTATGACAGCTGGGATAGGCTCCAGCCCCCCCGCGACCCTTAACAGGATGTGCGGAAGCGAATGGATGGATGGATGGATGGATGGGTACAAAAACAGAACATCCAGTCCTGTGAAAAACCAGGACTCAGTAGCTCGTAGAACCATCTTTAGCAGCGATTACTTGAAGCAATCATTTTCTGTATGACTTTATCACTTTCTCATATCGTTGAGGAGGAATTTTGGCCCACTCTTCTTTACAGTGTTGCTTCAGTTCATTGAGGTTTGTGTGCATTTGCTTCTGCACAGCTCTTTTGATATCCCACAGCATCCATCAGGTTGCGGTCTGAACTTTGACTGAGCCATTGCAAATATTTGATTCTTTTCTTTTTCGCCCATTCTGTTGTACATTTGCTGCTGTGCTTGCGATCATTGTCCTGTTGCATGTGCCAATTTGAGCCAAGCTTCAGCTGTCGGACAAATGGCTTCACATTTGACTCTAGAATAATTTGCTATCCAGAGGAGTTCATGGTTGATTCAGTGACTGCAAGGTGGCTGCTAAACAAGACCAGATTATCACTCCTCCACCACCAGGGTTGACAGCTGGTATGAGACGTTTGTGTTGCTATATTGTGTTTCGTTTTCACTAATATGTCACTGCATTATGGTCAAACATCTCCACTTTGGTCTCCTCTGTCCAAAGCACATTGTTCCAGAAGTCTTGAGGTTTGTGAAGATGCAACTTTGCAAACAGAAGCTGTGCTGTTATGGCCTTTTTAGAGAGAAGAGGTTTTCTGCTGGAAACCCTTCCAAACAAGCCGTAATTGTTCAGTCCTTTCTGATGCTACAGCACTAGAACTTTCATCTTTTTTTTTTTTTTAATTTTCTTTTTTACTTACTTCTGGATAAGATACATACACTGGTGACAGTACAGCAACCACGTAAGCTGATATCCATGCAGCCGTACAGAAATGGAGACACATACACCCACAAGTATATATCCACATATATCTCTGTCCCCCGGTGTCACGACAAAAGCGCAAAAACAATCATTTCACCCTCCACACTGCTGAAGTCGCCCTCCAGCCTAGACATTAGGCTGACCAACCAAAATAAAACAAATCAAATGCTGTTTCTGCCAGTTCGATTTTTTTTCTTTCCCCTCCTCTGTTTTGAAATAGAGGATGAGGAACAATAGAACAGTGAAAGAACAATAGAGCGGTAGGACAGGTGGTAGAAAAAAAAAAAAGGAATAATTGAATCAAAATAAATAAATAAACCAGAAAAAGATTTATAATTCCCTCACTCCGAGATCCCTTTACCTTACTTCCCTCCCCTGTTAGGCTCTCACTCTGTTTGTAGTCAATATTTAAACAAAGTTGGGTCTTAATGCCCTAATACACTGTGTCCACTTATACCACAAACTTCTAAACCTGTCCTTTTGTAGTTTCATAGTCATTGTAAGTCTCTCCATCACATATATTTGGTATACAATATTGTGCCAGTCATCAATCCCTGGTATATCCACTTGGAGCCATTTTCTTGTCAGAGTTTTCTTAGCTGATAACAGAAGAATTCTAAGTACAGTAGATATCTCTCGGATGTTGTAGTAAAATCTGTTATCTCTAGGCCTAGATACATGTGTGCAAAATCAAAAGGTATGCTTCTTTGAAAGATACTTTCTAAACATCTGTGAATCTTTTCCCAGAAAAGTATTACTTTGGGACAAGTCCAAAATATGTGTTAGTGGTTGGACTCTGTATTGCCGCATAATCTCCAACAGCCTGTTCCTGTATTTTGGTGGGATTTCTGTGCTGGAGTGATGAAAAACCTCATAATATTTTTCCATCCAGAACTTTTACCTTTAACATGCTAACTGAGGCTTGCAGAGTCTGAGATGTAGCTTTTAACAATTTCTCTGAGCATTGCATGGTCTGATGTTGGCGTGAATTTGCTGAGATATCCACTCCTGGGAAGATTGTCTGAATGCTCCAGACCATCAAACTGCCAAAACTAATGTTTTCCTGTTTTGTGAAGTGTTGGTTAAGGCTTTATAATGCAGCAGCATATCAGTTTTTCCCAGGGCCAAATGTGGCTCTTTTGCCCTGGGTCTGCCATGGGTCTCTGTGGCTTCGGCAAAAAAAAAAACTAGATGCATATGGAGATTATTAACTTTACTCAGAAAGGTGCTTTCAGCTGCTCCCGTACTCACAATTGGTCACCACAGCAGGTAGCTCTGAATTCTTGATGCAACCACCAAGGGATTTATGTCCCTTTCATGGATTGAACTTGAGATCGTTGACTTGTTAGCCAACTACACTACACTAAACTATAGAGCCACTAGCACCAGCAGTACGGCTGTACTGGACTTTCAGGCTGGATCTACCATAGCTTTTAGACAATAGAACTGTCCTCAGCCATTAAAGCTGCAGAGATGCACATTTAGGCAACAAAAATAGAAGTTTTGCCTTTTCCCAGAATGGGTGAGCAATAGGATGATGATGAGTACAGTTTTTAATGCATGGAATGAAACTGAGTGCAACAAATGCTCCATGAATTATCTAAAATCACACCTTTTGCCCATCATAGATAGC
Organism: Archocentrus centrarchus; assembly: GCF_007364275.1. Taxonomy (NCBI): domain Eukaryota; kingdom Metazoa; phylum Chordata; class Actinopteri; order Cichliformes; family Cichlidae; genus Archocentrus; species Archocentrus centrarchus. The sequence goes on along the minus strand of NC_044364.1, from coordinate 29,262,078 downwards.
TGCGCCTATCTATGCATCGAGCTCAGGTGGGCTCTCTAACTAACAACCCACATTATAGCGCAGCCACTTCGAGGTCAGATAATAGGGGTTTCTCCAGGTCCTAAACCCAAAAGCCTTAAGAGAGAGACACAGAACTCCTTTCAGGTAAAGATGAGGATCAGAGGGATTTTTTTCTGCTTATAATTAATCAAAAGTGATCAATCAGTATCATCAGACTGTGGTGAACTAGCTAGACACAAGCTCCACTCACATTATGCTGCGTCTCAGGAGAGTTAGATGAGCTGTCGCTGGAGCTGTGGTCTGACGTGTTCCTCCTGTGAGTTGGGGCGAACCTCTGAAAGACAGTGAAAGAAGAGCATAAGGAGATTTGTACTTCAAAAAACACAAAGAGCTTACCCATGCATGTAAATTTAAATTTTGAATAACCAGAAATCCAAATATGCAGATAAGATTTAAATTTCTTTAAACAATTAACAGCTTATATTTTCAGAGGAGCCGGAGTCATCATTGAATCCTGAATTATGTGCTTATTTGATGTATAGCATCTGAAAATGTCTTGTATATCCATCCATCCATCCATCCATCCATCCATCCATCCATCCATTTCTTCCACTTATCCGGGGCCGGGTCATGGGGGCAGCAGCCTAAGCAGAGAAGCCCAGACCTCCCTCCCCCCAGCCACCTCCACCAGCTCATCCGGGGGGACCCCAAAGCGTTCCCAGGCCAGCCAAAATTATATAATCTCTCCAGTGTGTCCTAGATCTACCACGGGGCCTCCTCCCGGTAGGACATGCCTGGAACACCTCACCCAGGAGGCATCCTAATCAGATGCCTGAACCACCTCAACTGGCTCCTTTTAATGTGAAGGAGCAGCGGCTCTACTTTGAGCCCCTCACAAATGGCTGCACTCCTCACCCTATCTCTAAGGGAGAGGCCAACCACCCTTCACGATCTTATTCTTTTGGTCACTACCCAAAGCTTGTGACCATAGGTGAGGGTAGGGACGTAGCTTGACTGGTAAATCAACAGCTCCCTCTTCACCATGACAGATCGGTGCAGCGTCCGCATCACTGCAGACGCAGTCCCTGAGTCGGAGAGGGCATGCCACCCTTTTCCAGCCAAGAACCATGGCCTCAGACTTAGAGGTGCTGATTCTCATGCCAGCCACTTCACACTCGGCTGCGAACCATTCCACCATTCCACTGGACGCTACCTCCTAATGAAGCCAACAGGAACACATCATCTCAGACGGGGACGAGTCGGCCTACAGGATGGAGGTCAAACGTCTGGCGTCCTGGTGCAGCCACAATAACCTGGTACTGAACGCCCAGAAGACAGTGGAGATTATAGTGGACTTTAGGAAGCACACAGCCCCTCTACCCTCCATCATCCTGACTGACACCCCCATCACCACAGTGGACTCTTCTCGCTTCCTGGGAACTACCATCACCCAGGACCTCAAGTGGGAGCCCACCATCACCTCTGTCATCAAAAAGGCCCAGCAGAGGATGTACTTCCTGCGGCAGTTGAAGAAATTCAACTTGCCAGCAAGGACCATGGTGCAGTTCTATACTGCCATCATTGAGTCCATCCTCACCTCCTCCATCACTGTGTGGTACGCTGGAGCCACCACTAGGGACAAACAGAGACTACAGCGCGTTGTGCACTCTGCTGAGAAGGTGATTGGCTGTAACCTCCCATCTCTCCAGGACCTGTACACCTCCAGGACACTGAGGCGTGCAGGTCGGATCACAGCCGACCACTCTCACCCTGGGCACAGACTTTTTGACCCTCTCCCCTCAGGCAGGAGGCTACGGTCCATACGGACCAGAACCTCCCGCCATAAGAACAGTTTCTTCCCCTCTGCTGTTGGACTCATGAACAATTATCCTAAGACTGTTACCACCACCCTCCACAAACGCTGATGACCCTATGTCTATGCACCTGTCTGACTGCACTGATGTACATATTAGTGGAATATAGTCTACATTCTTCTATCTTTTAATTAGTCTCTGCACTGTATATTTTGTAATTTTGTAATATTGTGCTATAGTTATAGCTCTAATATCTCTGTATATTTGCAATTTGTATACTTGTATATTGTCTTATAGTTTTTATACTTATTTGTTTTTTTTCTGTAAGCACGAAGTACCGCAGCAATTTCCTAATGCTGTGAACCTGTTCACCCATATGGCAATAAAAACCTTCTGATTCTGATTCTGATTCTGATCATCTGCAAAGAGCAGAGATGAGATTCTGAGACCACCAAGGAAGAAGCCTTCTGCCACATGACTTCACCTAGAAATTCTGTCCATAAAAATTATAAACAGAATTGTGACAAAGGGCAGCCCTGGCGGAGTCCAACACCCGGAGGAAAAAAGTTCAACTTGTTGTACAGAGACTGAATGGCCCGCAACAACGGGCCATACACCCCATACTCCCACAACACCTCCCACAGGATACCCCGAGGGATGTGGTCAAATGTCTTCTCCGGGTCCACAAAGCACATGTAGACTGGTTGGGCAAACACTCAAATATCCTCGACAGGATGAAGAGGTGGTTCAGCGTTCCGCGACCAGGATGAAAACCTCATTGTCTCTCTTGAATCCGAGGTTCGACTAATGGACGGACCCTTGTTTCCAGCAATCTGGCATAGACCTTACCGGGGAGGCTGAGGAGTGTGATCCCCTGATAGTTGGAGCACACCCTCCGGTCAACTTTCTTAAAGATGGGGACCACCACCCCAGATCTCCATGCAATGTTGCAGAGGCGTGTTAGCCAAGACAGCCCTACAACATCCAGAGCCTTCAGGAACTCAGGGCGATTCTCATCCACTCCAGGGGCTCTGCCACCAAGGAGTTGTTTAACCACCTCAGTGACCTCATCCCCAGGCTCAGAAGGCATGTCAGTGGGATTAAGGAGGCCCTCGAAGTATTCCTTCCACCACCTGACTATAACCTCAGTTGAAGTCAGCAGCGTCCCACCCGCACTATAGACCGTGCGAGTAGAGCACCGCTTTCCCCTCCTGAGTCACCTGACGGTTTGCCAGAATTGCTCGAAAGTTTTTTTTCATGGCCTCACCTCATCCTGACCAGGATAGGAAATTTATCTGCATCCTTTTAAATGATCTCAATAACTTTTAGATTTTCATCTAACATCACTTTCACATGTGTACTGCAGCCCTGAACATTTCTAGACTTTACCTGCCAGAAGGACAGAAATTATTCACAGTTTTAACAGTCCTGAACCTGCTGATTCTCACCTACAGAGGTCGTGTTGGCCGAACAGAGGAACGAGCATCTTGTGTGTTGCTTCTTGAAAGCTCTACCCAGATATCTCCCATTGTGTGCTACATGTGAGAATAACTTTGGGCAATGTCCTGACCTGATTCTCCGATCACTGTCTGAAATTCATGTGTAAAAAAAGCCTTAATACTTAACTCTGACGTCTGTCTTGGGATTACAGATTTGAAATACAGTTTCTTGGCTTCATAGCTCTGGCACATTTTCAGCAGTGTTTCTGTCCTTGTTAAAATGTTGATAAAAAAGAAAAAGAAACTGCTGTTTCCAGTCTCGGCCATGACTTGGATTCTTCACACAAACAAAAACAGTAACTTTAAGCTGAAAAGAGGACAGGGCTGATCTGAAGCCTGTTTTTCTTGGTTTGAGGTGAACTCCTTGAAATCCAAGCAACCGTGTTGTGCCCTTGAGCAAAGGTGCTGAACCTCTGACTGCTAGAGGTGACTGGTTTAGCACAAGCTCTTCACTGTATCCCGGAAGTCACGGGTGTTTGTGCAAACATGGCTCTCCCTCTCCCTCATCCTCCCTCTGCATCTCTGTTTCTGTAAATAAGCATGGGATGCAGCTGATTTGTCTTGCTGAATAAGGGTTAAAAACCTACTAGTGTTGAATGTTAAACAGGTATTTACCCTCACTGCTTTAACAGCTTTCTGTTTAACCCGGCCGACACGCCCTGGATACATGATAGAGCTTGTACTTGAACAAGCATGTGCTCTTAGTGGGTGCATGTGTGTGTGTGTGTGTGTGTGTGTGTATACCCCATCGTCCTGGGCAGAGCTGTTCGGAACAGGTCCCATGGTGTGTCTCCAGTTTTTGATGACAGAGATGCCATCTGTCTCAACACCATTCTCCATCCTGGTGTGGCCATGAGCTAAAGGGGCCTAGAGGGACAGAAACACAGTTTAGTTTAATTTATTAAATGCATTAAATAAATTAATTAATAATTTATTAAAAGCAAGAAAAGGAGAACTTCAAAGAAAAGACAACTTTTAAAGACCCGTGTTACTTTAAATTAGACAAATGTAAATTTGAAGCTTCTTCTTGGCCAAATTTGTGTCATAAATAATACAAAATACAGAGTTTTAGTTTTAAAAAAGGAAATAAGACTTCATAACATCTGTACTTGTCATGGTCCTGGGTCTGTGACCCAGTGTTTCTGAGTTTAATGGACCTTTTGAAGTTTAGTTTATTAGTCTTGGTTTATTTAATGTTCATATTGTATTATGTATTTTACTCTTTAGTATATTCGCTTTTCCTCCTCCAGTCACTTGCAAGTTTAGATCTCGCTCTATATGTCTGATTTCCTCAGTGTGTCTGTCTCCTGTGTCACGCTCATGAAGGCATCTGTCTTCAGATTTCCTACGTTGTGTCAAGTCTGCATTCCTGCCTCCATGTTCGTCTGCTTCCTGTTTTACTCTCTTGTTTTTTTGGCTCTCGTGCTTTGTATTTAGTTTTACTTCCTTGTCTCGTCTTCTGTGTTTCTTTTCAGCTGTGCTTCCACCAGTCGCCTGTTCCCTCGTTATCTCTCTGTGTATTTATTGTCTCAGTCTCCCCTTGTTTCTCGTCAGAGTCTATGTCCCTGTGTTCCCTAGCTCCAGCATTTTCTAGTTCTAGTTCTCCTGCATGGTGTGGAACCTGAATATCTCTCTGACATGCTTGTTAAGCATGAATCAGCTCAACCCCTCGAGTCATCTGGAGGAACTGCCAGTCTGGCTACACTCCGACTCTTTTTATACCTTTTATGCTCTGAGCCAATGGAACGAGCTCAGTTTATAATATTAGCTGTGCTCCAACATGATCAGTAAGAACTCTTGCCTACTGACTTAGTGTTACATTATATCATTCTGCAGCTGCAACCTTGTGGTGTGTGTGTGTGTGTGTGTGTGTGTGTGTGTGTGTGTGTGTGTGTGTGTGTGTGTGTGTGTGTGTGTGTGTGTGTGTGTGTGTGTCTAAAAATCAAAACAGTCTTGCATGAAAACCACTGATGAACATTATTGTGTTAAGCAGAGCAACTTCTTCACCTCAGGAAGGCTCCACAGGGACTTGGAGCCATCTCTCAGGTAGTAGTAGGTCTGCCCCTGATCATCCAAAGACTTGATCCACTGTTACACACAAAGCACTTGTTTTAGTTAAACATGTCTCAATGCCAGTGATATTTCACAGAAAATGAAACTGAAATCATTTTTACTACCTGAAAGACAAACACCTTTGTAATTAATTACTGTAAATAATTTAAAAAGCTCTTGATTAGTTAGTTTTGTGTCCTTAGGACTAAAACAGATGCTTGTACATGATCTGCTGCATCTACTGAGAACCTGGTGCTGCCTGAGACCTTTCCAGTCTGTCTGAGGCCACACCAATGCTAATCTCTGTCCAGACGAGCACTTTAGCACAGTTTCAGATATAATGTAGTTACAAACTAAGACGCTTGCAAATGCACATCACATGATCAGTCATGCATGGGCTGGGTGCGCATGGTGCAGCATAAACAGGAAGCAGAGAGCTGGTTGAAAACACTACAGAGGAAGAACAGCAATAGACAAACGGTACAACCTGAAATTTCTTCACTTTGGGTGACACTGAGGTGAAACCCTTCCTGAAAGAGGACGTAGTTGGGGCGGGTTAGAAAGCAAAGTGCTAGTATAGTATCCCAGGTATAATGATTATCCTATTTTTTTGTGACTAATAAGACTAAACAATCCTTTGATTTTGAACTAAAAACAAGGGTTTCAAAAAGACTTAAAATGCTGTAGCAGTGTGGATGCTCGACTTACACATTTTAAAACTAAAACATAGCCTGAAATCTTGTCCAGCATTTAAACTGGGCAGCCTGCGCCTGTTGGTTTTTGTAACTTTCCAAAACAGATCCATGTTCACGTCACACAGTGACAGGACAGAGGTGTGTGATGCATGCGTTTGACATTTTCTCTGAACTCTATTCTTAGCCACACTAGCTGCACGCCTCCGTGGATAATTACTAAACTGGAATGACATCAAAACAATCACAGATAACATCGACATAATGGAGCATCATGGGAACTGTTTTTGAAACTGTTTCATCACATATTCAGACAGTTTGCAGGCTAATTTAACTGCATCCTGATTGGACAGACCTGATCTGGAGAGTTTTCACTGGTAAACACCCACGTCCCATCTTGTTCCACAGTGAGGTTCCAACCAGCTGGGGTGCTGCGGTCCAGGTTGGCCCTAGGAATGATGGGCCGGGTCACGTGGCTGAAAGCGTACTCTTTAGAGAGTGGCTGAGGAGGTCCCGTGGCAGGGGCGTCCTCGTAGCCCTCTGGCGGATCTGCAGCTGGGTAATCATCTGAGGGGTAGTCCTCCTCAGGTAAAGGAGGCTGGGGATGAAGACATGGTGCATTAACTCACACACAGCTCCTACTCATAGGCTAACACATGAACTGTGACCAAAATATGAGTATTTTCCAAAAATGATAAACTAGAAAATTAAAAGACAGAATTTTGGAAGCACTAAACTGCAGCTAGAAAAGAAGAGACACGCCACAGGCCTGAAGTCCTGGTCCTAGTGCTGGTGGGTACATTTTGTGACCTTTGCATGGAGCTGGTTTCCCCATTTCCTGGCTTTATTAAAAGCATAAAATAAAATCACAAAAGATATGTGGGAATTTATGGTGAGGATAAATTCATTATCATGACTTATAAACTCTTTATGCAGGAAAAGAATCAATTAATTCATGTAAAAGCTTTATGAGCTATTAGGAAAGCATATAACCATTGAGTCATAAACAATGAAATAATTCAAAAACTATGTTTTTAATAATCATCATGATTCATGAGTGATTAATCGTGTTTGTGTATTTCTCACAGTAAAGCCTGTTGTTATTGGGATGGCTAAAAAAACAGAGCAGTGATAACAATGAACGTGCATTCTGCAGAATGTTGTAATCATAACGGAGCAACTTCATGACTCCATACGGTTCCTTCAGATAACTACTCATACATGATAAATGATTAATGCAGAAAAACAGACACAGAAGATCACCTACCTATCTATCTATCTGTCTGTCTATCTATCTATCTATCTATCTATCTATCTATCTATCTATCTATCTATCTATCTATCTATCTATCTATCTATCTATCTATCTATCTATCTATCTATCTATCTATCTGTCTGTCTGTCTGTCTGTCTGTCTGTCTGTCTGTCTGTCTGTCTGTCTGTCTGTCTGTCTGTCTGTCTATCTATCTATCTATCTATCTATCTATCTATCTATCTATCTATCTATCTATCTATCTATCTATCTATCTATCTATCTATCTATCTATCTATCTATCTATCTATCTATCTATCTATCTATCTATCTATCTATTGTGCCAAGGTTTCAAATGATGAGCTTAGAGTATCTGACCCTCCAAACTGCTCTAAATCAGTTTTTTTCTACTCTTTGTTCTGGATGATGTCACAGAGAGCTCCTCTGTTTCCATCATGGAAGAAAGCTGGCTTGTTCCATACAATGGAGGAACTGAGGCTACATCAAGAGTATAAGATAATTAAGGTTTATTTTCAATTGTGGATCATGCAAAGCTACCCTAGAAGAGTCCAAGGATAATTTCCCCACACGAAGATGAACATTTTTTTGAAACAAAGAAGTTTGTTTACTTCTTGGAAAAACTTTTTGTGCTTATTTCACCAGAATTACAGTATGCGAATTTCACTAGAATGCACATTCACGGCTGTTACTGATCATCATTTGTAACTCATGAATTGTTGCACATCAATACTGACAGGCATGAAACAGTGTTAATTTTTGTACGTTACTAAGTTCATGTTTTGCTGTTTTGTCATTCATGATGTTGTGCATGAATATGGTCACTTGTTTTTGCAGAGATATGACAGTGATGTTGTCTTCTCATCTAAGTCTAATGAGCAAATATATCCCAGATTGTCAGATTAATTCCTTTGCTCCTCCCTTGGTGAGTCCCCTGTGGTTTTAGCGCTGCGGCTTCACAGCCGGAGGGTTTTAACCCAAGCCGGTCTCTTCTGTGTGGAGTCTGCGCAGAATGGTTTCTCTCACCACTGAAAAACATGCTGTGTTACTCTCCTATAAGAGACTGTTAATCTCAAGAGTTTCACTTCCCGGTTAAATAAAGAATAATAGTAGTAAATTACTGTATTAAAGCCTCCTCAATCACTTCTTCTGCTGAAATGTTGCTACATCCCCCTGAATCATGTTGACTGAACCCTGAAACACAGCTCAATGACTTCCCTGTGACTTTCACCAATGAGTCACAATATTTCCATGACCTCGATGTATTCTTCTTTCTTGGCCTATTAATGCTCTTTCTCCGGCTCAGAAAAGTCATTCAAGGGGAAAAACGGGGTCGCTCACTGTTTGAGTTGCGAACAAAACTTTTCATCATATAAATGTGAGAGGGAATTTGGAGTGAAACATTTCCCAAATCAGGCCAATTTCCTCAAAGAAAGAAAACATCCTCAATAATTTAAGACAATTCAAAATGAGGACAGGTGCCTTCTTTTAAAGTTAAGAGACAGTACTGGGGACTACTGTTGTCGACACTAAGCGCTGGGGCTGCGAGATCCCCTGATGACAATGACTCCTGCCTGCTATGTAGGTGCAGGAGATTTAATTCCATTAAAGCAGACTGTATTTACAGCTTTCCCTTGGGTGAAGCTAAAACAGGAGACAGAGAGCGGCTAAGTAGAGCAGCCGTGCTGTCCTTACCGGCTCATCCTCGTGAAACCTGTGCACGCTCATAGGCTCCATCAGAGGAGGGTAGGGGCTCTGAGGCTGCTCCGGAAGCTCCCAAGATGTTTCCCCAGACATTGGGTTGTAGAAGTAAGGGCGACCACTGGTCTCATCCACTAACTGCTCCCAGTCTGAGGTCCACGCAGGTGGGGAGGCGGTGGACAGAGAAAGGGTAGGAGACTGAGGAGGTGAGGGGGAATAAGGTTCCTCTGCAGGGAGTGATTCAGGCTCTGTGGAGGGGTCTACAAAAGGGCTGTCCCAGGTGGTGCGCCCCGTGGCGGGGTGGTAGTAATATTCCTGTCCACTTTCCTGGTCAACATGCACCTCCCATCCCTCTGGGTCAAGGCAGGAAGGAGAGAAGGACGAGGGCGCAGAGGGGGGAGACTCTGAGATGCTTTTCCGGAGCTGTGCTACATTGACGTACACTGCTGAGCGCAGACTTTCATCCTGCACCTGTGGAGAGGCCAGAAGGGACTCATTTATATGTGCTTCTACTGTACAGCAAGTAGAATTAATGCAGACAAAAGAGGATGCTTCATTTTGAAGGTGTAAGATCATAATCTTGTCACTTGTCACACACACACAAACACACAAAAATAGTGCACGCAGTGTCAGCAGCGTCAAGTACTCATCTTCAGTCCACTGCTCTTACTATTGCTCTTTATAAGTCAGTCTTCTGCATCTTACAGAGGACAGGAAGTAGCTCACAGCGGAAAAAAATAAGACCCACCGAGACGATCTTCCCTTGGTAATAATCAAAACCTATTTCTGTGCACAAAGACAGCTCACACGAGAGTTTAAGCCTCTAAAATAATGCCCATGTCTGTGTTCACTACTTGCTGCCAAAGTTGATCATGTGCTGATCTGTGGTGGGTTTTGTTAAGTTTTTATTGAAAACTATATAAAAATAAAACAACAGCAACCACATAAGTAACGCCAGACCGCAGGACAACCATAGAAAGCTGAAAAGTAGGTTAAACCATCATGCATCAACTTTATGTTCTCGTTCCACTGCAAACCGGTTAACCACCCTGAAACTAATACATACTCTTCAGCTTTATTCTCTCAGTGGGTACTTTCATGAAGAGAGTTCCACATGATTCCACTTGATGCACGGCAGGAACACAGCATGCAAAACAGACCCGATCATCACAACTAATTTGCTTAAAGAACACCAATGAGCGTGAGCGTGATGAAAGGCTGCCTCTGTCCTTCGGCTGAAACTGGGCTGTAAAACTACGAGTGTTACAAGCGTCCCTGAAACGACTTTCACCAAAATAAGTTGTGGTGCTCTCACCTGCGCGCCACAGGTGCTCCCCGTAAGACTCCTGGCATTCATCGCCCTGCACAGCCTTTCAAAAGCCATTATGGTGGCACAGATAAAAAAAGAGGCTCCTTTCTGCTTCGGACTGCACTCTAACTACCTCTTGTCTCATATGTAGCCTCATGGTCTATATTTACCAAGCCCTCAGACCTGTGTGTGTGTCACTGCTGTTTCTGTTCATCACAGCAATAAATACACGGTGCTCAAAAAGAGGAAAGTGTTACAGAAGCCAAAAGAACGCAGCAGAAATGAACTCAGTACATTTTACAGTGACCATAATAATGTAATAATAATAATGTAATATCTATAGAAAAAATGAAGGAGCAATAGCATCAATGCGATCGCTCAAATTCACCTAAAACCTTGTTTATTGTATCTTTTTGTCTTATCTTGATGCGTTCCTCTTTTTGCATCATGATACAAGTACACAGAGATGAGTCCATAACTGTAGAATAGCTTATGTACACAATATCAATACATAATTTTTTAATATAATAGTTATGAGCTGCTCTAATTTCTGCTGTGATAAATTTTAAGGTACGCCTCCTCATCTCCTTTACGCCTTAGAGGTAAATATTGGACTTCTCACTGCGCCATGCTGCTTCAAAAATTGCATTTAGTTTTGATTTTTTTTACATATAAAAAGTAAAAAAGTATCTGATGACAAAGTTCTACAGCATTCAAACTAAAACGGAGTCCTTCACATTTTCTTTAAAAAGTGAAAAATCTGAAACTGTTCAGAAAATTCAAAGCTGCACGTCTCCCTGATTCCAGCTGTTTCTAAAGCCGATTTATCATTTTAATGCAGGAACCTGGATGATTTTGTTTTTGTTTCAAGCCTGAGTTGTAGAGTTTTTCCATCCACAGAAATGAGGAAGTCATTACACATGTCCGCAAGGTCGGTCTGCAGGCAGTCCTTGTTATGCTCTTTTTCAGAAGTTTGTTCATTTCCTGATATTTCTGATCATTTGACAAACAAAACCGTATGTTAATCCAAATTACATTAAACCACAAAACTAACCCCAGTAAAAAAAATGCTGATGATGTTTCTTTGGCCATGGCTGAAACATCTTTTTCATGGTAAACACCATGAATATGGTTTTTAGGATAGAATTACATCTATGGAGACATGCATAGATGTATTTATACAGTATAACCAGAGATTTGCTGCAACAGTAACAGACTAGATTACATAATTGGTATGACCACATTATTACATATAATAACAACTGCCAAAGTAATAATGTTCTGCATGGGAACTTTTGTTTGTAATGCAGGACTTTTTAGTCATTGAGTATTTGAAAATTGAGATGGTACTACTTCTGCACAAGTAAAGGATTTTTTGATAACATCTTTGGCTTTATTAGTGTTTGTTAATATCTAAAAGCAGCACATGACACATAACTGCAACATCCAGCAACCCACGCTGCAAGTTTCACACCCTCCCCTATCCACTGAATGAGATGGTCCTATCTGACATCTAATAAAGGCAAAAATAATGCTTAAAATAATCTTAAAATAGAACATAAAGGAAATAAAAAGGAATGACATGCACTAACGGACTGGATCAGAGACTTGTGGTGGTTGGTGTATGAGCCTTAACCACTGAGAGCAGGCAGATAAACGAGGAGGATAAAACTGAAGGTGAACTGAGAACATCTCTCTGTTGTCCTGTGTGTGTGTGTTTTTTATCCATATAGTGCTATCACTTTGCAGACTTTGCTTAGTTATTGATTGTGATATGACTATAAAGCAAGTGATGAGGACAACTAGACAACTGACCCCAAAACACATTGATTCCAAACAACACACCACGCCTGCACAGACACACACAGAGGAAATGAAAGAGCTGCATCATTGATCGCTGAACAGCTACGCTGAAACAAACCACTAAAACTGCACACAATCAAAGGAAAATTGTGCAGACTGTGTACACAACACTACAACAATAACCTCTGATTATAGATATGTCAGTCATGTAGTGGAGTACATGTACAGTAGGTATAGTTCTGGTGTTCATCTATTTATTCTTTATAATTCTTTCCTTGCAGTCAGAAATATTGCACTGCACATGTATCGGCTGCAGTTCCCACCAGTGTTGCAGTTAGTTTACACTAAAACACTAAAACTGGGTGAAAACTTTTCAACAGACAATAAAATAAAACTAGAAACAACCTGACTCTGAGTTTACTGAGTCTGGGAGTCGAGCGTGTGTATTGTTGAAATTATACATTTGTACCGTTCTCAACTTCTCACACAATCTCACAACAAATGCCACCCATGTCCTAGTAACAAAAGCCAAAAGCATGAGTCTATCTGAAACATTTAATAATAATAAATAAACTTAATGAGCCAACCCTGAAACTAACAGTAAATAATCTAAAGTGAAAACTAAACATTTTAAAATGTGAGTATTCTTTATGGCACAGAAAGATGCTGATTTCCAGCCTGTGTGGACGGTTTTTAGTTTAGTTCACAAAAAAGACAAAAAGCTCTAAAAATGACCACAACAACGTTTTTAATCCTTTAAGTGCAGTTAATGTTTTAGTGTGGATGCAGGTCTGACACCACTATCACATACATTTACACGACTTTGCATAAAATTAGAGACTAATTTTCACTCTATGATCCGGTCACAAACACAGCTGACAGTTCGAACGCGCGAACAGCCAGACTGTCAGTCAGATGTCGGATTAAGAGTCAAATCTTTGAGTCTGACACCTACATAACTTTAACACACTGGCACAAATACATGCAGGTTGTTTGGATCCAAAATAAACACCAAAGCCAACATGGTGCAGTTTGTTCACCATTTACGTCACCTTACTCAGTACAGGAAAAGAAACAAGTGCATGGGCGGCAGTGTCACATTAAAGAAAACAGGAAGCACATCACTTAACAAAGCATACAAAGATATAAAAACACCAACCAATGAATGAAATTGAATTTTTCGTGAGCAAAGCTACTTTAACGATGATCACCTACCTGAGAAACCACCGGCAGGGCCAAGCCCCGCTTGGGCCGGTGACCTGACCAAACCCCAGAGTACATGTCCACCATCTTTATGTTGTACTATCTAGAGAAGCCATCCATCCAAATGACAGCGAAACAAGCGACTTGACCGTGCGACTACATTCAATCAGCTCGTGCTGGGATAGAGGTGAGTGCACATCAAGAAGCATATGTTCACATCCTCCTCACGCAGCAGCTGTAACAGTTGCACCCCAGACAGAAAGGAGAACTGTGCGCTGTGTGACAACAGCAGCAGGAAGGGACTGTGTAAGGACTGGGTGAGACGTGTGTGCGCGTCAGAGTGTGTGTGTGTGTTTGTGTGTGCCTATGCATGAATTCTTGTGCACAGGATAGGGGGGAGAGGGTAACTGTCTGCCAACAGCCCAAAGCAGAAATACTCAGTGAAAACAAGGCAGAGAAAATGGTGAGACAGAAACTGCAGGTCACTGCAACCTACTTCCTGACTGAGTACCCATAAGATAAAAAAGGAAATTACAGCAGTGAATGCAAACCTTTAAAAAGGAAACACTCAAAAATGGGACAGAAATATGTTTTGAAACAATAGAGGTATTAAAGTCTCAGGTTTCTCATACAGTACCAGGACCAGAGTGTAAAGTGCAGCTTAGACTGTATTAATGGCTGAGAGCTGCTAGTAACGAAAACAAGGAAGCAAACATTTGGCATAAAATGAAGGAAAAGCTGCTTTTTCACTGACTTGTCTGACAGAGACAGAGCGTTGCTAAATCTGCAGAGTCTGAAAGGGTGGATGCTTGAAACAGGAAGTTTAGTTTCTGTTCAATTGAATTGTTCAGCCAACACTTCCTCCTGCGTGGGGCGACATCAGCCAGCCCGGCCTTGGATTATGTGGTCATTTTGGAGGAAGATTTGGGGTTTGGGTCAATCACAAATAAGATTTGAGGGTAGAGCAATAACTTCTCTGTTTATAGGGATGAAATTTAAATGCTTGCAAGTTACAGGGTGTAAGAGGCAGTAAAGAAGGCAGCGCCACATAAAACACCCAAAACATGTTTTTATCAAAGCAGGAGTGTCAAACTCCCCCAGACCAATAACCACGGTGTGAAGACTTTCCCCTTTAATGAACTACAAACTATTTGCAACTATACTGTAGCTTTTTCAGTTTACTGTCATTACTAAATAACTAAATAACACTTTATATTCACATAACTTGTTGAGACAACTTTCAATAGATGCCTACTTCAGGTCTTTAGGCTTATTGAAAAAAACTGAATTATTAATGACTTCTCTACAATGTTCAAGTTTGCAGAGCCATGCGGGGGGGTCAAAATGAACCCACGGGCCACACGTTTCACACCCTGCATGAAATCTTCTCTTCATAATCTAATATCACCTGACACCTGCGGCCTTTAAGTGAACTGATGAGACATGCACAAGCTTGCACTGCTGTTTGTACTGTATGTTTAATAAACGATACTTTTCAGCTTTGGCACAGCTGCAGTTGCAGTTCCTGAGGATCTCCGCCTGGGATCAAACCGGGGATCTTTCACTTGTTAGGCAAATACACAAACCGCTAACTATAGAGCCACTTACACTATATGGTCAATATGTTGCATCTTTTGCACAGTGACTGAGCAGCCAGCGTGTGTATACTATATGAATGAGCATAGGCAACACTGACCTGGACATGACAAAGCTTTTACCAAGACAGTGTGCGAGCCTGATCAGCCCGCGGTGTTTGGATGGATTAGCTGACCTCAGGACAGAGTTTTGCTACATTGGCATGCCATTTATTCATTTTAGCAAACAAGCTAGCATGAGCTATGATTAGCCCATGGTCAATCAAAAGTCTGGCTCATCTTGACCCCAATTTTACCAAAGATTGGGCCCATTTAATTCATATCAGTGTTGCTTTATCATTCATGGAATCTGTATTGTGCTGGAAGCCGGTCTTTTATTGGTGTCCGTGAACAGAGGGTGGCATTTCATAGCTATCGTTAGCTCGTGCTGCTCACTGTTGGTGTGAAGGGAAGCAGAGGAGGAACATCCTGTGGATTTTCACTGCAAGCTCAACCCAAGTTCCTCACAAAGAAATCAGGCTACAGGCTGGAAAAGACAAAAGAGTCGGGGACGGTCTAGATTTTTTAGCTACATTCACACAATGCCAATATGGAAATCTTTTACTGGACAAACTACCTTTAAGTGTCTCAGTAAGATAGTTTGCTAGTCAAATCTACTAAATCCTAGAAATGACGATACTGCTGTGTCTGATTTTGAGATGCCAAGCAAACGTCTCCTTTTTGATAATAATCTTGAGCATGATTTAGGGTGAAAACCCTTCAGTGCACAGCAGACAACTCTCTGCCCTCAGCTATGCATGAAGCAGCAATCTGCTTGATTACTTAACCACATTAGTGCTCATCCAATCAAACAATGGAGAACCAAATTGGGGCCCAAATCACGCCACAAAGCACACAGTTGAGCTATTGAATCGGTCTGGCTCCACTCCCTCTTACATCACACTCATCATGGGTCCAGAATCCTGGAAGACTCCATAAAGGCCCAACGTGGAATCCATCAGCTTATCACGTTCTTATCTTTGCTCTCCAGGCCATGTTTGCATGCCGATGTGGAAAACCTGCTGATGCTGTTTGTTCATTTCAAATTTCTCCCACTCACACTTTGTAGGTGAAGCATTTTCTGTGTAGGAGGCAGGATTTGAGTACCAGTTGAAGCAGTGCTCTTTGGGAAGCTGTAGATGAGCCAATGCAAATGGAAACCCTGCTGTTTTGCAAAGATACCACCTTTATATGTCATACAGGTGGAAGTAAATACCAACAATCTGCATGCAGTCAAAGTGGGGAAAAAATCTAATTCAGGTCTTTAGCTATAAAACAACAACAACACTACTGAAGGCAGGAAGTGCTGAATGGTAGGTTCAGTGCAATCAAGCACACCATTACAAATCTAAAGAAGCATTTTAGAAAGAGCAATTACACAAAAGACATTCCTGAGCTTATGACTCATGCAACCCTTGATAAAGACCAGCTGAAACTTCCTTCAGAGTATTTTTACATTATTTTCTATTTGTAAGCTAACTGAGAGGCTGAACTGTGAGAAAACAGATAAAGTGAGAGATACAGAGATTACAGTAAAACAAAAGTGAAGGTTTTCTTCTTCTCCTGGTATCGATCGGCTGCTGACTGTGTACTTTACAACCCTCTATCCAATAATCAGATGTGTGAAACATGCCTGCTTTAACCCCAGTGTGTACCTCCTGTGTACAGTGACCCTTAAAATGAAGTCATAGAGCAAAGCAGCCAAGATTTGGGAGAGAAACACTCAGAGATATGAAACTGTCACGAAGATATTTATTAGATCTTAAAAAACTCTTCTGGTTGTGGTTGTGTTCAGATCCCTTCACTTATTCCCTGCTCTCAGTGTCCTATTTTGGGAGTTTTATCTAGACGAGAACATAGCGAGCTCATTACTGGACACTATTGGCATATTTCCTGTGTGATGTTAATTATGTTATCCTTCTCACACAAGTAATAAGTGACAGATCAAGGTCAGCTGAATACATAAAGGTTTCCACTGCTCTCCTGTCGCATCTGCTTCAAAACACTCAAACACTCGATGCTTCGTGATGTGACCTCACTAACCCAGCGGGACCCAGAGCTTAAGGCATGGTGGGATACTTTGTGTGCACTGTAGAGGGTGTAGTGATACACACCGTACATCTGGACAGCACTACAGAGTGGTGAACCCACCATAATTTCCACTATATAGAGATATATCAGTATATTCATCAAAACTAAAATGAAGTGAAAATGAAAGGGCCTGCCTCACCAGGAAGCTCCAAGCACCTGTTTAGCCTGATGTACACATGTGTTGTGCACAGAAACCTCTCACGGGACACCCACACTACCTGTTGGAGCAGTTTCTTGGCATCTGATGTCTGTTTCACAGAGCAGCAGGAATTACTACAGACTTGAAGGTGTGGGCTCAGACATTCACTATATAAAAGGCTCTGCTTTCTGTGATGCGCACCGAGGGATACAAGTTTGTTTCTGCTGCCAGAAATCAAACGCACTTGATAAAGAGCCGTTTGACATAAGTTTAATATTTATGAATGAAGTTCGCCTTAAACAAGAGATCTGAATTAAAGTTCGCCCTCTGTGACTTTGGAGTCCCAGTCCCAGCTCCACTTACCAAACTTAACTTCCCATCTGAGGGCGCAGAACAGCCCAAACTCCCTCCATATTAAGTGACCTACATTTTGGGCTAATTGCAAGTTGCACATTACATATGCACACACACGCCAACTGCATGGCAGGGCTGGCATTAAAAGCTCCAAAGCCCTGATTGTTGGGAGCCGGGCCAGACCCCCTCGCATCACCATGGAAATAGCCCTCCATTGTGGGGTGAGAATTAATGCACTTGAGGGGTCCTGGCACGTCTACAGTCCCGCTACAAGTGAAAGTGTGTGTGTGTGTGTGTGTGTGTGTGTGTGTGTGTGTGTGTGTGTGTGTGTGTGTGGGGAGGTGGGGGGCTTCATTCATGTTTCCACAGAAGATGTGAGAAACACTAATTATACTTTAAAATGCAGGAATTCAACTGAACTGCTTCACAAAAATCATTTTAGGGAGGTGGTAAAAGCCTCCCAGTAAACTGCGCTGGTAATTACAGTGTAATGATGCGCACCAAATCACTGGGTATACTGGGAGAGGCTGCAGCCATTACATGACTCGAGGCGCCGCAAACATTTGGTAGAAACTGAGCAGAAACCCGATCAAACACAACTTCATCACCCCCCGCCGCTGGCTGACGTCACGTATACCCTGCAACAGGTGCAAAAACGACAGGAAGTGTCCTGAAACTTACCTGAAGGAAAAGTTTTTGACGTGTAGGTTAAAGTCAACGAACTACATCCGTGGGGAAAAGGAGGTTAAATGTTCGCGTGTGTTTCATCGTTCCCGTGGCCCGATCATAATTCCCAGGATCGTCGCCGGTGCTGGGATACCAGGTAGCAGCTGGAGGTTTGGGAGTGGCCGGCAGCTCTCTCGCATTAACTCCTTCCTCTCCCCAGGAAAGGTCACAGCCAGCTGACACAACCTGTTTGTAACCTGTTCTGGAGTCGCACTTTATCAGTCCCAGAGCTAAAAACAGCCCCTCCTACTCCCGCACTCCGAAGCTGCAAACCTCCAGCTCCTCCCGAAGTTTAACCACATGTGTGTTAATACAAAGGTAAACCATACACACCCGGTAAAAGTGATCCCGCACTCTCAGAAACTTTCGCTGAGTAAAAGTGAGATCTTGAATCAGCTTTTACTGAGGTATTCAAGGAACACCTCTTTCCTCCCAGCCATTCAAATGGCATGAAGAGAAAGAGCAGCCATTCATATGCTGATGAGCTGGCACACACACACTGGAATCAACCAGAACCGTATTCCAAGTCCTTCCCTGCAGAAACACCGATAAAAGGTTCGAGCTTAAATCCCAGAAAATCCAGCCAGTCAGTGCTCAGGTTAACTGACCGACTGACTCAAGTGCTGTGAATTTAAATTATTTTGCATATGAATCCCTGTTGATTTGGGGTGGGACTAGGTTATTAAATATGTTCGAGCATGTTTATTGCTTCAGAAAGCTGAGTCAGCGAGCGCTGGAGACACCACATTTAAAAATGAATGAATAAAATGTGCTGTGTGGAGACAGAAAGCAGTGACCTCTGTGACCTGCTCCTCATCTCTGATTGAGGCTGCAGAGCTGCTGTCACAACACCCACAAATATCCGTCCCACAGATGCATCATGGGGAGTGTAGGCGGCAGGTTTTGAGCACAAACTCTTTATGAAAGATGAGCTCGGCCCACACTGGAGCACCTTAAACTTGCATTCTTTCTAATGGCCATTAGACGGCAAAGTAAGTTCGACACAGCCAGGCTTTCTCTGTATTAGCTGGCTTAATAAAACCTAAAAACCCAGTCAGAGGTAACGAAAACAATAAAGTACTGCTAAATTATTACTAGTATAATGAGGGCCTTTTTTTGCATAATGCATTCTTCTCTTTGCGACAGTCCCTGGGTACCCTCACTTCTTTGACATTTTCACTGGAGGACTTTTGGTCCTGCAAATCCTGCAATTTCAGTGTTATTAATTTAACTTGCTCCATTTCAACTGGGGTGCAACACGCAAGCCTTTCTTAACTGAACTCAAGCTGGCACATTATTCTATTTCTGCCTCTATCCTGTGGGTATTTCTAGACAATAGGTCTGCTCTATTCATAGATTTTCTATTTTCAGGATTTTGCCATAAATCCTATAAAACCAGTTAAGATTACAGTGATTGTTTGTTTGCTACTTTAGCTGCTGAATTTCAGAATAAAAGGTCACCATGACTAAGAGTTTATACACTGTAAGGATTCAAATACAGAGACACTTACATGTTAGTTAAAGTTTGCATGCACGACTTTTACTTGAAAACTGCATTTCCATATTTCTGTCTTTTATGTTTATAATATATCTGAGTAACACTGAATAAAGCACAGTGTGTTTCTCTGCATATTTCCACCTTTCAAATGAACAGCGGAGAGGTAACAGGATCCATTTTTCTACAGGGATTCAAATTTAGCAGATTGAGAATTTGAGATATTGAAACTGAAGTTTTAATGCTATTAAGTTCTCCTCTCAGTTCTCTTAAGAGCAGGAAGTGAAATAATTAGAGCCACAGATGGATCTGGGCCTCACCTGTGACCCTCAGCATGCAGCAGCAGTTCCCAAAGTTTCAGAAGTGATTTCCTCCCTTTAAGTTTAAAGGTCTGAAACTGCGCACGACAGAGCAAATTATGAATTCATTTTAAGTTTAAGTTTGTCGTGTTTGATGTCAAAAAGGCTTTTTTTGTTGTGGATGGTGTAAAAAAAAAAAAAAAAAGACTTTAATCCTCCTATAACTCAGTGCAAAACAAGAGCACATTCAAACTTCCAGTGTGTGTGTGTGTGTGTGTGTGTGTGTGTGTGTGTGTGTGTGTGTGGGTGGGGGGAATCCTATTTAAAGCCCTGTAATATGTAAGCGTCACTGGAATAATATAAATGACAAAATTGCGCCCTCTAGCGGCTGAAGACCCCCATGTCTAATTGAGCTGATATAGAATGAATAAGGCGTTTTTGCTCGTGGGTCTCACCTGCTCAGTGGGAGGGGCATGTGTAGAAGCTTTTTCCGCAGATTGATCGACCCTCTCTGTGGGCGCCATGTGTGCCGAAGCGACAGGAGAAGGCGGCTCGGGAAAAGTGTCAGACTCTGTGACGATAAGCTCTGGTATGGTGTCATATGTGGGCGGAGGGGGTAGAGGAAAATCCGTGTCCTCATCATGCACAGAGGTCTGTTCTGCTGTTTCATCCTGCAGTGAGCTTTTTGACTGTTGCTGTTCGTTTATGACCTTTGGTGCAGGATGAGGTTTTGCATACAGCTCAGGGCCTTTGGCCGTTGGAGGTGCTGAGTTGTGTTTTTTTAGATTATTCAGCGGGTGTGCAAAGGTGGCATTAGTCTGTGCATCTGGCTTCACATCTGGTATGCCGTCACAGAAACCAAAAGTAGAGAAGCGGTAGGTCTCTCTTGAAGCATCCTGAAATGATAGACGGCTCTCTGTTGCCCCTTTCCGTAGCTTTATGTCAGTCGTATCCTTTATGTCAGCTGGCTTACTGACAGTCACACGCCCAGCTGGATTCAGCTTATTAGGACCAGGATGGTCTCCGCTGGATGCTGAGAGCACCTCCATGTATTGTGCAGGAACATAAAAGGGCCTGGTGTTCTGGTCTTTGCGGACGTGCCACCAGTGCTCATTAGTCTTGCAGACCAGGATGTAACTTTCATTAGGCTTGATGGACACTTGGCGACCATCTTTGGCTGTGTACTCATACTCATACTTCACTGACACAAGCTCCATGCTCTGGTGCAGCGGCATCAACTCCCAGTTAACGTGGATGCACAGAAGACATTTTGAAACTGGAAATAGAGGAAATGTGATGTTAGGGCGGGTTTCAAAGAGTGCTCAAAGTTCATTGCTTTTTCTAGTTTTTTGTTGTTCTTGATCCCTTTTCATCATTAGCTGATCATCAGTATGAAAGCATGCTAGTCTGGAGGAGTCAGCTGTGCATTAACACAATGCTGCTCATCTGTCTGAAGAGTTATAAGGTTATCTATTATAAGCAGTCTAATTTCCATCATTCTACAGTGAGAACGATTATTCACAAGTGGAAAACATTCCAGACAGCTGCCAATTTTCCCAGGAGAGACGGCCCAACAAATTCACCTGGAGGTCGGTCAGAGAAAGTGCACAAAACTCTAGAGCTCCATCTCAGACTGTGTACGCCTCAGTTAGGATGGTAAAGTTCATGACGGCACAATCAGAGAAAGACCGAGCGAACATGGAAGGGTTGCCAGGAGAAAGTTTCTTCTCTCTAAAAAGAACATGGCGATATCAAAGATCTATAATTTCATTTTAACTTTAAGTATTGATTCAAGTATTAAAATTAAAAATGCATGGGATAAAGAGATGGGAATACAGCTGACTGAAGAGCTTTGGGAAGACGCCATTGTCAGAATACAATCTTCTTCCTCTTGTGCTCATCTTAGCCTGATTCAATTTAAAGTGGTACATAGGGTTCATTTCTCTAAATCTAGGCTCTCTGAGGTTTACCCTGAAGTCGTGGATATATGTGATAAATGTAAAGGCTCTCCATGTCATCTGAGCCACATGTTCTTTTTTTGTCCCAAACGATATCACTTTTGGTCTAGTTACTTTTCAATTATTTCTTCTGTTCTCAAAGTGAATCTGCAGCCTTGTCCACTTGTTGCTATATTTGGTATCCCCAACTCTTGTTTAGTATT
Source organism: Archocentrus centrarchus (assembly GCF_007364275.1). Taxonomy (NCBI): domain Eukaryota; kingdom Metazoa; phylum Chordata; class Actinopteri; order Cichliformes; family Cichlidae; genus Archocentrus; species Archocentrus centrarchus. The sequence goes on along the minus strand of NC_044364.1, from coordinate 29,239,836 downwards.
AAATCCCACTCAAAAGGTTATTATTGCTTTCACATCTTTAATTGCTAGACGTTCTTTATTGTTACACTGGAAGTCTGATAAATGTCCCTTAATATCTCAGTGGGTTAAAGACATGATGTTTTTTTTAAAGCTCGAGAAAATGAAATACACTTTACGAGGTTGTACACAAAGGTTTTACAAAAAATGGCAATGTTTTCTTAACTATTTTTCAAACTTGGAGGCTCTGCCCAATTGAATTTGCCTGACCCTCTAATTTTTTGCTTGGGTTTCAAATATGGGTGTATACGCCTGATGAGGTTGTTTTTTTTTTGTTTGTTTTTTTTAGTGTTGACCTTAGTGAGCTGAGATGTACAGGGGGGGGGGGGGGGGTAGTTTTGTTTTGTTGTTTTGTTTTCTAGTTATATATTTATTTATTTATTTTTTGCTTTTTGATTATTTTTATTGTTTCCTTTTGTTAAACAAAACAAACCGTAACTAGTACACAGTATTGAAATTTTTGATGCACTGTTTTGTCAGTATTATATTAAGTGTGGCTATAGGTGCATATGTTTAATAAGAATTATACATTTATTGTAATTTTGTTGATTCATTCTAATAAAAATATAAAAAAAAAAAAAAAAGAACATGGCAGCGTGGCATGTTTGCAAAGCTGCATCTGAACAAACCACGAGACATCTGGAACGATGTCTTTTAGACAGATGAGACCAAAGTCTGGCCGTAATGCACAGCGCCATGTTTGGGGAAACCCAAATGCAGCGTATCAGCACAAACACCTCATACCAGCACGGTGGTGGGGGGGTGATTATTAGGGCTTGTTCTGCAGCCACAGGACCTGCACACCTTGCAGTAACTGAACTCCTCTGCATACCAAAGTGTTCTAGAGTCACATGTGAGGCCATCTGTCCTACAGATAAAGCTTGGCTGAAACTGTGTGGTGCAACAGGACAATGATCCCGAGCACAGCAGCAAATCTACAGCAGAATGACTGAAAAAGAGAAGCATCAAACTGCTGCAGCGGCCCAGTCAGAGCCCAGACCTCAGCTGTGGGAGGACCTGAAGAGAGCTGTGAATAAACAAAGAGTGGGCTAAAGTTTCTCCACAGTGATCTGAGAGATAAAGTCATACAGAAAAGCGTCACTTCAGGTTATTGCTGCTAAAGGTGCCTCGAGGCGTGTGTAGTTTTTCACACACTGCTTCTGCATTTTGGTTTAGTTTCTGTTAAATAAATAGTGACAGGGTGTAATCGGTCACGTGATGCTGCTCATCTGAGGTTGTATTTATCTCATTTTGGGACCTGGTAAGGACCGGGTCAGTTTATTCATGATGTAAAACCTCAGAACTTTCTTTGTCGCTCAGCTGCAGCATCTGTATTGCTTTTCTACACAAAGCACTTGGACCCATGTGTTTGTGCCCTGTCCAATAATCCATTCATGGTTGGTGTTTGACATTATCATGTTCATGGTGATTTACCAGAAAGGCTAATGCAGTTCCAGTTTAGAGTAATGAGCTAAAGGCTGGCAGAGATAAAAGCCTCTGTGTGTGTGCACAGAACCAGGCAGGAAATGGAAGCTGCTTTCCATTTGCTGCAAAGCAGCTACAACCTAAACTTACACACAGACAGCTTGAGCAGAGTACTGAATAATGCTTAGCCACAGAACAGGAAGCCTGCACCGTCCTCGTCTCGGCGTCAGTCAGACGTCACCTCCTAATCTCAGTTTGCCTTCTAAAGGCTACTTTTTATCTCTGAGAGACTCGGACTGCTTATTGCTTTTTATTGTCTTTGGAGGCACATTTTAGACAAAAAACTGTATTCATAATAAAAATAAAATCACAGCAGAGTGTTACAATGCTACACGTTTTAGCTGTGCTGTTAAATCTAAATATTTACATTGCTTCTTAAAAGAAACTCTGTAATGTAAAATCATATCTGCACTATAAGACATATAAAAATGCAAAAATAATAAAGAATGTGAAAAAAAGTTAACCAACATGGATAAAATTCCTACATTAAGTCCTCTGACATATTACAAAGTTAGATTGATCTTAAAGTGTCACATCACTCAACAACAACAACAAAAAACCTCGTCCTTGAATTTAATAATTCATAATTTGAAATTTGTCTACTTGCCTTATCTCTGTCTCCCAGCATTCCCTGTCATTGGTTTTCCAGGCGTGCTTCACAGCCTTGAAGCAGCACCTAAGTATCTGAGCGGCCAGAGCTCAGCTTGCTGCTTATATGTATAATTTCTGCTCGTCTGCCTCCCTCTTATTTCCTGTTCTGTGTGCCTGTGCAACTGCACTGAAAGAAGCAAGTGGTGAGGCATTATAGCACGAAAGCCACAAGAAATGGGAAGTCAGACTTTACCCACACTTCCCAGTTTATTCTTTAGATGCACTTTGTTTCCACAGAAGATTGCTCACAAGGATGGGCTGATCTGTGGTGACTCACTCTGACATAACATTTTGGCAGCATTGTGAGTAAATAAACATGGTAAACATGAAATCCAAAGGGCAATTTAACGTTTTCCTTAGAGAAAAAAAAAGAGAAACAGTTATTATATGTTTTATGTATGTGATAGGAACAGAAAACAAAACTACAGAAAACATTTAAGACATCACAGAGTATGTTACCAACATGACAAAAACGTATGTTTGAAAAACAGGAGTTGTGTGTTTCTCTTTTTTAGCCAAGTACGCCCTCTGCTGGAATTTCAGGTCAAATACAAGTTTCCAAACTATGAATAATAAAGGTTAGTGAGGACGTGGTGACGGACTTTTTAACGTTTCTTTTGTATGACAACATCAGTAAGTGTACTTTAGTTATTAATCTACTTGATATATCTATTTAGTTTACTTTTGATAAAGTAGGCCTCGTTATTGTGAAGCATCATCGACATTACCGTTAATTTTAGCGCAAAGGGTGAAAAAAGTAAATCAAAGTAGTCTAAAGTAGTTGCTACTTCTGCTCCAAAACAAGTATCACTTCCCCCGGTTATTGATTTTATTCCAATCTTTGCTGTTGGAACTCTTCCATTGGTTTTAAATTAAGATAATTTCGATTATGATGTCATGCCCACATAAATGACGAGGATGTTTTTAGTGTGGCTACTTGTTTACAGAATCCATCAGAATAATAAACTGAAGTTCACGGGATGTGAGACGGTTATCAGACCACGTCTCCAGCTGATCCATCAATTGTTTCTTATTATTTTGAACACTTCAGAAAGCCCCGCATGAAGCAGGGCATCAAAAAATTAGTTAGAACTCATATTGTTCCTCTCCACGGAAATCTTTAGTAAAAGGCGAAAGATTTATACGATCTGAAGAGAAACATGAGTGTACTGACATCCCGATGGACATCGGGGGGAGGTGATTTTCCCACATACACGTTACGCTCACGGTACCACTGAGCGCGCCCAAAACACATGCTGCTATTGTGTACTTATGTGAGCTAGTATTCGTATAAACTATAGAACAATGAAGACTACCTTTACATAAATTGCTTTAACGCGAAACGTAGGTTTAACAAACGCTTGAAAGCAAGGCCCGATGCATGATGGGTAATGTGTCATTCCGGGATAAAATGCGACACTCGGAGAGCTTTGCTAACCCTTTAACTTAACATAAAGAAAATGATGTCTAAATTAAATGTTAAGAAGTTTAATGGGGTGACTAAAACCAGGAAAATACACGAAGGGAATAAATAAAAGCCGGAAAGTTTACGCAGGCGCAATAGACCCACAGGATGACGGGGACGTCGAAACGAGAGAAGTGCTTCCTGCTACTTCCGTCTTTGTCCAGTTAACCTGTAACCGGTTAGGAAACAAAGCGAGTACGAAGCACTTTTAGCGCTCAAAAACAGATCTTTTGAAATGCAGCGACTTTTGTCCGGTCCCTTCACGTCACAAAAATATGAATTTTTAGTTTATTTTTAATTTTTCATTGGAAAGTGACACAAAAATCACCGTTTTCATTGAAGTAATCATAATTTATCTCATCTGATGTTACAGAAGGCTACTTGATAACAGAGACCCCAGTTATAGTTAACTGAGACATACAAAAAATGGTCCTTAATTCAGGGCTGAGCAGTTAAAGTCATCTCGGCGTCTTAGTTTCAAAGCAGAACTGAAATGAAATCAAACAATAAGCACCAGTGTGTCCTGCTCTGACACAAAGGAAGGCTCTAAGGCATGTCTCCAAACCTGAAACACTCGACTCAGATGATGACAACCTTCATGCGACGCTAGTGTCGCAGGTCTGTGAATGATTTTCATATGCAAACGTTTTGGTGTATATCTAAACTGCTACCGGTGCCCGATACCATTAAGATTTTTATGTCAGGTCTGTCCTGCAGTAAAGAACACAATAAGTCCCAACTTGAAATAAAGAGTTTGGTTAACTCTGGTTTATTTGTGGCACGGTCTCACATTCATTGTAATCATCTGAAAAAACAACTGGCATCGTTTCCTAATTTCAGTTTTCATCACTACACGACCAAAAGTAAAACGTTAGAAGGACGACAGACAAATGGCAGTTTTGTGCAAAAGCATCATCAATACTGACATATTACAAAGTACAGTTCTCAACATCAAAGTGGCAGGGCATTCATTCTGAGTGGAACTGAAGACACACAGTAAAATAACCAGCTCGTGTTTTCATGCAGTATCCACAGCACTCTCAAACACAATGCAGTTACATTTTCAATTCTTCATCTTCTTGTTAATAAAAGTTAGAAATCAGAAGCGGCGCTCTGCTGTAAACGTGCCCTCCTGGTTTTTCCACACAGGCTGATGGTGCTGACAGTTTACAGGAAGGACATTCAGGATGTACTCGACACCACAACTACACTTTAAGAGAGGACACCCGACCTTTGAGCCCACACCATGAAAAGCTCTCCCCTTGGTCCAAAAGACTGATCTGTTTTACTCTTTGTTTTGGTCATCGGTTCAAATATAAATATAGTTTCATTTTTTAATAGAAAAATAAGGCAAATTTCATTATTTCAACATGTTCTTTCCACATGGATTAGTGAGCCCACTGTGCATTTTCCACTGTACACAAAGCCACACGATCTGCAACTGTTTATTGCACAGAAGGCCGAGCTGCAGAAAAAGGGCGGAGCAGCTCATCATCGTCTTCTAAGACATTATCAAAAGAGACTGTAAAAATGGACTTATTTTAAAGTGTCCATGTGCAGCTTCACCCAACAGTTCATATGGCCTTGACATCAATAAGATGGCCTTGTTGGGCCCCCTGCCTCAGGGCTTTGATCCCTTGCAGCTTGCGGCCGTGGAGTGTGAAGCGAGACCAGGTGACCAGCTGCAGCAGGGCACAGGTGATAGGCACGAACACCAACAGGTAGAAGCAGCCCAGGCGTAGAGGCGGATTCCCTGAGCTGGAGGCAACGTGAGACCCAGAAACTGAGTCCTTCACAGAATCTCTCTCAAAAATATCATAACCTGGGGTGGAAAAAATTAATCACATTAGATTTGTCCTGAAGCTTTACAGTAAACATGAGAACTATAAGAGCATCAGACTAAAGATGCTCTTTAATCTGATAAATGCCAGAGATCTGTGGCATATATCCAGTTTGTGCAAGTCACACACACTGATTTTTATCCCTTTTTTTTTTAATGTTTCAGAAACTAAACTTTATCAACACACTTGTTAGAACTCATTCATGTGTTTCATGGGAAACACATGAATGCAGCACCTCGGAGCGTCCTCACCAGGACCGATGCTGCGAACGCCTGTTTGTACCTGTGTAAACGCAGAGCAGCCACGTGCCAATGAGGGGGGCAAATGTCTGCCCGGGTTTGGTCAACAAGGCAACCATCCCGAAGAGGAGCGCAGAGGCGGCCTGCTGACGCCGGTTTACTACAAAGTCTTCATCCACCAGATCAGAAATCACCAGTTTCAGGAGCTTGCAGGTCCCCTCGGTAAAAACACGGTTACTAGAAGACGGAAATGTCGAGTTACAGCGTGTAAACATCAGCAGGTTATCACACAAAAAAGCCTTTGTTGAGAGCAGCTGGAGCATGTTAAGGTGTGTCTGAGTATGCAAAACAATGTGTGTGAATTACAGTAACAACAGTTAGCTCAGCCCTCAAGAGATAAAAACCAAAACCATTTACAACAATCACAACTATGACCAAAACTCCCAGAGTGCTGTGAGAGGATGCAAATGCTGCTGAGAGCTTTAAGAACAGCGTGATTCCTGAATCCAGAAAGATCAGTGATAGCAATAAAAACTGCACAATATGAAAATGTCTAATGTGCAATAAAAGAAAGACGCTGGGACTATAAAGATACTACAAACATGAGTTTGACAGTAAAGACAACCAATACGACCAACACAGCACAGAACAAATGCTGAGTTAACCTGGGTAACACGTGTCCCTGTGAATGGCATGCACAAAGTGACTCTGTGGTTGTGTATGCAGCTCTGAAACACACACACACACACACACACACACACACACACACACACACACACACACACACACACACACAAAGCAGCAACCAAACTGCCACACATCCATGAAGCGTGTTGGCGTGTGCACGGCCATACCTAGCAATGAAGACGCACAGCAGATAAATGTGGTCAGCCCCTGCTAGCAGCATAGCCACACTAAGTCCCAGTTTGAGCATAAATAACCAGCGGATAACCTGGTAAACCCCATAACGCTGGCAGAGTGTCAGGAAATACAAGTTGTTCAGGTGTGGGGCGATATAAGAGATCCCTGTGTGGAGCAGAAGCAGAGCTGAATTAAAAATTAAAACTGCAAACAACAGAAAATTCATTCATTTGAAAGCATGTGAGTGGAAACCAAAAAACAGTACAAACGAATGTAAATGTAGGAATTTATTCCATTAGATCTGGTGCTACAGGACGTCTCAGATTTGGAATGACTGCCCAGAGAGATCAGGCTCGCAGGATTAGTGACCTCCTTAAATCACTTCTTATAGACTGGTTTATGTGACCCCATTACATGCAGGGCTTGTTAGTTGTTCATTTATATAAACTGCTCAAAGAAAATGAAGGGAACACTTGATGATCACAGTAGAACACAAAGTTAAACCTCGGGGGCATCAGCCTGTGCAGTTAGAAGCATAAATGGTTGTGGATGCATTTCACCTGCTTGGGTGCAAATGAAATTGGCAGCAGGTGCACCAAATGCCTCCTCAGACCATCACTGATCCACTGTTAAACCGGTCATGCTGGTTGATGTTGCAGGCAGAGAATAAACCTTTGCCAAGACTCACTCACACCCGGCACATGCTCAGTGTATCTGTCAGACATTCATGCCGCCATCGTGGAGTCAGTCTGTGACAGTCTGATCAGAAACATGCAAATGAGGGTCATTCAGCGTGGCTCTGACAGTGCTGCCGTTCCTCTACTTCCTTCTACTGGGTCGCATCTCTTCTCATATAACGACCCAGCTCCTGTTATCTCCTCCACACCTCATGAGGAACTGAGGAAGGGACTACGTGTGCAACATGAATGTGCTGCAGGAACCATCTCCAGCAAAACTGCAGAAAAATCAGTGAGGAGGGAAACGGAGAGCTCAGCGCTCTGTGGCCACCGCCTGCAAAACCATTCTCTTTGTGGAGGGTCGTCTTCTTGTTGCCTCTCCACTACATATGTTGTGCTTCCTACCTGGACAGGCGCATTTCCCTTAGGTTTAAATGACCTTGTGCTACACTGTGATGATCCCTTCATTTTTTTTAAATCAGTGTATTTTTTTTTCTTATTTTTTAATCAGTCTAACACTTAAGGCCCTTTCACACCAGATGCGTTGCGTAAAAACGACACGAAATTCCGAATCTTTCGGATGCGAACCTGTCGTGTAACCTACATACACACCGGACACGCTGCGTTTTTGCGACTAAATCCTCCCTATATAACGCACGGCGGGAAAAAAAATGCAGTCGACATCAAGTGATGATGTAATGGTCCTGATGTTTCTAAGAGAAGGAAGAAACAGAGTTCATGGGTTCATCCAACTCATAAGAAAGCAGCAGCAGGGAGAGTTTCATGGTTTGATCACGGAGCTGAAGCTGCATCATGGATGCTTTCACTCAAATTTCTGGATGTCAGTGGGACAGTTTGAGCTCTTGTTGGCAGAGTTGGGATCACATGTGAGGAGGCAGAGGATAATATCAGAGAGCCGACTGACCCGGAGCAGCGTGTAGCTGTGTGTCTGAGGGAAAATATTATGATTTTATTGTTCCCACATCACTGTATATTCAGTACATCGGTTCGTGTTTTGAGCTATGACCTCGCATGCTGCTAAATGCAGCGCTCTGATTGGTCAGTCCTGTTTGTTCGCTTGCGAAAGTCAGAAAAATCGAACTTGATCCGAAAAAATAAATGCCGCAAATTCGTCCTGTGAAATGACGCAGTTGGTGTGAACGGCTGCATTAAGAACAGGAGAGTCCGAAATATATTTTTAACGCACGAAACATTCGCACGGAATTTACGCGTCCGGTGTGAAACGGCCTTTAGAGATAAAAAAAAAACAAAAAACTTTCTGCTTCTGCCCTTCTGCAAGTTCTGTTTTTAAAGGAGTTATATAAAGCAGTTAATCTATTTAAAAATACCACTATTCGTGGGCCCTTGTGATTACCTCGCCCACTGATAGGTGGAGGGAGGTTATGCTTTCGGTTGCGATGGCCTGTCTGTCAGCAGGATGACGCGTTTCAATGAAACTTTCAGAGTTGTTGGAGGTGGTACGAAGAACAGCTGATTACATTTTTTAAAGGATTCTTTGTTATGGTGAGATAGGGATAATATTCACATATTTGCTTCTAACCTTATGAAAGAAATTAGGGTGCAGCATGCCCATGATTTCTGTCATATAGCAGAGTTTGTTCGTGATCAGATGCTGAAAATGATTGAGTACGACATTAGGAAGTATCAGCACAGACTGAATTCCCTTCTAGTGTACAATACAAACTCAATGTGTTTTCCTTCCTATTCTCTAACATTTAGCTCATTATGTTCAGTGAATTTTTATATTAAATATATAACATCCATCACAAACACTTGTGTGGTCTTAACAGGATCTTACCAAGTAAAATTGAACCTGTAGAGGCAGAGATGCTGTCAGATAAGAGATGTTCCAGGAATAGAGGGAAGAAGTTGCTGTTGAAGTGGCAGTGAAACACCTGCAAAGGGGGCCGATAAAGAAAGGCACAGAACTATTAAGGCATTTTATTTTATTCTAAATTGCAAATAGTTTGTTACTTGGTGTTGTACTTTTCAGTTAGTGCGAGCAGGAAACCCACAAACATGTACCGAAGGTCTAACAATGGTCACAAGAAACGATTACATACGCCGGTCCTTCCCCGCTGTGGAGAGCGCTCCAACTGCCTGTTTTATGCTCAGTGTATTTGTTTGTCTGCAGTTAATAACAAGAGCAAACAGTAAGACTGTCAATATTTGTCATGAGAGTGTGTGTCAGAAACAGCACAGTCTCACAGCTTTGCAGTGCTCAGTGACCTTCCCTGTGGTGTTACTACCAACAGGATGAAGGTACCACCTTTGCTTTGTGCCGTTTGCATATTGTGCTGCTTTGATATCCAGCTGTTGCTGTTATGTGTTGTGATGTATTCTTTGTTGTGTTTGTATTCTGATAGTTGTCACCAGGGTTATTATAGTTAACGAAAACGAACGAAATAACGAAAACTGAAATTGAAAAAACATTGTCGTTAACTGAAATAAATAAAAACTAAAATTAAAAGGAAGAAACGACAACTAACTAAAACTGAATTGTGAGTTTACAAAACTAACTAAAACTAACTGAAATTATAGATATTGTTATTTTTTCAAAAGTCTTGTGGATTGATATGAAATCATTTTTTTCCTCTCTCCGAGTTTAAGCTCGGAACGCCGTCGGGCAAATGGGTGCGCATGTGCGTGCGTGCGCACACCGCGCTGCTCCTCAGAGAGTCCCATGTGGAGTGTTTTTTTTTTTTTTTTTTACTATGATAGCACAGATAGCAGCGAGTGTCTTGTTGTGGATGATGTTGTGGATGATGTACGGAACACTTCTTAGTCAGGAAAAAAAACACCAACATCAAAGTAGACCTGAGAAGCGCACACAAGGCAGCTACGGAAACCGCTCTCATCCTACAAGGCAACCCGGCCTGCACCTCCAGAGAAACGTGACTACTCGTCGGGTCAACGCAGCCACAACGTTGTGTTTAGTCCTTGTGCGTTTCTTTATCAGTCAGATAATAACAATCAGGACTAATAATCAAAGCATCAATATAAGGACTCACAAATGTCAGCAAATTCCTGGAGGGAGCTGCTGAAACTATGGGAATGGACGTGAAGGAATGAAGAAAGTGAAAAAACAGGGACAAATATGTTTGCACCCTAAAAACTGAGCACAAAGAGCGAGGACCAAAAAACCCCCAGCACACAACCACAAGGTAATTAACACACGCAATCCAGCTATACATGCATAAATGCGGACATGAGGTCGGACACTTCCGTAGGCTACAGAGGCCGCAAAGACCCTGCAAGTCTAATCAGCGAGCATCTAACCAAGTAGCTCCAAAACAGAAGCAGCATCAGGTGGTGAGAACATCAGGATGCAGCTGGATTTGAGCTTTGACTCCTTCAAGGAGTTTGTTTTTGTCAAACACCACATGTAGCTGTTGTTAATCTGCTGCACTGAGGCTGAACTTTATTGGGAGTTTATTGTAGAATTTATCGAGTTTTGGAGTTCATATTGTTAGCAGTTTCTCCCTGTTGATGTTCATGTGTGTCCTTAATATTACACACATTTAGCATGTAGTTCTGCTGTCTGTGAACAGTTGGTTGCTGAATATATTTCTTTAAAGGGTATCTTTAAAGCGTACCTGATTAAGTATGAAAATACTAAAACTAATACTGAAACTAACTAAAACTAAGCATAAAACCAAAAATAAAAACTAATAAAAACGAGCAAAACCACTCTGAAAACTAATTAAAACTAACTGAATTAGAGAAAAAAAAAGTAAAAACTAACTAAAACTAAACTATAATGTAAAATCCAAAACTATTATAACCCTGGTTGTCACAAACACAAACAGAAGCGACTGATGAACTGTGATTCAGTTTTTACAGGCTGATGAAAAAAGTGCTTTATATTGCACAAATATAGTAAATAAACTATATAAATACATATTGATAATTTTAGGATTATTTCCTTTTTATAGTGGAAGAATCAGTAGGGTACACATTAATTTTAGTTTGTTGTTATTTTTGATGCTTAAAAATATGAGACGCTAACAGGCAATAAATTATTGATACCATAAATCCAGCTCTACCTTTTTCACTTGGCATTTTTAGTATCTCACCTGAATCAGGTTCATTGACACAAACCACATGAAGTTCTTGTGTCGGGAGAGCTGCTTGAGATACTGTCCAATAGTGACAGGTTTTTCTGGGTGGGTAAGTGGAGCGTGGCCAACACTCAACCTGTGATAATACAGAAGAAAGCCAGAGGTGTGAGAAATGAGAAAACAGCCTAAAAACATTACATTAGTCACACCTTTAAGTCCTTACTCTTTAAGCGCTGATGCCTCGTCTTGTTTTGGACGGACCTCCTTTCTGAAACGGCGCTGCAGCATTTGAGACACTAAGAAAAACCCCATGATGGAAAAAGCTGCCAAAATCACACAAAAGAGACGGAAGGAGTAAAAATCCTCTTTATCCCAGAAGGAATAGGACAGAAAGACGGAGAAAGACCCCAGAGCACTGAACACCGAGCAGTGAAAGTTGAGGCGTGTGCGATCGGTGGCAGACACAGCGAGGTCCGCCAGCAGGGCGCTGTGGTGGAGGTCCACCATAGTGAGAAAGCCGTCGTACAGACACAGGCACAGCAGGAACTGCAGGCCCGGCCTGGCCCACGCCACCCAGAAGGCCAGGAAGGACAGAGCGAAGAGAGGGCCATTTGTGGAGAGGGCCTTCAGGCGCTTCAGCACCACCTCTGGATTTGTGATCTGAGAGCCGGCTCTGAGGGGAAAAAAAACACATTTATTTTTAGACAAGTATTGTGATAATTAACCAACCTCCCTGGTACAAACAGACTGTGTATGGCAGACTGTACTGTACATCACGATGTGAAGCAGAGAGGAAATTCCTAATATGGTCATCTGAGTGGGCACAGCATCCCCACTCAAACCAACTGTGCCCTATAAGGAGGCTGCCAATCCGAGGAAAACTGGCTTAAAAAGGAGGCGATGACGTGACCTTTATAAAGAAATATGGAGCTGGAAATAAGCATAACATTCATCTTATTCATAGTGTGTCTTAAAATGGGCCTTTTGTAAAGTGACAAGGCCCATGAGCACGATCAGTTTGCATATAGTACTTAAGGGAAAGAGTCTGTCTTATTTTACTCTTAATTTTAAGCTTAGGGGGAGGCCAAACCTCTTTGGGAGAAAACACACTGAAACCTTCTGGAAAAATAAAATGATGTGATCAGCCTTACAACATCACCACCTTAAAACAACACAGAAGGTTTGCTTAGCGACTCAGCAAAGTAAACACAGAGAGCAGCCTTATGTTTGACGAGTCGCTCTGATGGCATCATGCATTTGGGTGTGATGCTGCGGGAAGAACAGCAGGTCGACTGGGAATGAAGATGATTTCAGGATCATTTTACATATAAACACGTTACATAACTATGATACTCAGAGCTAATAAAAATTGTCATTATGTTACACGGCATTTTAAAGAGCATAAATAGGAAAGATGTTTTAAATTATTAGCATCTCTCCAAGTTCACAGCGAGTCAGAAAGTATGAGACACAGAGCAGGCGAAGAGTCTCCTCAGAGGAGAAGACTTTTCTCTTTTGAAAGAAGATGTGCAACTGATAAAAATATCCCCAGAATGAACCTGAAACCTATTGCGCAATGTTAGCGTCTCTTCTAAATGTCACTTTTTGACCTTTTTTTTTTTTTAAATAATGAAAATTCTTTTAAAAAAAACATTTTTTTTTTTTGCATATTTATGTGTTGTCACAGCCACAATTTATAAATCCTGTGCAAGTAATTAACTTGTTTTTCTGCAGCCTTTTACACATTAATGAGGTGGAAACACTATTAATAGCTGTTTATTTCTCAGAAAAAGGAGTTGGAGTCAGAGTGGAGACACTTACTGAGGAGAGCTGAGAAAGGTGCGGTCACTCAGCCAGCCGAAGAGAGGGTCATTCAGGCTGTTCCAGATAAGGAACACGGTCTGTGGAGCAGCAGAAAAATAATGTTACAGAAAAGTCAATGAATAAAGGACGATGACACATGTAGGATCACTATTAATCTTAATTAGGAATGCACCGAAATATCGATCAATACTGGCAAACAAGATTTAGCCCCTTATTCTTTATTTTACTTTGTTCTATTTATCGAGTTCCTATCAAGTATCATTTTTTCTGCGTAGTTTCAACCTTATTGTGTTGCCATTCTGTATTTTACTGAACTATTCAACTTTATTTATGCTATTGTCTTCTAGGTTTTATTATTTATTGGGGGAGGTAGAGCAGGTCACCTGCTAATAAGGTTGGTGGTTCGATTCCTGGCCGCTCCAGTCTGCACGCCAAAGTTATTGAACCCCACGTTGAGTATGAATGTGTGTGAATGGGCAAACGAGGCATGTTGCATAAACTGCTTAGAGTGCTCAAGTAGAAAAGCTCTATATAAGAACCAGACCACTTACCACTGACAGCCTAAAAGATTGATGCAGCCACCATGAAGTCATCCATTGATCTGTGAGGTCCTGTTATGGAGCCTCAAGCTGAGCATTTTCCCAATACAAGGAGTGGATCTAACTGTGATACTGCATGCTCTTCGGCTAACCAGCCAGCTATCACAAGATGTTAGCCAAGTCTTTGGCATAGCCTGGATAATCCTCCACCAATTTAAAATGATCAAAATTTTGAATTCAATGTTTTATTCAGTCTGACCTGAAAGGAGTGACTGAGCCCATAAACTCACTGGGAAAGTGTTTATAGAGTTCAGGGCCAATGGCTGTTTTTTTAAGGTCATACTGTCTTCACCTTTTGGACCCAGAAGCTATTGTCTATAAAAGACAGGTCAGTTTGGCACAGTCTAAAAACTTTAAAACAAATATTTCAAAATGATGATTTCTATGTTTTCCTGGGACAAGAAGAAGAAATAAATAACAAAAGCAAAATGAACAAACCGTCAAATATTTGTATAGATTTTGGTTATCTGTTGTTTTAAACTGGTATCAGCCTAGTACTTCACAGATGGTGGCTCCTTAATCTCAGTAACAGCCTCTTGTGTTTACAGAAAGACGTTGTGACCTAAAAGTTTAGCATACTGAAACATTTAAATGCCTTATAGCTATACTAGAAAGGGCTTGTGGTTATCAAGAGGCTTATTTTTTTAAGTAATGCCCATATTGATACAGCTTTCCTCTGCTCAAATACTAATTTTAAACAATTTAAGCAGAAACATGCTGGTTACCCGCTCGCTTCTGCTGCACTTCTAGCCTGAGCTAAAAGTCCAAATTTAAATTGCATGTTTAGTCTCAAGAATTGGTGTTTTAGGCTCTCTTCAGACTCACCTCTCCCACCCAGAAGGAGATTTTATCAATCTTGTAGACGGACACAAATGTCTCCACATAGTAGAGCAGGAACACATTGTGCAGGATGGAGGTAAACAGAGCCAAAGAGCCGTAGAGCAGCGCAGTAGAGAGGACACCTTGCCAACAACCCCAGACCCTCCTGCCCATTCTTCTTTCTCAGTCTCTCTGCTCCGTCTTTCCTTTGTGCCGAGCAGCAGTCATCTCACGGCCTGGCTGCCCCAGGGTCACCACCACATCATAACCTGCAAAAGGCAATCACAGCACATTAACAGGGATTTGTTAGAAACATAAAAAATGTCACATTTTTGAGCATTACCAGAATTTACTGCACCTTCTTAAGAGTTAAATCCAAACACACCAAAATAATATTAACATTCCTGTCTGTGTCTCCCCACAGAGGCTGAGCAGACCCAAAAAGTGCTGTTTTCAAAGCAGTGCTACACTAAGCACTCATTAAAGTTAGTTAGGCTGTGGGACACTGTTACCTCCCCCCCTCTGGCCCACACCCAGCTGAATGGGTGTGAGCCTCATTTCTCCCAGCCACATATGACCACTCCTTTGAAAACTCCATCTCAGTGTTCCCATAAAAAGCTGACCGAAAGAGCAAAGTAAAAATTCACATTCAGGCCAAGTACTGGCCTGCTGTGTGTCACCCTGAGGTGCCATTTTTCACACTGAACTGTGGCAGCATATATGCAGTTATAATGACATGAAAACTTTCAGGAAAAAAAATTAGTTTGAAAAGAAAGTATAATGAGCTTCACCAGTACAGAAATGTTCATACTTTACATGCAAATTTACTGCAAAACGTGCACACAAGCCAACTCTGTTCTTACCACCTTGCACGTGCTCTTGAATCACCACCAACATCAACATCTACATACACATCCATAAATCTCTATAAAGTAACACAAGGTGGAGTGGGGACCTCAGTGGTGTTCTTCTAAGAGAGAGGCCGGTACTGTTAATGCAGAAATAGGCAGAAGATCCTTGAACGGGGTCCAAGGACAAAGCTACAAAGAGAGAAAACGTTTGTGCTGAAAAACTGAAGTGGTGAATTGTGTTTCCCCTGAGACACAGACTGCGTCTCAGTTCTGTTTTGTTTTTTCAAGGAAGAATAAAAAGTTTCTTACATTAAGGGTGATATGCAAAGGAGCAGCCTAACAGAGCAGAAGCAAAAGAAGGAAGCAGGTGGAGGACGAGGAACACGTGAGCAGTCAGACCAAGATCAGAAACTCACTGCAGTTGTTCAAAACTGTTTCCAAAAACTGTATTAACAAAAATAGACAGAAAAATTAATAGTGTACCTCTCATCAAAGCTTTTCCTAGCTCAAAATGAGCTAGTCTGCAGAGAAAATTTTACAGTCCAAAACCTCTTTATTGGATGCCATTTTTTTTTTGTATGTAGAAAAGACCTGACTTCTATTATTAGTTTAGTAGAGGCAGACCAAAGAAAAGGTTCATTGATGTAGTGAAGGGGGAGATACAGAGGGTTGGTGTGACAGAAGGCCGCAAACACACTCCCAATGCAGTCAAAGCATACCTGGATAGAAAAGCACACAATCAGTCATGGACTGTCCTCCCCAGAGCCCGGACCTCAATGTTATTGAAGCAGTGTGGGATCATCTCCACAGAGAACAAAACAAAAGGCAGAAAACATCCAAAGAAGAGCCTGGAGAACTCTTACTGAAGACTGCTTAAAGACATTACAGGAAAGCTGCCTCAGAGGGTCAGGATATGTTGAAGAATGAAGTTGGTCAACCAAATGTTGACTTTCAACTTTGTTAGAATTGCACAAACTTTGTTTTATCCTTGTATTTGTGTGTATGTTTCTACAATTCAACAATCACTGCATCCAAAAATATAAAGAACTGAGAGATGGCTTGAGACTACAGTACTGCAGTTTAAAGACAGATTGGCTTCCTTCATTTGTTCATACACAATCTAAATGTGTTTGTAGACTACAAATTCAGGTAAGTTCATTCACACAGTTAGTGAATGAGATCCAGTGTCTCCACGTTACACCCCCTTGTGAATTACTGTCTTTTGTCCCACTCTCTGATTTCTCCACAGTGTATCCTTCGTTGGTTTTAATTAATGACCAGCACTGTTTTGCTTCTCCTCAAGTCCCAAGTGCATTTTCACACGCAGCACCCCAGGGAGAAAAACTCACTTAAAAATACCAACAAGTCTCATTTCATGTCTGACTGCCACAAGCTCAAACTTGCAGAGATCACAACATCCTGTCATGTGTTCAGTGGGGGCAAAACATGGAATAATTACCCCCCCCCCCCCCCCCCCCCCCCCACACACACACACACACACAAAAGCCAAAAATAAAAAAACACGGTGATGTGACTTTCTATCAGTGTGTCACAGTGGAACAGTTCAGATACCTGAGACACCTCAGTGGAGTGTAACAAAGAGGCTCCTATCAGATCCAGGCAGGTAAAACCGGGTTATCTCTCAGCTGGCTGAGCCCTATCACATCTCTAACACCTGTGTATCTTACCGCAACACAAGTGTCTACTTTGCAGCAGACAAGAAAACCCCACATCTACAAATATCCAACTCATGTCCTCTCAGCCATAACGCATTTAAGAGCTGATTTTTCCCTTCCTCCACCTGTGGGGCAGTCCACCTGTTGTGTTTACAGAATATAACCGATGATTTTAGGAAAGATTATATCGCAATTTCATTTCATACTGCACACACAATCATTACAAACAGACTCGAACAGCGTTGTAAACCTGCACAATACCTTTACCAGGTGACAAACATGTAGTAAAGCACTTTTATAACCTCCAGAGGTAGTAAAGAGCCCACAAAAAAATAAAAGAGGAAATAAGTCGACTGACTAGGAGTGGTTCATGGTCTGTACATCACAGACACACGAAGAGGCGACGTTGCTGCTTTAAAAAAAGAAGTATCATCTTTAACTCACTGTTAGTAGCTGGTTAGCTCATTAACAGGCTCGGCTCACGACTAAACTCTCTCATATAACAAGTAGTAACGCACATGTTGTGTAGCAGCCGATCGATAACAGCAATATCAGAGCCAGCTCTTATCTGCGTGTTAAACGTCCTGCTAATCGATAGTGTTAGCATTAGCTAGCTGGTTAACGATAACCTAATCAGGCTGCCTATCAGGAAATTTGGAAATTAGCAACTGGCTTCAAGTGTATTCACGAAAGAGTAAAAACGCGGTTACGTACCGATTAAAGAAAAAAGTCTGTTAACCGGGAAGGATATGTCGTGTTTGGCTCGGCGGGAGGTTTACGTGTTGGCTCAGCAGCTGTGTCTCAGTCCCAGACAGAGAGCACGTCATGACCACAGTCCGTACTCACACCGGTGACGACTGCGCCGGGTCTGTGCGGGTTTCCCAGCACTGGAGGCACACTGATCGGAGCTGCAGCGCCACCCAGCGGCACAAGCACCGGATATTAAACGCATTCAGTGCACTTCTGAAAGCTGTTCAAGTGGGACACGGAACAAAAACAAACAAACAACAACAACAACAACAGTAATAAGACATATCATACAGGAATGTGTACGTACATAGAGACCACAACAATACACAGTTTCACCGTTAAGGTAACTGATATGAAATGGTAAATGAAGCTGTCAGAGCTTTTTCACCATTTTTAAAATAAGGATAATACTCTAAGGTAGGTGTCCACACACACCTGTTGTTGTCTCCTTGTCTGGTTGCCTCCCATCTGCCAGTATCACGTGTGCTGTTGTGTTGCCCTTCTTCACAGTCCCACTCCCGGATAAGTACTAATGCAAGCTCAGAGAGCTCAGGAAAAGCATGCTTTTGGGATGTGTCCACTAATAGAAAATGAACAAATACATTTTTTTCCTTCTCAAAATAAATCAATAAATAATACTAATAATGCAAGCAACAACAACAACAAAAAAAGAGTCCCTAGATACTTGCTTCTTCAGTTATGAGGTGTATTCAATACACCAGCTTGCAGTGGAATGGTTCACAGCTGAGTGTGAAGCGGCTCTGCAGACTGCAGAGTGAATTATTGGGGCAACAGTAACAACCAGAATCACCAAATCTGTTATCTAAAGTCAAATGCCTTTTTAAAAGTTGATGAACACCCCTGTATAGTATTCCTTGTTGTCCAACAATAGCTACACAACAATCAAGTTAATGTGCATTGGTCTCTATGGGTAAATAAAGTCTCACAGAATGTAATCTAAGTGTCTGTATCATTGTGATCATTACTATGCCTGAGTATGAATTTTAATAAACCAAAAAAAGTGCATTTTTATCCTTGCTCATGATTTATTTCAGTTTAGAAAGTAAATGATGATTATTATGGTTAAACGACGATCCCATTAACAGAGGTGCCCCTAAAGTTATTCAACAAGTCCTTTATTGCAACAGTACCAAATTTGAAAAAGGTACCACAAAGCAAATAGATTGTACAGGAGTTTAGTGAGCATGTTGCCATGCAGACTCTCCATTTAGATACTACCCAAATTATAGTGTGCTAAATGAGTTTTCAGCCTCGTCAGAGATAATCTGGCTAAAAAATAATTCTGACTTCCACTGCAAGATGCTGCATGTACACAGTGTATGTAAACTTTTTACCCATGACATTTACCCAGGACATCATCAGATTCTACCATTGTGCTCCATGTAAAATCAATAAAAAATGTAGTTTTTTCTTCAGATTGAGTAGTTTTATCATAAGGGACTGGGATGGAATTATACAGCAGCACTAATGAAAACACAAATAGTCCCACAGGCCCTTCACACAAGCAGCTGATGTGATGAAACATAAAACAAAGATGAAATGCAATAATAGCAAGAGAATCACTGTGAAATAAAAGTTAAAATATCATATTTTTATAGCCCAGAGTTTAAACAGTTTTTATTTGAATATGATTTTTACGGTAAATAAATTAACAATTTATTTTCTTCAAGATAATTTACTGTCAGTTTAGTGGCATTAAATTGTCAAATGTTTGAGCATTTTTTATTATATATTTGTTTATATATATATATATGTGTGTGTGTGTGTGTGTGTGTGTGTGTGTGTGTACTGTTTTTCAGTTAAAATAATAAGAATGTAGCTTTATTTTCTTTATACAAAAATAAATCACTTGTAAAAATATTATTGCAGTTCAGCAGCCTTCCTCCTTAAAAAAAGAATCCCACTTTTTCATGAACATTTGTCCTTAAATGATCATGTTAAAGATAATGTTACATGTTGGATATGTGGATCACTGTATTTCTGCTGTGGACCACTTGACTCTATAACAGAGTAGACTCAGACATCTGCAGAGATTGCTGAATGCCATGGTAATAAATTGTTAAGGTAAACTTTGTTTTTGTTACAGTGTCTGTAACTGTCTGAGTAATTTTGTTTAAGTCCAGTGTCTTACTCGTTTGATAAAAACAGTTAAACAACGTGATCCTGTTTGTAGCAATTTGTGATCCATAGTAAAATATATAGAATTAACATTATGTGACTAACATTATGTAATTTCAACTGCTGACACGAAATATAAATCTATCTTCATAGGTGCTGAGCAGGGTTTGGTCAGATTACTCGGAGAGGCAGCCTATTGGTTACCACTAGATTACAAAAAGTAAATTAATCTGAATACTTTTGTTTTACACACATACTCTTTTCACTGGTTAAAATTGCTATAAAGAAAACTCATATAGAATAGTAATAACTGTAATCAAATATCACGTATCTCTTAAAACGTAATCTAGACTGGTCATAGTGCCACAGATTTGATAAAACGACTACAGAACTCCGTCTACTGGTTTCAGCAGGATGAGGAAACAGAATACCGGGAAATGTTGTTGTCTTGGCACCTTTTGTCCAGCAGGAGGCGCTCACACATCACATGGACTCCATTCCGACTTTACTTTTATAGCCTGCGTGGGGCGCCTACTAGAAGGCTTACTAATATTTGGAAATATTTCCTGGCAGTTCAGTAATGTTCTTAAAGAAAAGTCAAATCAGTCATATTTCTATGTGGAATACCTTTCCATGCCTTGCACTTAGACAGAGTATTGATATACGTTTTTTTTTTAAATGAAAAAGCCCAACTCAGATCAAAACTTTGGTTCAAGAGTCCAAAACGGCTAATTTAAAATCACAGAAAGCGAACATCTACTTGTTATATCATCTGGATATGAGTGAAAAACATTCTTCTTAAGCATTTCATATAGTCTTAAAATAAAAACAGATTAAAAAAAATTCAAGCAAAACAACAAAAAGAACATGTTTGGTGGTGAAATTGTGGAAAACCTATGATCTGTGTGTGCGTGTGTGTGTGTGTCGGGGGGTGGAGGCGGGAGAGTCGGTGCGTTAGAGCATTGGTAACTGCAGCAGCAGCAGCAGCAGAGGAGCTCTGTGTTTCGCCGCGGAGAGGTCGACTCAGAGGATTTAGGAGCGGAGCTGCAAGGAAACAAGCAGGTGAGTCTTTGCTGCTGTTGTGTTTCCTTCCGGACCGCTTCTGTGAGCTGCGTCAGTGTTTCTTCCACTTTTCCTCACTCTCCACGCATTCATGCAAAGGTGAAGGTGACTAAACCGCGTGCGGTGCTGTTTTTGTCGCTCAGTGCTGCAGTCCAGGTCGGACAGGTGCACATGGGTGGATGGCCTCGCGTTCACGGCACGCGCTGTGACTGTTTACACTAACATTTAGTCATCATTAAGTTATTAAAAGCCGTATTCGTGAACGTTAACTATCGCATAAATGTATATTGGTGTGTTTTGTGTCACCGTGTAAGGACATTTAGGACAGTCCTGAAGTCACTTATTCTTCCGAGTTGAAACTAGAACATCTGGTCTGACTTAATATCTTTTTCAAGCCTCGTTCCGGTGTTTTACTGTTGGGGGAAGTATCATTTTAAATGGATAGACATAAAGCTGAGTAGTGGTTTCTAAAGCCTATTAAACGTAAGGGAGTCACTGAATAAATTAGATTCCTTAAATAAGCTTTTTTTGGCATTTATCCCTGAGTCTCGCTGTAAAAGCTGTAACTAGAGGCTTTTTTAATGCTTAATTTGCCATTTATTCATGCTTTATAGATACCTTATAAGCCATTAATAAGCTTACAGCTGCCAGGTTGTATTGGTGTAAGAAGAAGCCAGTAATCACCATCTAACATGCTGCATATTCTATTACAAATATAAACTCTACATACCTGAGTAAACATACAGTCTGTAAATATTAGTAGTAGCCAAATTTAAGCAATAAAACTTCTTAGGCACAAGGGACTGTTTCAGAGTGCTATCATATAATATGGCTGTATTATGTGCAGGCTAGAATACTGGGGGTGTTGCACAATACTGGTACTGATATAACCCTAAAATGCAAACCATGAAATATTGTAATGTCAATAATGAATGTATGTTAAGTTTAAAAATATTTGGACTATTGTTGTACATTTTTGCACAGTTATGGTTAGTGACCCATCCTCCAACTCCTGATGTAGTTAAATTAGAAGATAAACTGATAGCATTTAATTGTTCACATTTTCTGTAGTTGCTACAATAATTTTGTCATTTTTTAGTGAAAAACTGATACTGAGACGGTCCTAAGATGTCAGTTGTGTTACGGCATGTTCAGGTGGAGCTAATTTAAAAAGATTTAGATCATTTATTGTTCAGTCTGCATACTTTATGATCATGTTTTACACTCACTGGACACTTTATTAGTCACACCCTGCTACTATTGAGTTGGACCTGTTTTTGCCTTCAGAGCTGCCTTAATGCTTCATAGCACTGATTCAATGAGGTGATGGAAATAATCCTCAGAAATTTTGGTCCATATTGGTGTGATAGCATCACACAGTCTGCAGCAACTTGTGTGATAGCGTCACACAAGTTGCTGCAGATTTGCCAGTCTCCCGTTCCTACACATCCCAAAGGTGCTCTATTAGACTGAGATCTGGTGACTGTGGAGGCCATTTGAGTGTTCAGGAAACCAGTTTGAGAGGATTTGAGTTTGTGACATTGCTGGAAGCAGCCGTCAGAAGATAGATACAGTGTGGTCATTAAGGGATGGACGTGGTCAGGAACAATACTCAAGTATTTAAACAGTGCTCAGTTGGTATTAAAGGGTCCAAAGTGTGCCAAGAAAATATCACATACACACCCACACTACTACACCAGCAGCAGCCTGCACCGTTGGTACAAGGCAGGATGGATCCTTCTTCATGTTGTCTTCTCTCTGACCCTACCGTCCAAATATTACAGCAGAAATGGAGACTCATCAGACCAGGGAATGTTTTTCCAATTTTGATGAGCCCATTTGAATCGTAGCCTCAGTTTTCTGTTCTTAGCTAGCAGAAGTGGAACCAGGGCTGTTGCTGTTTGCCCATTTGCTTCAGTGTTCAACATGTGCATTCATGGATGCTCTTCTGAAAGCCTTGGTTGTAACAACTGGTTCTTTGAGTTACTGTTGCCGTCCCAGCAGCTCAAAGCAGTCCGGCCATTCCCCTCTGACCTCTGGCATCATTGAGGCATTTTCTCTCACAGAACTGCAGCTAACTGGATATTTTCTCATTTTTTAAACTATTCTTTGTAAACCCGCAGTTTCTGAAATACTCAGACCAGCCTGACTGGCACCAAGAACTATGCAACATTCAAAGTCACTTAAATCACCCTTTTTCCCCATTGTGATGCAAGATAAGATAAGATATGATAAGATAAGATACGATAAGATAAGAATTTCCCAAACTATTGGAATTCAAAATGTGGAAGGCCATTCATTACTTATTCTACAGTAGAAGTAAGTGTTTTCATTTTCTGAAGCATCTTTGCTTCCCAGAGGGTGCAGATGACTGCTATAGAGAGAAGCTGAGTCTTTATAATGGATATTAGAGTTTTTTCATGTGTAGTAGGCTGAGAATTTCCAGGCAGCTCAATTTACACATTAAACCTGATATGAATAAACTGACAATACTGTACATAAGCTGTACATGTCATTACTTTTTCTTTTTTACTGTGATGGTGGTTGGAAATAAGCTAGAATAATTCACACAAGGTTAGCGATTCATCATCCTTTTGATCATAAATTCTTTTAGCACCTTAAAAACTTCTATATATTTGCAATATAAACAGAGGAAAATTATTAATATTTATATTTATATCCACATCACTGTGCACATAGCCTACAGGCTGAACTTGAGTAATCTCATTTATGGTTCAGCTGTATGCCAAATCCTCAATGCTTTGGGATTAAAAAAAAGTATAAATATTATATTTAAGTATAGCATATAGTACATAATAAATAAGTCCATTAAAATCACTGCAGCATTCAAGTGTATAAGACTGTGTTTTGCATTTTAAGTGTTGAAAGGAAATCAGTTGAAAGGAAATCCAAGAATAGCTCACCTGTTTTATTGATCTTTCTGCAGAAATGTCAGGCTAGGTGTCTTGCATATTAGTCTGCCCTGCTTAAGAGATCCTCTTAAGGGGAAACAGCTGCATCATTATTTACATATTTCATACTCTGGAGTGATGACCTAATCTGTTTGATGGGCACCAACTGGAAGAGACCTGTGGTTAAGGAAACTAGGTTAAAATGTCCCAGCAGATCTGCCCCGCTCCATCGATCAATAGACAGGAAGAAACTGAGCACAAGGTGTTTTTGGATGCCGCCTGCTCTTTTGTGCAGTTGCTCTTGTCTTCATGTCAAATTGCTGGTGTCACTGCCAAAGCAGATGTGTTTACCTTTCCCTCCTGGAGTTATCAGGCTTTCATAAGTGGCAAAACATTGGTGTCAACACCATTGCTGGCAGGACACACAACACCAGTGCAGATGTGCTGAGACAATGGTGTGTTTGCTGTGTGTTACATGAGGGCAGCGGTCGACAAAAGCAGAACAAAGAGTTCGTTTGCAATCCCCTGTTTTGCAGCAGTTTTGTCAGAACACGGTTCTGGAGGCTCTCCCTTCACTTGCAGTGTTGAAGGGGAACTGCAAAGATTTTATATATCAAAGGGTGTTTACAGGCTTTTGTGAGCACAAATGTGTGCATGAGAAAGTTTTCTTGGCTCTAGAGGGAGCTGTGTGAAGACTGATAAAAACAAATGTAAGTGATGTCAGCATCAGCTGAGGCTAAAAGTTTGAAAATGGAAAACATTTCTACATAATCTCCCACCTGAGTTCAGGCTTCATTTTGGGCGAAATGAAAAATGTAAAAGACGGAAGTATTGTGGACTAAAGAAAAGGCCTTTCTTTGTTGTTCTACTGCATATTTGATCCTTTTTCAATCATCAATGTGAGTTCGACAAGCTTTTAAGAGTACAATGCTAAAATCTCATAAGGCTGTCTTCAGATAATGCCACCCTGTGATTTAGACTCTCTTCTATCACATTATTGTGTGTACTGACAAAGGAGGATCTCTCGGCTTATAAATCTTTAATTTTTTAAAAATCTGCTCAGTAGAATGCAGTTCAATTCAGTTCAATTTTATTTATTTAGCACCAAATCACAACAGTCGCCTCAAGGTGCTTTATACTGTAAGGTAAAACCCTACAATAATACAGAGAAAACCCAACAGTCAAAAGGACCCCCTATGAGCAGCACTTGGTGACAGTGGGAAGGAAAAACTCCCTTTAACAGGAAGAAACCTCCAGCAGAAAATGCATGAAACAAAGTAAAAGTTCAGCCTGTATGAAAAGAAACCATAGATAAATGCAAAGACCATGACAGTATGGAACTGCAGCTGTATGATTTATCTCCTTCTATTTTAAAACATGTTTTTATATTCTAAATTAAAATAAAATGCTGACAGCTTTGAAAATATGTAGTGCTCCCCACCTGAGCCAAACATCTTTTGGCCTGTTCAGGATATTTGTTTCACAGTAAAGTTTGATTCTGTAAAGCCAAACCGTGAACACTGCACAAACATCATAACTCTTCCCCATCTCATCTCCTGCTTTATCATTTTACAGTTTGGTTCCAGAGATTAGCACCCTAACTTCTAACTGAAAGGTCATCAGCCTGATTGTGCTTCATGCTGGGAGTGATTTGCAGCAGCAGCCGTGGAGATTAAGCTGGGAATTCTCCAGTGTCACTGCGTGGCAGAGTGTGATTCACAGCGTAGACCCTTTGATCGGTGACAGAGCCAGAGAACGGGCAGCCAGGCGAAGATTGTGCTGATGGCACAAGGCCTAATCTCTAGATTATCCATCATGCTGCTCCAGTGTGCACCCAGTTAATTAAGAGATGGAATTGTGTGTTGCAAGATCACGTCACACAGGCGCATTATTTAACTCCCCAAACTTTTCTTTAAATGGTCTTCAATCTAGGAGCACCTTAGTCCTTCTCTTTGTCTAATTGGTTGTAATTAGAGAGCAGTGGTGCGTGTCAGCAAGTAATTTACTGCTCATGCTGTCAAATGAGAAAGTTTATGGATGGAAACTCTTCATCAAAGTTCATTGGTGATGTTTTGAAACATCTGAACACATTATTTGTGCTTTTCCTGCTAGAAATTATTAACATTAAAGGAGGATGAGAGATTGTTTTTGTTCCATGACCATGAGCACAGTGTAGCAGTTCTCCACAGCAGATCTTCAGAGCAGCACGAGGACTACAATCTGCAGTCTGAAATGTTGGATTAGAAGTCCACTTGACCGCGAGATGAGATCATTTCTGGAGAAGCAGCTGAATGATGTAGGACCTTGTCAGCGGACTTTGAAAATAAGAGCAAAGGGATTTATCTTAGACTGATAAAATAAATTTAAAAACCTGAAATGAATGGAAAAACATATTCAGGGAACTCTTACTATACCTGTACCCTGGAGCTGGAGCCTATCCCAGGTCTATACCCTGAACAGGTCACCAGTCTGTCGCAGTATTAACACAGAGAGACAGACAGCATTCACACTCTCATTCACACCTATGGGCAATTTAACTTCACCAGTTAATCTAACCACACTAACTGCATGTCTTTGGACTGTGAGAGGAAGCCGGAGTACCCGGAGAGAACCCACGCAGACAAAAGAGGAGAAATCCACACAGGGAGGCCCTGGCCAGATGGTGGATTTCAACCCAGAGGACCTTCTTACAGTGAGGCAACAGTGCTACCACTGTGCCATCATGCTGCCTGAAATTTACTTTATTAAAATATTTATTTTATTTACCCACTAAAGGTGGGCCAGTCAATAGTTGGGTTGATTTGCTGCATAATAAGCACATTTCCAGCACTTTGACATCCTTTTAATCTTTCAGTTAGTACAGCACGATATATCACCTTGGGTGGTGGAGTCTTTGTCCTGCAAATGTTTGTTTTGTTCATAAATGAGCGAACTCCATCACGACCTTAATGTAGCAGCATCTAGTTTGGTATTCAGGATTTTTTCTCTTTCAGTTATACATTGTTTTTCTCTTTCTCTGTACAGACCCAGCGTGTTCTCAGCTGGAGGATAATCACAGAGTCTGCATCTGCTTGCTGCTGGGCCTGAAGATACACGCTTTGCACATTTATTTTTTGCATACAATAAACAGTGAGTGCAAGCAAGTCTTTGCTTGGACCCAGGGCTGTGGGTTAATCATGGGAGACCAGAGATCAGTCAAGCCCGTTCTGCTCCTGCTGCTGCTCCTCATGTTTTTGAACAGATTATCGCCGCTGTGGGCCTTCCCCTTCAGCCCGTCCCTGGACCTGGACGTCACTCCGAGAACTACTGTCTTCTCTAAAGGTGAGGATCAAGCAGAATTTTCTTGATTAGAGGCTTTAAACTGTGAGTGAACCTCCGTACGGGAAAATGAGTGCTAACCAGGGGAAGGTTGATGCTAATCTTCCAAAAATGAACATGTTAGTTATAGTTTGGTGATTTAATCACATGGTCAGCAGATGGATCTTAAGCAGTACACACTAAGGCACCGTGCTTCCTTTCTCATCCTAATCTCATCAAATTTGAACATACAGATGTGATACACATGCTTTTGATTCAACAATATTTACATTCCTCTGGACAGGCCCGCAGATCTGCTTCGAGATCATAGAAAAACAATCCAGAACATCACACTTTTCATGTTTTCATCAAAGCAAATCCAATTATAGTTGTCTGTACATCCGTGGGTACACTGTAGACAGGGTTTGCAAGCTAATAGGTGATTTAGCATCCTTAAATGGTACCAGTTTGCCAAAATGTAAACATGGAGCTCAAGTTTTCCCCTCAGCATAATTTACTGAATAAATAGCAGACATCCTGTTTACATCCCCCAAAGCATTACTGATTTAGGAGAACCATTCCACTTCCTATTAATACCATTGCACAGCAGTTGGCTGCAGTTTATCACGGCCCAGGTCTAAGGCCAAAGCAAAAATGGGACGGCATGACAGCTGACAGTTAATATGAGCATTTATTGTAACCAATTAGAAAAAAAATGAACAGGAAAGCAAATGAAATATGAAGTGTGTTCATCGGTGATTATGTGAGACTGCCAGGTGTTGAGGAGCATAAACCTAGAGTGTACAATCATCAGGATGAGGGAGAGACTTCAGCTGGAGGGCTTTTATTCTGGTTCCCAGGCCAGTTGTGCCAAATCAGCTGATTACAGTACCATGGCATTGGCACGAGTGGTTCGTGGACACCTGGAGAGACAGATTTGTCATTCACATCTCTCCACAGACTACATTAGGCAGAGGCCATTGCAAATTTCAAGATAGTTCTCAAAGAGTAGGACTGACTAGAGCTTAATGGCTAAAAGAATGATTTACACCAGCTTCTATATGAAAAGAGCCACATACTATTTTCATTTGTGCAAACACAGTATTGACATTGTCTCTGAACGGACCTGAAACAGCACCCGTGTCCAGGGAAGCTCATAAGATGCTAACATTCTGCAAATGCATGCTGGTTAAGGATTTACGACATGAATGTATCCCTTCATGGAGCCTGTTTCCAAATGATAACAGATTTGAGAATTGTGGTTAAACTGCAGAAGAAACTTCCATGTGTGTACAAAGCAGCTGGTTGTGGTGGTTGAAAGGAACTGCTATCAGGAAGCTCCTGCTAGAAATTCTCTGCTGCTGCTTTTAGCATGCATGAAATAAAAATGGCAGATGGTATAAAGTGGCTCATGGTGCTGTGATGTCCCCATTATGCACATAAAGTTATCTTACTAAACCCATAAAAATTCCAAAAATGTAATTATATCTGTTGTTTCAATCCCTTTTATGAATAAAATGATGAAAATTGCCAGAAGACAAATGTTTACCTCATGAAATGCATTTTTTTTTTGCTGTAGCTTCATGTAGCTCCATTTATTCAGGACTATCTCACAGGTACCTGCATAAACTGGAAGTCCAGAGAGTCAGAGGTCTTGAGTATTTATAAGTTCTTTGCAGCGTGATTATCACCCAAAAAGAAACAAGACACCCAAAAATGGACTAGCAGGGACAAATTCATAAATACAACATTAATATGTTCACACTGTCAGACCCTGCTCTAGATGCATCCACAAACACATGTGCACAGCCCCACTAATACCTCACCTCACTGTCCTTATTTGCTGCTGCTCCGGCTGTTTCCTCCCCTCCCTGTTACGGAAGTGGCACAGTTTTTGCAGTTGGCCCCAAAGACAGCTCCTTCATGCTCAGAGTTATTAATCGCCTCTCTCATGCCCTGTCCTAGATCACACGGCTCAGCAAACACTTCTAATGAAACAATAGACAAGAAGCCTCCATAAAGGCCTGAGCACAGTAGACCTGATTAGTGCCTGTGCAGAAAATACTGCTGAATAGGTGTGTTTTGGCACACCGTGGGTATTTACACACATCATCAGCACATCTTCCTTACACCTCTTACTTTCCACCGGCTCACCTTTCCCCTCCCTCTCTCCTCACTTACTGCGGCAGAGGCCAGCTGCAGCAAGAAGGGAACTCCAGCGCAGGCAGACAGTGATGGCTGGCGCTCTTACCTCCACTCCACTCCACCCCACTCCACTTTTCTCCTCTTCAGGCCTCCGAGGATGAGTATTATTAGCGGACGGGTGGAGTTAACGGGGCCGGTTGTATTGCCAGCCGAGCTCTCTGGTGTTATAAGTGCTGTTGAGAGTGTTGGAGGGTTAGGTGATATTTTGGAAATGGGAGGATGTGCTGCTTGATGTTCTGAATCACAATCACTCTGAGAGTTGAGACAGAAACACAGCAGAAGCCAGTTGTCTATGTGCGCCCTCTTTTCTTCATTCGAACTGAGAGGATGATTACTTTGTTTTCTGGAAAGAGAGGTCTAAGGTCTGAGCTCTGCTTCACAATGCACTGATTGGCTGAGAGTGAAAAGCACACTGCAGAACAATGAATAAAGAAATGGCTATGGAGCTGTTTACTGCAACTACTGGGAGCTGAAATGCTGGACTGACTACTAATATCCAATATATTTTGATTATTTATCAAAGAAATGAAAAGGGCTTACTCAATTGACTCTGAAGTGTTCATTAGATGGGACTGCACGCTGAATTCATTTAGCCACCATCTCTAAATGAAGGAGTCTCTGTAGTTATGTGTTCTATTTCATATGTAGCTGGTGTATTGCTGTGAACCCAAAATATTTCAGGGTTAAGTTTGAAGTTGTTTGGATGAGTGCTTTTCATGTTTGGCTAAAAGCTGTTGATAAGGTGTGGATAAAGGCATGCCTGGGTTGGTTTGGAGAGAACCACCACCTCTCACCATCATGCTCTCCTTGTGTCATGGTTCCTGGGTTTTGGACCCAGGGTTTTATAATATTAAGGGTTCTATTTTCCTTTGTCATGTATTATATTGTCCAGCAGCCTCTGTGTTTTAGTCAGTTTTCTTAGCTGTTGTCCTAGTTGAGTTCATGTGTCTCAGTAATGTCATAGTTATTTATCATCTTTTGTGATCCCTTTTGGGCTCAGTCTGTTCTAGTCTCATCTCTGTGTTCTGTCCTTAGTGTCCCCATGTCTGTCTTGTCTCTGTGTCCTGTCCACATGATTGTCTGGTTTCCCCATTCTCCATTTGGTTTTGTCTCTTTTCCTGTTTTCTGTGCTTTTAGTTTCCTGCCTGCTTTTGTTGATAGGTTGTTTGTCTCAAGCTTGTATGTCTTAGCCTTTTTCTCACTATTAGTTATATTAGTTCTATTTCCAATTTATTTTGGTAGTCTTTGTCCTGTGTGTTTGGTGCTCAGTTTTACTTTCCCCAGTCTTGTTTCCCCATTGAGTTTCAGCTGTGTTCCCTGGTGTATCTTATGTCCTTGAGTACTTCATGTGTATTTATTGTCCGAGTCTTCCGCTGTTCTTTGTTGTGTTCTCCCCTCATGCTGTGTGCTCGATGTGTTCTGGGTTTCTTCCTTGTTTCCTGGATGGATGGATGTTTGGTAGTTTAGATAACATCCATGTTTCTAAAATCTCTGGGGTCAGTTTCCATTTTATGTTAAGAGCTGGGTTGTAACACTAAATATTTAAACTATATGCAAACACATTTCCAAAGAAGTTGGGCTGCTGTGTAGAATGTAAATAAATACAGAATGCAACAACCTTATAAATCCATATTTTATTCACAATAGAACACAAAAAACAATAAAATGTGTAAACAAAAAATAAATAAAAATTTTATGAAAAATATTACTCCATTTTGAATTTGATGGCAACAACATGACTCAAAAAAATTGGGACAGAACCATGCCTACCACTGTGTAGCATCCCCTCTTATTTTTGCAATAGTCCATAAATGTCTGGGAGAGGACTGTTGTCCCATATTTGTCTGATAGAGGATTCTAGCTGCTCAACAGTCTTCGGACTTCTTTGTCCTATTTTTGGTTTCATGATGGGCCAAATGTTTTCAGTCGGTGAAAGGTCTGGACTGTACTACGAAGCCGTGTTTAGCTTTTTCTTGCTGAAATATTGAAGGCCTTCCCTGAAAAAGACATTGTCAGAATGGGAGCATATGTTGTTCTAAATCTTGTATACTTTTCAGCATAGATGGCATCTTGTCAGATGTGCAGGCTGCCATTTATAGGCACTAATGTACCTCCATACCATCAGAGAGGCAGACATTTATACTGAGCACTGATAGCAAACCTGGAGTGGTATCTTGACACACTGGGTTTAGAGAAATAAAGGTCCCATTTTAGAGACATAAACGTCCATATTGGGAAGTTGGAGAGGTGGTGGTGGTAAGGTTTTTCAACATCACACCATGATTTGTGTCTTGTTGAGATCTTTGTGTTTTGTGCTTTATTATTTAAGTTTTAGCACTGAAAACTGCTTGGCTGGGTTTGGAAAAAGATAGTGGTTTGCTGTAAAATAACTGAAAAGTGGCAAGTTGGAAGTAACCGTCTCACTATAGCCTGCCAAAGGACACCTTGCGCTTAAATCACCAAAACAGTATTAACTGAGGCTCAGAGAACGAGAACATCCTGGGCTTACCTGCAGAGTTTTCTGATTCCTGAAGCACAAACACAGCTGCAAACAGCAGTCGTTCCCAACAGGCACATTTTGACCAGGCTGTGTATCAAAAACAGAACTGATTGTTCTGTCCTCCCAGTGATCAAGTTTGTGGCTATTCGTTTACACAGCTCTGGCTGCGGCTCAGATTATAAATCATACATACTCTTCTTACTGTGGGCACTTTTCTGTGCTGTAGCCAGAGCCGGTCTGTCATTACAGATTTTATTTTTCTCCTTGCCCTCACAGAAAGTTGTCCTTGACCCATTTTCCAATCATCAGGGGAGGCGTGTGAGTACATGTGAGAGTGCAGAATGTGCACGTGTCAGCATGCGTTTCATCACTCTCAGGGCTTGCCCTGTATGTGCGTGTGTGTGTGTGTGTGTGTGTGTGTGTGTGTGTGTGTGTGTGTGTGTGTGTCATGTGGGGGGTGGACTATTTTACTTAGTGTCATGTAAAATCCTGGATACATGCATCTCCTGTCACATTCCCCATTGAGACAGGTCAGCAGGGAGGGTAGGGGCAGGGGAGTTTCTTCTCATACTGAAATGTAGGTGTCACTATCTGTGGGAGGATTCGAATTATTTTTCTTTGGCTGGTGCTCATTAAGTTACACTATGCTTTACTGGTTTGCTGCATGAGTGGGAGGAGAAGGACATGCTGCATCACAGAGAAAGCTCAGATATATAAGAAAATGACAGAATAGGTCCTTGGATGGAACGGACGCATCGAAGGGCCACTAAAAACAAAGAAAGAAAGAAATGCTTCTAATAGATGTTTTTAATTCAACACTGGGATGAATCTATATATAGAAATATATTTAATTCATTAAATCTGAAAGGATTCCCTTTTTGTTATTAAAGTGGACTCACTATTGTCCTTATTTGCTGTCATGTACTGCTTCAGTGGTGGATGCTCCTATTAAACATGACCAGAGTTTCAGATAAAGAGGTTTCTTCAGGCAGTTTTTTTCTACTCTTGGCTCTGTGTGATCTCAGTGAGAGGGTCTATCCCTAATGCATGTCTGGCTATGAGCATTGAAACCCATCTGCTGTTCAGAGCTTCTGTTTTTGAGGCGCAGCCAATCAGAAAGTTGGCTGAAAGGTGGACAAGCTAAAATGGCTTGTTTCAAACAGAGAATGAACTTGGTGGTTGCACCAAGGCCCTGTATAAAGTAGATAAAGATTATTTTTGAACTCTGCTACTCTAGTAGAGGACAGGAATAAAAATATGGAGCTGTAAATCATAATATTAGGTCCCTTTTAACAATAAATTAGACAATTCAATTTCCATCTTTCAGTTCACTGCTTCGATCGGGCCTCCTACATGTTTACAGTTTTGGTGGAGTTTCATTCTTTTATCAACCTTTATCATGGTGACCATTGAAAATATGCCTGTGCTGAACAGACCAGCTGCAGCTTGCAGTTATACGTGTCTGTTGGTGTAACAAAGAAAATTAACCTCCCTGAGGAGCATAAAACTCAGATTTTTGTTGTCACTTATTTTGGCCGTCACCATGGTTATAAAATAGCAGACTTGTACTTATATAGCACTTTAATTCTCAGTTTGAGCACTCAAAGCACTTTCTTACTACAAGACTCACCCATTTATCTGTACCTAAAAACACACACACACACACACACACACACACACACACACACACACACACACACACACACACACACACACACACACACACACACACACACACACACACACGGCACCACTCAGGGTTCAGTGTCCTGCCCAAGGATACTTTGACATGCAGACTAGGGGGGACCAGGGACCTTCCAGTTAGTAGACAGCCTGCTCTACCTGCTGAGCCACAGCAACCCAACTAAAACACACCATAGTTCATACTTACTGAAGATGGCATCCCAAAAAGTAACTTTATAGTGGACATGCTTTAATACTGTTTAAGATAAGCAAGAGCCACTCATTGAGCTGTTGTGAAAAAGTTACCCTGTGTGGGCAGCAACTGAAAATGACAAAATATGAGGAAGTTCATGCAAGTGACACTGCACTTGATGCTGCCTTGGTTTCCCAGGAGTATACCTATAAAGTGTGAGGATGAGGCTGATTGTCAAGAGTGAAAAATGGGGGAGAACTCACACAGGGACAGAGGCTCCATCAATTATTGTTCAATTTTGAGCTACGGCAGGCAGTGATCTTCAGTAAGAGTTGCTGATAAATCCATTGTACCTGCTCAGCACCACATGGCACACAGATGAGGTTGTTACTGATTTCCTGTGGAGACAAAACATCGCTAAAAACTCAGTAAACAGAGACTGGATTATCTTTTCTAACTAAATCAACAGCTGTATTCTGGCTAAGCAAATAACTGCTGTATAAATATATCTAAATGTTTATTTTCACCCACTTAACAAATTGCCACTGTAGTGAAAACTGGAAAATGTGTAGGGTCTTTCCCATTTTAAAGAAAGCAAAAATATTTAATATATTCAGCTTTTAGAAATGCAGTGTTGTAACCTTTAGGAACAAGTTTGACAGCTGAACATAGATTGTTTTTATGGGGCACAGCGCCTTTTTCCTCTCCCAGAGGTGAGATTAATGCGTGACTGTGTTCTGAACTCAATGGTTTGCCCATGGGGGCTTCGGCGTTGGCTTTTCCTACCTCTGCCACCAGACCTGAAGTAATGCACCTCTGAAATATTGATGCAGTGTAAGCTACTACGTTGAGCTGAGGTGTCAAAAGAGGTCTTGGTAGTAAGATTCCTTATGGTTTGCACTATTGCTGTGGTGGTGGCAGTAATAAAACCTACCAGCTTGACACTTTAGTGTAGATGAATTGTTTTGTGTCCAGTATGCTGGAGTGTATCCAGTATGCTAATTACACCACTAATGATTGTAAATTTACTGCTCATCAAAGTCTGTTAATATCTTAGCAAACAGCCTGAGCAGCTGCATCTTGTGCATTTGGACGTAGATAACAGAGATGATTTACTCTCAGCATCAGTTTGACCAAGGCTGCTCAGACTGAAGATGTTTAATCTCTGTCTTAACATCGTAATAATGTTGTTGCTACCCTGGCGCTGTTTGTTGTCACCACTTTGTTTTTTTCTCTCAGTGGAGACATTTCATGTTTTGGACCCTTTAATTCACTGAAGCTTACATGGTGCTTTGATCCTCTTCTCCTCTGATGGTGCTGAAGTCTGATTTGGACACAGCCTTATTGGTTATTCAGTGATGGCTGATGTGCCAGACCTGAAAGGACCCCAGGACCATTTGGGTGGGGTTTGTGTTTTGCTGTCTTATCTGAGATGAAAGTCTTGGCTTTCCTTCATCTCATTCTGCAGTCTCCATGGCTAAACAAAGTCCTGTGAAAGTTTAGGCTCTGACACAAGCTTTAAGAAAAGGAATTGTGTTTGTGTCATTATTAATAGTGGGGTAAACATACCACTGCCACTTTGATGTGCAAAATAAGCATGCACATCAAACAGGAACTGTCCTGTCCTTCTTTAGACCACACAATCCCTTAAAACTGGGTTGGTTTTTGTATTAGGGTGTGTTGTTCACATCTACCCTGTGTGACCTCTCCCATTTGTTTCTGGACTCTGCATTTTGAAGCCTCACTGTTAGCATTTTGGCCACCACTATGATTTTTTTTTTTTGAGACAAATGTGACCATATTTGGACAAAAGCTTGGAGTGCTAAGTTTGGTTAGCAAGCTGCATCCATAAAGTGTATGGATGCTGTGCACAAACAGGTACCTGCTAATTAGTCGAGACTAATAAAATACAAGGTTTCACTCACCGTCTTGGATAGTCTGTATCACACAGAGGGCCATATTACTAGTCAGGCAGTTTAAAAATGCTCCAAAAGGCACAGCATGATCGAGAGGTCCAGCTTAGTGACTCCAATTAAGCCGAGCAGGCAGCTTTTGGACCAGGCTGCAAATAAACCTTTTAACATGGGGGTCTATAGGGACCGACTCACTTCGTGAGTCAGCCCCAAGTGGCCACTGGAGAGACTGCAGTTTTTGTTCATTTTGTGTCAACTTCATTTTACAGTCCTGGAGATTTCTACAGGGTTGTACATAAATATTAATTTCTACAGCATTAATTAACATTTAGTCCTGTGGGTGTTCATTCATGTGATAATTACAGTCATAAACAGTAATGTTATTGCTAAAACGTAAACATGAATGCAGAAAGGCTCTTGATTTGACCTGTGGAAAACATAGCGACAGAATCCACAATACAGCTGCTTTAATGGCAGCAGTGTGATGTGCTACAGTTCAATGAGAAGCTGTGGTTAAAAAGGTGAAGCCATTTTTCTGCACAGTTCACACTGCCCATGTGGAGTCACTAAAACACTAGATGGAGAGAGCACCGTGACCTGGATCGACCTCCTGTAAAGAATTGGTCCTGATAGAAGCTGCTGACAGTGAGTAGTGCGGATTAACAAGGACAGCTTGTCACTAACAGACACTTGTTGTTTTAAAGAAAATGTGCTGCTGCATTTATTTCTGCTCCTTTTTTTTGTGAAGCTCCACTAACCTTTTATTCAGGTGAAGGCAAAGGTGATGGTGAGGAATCTGAGAGATTTGTACTTCAAAACTCAGTCAATTAAGAGTTCACTGACAATTATCAACAGTGTACAAAGAGTACTCTTTTTCAGCCCCCCTCCCCAAAAGTGTACAAAGACAATGTTGATCTTTTTTCATGACATTTAATTTCACCTGGTTCTGTGGTATTTTAATGTAATAGGAAGTATTAAAAACACATGCTGGTGTTGAAAAATGCTGGAAATCTTGGTATCAAATATACTCTTTCCTATCTATTAAAACATTGTATTGTTGCACTAATGAACAGATATATGTTAGAATTCATATGGTGCAATAAACTGATTTGAATTTTAATGTGAATGTGTACTGCATTGCATGTATGCAAAATGTACATGCTGCCACACTGTACACTGTGGCAGTGGAGCAATTTGTCATCTTAATAGCTGGTCTTGTGCCAAAAAAATAATTTCTGGTATTTATATTGTTGTAAATGACTTGTTGAGCTATAATCTGTCAAGCATATCTCAAACATTGTCTCTCATGAATGATATCAATTCATTTTGAGTCATAAAGAACATTCCCGTCACATGGTAGAAGCTACAATCAGGTGGCCAATGTTAACAACTTAGCAACTTTGTCGCTAGATTTATCGACTTTTTCTTTTTTCCAAAAAGCGACTAGCGAAAAATTTAGCGACTTTTTCCAGTGACGTCTGCAACCTGAAACCTCCGCTGTCGCTGACTTTTGTGTGCATACAGTGCTTGTACTGCGTCCTTTTTATGGCATCGCCTAGACTTCGCTTTGGCACGGGGGGGGGCAACTTTTGAGCGACTATTAAGACAGCCGACAGTGAGTTTTCTTACACAAAAGTTGACAACAGTGCCGGCTGCCAGTCACCAGATTACACACAAATATATGGGCCAGCATAGATGAAAACACACCGGCAGCATGTAGAATACCTTCTGAATAAAATCCGTCATCGTTTTCTGTGGTTTATAGCGAACGGTTTCCATTTTTGATTTGGCTTTTTGGAACAATACTTCCACTTGTTGAACGTATCTTCAGTGGCTTTGGCTGCTTTCCACTCCTGCTGCGCCGCAGTCACAGCTTGTCTAATATCGTCAGTGACTCGATGATGGCCTATTTCAGAGGCTTCCGTGAGGCCTTTGAATTGATCCGACCACACAATAGCGCAGTGGTGTACAAGTGAATGAGAGGGTGCCTCGGGCATTGGTGGTCAGGCAGCAGTGCTCGAATTACGTAGTTCTGACCAGCCCCCCCACCCCGGTGTACGGTTTGTACTCTTTGGAAAATGTTGATAATTGTGAATAAAATGGATACCACAGAGAAAAAGACAGGCTTGGGTGTACTGACCCTTAAAGGGTGCACACATCTACATGAGGTAACAGTAAATACACTGCTCAAAAAATGAGTGAATCAAGTCAATTAAACTTCTGGGGTATTGATCTGATAAGTAGTAGAGAGGGTTGTTGATCAGTTCCAGCTGCTTTGGTGTTAATAAAATTAACAACTCTAGTTCACTAGTTTTGGATTTGGCTAGGGTCAGGAATTCCAACACATCAAGGTGTGCCATTGCCAGAAGGTTTGCCGTGTCTCCCAGCACAGTCTCGAGAGAAGTGGCAGGTCCTCCACTGTTTCACTCCATCCAGTGCCACCAGGTTGCACCTCAGACTGTCCAGGAGTTCAGTGCCCTACTCCCGATCTGGGAGGAGATCCCCCAGGACACCATCCATCATCTGATTAGGGACATGCCCTGATGTTGTCAGGCATGCATATGAGCATGTGGGGCCATACTAACTACTGTGTACCATTTAGAGTTGCTGCAATGAAATTTCAACAAAATGCACCAGCCTGCTGCAACAGTTTTTCACTTTGATTTTTGGGGTGTCTGAATTCAGCCTCTGTAGGTTGATCTTTTTCATTTCCATCAAAAGATGCGACGTCCTTTCATTCCTAACACATGACCCAGTCCATACCTGTGTAGGTGACCAGTGTGATTTTTTTTTCCCCCATTGAGATCTGATGTGTTTTTAAGTGTTTCTTTAATTTTTTGGAGCAGCCTATATTGATTTCAGCCACCTGAGTCAACGCTCACATCTTTGATTTTTCTGTTGATTCTCTGTTGCTGAAGAAACAATGGATCAGTCAGTGTTTAGAATTCAGGGTTATGGACTGGGACAACATAATCGTACAGCCAGCTACATTCACTCACGAACACATCTCCCAGTACTACGCCCAACAGGTTTTTCAGGATGTGCACATCTTGTAGCTGTCTTCTTGAACTTGAGGGCAGTGTCAGCTACTCTTCTTTATTTTATGTTTATGGTTTGCTCTGTTTTTGCTAAAAAAAAAAAAAAAAAAGACAGCAGACGTAATATACAAACAATTTATTTGTAATGAAGTGAAAAGGAGTGTAAAAACTATGAAAACTGCCCACTGCAGCCCTTGTTTGTACTTCTTCTGCATACTTTTTTAGCTTTATATTTTCAAGGTTTATCCTCTGTTGTTTCTTGAACTTATCAAACTAAGTTTTCAACCAATCAGCATTTGACCTGTGCAGAGTTCTGATGCTTTTTGTTTATTCCTACAGTCCCTCTCTCTGCATAGGCAAAGAACTGCACAAAGACCAACACAGGATCATAAATCATGTGGCAGCCAATATAAAGGATGAATGCAGCCACCATGATGTCACCCACAGGTTTTAGACTCCTTATTTTGAAGCTTCAGTGTTGGCGTATTTGCTCACCTTGAGGCGACTGTTTGTTGTGATTTGGCGCTATATAAATAAAATTGAATTGAATTGAATTGAATTGAATTGCTGCCATGTTTTTTGGAGCCAGAAGTGACCTTATATGGATGGAAAGATGGTACAGCATATATGTTAGCTATCAGTTTATGTATTAGCATTCATGGATTCATACAGGTGTAATGCACTGTCATACACATCAGCTAATTAGTGCTAAGTAACAGACTATAACTGAAGCATCAACTTCTTGGATGGTGTGTACCACACAGTGCAGACCAACCAGCAATATTAGCCATCATGTCAGTCAGATAATCCATTAAAATGCTCCAAGACAGCACAAATACAGTGAAGAGGTCCAGCTTAATGACTTGAAGTAGATGAAGTATAGCAGACACAGAACAGCTGTCAATCATAGTGGCCATGCCCTCAAACCCAATTATCCTGGTGGATGAGTTATGAATTGTTATGAAGGGAGGGACTATCCCTAGAGGAAAATAATATGCTTTTTAATGCTGTAAAGCATTAACCTTGTATGGTGATAGACTCCCTTTTGGAGTATCATTTATGGCAGCTAGAGGAAGTGCAGTTACTGGAACATCTGCTCTGGCTTCATTTTTCAGCTTCAGAGGTTGCCCCTTGGCAGCAACATGTGTTCAACTTTGCAAAAGGGTCTGTTGAATGTTTGATCTCATGCTAACCCTCGTCTGACCTTAACCTCGTCTAAACTTAACTAAGTAACTTTGTTAAAAGTGAGAACTGAGAATGAAAAAGCAAATAAAAACTTAAAGCGGTAACCTAATTGGTTTAACGTGAGATTATATCTCCAGTCTACCGTATGAAGGTCATGTTTCCGACTCGTGCATCTACCACAGTCTACTTCCTGTGTGGTCAAATCCCTGAAGGCAAACTTCTTCTATGAGCTCTACATTTGTGAGAAGTGGTAAAAGCAGCTTTTGAGCCAACTGAAAATTATATTGATATTCCAAAGTTGTCAACTACTACCAGATGGTTGGAACAAAAAAAAAATTAAAAAATCACCGCCCCCATCTCATCAAGAAATATCAGGCTGAGCTGAATAGATCAAATGAAGTGAGTTTATATCAGAATATGGTTTTGCTGTGGATGGGATTGCAGTGTATGTTCTGCAGGTAACAGACCTTACTGCTAATCACCTTTGCAACTGAAGCAAATATACTTTAAATAACAGATTTCAGTTTGTGCACAGCTTTGTATGTTTGCCTGTAATAATTGCCTATGGTAAATATCATACTGTAGAAAATAATAGAGTCAGCAGCACCACCTGACTTCACCTTTTTTAGCTTCTGCCTTTATTCTTCTACAAGGATTATTATACATAATTGTTTACATAACAGGCAGTCATGTAGTTGAGTCTTGACCAGAGTAAAAAAATAAAGAAATGCTTATATAATGTGTATAGAGTTGACAGAAACTGACAGTGCTGACACTGTCCAAAGAAGTTAACTCAGTCTTTCCTTCAAGCCTTTGTTCCCAAATCTTTTTGTGAGCACGTGTGCGTTTTGTTTGTCACATGCTCGGCACAGTGGGTACAGCGATCTGTGAGTCACAGAGGAAGTCACACACTCGGTCTGTGACAGACACGCGTACAAACATACAGTGGATTTACTATCATCCAGGACCCCACATGGTGGATTACAAATGTGTCTGAGCGTGAGTGCACACATTCTGGCTACGCCACCTGTGACGGCTCAGTCCTCAAACACACAACTCGTTCTGGCAAACGCACAACGCACGCTCCTCAGATCTTCTGAGTCATTGATAGAGTCGTCTTTACTGTTTCTTAGGGGACAGATGATGGGTGAAATAAGTGTGAAGAGTGTGTGTGTGTGTGTGTGTGTGTGTGTGTGTGTGTGTGTTTGTGTAACTGCTGACAGATGTTTCTGAGGGGCTTTTTGACCTCTTTCTCTCATCAACTGACGTGGAAACACACACACACACATACACACACACACACACACACACACACACACACACACACACACACACACACACACACACACACACACACACACACACACACACACAGTAAATGAGCAGTAAATAGAAACCAGCCAGCAGGCTAAGAGGCTTCTGGCACACCTCAGTGCTCTGTTGAATTTCCTCATTGATTTTGCAAAGCGCAAGGTACATTGTGTGTGTGTGTGTGTGTGTGTGTGTGTGTGTGTGTGTGTGTGTGTGTGTGTGTGTGTGTAAAACAGTGGGTCACTTCAGGGAACAGCAGGTTGCCATCTGTGTGTGTTGCTAAATCAACAAATCCTCTTAGTAATAAAAATGTTGTATTTTTATTTTGGGGCCTGGCCGGGCGCAGCAACATGTGCCCCCCATTCTGTAGGCCCACCCCCTGCAAGAGGCGCCGTAGGGGTTGGGTGCAGTATTTGTTGGGTGGAGGCCAAAAGCGGAGGGCCTGGTGGATCAATCCCCCGCTATCCAGACTGGCTTTTGGGACATGTAACATCATGTCTCTGGTGAGGAAGTTCAGAGTATCCATTCTTCTCGGAGTCTCTGGGTGGGGTGCTTCAGTGTGCTCCATCTGGTGACTCCATCGTCCTGCTAGGAGACTTCAGCACTCACATGGGCAATGACAGTGAGACCTGGAGGGGCGTGATTGGAAGCAATGACCTGCCTGATCTGAACCCGAGTGGTGTTCTGTTACTGGGCTTCTGTGCAAACCACAGTTTGCCCATAACGAACACCATGTTTGAACATAACAATGTCCATAAGTGTAAGTAGCACCAGGACACCCTAGGTCACAGGTCGATAGTTGATGACCGAGTGAAGAGAGGAGCTGAGCCGTCACCTGATCACCACCTGGTGGTGAGTTGGAGGATGCTAGACAGACCTGGCGCACCTAAACGTACAGCAAGGTTGCACAGGTAGTGCAATTTAATATTTTTAAAATGATTATGTTGTTTTAATAACTGCTGAAAGCCAAAACTGTAATTCAAAGTAAACTTTAATTAATTATAGAGCCCTAATTTTAATGCAAAACAGGAATCACTCTAAGAGCTCAAACCTCCACCAAGACAGGGCATGAGA
Source organism: Archocentrus centrarchus (assembly GCF_007364275.1). Lineage (NCBI taxonomy): Eukaryota > Metazoa > Chordata > Actinopteri > Cichliformes > Cichlidae > Archocentrus > Archocentrus centrarchus. The sequence goes on along the minus strand of NC_044364.1, from coordinate 29,197,468 downwards.
CTGCTCATTAAAAATCTGTTTTATTGAGCAGTTGAACATATCTAAAAAAATGTTGGTACACTTGTGGACACTCAGAATAAACAGTGTATGACCAAGTAATCCCTGGGAGCCAAAAGCTTTTTTTCTACCCTTGGCTCTGAATGATGTCAGTGAGAGCGGATATCCCTAATATGGTCGTCTAAGACACACTCTCAGTCCCATCCACTGGCAGCTTGAATTTAGTTTGTAAGGGGCAGCTAAAGACATTTGGCTTAAAGGGAGGAGGATAAAACTATTATTTTGAGCTGGAAATGAACCTTATAGGTTCCCTTTAAGTTGTTTTTGCTAATGCTGTCCTTTCTCAGGTGCTGTTGGATCATAAAACACTTGTATGTGTGGTTGTGAAGCTTGGTTGTTTTGTACTTTCCACATTGAGCAGTAGCTCCTTGTACTTGGAAACGTGCATCCACATTTAAAAAAAAGAGCCATTTATTTTCCAAAGTCTTTACTTTTGTCTGACTGATTAGCCTCAGAGCACAGCTGTGATGGCTGCCAGCTGATTTTCACTTCTGTGATTATGAGTAAAAAAAAAGTTTTCTCTTTCATACGTCTGACTCCTATAAAACAGGACTGACTCGCGTCATCCCAGATCCCAGAGCAAGGTCACTCTGCCTCTGCTGCCTTGAGGCCAGGGACATTTTGTGTCACCATAGTCCTTCTCATCAGCCCTGTGCTTGTTATATCATGCAGTCACTATTTTTATAAGATAGAGACCGAGGCTTTTGCTTACTTGGATGACTCACAAGTAGCGGGCTCTTTAGATTGCCTTGGGTTGAGATTTTGTGTATGCATAACTCTTACTTTAAACATGAATTTAGAGAGTATGCAGTATTCTTGTGAGGAGGAAACTGTTAATGTTATACATTTTTAATGGGTATGAGTGTGTTTGCTCCTCTATCACACTCTCTTCATGTATATATGTTATGTACTGGTTCGTATTTTGCTGTTCCCGTGCCTTTTAGATCATATTTAGATTATTTGTGTGTGTAGTGGAGTGTATACGCTGCTGGGTGAGTCCTGGCCCTTCCCACCAAAGCACCCTCACCCACCCTTCAGATAAATCCCCTCCTGGCGTGTCCTGACCTTTGGATGAGATGCTCATTGCTCACTCAAATCTGAGGTTGACAGGCTGAAAAATAAGCGGTAAACAGTCATGCGGAGACCTCCAGTGGTTTTGCAATAGTTGCTGATAAAGTTCTTAGAAGGTTTAGTTCACAGAAACCAATCGCAAACAAAAAATTGTGCCATCAGATGCATTTTAAAGGATAATTCTGTTTATTGCAACTTGTATCTTTGCCTCTTGCTATCAGATCAGTCAGTTATGAATGTATCACACTCAACGAGCTCATTTCTGAGAATTGCATGCAAAACAGCCTCACTAAAAAAATAAGTTTGAGGGCACAGGAAATACAAGCAGTGACATGATCACCTCAATTTATATAAAGTATGAGACAGTCCAATCAAATTTCCACTGTTTTCAACACCTGTTATTTATATACTGGTTCTCTTCACCTGTTTAGTGAGAGATTGTGACTAAAATTCACCCTTTGTCAGGCTTACCTTATCAAAGTAAATGTTTGAGTTGTTTCCACAGACAAAAACAAAGAACAGGCTGTAAAGTTAGTGTGTAAGCAGCTACTAAAGCATCAAAAAGTTTGCATGTCCATTTATCTAACCGGTTTAATCGCATCAAAGACGGTCTAATGCTAACGTTATCTCAAAACTGCTCAAAGGGAGCAGCCAAAAGAAGAAGAGTCACAGCTAAGACTGTATTTCCTGTAGTGGTGCAGTAGTACCAGAATTATGATTAATTATTATATTTGTGTACTGGTAGATTTTTGATAGATTGGTAGATTTTTCTATGTTCTTCCATTCAAAACACATTTGATCTGACCAAAACTCCATTTGTTTTTAAAAATATTTGCCATAAAAATAAAAAGATTTGCAATATTTGAACATTAATGGGGTGTACACTGGCTGATCAGCTTGATATTCATGGATGCAATGTAACAAACTAACCAGCTGACAGGGTTTGGGGTTAGGGTTCTATTCATCCTGCCTTTTTAGGGAATTTTGCCATTTGGAACAGTCAAAATCGGAACAATAAGGCCCATTAAAGTGTATGTTTGAGAGGACTTCTGAAAGATAAAATTTCCTAATTTTGAAAATGTGCTTCTTTATGGGTTGCAGAAACACAACTGTGCCTGTAGTTATTGTTAAGAGATTCAGCACAATTTTCTGTCCCATCTAGGAAAATTACACTTTATATATTGTGCAATATACTAAATTGCTCACACTACACAGACCACTTTTATACACTACATAAAACAATACAAACTGATGAAGTGCAATGTTGATTTAAAAATGCTTCGAGAACTCTCCTGAGGTTGGTGTGCTAAGCATGAGCAATAATTTAGGTAAATAAACTTTTGTAAACTTTGCAATATTTAAGGCAGCTATTCCACAGGCAAATTATGCATCCTGATTCCTCACTCATATAAGACATATGGTGCAATTGCAACAGCAAAAATCGTCTGTTAATGTTAAACTGAGAGGTAAAACTTTATAGTACAAAGTCAGCATGTGTGGTCTCACCATAGAAACAAAATCAGAAGAGATGAGAGTTTAAGAGAATAATCACGCTGATGAAGTTTATTGCAGTTTGCCCAGAAGTCACCTGGTCCAGGTACCCATGTAATGTATTTACTGCAGGACGTATGTCAGTCAATTGGTAGTTGTTTCAGTTGTTCACCTGGAAACTGAGAAAAGATTATCTGGGCCCGGCCTGCTTTCTGCTGCCTGTAGTCGCTTTAAATTGCACTTTATATGGTCTCTAACAGCACATTACTTCTGGTGTGGATGCAGCTTTAAGAGATCAAAATCTAAACAACACCATGAACACTGAAAAACTTGTTGATTCGCCCCAAACCTGATCTTTGTTCACGTCTTTTAGTTTAATCGTTTCATAAAGAGGATAAACAGGTTTCTGCTACCTCACTTTGCCATAAACTCAGAAATATTCACTAAAACTGAAGAGCAGATTTTACATCTGTGCCTCAAAATAAATATTTTTAAATAAAAAAGGAGGACTGCTTTAGAACTTTGGTAAAGCATTTCTTCTGCCAGGAGCTGTGTGTGCATCGTCACTCTTCTCAGCTGTCATGCGTATAATCAGTCTGACAGGCATAACAGAGCCGGTATGATAATAACCTAATTATTGACCACTAAGAGCATCCCTGTGGTTGTCTGCCTGTCAGTTAAAGAAAAGTCTGATAGGAAGGAAGGTGTGCAGCAGGACAAGCTGCTGTCTGACTCAGTCTCTGGCTTTCCAGGGAGTCGATGGGTGCCCGCAGAGCTACTGTCATCACCCAGTGTGTCCGTGTGATGGTTAGACAAGCAGACAGTCGTGAGGGGAAGAAACCGCCTTCCATGTGATGTTTGGGAAACTCTAACCAGTTTTCATCATGCTGTATTATGCAAGATCAAACACGCTGGGAGACTCGCTGTCATCCTCATTATCGTCATGGTTATTGTGAATTAGGGAAGTAAAAGCATTACTAATACTGTAGTTTGAGATAGTTGAGGTGAGTCACAGCCTGGGAGAATGTGTGTGTTTGCCTTTGTGTGTTTTTGTCATGCAAAAACATGGCCTCCTCTTTCAGCTGGGACTTTTGTTTTTCACCGGAGCGACAGGATTTCCTGACAAACTTGAATCTAACTGTGAATAAAAACTTGGCATTTTTGTCTCAGACTGTTTAGACCTGTGGAAACATTCTCACTGGTATTCATTTATATATATATATATATATATATATATATATATATATATATATATATATATATATATATATATATATATATGAATGCAGGAAAGTTTCTATGGCTTGGTCTTTTTATGGTAACAACTGAAATGTGTTACTCAGTGAAAAGTAAGACAATAAATAAAGTTAAATAAATAAATCAAAATAATAAATAAATCTAATTGATTTTGAGACTGCTGTTTCTCATGCTGTTTGGGCATACTCTCATGTTTGATCAATTCTAGCTGATTTAAATCACATCATTTGAATACTTCAGGGATTTTATGGGTATAATTGGTGCATATTGCTGTCATTTGCTGCTGAAGTGGCAATAAACTGATACTGACCCTGATCTGCTTTAATGCATAACATTTATGAACTGTGGCTTATAAAATGATATAATACTTAAGCTTGCATTGCCTGCTAATCATCTATATAGTTGTAGCAGTTCCCCTGTGATCCCATGGCCTCCCTCAGCAGCACTGAACCGTTTCCGCTCCTTCAGAAGTACTCTGAACATCAGAACAAATTAACCGCGACAAGCGTGCAGGTGCTCACATCGCACTCAATCGATTGGTGGAGGACTGATATAGGTTGTCTTTTTACTGGGAGCTGAGACATGCTGCCGTTAGTTCACAACAGAAAGAGATGAAGGAGAGGGAGGCAGGGAGGATGTGTGGAGATTAATGCCCATCTGCACTGTGCTGACTCATATTCCTCAGTGCGACACTGTTGATACCTTCATTTGTTCTGTTGTTCTCTGAAGGCAGCTGCTCTTTCTGCATGCAGGGCTTTTATTCTTCTTTATGTCAGATTTTATTAATCAGACATTTATCACTCACTTTCACAGCAAACCGAAGCTCTGTAAACCTACTTCTGCGCTGAAGGAGATCTTTCATGCCCACAGGAAAAAAACAATGTCCTCCTTTTCGCTGTCTCACAGCAGCGCCGCAACCTGCCCTCATTTCTGAGGTGCTACATCGGGGTGTGTTCAAATATTTAGTTTAGTGCAGCAGGCCAATTATTTTTCAACCTCTCCATCTGTTCCAATGACAGAAGAACAAAAGCCAAAAAACAGCCACCGTGTTTACCTTGTTAACACATTCAGCGACTTCAGCGACTGTAGTTTAGCCCACTTACAGTAAAAATCTCTCTCACACATCACCCTCATTCACACACGCACAGCAGGGATGATGTTGATACTACGGCATTGCTGCTGATGCGATTTGGCAGTACTGGGCCACGATTCCTGCTGAATGCCCTAAAATTTTGCCTCCCCTGTGCCCCCATCCCCACGTTCTGTCTCTACGGTCCTCTTAGCAATCACTCCAGCGACTCGCTCCCCGTCTTCCAGTCTCACCCTCACACGCTCAGTCTCACACGCTGAGCATGTTCATTTTGGGGTGTGTAGACTTCATTCACTTTCCAATGTGTGTGAAGTCAAGATATTCTTGTGCTCAGTAAGAGAATCTGAAGCTGTGACCTCATGGCTCTGCGTAGGGTTAGGCTGTATTTTGGTACCCTTTCTTTCTTCTTTTTCGCTGCTCCCTTTAGGAGTCGCCACAGCAGATCATCCACCTTCATTTCACCCTGTCCCTACAGTCCTCCTCTGTCACACCAACTCTCTGTAGGTCCTCCTTCACTACATCCATGGATCTTCTCAGTGGTCTTCCTCTTCTCCTCCTGCTTGGCAGCTCCATATTCAACATCCTTTGTCCAAGATATTTACTGTCCCTCCTCCGCACGTGTCCGAACCATCTCAGCCTCGTCTCTCTAATTGACATCCAACCTGTGGGGTATACGCACAGTTCAACATCACAGCTCCGATTTCCAGCTTCCAGCTCACTCCTGTCTGACAACACTGCACACATACTCTTTCTTCACGATTACCCCTACTCCATTTTGCATCCTATCTACACCATGGCCTTGCTTCCCTCCTGCACACATAATATATCTACCATCCTTCTCTCTACCACGTCAGTCAGCTCTCTCCCTTTACCAGCCATAGTCCCGACATTTAAAGTCCCTACTCTCACCTACACACTCCTACCTTTCCTTCTCTCTCACTGCCTCTGAATATGCCTCCTCTCCTCTCCTCTCCTCTCCTCTTCCTCTGTCTTTGACCAACAGTAGCACAGTTTCCACCGACAACCTGTTGGACAACGGGACCGGAGGCGGTCATTGTTAATCTGGCCCCCGATTAATCTGGTATGGAAATCTCGTTCTTGATGATCTGCGTGTGTGATTTGGCTAAGATTTTATGCTGGATGCTGTTCCTGACACAAGCCTCCCCATTTATCTGGGCTTGGGACCAGCACGAGGAGTACCCTGACTAGAAAGTTTTGTTTTTTTTTCCCTGTTATTTTTAATTTTCAGTCATTGTTTTGCTAGGATTAAGGAACAAAACCTCATGGTTATCTTTAGGAAAAGGTCATGTCTGGGTTAAAATACATAATTATTGGCATAACCATTTTGATTGACAGGTGTGCTTACACAGAAAACTGTAGCTGGCAGCCTGCAAGGCCAGCCGAACTGGACTTCTCAGCCGTGTATGTACTGTTGGTGCCGTTTTAGATTGTGATGGAATTATCTGACTAATTACATGGCTCCCTGTGTGGTACAGCCTGTCCAAGTAGTCCGTGTTCCAGGACTAGTGAGTGAAATTCTGGTGTTTTATAAATCTTTTTCTTAGGACTAACTGACTCTCTGGCTACATTGCAGTTTGTAAACTTCACCCATACTTGGGATGTACATGGTGGAGGGTTCTTTTAAGGGTTTTCTGTCTGAAAGGCTCAATAAAACATTGTTAACATAGCTGAAAATGTAAGCCTTCATAAAATCAAACTCACCGCCCAGTATGGCTGTTTGGACGGTTTTTAACAGGGAGACTGTGGGGACTGAGTTTGGAGAGAGCCTCAAGTGGCCATTAGTGGAACTGCAGTAGTTGGCACTCGCTCTGTATTTTTCAGCCCAGGATTTTGCTGATTGGTCTTGTAAAACTGCTGAACCTTACAAATATACAGTGTAAAAATGTAATGCATATGAATATAATATGGTCATATAATCTGGAAATTCATCAGACACTCTTATTTATAGTTAAAATAACCAGACGAAAACGCTTGTTTTTTGCTAATAAAAATTATTGCATCATTATCAATTAGGGTTGGAAAAAAATGGATCCACTGTAATAGACCATATTGCTTCATTGTTATAATACTGTCTATACAGTGGTGTGAGGTGCCATATATTTCAACACACACACACACACACACACACACACACACACACACACACACACACACACACACACACACACACTTGGTGGTTTGACTTGCCGGAGTTGCTATTTAATGACTCCTCATGGTGAAGGTAGACAGATAAATGAGGGTAAACTAGCACAGGGGAAATGGCAGACCGTGGAGGAAGAGACATCAGAGAGCTAATTAACTGAATTGACACATTATTAAAATGGAATAATAATGATAATAGGCACGCACACACAGAGAGACACCACAGTGCAGTCTTACTTTTTTGTTTGCAGAGAATTGTTGCGCACTGTATCGAGTATCGCCGGATTGACGTATCCTAATATCACACAGACATGAAAATAGAAATGTTGCAAGCCAAAATGATCTGATGCCCAAGCTGATGGCAATAGAAACTTGATCTAAACCACCTAAAAACACAGTCACAAACTAGTGTCGGTCTTTATTCAAAGAAACCTTCACATGTCATGTGTCATATATTGGCAGGTCTGTTGGGCAGTACGCGATTCACCGGCTCTTCCCGAAACTACAGCACCCTGCTGCTGGAGGAGGAGGCTGGGCTGCTGTACGTGGGAGGCAGAGGAGCACTCTATGCTCTCAACACCTCCAACATCTCCACACCTGCAAACCTCACAGTGAGTGCCAAGATGCTGAGAGACACGTAATTGCTGATGTTAAGACAGAAACAGCAAAGCCCATTTCACAAGTTTTTCTCCCATTCGAAGGAGGAGAAACTAATAATAGCCTTAAGCAGATTGAGCAAATCCCATTGTGTTCCACCAATTTTATGGCTATCGGATTAAATGCACCAGGCATTTATTCAAGGGTTACTGAAGTGAGTCAGAACTTAGTGACGCAGCCAGAAAATTAAGTCTGCTGTCCTCCTCTTTTTCTTCTCCTGTTTATCACACACACGCACACACAAACACACACACACACACACGCACACACACACACACACACACATTTTCTTCTCTATATCTCTTACTTCATTTTCTATCTTCAGGGCTTTTTATTTATTTGTCCCTCTTTATTTATTTAGCTTTGAGTCATCCTCATTACCCTCCCATTGTTTGCAGATTGATTGGGATGCGTCTCCTGAACAGAGGAAGCAGTGCCTGAACAAAGGCAGAGACAATCAGGTAAAAGGCTGCAGCTTTGTTTTCTTCCTGGCAAAAAACTCCCATCTTTATTTATTAAGTTAATATTGGAGAACATGAATGGAACTGCTCCATTTTGTGACACGGAGATTGCATATAACAGCAACAAAGTAGCCAATCCTTTCAGCCATTTTATAATTTAGTTTTTTTAAACCCAGAGACACTAATATGGAGGTAGAACATTTAAAATAAATCACACTCATTCATTCAGAGCAGCCCCTCTACATGAAGGAGAGATTTTTTGTTGTAGAGCCTTTACAATCCATATATAAAACAAGATATCCACTTCCTGGATAATAAACCAAAATGTCATTAGCGAAATACACCTTATACATACACACTTTATTAGGCACACCTGTTTAAGTGCTTGTTAGTTCAAAAATCACATGGCAGCAACTCAGTGCATTTAGGCATGTAGACGTGGTCGAGACAACCCGCTGAAGTTCAGACTGAGCATCAGAGTGAGGAAGAAAGGTGATTAAAGTAACTTTGAATGTTCTAGATGGGCTTTTTTCTGCACAACCATCTCAGAGAATTTCTGAAAAAGAGAAAATATCCAGTGAGCTGCAGTTCTCTGGGGGAAAATGCCTCGGTGATGCTAGACACCAGAGGAGGGTGGCCAGACTACTTCAAGCTGAAAGGAACCCAAAAAAACCACTTGTTGCAACCAAGGCATGCAGAAGAGCATCTCTGAAAGGACACCGTGTTGAAACTTGAAGCAAATGGACTAGCAGCACAGAAGACCACACCAGGTGCCACTCCTGTCAGCTGAGAACAGGAAACTGAAGCTACGATTCCCATGGGATCACCAAAATTTGAAAATTGAAGATTGAAATAATGTTGCCTGGCCAGATGAGTTGATTCCTGCTGTTCCACTGAGATGATAGGGTCAGAATAAGGCATAAACACCATGAAAATATGGATCCATCCTTCCGTGTATCAATGGTTCGGGCTGGTAGTGGTGGTGTAATTGTGTGGTGTAGTTTTCTTGGCACACTTTGAGCCCCTTAGCACCAACTCAACATCATTTCAGTGCTACAGCCTACCTGAGTATTGTTGCTGACCACATCCATGGCTTCTTCCAGCAGGAAAACACACTAGTTCACAAAGCTCAGCTCATCCCAAACTGCTTTCTTGAACATGACAATGAGTTCACTGCACTCAAACTGGCCTCCACCGTTTCCATCTCCTGTTCCACCACATTTAGCACATCGTGGAACGTGAGATTCACAACATAAATGCGTAGCCAGAAAATCTGCAGCAGCTGCGTGATGCTGTCATGCCAATATGGACCACAACCTCTCCAACACCTTGTTGAATCTACGCCACGACGAATTAGGACAGCTCTGAAGGCCAAAGGGGGTCCAACCTGGTACTAGCACAGTGTACCTAATAACATGGCCAGGATACTCTATGGCTTCCTTAACTGGTAAATTTAATTTAATATTGAAAAATCTTAAGGGAATAGCATCTCTTCTGTTTAATACAGCCACATTTTATTAAAAAGTTGGGAACAGATGAATGTGATCCCCAGTGAGAGGGGACATCTGCACCTTGTGGAAGAAAACATATTTCACCATAAGACTTAGGAATAAGAGCTTTTCAGTTCTGGAACATATTTCCATTAAATATATGATTGAGTGGCTCTTACCAATCCTTTGCATGTAGTCTTAAAATTTTGTTTAAAAGCAGCCATCATATGTAGTTGCTGCACGCCTGCCTCTCTTTCTTCAGTTTTGTCAGTTTGTATCCTTTATGGCTTTATCTTTGCTATCTATAATCTAATGAGATTTTATGTTCCTTCCTTTTGAAATACCTGTGCTGTCTGTTTAATAGTATTAATGTAATCTCTACTACAAATGATTTATTTTGCATGCTTCTTGCTTCACTCTCTAAAGCTTTTCCCCTGCCTTTGAATTGATTGATTTAATAACTGATTGATTGACTGATGTAATATGCATTGCCACTGAAAAAAAATAAGCACATGCACAATAAAAACAAATAATTTCTTTTTACTGTGGTCTTTGCAGACAGAGTGTTACAACCACATCCGCTTTCTGCAGCGATACAATGAGACTCACCTGTACGTGTGCGGAACAAACGCCTTCAGACCTCTCTGTGCTTATATAGTAAGAGCCTGTCATTTTTATGTCAAGTAAAATTGTAACATGATTTGAAATTAGTTAATTAATTGTTTGTTCCCACTCTTTTTTTTTTTCCAAGGATGCAGAGCGGTTCAGCTTCTCCTCAGGGTTTGAGGAGGGCAGAGACAGGTGTCCATATGACCCAGTAAAAGGATACACTGGCCTCATTGTTGGTAGGTCTTCTAAGTCTCATTTATTCTCCAGCATATTGATGGAGATCAAGCTGTACACAGACAGCACACAGTATTCTGATGGGAAGAAAATTATGCTTGTCCTATGGTGGGCTTATTTGTAAAGGCTTCTGGACAGTCAAAACTTACTGCTCTACATGTGGTGGTGGCACAGTGGTGCAGTGGTTAGCACATATTAAGAAGAAGGTTCTGAATTTGAATCTGCTCATAGTCTGAGGGATTCACCAGTCTATTGGTGTCCATGGCACATTGTTAAATTAGTTCATACATATGACAGGGGTTTTGGGCCCTGTGCTGTTTCACTATACATGCTGCTCACTGAATATTTAAAAAGCATAATATTACCTACCACCTGTACGCTGATGACACTCAGATATTCCTGTCTCTGAAAGCAGACACTTCTTTTCTTCACTAATAAATGATCGCATCTAAGTATTTATCAGACATAGTTTTATATTAATTGTTGAACACTTGAGTCAGCTGACCTGGAGCTGTTAGCAGTTTAAAGCACCAGACTGGCTTTCTGCCAACCTGAAACTCTGGAACGGCCCTGCCATTCAAATCACCTCTTCTCTTTAACCTCTTCAGTTTAGTTTGACTTTTCAGTTGTGTGTTTTTGTGAACACCATTCACAGTACAGTATACACACCATACAGTACATGGTGTGGAGTTTGTGTGTTCTCCCTGAGTCTGTGCAGGTTCCCTCCAGGTAATCTGGCTTCCTCCCACCGTCCAAAGACGTGCGGGGGGTTGGGTTTATCGGTGATCCTAAATTGCTCATTGGTGTGAATATGAGTGTGAACAGTTGTCTGTCTCTCTGTGTTGGTCTCCCTGTGACAGGCGACCTGTCCAGGTTGTACCCTGCCTCTCACTCTATGACAGCTGGGGTAGGCTCCAGCCCCCCCCGGGAGCCTGATTTAGATAAGTGGAAGAAGATGTTTTAATCATACTTCATTTTCCTTTATTTTTTTTATTGCTGTGCAATACACCATCTGTTGGGCTTAAATGTGCTATATAAATAAAACTGACTCGACTTAATTCTGACATAAAGGAATGTATTTGTATTTTGTGGTTTGCACCGTTACGGAGACGAGTCTCGAATCTGTGGGACAGACTGGCACTTCTCTAGTTTTACCACTCAAAGCTTTATCTCCCATCTGCACCTGTGGCCACCTGAGAATCACCAACTAACTTAACTTGCATATGTTTAGACACAGAAATAAGAAAACACCAGCTACAGGGAGAGCAAAGGTCCAAACCTAAAACGTTCTTGCTGTGAGGTGACCGTGATAACCTCTGTACAGCATGCTGCTAATATACAGACACAGACTGTATTAGATGCTTTTCATTTAACTTAAATGCACAGTAAAACTCTCAAATCTAAGAGTGAAATGAATATAATAAAGTCAATCTTTTCAGCAGTTCTCTGTTTCTAGTCCCCCCCTCATGGTCCTCGTGCTCTCCTCATATTAATCTCTTCATATATGACTTTTTGATGTGGTTTTGGATTTGACATTTTCCTGCCCTTTGCCAGAATGATTTGCTTTGCTGTCTCATCAGCGCGTCAGCAAACGACCTTGGCTTTTTGGATTAAAGCTTTGGACTCTTCCACTGGTTTCCTTTCACACATTCGGGTTTTTTTTTTCTCCTCGGAGTTTTTATCTGGCTGAACAGAGGCCGTCTCCTGATTCTGCACCTTAAAATCCATAAGGTGGACTGACTCATGAGTAACCCTTTTCCCGAGGGTGTAGCATGCTGATGTCATGGTTAACCAATCAAGCTAAAAAAACTTTGATAATGGGTTCTGAGTGAGTTTTATTCAAACACGTTGTTAGAGCTGTGCTGCTGTGAGGACATAATTAGGCCCAGCAGTGTTTTTAATAAATGCTAACGTCATCACACTAAGGGTCTGTGAAGATTCATCAAATCACAGTGCACCCAGAAGGGCAAGGAGAACTTGGGGGATTTGCTTCAGATGCAAGGAAGGTCACAGTTACGTGATTTTTACCAACTCAAACTGCTTAAGTCTTTAATTAGCTTCATTGTAAATGTGAATGTGCTCCCTCATGTGTAGTTGCTTGACAACCATTATGAACATTAGACAGGATTACAGCAACTAATAACTGTTTAAAAGTATATCCTGATTTCTGGATTAGTCCACGCTTATGGAAATAATTTAGATGCAGCATAGATAATCAGACACTGCCTTTATTAGATAATTTAAGCATACTAAATGATTGTTGTTATTATTGTTGCAAATACACTGAGTCATAGGTCATACTGTTCCTACTTCCTCTGTTGACTGCTTGCATTTACATGTTATTAGATGCATGTGTTTAATCTTTTAATTAGATGGTGAGATGTTCACGGCCTCTCAGTACGAGTTTCGCAGCTCTCCAGATATCCGCAGAAATTTTCCCTTCCCCACACTCAGGACAGAGGAGGCGCCCACCCGGTGGCTTCTGGGTAAATATAACAATATAATAATTCACAAATACATCACTCAGTGGTGGAATGTAAGTAACAGCTGCAGTAAGACACTTTTAGACAAGTTAGATTGTATTTAACTAAAAGTAGGAGACAGGTAACAAAGCAAATGTTAAAACTGCAAAAATGTTTTTGCTTCTTCTTGTTTTGAATTTTTTATGGAATTTCAGAAAGTTGGTACAGGAGCATGTTCACCGTTGTATTGCGTCTCCTCTTGTAACAACACTGTAAGATTCTGGGAACTCGATATAACTTGACATTGTGACTGTCGTGTGTCAGTTTGAGTTTTTGAACTTTCTTGTTTGAATATTGTGTTGATTTTTGTTTTGTTTCATGTTTATGTTGTTTCATGTGTTTCCTCTTTAGTGTACTTAGCTTGTTCCTCCTTCCCCATTCCTTCAGACTTTATTCCTCCATCTTGTGTCAAGTCTCCTGTGTTCATGTCTGTGTTTTCCCTATTTAGTTATCACACTTCCTGTTTCAGGTTGGGAGTCGGTGTTCCTTTTGCTTTGCTTTTAGTTTTGCTTTCTTTGTCTCGTCCCCTGCGATTTAGTTCAGCTGTGTGTTGCTTCCCCAGCTGTCTCCACTTTCCCTAATCACCCTCCTGTGGCTACATTCACACTGCAGCTTGAAGTGACCCAAATCCAATTTTTTTGCACGTATGTGACCTGTATCTGATCTTTTCATGACAGTCTGAACAACACAGATCTGATTTTTACAAATGCGGCCCAGGCCACTTGGATATGTGGTCCTAAATCCAATACGTATTCTGATCTTTCAGATGTGACCTGTGTCTGTACGGCCAGGTCGCATTCATCCGACCTGCACGTCATTGATGCTCGACAAACGTCACTATTATGATCCATGTTTACTTCTGCAAACACTCCATCCATAACAATCCATAACCTGTGTCCTATGTATCATTTAGCACGAGTGGTGCCTTCTCATGTGCACACATGCTGGCTTTTACACTACAAACTGACTAAGCCAGTCAGTTACTCTCCCACAGGATGTAACCCTAACCCTGTCTCATACTGGCTTTCAGCCTCTTCAGTTATGTTGAGAGTGTTACTTTATTTTTGGAGTATTTTAGTGATATTTTATAGACTATGCAATCACACATTCATTGCAGTTTTATATTGAGAAACATGAACTATTTGCCCTCATGCTTTTTTGCATTTTTGCAAGCTACCAATGTAATTAATTAGTTACATGATCTCAGCTGTGTGCTGTTTTTGCTGGCATCCAAACAAAAATAAGCTTTTATTTTTCAAAGAACAAAAACCAAATGTGCAAAACTCCTTACTGAACACTAAACATTTGCATATGTTGTAATTTTACCATTCTCAATTAAATATGGGCTTTAAATCATTGCTTTTATTTATTATTTCATTTTATGCAGCATCCCAATGTTTGTGAGTCTATTTCCACTTACAGTAGAATATTAATAGACCAAGCCATATTGCTATTTTGCACATTTTTATTACATCAGATGTTTTGTTGTTATAAAAAGGCAGATTCACTTGTAGAATAAAAATCACATGAAAAAAATTGCACTGCATTGCAGCTCTAACTGACTTGGTTGTGTTGGTTCAATCATACTTAAAGGCTCCATCTTTAGTTTCCAAGGAGACACTTTCTAGGCTGCTAATAGGTTTGTGTTTGGACATTGTGTGTGTGTGTGTGTGTGTGTGTACAGAGGCAGATTTCGTGGGCTCTGCACTGCTGAAGGAGAGCATCAACAGCTCTATTGGGGATGACGACAAGATTTACTTCTTCTTCACTGAGAGAAGCCAGGAGCAGATTGCCTACCCCAGCCAGACCAAGGTGTCCAGGGTCGCCAGAGTCTGCAAGGTCAGAGAGACGAGTCAACCCACTGGTTGCAGTAGTATCTGTAATCGCATTAATGCTTTCACTGGCTTTGAAAACGGTTTACAGTGCCTGCAAGGTCATGGAAAGACAGGGTTGAAACAAGGGAGGAGAAAAGTTGCCAATCATTCGAAGTGAAAAATGGTGGGATTATTTAATGCTTTATGTCAGTTACACAGAATGAAGTGTAAATGGGTTTAGAAGGACATTCTGCACTTGTTTCTCTCTGAGCTGCCACTCTCCTCTCAACATGATATCAGTACTAAATCAGCCAGCAGCCGGGCGGCTCTAATCACAGTTTCTTCACTCACAGAGGTTCTCTCTGTGCCACTGTTGCCAGGCAAACTACAAGTCCATAAACCTCCACCTCCAATGGCAAACCCTCTTCCCCACTTTATTGTCATATCACCCTCTTCCACTCCTCCTCCTCCTCTTCTTCCACTTCTTCCCCTCTCACCTCATTTTGCTTGCTGTCAACATTCCCAGTCTAGACAGCATGCCCAGCAACCATTCCTAGAGGTTACTTTTGCTCTCTTTCTTCATCCTTGTCATTTCTTTCAGGCATTGGTGGTGGTATAATTACCATCACAGTGTGCTTCTGTGGGGATCAAAGGACTGACTCAAAGACTCAGCTGGTGAAATGATGCAGTTGTGTTTCACTTTGTGTGATCCTGTGTAAAGGATTTACATGAATGAATCAGAGAACAATGGACGAGGAAAACCTACTGAGCATCAAACGTTTCAAAGATTGTGTCATGGTGTGAGTTTCCTATAGTATTTGTAAAATACTGGAGTTTTTTTTATATCTTTTACTAAAGTTCAGCCTTTAGGCTGTTCTCATTTCTCTAACTTGTGCTTCCTTGTCTCCTCTGTCCTCTTACCTGTGACCTGGAAACCTGGAGGTGAAACATATTCATAAGTTGTTTCAGCTATTTAAGACAGTCAGCTGTACGGTGTGCGACTAACAAGAAGTATGTTATAAAATTAATGAATGTGGCCCTGAATGTTAAAGAAATGTCCCAGTTGTAAATTACAGCAGTTGTTTGTTTTGTTGGCGTATAACAAAGCTATTTATGATGCAGCTGTGCCACACATCATTTTTAATTGACGTTGCTTTAAAATGAGGATGTCTCACTTTGTTAGAGGCGTTCTGCCTCGACTCCTCTCTCTGCTGCGCTTTCTTCATCATCCTCCTTTCCTTCCTGGAAAGGAAAGGAAAGGAAAGGAAAGGAGGATGTACAAACTGGGAAGAGAAACAGGGGTTTTGGCTTCATGTGTTTTGTTGTCTCAGTGGTTTTCATTTCCTGTTTTATTTTGGTAATTAGCATTCCTTTTTTTTCTTCACCATCGTTATTGTCTGTTCCACCCTAATTGATTTTGTCTGTGTCTTTTTTCCACCTGTGTCTTACAGTCAGCCTGTGAAACAGTCTCATCTCTCTTTTATTTTTTTTGGAGGAGCCAGGAAATGAACCACCAACCTTCCACCTGGTAGATGCCTTGCTCTACCTCCTGAGCCACAGCTACCTCAAATAACCTTAACATTAATATCACCCACATCAGGACAGCAGAATCAATAGCAGTGCTGTTTTTTGCAGGTAGTTACCCAGAGCAGATGTTCTGTCTGCTAGCTAGTGATGACATGAAGAAGTGCAAGTTCAGTAAAAAACTAAATAAAACTGATTTTAAGATGTGGCTGAAACGGAAACTGGGCGAAGTATATGAGGCGTGGTGTATCAGAGGGGCATCAGTGCAGTTTTGCATGCATTTCAAATGCAGTGGAAGTCCGAATGTTCGAACCGTACATCTGAGATAATAACATCTGTTTTAATGGTCAGCAAGAGCGTCAACAAAGCCACAAACAACCAACAACTGTTGTCTCCAGAATTTAGTAGTGAACATTTTTTCCTCAGTTTTGGTCATTCTAAAGTTCATCCTAATTTATATATTAAAAAATGCCATTAAAGAAGTCTCGCCTTCCAGCCCCTTTAAATACCTAATATTTTTGGCTGGATCCACCCATAAAAACGCTGGCTTTTTGTCATTCAGGGTGTCTATTTACACGACAGCTGATTATGATTTAACAGGACATTTTAGTGAAGACCTCAAAGCTTGCATGATTTTTGACTCCTGGAGTGTAAGAGAGGAGCATCAGCGCTCCCAAACAGCAGGTGGTCGAGGAAGGTGGAAAGTGATGTGAAGAAAGAGGAGAGGTCCCTGTTTTCTTGTAGGCTACATCGAGGATGAATTTTAAAACGTTTTGGCACTGATGCTGTAATTAGTGTTTCTCACAGTGAGTCCAGTTCAGGTTTAGCATTAATTAAAATTCTGCTACCTGCTTTTTAAAGCCCAGCCGTGCACAAGCAGTTAATGACAGGACGTCAAGTTGGGACTTTGATTGCTCGCACGCTGTGTGTTTTCCCAGATATTCATTTATTCATCCATAAATAAATAATCTGAAACATATGGGCTGCTTTGAAAACTTTGAAGCATTTTTTGTTTGTTTTTACTTATTCTGCTCCATTTTCATAGGCTTATCTCTCATGAGTACAACAGTTTGCTTATTCTCAGTGCTTCATCAAAAACTGAACCTCTCGACCTTCATGCTGCTGTTGGTTTTATATTTATGTTTCTGAGCTTAGCTCGGGAAGATGTTATTGCTGACGCTGACGTGAATGCAGTGCGGCTTCAAAGAGAAGCAGAAGCTAAAGTTTCACATCCCTTCACAGATTGATTCGTGCTTAAGATTTAAATCCTTGACATGCTTCATAATCGATGAATTACCATTTGAGCTTCACGATTCAAATCAACTCAATCAATCAATCAACTTTATTTATAAAGCACTTTAAAATCAAATGCAGTTGGCCAAAGTGCTGTACAAATCTAAGCACAAACAAACAAAACACAGACATAAGATAAGGAAAGGATTAATAAATAAATAAATAAAACCACAGCTAAGAAAATAAACAAAGAAAACCAACAAACTGAGTTAAAAGCCAATAAGAAAAAATGTGTTTTAAGAGAGGACTTAAAAGCAGAGAGTGAGTCAGCCTGCCTGATGTGCAAAGGAAGATCGTTCCACAGTTTTGGGGCAGCAACTGAAAAAGCGCGGTCACCTCTGGACTTCCTCTTTGTCTTTGGAACAGCCAGCAGTGCCAGATCAGCTGACCTGAGTGAACGTGAAGGAACGTACAGGTGGAGCAGATCTGACAGATATGACGGGGCGAGGCCATGAAGACATTTAAAAACAAATAAAAGGATTTTAAAATCAATCCTAAAATGAACTGGGAGCCAATGAAGTGAGGCCAAGATCGGAGAAATGTGCTCACGTTTTTTGACCCCAACTAAAAGCCGTGCAGCAGCATTTTGGACCATCTGGAGCCGGGCAAGCAGTGTCTGACTGAGCCCAACATAAAGTGCATTGCAGTAGTCTAAGTGAGTCGTAATAAAAGCATGGATTAAAATCTCAAAATGATGCTGAGAAAGAAATGGTTTAACTTTGGCCAGTTGTCTTAGCTGATAAAAGCTGGACTTGACTACTGACTTAATTTGGGCATCAAGTTTGAGTTCACTGTCCAGCTTCACACCTAAGTTTGTTGCTGTCTTAGTAAGATGTTGAGTTAAGGGACCCAGGTCAATAGTCATTTTTGAAGTATCACTGGGCCCAAGCAGCAACACCTCTGTCTTTTTATCATTTAGGTGCAAAAAGTTAGTGGACAGCCACAGTCATGATGCTGGATTTCAATTAAAGTCATTTAGTTATTTAAGTTGTACTTCCTGTCTTTGCATCATTTCCTGCCTCACCTCTGACCCAGTGCCCACCTGAGTAAATATATGTGCCCTGTTTGTTTTGTTCCAGCCAGCTTGTTTCCTCTCTGGAGTCAAACTTTCCAGATTTTCCACAACTTTATATTTCACTTGTTTTATGGTTTCACCTCTTTCTTCTATATTTTTGTACATTTCCTCATATTTGGAGTTGATATCCTTCACCCTTGCCTAAATTGTTTGCCTCCTGGTTGACTTCCTTTATGAAATGAGTTTGCTGTTTATAGTGCTGTCCAAATGGATTGTAATTATTACTATATCATTTTCGTACTGCCCTCAGTGTAATGACTCTAAGGGGAAAGGACCCAAATGCATGGAGGCTGAGTAGAAGTCCAAAATCCATTTAAAAAAAATAATAACAGGTAACAAGCAAGACGTGGAGTAAACAACGGAGCAGAGGAGGGCTACAAGGAAAGCTTGATAAACGAGATGATGTGAGGGGTGCGCTACAAAGCTAAATGAATGACTTAGAGCCATGTTGAGCCTAAAGTCAGCAATTCTCTTTTTACCTGAATCACTGTGGTAACTTGGACTGAGCACATAACCTGGGTGGGAGCGGGTTATGTTCAGAGTTTCAGTTTAAAATAGTCTAGAAAGGAATGTTTTCACTGATTTTTGATTCACTGGATTGTATGTATATATGAACACTTTAATACTTGATTCTAATCTGCTGCTAAGTCTGTTTCACAGTGCTGGAAATGCAGCTATTAGAACACAGAACACACATCAAGAATACCTGTTCAATCAATAAAATTAATTTCACTTTGATCTGCCGACAAACTGATTTCCACATTTCCTTTATTAGGCTGTGGGAGGGGAACTATTATCATTTAGACTGAACTCTAATCTGCTACCATCACATTAGAAATAAACAGCACACTCAGTTTTAAAGTAAATATGTTAACTTGAATTAAAATGTTTATTTTACCTATTTATTATGCTAAATGACCAGATTCATGATTTTCTGCAGAATTACTCTCTTTGCAGCAGTGTTGCACTTTACTGTCATATTTTTATGTTCTTTATAGATTTTCATCATCATTTTATCATCATCTGATAATGTCTCTGACTGGAGTAGGCGGCACTCGTGGGGATCATTTTGTGCTGAAGAGTCGTATGATGTGTGAAACAGCCCTTTTTATGTGATTGAGTCTGAAGCAGAAAGCCCTGCTTAACAGAGAAAGTCGATGCCAGTGTCACACCGTTTTCTCTGACTGGGGTTTTAGACTTTGTCAACCCAGCAAAGAAAGCCTTATACTGTACTATATTATACTATACTACACTATCTCCTTCATAGTATAACCCCCTGGGAAGTTGCAGAGGGAAACTGGGAAGTGTATACAGACTGGACTCAGGTGCAGCCAATCAGCAAACAACTAACAAGGATGGAAAATTACAATAGGAAGTAAAACTGACAGCTAGAGACAAGAACCAAAGACTAGAAAATAAAACAGGAAATAACTTATCGGTATCCCACAGTTTCTCATGGAATATCAAGTGGATGGTCCCTACTCGGGGAGAATATATGCCATGCATTATGACATAAAAATAAGAGATGGAGGAGAACAGTGCATCACAACATAAATTGCCACAAAGTAGCAGTAGTAAAATGCACTCAGTATAATATGAATTTGGCATAAATAGTATCTATTTGATGTTGATATGTCAGGTTTTAACTGTGTGTGCCAGCAATGACACTGTGGTGCAGAGAAAATGACTAATAGTGTCCAAAAGTGTCAGCTTTTATTCATAGGGTCTCAGTCCTCCACATTAAACCTGTGGTGGACTGGCAGCCTGTCCAGGGCATAGGCTGCCTCTCATCCCATGAAAGCTGGGATAAGCTCCAGCCCCCTATGACCACTAAGTTGGATAAGTGGTTGAAAAGATGGATGGATGGATGGATGGATTGTGAGTGAATGATTATCTTTGTCTTAGTTTTTCCCCTTTTATTTTTGCAGTAGCAGCAACAAGAGCAGCAGCATTAGTTTGTTACTTTTTAATCATGCATACAGTGTATGGGTAGCCTGTTGTGTGCACAGGTTGAATCACTATCCACACTATTTTCACTGTCAGAGTTCATTGAAAAAATGCTTCAAGCTTTTGACCTTTTAGCATAAAAAGAGGGAGGTTGCATTGCTGAAGGTTTAAACACCCAGTACTGGTTTTCACGCACTGCCTGCTGCTGGTCTTTTCTCTGTTGCTTTGCTGAAAAAATAATATTTATGATTTTATTTCCATTAAAATATTCTTACGGACATCTATTGAGGATGTTTCTGTCTCCCTGTTTGTCATTATTCCAATGGCATTGCCTAATCAAGGTGCAAAATGCCCCAAAAACGTTTAAAAAAAGGAAAGAAAGAAAGAAAAAGAAAAGAATAACATGCCATGACACATGTTCATGTCATCTTTTCTTTCCGTTGCTGCACAATTTGGTCCCAAAGCTTATTAAACCACTGCAGGGAGCTCATGTTTGAGCATTTCTTGCTCACCCATAAACACCCACATTTTGTCTTCTCTTGATTCTCGCTGCATCCAAAGAAGTCATGTCTGGAAATCAGGTCTGGGCTCTTCCTCTCTCTTGTGGAGTTGTCAGAGCCGTCGAGTGCAATAGCTCAGTCTGAACTAGGCCACGGCAGCACATGCAGATGTCGAGCTGGTTCCTAGCGCAGCCCCCATGGCGGCCAGGCGCCACAGTGTTTGATGGCAGATAGTGACGGCTCTGGCAGTCGCCTCTGGCCTGACACCAATGACAACTTGCCATTTTTGAGTTGCCTAACCGGGTGTCCTCTTCTGCTTCTCACTTCCCAGCCAGACTGCTTCTACTTCCTCGCAATCATGACCTACTTTAAAAAGAAGAGGCGTGATGACATGACAACAAAAACAGAAATAGGTGTCAGGTTGACATTATTTAGCATTTTGTTGTGCTATATATCTCCAGTAAAGGTTGAGAATAAACTGCAGTGCACTCATCTAGGGTTAATTCCCCCCCTGGGGTTGGAGTCTCCACTATTATTGCCTTAAATGTACCTCGTGACAGCCCAGTGGCCCCGACTGTGCTTTGATTGACATGGACTGTAATCTGCCACTGCATCCCTTTAGCTCTTTCCACAGTAATAACCTGCTCTCATCTTTAGAAGAAGTGCTTATGTTGCTTTCAAGACTCTACAGATTCCCTTCTGTCAAAAGAATGAAATTTAAAGACTGGATTAATCTGTCTGCACTCCTTTTCATCTCTTCTTTCATTCGTTCTGTTCCATAAATTGAATAGTTATTATTGACCAAACTGCTCCTAAGGTTTCAGGTTTATATCTTAATTTGATTTACGTTTCCTTTTTTTGTGTGGGAGGCCAGTACAGGCCGAGGCTGTTGATGAACAGCAGATGTCCCCTAAAGCCACAAACAAAGAAAGATGAGACTCTCTAATACAGACAAACTAGAACAAAAGTCTTCTCCGTCTCTTTTTTCATCTTATCTAAATGAGGTGTGCTAAATTACTCTTTTAGGGAGAGAAACCTCCCACTGCTACTGAAATGCAATCACAGAAATGTGCTCCAGTATTCACACTCAGTTTGAATAGCAACATTCAGCTCCTGCTCACATATTCTTCATGTCTGCACAATCGTGTGTACAATAAGATTTGATTTATGTCGCGTATCATTAAACTCATTGTGTCATTTGAAGCACAGATTTACTGGCTTGGGTTTGGGTTTATCTCTGTATTGATGAATAAATCCATTCATTCCTCCACGTTCTCCACTGTCTGCAGACTGACTGGGGAGGCCAGAGGACCTTGCAGAGGAAGTGGACCTCGTTCCTCAAGGCCAGAATGGTGTGTTCGGTCCCAGAGTACGAGCTGCACCTCAATATCCTGCGCGACGTGTTTGTCCTGCAGGAGCGAGACGCGCGCAGCAGCATTTTTTATGGTGTCTTTGGTCTGGAATGGTAAGAGCTGATTTTGGCTTGTTTATGATCAATTAACACGTATTTTCTCTTTGCAGCTGTATTAAATTTAACTAGAAACCAGTGAGTTAGATCATAAACTCATGTACAGAAGCTTTCATTTATGGATGGCAAAAAAAAACAAAAACATTTTTGACATCCATAAATGAAAATCTGGGTTTTAATCTCAAAATGTTGACTCAAACCTCAAACTTCAGTTTTCAGGTGTGTTTCCTGTTGCACCTGGCCAACAGCACATGTCTGAAAAGTGAAACCAAACGTGGGAGTCCCTTAAACCTGCAATCTTTCTAATGGTCATCCAGGGCCAGCTCCTCTAAGAAGTCTTATTGTAGAGTCATCAGTGAGAAAATGTCCCTTCTTCTCTGTTTGTTTATGGCCTCAATAGACTGTTTATGGGCTTGGCTGCTCTATTTCAATATTTCATGCAACAACGTGTTTTATTGGTGCATTATGGTCCCATTGATGATAAAGGAGGGTATGTTTCAGGGCCTGGATAGTTTGTGATTGATAAGTCACTATCATCTGACTGTCTCCAGTTGCTCAGTCAGATGTATCCTTACTTGTTGGTTTAAAACCAGCATGTAGATCCCAGTGTGTGGTATCATTGTGGCTTTATATGCATTCAGTGGTTAGAACAATTAAGTTACTCCAGTGTTTGTCAGCCAAACCAGACTCTTGTTCAGAAGTTATTGACCAAAGAACAGTTTTCTCAGTGATGCAGGGCTTTGGTTTTCATGTTTTAATGAGGCACTGCAGTTAAAATGTGATCGATTATAAACTTATAATTAAAAGTTTTAATAATCACTCAAATGGGAGAAAATGGTGAGCTTTAAACGTCCTTTGTTTACTCCTTCAGGAGATCCAGTCCAGTGTGCTGAAGCCTTAAAAATGAGTTTAAATGTAATGGAATATAATGCAGTGTGTGTGGGAGGAGAGCCCATGAATTTATGTGCATTTCTCTAAACTCAGGTGCCGTTTACACGAAGCCGTTTTCACTGGAAACGGTGTCGTTTTGATGCGTTTCAGCCTTTCGTTTACACGATGGCATTTCAGAAACGATCCGCGTTTACACGAGGACATGTGAAACGATGAAAACGATGTAGTTCTCATGCCAGGCCACAAGTTGGCGTTGGTTTTCTCTTTGCAAAGTTTGTTTATGCAAGACGCGCATGCGTGGAGTGACAGTAGGTAGTGCGGCAAACTGTTCATTACTTACAAAACGGCCAATGTGAGAGGTTTTGTGTGGACCGATGATGAGGTTGGATCACTGCTGCACACAACGCTGAATTACAAAACGGTAAAAACACAAGAAAAGCATAAGAAGCACTCGTGAATCCGCGAGTACTGTTTATCAGTTTGCGCGTGCGCGAAAAACTGTGGCCGTCGCAACCATAGTGCGCATGTGCGAGTCGAGCGTTTTCAAATCACCCCGGTTTCAAGTGTTTACACGAAAACGCAAGCCGGTGCGTTTCTGAAACGCTCCACTCTGGACCCTGTTTCTGAAACACATCGTTTTCACTCTGTTGTCATGTAAACAGAAGGCCGAAACGCATCAAAACGACACCGTTTCAAAATGAAAACGGTCTCGTGTAAACGGCACCTCAGTCAAGTAGTTTTAAAGGGGAATGTGCAGCATGTGAAAACAGAATATAACTGCAGTCAAACACAGACTGTTTGCACAGTTCCTTCTTCAGATGGCCTGATTATGCACACTCACATTTGTTTTACTTTGTTTCTGAGATACTTAGTAAGGTTTGAAATAAAAAGGTTTTAGTGGACAGCCTGCCAGCCTCTAAGCAATACACTCATTTACTATTTAAACAGTGAGCAGAAAGGGAACAGATGTGAGCGTATCAGACTCGGGACTCTGCCAGTACGTCCACCTGTACTTGGATAGAAATACTTTGCATGGCTAAAACTATGTGGACCCAACAGTGACCATTGTTCTGCCTCCACTCCTCTGTGAATGTTCCCTTAAGGTGTTGGAGCCGAGCTGCAGGGATTAGCTCCTAATCAGACACAAGAGATGTAGTGAAGTCCAGGACTGATGTTGTGTGATAAAGTCTGACTCACAGCTTTGGGATGTTGAGTTCATCCCAAAGCTGTTGAACGGGGCTGTCGGGGCTCTGTGCAGACCAGCCAAGTTCTTCCATACCAAGAGGGGAAACTCTTTCTTTATGGACCTGCCCACAGCAAAATTGGCAGTGGAAGTCCAAAATTGTATTATGTTGCATCAACATGTAAAAAAAAAAAAGGGAGAAACAAAGATGTGATATTCAGCTGGAAGTAAACGTGATGTTAATTCCTCTTTTGAGAGATCACAAGATCCGTTTTATTCAGATGATGAATGAAATGTAAGAAAAACTGCTGGCGGTTTGTGCCTCTCTGTTTTGGGTATTTGCTGCTTTTCTCTGCTTTATGTCATTGCATATTAAATATAGTTGGATTTTACACTGGCTGTAAAAATCCAGCCATTTCATGACATCTCTTGATGTCTGAGTCTGCATTCTGAGATTGTAAAGATTAGATGATTGATTGTAAAAATAATCAGCAGATTAGCTGATCATGAGAAATAAGTCATTATTTCAGACCCTAGGTGAGTTCTTATCTAAAGAGAGGCAGCCAAGCTGCAGTCAGAGCTGATGTGTGTGTGTGAGGATGCTGACTGCCAATGGAAAATGCAATGTGATCCGAGTGTGTGTTTATGCTGATATGCAGAGTCATGCTGCATAAAACTGTCCCAGGGGTGTTTAGATTCTGATGGAGAGGATAGCATTGCAATGAGACGTTAATGTTTTCCATTTCTCTGCTGCTCCTTTCCTTTTTCCACTGCACACTTTTGTCGCCTCACTGCAACAGCTTTCTTTCTCTTTCTTTCTTTCTTTCTTTCTTTCTTTCTTTCTTTCTTTCTTTCTTTCTTTCTTTCTTTCTTTCTTTCTTTCTTTCTCTCTTTCTTTCTTTCTTTCTTCCTACCTTCCTTCCTTCCTTCCTTTCTTCCTTCCTTCCGCATGTATGAGTACTAGTCATCCCCACGCATCAGTCTGAGATGTGTAAGAATGAGTAAACCCCTGAGGTGACTTCGTGGCAGGTTTGAAGGCAGATTCTGGTCTCGGTTCATTCTCATTTTTCTCACTTTAGTGCTTTTGAAAACTGATGGCTA
Organism: Archocentrus centrarchus; assembly: GCF_007364275.1. Lineage (NCBI taxonomy): Eukaryota > Metazoa > Chordata > Actinopteri > Cichliformes > Cichlidae > Archocentrus > Archocentrus centrarchus. Next base: position 29,171,570 of record NC_044364.1, on the reverse strand, counting down.
CACAATGGCTTTCAGAATGTGAGAGACATTTTCCACCCATTACTAATCCCACCTTTAGGGCTTCACATTAAGAGTTACCTGGTTTTGCAACTATCAACTGCTGTTGGCCAGGATCTTTTTTTCACAGGTGCAGCACCAAAACCACAGACAGGTTGTTTCATTTATGACTCAGTGGGTATTTTTGCACTGTAGTCTGGTGCAGAAAACAAATCTCTCTGGAATGGATGATGAGGGAAGCTCCAAGAGATAAAGGGGTAAAATTACACACCTGTCAGTGACGTCACTCCTACATGCCCAAGTGAAAAGAAAAAACCACCATGATACTCACAGTTTTCAGAGAACAGAGAGCCAGCTGCTTAACCTTTCACCTGTCACTGAGGCCTGATGATCTGTGATGTGTCTGAAATTCAATCCAGCAGCTTCCTCTCTTTTTCCCAACTTTGAATCATTAATCCTGAGTGTGTCCCCTGGAAATGTCTTTGGGGTGTGGGGATTGTCTTTCAGGAAGAATATCAAAGCATCTGCTGTCTGCCAGTATGCCTTCTCAGATGTACAGAAAGTTTTTGAAGGGCCCTACATGGAGGTGCAGGACTCAAAATGGAGGGAGTACACAGGAAAAGTCCCAGAGCCAAGACCTGGATCTGTAAGAGTTAATGCATTGGCTTTCTCTCCACTATCATAAGAGATTGTTATTTTCTATAGTTTTATTCATTTTTTCTGTCTTGATCTCCAGTGTATAACAGATCTGCACAGATCCCAGAACATCAACTCATCTCGAGACCTCCCAGACAACGTCCTCACTTTTGCCAGAAGGCACCCGCTGATGGCCAAACAGGTGCACCCAATAGGTGTGCGCCCGCTCATGTTCAAAAGAAGTGTCAACTATGTCAAGATAGCAGTGCACAAGGAGCCGGCACTCGACGGAAGCATTTACACTGTTCTGTTTTTGGGAACTGGTGAGTTTCAAAAAATAAATCCAATTAAACGACCAAAAACAAACAAACATGTCCGCCGTAGAATTACGTTAGAGTTCCATAACAGTGTGCAGCCATGCTAGCAGCTCTGTTAGGGGGGACTTTGGTGCAGCAGTGCTTCCAGCAAGACGCTAACTTCTGCATGCTACCTTTCTAACATGCATGGCTGTCTGCTACAGAGACTGTATTTAGAAGATGGATACAGCCAGTCTGGCATCACCCCTTGGTCTGTCAGCTGCTGGTTTGTGGCCTCAGGTTTGGAATTTTTAAATCAGAGTGACGTATGAATCTCAAAAAAAAAAGGAGGATTCAGAACTGGATGTTTTAAATCTCCTGGATTTCCACCAGAAAGGCTGGCGTAGATGCAGCATTGCTGAGGAGTTACACTGTGTTGTGTAACAGTTTAACTAAATAACACAACATGGGCGTGGGACTTTGAACAAATAATCAAACATGATTTTGGTCAATTTTGAGAGCATTAATAATAAGGTAGCCACACTTTAAATCATGCACAGCCTTATTGTCTAAAGAGGGCCATAATTTACCAAATAAGCATCATTCTCTTTTAGAAAGACTCAGAACTAGTAATCAAGACTATAAAGCAATCAGGAAAGTGTTTACTGAGCTCATAAATCAAGTGAAAAGTAGGTTTATTCTCTCATAGACGTCTATAATCTGAATTTGTTTTATAATCGGTGGCGTCTCCCCCTGCTGGGCAGTAGAATAACTTGGCACTATATGAATTTCAGACCCAGTGGCTACATCAGTCTTTCATATACAGCCATCATTTATCATGTTCACATCTCAGTTCAGCCTGACTCGGTTCTCTCTGTTCTCGCAGATGATGGCTGGCTGCACAGAGCTGTGGACATTGATGGAGAAATGCATATCATAGAAGAGCTGCAGATGTTTGATGAACCACAGCCCATAGACAGCATGGTCATATCCTCAGCTCTGGTAGGTTTAAATGGATCTACAGCCATACTGTAGGTTAACAGAATATTATTAGGATTTATATGTAGATGAAAATGGGCAACCTTTGAATATAAATCCCTGATGAAACTCTTCTGTTGTGCTCCCATTAGAGAAAAGATGATTAAAGAATGAATACACCACTAATATGAGGAAATATAGTCTAAATATGCAGCTCATTTATCGTTCCTGTTACAGAGGAGCATCTATGTCGGGTCCCACTCTGGAGTCGTGCAGGTACCGATGTCGGTCTGCAAGAGGTACACTTCCTGCTACGACTGTGTTTTCGCCAGAGACCCCTTCTGCGGCTGGGACGGGCGAGTGTGTGTGGAAATATCTTCACGTGCACAGAAGTAAGGGAACACACACCTCAAAAAAAGGAACATTTCCAGTAAGGAGACAGACTCGCAGTGTTTCACTGACACACATGCATAATTACATAATGCATGCGGGAAAGGGGGGTTATAGAGATCTGGCAGAAAACAAACAAGATACATTTGCTTTGCTGTAGCATAGATCTTCAATCTATACTTCTCCACAGCTCCACCTGCTCCCTCTGTAATATAGCCTCCTTTATTTCCTCCCTATATTGTCTTTTCTGTTAACTTTATATCCAAACTCTTTGCATTAGCTGAAAAATTGAGCATAAAATGTACTTTTTATTTAGAGATTTTTTCCTAAATCCTTGATATAACTATTAATTAATGCGGTGAACTGCTCAGAATAACCGATGGCACGTTAATTTAATTTAACATATTTTCATTAGGTCCTCTGGAAAATTTACTGGAGATTAAGGAGAGGTGATTAAGATGATTAAATTCTGTGGTGTACATTTTTGCATTACATGACCTTTTTTGGCTGATGTTTATTTCTTCCTTTTGGGCCAAATAATACCAGAGCAGAGTTAATTATTTATACAGCTTCTGTATCCCTCCAACAAATTTTCTATGAAAGCGGGTCTAAGACAATGTAGCTGACCTGGATTTTTCTCATCAGCGCTGTTCAGCTCAGCAGGAGCTTCGCCCGTAATGGGAAGGTTTGAATTTCAAGTACACACAAAAAAACTCATTTGGCTGTGATTTCAGCCTTTATGTGTAGCGTAGCTCTGCATGTAAGAACTGAAACACAATCAGGGTGGATGTGAGTGAAACTCGTTCCTCTGTGAGTAACATTTTGGGTTACATATCTCCATCTGAAAGATTTACAAGACATTTTATCAGGAAAGCAGAGAACTGGTACAACATAATGTTAAAACTTAATATAAATATTTTTTTATATGAATATTAAAAAATATTAATGTACACACACCAGAAACTTTATTGGGTGCACCTTGTTAGAACCATTTGGACCTCCTTTGGCCTTCAGAACAGCCTTAATTCTTCATGGCATAAATTCAACAAGGCGCTGGAAACAATCCTCAGAGATTTTAATCCATAGTGAGATGACATCATCACACAGCTGCATGTCTCCCATTCCACCACATCCCAAAGGTACTCTGTGACTGTGGAGGCCGTTTGAGCGCAGTGAACTCTTTGTCATGTTCAAGAAACCAGTTTGATGATTTGATTTTGTGACATGGTGCTGCTGGAAGCAGCCATCAGCACTGTGAGCATAAAGGGATGGACATGGTAAGCAACAATAATCAGGTACAGTTGGTGCCTGAACCGTTCCTACCAGGCAGCATGGGTCTATGCTTTCATGCTACCATCTGAATGTTGCAGCAGAAACTGAGATCAGACCAGACAATGTCTTTCCAATCTTGTCCAATTTCAGTGAGCCAGTGGGAATTCTAGCCTGTTTCCTGTTCTTAGCTGATAGGAGTGGCACCCAGTGTATGTAGCCTGTCTGCCTCAAGGTTTAACATGTGGTGCATTCAGAGATGCTCTTCTGCATAACTTGGTTATAATGGGGTTATCTGAGTTACTGTTCCCAGAGAGCTGCAGCTAACTGGATAGTTTCTCTTCTTCAGACCATTCTCTGTAAACCCTAGCAGTGGCTGTGTGGGAAAATCCCAGTAGATCAGCAGTTTCTGAAACACTCAGACTAGCCAGTCCAGCATCAACTTCCAAGCCACATTCAAAGTCACTTAAATCAACTTCTTCTCCGTTCTGATGCTCAGTTTGGGCTTCAGCAGGTCGTCTTGCCCGTGCCTGCATGCCTAAATGCACTGAGTGGCTGCCTGAGCTAATCATTATGTTCTGTTTAACAGTATTACCTGACTAACAAACTGCCCAGGTGTACCCTAACCTTTGCCCAGCATCACGTGTAACAGGGTCCAGGATATGCAGGTCTGTGGAAACACTCATAACAAATGCAAAGTTCCTGGATTTTATAATTCCAGTGGGAAAAATACTGCATACAATACATGACAGTAGACAGGCATGCTTGTGTTCACTCTCTGCACTGAGGACTGTTTGTGCCTCTCTTCATTAACTCTGCATGAGTGAGTAGCAGACATCTTAATCTCTATTACTGCAGCAGACACTTCAGCCCCCCCTGTGGATTTCCTTTATACTTTGGGGGTTGTGTCACATTCAGAGAAAACAGCAAAGAGATTTGGATGCTCATACTTACATCTGAATGCTTAGGAGTTTACAATATCAGCCTTATTTCTTTAAAAAAACCACACACATTGTGTTATACTAACCCATCTAAAAGGGAGACTTACTGGTGTTGGAGAGGAGGGATGGTGATTGTTTTCCCCGTTACTAATCCACACTGAGTTGGGTAAAAAAGCATTTAGGTGTACTTCTGTTCCTGCTGGGAGCTCAAAGTAAAATCTGACACTGAAAATGTTGGTTTCTGTTGTAAAATCAGGCCTTTGCTGCAGAAATGTCTGACTTTATTCAGGCTGGGGTTTTTTTTTTGCCAAAATCTTGATTGTAGGAATCTTCTTAATGATTTTGCAATCACATTTCTGTTTCACAGGTTTGTGGCATTTTCTGTACCTCGCTGTTATTTCTGCTTATCTTAGCAGGGGCGCTCTCAGAAAGAGCATTTTCATCTAATGCTTATCTCCTGGTTTAATGAAAGTTAAATGCAAATTTTTCTTAATTACTATTACAGGTCAAACCTAACCCAGGATATCTTGAGAGGGGTCAGGGGGTGCAAGGAGAATTCAGGAAATGGTATGTGTTGCGTTGCATGCTCACATGCACTTCACTTCTACACTGTAAATCCATTATGCCGCAGCATCTTCGTTCATTTTTAGAAAGGTTAGCACTTACCTTACCATCCGTCCCTCTTGATAAGCTTTTCTGACTTTCCCACGCACACAGATTATGGGGTTAAAAAGTCCAACTTCTTCTTTCTCTGCCAGAAAACTAAAGCTTTTAGTATCTATTAAAGGATTTCATTAGGTGCATGTTCCTTACCCATCCCCCAGGTCCCAGCTTACACATTTTAATCAGTTCCTCTCTTGCTGGAGGTCAGACAGACCTGCTGGCTGCACTGCAGGGCTAGCTGCATTTAAAGAGGCTTATGAAATGTGATAGAAAGTGATGCTGAAGTTCCATAGGTTGCTAACCTTCACTTTTAAATCGCAACCTTGGTGACCCTACATCTTGTATATTCATTGCTTTGTCTTGCTGCGTTTGTGTCACGCTGTTCCTCACATTCTTCATCCATTAGTCTTCCTCTGTTTTCCTTACTTCACTCTTCTTTTGAGCTCCATCTCATGTCTCTTGTCCTCTCTTTGTTTCTCAGTGGTCCATCGGAGGCGTTCTGTGATGTCAGGTGATGACGTGCTACTTCAGTGTGAATTACGCTCCAACCTGGCAACTCCACGCTGGACGCTAAACGGCAAGGAGCTCCAGGGATACGACCTCAACTCGGGCTATCGGATCGGCACAGATGGGCTCCTGATAATCGGGGCTCGCACCAAGCAGAGCGGCATTTACCGCTGCTTTGCTCTCGAGAACTCAGTCTCAGTCCTGGTTTATCTTTACACGGTGAGGGTTCACACAGATCCCTACTTCCCTGTGGAGCCCACAGCCACAACTAACCCCACTACAATTTCCAGCCCGACTGTTTTTTCCACCGGCAGCCCCACTGAGCAACCCTTGCCCTCACCTCCCGCCCCGCTTCCTTCAAGACCTGAGTTTCAGACTTACAGGCACATGGAGGCCGTGTACATCTCTCTGGTGGCGGTTCTCGGAGGGCTTTGCTTAGTGCTGACTGTGGTCCTTCTTTATGTAAGCTTCTGCACCAGGCGGGCCTCTCAGGACCGGAAGTTCTCCCAGCAAGGTCTGCAAGTCTTAGGAGCCTCTGAGAGAAAGCGGAGCTCCCATTTTGAACTTAAAACCATCTCCAGCCACTGCAATGGCCGTCAGGGTCGTCGGTCCATCTCAGTGCCGACCTTCGGGGACATGGGCGATGGCTTCCTCCAGATAGTCCCAGGTGAAGGCCAGATGTCTCCAGCTAAAACACCTCCCCCAGCACCTCCTCTTCCTATGCCACCCCCACTTCCCAACATGGACTACGCCAACGGGCTCTCGGCCACTCTGCCCAGTGTGCTGAGGAAGATGAACGGAAACAGCTACGTGCTGCTGAGGCAGGCCGACCCTGAAGGCATGTCACCACTCTACCACTCGTTCACAGAGGAGCTCAACAGGATCCTGGAGAAGAGGAAACACACACAGCTGGACTTGCAACCTGATGAGAGCTCCATCTAGGACACCCATTTATGCTTCATCCCACTGTTATTTATTTTTACCCCAACGGTGACCCCGTAGTTGTGGGGAGAACTGACTGTTTTATGAAGTGCTGCTCTTATTTGCCCAGAGTACCTGCAGGTCACGTCCATACTTGATCAGAAATATGCAGCTGGTGTGTCGCCCACGACAAACGGCCCAGGATTTCACTAACCAGAGACTGCCAAATGAAACGTGGAGCTGTGTAAAATTTGGCCAAAGAGAGCACTGATGCATTGCAAGTTACTATGAGTAAAGACCTTAATGATGCTACCTAAAGTGCAGACCTTCTAAACGACGGTGGTCAGATGACCAAAAAAAGGCAATGCTGCAATATAGGACATGGATGCAAAAAATAAATTGGGCCAGGAGGTGGTCAAGCATTTGAGAGACTGTGGAGAGGTTCAAGACGTTTTAGTGCCATGTAATATTAGGCCCGTTGAGCTTAAAGTGATACTTCATCTAAAGCAAGGCTAAGCATTAGGCTAGTTTGTGTAAATTGTGTAAAAACATGACCTACGTAGAGCAACACCTAATGGGTCCACAACCTGCCAACCCAGCCATACCTGCGTGGACCGGCATCATCACGAGCTCTGGAATGAACCCTTCTGTGAGGATGAGGATGAGGATGAGGATGAGAGGATGATGGTAAAAGAAGCTTTTTTCAGGTGGCTTTTTTTTTCTTTTTAGAAATCCTGAGAAAAAAGTTTTGATAGGGAAGATTACAAAACAGCAAGTCAAACAATTCATGCTTTTAGGATGACCATTATGGCTTAATTACGGAAGCATCCGTGGCTCCTCCCATCCTTTTCTATAAAATGTACTAACTTACCAAACTAGAGGACTAACAAAAGACTTGTGAGGAGGGAGTGTAAAGTTTTGCAACTGCCCAGAAAAGTAAAAAAATACTACAAGAGATTTAAATTTGCAGACTCGCTCCTTCGGGATGATCTCGTTGCAGCACTTCCAGCACAGCTGTTACTTTTAGGTTGCTGCCTGGAAGCGCCCCAGATGTGCACAACAAGATGACCTTGAAGGAGAGATTGGCCAAATTAAATCAGGTATGATTTTAGATTTATAGTGACTGAGATGAGGAGTATGAACAAACCTCATCTTTTTAAACTAGCTTGAAAGAAAGGAAGCAGAGTATTAATCCATATTTTCACAAGATGAATACTGAGCATATAGAGGAATGAGTGGAACCAAGGTTATGCTGCAGGAATGGTGTTCGAGTGTTTCGCACCACTTTTCTACGATGCATATGAATTGCAGAGCTGTAACTAATGATTATTTTCCTTTGTTTTCACTGCAAGTAAAAAATAACCATCATGATTTCTCATTTTAGGATCTGAATGTTTGACTTTTTTGCTTGTTATGTTCTCTGTTAAGCAGTCAACTACAATCATTGTAACAACTAAATGTTGGAGTATCACTTTAAGAATCCAGCTTTAATGCAGCACATGAGAGCACAGAAGACAAATCATACATTTCACTGTATTTATTTAAACCACTTTTCCCTTCATTTTTCTCATGTAAATAGCAATAAATATATGCCACTGTTGCAACTGTTAGTAGCAATGTGCTGTGCCAGTGCCAATGGAAAAACCTATAGCAGCCTTGGGACTATTTTCTTCCCTAAAGTCTTTCTATTTTTAGCCTTTCTGTGGGAAAAGAGATAAAACTTTATAAAGTAAACGTGTAGTCTGGTCAGCGTGGGGTCAGATTGATCACAGACTGCTTCAGGACTCCGGGCGTCAAACGGGAGCCACAAACTGATGAAATCCTGTAAAGACAATTCTCAGATTTGAGGTTTCATATTTATACACCTGAGCATACTGTTTGTCTCATCTGGAGGCCTGTTGTTTGAATAACATTGGAAGTTTTATTTTCTCTCAAGACATTAGGCCACAGTTTCATGTGAGCCGTTACAAACACAGGTAAAAAAACCACTGGATTTCTTCAGCAAAGATTAAAAAAAAAAGAAGGTCTAATCATTTTTGCTCTTAAATCAACGCTGAGAGCCGGGCGCACATTTGTCCTCTGCTGTGCTAAAGCTGCTTGTGGCAAGCTGCCAAATCCAAGTGGAGGAAACCTTCACACATGCAGCCCACAAAAGCATCCTCAGTGTTTACCTGACATCAGTGCAATGCCAAAACAACAAGAACAGCTCATACTGCATTTCCTCACAAAGGTGAACAGTGCTATGATTAAATGCTACGTGTACAACTTACGGCGAAGTGACTGAAATGAATCTCTGAGCACTTTGTAAACGTGTGACAGCCGGTGGTAAATAAAGACCCGTCTTTGCTGCAAAGTGTTGAATCAGCTCTCCCAGCTTCAGCAGAGGCAGTGGCCCTCTCTGGTGGCTTCGCACTGTTTATCTGTCAGACAGCAAGAGCAGTGTTTGGCTCACCTCCGCGACGAGAGGACAGCAGCTTCTTGTCTGTTTGCATGGCTCGCTGTCATCTCTGCAGGTAGATCCAGCCACAAAACATTTGACCTGCGTGTCCTGGTTAGCCATGCAGGAAACAGATGGCAATACAAGCAGACAGGAGATGTTTTGCACTTGCAGGGTTTCTCGTGTCCCTTGTAAGGCTCACTGAACCTTTTTTGTACTGAGGATAATCTAGTCCAGGCACTGCACTCTGCAAATAGAGGTAGAAGGAATTCTGTGTGACTAAAGGCCCATATGAATTCAATCCGATCAAAGTGCTTAAGTGGTTGCAGGCTTGCATATCAAGTTGTACCTTTAAAACTGCTGATTTCTTTGCTAATCCATGTGTATACAGCTAGTGCAGCACCGTGATGATCACTGAGGATAAACTCTCCATCAGTGTGCTCCCAGTGTTCCCTAATAGGTGCAGGGGATTTGGGGAAGTAACAGTAGAAGTGTCTGAGTGAAGCAGACAGTGAGGCAGAATCAGGAAGAAAATATTTTTTTCATTAATTAAACTCAGAAAGATGGCCGCTGCTATCAGCACATAAAAGTAAGAGCAATGCAGCAAATTTCAGTCGCTGGTCACAAAAAAGGGAAATTAGTCTAATAGCTGGCAAACACTCTACACGTGCTTCTCCAAAGAGCTTGTGTAAATCTCCACAAACTCACACACTGCAAATACAGATGCTCTAAGAGACGCCCCCCCCCCCCCCCCCCCCCAAATACTCCCAGGCCTAATTGCTGAGTGGAGTGAGCCGCAAAGGGTGGAGTATACAACAGGAGAGAGAGCAACACACACACACACACACACACACACACACACACACACACACACACACACAAGTGTGTTTTTCTATCTTTGTGGGGAATTTCCATTGACTTCCATTCATTTCTACAGCCTAAACCTTACCTTTACCCTTTTCCTAACCCTAACCATCACATACCTAACCCTAACCCTAACCTAAACTCAATTCATACCTTAGCCCTAACTCTGACCCCTGACCCAAAAACAGGGTTTCCCCTTGTGGGGACAAGGTTCCAGTCCCCACAAGGAGCAATTGGTCCCCACAACGTAGTATATGTCAGGAAAATTGTCCCCACAAGGTATTATAAACATACGCACACACACACACACACACACACACACACACACACACACACACACACACACACACACACACACACACACACACACACACACACAGAGGAAAGCCTCAGTAGGCCACACCTTTTATTACAGTTCATAGCATCATTTTGTGACAGCACACATTTCAGACATCCAAAATGGGCACAGAGATCTTTTGACATAATCAGGTCACATTTGAGTTCATTCATTTTTAAGCATACTAAAATTTTAACTTCACTTCTGCATGTTTACTGCTTTTATTAAAAAAAAAAAGGTCATCTTGTTTTATGCCAGGCCTTGATCTGACTTTTCTGTACTTTAGTGTTGGACTTAAAGGCTTTACTCTTCACTAAACACTGAATCTAAACTGTTTGCCAATGTGTTTGTTTGGCTGTACATTAAATGTTGATTCAGTAATTCTTTCTAGTCATGGCACAAGCCCCATATCCATAAATGGTACATGGACAAATTTTGAGGTAACAGTGATGTGCTCCTATGTATTTCAAATGCTAAATCAGTGGCATACGGTATGCTTTGAGTATCCTTCATGCTTTGAAAGTATGTGGTGAAAACCTGAACTTTTTGGCTCATGCTTTCTCCCGAACGTTGTCGCTCCATCTTCTGAGGTTGGCAGAACATTTTTTGGTAAAACTGTGCTGAACTCACATTTTTTTTCTATATTTATATTAAAAAAACACTCATTTTGATCCTCATCTTCAGTCCTCCACTCTTCCCATCTCTGTTATACTCTTTCTATTACCCTGCTCATCACTTCTGCATTGCAGCATCATCAGTTACCCTCTTCGCTCACATTCACATTCGCTTCTGAAGGACCCAGCTGAATTTCCAAATGGCCACAGAGGCCTCTAATCAATTAGAGCCAGTTTTAAAAGCGCACTTGAGTTTGTGTTTTTGAACATGTGGGAATTGAAGTAAGAATTGGATTTTCTGATGCAGTTTAAGATGCTGTTATGTTATGAAGCTCCCATAAGAATCAGATGTATTATGATCTCCTTTATTTGCTTCATATATGCACTGTTACAGGGCTATAATTTCAAATAGTGAGGTCATTGTAATTTTTGTGAACCAGAAGCTCAGACTTCAGTTTCTGACAGTTTTTCTACTCGCGGGTCTGCGTGATGTCAGATAGAGCGGATAACCCCAATATGGTCATCTCATGCGCATAAGCCCCACCCACCTGCTGCTAGCCAATCATAGGACAGTTAGTTCAAAGCGGGAGGGACTAATCCAACTTTTTTTTTTTTTTTTTCCAGAGGTAACAGACACTGAGGGGCTGCACTGATGCCCACTATATAAGACAGGCAGAATAATTTACGACTGTGATTTATGCAGACCTACTCAAAGAATAAAAATACAGAGCTGGAAATGAGCATAACAGGTCCCCACAAAGTTGTACAGTGTAAAATGTTTTATTGGTAGGTTACATTTTATTTCAAGTATAAAATGTGTAAAATGATTGCAGCTTCTACTGAGTTAACATGTTTGTGTTATATAAAATGTCCTTGTAAAGGTCTGGATACTGGAAGTTTCATCTGAATCTAAGGTCATTACTGCTGCTATTTCACTGTCATTCAAGGGCAATCTGTTTACAGTAAACACACTATTCTGTACTATGGACTTAATGCTAAATAGCTAACATATTGGCTGCTTTACATACATATGAACTTGTTTTTTGCTATTTCCGTAACAGTAATTATCCTGCAGTTCATGTAGATGTACTTTCTTTTTGTGTTGGTCTAAACAGCTTGCACTGTTCTTTCTTATGTGCTTTGTTAAAGGTCATGTACAGTAAACCCCTGTGAACTGTGACACTTTGAGTCAAGTTGGGTCTGTATTATTTTTAATGTAGATAATGAGCTTATCTTTGTTGTTTTCTCAGAATATAACTGGCCGAAGTGATATCTTTGCTTTTTCACGTCGAATCTCATGTCTTAGTTATTTCAGGTCATTAAATTTCCACTGGTGTTTGTGCAGCTTTTTTTTTTTTTTAACTGTTTGCATGATGTTTAGTTTGGGAGGAAAAAAGGTTCATTGTCAACAGCCCTGAGAGGAAGTCATGAAACAACATGCAAAATATGTTCGCACTCGATTCTTCTCTCAAGATACTGGTTGTTTTTAGCTTTCGGCGAGCAGCAAGGCCACTGTCCTCCACAGGGAACGGATCCCACTCCGCCCCACAGTCATTTATATGACTCTGACAAGCCAGAGGTATAACATAGGCTCAGGGCAGAGAGGAGGGGGTAAAATTACCATTTTTAGAGCAGCGTTCACAGCTGTAACTAAGCAACAGCAACTTTATTTAGTGTCCTTGCGTGGGTCAAGCTGTGCCATTTCCCATTGGGGATAGCGGGCGTGATGAGAGCACAGCAGCTGTAATATCTGTAATTGGTGTCAGAGACAAATTAAAAATGCAGGAAGTGAGAATTGTATGGGGGACCTGAAGTGCCAAAATTACTTTAATGGGTTTTCAAAGCATCTTGCCAAAGGTTGCTGGCTAACACTGGCACATTTACAGAGCCAAAATCAAAAACCAATGTATTAATAAATAAATGCATATACCATTAAGTAATCATATAATTGAAAAGGTAAACATAGACATGAATTAATGTAAAAATGTGACATAAACTGCATCTGTATTTATTTACCTTCTTATTGATTCTCCTATTTATGTACTTTCCATTTCATTTTCCACTTATTAATTAAATCATTTTAAAATTTATTCACTTCTGTGATTTTCATTATTTATTTATTTGTTTGTTTCTTTACACGGTTCTTTATTGTGTAAATAAGGGGGTTGTCACTTGCTGATAAAGACCAGGACCAAAATGAAAATAACTTGTCAGAAAATCACCAGCTGTGCAGTGAGAGCCTGGAGAGGTGGAGGTATGCACTGGAGAGAAGAGGAATGAAAGTCAAAACAATACGTGTGTGAACAACACAGGTGTAACCTTTGCTACCTCTGCAATGAGTGAAGGTAGTGAAGGTAGATGAGTTTAAATACCTGAGGTCAACCATCCAAAGCAATGGACAGTGCACAAGAGAGGTGAACATGAGAGTGTGGGCAGGGTGGAGACAAGTGTCGGGTGATTTGTGACAGAAGGAAGGCAGAGAGAGTGAAAGGAAAGTTTTCCGAGGTGGTAGCAAGACCTGCTATAAGGTATGATTTGGAGACAGTGGCACTTACACAGAGACAGGAGGCTGAGGTTTCAGACTTAAGCTGTTAAAATTTTCACTGGGAGTGACCAGGATTAGAAATGACTATGTCAGGTACGCTCAGGTTGAGCGGTTTGGAGACAACGTAAGGGAGAAGAGGCTGAGATGGTTTGGGCACGTGCAGAGGAGGGAAAGTGGATATACTGGACAAAGGATGTTGAAGACGGAGCTGCCATGCAGGAGGAAAAGAGGAAGACCATAAAGGAAGATCATGGGTGTTTTGAAGGAGGGCATGCAGAGAGTCGGTGTGACAGAGGAGGATGCTAGGGGAGATGGAGGCAGATGATCCACTGTGGCAACAGCTAAAAGGAGCAGCCGAAAGAAGAAGATGATATTGATGATAATCGTCAGAGTACACAGAATCTAAATATAGCTTAAAATAATTGCAAAATACTAAATAAAACATAAACTGGGGTGCACTGGACAGGCAGGGTCTCCAGCCCTGATTGCTGCCCAATCTACAAGCCACCAAACCCCTGTGATGCCTCCTGCGAGTGTTGGCCCACAGGAGGGAAGGCTCAATTTACCCAGTTTACCTTGAGAAACCCTACCAGAGGCAAACTGCCCCCAATACAGCTCCTCGGACCACTAGGGCACAAACTCCTCCACCAGGGTAAGGTGGGGATCTACACTGAATGGAGCCAGCTGAGGTAACAGGGTGCCTCCTGGGTGCCTCTTAAGCGAGATGTTTGGGGCATGTTCTACTGGGAGGAGGCATCGGAGCAGATCCAGGACACAGTGGAGAAATTGTACCGCTCAGCCTCTCAGCTGTTCTTAGGAACATCTTGGTGTCATCCGAGCAAGAGGAGGGGAAGAAGGAGTCTGCTTTGGCTGCTGCCCCCTCAACCGAGACCCGGATAAGCAGCAGAAAATAATAAAAGCAGAATTATTGACTCATGTCACATTTTTCATTGATGCCTACAATTATGTTTTATATTTATTTTGAGACATTTAATCAATTCGGTGATATCCAAAGAGTGTGGGCCACGGCTTCCTGGTGGCCTTTAAAGGTACTGCAGGTGAGCTGCAGGAAGTCAGAGGCTCCAGCCCAACCACAACCCTGAACTGGGTAAGTGGAAGAAAATAGATGGATAGTTTAAAAACAAGCTTTTAATGTTCAGTTTTTAAAATTTAGATTCAAATTACCATTAAATATTTACATTTAAAAGAGAACCAAAGCCACGAGGTAAAAATTACTTGTAATTTTATTCATTAAATGATCAATAGCAGGAAAAAAACCTCAAATATGGCCGTGGCTGTCAGACGCTGGAAAAAAAGCCATTAATGGAGACTCAACCTGACCAGAGATTAGTGGAAACGCAAAGAAAGAAATACTTCTGAGGCTCTTCAGAGTTGTGGCTGAAGAGGTTCTGAGTGTAAAATTGGCTGCTGCAGTCTTCGGTTTGGGAAAAAGACTTTATTCTTCAAAAACAGGCCTCATCCTTTCAGATCAGAATTTTACTGGAATTTGGAGATAAAAAAAAAAAAGTTTGGACTAAAAGTTAAGACAGTTTTATTCCAAGTGCAGCCTCCGTGTCTGAATTTAATTTATCATTGGAGAGAATGCTAATTAGAAAGGATACATGGGAGAAAGGGAGTGAAAGGAAATGAAGTATTTTCCTGCACAGCTCGACTTCAGCACCTCATCAGCATCCTTTGCAGTCACGTCACTCTCCTGTTCTACATAAACTGTCAAACTGCCAAACCATTTCCTGTGGCCAGACTTGTAAAGCATATCTTTTGCCTGCTGCACCCTTCACGTTCACTTCGTGTGAGGCTGCTTAGTTTGTATTCATCTGATGACTTGCACTTGGTTGTATTTTTTAGAGAACAAGACTGGGGTCAACCCCGAATGCCTTTTGCAGTCAAAAATGATGAATTTAGTATAAGAACTGCAAAGAAAGCAGCCAAAATTCAACGCCTCGTTGAATTTGAACAAATCACCTGCTGGACGAGAGTTAAGATTTCTGTTGCTGTTACAGAGGACAGCTCACGCTGAAGGTTAAAGGCTGTCCCTCAGGCCATCACACAACCATCTGTCATGTTCATTTAAGCTGCGAGACATTTAAGGACAGCCTCACAGCTCGTCAGCATTAAGCTGTAAAAACATTTACATTCAGCCCGTCGTACAAGTCTTAAAGCGAGCCATGCAGACAGCTCTACCGCTGCCGTTCTTCTTCTGTCAAGATGCTGAAACAGACCTCAAAAGAAAAATCTATATTTAAACACCAACATTTGAACATTTTTTTCATTTCATCTAAGTTCCATCTGCTGCACTTATTACACAAATCTTCAAATAACCTTGAGATTTAAAAACAGTTATCTGCTCTTCAGTATGCCAAATGACAAGGCTCTGGTGGATTCATTTAAAGTCTATTCAAATGTGGCATTTAGAGCTGGAACTGTGTGCATTTTGCTGCATGTGGGCTCTGCTGCAGACAGAAGGAGATGGTAAAAAAATAATAATTACACAACAGTGCGGTATTAGAATTATCCAGGAAAAAGGAATCAGAAGGAAGGCCGATGCAGAAACTGTTATTCACCAGTGATTTAATTTAAACTGCAAAAAACATACAAATGGAAGTTAAACATTTTCATCTTCGGTCAGTCCTTATTGAGAGTCCGTTTTCTGTGGTCTGATGGGGCCGACAGACGGGGGCCGGTTGGTGAAAGGGTGCCACAGGCCCTGGACGCTGGGACTGTCGGTGTGGATGGGTTTGCGGATGCGGATGATGTCCAGACCGGACTGACTGGTCAGCTTAGTCAGGAGCTCCGATATCTGCTGAGCCGTTTTGCTCGCGATGATTTCTTCCCTCACGTTGCCATTTACTGAAAGAAGGGAAAACACGACTTTTAGGAGGACGCCTACGACACGGACATGATTCTGAGTGCAACTATGTTACTACCAACGTCCACCTGAACAGGCGCCCCAGAAAAACTAGTGTTATACTGCCCCCTACAGTATCTAAGACTGCTCACCTTTCAGGTTTCTTATTAAGGCAGTGATAAACCAGACTGAACACAACCCTCAATCTGATCTTTAGCTATAAATCCAGTTAAAACAATCCTGCATTTGTCCTTAGTTTTTAGCATACTTTTTATTTTCAGATTGTTTAAGTTGCTCATTTCTGTTCATCTGTTAATTTTGGATATAATATTAACAGGCACGTGTCCTTTCTAAAACAGCTCATGTGGATACGACACATGGTGTCATACCAGGGGAATATCACATTTTCCATACGCTTTGATATCTGTGAGACCAGCCACCTGATTTGGGCTGTTTTAAAGAATATGATGTGCCTTATAGAAAAATATTCATCCCCAACCTGCAAAATTGTGTTTTCTACAGTACCTCCACATTTACTGCCACATGTACTCTACGTTAACATGAGCTACCCTCCTGACAGTCCATGTTCAGAGGTATGATATGCATCCTAAAAGTCTGAAGGACTTGGCTCGAGTAGTTTTCTAGATGATGTAAATTTAAAATGATCCTTCAAAGAAAACACTATAAAAAACACACCGCCCTTCGTCCATTAATTTATTTTGGTTTTTGTTTTTGACTAAATAAATGACAGCAGAGACCTGAAAGGAGAAGAGCATCTTTTTCCTGGCGTGGGATCAATAAAGTCTCATCTTTTTCTGACAAATCTGTGACGTCAGGTGGGAAATATTTGATGAACTTTTATACATGTTACAGTAAATCTTATCATCTCTGAAGAGCCCAGATATGTGACTAAATTCATGTCTGATTATCATTAATTCTACTACTTATCTTAATGTTCAATGAGTACACTATCGCCTATAATACATATAATATTGTAAATGTTATTCTTGTCCACAAAAAAGATGCAAATAAATATATGAAGAAAACACTACATGATAAATAAATGTTTACTTTGGTTTAAATTGATCTCTCTTATTATTTCATTGCCTTAAAATTCCTCAACAACAGCTTATAATCATTAATACTTCTATGTACTTTAATACTACTTCACCAATTTATGTGGTTATTTTCAGAAATCACCATTACCTCATTAAATGTATTGAGGTTTATTCTGATTCAAAGACAGCGCTGTGATCACTTACAGTATTCTGCAACTATCTTTGGTGTCCCGCAGGGCTGCGGAGACACATAGACGACAGTTCCAGGGTTCTTGTTGGCATAATCCACGACTCCCTCCTCAATAAAATCCCTAAAAAAAGACGATGAATTGCATTACAGTTTGGTAATGGTGGCAGTGATTGTTTGGGTTTTTTAAGCTATACCTGATGATTATTTTCATTAGTGGTTAATCACCCTACGTTTTTCAGTTGTTAGTTTTTAAAGCTTTTTTTTTAACATTTTCTTGAAAATACAATTTCAACAACAGCAGATTTTACCCTTAGATGTTTGAATTGGTTGATGGGATGCTGGATCTGCTCACTATTATAATCCAAATGCATCTGAAGGCCTATAACTAGGGTAAAAAGTAAGTTAGCATCATCTAGCATCATGATGTGGAGCTTGAATCATGAAGGCATGTCGGTCCAGACCTACTGCCTCTGCTTAGAGTTCCTTCAACTACACTATATTACCCAAAGTATTCACTCACCATCCAGATCATTGAATCCAGGTGTTCCAGTCACTTTAATGGCCACAGGTGTATAAACCAGCACCTGGGCATGCAGACTGCTTCTACAAACATTAGTGAAAGAATGGGTCGCTCTCAGGAGCTCAGTGAACTCCAGCGTAGTACTGAAGTGGTAGGCCACATAAAATCACGGAGTGGGGTCAGAGGATGCTGAGGGTCATAGTGCACAGAGGTCACCAACTTTCTGCAGAGTCAATCACTACAGACCTCCAACCTTCATGTGACCTTCAGATCAGCTCAAGAACAGTGAGAGCTTCATGAATGGGTTTCCATGGTAGCTGCATCCAAGCCTTACATCACCAAGCTCAATGCAGAGTGTTGATGCAGTGGTGTAAAGCACGCCGCCACTGGACTCTAGAGCAGTGGAGACGTGTTCTCTGGAGGGATGAATCACACTTCTCCATCTGCCAATCTGAGGGAGGAGTCTGGGTTTGGTGGTTGCCAGGGGAACGGTACCTGTCTGACTGCATTGTGTAAAGTTTGGTGGAAGGGGGGGGTTATGGTGTGGGGGTGTTTTTCAGGAGTTGTTCTCTGCCCCTTAGTTCCAGTCAAAGGAACTCTTAATGCTTCAGCATACCAAGACATTTGGGACAGTTTGATGCTCCAACTCTGTGGAACAGTTTGGGGATGGCCCCTTCCTGTTCCAACATGACTGCACACCAGTGCACAAAGCAGCTCCATAAAGACATGGATGAGCCAGTTTGGTGTGGAAGAACTTGACTGGCCTGCACAGAGTCCTGACCTCAGCCTGATAGAACACCTTTGGGATGGATTAGAGCGGAGACTGTGAGCCAGACCTTCTCTCCAACATCAGTGTCTGATGAGCCGGGGATCGAAACACCAACTTTGTGATTAGTAGATGACCCGCTCTACCTCCTGAGCCACAATTCATCGTTTCATGTCGTTTAAACCAAAATTCTGACTCTAACATCTGAAATCGAGACTGAACAGATCAGGCAGTGTTTACCCAGTCCTCTGTTGTCCAATTTTGGTGTAGCTCCCAGTTTCCTGGATGAGTGTCACCCTGTGTGGTCTTCTGCTGCTGAAGCCCATCTGCTTCAAGACTCGATGTGCTGTGTATTCAGAGATGCTCTTCTGCATACCTTGGTTGTAACGAATGGTTACAAAGTGGTTCACTTAAAATCCCCTTCCCTCCCGATTCTTATGCTCGGTTTCAACTTCAGCAGGTCGTCTTGGTCATGTCTACATGCGTTGAGTTGCTGCCATGTGATCGGCTGAGTACAGTGTATGTATGCTATGATGGTATGACAATAAGACGTTTAACCTGCTGTTGGCTTACAGCATCTTCTCGGATTCCTCCACCGGGAAAAACGGCTGATTAATGAGGAATAATAAGCTGCACGTACAAGACTGGCCCCAACATTACGGGCTGAGGTAAGAATAATTACAATCTCTAAATCAGTGGGCATACGAAGTAATCCTTTATTTTATGTCGAGGCCTTTACTGAGATAAACTTAACTGCCTACAGAAACTACCAAAGGCTTGTTTTTGTCTTTTACCTCACTCCCAGCGAGCTCGAAGCTTTTTTGGAGAAGATGATGGAGACTCGTTTCAGCTGGCAAACGTACCGACCGACGCCATTTTGAAGGACACTTCTTAAGAAACGGCTCGGTGTCCCTCTGGAAGTCATCGTTAACCTGCTGTTTTCCTACTGCTGGACAAAAATAAGCCAGTTAAAGCCTCTACGCGGCAAAAAGCTCGCAGAGGACGACCTGACGGGCATGTACACAGCGCTGTCCGTCGGTAACAAGTTCCGATGTGAAACATATAACTGACCTAATGGTTAAATAAAAGTTAAGACTTCCTAGTAGAAGACTTCTTTCGTCGCAAATTAAGTTTAAAAACATTATGTTTATTTTCTACTATAAACATTAACATGTTGAGTATAGTTTAGAGGGTAAATATGTGTGCTAGTCTGGTCTTCCGCACAACTGTCTTGCGCATATTTCACACGGACTTGTTTTGAAAACGCACCGAAAAGCCCGGGTTAGAGTGGAGCATGGGAGGAGAGGAGGACAGATATCAGAGCCTGTAAGTTGTTGTTTTTTTTGTTTCTTGCTTTATTGAACGGCACTAACTTTTGAGTGATGCTTTAATACGCCTCCGCGATAATTTTCATGTTCGGCATGTCTCCGTTTGACAAGAAAATAACGGTTTTCTGCCTCGCTGTCTCTCCTTACTTTAACTAGAGGGTCACCCCAAAACTTTGCTGTGCGTTTCTTGTATTAGGCTGCTGTTTTCCTCATGTTTTGGCGTCTTTTTGCAGGTGCAGTGTGATGACCATATAACCAATGTGGAGAGGCTTGCTGCTGAGGGGCTCCACTTCTCTCTTGCAGGTGGCAGCCCCAAAGTTTCTCCCTGAAGAACCTGTTTCATCTTTGAGACTTCTCTCTCAGAGACTCCTCCACAGGCCCGTCCCAATACTTCGGAGTACAGGCTATTTTCTGGCACACGCTGGGACCAGGGGTTATAAAAAGGACACCAAATCTACTGTAGAGTTCCCTGGGACCCCCGTCACAGTCACAGACATTAAACAGTATCTACGCTCCAAAGATATTCCCTTCCACGATGGCTACAGCTGCCTCCACATCCCCAGCATCTTCGTGGATTCCTCCACCAGGAAGGACGGCTTCTCCCTGTTTGTCGACAAAACCACCGGACAGTTTCTGTGCAAGGACACACTGGTGGAGGGGAGCTGGGAGGAC
This sequence comes from Archocentrus centrarchus, assembly GCF_007364275.1. Taxonomy (NCBI): domain Eukaryota; kingdom Metazoa; phylum Chordata; class Actinopteri; order Cichliformes; family Cichlidae; genus Archocentrus; species Archocentrus centrarchus. The sequence goes on along the minus strand of NC_044364.1, from coordinate 29,150,775 downwards.
CTTCAGGACTGCTTGGAGGTGATGCAGAAGGATGGGCAGGACTCCCTCAGCCCTGATGTCCTGCTGGGTTATCCAGAGAGTGTGGAAGAGCAGGAGGATAGGGAGAGGGAGCTGAGAGAGGTGCAGAGTATCTGGTCAACCTCTGTCCCACTTACAGACCTCCCAGAGGATGAAGCTCAGCTGATTAAAACCATGTTCCAGGTATTGTTGAGTGTCATTTGTGATACTTAATTCAGATAAACCAAAGATCAGTGATCAAAGCTCCACATCACACATCTCTCTGCCCCATCAAAGCACTGATTACTGAGTACAGGCAGCTACAAACCCAGGTCTGTGGCATACATTCACACACCCATCCTCATCCTCAGACTGCTGTTATGTGGAATCAGAGCACCTTCAAAACCTTGAGCTCTGCTGCTGCTAAATGTTTTTATTTTCCATATTGAACATTTTGTTAATATCTTAACTTTGCTCACAGGTTTGTAATGCTACACCTACTACAGGTCTCTAGCATAAAATATCACCAACCATGATGACAAACCAAAAAAATATATATAACAAACTAGGCAACAGAATGAGCAGCTGTGGTCCAGTGATGCTTTGTTATGTCGAGCTTCCTTCTTATGCCCCATCAGCCTCTCGAACCCTGACAGGACAGAATGGAGTGAGGTGTGCACCTGCTTTACTCCGCTAACCAAACGAATCCTTAAAAAAACATCAGTTCCCCCTCTAGCTGGTTGTGCATGTACAAGACCTTACTTTTCCCCTTTTCCTGCCACAGTAATGTTTTCTTAATGTTTTGTTTCAGATCACAAAGATCTCCAATGCAACCCTCAAGAAGTTTGGGGTGAGATTATTCAAGCCCACCAAGAGTCTGGTTTTCCCCTGGTTTGGTGGACCTGACTCCTCATTAAAAGGGGTCAAGCTCCTGTCAGCCCAAAGAACAGAAACTGACACAGTCACATATAATGAAGCTACAGTCCCAAGATCCAGCTCCTATTACAACTTGTTTGGCCTCACTCTTGTGGGGCGTCTGGACTCGGAGGTGGTGGTGACGGGTCACGAGTTTGACACGATGGCTGTGAGTCAGGCAACAGGACTCCCAAGTGTTGCTCTTCCTCGCGGAGTCAGCTGCCTTCCTCCAATCCTGCTGCCCTACCTGGAGCAGTTCAAGCGGGTGACTCTGTGGTTGGGAGGAGACATTCGCTCTTGGGAGGCGTCAAAGAGCTTTTCTCGCAAACTGGGTCTCAGGCGCTGCTCGCTGGTGCGGCCCGGTGAGTACCGGCCGTGTGCGGTGGAAGCTTTGGCCAGAGGTAAAAACTTAAGTAACATCATTAAAGCCTCCATCTCAGCAGCCCACAAGTCTATAGTGTCCTTCAAGCAGCTGAGAGAGGACGTTTACGGGGAGCTCGCCAACACAGATCAGGTGGCCGGAGTGAAGTGGACGAGGTTTCCTGAGCTCAACAGGATCTTGAAGGGACACCGCAAGGGAGAGCTGACCGTTTTTACAGGTACTGTGTTATTAATGATGATGTTTGAAGACTCTGGGACTAATTACTTTATTTGGAAAAAAAGATGCATTTCCCAAGAAATCATAACTAAAACCGTAGTCCTGTCTCTTACCTGTTTAACTGTGATGTAAACAAACCTCTTGCAGCATCATAAAATATGAATCCTGTGGCAATCAATGCCTATAAGAACAATGGCTCTTCCACCACTACTAAGCAGCCAAAATCAAAATCTGTTTGTAAGCAAGCAGATTCAAATTCAATGTTTTCTCCCTAAGTTATGATCAAGTTTTACAACTCTGCTCACAAAAAACTCCAAATCCATACCTGACTTAAGTTTAGATGATTTCTGCTTTAAGATGATCTCATTTGGCAGCGCTGCAGCACTTTCAGCACAGCTCCTGTTTTTACATCCCTCTCTGGGTCCCTTTCTATACTGTCTTTAATTTAAAGGAACAGGATGCTTAAAAAATAAACAGCTGGCCAAGATTTCACTTTCACTGAAGTGTCTTGAAGAGATTTTCAGTGTAGCAGTTTAAATTTGAGTTGTGAGCACTCACTGTATTAACCCAGTATACAACCATAATGTTTCCTAACAGGACCTACTGGAAGTGGGAAAACCACCTTCATCAGTGAGTTGGCCCTGGACCTTTGCATGCAGGGTGTCAACACTTTATGGGGCAGCTTTGAGATCAACAACGTCCGTCTGGCCAAGATCATGCTGACACAGTTTGCCATGCAGAGGCTGGAGGAGAACCTGGAGCAGTATGATTTCTGGGCAGACAAGTTTGAAGAGCTGCCACTCTACTTCATGACTTTCCACGGGCAGCAGAACATCAAGTAAGTCTTATCAGTGCTTCAGGGATCCACCAAGTTCTTTATTCAGGAGGATGGCTTTGTTTTCTGCCCATAAGCCCCATAATTTCATCAGTTCTTTCTTGTAGGAGTATGAGTGCTCAGTCAGTCCTTCTGAACCTTCTCCAATTTTGTCTGCAGAACAGTGCTGGACACAATGCAACATGCTGTCTACCTCTATGATATCAACCATGTTGTCATTGATAATCTGCAGTTCATGATGGGACAAGAAAACCTCTCAGTAGACAAGTAAGAGAACCTAAACCAAAGGAGAAGATGGATGATGTGTTATCTGGTGTGTGATGATGTCATATTAGTGCTGTTATTGGTGTTCTTATGCTGGATGTAAATAGAATGCTCTCATGTGATTCAGGTTTGCAGTCCAGGACCACATTATTGGGGTTTTCAGGAAGTTTGCCACAAACAGCTGCTGCCACGTCACTCTGATCATTCATCCGAGGAAAGAGGAGGACGACCGAGAACTGCAGACGGCATCGATCTTTGGTTCTGCCAAGGTAAGGCCGGGAAATGGTTTACGCTTTCACAGAAAGTGCTGGAAAAGTTTAGTTTTCAGTTCTGTCTGGAAGAAAATGCAGAAGAATCAGGTGAAAGTGGCAAATTCATGGCAGGCACTTGATGTGCAGTGCTTAATTATCCTCTTAACATCCACGAGGTCACACTGGTGACTGATTAGGGTCATGGTCAGTTTCACATGTTCCCCTTTATATGGAAATTTCCCCATCTGTCAATCCCAAATGGAAATCTTAGAAGAGAAGAACATTAAGGCCAAGATGCATGAAGGAGACTTCACTGATTGTTTTCATCTTCTAGTTTCTGAAACTGTATTTGTTTAAAAATGCAGCCTCACCATAACCTCGTCCCCAAGCTGTTTGCTGGTGACCTGGTGAATGTTAGAGGGTTAACAAAATAACAACAGCAAGAAAAATCTCCAAAAAAAGACTTAAAAAATAACAACATGGCTTTTGCTCTGATATGATAAGATTACATTTACACTTGAAAAGCAGATGCACTGCCACACGGCATTATCGAGAAGGATGAAACAAAACACTGATAATGTGGTATATTGTGTTACTTTATCAACACACTTGTACTTAATATGTGTATTTCCATAAAACAGGCTCCAGTCTAGAGTCAAATACTGTACTTTGGGGGGTAGATCTGATGTATTGGGCTGTTTTTATTTATAAATTAATGTATTTGTATACATACTTGGTGTCTGTGTAGTTGTGGTGCTCCATGTGTTGCAGACAGAGCTGAGAGTTGCACGTGCTCGGCTGGATGAACTGTGATGGCACCATATCAAAATGAGCCCAAACCCTCTTTTTCCTGAACATACTTGAAAATTTAAAGAGAACAGAAGTTATTTGCAATGAAGGATAAGAAGTGTGCAGACAGATCAGCTCACACTGATCAATAGAGCTGAAAACGAATAATTGCACCCACAGTCTGAGACCTGAATGCAATGACAGTGTGTTGTCTTATGCATCCAGTAGAATCACTTCACTGATGTGTTATTAATTTTAACGTATATCATTTTATTTTATACAGAATTTCCCTTTTTGTATTTGTTTTTTATTAATTATGTTCATTTGCTCATGAGTGTCATTCTGTTTTGATTTTTAAAGTAATATCTAAGACAATATGACATTTTAAGAAATAAACATCTTGAGTTGATGCTTTAATAAAAATACACGTATAATCACCTTCTTCACACACCCGCAGTTTCAGATCAAACTAAACGCATCTTGACCTTTAACCCCCTCCAGGCCAGCCAAGAAGCCGACAATGTTCTCATACTGCAGGAGAAGAAGCTGGTGACGTGTCCGGGCCGCAGATCCCTGCAGGTGACCAAGAACCGCTTTGATGGAGACGTGGGCATCTTCCCTCTGGACTTCATCAAGCCTTCGCTTACATTCTCAACTCCCATCAAAGGAAAACACAAGCTGAGGAAGGTCAACACCAAGCCGGAAAACGAGGAGGAGGGCGAGGCGGCCGCAGCGGCGTCAAAGGAGGAAGCGGCTAAAAAAGACAAGGGAGAGAAAACAAAAGGAAACACAAAGACTCCTCGAACTGTTAAAAGTCCCGCAAATGGAAACGGAGCCATTCAGAAGTGAGAATGGAAGGTGAGATTCAGAGTATTCCCTCTGTTAATGAGGGATTTGGATGTCAAAGCTCATCCAGACTCTTTGTATGAAAGATGATGTTCGGCAGTTTTATGCCAATAACAGGAGGTTCAGCTAAGCTACGTGTAAATATACAAATATAAACATGCATATGAACTGTATGGATTACCCTCCCTGAGCCAGAAAATGCCAAGTTGTTTCATCATGGATTGAAGGACGTTACAGGCAGAATGTGAAATAATGACAGAAAAATGCTAAATTAGCCTTCAAAGCTTTTCTGTTCAGTATATTAAGACTGAACTCTTTAAGTGTTGTTTAACCTCTTCTAATATTACTGTGACACCAGGAACTACTGACGGCCTGTTCGTGCCGCTCTGCTTGCTGGGAGCATTACCACGATGTGTTCTCTACTGACTTTTTGTACGATGATGATTTGTTGCTTTTTCTAATTAAAGGAAAAGCTTCTAATGCAGGTTGTGGTTGTGTTTCCATCCGTGGGCAGCAGGGGGCAGTGTGCACCAGCCGACTGGAGTTTATTCCCTTCAGATAGAAGCTGATGAGCAGCAGATATCATTCAGCAGTGCTGTTTACTGCAGACATGTGTGTTTGATTTAGCTTTGTCTCTCGGCCGCAGCAGCGACGTGTTCCAGATGTTTGTGATTTATAAATGACTATAAGCGTGACAGAGTGCAGTTATGCACATTAGGAAAAAAGTAGATAATTCTGCACTGTTTGCTTTAACAGCGTACCCCTCTTTCAGCGCTGTTTGCCTGAACATTGGAGGTCGCTGGCTTCGTTTTACCCTCCTGTGATTTTGCCTTCAAATACTGATAATTAAGTGAGTTCTAATTACCCACAGTGATGAGAAGAAGACTAAAGATTTAAGCATGCTTGCCTGTTGCTTACCCTTCAATGTCCAGCCTTGGCCATCTCCAGTGTCAAACCACACAATGCATTATTTAGAGTGGGTGACTTTTAATAAATGCAAAGTGTTTTAAAACATCTTCATATGAATATTTGATGGGTAAAGTTGCCTGCCCTGCCTCAGCTGCACGGGTGTGGGGTTACAAGGAGAATCAGCAGCTCTGAGGTGAAGCAGGTCTGCATTGTGCTGCATGGTGGGCTGCAGCAGGACCTACTGACGGCTGAAGTTTCGTACTTTATCACGGTCACTGCAAACCCATATAAATTTCAGGCTTATGATTTAAAGGGTTAGTGGTTCAGCGTGGGAATATGAAAGTGCCTGTGTGTTTTATACCTTTGGTGATTTGCAACCCTGAAATAATCAAGTGTCACTGTGGGAATCATACACGTGGAATTTGAAGGACCAAAGGTGCCAAAATGGAAAAAGGGGGAAAAAAAAAACAGCTGACTCAATAAAAATAAAAATTAAATCACCAGATTTAAAATAAATACAGGTACAGGTTTGTATTTGCTTTTCATTTCATTTCAAATTTTCCTGTTGCATTTGTCACACTAGTTATTTCCCCTAACATGTTTATTTAAGTATTTTATTTTTACAGTTCCTTTATGTTTCAATATGCAAATTAGTCATTTGCATTTTGGTCTCAGCTGCCCGAAGGACGCTGTTCCAGGAGTCTTGTTGTTTGTTCAGATGCAACTTTACAAACCGAAGCTGTGCTGCCAGAAACTCTTCCAAACAGGCCAGAGATATATTCCCGTCTCTTTCCAGTTGTCCTGCCATAAACTGTAACATTGAACAGGCAAACTGAGGGCGGTAGAGTCTGAGATGTTGCTCCTGCACTTCGAGCCTTGTTCCGTCTGATCCTGAGGTGAATTTACAGGGATGCCCACTCCTGGGAAGATTGTGGCATTGTGTTAACACACACCTGAGTGCCCAAGACAAGCAAACTACCAAAACGTCTGCCTTTGTAGAGGACGTCTCACATAGCTGATGATCGGTTAATTAAGGACTGACTATAGAGTCCAGGGAAACTTCTTTAATATCCATTTTGGTCTGTCTGCCTCATTAACTAACTGCTTTGGGTCTCCATGTGTAACATCTTAAGACTGGGAATTTTAGGCAGTCCTGGCACCCCAGAGATATGAAATATCAGTCAAACCTGGATGTCATACATATGTATAACACTGTCATTTTTTATTCCAGCTGTTCTACTTTTTCTTCACAATCTTCCAAACCAGGAGCCGGCATTACTCAAATTACAACTCAGCTGCTTAGCGTTTCCTTTTAAAGGTTTCTCTTTTTAAAGTTGTCAAACTGGAGCATCAAAACGGTTTTATGCACCTTTTTACATTTAGATAAATTGGTGAAGTTGCTCTTTGGTAGTTTTGACCTGTTTGCCTCGGTGCAGACTTCAGACACTGGGGCCTCTCTGTCTGCCTCTGATTTCTTTGCTGGCTCCATCTTTGACAGACCAGTCCTCGGGAAGCTCCTGGCACCGGACTCATCTTACATGAGGTATGTGCAGCCTCGAGCTGCTCGGATAGCTGAAACTGTAAAATATTGTTGTAAGCTGTGGGAATAATTCCTGTGTGCGTCTGATGTGTCTGAGACGGCAGGAGGGAGACGGGTCTTTGTGCAAAAGTTCCATCATTTTGTTCTCGTTTCTGCTTTTCTGACCCTTCTCTTAATGCTCAATGTTTTCCTGTGAACGTTTTACTGCTGTGTAAGTACACACTGCTCTCCATACAGACTCCAGGCTGTGTGCTGGATGGGTCCGGGTGTCCTTTTGACTGTGTGGGTGAGGGATATGGCTGCAGAGATCTCTGAATGGGGCTCTTTGTGTTTTAAGACATTACTGTACCGAGATGATGGCGGCTCCGTCGCCCGCCAGCTCCTTAAAAATCACAAAAATGCACAAAAAGACCCCACTGAGCTAAATTCATGCAGACATATGAATGTACAGTCATCAGCTATAGGATTACTGAGCTTCATCCATGTAAGCATTTCAAAATATCCAGAGTTTCATTGTTCTTTTTCCCCTTGTAAACAGGTGGGGGAAATCCAAACTAAATACAGGAATCCCTTTGTGTAGCGGCACAGCACTCTATGTCTGATTGTTCTCTTTTGTTTTGAATGGCCTGTGCTGATCAGGGCTTTGCATGCCTATTCAAATAGTTGCCATCTGGAGAGAAGAGGAGATGAAACAACTGGAGTTATGAAGCTTTTAATCACGAGGGAAACAAACAGTGCAGAGACCGAAAGGATGTGAATCAAACGAGGCTGAGAAAAGATGTTTCAGCTGCCGATAAACCTGCTTCTTATCGTTCTAATGAAAACATGATCAGGTGTCGGGATTACAGCGTAAGAACCAAATAAGAGGCTTCATATCAGTCAGTGAGAAATAAGCTTGCATGCTGCTCCCAGCATGATCAGATGAATGCATAGCTCTCCGCCCCATTAGCTGCCCTTCATTAAGCTCCAACTATTTTGCCTGAGTCTGGAGGTAATTTCAGGACCTTCAATCAGAGTTAATCAGCTGAGGGGGTGGGTGTGGGGGGGGGGGGGGGGGGGGGGGTCATTTTCTGAGGCTTTTCTGCTTTTGGCCTTCATGGTGAGACTGTTTTTATTATAGGAAAATCAGCTAAGAATACAATAGAGGTATTTTTAGATTAATTAAACAATGACGAGACCACAAAAACATATTTTCCCTGCTTGGGTTCAAAGTAACGGTTTCATAATGTCATATTCTTTGTATTATCTATGGTTCCTGCTATCCTTAACTTTACTCTGCCTTTGTTTTGCTAAATATAGATGTATTTTTATAGTAAACCTCAGTTTGCTGAGTTTTTCATGTGCTTCTCATTGTTGCCTGTGAGTTTGGTCTTGATTCCTGTTTCAGGTTGAAGATCCACGCGTGGCTTTCTGTGTTTTTACTTCTCTCCTTTGTTCTTTTTGCAGCGATCGCTGTCTGGATGAGTTCACCTGTCTGTTCTTTCGGGATTTGTCAGGTTGTTATCTCTACTTTTCCTCATTCCAGTCGTCGTCCCTGTTTTTGGATTTTGTTGTTTTAGGATCATTTTGTATTTTTGGATTAATCTGCCTCCTTCTGCACTTTTTGGTATAATTTTTGTGAAATTAAAGATATGTCTGCAAATAGGGTCCCCGTGAGAGTGTTTCAAGAGAGCATGACACACTTTTTTGTACTATTTTGCTTTATTGTCTGGAGTTAGCTGTCATACATGTTGTTGATTAAGCACTCACTTATCCTAGCTCAGCATAAAGACTGGGAAATCTATCCAACCAATTTTCTGTTGCTTCTCTGGGTCCGGATACCTGGAAATCTCACCCAGGAGGAAGCATCCCGGTCAGTCCCCTGGTCCCCTCAACTGGTTCCTTTCAGTGTGGAGGAATAGCAGCTCTACTGAGTGTAAGGAGCTACAGTACTTATATCGACCAAATTCCCATCAGTAGTAAGTCCCACTACTTGGTACTCATCTAGAAACACCAGCATGCACTTATGTGAGCAGTTATTTAGAAACTTTATCTCAAATAACTTACATTTCAATGATATCTATGATCACAAAGACATAAAGTAGAACAAATACACACAATGAGATGTAACCATTGCTACTGTGTCCAGGCTCAAAACACAACAGCTCTAAACTGTATTCATAAAGATTTGAACATTTAGAGTTTTATGAGATCTGAGGTAAAAATATGATGCAATCAAAACCTCACAGACAAACGTTCTCTGCAGGATTAATTCTGCATGCTTGCCAGATCACCGGGGTTAACTCTATGAAAACAATTACTTTGTCTCACATATCATTCACTTATGATTTACTGTATGCACTTTGGAGACGTATCTAAACCTTTCCTTATGCTGTTTTCATTTAGTCCATAAGTCCCAAGTTTGAGCAGACAAGGGAAATATTATTTGAGCCAGTCTCATATTAGAAGAGAACGTGTGACAGAGAACGCTGAGAGAACGCTGAGAGAACGCTGAGAGAACGCTGAGAGAACGCTGAGAGAACGCTGAGGATGTAGAGCAAGTTTACAGTACACTGAGCCTCTGACTGTATCCTTAAAGTGCTGACCTGGAGGCCTGACCAGAATCACTGCATTCCTGTTCTTGCATTAGACTGACTGTGAATCTGAAATGTTCATAAACAGAAACCATTATAGCGCCATAAAGCACACGCCTCATTTCTCTGTGGTTCTGCAGCTAGAGTGTGTTCAGGACAGACAGACCAGAGGCCCTTTCAGACTCACAGCTGATTCAAGATGCCCTTCCACCCCACCCCCCCCGGGTGGTGTCAGGACATGAGGGAGGTGGGGTTTACTCTGCCTCGCTCACGTGCTCTCAGCACGTTTGACCCATATTAGCCAACACTATGCCTGCTGCTGCTGCTGTGTATATTAATAACCAAGCTCACATTCTCCTCTCTGTGCTCTCCGATCATGAGGAGAAACGTTTTCAGCCCATTATGTGAAACTTAAGATATTTTCAATCATTCTTATTGCCAAGAAATCCGACAGGAAAGAGGATAATCAGCAATGAACCTGTCCTACTAAAACAGAATTTAAAGAAGTATTTCTCTGTGAAATAAAGCTCAGTTTGTGCTGAATGATGATATTCTACCTTATTATTTTGGTGATAATATTGTATGTCAATCTTGTATGATGCTTAAAAGTTTCAGATGGAGCACTGAATACTAAATGCACCTTAATGCATGCGTGACTCAGAGGAAATGTAGAGATCTGAACTTTACAGACCTTGCTGAGTTGGAGGAAAATGCAGCTGAAGGTGAACTGGACTCCTTGGAGAATGCCTGCAGTGCTTTGCTTCTCTGTGGGTGGCAGTCAGAGCGATTCACCTACAAACATCTTAAGGTCAACCAGCATGCACTGCTTTTGGGTGCACTGGAGGATTAAGTCCACCTAACAGCAGTTCTTGCATGCAGGCAGTTGCTGTTATTTTTTGGTGAATGTGCCAAGTGCTAATGTGGAGGACAGAAACTGCCAAAATCAAAATCAAAAAAGCATAAATAAATATTAAGTCACAGTAAATAAATTAATATGCCATTAAATTCATCAAAAATAATTATTAATAAAATCTGTGAATGTTTATAATGCACCATTATAGACAGTTTTTTTCCTTGCCTATTTTAAATGAAAGTCTTTTGCTCAGTGAGGCAAATAATGAATAAAGAAATTCAGAAAGGGGCTCCATTAGGGCAGTGTTTCTCAAACTGTGGGGCGCACCACACTGGTGGGGCGCTGACGACCTGGGAGAAAAGTCATGCGAAACTAATGTTGAACAAGGAAGTTATGTTAGCAGACGTTAGCAGGTATGTTAGCAAAGCGACCAATCAATCTCTCCAGCATCACATCCATCGAGCTGTCGAAGTTTGAATCATTTAGGAAGCAATTCATAACGCAGCCCTCAACTTGGTGGTCTGAATACTGACGTGAAATATTCCATTTTCTGTGAAAATGCTACTTATTTATTGCATAGAAATTGCTTACAGGATAATTTGTGTCTTTTTTCTTTTAAAATAATAACGAGTACATTTAAAGTTACAGACAGAGTGAACAGTTTGTTTGTACTTTCCTTTCAAACTGCCACGTTTCTCCCTCGTTTTACATTTTAAGCTTCATCATTAATGTTTTAAAGTGAAAAATCAAATCTATATTTAAATATATCATATAGTAAATGCCATGCGTTGTACCTACCATTAATTAGAAGAATATTAATTACAAAAAAATCTATGAGATTTATAAATGTGTTAGTTTATTATCCAAAAAAATATTGATTAAACTACACTCCCTAAAATTTTACAAATTGTTGGCCTTCACACATAAAAAGTCCAAAATAATCCAAAATAATCTTCCTCCAATCTGAAGGAGGGGCTGCTGAAAATGAGAGATGATAAACTCAGGGGGAAATTTGTGTTTAAAAGACTGTAAAAGGAGTGAAGCGTAAACTTGTGGAAAAGCTGAATCCTGATTATCACTGTTTATAAAACCTCTTTATTTATTTTTGTAACTTTCTTTGATCTTTGTGAAATCTAGTTAAAATGTTTCCATTTAGATTACGCTCTGTAAAAATGGTAGATTTAATAAGCTAAACCCAGTCAATCAATAATTTGCTTTCTTTCTTTGATGCTTTTTTTTTTTTTTTTTATTAATAAGGCTTTGGGCATTACTTGGTTGTTACTGTTGTGGTTGTTATTGAAAAAATGTGAATAATGACTGACATAAATTATCATTATCATTTGTTTTGAATATATTTCACTAATGTTTTTATTGAGTAATTTACCAAGTTTGTTGCTGTTCTTATTTTGACAGTCACGGCCCTCCGTAGCGCTCATATCTGAAATGTTTAACTGACCTTTAGCTGACCGTCCACTTCTCAGAGCTGTACTGTAAACACCTGCCGTCTCAGTCCGCTCAGCTGGCCGTGGCCCGCCTTTTAAACATAAGAGATAAAGCTTCTGAGACACCAGCATGCCTGAGCCTTATGTAACACCCAGCTCTGGCCAAAGAGAGTGCTGAGGGGCTTAATCTGCCCTGGCACCAAGGGTGTGGAGGCTGTTCAAGAGCCCCGAGGGGACTGGGGAGGGTGTCTTATATGGCAGTTTTGGCTCTTTTATTTGCTGTAAAACTCAGAAAGGTTAAATGAGAGGGTAGACGGGGTGACAGTAAGAGCTTAATTGCAGTAATAAGAGTGCTGTGGTATGTGGCGTCTGAGGCTAAGCAAATGGATGACGAGATGTTCAATGGCTCTTTGAAAGGAAAGCGTCTCTGATTGTAATGAGCCTTATTCCTCTTCAGCAAGTGGTCAGAATTAGTGTCCTACTTTGGAGACAAGTGAGGCTCCTGGCAGCACTCCTGCACCTCACACCAGACTTTCTTTTAATTCAGTCTGAGAGAGCCAGAACAACATGGAGACAGCTCTGCTCAGCAGCACACTGGGCATGCTCCACAGCCAGGCCAAAGAAAATGGCCATTCGCTCTCAAATTAGCCATCTGCATGGCCACCTTGAAGGAGGCCCCTCTCTGCCTAATCTTCTCAGACTGTGTGCACACACTGACTGTCTGCTTTATGAGCGCCTGAGCACTGAAACCACAGCAGTTAACTGAAGCATTATCAGCATAAGCATGGTCAGTTAAGCTGATTATCTAACTGTGGGCTATCCTCTTTGAAGACACATATAAAAACAGGGCGCATATGAATTCTGCGTGTTATCTTTCAAGTCCATCAGTTTATGGCAGTGTGCAGGATAGTGCCGATCAACAACTGTGGCGGTAAAGAGAAGATGGTTTTTCCCCTCTACTGAGTATTATTTTCATGCCCTGCATGAAATTATTGTACATTTTAATTAAGCTGCTCAATTACAAAAGGACAGCGCTTGATAATGAGGATCAAAGTGAGTGCACTATTCAGTAAATGACAAAGCAGCTCCCTTTGGCACACCGATGCTGAGATTAGATGGCTGAGGGAGTCTGGCATCTCACAGCTCCGGCCAGCAGTGACAAAGGAAGCTGAATTCCTGCACAAAATAATAATGCAAAGCCTCTGTGGAAAAATGCCAGAAAAATTAATAATATTATCAATTGATTTGCTCTGGCTATAGATTTAATGCTGCAGAAATACTTCACACATTGCTCGTGCATAGCATCTGTTTCTTGAAGATTAGTGCAGCCAAGAAGGGACACACATGCAGACCAGTTGCTGTGTTATTACAGCACATGTGGAAATATTCATAATCAACATGTCCTTGATCAGGACAAGCATAAAAAACATGTGCTCAGTGTTAACCATATGTAGGTGATTGATAAGAACACTGATTGCAGCTTCTGTCGACCGCTTCATCCCATCTTCTGTCCATCAAACTATTCATTACATCATTTTTCTGCTACAGCTGCTTTCTTTGTCTGAAGCTATTGTAACAACAAATCCACAGTTAAGACATAAAATAAAAACATAAACTTGACTTTGGGAAACTCATTGAAATGATATTATGTACTTACAAAACTAACCAAAATAAAATAGACGCA